>NC_066618.1:149870188-151109599 GCF_025201925.1 Gopherus flavomarginatus | reverse complement strand
AACAACGCTTCCTCAGCTCTCGTCCACTCACACCCCTTCTCTACCTACACTACATTGATGACATCTTCATCATCTGGACCCATGGGAAAGAGTCTCTGGAAAATTGCACCACGATTTCAACAGCTTCCACCCCACCATCAACCTCAGCCTGGACCAATCTACACACGAGGTCCACTTCCTAGACACCACAGTGCACATAAGTGATGGTCACATTACCACTACCCTATACCGAAAACCTACCGACCGCTATGCCTACCTTCATGCCTCCAGCTTCCATCCCAGGCACATCACATGATCCATTGTCTACAGCCAAGCACTAAGGTACAACCGCATCTGCTCCAACCCCTCAGACAGAGACCAACACCTACAAAATCTCCACCAAGCATTCTCAAAACTACAATACCCGCACAAGGAAATAAGGAAACAGATCAACAGAGCCAGACGTGTACCCAGAAGCCTCCTACTGCACGACAAACCCAAGAAAGAAACCAACAGGACTCCACTGGTCATCACATACAGTCCCCAGCTAAAACCTCTCCAACGCATCATCAGGGATCTACAACCCATCCTGGACAATGATCCCACACTTTCACAGGCCTTGGGTGGCAGGCCAGTCCTCGCCCACAGGCAACCTGCCAACCTGAAACATATTCTCACCAGTAACTGCACACCGCACCATAGTAACTCTAGCTCAGGAACCAGTCCATGCAACAAACCTCGATGCCAACTCTGCCCACATATTTACACCAGCGACACCATCACAGGACCTAACCAGACCAGCCACACCATCACCGGCTCATTCACCTGCACGTCCACCAATGTAATATACACCATCACATGCCAGCAATGCCCCTCTGCTATGTACATCGGCCAAACTGGACAGTCGCTACGGAAAAGGATAAACAGACACAAATCAGATATTAGGAATGGCAATATACAAAAACCTGTAGGAGAACACTTCAACCTCCCTGGCCACACTATAGCAGTCCTTAAGGTGGCCATCCTGCAGCAAAAAAACTTCAAGACCAGACTTCAAAGAGAAACTGCTGAGCTTCAGTTCATCTGCAAATTTGACACCATCAGCTCAGGATTAAACAAAGACTGTGAATGGCTTGCCAATTACAAAACCAGTTTCTCCTCCCTTGGTTTTCACACCTCAACTACTAGAACAGGGCCTCATCCTCCTTGATTGAACTACCTCATTATCTCTAGCTTGCCTGCATGTATATACCTGCCCCTGGAAATTTCCACTACATGCATCTGATGAAGTGGGTATTCACCCACGAAAGCTCATGCTCCAAAACGTCTGTTAGTCTATAAGGTGCCACAGGATTCTTTGCTGCTTTGACACCTAATTGCATCTTCTGAGACATTTCCTGATCTACTCACGTATTTGGGGTTTTAAATGAGTAGTTTTTAGTTATGATACTGATTATTTTTTCATACCTGGTCCAAGTTTCTTACAGCGTGGCTCTGCTCTGGCCGCCTCTCCCTGGGAAAACACCAACAGACGGATCAAAGGGGAGTCTTGTTTCAATTTTAAAAAGTTCCAGCCTTCCTATTGGCTCTTTTGGCCAGGGGCCCACTCACCTGCTTTGACCCATGCAGAGCAGTGAGTCTTTTTAACCCTTTAGAGGTAAAGGTAATTAGAGAACAGCTACTAAGAGGGATTTTATAGCTACTGCCTGGCTGGGTCCATAAAAGGGAGCTCCCCAACCCCGTTCATTTGTCACAGTGTTGTTGAGTTTGGATTGCTTTACAGGTCTCATGAAATGCTAGGGAATACATTCAGAAAGGGCAGGATGGCAGCCTGATTATACAGCCCACATCAGCACAGAGTCCTGTGTTCGGGTAGGGTCCCCATCTGTTTTTCAGGTCTTTGGCTTGTTGAGTCAGACACAGGGTGCCATGTGGAGCGCTTTGTTCGTCTGAACAGGGGTGTCTCTTGGGTCATCTTGAGAGATCTCCAAGAAGCTTGCATGGTGATCCTCCATGACCCTCTCTGCTAGGGAAGGCAGTCTTGTTTCTTCCCCCACCATAGGAGGATTTCCCATGATACTCTGTGACGTGCTGGGCCCATGCCACTGCAGCAAACAGATAAGCAGCATAAGGGCTGGCCAGCTTCAGGAAGCCAGTAGCAGCTAGGTCCTCTGGCTTGGTTACCCACACCAGAATCACCATGGCCTGCGAAACCAGTGCCAATATTTACTGCACTTGCCCTATGACTGTACCCAGGTAGGGATACCCAATGTTTACAGCTTCTGTGTCACAGAACACTCCCATCACCCCATCTGGCCATTCTCACCATGGTTTGAGCTGCCCAGAGGACCATGGAGAGAGCCGTTGCTGCAGGAAAGACAATAGGACCAATGGGAAATGCACCAGGACAAAGGATATTGCACTCAAATGAATGTTCAACTCAGGCTGGCCACTAAAGTGCTGTTAGGGTTTGGCCCTGAGGCCAGGGCAGGTGTTTTGGGTTAAGACAGGAGACAGATGCTGAGGGGAGGGATAGCTCAGTGGTTTGAGCAGTCACCTACTAAACCCAGGATTGTGAGCCCAATCCTTATGGGGGCCATTTAGGGATCTGGGGAAAAAATCTGTCTGGGGATTGGTCCTGCTTTGAGAAGGGGGTTGGACTGATACTGCCTGACCTGTCCCAGCATCACCCAGAACAAGCCTGATTGACTTGTCCCTGTGTGACAGAAATGGGAATTTTCTCTAAGATTTTTATGAGCTATTTGTGACTGTGCCTGTCATCTTGGCCTCATCATCCACTGACAGGGAGAATTAATTTGCTCCCTAGGACATAGGAGATCCAGTGTTTGAGACATGTAGCCACATGTGTCCACATATCTAAAACCTATGACAACAGCACCTTGTGGTCATCCAAAGTTGAAGATTCATTTGAGTGCTGTAAGGTCAGGCACTGGACACCCCATTGCCTCTCATGAACTACATCTTCCAGCTCACTCAGGGATCCTAGTGGACTGTTAGCCATGCAGGACCCATGCTGGATTGGACCAATTCCTTTCCAGAAATCTCCCAACCTCCACGTGACAATTTCCTGCCTGTACAGTTCCAACCCTGCGCCTCCTATAAGCTAGTTTTCTTCTGGTTCCTTCCAGGCTGGTCCTGTGTTAATTCCACCCACCTGCATTTGAGCCATGCAGAATTTATAGCAGAGCCTCTCCTGGGCCACGTGTATTTCAAAAAGTCTGCACCAGCCCCTGTGGACTTTAACTGGGCCACACACCCTCCCCGAGTCCTTGTCTACGTCACTCGCCAGGAAGATCAAAATCAGAGTTTCTCAGCCAAGCGGCTTTGTCTGAGTCAATAAAACCTTGGGAAGAACTTCCAAAATGGAGCCCCCACCCCCCTTCTCGTTTGGCTCCAAGCGCTCAGGAATATTGGTTGGACTCTGGCAGGATATGAAAACAGCAGGGAAATGAGTGAGCAGCAAGCACCTCTCCAGAACAGAAACACCTTAACTCTGCCCTCCCCACAAACCACCCCTCTGATAGCCGGTTACGGAGCAACAGCAGAGACTGGATGGGACCTAGGAGCCCTGTTCCAGTTGCAAACAGGACCCAGCCGCCCTGGCCGATAGCACCAATCTCAAACCTCTAGCTCCCCCATTGCAAGCACTGGGCTATAGCCACTGAATCAACCAGCCAAGCGGAGCGCATGCTCACTACACTCAGGCGCTCACAGATGCTACGCATGCGCAATCCCCTCCCGCAACAGGTTTAGGGGCGGGGCTGGAGGACGCTCCGCATCCCCGAGCGTACCCGTACCTGTGGCGTGTGGCTGCGTGAGTGGTGGTTGTACGCTGCGCATGCTCAGAGCCCTGCTCCCAGCTGTGGCGCTTGCGCAGTTCTCCTCCAGGGCCAGGCGTCCGATTGGTTGCGCATGCGCATCGTCCTTAATCCCCGGGGAGCCGTGATGAGGCATGCGCGGTAGGCCGGGAGAGGGAGCGGGGCTGTCCATGGCCGGCGGCGGTGGGGAGCGGCTGCCCGGGATGCTGCGGACAGTGGCGGCCTTGGTGCTGCTGGCGCAGCTGGCGGGCCGGGGGGCGCATGCGCTCTACTTTCACATCGGGGAGACCGAGAAGCGCTGCTTCATCGAGGAGATCCCAGACGAGACCATGGTGATCGGTGAGGGGGGGGCGAGACCAACCGGAGCGGGGAGGTGGGGGGGAGATGGGCGAGACCAACCGGTGAAGGTATGGGGGGGCTGACACGAGGGGTGTGGTGGGAGCTGACATGGGGTAAAGGGGACGGGGGGAGTTGACACGAGGGGAGTGGCATGGGGATGGGGGCGAGTGGGCTGGGTTTGATGTGGGGCAGGGTGTTTGGGGGGATGGGCAGCAGGGGCGGGGGTGTTGGGGTGACAGGTCAGTGGAGAGTGATGTGGGGAGTGGAGTAGTCCAGGGCAGTGGAGGGTAATGGAGTAGGGGGCAGGGCTATCTGGGGGTATGAGGGCAGGCCCTGCCCTGATCCCCGTCTCTGTCATGCAGGGAATTACCGCACCCAGCTGTGGGACAAGCAGTCAGAGTCATTCCTGCCCTCCACGCCGGGGCTGGGCATGCATGTGGAAGTGAAGGACCCTGATGGAAAGGTAATGCTGGGGGTGGCTGTGCCTTCTGCCTGGACTTGCCCTGCTGCTTCAGGCAGAGCCCAGTTATCCTGCACAGGGGCACCTTTGTGTGCCCTCTTCCTTCCTGCTGCCCAGATCCTGGTGCCTCCCTTTGGTAAGGCCTCTTCTGCCCTTTGGGGCCAGATCTCAGGGGCTCCGGGCTTCACTGGCCCAAGGCTTCTCTTGCCCTAGGAAAGTACCATCAGCAGCACGCTGTGGGGTGGGGTGGGATGGTGGGGCTTGCTCTGCACTCATGACTCTGTCACTGGCGGTTCCAGGTGGTTCTGTCCCGGCAGTATGGCTCAGAGGGCCGCTTCACCTTCACCTCGCACACCCCGGGCGAGCACCAGATCTGCCTGCACTCCAACTCTACGCGCATGGCACTCTTCGCAGGCGGCAAGCTGGTAAGAGAATCCCATTAGTGCTTCACCCCGGCTCTGCCTCTGAACCCGGCGGGGTGGAGGACTCAGGGTGGAGGTTGTCCGTTTCTTGAGGGACAGCAGTTGAGACACTGCATGTTGGCAATGGGGAAGGGCTGTCTGCCTAACTTGCCTGACTGGGCTCCAGTCCTGGCTTTGCCACTCTCTCCCAGGATGATCACCGTAGGCCATTGCCTGCCTTCTCTGTGCCTCAGTTTCTCCAGCTGTAGCATAGGGGTAATACCTACTGCTTGTGGGAAGAGAAAGTGGGTCTCTCTCATATGTATAAAGTGCTCTCAGATGCTGAAGGGAGGGAGTCAGAGGGGGTGTGGAAGCTGAAGGACAGATTCCCTGGGGCTGTAACCTGTAACTGCATGTGCCATGTTGCTGGAAGCCCTGTGCCTCTGACCCCACGTGTGCCATGTGCAGCGTGTGCACCTGGACATCCAGGTCGGAGAACACACCAACAACTACCCCGAGATTGCAGCCAAGGACAAGCTGACAGAGTTGCAGCTCCGAGCCCGGCAGCTGCTAGACCAAGTGGAGCAGATCCAGAAGGAGCAGAACTACCAAAGGGTAAGGGGCCCCGGGGTATGTGGGTGTGGGGCTCTTGAGGGTTACTGAGGTGACTGTCCAACCCCCCCTACAACTCGCCTCAGAGAGTACAGGGTTGTAACATCTGCTCACACAGTGCTGGTTGGCGTTCTTGGAATCTGCATGGGGCTGGGACAGGGAACCGTGGCAGGAAAGCCAGCCCAGTGGCCACGGCAGAGAGGGCTCATTAGGGGGACATACAGGCTGAAAACACACACTTGGCCTCATGGTCTGCCAAAGGGGCAATACAAGATGTGCTTCGGCTTGTGGCTGGGTGAGGTGGGATTCATGAGGAGTGAGGGTGACATGAGGCAGCTGGGCATAGGATGGCAGTGTCACACCTGGGACCATTGGGGACTGAGTGGGTTGGTGCCTGCCTAATCTGGAAGCTGTTGGCAGGGGATGTAAGTGTGCATGTGGGAGACCTGCCCGGTTTGGAAGCCATTGGTGGGGGGCAGTAAGTGTGGGGGGTGCCTGCTTGTGCATGTGAAGAGGGCACCGTATGCTGGCTGCGCAGTAGCAGGGGCAGTGATCCCCTTTGGGGCGAGATGGAGAGGGGCCTACCGAGCAGGGGTGGCGTTGTGCCTGGGGGGCAGGGATTGGGGAGGGTTCCCCACCCATTCTGACTCCTCTTCCCATGTGTTCCCCCCACAGTACCGGGAGGAGCGGTTCCGCATGACCAGCGAGAGCACCAACCAGCGGGTGCTGTGGTGGTCCATTGCCCAGACCATCATCCTCATCCTCACCGGCATCTGGCAGATGAGACACCTCAAGAGCTTCTTCGAGGCCAAGAAACTGGTTTAATCCCTGGCCTCCCCAATTGCCACTGCAGCGCCCTCCCCCCTCCACTCCCCCTGCCCCCTCCCACGCTGGCATGCCCATCGCTGTGCCCCACCCCGCCCCCTCAGCATAAGTAGGCACTGAATCGCACTGGAGCTGGGAAGCATTGGTACCTGCTGGCTGTCGCAGCACCATGCTCCCAAGCCCCTTGGGGGCCATGATTAGCCAGCCTGGCCACCAGGCATCTTGCTATGTTGGCAGCAGGAGGCCAGATCCTGGCTGTCTTTGCCAGCAGGGGCTAGCAGCTCCTCCTGGGGGCTTGGCACTGATCTGCCTTTCTACTGGCAGGGCATCGGGGTATGCCAGCCTGGGCAGAGGTCGCTCTGTCCTCGCACAGGGGTGCCATCCGTGCTGCTCTCCCTCCAGTTGCTAGGGCCCTGATGCCCTGTCCTTTACCCTACTGGCACCTGTTTTGCTCTGGTTCATCCCGCCTGTGGTTGATAGCTGAGGCATTAGGGAGTGGAGTGCGTTTGGTTGGCAGCTTCGCACCCGGTGTGTGTATTTCAGCCCTTGGGTGCAAGGAGAGGTGAGGGGCAGCCGCTATTTTATACCAGAATCTATTTTGATAACTGCAGCCCAGAACAGTGGCACGGCCTCTTCTTTCCCCTGGTGCCCTGCCCCTTACCTGCAGGGGAGGCCAGACTCCATTTCCTCTTTCCCAGGTCATCTGCTCCAGTCCCCCATAAGAGACTAGAGATGCTCTGACTGTGGCCAGGAGCGCTCAGGAAGGGAGAGCTGAATTTAGCCCTCTAGGGCTGGCCCCATGCCACGCTGTATCGGCCTGTCTCACCCCCGGCACGTGACTTGTTCAGTTTCGTCTGAGATCCCAGGCTCCTTGCACCCTCCCTCAGCTGGGTTGGCGCTGGGTCTGCTCGAGGGAGGTTAAGTATATTGCAGTGGATGCTTTCCCCTGGAGTTAATTCCCAGCTTTGTTGCGTGGCTGGAGGAAGCGGCCAGTGTCAGTGGACACTCCCCTCCCTTTTGGTATTTATGGTGGTGAAGGCAGATGGGTGTGGGGCTGCCCTGGTATAGTTAAGATGCAGTAAATCTGAAATGCAGTTTGATGTTTTCTCCTTCCCCTACGGTACTACCGAATTGGGTTGGTTCTGTCTGGGCCCAGCCCCCATGCTGCAGGGAGAATTCATAACAGACGTTCTTTGTTACGATTTTGGAGTGAAATAAAACCTCTTCTGGTAACTTGTGTGCTGGGGGATGGTTATTGGACTGGGGCCAGTTTCTGAGCTCTCTGTCTGGCTGTTTCTACTGCTGGGGAAATAGGGGAGACCCTAGAAAAACAACCCCAGTAAATTCTTTGGGGAGGCCCGTATGTACAGTGCCTAGCACTGAGTCCCACCCCAACATGCTGTGAAAAAACGGATTTAGGTTTTGTAAAGATGGTCTTGTTTTCATGCTAAATTGAAGTTTATCAAAAACGTGAGATTGAGGTGACAGTGAACAAATGGTTATACACACACCACAATCATAACCTGCTTTCTCGAGCCTCCCACCAGATTAACTTCCACTTTAGAGAAGTGTATCTCACCCAAAGCCCTCTGCAGCATTTCAGCCAAGGTTGGCTGAGCCAGTTTTCATGAATGCAACCGCACAGTCTGTTTACTTCACGGGTGGAGGGTGTTCTCTGCCTGCTAGAAATCCTCCCCCCAAGTTAGTTGTCTTTGCTTATGGACAGGATAACCCCCCCCCCTCCTTGCCTCCAGGCTTGCATGCTCCATTCCTGTTGACTTCACATCTCTTTGTTAACATTTGAGTGCGTTTAGCTGGGCAGCCATCGAGCGGAATAAATCTCTCTTGTCTGACAAAAAACCTGCTTTTCACCTCTGCCAGTGTCTCGTACTTTGCTGCAGACTCTGACAACATATTTTCAGTCTATGTACGTAACTTGTTACAGGCTATCCAGGTGTACATTTCACACCAATGCTAAGGAGCAGCGTGACCCTGGCTTTCATATGAAACCTCACCTGACATCCAGTGGTGAACCAGCATGTACAGATCAGTTGGGATATACCTGTAAGCCCCTTGTCAGTGCCATTCTGAAGGTCTTGGGTCACAACAGGAGCTGTTCTGAGCTCAACAGCTAACCCACAAAGCATGTGGGAAGAGCAGGGAGATGCCTGTGTTCACCTATGGACATGACCCCAAAGTGTAGATACAATCACAGCCACAGTGACCCCGAGTGAATCGCTCACAACTGACACGCAGTAAGAACAGCAAAAGGGGTATGTGATGAGGTATATGCTAGAGTACCTCCTCCCCCTGGGAGAATCACACTCTGGTGTTTCCTGTGGGGTCCTGCAGGGATCAGTTCTTGGCGTAGGTCTGTTTCATATTTTTATCAATGACCTGGAAAAGAATAAAATCACTGATGAAGTTTGCAGGTGCCCCAAATGGTGGGGGAGTGGTAAGTAACAAAGAGGACAGGTCACTGATACAGAGCCAGCTGGATTGCTTGGTAAGCTGGGCGCAAGCAATACACATTTTAATATGAGTGAATATAAAGTTCTACATCTAGCAACAAAGAATGCAGGCCATACTTACATGACAGGGGACTTCATCCTGGGAAGCAGTGACTGAAAAGGACTTGTGGAGGCGTCAGCTGAACATGAGCTCTTAGTTACACACTGGGGCCAAAAGAGCGAATGTGAACCTGGGATGCATAAACATTATCTGGAGCACAGAGGTTATTTTATCTCTGTATCTGGCGCAGGTGCGAGTGCAGCTGGAATCCAGTGCCCAGTTCTGGTGCCCGCAGTTCAAGAAGGATGGTGATTAATTGGAGCAGGGGCAGAGAAAAGCCAAGACAATGATTAAAGGATTAGAAAACCTGCTTCGTAATGAGAGAGTCAAGGAGCTCAGTCTATTTAGCTCAACAAAGAGAAGGTGTCAAGGTTCCTTCCCCACTCTGAACTTTAGGGTACAAATGTGGGGACCTACATGGACACTTTTAAGCTTAATTACTAGCTTAGATCTGGTACACTGCCACCATCCAGAAGTCAGTGTCTGGAGCATTTCCTGTCCCCCCAAAACTCTCCCCTCCCTGAGTGGCCTTGAGGGACTTCACCAATTCCCTGGTGAACACAGATCCAAACCCCTTGGATCTTAAAACAAGGAGAAATTAACCATCCCCCCTCCTTTCCCCCACCAATCCCTGGTGAGTCCAGATCCAATCCCCTTGGATCTTAAAACAAGGAAAAATCAATCCGGTTCTTAAAAAGAAAGCTTTTAATTAAAGAAGAAAGGTAAAAGTCATCTCTGTAAAATCAGGATGGAAAATACTTTACAGGTTAATCAAATTCGTATAGCCTAGAGGAACCCCCTCTAGCCTTAGGTTCAAAGTTACAGCAGAGGTAAAATCCTCTCAGCAAAAAAAGGACATATACAAGTTGAGAAAACAAAAATAAAACTAATCCGCCTTGCCTGGCTGTTACTTACCATTTTGAAACGTGAGAGACTGGTTTAGAAAGATTTGGAGAGCCTGGATTGACGTCTGGTCCCTCTTAGTCCCAAGAGCGAACAACCCCCAAAACAAAGAGCACAAACAAAGACTTCCCTCCACCAAGATTTGAAAGTATCTTGTCCCCCTATTGGTCCTCTGGTCAGGTGTCAGCCAGGTTTACTGAGCTTCTTAACCCTTTACAAGTAAAAGAGACATTAACCCTTAACTATCTGTTTATGACAGAAGGCTAAGGGGTGATTGGATCATAGTCTATAAGCACCTACATGGGGAACAAATTCAGTGGGGCTTGTCAATCTAGCAAGTAAAGATGTAGCAGTGCAATGGCTGGAAGCTGAAGGTAGACAAATTCAGACTGGAAATAAGATGCACGTTTTTAACAGGGAGGGTAAGTGACCACTAGGACAATTTCCCAAGGCTCGTGGTGCAGTCTCCATCACCAGCAATGTTTAAATCCAGACTGGATGTGTTTCTACAAGATCTGCTCTACTTCAAACAGGAATTAATTCAGGGAAATTTTAGGGCCTGGGTTATGAAGGGGTCAGCATAGCTGCTCACATTGGTTCCATCTAGCCTTGAAATCTATAAAATAGTGGGGGCCCTAATCTGTAATGGCATTGGGTGCTGCCACAATACAAGTAAACTTGTTGTAAAATGGCCTGGATCCATGTGGAGTGAGCCTAAACACCATGAATCTGGCCCCAGCTTAACCAAAAGGCTCTACATTGGTTCTTTTTCTTTGCCTTTATGTCTCTGAGCTGTTAGGCAAGGCATTTCCCAGCTTTTCTCTACCAACATGACTGGTAGAAACTTACACAATCACCTGACTCCAGGAGCAGGTGCTTTACTAAACAGGTATCACCAGACTGCTGAGAGTTGGCAACACTGGAGTGAGGAGTGGCTGTGCTGCAGCTGGGCATTGGAACTGGCCTGGTGGGGGAGGGACAGCTGGGTCAGAACTGGCACCGGGGAGTGGCTGGGGTGGAGCCAGGTGTCAGAACCAGTGAACATCCTGTGGTTTCTCCCTGCGTGGCCCCTGGCTTGCAGCAATGCCTTTGATGCTGCCCTGGCTAGCTAGGTGGGTGGGTGGAACCCAGCACCCCTGGATGTCAAAGCCTGAGCCAAAGGGTCATTAATGGCCCTTTTGTCTCCTGAGCCCTGCTCTGGGGACTGAGGCCAAGAAGGGCCAAGCCCCACTATCCCAGCTCGGGAAGGGGGGGGGTGTCTAGACGTTACTGGTTAGAGCGGGGGGACGGGATGGGACTGGGAGCCAGGACTCCTGGGTTCTGTCCTTGGCTCTGGGAGGGGAGTGGGGGCCAGGGGTCAGAGCAGGGGGCTCCCCCTCCCTGGCCAATGGGCTCTCGCCAGGGCTCTGCTCCTGCCCCCTCCCGCCGTGGGGGTGGGGCTCCTCCCCGCGGGGTGCAAGACTCTCCTCCTGCCCAGGGGGGCAGCAGCCGGAAGTGGGGGGTGTGTGGGGGGGACGCTCTAGTCGCGTGGTTGCGCCTTTATGATGCTTCCGCGCTGCAAGTGGCGCATGCGCCCTGAGCCGGGGGCGGACAGGCGGGTAGCGCAGGCTGGAGATGGAGCCGCAGCCGAGCTTCGCGCACATGGGGCTGGACGGGCGGCTGCTGCAGGTACCGGCCCCTGGGCCGGGCGGGGACCCAGGAGCCCTGGCTCCTGGCTCCCCCCAGCTCTAACCACTAGATTCCCCTGCCCCTGGGTGGGGCGGGAACCCAGGAGTCCTGCCCCCACCGATCCCTCGCCGAGCCGGGAGAGGACCATGGGGTACAGCCAGGGCAGGGTGGGAGGCACGAAGCCGGGAGGCCCTTCTCCCTGCAGAGGCCTCAGGAGACCCCCGCCCCGCCCTCCCTGTGTCCGTGGGGGGTGTCTCAGCGAGGGACCAGGCGCGTCCCACCAGTCACATCCCCCTCGGTGCCTGGGTCCCCTGGCAATACCCAGCTGCTGCCCTGGGTGTGTGTTTGGGGGGGGGTGATGATGTGACCCCCCCGCTCCTCTTGGCATCCCCCCAGCTGTGCTGTGGGGAGCATGGCCTAGTGGCTAGAGCACTGGCCTGCCTGTCAGGGTGCTGGGCTTCTGTTCCTGGCCCTGCCACCCAGGTGTGTGGAGCTGGGGTCACGTCCCCCGCTCTGTGGCATGGCGTGATGGGGCCGGGGTGAAATTCATCCCCTTGGCAAAGCTCCGTGAGATCTCCGCTGCCAGCTGCTGGTTGTGGTGGGGACCTCAAGACTTGGGCATAGAGCCTGGCTGCTTGTGTGCCCCCCCCCCCCCCCCCCAGTGGGAAGAGCCCAGGGCACTGAGTGCTCTAGTCTCAGCCGACCGAGGGGCTGGAAGGGCCCTGCAGCGCCACTCCCCCCTCCCACTTGTGCCCCAGATGCTTTGGCTGCTCTCTGGGGTTTCTACCAGGTTCCCTCCATCCCTCCCCGCAGGCCATCGCTGAGCTCGGCTGGGCCAAGCCAACGTTGATCCAGGAGAAGGCCATTCCACTGGCCCTGGAGGGCAAGGACCTGCTGGCCCGGGCTAGGACTGGCTCTGGGAAGACGGCCGCCTATGCCATCCCCCTCATCCAGCACTTGCTTCAAGTGAAGATGGTACGTCTGCACCCAGGGGCACAACTAATGACTCGGGCAGGGCTCCCTTTGTGGGAGAGCCCCTCACTGCACTGGGTCCAGGCCTGATCCTGTTAGGGGCCCCATTGGCTTGGGCAGAGCAGCTGGGGTCCTTCTGCCCCTCAGCCCGCATGGGCCCCTTTTGCTGCTCATGCCAAGGTGCCCTGGGTGGAGGGATGGGGACTGTCTCTGCTGCGGGCAGCGTGGGGACCCTAGTGCATTGGATCAGAACCTGGTTCTCCAGCAGCTTGGTGCCCTCTTGAGCCCCAAGGCCATTGCTGTGTAACAGGAGATGGTAGCTCCTGGGGTGGGGTGGGAGGGGCTGCCCTGGAATGGAGGCAGTGTCCGGCTCAAGGCAGTGTCCATTTCTGGAGCACAGGCGTTGTATCCGCTCCAGCGAGATACCCCAGGACATCCCACTGAGCGCATGGCAGGCCGTGGGTGCCCAGCTGGTGTCTGACCCTGACCATTATCCTCCAGTCCCCCTTGGTGATGGAGCAGGCCGTGCGTGGGCTGGTCCTGGTGCCCACCAAGGAGCTGGGCCAGCAGGTGCTGCAGATGATCCAGCAGCTGACAGCGTACTGCACCCGCGATGTCCGTGTTGCTGATGTCTCTGGGCAGGTGGACATGTCTGCACAGAGGTGAGAGCCCCAGGGAGAAGGGGCGGGCTGGGGCAGACAGGAGGGGGAGTGGGCTAGGAGCTGGGGAGGGGGAAGATAGGGACTTTGGGGGCCTGGTGCCCACTCATAGTCAGTGATCAAAGCTGCCTGCTCCCTGGGAGCAGCCTGTGCCCCGAGTGCCAGCCGCTCGTGGGACCTGATGCACCCTGGTGCACCATGGAGCCAAAGGGCCGGCTGGCTTGGAGCATGTCTGGGGATACACGACAGGGAGCTATTGGCCCCTCCCAACCCCAAGGGCTCTGCTGCCCCGGAGAAACCAGAGAGCCTGTGAGCCAGTGGCAATGCGGCAGGCAGGGCACCCACTGGGTGCAGTTGCTCTCTGGCTGAAGCTGTCCATGTGGATCGGCCTTTCCTGCCCTGATGGAGGTGCTGCCCTTCCCTTCCCCCTGAGGCAGGAGCCCTGGGAGCTCTGCAGGCTCACAAACTCCCCATGAAGGAGTTTCGGGGACACCTCCCTGGTTGGGGGTAGGGGTTCTGCAGTGCGGTGACTAGCTAAGCCTGGCTGTGATCCAAGCCAGGCTGGCTACTGGGACCAGCATGGATCTGGCTGGGCCAGCCCAGGCTATGGACTAGCTCCATTCGAGGGGGGCTGGGGGCACAGCCTCTCTGCTCAATGAGGATCACTGGCCAGCAGCTCCTGCGAGCTGAGCCCCTGGGGCAATTACCCCATGTCCCCTCCTCCCCCAATTGGTAGAGGCTGCCAGTGCCTGGAGCTGCTTCTGCTCCAGCCCCTCCTGCTCTCTGGCCAGCTATGGGGAGCAGCCAGGCCCTGAGAGCTGTGTCGTCCTTGGGGAAAGGAGCAGGACAGGTCTGGGTCCCTGCAAACCCAGGCAGCTGCTGTCCCAGTTGCAGTGGAATCCTGGGCTGCAAGGTTTTCTTTGCAACCTTAAGAGCTAGGGCCGGGGGGCGCATGTGTGCCTGGGGGCCTGTGCGCGCGGGGGAGGGCGTGTGTGCCCTGACTGGCTCTTGGCTGCATTCTGGGGAATGCTGGTATATTAGAACCCTTCAGGCAGGCAGCAAGGTCTAGTGTTTGGGGTAGGGGACAAGGAGCAGGACTCCTGGGTTCTCTTCCTGGCTGTCCCTGACTTGCTGTGCGGCCATGGATAGTTCTGGTCCCTCCCACTGCGTAGGAGGTGTTGGCGATCACTGTGTACCTGGCCTGGTGCTGACATTCCCTTCCCTGTCCCCGTGTGGCCCAGCCCCTCACGCCGCTCTGTGCCCCTGGCAGGCCCATCCTGATGGAGAAGCCGGATGTGGTGGTGGGGACGCCGTCACGGGTCCTGGCTCACCTGCAGGGCCACAGCCTGAGCCTGCGCCACTCCCTGGAGGTGCTGGTCCTGGATGAGGCCGACCTACTCTTCTCCTTTGGCTTCGAGGAGGATCTGAAGAACCTGCTGTGGTGAGCTGCTGGGGCTGGTCAGCCCTGCCCCCAGCCTGAGGAAGGGGGCCCTGGGGAGTGGGTGTGATCTGGGAGGTGGGGGGTCCCTGGGGACAGGGTGTGATCTGGGGGCAGGGACCCGATGAGTGGGCTTGATTGGGGAGGGGGCTGTGGGGAGGGAAGATTTGCTTTTCTGTCTGTCGTCCGAGGGTCCATACTGCCTATAAGGTCCAGACAGGGCTCCCCTGTCCTGGCTAAGGCTCAAGGCTGGGAGACAGCAACTGCTGTTGTGGGGAGGATCGTATCCCTTGTGTGTGGGCTGTGGACAGAGTCCTCGGCAGCAGGGTGGCCAGCCTCTCCTGGAGCCCTTGGGGGGTGTCGCTCCGGGGCCGGGGGGAGGCTCTGAGCTGGTCTCTGTTTCCTTGGCAGCCACTTCCCCAAGATCTACCAGAGCTTCCTGATGTCGGCCACCTTCAACGAGGAGGTGCAGGCGCTGAAGGAGCTGGTGCTGCACAACCCGGTAAGGGGGGACCTGGGTGCAGCTCAGTGGGTTCGGCGTCTTCCCCCATGGCTCTGGGCAGCTCTGCTCTGCGGCCTTGGGGCGGGCTCCTCAGTGAACCATCCTGGCCTGTTATCCTGGGGGTCCCTGGGATTGGAGGGGAAAATGAGATCCTCTAGCCCCACTGCTGTGTGGGGGCTGGGCTCCCTCCCCAAGGGGCGGGGTTTGGACTGAGTGCTAAGCCCTGCCCTGCCCGCAGGTGACCCTGAAGCTGCAGGAGTCCCAGTTGCCGGAGGCGGCCCAGCTGTGCCAGTACCAGATCCGCTGCGCGGGCGAGGAGGACAAGTTCCTGCTGCTCTATGCGCTGCTCAAGCTGGGGCTGGTGCCAGGCAAGGCCATCCTCTTCGTCAATACCGTGGAACGCGGCTACCGCCTGAAGCTCTTCCTGGAGCAGTTCAGCATCCCAGCCTGCGTGCTCAACTCCGAGCTGCCCGTGCAGTCCCGGTGAGCCCAGGAACAAACCCTGGGGGTGGGGAGGGGTGACCTATTGGGGCAGAAGAGATCGGGGCGGGGGTCCATGCAGTCTGGGAGGGGGAGGAGTCCTGGGAGTGGGGAGGGGTGACCCACTGGGGCAGGAGAGATCGGGGGAGGGGTCCATGCAGTCTGGGAGGGGGAGGAGTCCTGGGGGGTTGGGAATGACCCTGGGGAGTGGGGAGGGATGGCCCATTGGGGGGTGGTCCCTGCAGTCCGTGCGGAGGGGACAGGCACTCTGCCCTCCCTCATCCCCAGAGGAACCGCATACACCGTGCAGTGCCCGGCCCTAGCACTGCCACGCCGACAGGCCCTGACTGAGGGTTAGCGCTCGCCAGCCCTGAGCTGCTGCTGGACCCACAGGGAGCCCAATAGCTCTGGGCGAGCCCCCAAGAAGTGAGGGCAGTGCCTGTTGCCCTCCAGGGCGGGTCCCTGTGGCTCTCATCGGCGCCTCTGCTTGGACTCCAGGTGCCATATCATCAGCCAGTTCAACCGAGGCTTCTACGACTACATCGTCGCCACCGACGAGCAGGCGCTGGCGGAGCCCGCGGTGCGGGTCAAGAGGAGGAAGGGTGCCAAGGCAGAGAAGTAAGGACCCGTTGGGACCCCCAGGCTGGCTGGCGCTGGCAACAGAGACCAGGCACTTGGTCTGTGTCTGCAGTAGCCAGGCCCGGCAGCGCCAGCCTCTGTCACCAGCAGGGAGCACCTGACTTCTCCATACTGCCCCTGCCTTATTCTGAGCACTGCCCCTCAGCTCTGCTGGGGCCCTTTGCTGCCAGCCCCTCAGCACTGCTGGGACCCTTCGCTCCCTGCAATCCCAGCCCTGCCTTGGAGGAAGAACTCTAGGGAGCTGTCCTGCACTGGCAGTGCTGGCTAGTCTCCTGGGTCTCTGGTTGGGCTGGTGGGTTTGGCTGTGCCCTGAGGTGCCCTTTCCCCTTCCCTTGCAGGGGCAAAGACCCAGAGTATGGCGTGGCGCGGGGCATCGACTTCCAGAACGTCGCCACCATCATCAACTTCGACCCGCCCCCCTCGGTCGAGTCCTACATCCACCGGGCCGGCAGGTAGGGGCTCGGGCTGCAGGGGGGGATGGGACGTTCTGCTCTGGTCCATATGGGCTGGTAGCATCCAGCTGGCCCCAGGGTGGAGCCCCAGGGTGTCTCCAAGGGGCACTGCCCCATGGCTGGGCCTCCAGCCAGAGGCACCAGGCTGGGCTCCTCTGGCTCTCCCTGCAGTGCCTGTGTGTGTAGGGCACCTGGCTGGCACTGAGCTCACTGGGGCTGTGCCAGCAGCAGCCCCCAAGTCAGGGGGTTCTGTCTCTAGGCTCTCAGGTCAGGTGGGGCTGGGGGGACATCGGGGGCCCATGGAGCTGGGAGCCAGCGCTAAGGCCTCTTGAAGTCCCTGGGGCTGTCCCCTGGGACCAAGGCCCTGCCCCATCCCATTGGCGACCGGGACACCGGGCTAATCAGGCCCAATCCGGGACAGTGCTATGGGGAGGGCACAGCCCTGGCCTGGCCTCAGTACCTTCCACGGCTGGGTCCCAGCCCCTAGGGCCAATTGCCCACCCATGGGTCTAGGGGGCAGGGCGGTAGGGCCCCTCTGCGCAGCAGGGCAGGTGGAAGCTGCTGGATCCCAGGCATGGCAGGAGAACCCCTCAATGCTCTCTCCTCTGCCCCCTGCAGGACGGCCCGTGCTGACAACCCCGGCACAGCCCTGACTTTCGTGACACACCCAGAGTGCCCCCTGCTGGCCGAGATTGAGGAGGCTCTCGCAGGAGGTCAGTGAGGGCTGGGGTCGGGGTCCTATGGGTGTGGGGAGATCTGGGCACGTGGCTTGACTGGCTGCCTGGCTGGGAAAGAGTTTGAGCCATTCTTGGGGAAGGGTAGATCCAGTCTGGTGGGGGCTGGGTGTGGGGGGGGAGGGGTTTCTGTGTATCTCCCACACAGGTTGTGTCCTGCCCCAGCACTGCCCCCACTCCTCAGGATGTTGGGGGCTGCAGGTCCCCTCCTGGGCCGTGGTGCCGAGGTCCCTGGCCCTGACAGGCCCCTTCTGTCCTCACAGAGAACACCGAGCCTGTGCTGCGCCCCTACCAGTTCCGGATGGAGGAAGTCGAGGGGCTCCGCTACAGATGCCGGGTCAGTGGAGGGGGGTGGGCGAGAGATGGGCGTGGGCAGAGCCACCAACCCAAAACAACGCCCAGCCTGCCAAGTAGCCAGGGGCCGGGTGGGAAACATCCCTTTCCCTCCCCCTGGGTCCCCCGCATCTGGGGGACCCTCCCCATACAGTGCTGGGGAAGGGACAGTGGGGCCCAGGGCAGCTTGGCCAGAGCTGGGGGGCTTGGAGCTGGTGTCAGGCCCTGGGGGTTTGGGGGAGTTACCAGGGCCTATGGGGCTGAAGTCCCACCGGAGGGCCAGGGCTGTGGGGGAGGGACGTGCTGGAGCCTGGGGGGCCAGGTTCTGGCCCTGTCTGTGCTGGGGGCTCTGATCTTCCCCCTGCCACCTCCCAGGACGCCATGCGCTCCGTCACCAAGCAGGCCATCAAGGAGGCGCGGCTGAGAGAGATCAAAGAGGAGCTACTCAACTCGGAGAAGCTAAAGGTGGGGGGCAGCAGTGAGGGGGCTTTGAACGAAGCCGAGTGCGGCCCCTCCCTCTGCAGGGAGTGAACCCTACTGCCCTGGGGGATTGGCTCCCCAGTGCGCACAGACGGGCTGGCTGCAGTGGGGCGTGCCTAGGCATGGCCTTGTCTCTGGCCTAGGGGGTGGGCGCCAGAGCCTGACTCCTGCTGATGGGAGCAGGCATTGGGGGCTCGTGGGGGCTGGGTCACGGAACCCCAGGGGCGGGGTGAGCTGCAGGGGGGCATGGAACCCTTGGGGTTGGGGGAGCACTGACTCCCATGATGGGCTCTGGGCAGGGGGGCACTGAACCACGGGGCAGGCTGGTTGGGGCAGGGGGGAGGGCAGTTCAAAGGGGCCCTGTCTCTCTGCAGCTGGGTCTGGGCTCAACCCTCTCCCTCCCCCCAGACGTACTTCGAGGACAATCCCCACGACCTGCGGCTGCTGCGCCACGACCGGCCCCTGCATCCGGCCATCGTCAAACCACACCTGCGCAATGTGCCTGAGTACCTGGGTCAGTGCCACCCACCAGGGCTGGGCTTGCAGGTTTCCAGCTGTGCGGTGGAGGGGAACAGGGACAGGGGCACTTCTGGGGTCCCTTGTTGCCTCTCTAGCACCTTTCACCCAGCATGATCCCAAAGATCCTCCAGACCCTTTATAGGGCCCCCTTGTCCGGCACTATGATGCGCTCCTGTGGGGCAGGCTCCAGGGGCTCGTTATACAGTGACCCCTTACCCGGCACTGAGACCCGGCTCCTCTGGAGTGGGTCATGGGAGCTGGTTATACAGGGACCAGTCACCAAGTCGCAGCACATCTGGGGTGGGGCGCAGGGACTGTTAGCCCCAGGGCACAGTCTCCTGCCAGTTTGGGGCAGGATTGGGAGGGCCTGGCCCTGCAGCAGGGATATCTAGGGTGTAAGGTTTCCCCAGCTCTGTCCTGGCCTCGCTGGGTGGGGCAGGGAGTCCCAGGTTCAGGGCCCAGCCACAGCTCCTGACCTGTCTTCTCCCCCCCGGCAGTGCCCCCCACCCTGCGCGCCATTGCCCAGCCCCTGCTCAACAAGCGCAAGCAACGGAAACACTTGGCACCCAGCAGCAGCCGCCCCAGGGGGGGCTTCCAGGTGGGTGTCTGGGCTGGGCTCCTCCCCAAGCCTCAGAGCACTGATGGCTGGAGGGGGGCGGTCTCCATAAAGCGTCCGGTCCCCAGCATGGAGCTGAGGCCAAGGCAGAGGGCCTGGGAAGGGGAGGGGCTGTCATGGTGCCCACCCAGCCCCAGGGGGCCTTATCCTAGGGGCTCAGTAGCTGGCACCACCATGTGCTGGGCGGGCTGGAGGTCAGACCCACATTGTAGGGGGTGGGGAAGTACGGGTGGACTCAAGACAGCAGGAGATTCTGGGAGCGAGTGGGTCGCAACAGCCCATGTTCTTGATCCGGGGATGCAGAGCTGCATCTGGCCGGCAGGGGTCACTGAGCAGCCAGCCCCCACTGCATTGCCTGGGAATGGGGCCCCAATGCAGGAGAGGCAACCTGCGAGGGGAGGGAGGTGGAGCCCCCCATGACTCCCAGCTGCTGCCCCTAACCCCCTCTGCTTCTCTCCAAGGCCCCGGGGGGGCACAACCCTCTGCGGAGCTTCCAGTACATGAGGAGGAGACCTCGGCGCCCAGCTAGCGAAGGGAAGACGTCCTGAGCCATGGGCCCCTGTCAGCGACAACACCTGGCTGGACTCAGAATGGACAATGTTCAGTATGGCTGGGGCTGATTTCCCCCCCTGGGCCAAGAGGAGACAAATGCTGTGCCCTGCTGCCCCGGCCTGGCTCCGCTCTCTGAGCAGGGGTCCTATGGGGCACCTGTGGCTGGGTGTGGGCATCTCCTGCTGCTGCCGTCAGCCATGCCCCAGTGTGAGGCCTCGGGAGCCTGTGTGTGGCTGTGGGAAGGGGGGCTGTGGCCAAAGGGTTGTAGACGGCATCTGACCCCAATAAAGCTCAGTGCTGGCTCCACACGGCTGGGGGTCTCTCTTCTGGGGATCGGCTGACCCCTGCTCCCATGGAGGCACTGGCCAGGGCACAGCTTGGGGTTGCTCTGAGCAGCCTGGAGGAGGGGGAACTGCACCATCCTCTCACCCCCGACCTGCTCTGGGTTGGATGCTGGGCTGGAGGAGTGCAGGCTGGATGTGAATGTTAGGGGGGTGTCTAGCCAGGCCTGGTGCAGTGCTGGCCCCTCTGCCTAGCTGTGAGTGCCAATGCTCATCCCACGAGCTGCTATAAGGAGTGGAACCGTGTCTGGGTCCCAGTTACGGTGCAAGGCTCTCCGGCCGCTCGCTTGGACTCTAACCTGGGGGACGTGCCTGGAGCCTGGCTCAGTTCAAACCCCATGCGCATGCTGGCCCCTCCAGGGGACACTGCTGTGGCAGTGTCCAGCAGCACACGTCACTGGGGGCTTTGGCAAACCCACTTTGCACGGTGGCCTTGGGTTTCATGCCCTGGTGTCGGGGTGGCAAAGGAGCCAAAGCTCAGCCCCTGGGCTCAGGGCTTTCAGGTCCTTGGCTGCTTGTGGCAGCCTCCAGCAGGAGGCAGCCTTGAGCCATAGGGAGGATTCCATGTTTAGTTACAGCCAAGGATTGTTTTTCTGTGTGGCCCCAGAGGTTGCCTCCCCGCCACCTTTTAAAGCAAGTTCTGTTCTCCTTTCAAAGTCAGAAACGCATCAGGTGCTTGTATCTCCCCTGGGCCGGTCAGTGCCATCACCCCCAATACAGCCATCAGTTCATGAGAAAACTGGCCCCTCTGCTCAGTGCCCGGGGTGCGGGCCCACTGATTACATTGTTCTTCCCCTTCCCTGCTTGCCATGGAACAAGAACTGGGATTGAAGGAACAAGCCAGACTCTCCTCACCTGTGCAGCAGGCCAGCAGACCTGGGGGAGCTAGAGCTGAGCTGGATTTCTTGGGGCAATCAGGGCATTGAACCTTTCAGTTCTCTGGCTTGTACAGGGGGCTGCTGTTCCTATTGCATTGAAAATGCGCGTCCCATGCTCCCCCGGGACAGGCGGGTACCTCGAACGGTTACAGAGACTGGGGAGTGTTCTGTGGAATTTAGATGGGATACTCCATCTGCCCTGCCTGGCCTTTCTCTGTGCCCCCAGCCATGCTGCTCTCAGGGAAATTATTGCTGCCTGTCCCCACCCACTCTGACAGGGCCCCAGTCACTGCATCAATCCAGGCCTACAGGGCCCGTGGGCATAGGGTGGGCTAATGCCCCAGGGCCACATTGCCAAGTTATTTTCACTCTCCTGGTTTAGACGGAGAGGCTGGGGGCACCCGTCTGGGATCCCTGCAGGCGCCCTATGTTCTAAGCAGGCCCCGGGCTGGGGGTCGAGGTGAAGGCACTGTCTTGCTGGGGGTTCTGTGGCCAGGGTGTTTCCCTGGGATGGCCAGTACAACTGCAGCCTAGAAAGCGAGAGCTCTGCTGCCTAGAAGTGGGCCCCACCCTGCCCTGTCCTGGGGGTGTCCATGGGGGGAGGAGCCAGCTCACCAACTGCCGTGCGTCACAGGAAATGGGTATTCACCCCCGAAAGCTCATGCTCCAATGTCTGTTAGTCTATAAGGTGCCACAGGACTCTTGGTTGCTTTTTACAGATCCAGACTAACACGGCTACCCCTCTGATGCTTCTCACCAACTATGAGCATCCTCCGGGGCCCCCTCCCTGCCAAGGGAAAGTCCCTGCCTGTGCCAGGGGTGTGCTGGCTTCGTGGCCTGGCTCAGCCCCATGTGACCCAGGGCTCAGGCTGGGGGCACTCTGCTGCAAGCGCTAGGCAGGGCTTAACGGCCCCAGACACCAGGGCTCGGGTGATCTATGGGGGTTTCTGAGTCCATATTGCAGCTTGGGGTGGCTGGTAGATCCCAGACAGCAATGGGTCTCGTGGGGGAGAGGGGGTAAGTGTGCTGGGGGCATGAAGGTGGGGTTGGAGTCACCTGGGGGACGGGAGGGTGGGGTCCTGTTACTTGGAGGACAGGAGGATGGGGTCCTGTTACCTTGGGATCGGGAGGGTGGAGTCAGGGTTGCCTGGGGAATAGCAGGGTGAGGTCCCGTTACCTGGGGGACGGGAGGGCGGGGTCAGGGTTGCCCAGGGCCCTCGCCTGTACATTCATAGGCTGCCTGACAGAGCAAGCAGGTGTCCTTGGTACATCGACCAGGCTCCCCATATCTGCTGCTGCATCAGCCTTATTGGGGCCTGGGACTGTGATCCAAGGCCGTAGGCGTCGGTTAGCTGGGTGATAGCCGGGTGATAACAGGATGGGGCAGAGGGCACCCACAGTCCCTGACACGCAGCGCCAGATTAACGCATAAACTAACTAAGCTTGGGACCTCGAAACAAGAAAAACCTGACTCCATTTCCAATTTCCTCAAAATCGGTTGATAACTAAAGGAGATACGGAGGAAAGAAGATTCTCTCTAAATACAGACATTTTCATGCAAATATGACACAAATTTACATATCTGGCATAAATACCCTTACCTTACCCTCACCCTTCATTAATTGTTCATTACTGACAGCCAGGAGGCCAGGACTGAGAAAAAAAGCCATAACTGCACGTGTAAAATTAGTATTTCTATAAGTAAGTCTGCTATCAGTCTCCTAAGGCAGCATTTTGTGGGCCAGCTGCTACAGGTGAAATTCTGACTGTGCTTTCAGAACTTGTTTAAATAAATAAATAATCTCACCGCTGATAAAATCAGGGAAAAACGTGAGGTCGGAGACAGCAGTGTCGTGTAGCAATCCTGCTAAGTTCATACTCGTATGGGACTTGTCCTAGGAGTGACGTCACATATAGCGTCCCCCTTGGCTGGTGATAGCCAGAAGGCCGCCATCTTTTGTTTATGGTCCTGCACGCTCAGTCATACAGTGTCTTCACTCCTGTTTTTCTTCATTTTCTTAAATATTAGTGTGTTTTGTTCCTCTTCTGGTCTGTACATACAGACCATTGTGTGTTTTAGTGTGCATGCCGCTTTCTGCTCCATGTGCTATCCAGGCTTCACATGACTGAGTTTGCAGGTGATCATCTTATGGACTATGGTCAAGTGGATCTCGAGGAGGATAAATTTGTGTTGGCTTCCCTCCATCAGTTTCTGGAACTTTCCCAATAAATATCAGCGAGTGCCGATGAAAGGATAAATAGAGGGTTTTGAGAGAAATGAAGGCAGATATACATATAAATCAAAATATTCTGAGCAAGTTATTTCAAACTGTGTGTATATATGATTTACAGGCTATTAAATATTCATTATATTTGCTTGAATAGAGGCTAGTTTTTCCTCACTTTCTCAGTGCCTGGCTAGAGATTACCAGTCTTTTTTCTGGTAAATTCTTTCTCTTTCGCGCATATAGCTCGTTGTCACTCTTGTGTGTCTGAGGTGTTTACTCAAGATTAATTAGTGGTCCTGGGGGAGAAGAGAGATGTCTGCCTAGAAAAAAGACTGGGATATTCTGCTCAGCAGGGTTGGAGCACACAAGATAGTATTTTATTATAGGTAGTATGTTATGTAAAAATTCATATATAGACTTATAAATCACATATCATATGCATAATACCTTGTATTTTTATAGTATGGCAAAAGAAAAATCCCAACAATTCATTGTTTCATAGCGAAAATCAGAATAAACATTTGTAAATATATTTTATAGAGAGTCTGGATAAACTTTGTAATAAAATTAATCATTTTTTAAAATTTATTCATATTAAAAGAGGGATAATTTTCCTTATTCATGGTGTAAAAAAAAAAGAGATATCCTCTCTTGTTTTCCTGTGAGAACATAGACAAAATAGCACTAACTTTCACAAAAATATTTTGGTAAAACAACAGGTGTTGGGCATATATAGATAGATAGATACAGATATATTAATAAAGATATTATTTGTTGTATAGATATATAAATCTCAATTTTTATAATGTAAAATTAATTTTTTTACTGTTTTTTGGAAGCGATTTTGCAGCTTTTTTTAGTCCAATAGTAACAAACTGCTCAGGAGAAAGGTCATTTTTGCAACTGAAATATATCAGGAATGAATTCAGGGAACCAACTGGCTAAGATGGAAATGGTCAGTGAAAATGCAAATGACCTGGCTGACAGGAGGGAGGGGCTGCTGGGCTCAGGATACCTGCCTACCTGTAACTAGACCCCTGGGGCTGAGTGGGATGGAGAGATGCTCCCCGTCCCCCTGCACACCAGATAGGGGGCTCACTGGCTCTGATGCTGTGACCAGAGCAGAGACCTCCCTGCCTGCCCCCACGGGGACAGCCAGGGCAGCGCTGAGCACGGTGGGAGCTGAGACACCAGCTGAGTGAGGGGACGCACAAGCAGGGCAGGTCTGCTGCCAACCACGTTTGCCTGGTCCAGACGTGCTGCTGGGAAGTGATCCCATGGCAGGAAGGGGCTACCAGGGACAGGGCTGAGGGGGGCTGTGACCCCAGGCCCAGCCAGCAAGAGGGAACAGGTCCCACTCCCTTCCCCAGCAGCTGAATTCCAGACTGAGCTGTGGAAGGATCCCTCCTTGGAAAAGCAAAGGGAACTTGCTGGCCACAGTGCTGAAAACCCCTTTGGGGAAGGCTGTAGGGACAGAGTCCTGCGGGAGAAGGGATTCCCGTACCTGGAATGGGCTCCCCAAGGGGAAGTAAAACTAGGGGGAATTGGGAGGCAGGTGATGGTGCCCCAGGAATCCACAGGGTTCTTCCCATTCGAGCTGCTATATGGGAGGAGAGTGAGGGGACCCCTGGACCTGGAAGGGGAGGATTGGGAGGAGAAGGGGAAAGACTCCCTGGTGGATCTCTTCCCTGAGATGGGAGCCAATCTCCCCATCAGGTGTTCACTATTCAGAGTTACTGGGAAAGCAGCCCAAACCCTGGAGAGAGAGGTCAAGGACATGCTGGCTTTAGATGTGATCCACCCATTCAACAGCCCACGGGCCTCACCCGTGGGGCTGGTCCCCAAGGAAGACAGGATGATCTGGTTCTGTGGGGACTATTGGAAGCTTAAAGCCATCACCGTGTGTGATGTCCACCCCATGCCTAGGCCTGGGGAGATTCTAGACAAGCTGAGGGGGATGGGGACCTTGACCCTGGCGTACATTGATGACAGGTGTGTCTTTAGCCAGACCTGGGAGGAACATGTGTCCC
Organism: Gopherus flavomarginatus; assembly: GCF_025201925.1. Classification (NCBI taxonomy): domain Eukaryota; kingdom Metazoa; phylum Chordata; order Testudines; family Testudinidae; genus Gopherus; species Gopherus flavomarginatus. The sequence continues at coordinate 151,084,149 of NC_066618.1, read as the reverse complement.
AGGTGAAGAGGGTGCTGGGCTGCCTCAAGGAGGCAGGACTGACTGTAAAAGCCGAAAAGTGCAAGGTGGACATGATCAGAAATTGGCCTATTCCCCAGACCAAGAAACAAGTCCAGGCCTTTATCAAGATGGTGGGGGGCTACCGGAGGTTTGTACCCCAGGTTAGGCTCCTAGCTGCCCCCATCTCTGAGCTAGGTGAGAGGGGTAAGCCAGACGAGGTGGTCTGGACCGAGCAGTGCCAGAGGGCTCTCTGTATATTTAAGGGGGCTCTAATCTAGGGCCCAGTAAATCTGGTAAACCCAGACTTTGCCAAGCCTTTTGCAGTGTTCACCAATGCCTCAAACACAGGGCTGGGCACGGTGCTGATGCAAGCCGATGCTGAGGGGTGGAGACACCCCATCGGGTACCTGAGCAAGAAACTGCTGCCCCGAGAGCAGAACTATGCAGCCTCAGAGAAAAAATGCCTGGCCATGGTGCAGGCCCTTAGAAAGCTGCAGCTGTATCATTTGGGGCGGCCTTTTACTACGTATACTGACCACTCTCCCCCGACGTGGTGGCAATGGGCTGAGGCTGGGGACAGAGAAACCTGTTCAGAGGGTGGCCAAGGCCCAGATGGAGGCTTTTAACCAAGAGAGCCCGAATTGCAGCCCTCCAAACTGGAGCACTAGGAAAAGACCCAATCCCAGTTTAAACTCCAGGGGTATTGGGGTGGCAAAAGGGCATGGGCCACATAAACCTTCCCACATGCAACCTGCAAGTGCCATCAAGCAAAACAGATCCACAGGAGGGTGTGAAACTGGAAGGGCCTGGTGTAACTCCCACCAAGGAATGGGAGAGGTGCTGGAGCATCCATGGGAACATTGGTGGGTTCAAACTTCCCCAGGTCACTGTTTGAAGTGACCTTGCTCAGTTCAGTCTCGAAGAGGGGAGAGATGTGACAAAGTGGGACTGTTCTTAAATGTTTCCTCTGAATTCTGTGTGGGTGCCTCAGTTTCCCTTAAGCATTTCTGAAGTCTCCAGTGTGCATAAATGGCCGACAATCTGTCTCCTAGCAACAAATGGCCAGGGCCCTTCCCCCCTGCAAGGGGATGGTTAAAGGTGAACAAAGAGATCAGGTGACCTCCTGGCCCAGGAAAGAGACAAAGGCCAGAAAGGAGGGGCTGGAGGGGTTTCAGTTTGGATCTGACTGGGGATGGGGAGTGAGTGCAGATGGGGTTGTCTGGCTCGCTGGGCCCCAGAATGGACCTGGCTGAGGGATCCCGTTCTCTGTACCTACAAGCTCTGTTTTAGACCGTGTTCCTCTCATCTAATAAATCTCCGTTTTACTGGCTGGCTGAGAGTTATGTCTGACTGCGAAGTGGGGGTGCAGGACCCTCTGGCTTCCTCAGGACCCCGCCTGGGCGGACTCGCTGTGGGAAGCGCATGTAGGGGCATATGCTGAATGCTCCAAGGAGAGACCCAGGAGGTGAAGATGTGTGAGCTTCTTGCCCTGAAGAGTCTGCTCTGAGGGAGAGGAGGATCCCCAAAGTCCTGACTGGCTTTGTGGGGAGCAGTTCCAGAGCATCGTCCAGGGACTCCGTGACAGTGAGTATTAAAATGAATGTGATGTGCAAACAGACATACTGCAGGTTGTCCTGCCTTTTTTAAGTAAGCTGGTCTGTGTAACTGTAACTGCTTTTGTGTTGCTGTAGCTATAAAGTTTTCATATCTACTAATTAAGAAATCATAGATGAAAATACGTTAATTTGAAACTATTTTATAATGCAAACAGGAATATTGCAGGACGTGTTTTAGTTTGATTATTATTCTATTTTTACAACTTTGCCTTTGTATATATGCTACTATAAAGCCTTCGTGTTTATATAGTCGATGTCCTTTCTGTGAATATAATAAATTATTATGATTTTTTTAACAGTATGGGCCTTCTTACACTTGACATAGTTTAGGGCCTCAGAATGTCCTATTTTGGCCCTGCTGACATGGGTAGGCCCAGTGCATCACGCCCAAGGAGGGGCATGAACCATAGACCAGCACCAGCCCTGGGCAAGAGGGGCAACCAGCCCCCACCCTCCAACATGGTCCCACCACAGCCCCACACCCACCCACCATACAACAAACCAACCCTCCATAGCCGCATACGCCGTACAACAAACCATCCCCCCAGCCCCACACCTGTATGGGGGCATTGTGAACGCATTATATGGACCCCCCAAAGCTGCAAACCCTGTTGGGAATGTGGGGCAGGGGGCTCCATGTTGGATGGGGATCTAGGGTTGCCAGGTGTCCAGTTTTTGACTGGAACACTTGGTCGAAAAGGGACCCTGGCGGCTCCAGCACAGGGGCTCATGTGCTCTGTGCGATCAGGTCAGGTGGCTCACATGCCGTGCATGTGCAGGGGACTCCACGGGACGCCAGGCTGGGGCTCTGCACAGACACCAGAGGGGAGAAGCGCCCGGGGACTCAGCCGCTGAATCCCTCAGCAGTGTGGGGAGCTGCCAGCCGTACACCAACGCCCCCCCGCAGCCACTACAACCAGACACCTCACCCCCAGCCACTCACCCCCCCATACACAGTGCACATGCCTGGCCCCACACCTACCCCCAGCCCCCACAACCACACCCTCCACCCCCACACTGCACACTCCCAGCCCCACACCTATTCCCAGACACCACAACCACATCCCCACCCCCACCCTGCGCACCCCCAGCCCCACACCTACCCCCAGCCACCACAATCACACACCCCACCCCCACCCTGCGCACCCCCAGCCCCCACAACCACACACCCCACCGCCACCCTGCGCACCCCCAGCCCCACACCTACCACCAGCCACCACAACCACACACCCCACCCCCACACTGCACACCCCCAGCCCCACACCTACCACCAGCCACTACAACCACACACCCCACCTCCACACTGCGCACCCTCAGCCCCACACCTACCCGCAGCCACCACAACCACACACCCCACCCCCACACTGCGCACCCCCAGCCCCACACCTACCCGCAGCCACCACAACCACACCCCCACCCCCACACTGTGCACCCCCAGCCCCACACCTAACCCCAGCCACCACAACCACCCACCCCCACCCTGCGCACACCCAGCCCCACACCTACCACCAGCCACCACAACCACCCCCCCCACCCCCACACTGCGCACCCCCAGCCTCACACCTACCACCAGCCACCACAACCACCCCCACCCCACCCCCACACTGCACACCCCCAGCCCCACACCTATCCCCAGCCACCACAACCACACACCCCACCCCCACACTGCACACCCCCAGCCCCAGACCTACTCCCAGCCCCCACAACCAGCCACTCCACCCCCAGCCACTCACACCCCAACTACACATCAAGCCCCACCCCCCCAACTCCCTCACCTACTACCAGCCACCACAACCAGCCACCCCAGCCCCAGCCACTACTCACACCTGCTGCCAACCACTACAAGCAGACATCTCCAGGCCCACATCACACACTTACCCCTACCCCTACCCCTGCCACCACAACCAGCCACCCCACCCCCACGTGCCAACTCCTCACCTATCCCCTAGCCACCCAACCACACATCCACATCACACACCGACCCCAGCCCACCAGCCACCCACCAGCCCATGCTCAAAGCCACTGCCCTCCCCCACCCACCTACCCCTTCAGCCACGGACCAGGCCCCTTCCCCACTTAGAACCCACTGACTTGGCACTTGGCGGGGGAGGGGAGTTCCTGCTCTGTTCAGGGAAACATTTTGCATTGCCCTCGAACCCTGATCTAATTTCTCTGTGATAGTCTTTATCTCGACGGCTTTTATTGCCGACGTGCAAGGGTACGTGTGCTGCTCAGTTCCACCTGGGGCAGATGCACTGTGGTGAATCAGACTGAGCCGCACCGGGCTCACACCCTTCTTTATCACAGGCAGAGCCGGTAGCAGCATCTCTCCTCAAAGTCGCCTGGCGCCTCCCAACGCACAATCCTGTTTGCAGCTGCTTTGGCTCAAGATGGGCTTTTGGGTGGAAATTTTCCAGCTGAGCATCTGCCTTGAGCTGCATGTTCAGAAAAGTTTCAGCCCAGATGTTTCCAAGGAGATCGGCGGAAAAATACATTGTTTTGCCCATGTTAAAAAAACCCCCACTTATAACCTTTGGGTGAGAAGCTCTAGCAACTCCAAGCTTTGGAGCATGGGGTTGCCCCAGTGGCCGGGAGGGGCCTTTTGCTGCTCTCCTGAAAATACACCCACATTTGGCCAAGTTACGAGTCTTTGAAAAATCTTTGCAGCAAGTGCCCCGTACAGACTTGTTAGAGTTTGGCTGCTAACTTCTGATGATTCTGAATGCACTGAGCATGCTCTGTCCCCGCGTAATGACTGAGCGTGCTCCGTCCCAGGGCTGCAGGAGCTGAGCAGGACGTGCCCTGCAATCGATCCTCTGGGGACTGGGGTAGTGGCAGGGCCGGCTCTGGCTTTTTTGCCGCCCCAAGCAAAAATAAATAAATAAATAAACCTGCGGCGCGGCCAGAGCAGCAAAGCAGGAAAAAAAAACAACAACCTGTGGGGCAGCCGGAGCCAGGGTGCAGGGGAACTCCCTGCGCTGCAGACATGGGAGGGGGCGGGAGCGAGGGGGAGAGAGAGAAGGGGGGCAGCCAGGGCTTCAGTGGGGCGCTTGCCACACAGCCCTGACCGCCGTGCCACCTGCCAGGCAGGCTCTGCACCGATCCGGTCAGCAGGGAGGGAAGGACGTGAGCTGCCCTGCCAGGCTTGCTACGGACCTGGCACCGGCTGGGGCAGATGGAGCATGCAGCCCACTTCCAGCAAGACGCTGCCCTGCTCCGTGCTGCCGCCCCCTACAGAGCAGCTGGATCGGTGAACAAAACAAAACAAAAAAGCAGCCGTGCCGTCCTAGGATTGGGCAGAAGCCGCCCCGTAGAATCTGCCGCCCCAGGCATGAGCTTGCTCAGCTGGTGCCTGGAGCCGGCCCTGGGTAGTGGCCAGCGTGAGGGCAGGCCAGGAGCCTGGCTCTCCTGTGCAGATTGGGACAAGGAGTCTGGGATGGGAGGGGCGCAGTGAGGCAGGGCGCTAACGAAGAGGCTTTCTGCCTAGGAACTGGCACACTCCCTGCGATTGCTGCACATTAGCTGCACCTCACGCACAGGTTCACTGCCAATACATTGTGATCAACAGCCAAGAGCAAGGACATCAAAACGGTGTGAGGATTTTCAGCAGCATTTGTGTTAAACTAAAACCTCAATGAAGGAATTAAACTTTTGTTTAAAGAGAAAAAACAAACAAACAAAAAAAAAACTAATGCGAAACTCATCACCCAAACCTGCAGTATCTCCAAAGAGATCCCTGGGGTCGGCAAGATGAGCAGCCAAAGCCAACTTGTGTTGGGGCAGGACAGCTGGGGTGGGTGAGCGGAGGGATCCCCAGAGCAAGTTTTGCAAGGGGCGCCGGGGGGGAGAGGGGGGGATTTTCAATGATGCAGCTGGCTGGAAAGGAGGCAGCATGGCCTTATTCTCAAACCTATGTGGAGACCGTGAAACGCAGAGGACAATTGCTGCCCAAGGAGCCCTTGTGCTGGTCAGTATGATGTGACTGTGGGGCTTCCCCCTATGAGAGTGGCTGGATGGACGGGGAAGACTGGAGCTGGGACGTGGAGCCGGGCGGGGTGGGGCGGGGCGGGGGAGACAGGACTGGGCTGAGGACAAGTTGGAGGAGGTGGGGCAGTGAGGGTCAAATCTGATCTGGGAGAAATGGGCAGAAATGTCTGTGCCCACTACAGACGCTCCCCTCCAGAGCCTGGCATGGAACCCAAGAGTCCTGAGTCTCACCCTTCCTCTGCTGTCAGCAAAAAAACGTGAACCCCACTGGCAGAGTGTTTGTCCCGTCCACTGCTAGTGCTGGTCCATGCAGAGGATGACAACCTACTACTGCTGTCACTTCCTGCAGTAGCTCAGGTGGCAGAGATCTGAAGGGTGCAGCTTGGCTGTTGACCCAGAGGGGTGTCAACATGACCCTACATGCTGAGATTTCTAGTTTTCAGTTTGTTTATTTTAAAGACACTCCCCCTCCTCCAAAAAATCCCGGTTAGAATATGTGTAACAGCAGCTCCTGTTGGCCCAGACGGCCTGCCCCCAAGTTAATGATACAAGGGATTTATGGCTGTGGTGCAGTTTGATTGGCTTCCTGGCCATCAGGCCAGCAGGGCTAATAGCAGGCAGTAGCTGCATTAATGCAGGGTCTGTAGGGGTGGGACAGACCTGGCCCTGGGCTCCCACTGCCACCTGCTCCTCCAGGGCTGGCTATACTGAAAGGATGCTGGGCCGTTTCCCGCTAACCCTAGTGCTGCTCAGCGCCACCCTGGGCCTGGTGAGTGAGTCCTGGGCATGGCCAGTCACTCCCCACTGCCCCAGCTGTTTGGCGGGGTCTGGGGAGTTCGGGGAGGGCAGGAGACCCTTATACAGAACAGCTGCTGAAGGCCTCCTGGAGCCACCCAGGGAACTGGGCTGGGCTGGCGTCTCTGGCATTGTCTCTTCCAAAAACAGGGTGATTGTGCCAGTCTGGGACAGCTTCAAGGATGGGCAGGGAATGGGCAGGCTCCGATCCACCCTCAGGGCACGGACTGGCTGGCTCAGGGGGGCAGGGGAGGGAACATGGGGACTTTCCCCTCTAGGGGGCACTGGCCCCGATCCGGCCAACGCTTTCAGTGTGCAAAGGTCTGATGGAGTTGAGGGGTCCCTACGCAGGGGTCTGAGCCCATAGTCTGCGGGCCAGGGGTGATCACAGCCCCGCTGGCCGAAGATGCCTGCCTCTGCCCCCAGTGGGAATCTCTCTGACTGCAATGGCGAGGGTGCTGTGCGGAGGGGCAGCTCAGCCGGCTGCCCCAGCTCGTGGTTAAGGGGTGCCCAGTTTCTGGGCTGTTGGGACTGGCATTGTCCCCAGCACCAGATGGGACTAACGCTGGCATCGGCGAGGATGTTTGTGGGCAGGTGTATTCATGTGTGTGGGGGGTTGTGACGTTATGAATGTAATATAATATCTCATTGAAAGGTGACAGGGCCAGAAAGAGTTAATTAACTCACCTCACCGACTGACCAGACCCATGGGTGAACCTTAAGAACTGGTTAGCAAGATATGTAAATGCATAGAGCTTTGAAATGCAAGTCTGCATTGTTAGAGGTAAAAGGGTAGATGTTTGCTCAGGTCTTGGGATGCCAGCAAACAAGTCTTGTCTGTTGCTATAGTTTTAATTCAAAGATCAAAAAAGGAATATTAGCATTTAAGATGATACTTGAGTGAAATAGTATTATTGTCTATGTGTCTCTTTGAAGGTTGTGGTAACCTGTATCTGAACTGTTTAATGGATAGATTACTCTGTGCTAATTGCCAGGATGTTTGGGAGAAGGAGTTAAGCCTATTGTTTTCTCAGGCCGAAAGGCTGCTGGAAATGTATAAGAAGCCTGGGACAGGATCCTTCTTCATCTCAGATCTGCTTTGGGTTTCAAGAGGGGCAAACCTTAAGCCACAAGGATTGAGATCCCCAGTTACTGACTGGAGTCACCCTGAATATGGACATTGAATTATAACCTATGGACTATTTCTAAAAGGACTTTTGGCAACTACAAGCTCATCTCTAGTATGTATCTGAACCTCAAGAACTGAATTCAAGTCTGTATGTGTTTTAATCTTTTAACCAACACTCTCCCTCTTTTCTTTTTTAATAAATGTTAGCTTAGTTAATAAGAATTGGCTAATAGTGTGTATTTTGGGTAAGATCTAAGTTATAATTGAACCTGAGTATGTGGCTGATCCTTTGGGATTGGAAGAACCTTTTCTTTTATATGATGAAGTAAGATTTTCAGGAATCATCATCATATGTTTGACAGGTGTGTCTGGACAGAGGCCTGAGGCTGGGCACTTTAAGGGAACTGTGTTGTTTGGACTTCTGAGTGACCAGTGAGATACTATAGAAGCTCTTTTGTGCTGGTTGGTAAATCTAAGTATTGGAATAACCACCAGCGTTTGGGGTTTGTCTGCCCCGTTTTGTTTGCAGTTCACCCTGACTGAGTGACCGGGCAGCACTGTCACAGTGGCGTACTCTTGCAAGGATCCACAGAACCAGGTCAATCAAGCTTTGGGTCAGAACCCGACGCTATCCAAATTTGAATTTTGGTATTGAGAGTTTGGTTGGTTAAAGAGCAGTTGCAATGGATGAGCAAAGAGCATATGAGGGTCTTGACAAAAAAGCCCTGGAAGATTTGTGTTCAGAAAAGGGGATAAGCTTTAGAAAGAAAGCTACCAATGAAGAACTTCAGAGATCTGTTAATGGCCAGTGATCAGAAGGCAGGAACACAGCCCTTACCTCATACTACAGAAACTGTAGAAGCAATTGAAATGCAAAAGGCAGCAAATAAACTGCAACTGGAGCATGAACAGAAACTAACAGATCTTCGATTGCTGGAAAGGCAAAAAATAGCTGAATTAGAAAGAGAAGCTGCTGAAAGAGAGAAAGAAGCTGCTGAGAGAAAGAAGGAATTACTGGGTGCTGAGGAGAGAGCTCAACAGATGCAACAGGAGACGGCTAGACTCCAACTTCAAGTAAAAAAGCAAGGGAAGAACACCAGAAACTGTATCCTCTTGAAAATCCAGTTTATAACTATGGTGATCTGTGGTATTACTCTGGGCTGTTTTCTGTGTTTGACCAGTTTTGCTATGGCTGGGGAGAGGGGAAGTCTAACCTGGTGGGTAATAGCTGTTTATCTGTGCAAGAAAGCAGTGTGTCTGTGAATGGAGTTTCTGAATGTCTGTCTGATCAGGGTGCTATCCTAGCCAGGGCACAAGGAGAGCAGAAAAGTAATTTGATTATGTTACCCACTGACAGTTTAACAACTTGTAACAAGGAGAAAATCATTCCTAAACTTGTGTGTGTTGAGCCTGACAACTTGCAGGTTGCCAGTGACTTATAAGGAAAGTTGCAGAGGGAAGGAGAGTACCTCTAAGTTTTAACTAGTGAGTCTATGAGTTTGCTTGAAAGGAAATTGTGTAAAAATCTGCCTGATGGGCCAAAGGTGATCATAAATGTAAGTAAGCCCCAGAAACAGGCTGTTGTAGCTCAAGGAAGTGTTCATTTAGAGCAAGCCCTAAGTGAAAAGGGTAAGAGCAGAGTTTCCGTGAGAGGTAAATTGCTGCTTAGAGAAGCTAAGGAAAGAAATCCTCATGGTAATCGGTGCAAGCAGTTTGGTACAACTAAAGGGTGTGAAAGTGATTTAATCAAGAAAGTTTCAGTTCCTAACAGCCAGAAACTTTCTGTTGTAAATGAATCCACTGACTTTGCTTTTGAAAAATCCAGTGTGAATAGCTTTGAGACCGTCTCAGATGGAGTAAAAGTTGTTAAGAGATTTAAACAGCCCTATGAGCAAGTGCCTGGGTTTGGCCAGCTTGTTGGGAAGACAATGGTGTTGGGACAGGACTGTCTCCATGCTAATTTTGTAAGTGAGCAGTCTGTGCTTCAGGGTCTGAAGAGAGATTTGGTTACTGGTATTTCAAAGCAGAACAGTTTTATGGCCAAATGCTTGAGGATGCAGGGAAGAGCAAGCAGACTCTCACCCTCCGACTATTTGAATTTGTGTGGTATGTCTGTAAAACAGAGTCCAGCCTTGTCATAAACAGATAGCTAAGGGTTAATGTCTCTTTCACCTGAAGCACCTGACCAGAGGACCAATCAGGAAACCGGATTTTTTCAACTCTGGGTGGAGGGAAGTTTGTGTCTGAGTCTTTTGTCTGTCTGCCTGCTTTCTCTGAGCTTTGGAGAAGTAGTTTCTGCTTTCTAATCTTCTGTTTCTAAGTGTAAGGACAAAGAGATCAGATAGTAAGTTATATGGTTTCTTTTCTTTGGTATTTGCATGAATATAAGTGCTGGAGTGCTTTGATTTGTATTCTTTTTGAATAAGGCTGTTTATTCAATATTCTTTTAAGCAATTGACCCTGTATTTTGTCACCTTAATACAGAGAGACCATTTGTATGTATTTTTTCTTTCTTTTTTATATAAAGCTTTCTTTCTGAGACCTGTTGGAGTTTTCTTTTCTGGGAAATTTCAGGGAAATTGAGTCTGTACTCACCAGGGAATTGGTGGGAGGAAGAAATCAGGGGGAGATCTGTGTGTGTTGGATTTGCTAGCCTGATTTTGCATTCCCTCTGGGTGAAGAGGAAAGTGCTTTTGTTTCCAGGACTGGGAACGGAGAGGGGGAGTCACTCTGTTTGGATTCACAGAGCTTGTGTCTGTGTATCTCTCCAGGAGCACCTGGAGGGGGGAAGGGAAAAAGGATTATTTCCCTTTGTTGTGAGACTCAAGGGATTTGGGTCTTGGGGTCCCCAGGGAAGGTTTTTCAGGGGGACCAGAGTGCCCCAAAACACTCTAATTTTTTGGGTGGTGGCAGCAAGTACCAGGTCCAAGCTGGTAACTAAGCTTGGAGGTTTTCATGCTAACCCCCATATTTTGGACGCTAAGGTCCAAATCTGGGACTAAGTTATGACATGGTGGTAGCGGTGGGATAGACAAAATCCAGAAGCCAGTAGGAATATTATATTTTTCTTTTCTCTGCTAAGGGCTTTTTAGCAGAGACAAACAGTTTGGTTTTAAAAGGGAACCAGAGAGAATTTTTTTTTCTGCTCTCTCTGGCAGTTTGTAGCTTGCATCTTAAGCAAGAAACCATTAAGGTGCTATTAAGAGTCTTTTGTCACACAATAGCACTCCCATTGAGAGTCATTACCAGCACTATATACATGAAAATAAAGTGGTTTTTCAGGTTTACTTAACATTGAAGATTAGCTAAAGGCTCTGTTGCTAGGCAGACCCCAGGAGGCAACAGAGCCTGCAGTTCAGAAGATAAACACCGGAGGGCACCCCAACACAAGAAAACAGGAACCATGACTTCTAAGGCAAAAATTGAGGCCGAAGAACAATTCAGAGAAGCTGAACACAGGCGACAACTGAAAATAAAACAAACAGAGATGGAAATAAGAGAGAGAGAAAGAGAGGCAGCCTACCAAAGAGAACAGGCAGCCAAAGAGGTGGCCCACAGAAGGAAGCAAGAAGAAGAAGAGGCGGCCCACCGCCGACACATGGAAAAACAACAAAAAGAAAATGAAGAGAAGGAAAAACAGAGAAAACATGAACTGGACTTGGCAAAAGCTGGGCTGCATGTGCCAGCCAACCCTAACAACCCGGCACCAATTATTGCTCCACAGCACAGGAAATTTCCCACCTACAAACCAGGTGATGACACCGAGGCCTTCTTGGAAAATTTTGAAAGAGCCTGTCTTGGGTACAGCATCCCCGAAGACCAGTACATGGTAGAATTGAGGTCACAGCTCAGTGGACCTTTAGCAGAGGTGGCAGCTGAAATGCCTAAGCAGCAAATGAATGACTATAAACTTTTTCAAACCAAGGCCAGATACAGAATGGGGATAACCCCAGATCATGCCCGTCGGCGCTTCAGAACCCAAAAGTGGAAACCAGATGTGTCATTTCCCAAACACGCCTACTACGTTGCAAAAAACTATGAGGCCTGGATAACAGGACACAACGTTCAAACCTTGGAAGAACTGCACCTCCTCATACAAATGGAGCAGTTCTTGGATGGTGTTCCTGAAGACATCACACGGTACATACAAGATGGAAAACCCAAAGATCTCGCTGAGGCGGGGGAGATTGGAGCCAAATGGATGGAAGTGGCAGAAAGCAAGAAAGCTACGGTCAAGGGGAACGAATACCCCAGGGGGCACACCGACCATAAACCCTACAACCGAGGACAGCCAAAGACCCCTCATACAACCCAAGTAAAGCCACAGACGCCCTATTCTTCCACCTCACCAGTCTCCAGTAACTCACCTCGGCCCAGTGACCCATCAGATGGAAGATGCTTTAAGTGTAATGAACTGGGACATATCAAGGCCAACTGTCCAAAGAACACCATGCGAGTGCAATTCATTACACCACCATCACACCAAAGATCCCCAGGCCCAGATGCCTCTCAAATACCCTTGAAGCGAAGGGAAAATTTGAGAGTGGGCGGAAAGAAGGTTACTGCGTGGAGAGACACGGGGGCACAAGTGTCAGCTATCCACCAATCCTTCGTTGACCCCAAATTCATCAACCCAAAGGCCAAAGTTACAATTTACCCCTTCATGTCACAAGCTGTAGACTTGCCTACAGCTCAACTGCCTGTCCAGTACAAAGGCTGGTGAGGAATGTGGACTTTTGCAGTCTATGACAATTATCCTATCCCCATGCTACTGGGGGAAGACTTGGCCAACCAGGTGAGGCAGGCCAAGAGAGTGGGAATGGTTACACGTAGCCAAACCAGGCAAGCTTCCAGACCCATTCCTGTTCCTGAGCTGTCCACAGAGGCCCCGTCTGTGTTACCAGAGACCCAGACAGAGGTAGTGGACCCGGATTCCATGCCTACCACTGAAACAGCCACAGCATCTCCAGTCCCAGGCCCGGAACTGGAACAGCAACCAGCACCAGCAAGTGCAACCACATCTTCAAACTCAAAGCCAGTGGGCGCCAGCGAGCCACAACTGGCAGAAGCAACAGACAGCCATACCCAAAAGGCTCAGCCAGAGCCTGAAATACCCTCAGGTGCACCAGCGGAGAGCGGTTCACCAGCAACGGAAACAACCCCATCACCTACATCGCTTCCAGAGGGACCAAGCCCAAGTCCACAGTCTGAGGAAGAACTGGTGACCCCAGCCTCAAGGGAACAGTTCCAGACTGAGCAGGAAGCAGATGACAGCCTTCAGAAAGCTTGGGCGGCGGCACGGAGCACCCCACCGCCTCTCAGCTCTTCTAATCGATCCCGGTTTGTTATAGACCAAGGACTTTTATACAAGGAAATTCTTTCTGGTGGACACCGGGAAGAATGGCAGCCGCAAAAACAGTTGGTGGTTCCAACTAAGTACCGGGGTAAGCTCTTAAGCTTAGCCCATGATCATCCCAGTGGCCATGCTGGGGTGAACAGAACCAAGGACCGGTTGGGGAAGTCCTTCCACTGGGAGGGGATGGGCAAGGACGTTGCCAAGTATGTCCGGTCTTGTGAGGTATGCCAAAGTTGTTAAGAGATTTAAACAGCCCTATGACCAAGTGCCTGGGTTTGGCCAGCTTGTTGGGAAGACAATGGTGTTGGGACAGGACTGTCTCCATGCTAATTTTGTAAGTGAGCAGTCTGTGCTTCAGGGTCTGAAGAGAGATTTGGTTACTGGTATTTCACAGCAGAACAGTTTTATGGCCAAATGCTTGAGGATGCAGGGAAGAGCAAGCAGACTCTCACCCTCCGACTTGTCAAAGTTAGAATCAGGACTCACAATTTGTCAGACCACTCTGTTTTATTAGCACAGCGCTCTGCCAATAACATTCAGAATATGTGAGCGGCCATGCAAGGCCAAAACAGTCTTATTTATACAGATAAAAGAGCGGGAATCAGACAAAGGAACAAAGAAAGCAAAACTGTAAAATTCACCTGGGGCACAGCATGCATATCCTACTTCCTTACTAACTCTTTATGGATCTGAGGCTAATACTTCACCAATTGCCCTTAAATGGTGCAATTGTTCTATGTGAATGTCTGTATTCCTGACACCTGGATTGCAGCATTCCAACAGTTTTTCTTAAAGGTACAGACAGCATTTCTTTAATCCTTTCTATTTTCACAATATAATTCATTCTACTTTCACAATCCCTCCTTTTGGTCAAGCGCACGCCATGACCAACAATTACTGGGTTCCACAAATTAACCGTTCCTTATCTCTTAGTTCATCAGCGATATTCAAAATCATCATATTAGCACTCTGTTTTGGGGCAGCCATCTGGGTGACACAATTCTGGATACAACAGATTAACTGAAAGCATACAAAAATCACTAAGATTTCAAACAGGATAGTTAGGGCTCCCTGAAACAACCAGTTTCCTATGCCAGAGAAATTGAACAGGTTACTTAGCCACTTCCATAAAGAACTCAGCTCTTCATGAGGAAGATATGCGATTTGTTCTAAGTGGCTGTAGCGATCTATTACCTTATTGGTATTGTATAAACATACAACATTGTTTTCCAGTGAGAGCACAGGTCCCTCCTTTGGCCGTGAGCACTATGTCCAATGCCTGACGGTTCTGGAGGGCCACCTGTCCGATCGCCTCTGTTTCCTTGGCCAGGGCTCTTAAACTTTCTCTGGTTTTATTTGCCATTATTTAACTACTTAGGAGCCTTTTTGCCTGGTGTATTGCTCCCCCAAGTGGGGTAAAGGAACTGCCAATAGCCTCTTCCCAGGTGTCATTACTGTTCCATATTGTGTTAAACAGACAAGGTCCTCCAGTGAGGTCTGGGGAATTGAGTGGGATAGCCAGGACAGGAACACCAGTTTGAGAGTGGGCTGGGATGTGGCTGCAGACCCAGCATTTAGAAATAATAAGGGTCTGAGCTATCCACACTTGCTGCTGGATAAAAGAATTGTCATTGTGTGTACCCCAGACCTTAAGATACCAGCAGCCGAGGAACAGGAGCTACCAGAGCTGCATGTTGGAGGCAAGGCCCTTCTGGTTCTGACAACCTCAACTGAGGGAACTGCACTCACAGTTTTATGTCCACCAGGCAGCAGGCGCTCGGCTCACTACTGCTTCTTCTTGGGCCTTGCTTTATGTAGTCATCTGCTTCTGGCAACCCTTACGAGAGCGTAGATTGTAAGGTATTGCAGGCTGTTCCTCTACGTCTTCTTCTGGAGTCAAAAAATTGACTCTGCGTGGTCCTGAGGTGGTATTTGGTTCACTGGGGGTGGTGCATTCTTACACTGCGAAGCATGTATCCACTCTGAGATGCCAGACAGTTTAACAGCCGTCCCTTGACTCTGGCTATAACAATGGCCTTCACACCTTATCTTGTCCTGATGCATACATTCCTCATTCACACAAATAGATTTGAGAATACAAACAGTAGTATTTTATATTGAACAAAAAAAAACATTGCAAATTAAACCTTGCTAAGTTTTACAATTGATAACTAAGACAATTTACATTGAGACCCAGGCCTTCAATGTTTCTCTAATTTACTTAACACAGACACAATAGAGAATCCTGTCTCTTACTACCTAAATCTTAAAACAAAGAGTTAGAGAGGGCCCAATTTGTAATGCATATGGGAAAACAGAATCCTATAGTCCCAGGGGGTCATTTCTTTCTGCTATTTAAAAATAGTGACTAGCAGGATGAAATCAAATTATACTTTAATTCTTATGGGATATTATAAAATCCTGCTCCTACATATCCCCCTTTTGACACTAAGATTATTAATCGCCAGTGTCACTTCTTATTTAGTCCACGTAATAGAAAATACTGGGAGGTGATTTGGGCCTGTGGCTTTAGCTTTACATACATTTGTTTTATCCACCAGCACTTTTTAAACATTTCAATTAAACACATACAATGTAAAACCAAAAACAATTAGGGTAGTAATATTAGTATGCCAGTAGTTGTGGGAGACCATCCAGAAAATGTTATACCAATGGTAAGCTGTTATGCTTTTATGCAGTGGCAATTTTTAACATGTCCCCATTTGCGTGTATAATATGAATAGTTCAGTTTTCCACATTTTTGTTTTTATTTTTTTTTTTTAGGAGCCATGTTACCTTTTTACCTTTTAACAGATGATTGGTAACTGTTTGCCATTTAATGCCAAGGTTGATAGAGAACTCAGCTAAATCAGTGCTTACAGTAAGCGGAGACTCTTTTGTTGTTGTTGTGGCAAATAGTAAATGTGATTATTGGTAAACACAGTACTTACATTACATTTACATTTGTCTTCTGGTGGGTTGCTAGCACTTTTTAAACACTTTTCCCCAAGAATTAACACATACACATAGTCCATTATACAGTACTTTGGATTACCTGAAAGACAAAAAGAACAGTTTTCTACCCCTTTTGGGGTGGCATTGATTATTGCTTAAAGATTTCATTCTTTTACAAATACCCTTCCTGACTGCAGGCAAAACAGAGGAATTACCCCCATATTTTCCTGTGTGTTTTTTTTTTTTTTAAATAGGCAGGCCAGGTTTTAATGGCTTCTACATTTTAAGGGTTATGCAAAAATTATTTCACTGTTTAGTTATTAAATTCATGAGGTGGTGTACCTCAAGTTTTGCCTCTTATATAGCAGACCAAGTTTGTAATGTTTTCCCTGCTGTGTTAAGCTTTAAGTTTATTCACAGGTAATAGCTGAGAAGCATCATTACCATATTACTTTAAAGGATTTTTCCAAAAATCATACACACTACAAGTTGTTACAGGGGTACTCACTAACATTAAAGTTATTTTAATGTTTAATATTAACAGTAACATTAGCATCAAATTAATTAAAGGTATCTTGTTATACCATGCCTTTTATGTAGGCAGTTTGTTTGCTGACCAGGTATGTTCTTTGTTTGCAGCTTCATTTGTGCTGGCAGTTTTCACCTTTCTTTATCAGTTAGGTAATTTGCATCAACACAGGCTAGGCTTTTGGATTCAAAGCCATCAGCAGAGCTCAGAGACTCTGTTTTAACACACAGGGATCTGAAAAAGAAAACACAGCCTATTGCGGCTCTTTTTGGAGCCCTAATAGGATTTTAATTCAGCAGCATATTTCATTTGCATTTTTTTTTTACATCCCTTTCTACAATATACGCTGCACATGTCCTACGGAAAATGCACATTCTTTCTATACTATAACTTTTCAAAAACATTTATTTTCAAGTTCTAGAAGGAAATCGCCGCCAGTGAGCTTCCCCACTGTCTGCAATTTGGGGGGCGTGTCATAAACAGATAGCTAAGGGTTAATGTCTCTTTCACCTGAAGCACCTGACCAGAGGACCAATCAGGAAACCGGATTTTTTCAACTTTGGGTGGAGGGAATTGAGTATCTAGGTCTTTGTTTTCTGGCTGCCTGCTTTCTCTGAGCTTTGGAGAAGTAGTTCTACTTTCTAGTCTTCTGTTTCTAAGTGTAAGGACAAAGAGATCAGCTAGTAACTTATATGGTTTCTTTTCTTTGGTATTTGCATGAATATAAGTGCTGGAGTGCTTTGATTTGTATTCTTTTTGAATAAGGCTGTTTATTCAATATTCTTTTAAGCAATTGACCCTGTGGTGTATCATCTATATACAGAGAGAACATTTGTACTTATTTTTCTTTCTTTTTATATAAAGCTTTCTTTTAAGACCTGTTGGAGTTTTTCTTTACTTCAGGGAAATTGAGTCTGTACTCACCAGGGAATTGGTGGGAGGAAGAAATCAAGGGGAGATCTGTGTGTTGGATTGCTAGCCTGATGTTGCATTCCCTCTGGGGGAATAGGAAAGTACTTTTTGTTTCCAGGATTGGGAACAGAGAGGGAGATTCACTCTGTTTGGATTCACAGAGCTGGTGTCTGTGTATCTCTCCAGGAGCACCTGGAGGGGGGAAGGGAAAAAGGATTATTTCCCTTTGTTGTGAGACTCAAGGGATTTGGGTCTTGGGGTCCCCAGGGAAGGTTTTTCAGAGGGACCAGAGTGCCCCAAAACACTCTAATTTTTTGGGTGGTGGCAGCAGGTACCAGGTCCAAGCTGGTAACTAAGCTTGGAGGTTTTCATGCTAACCCCCATATTTTGGACGCTAAGGTCCAAATCTGGGACTAAGGTTATTACAAATGCATCCTAGAATACTCAAGGAGCTAACAGAGGAGATATCTAAGCCATTAGTGATTATCTGTGAAAACTCATGGAAGATGGGAGAGATTTCAGAGAACTGGAAAAGGGCAAATATAGTGTCAATCTATAACAAGGAGAACCCGGGGAATTACAGACCAGCCAGCTTAACTTCTGTACCCAGAAAGATAATGGAGCAAATATTAAACAATCAATTTTTAAATATCTAGAAGATAATGAGGTGATAAGTAATAGTCAGCATGAATTTGCCAAGAACAAATCATGTCAAACCAACCTAATAGCTTTCTTTGCAGGGTAACAAGCCTTGTGGATATGGGGGAAGCGGTAGATGTGGTATATTTTGACTTTACTAAGGCTTCTGATATTATCTCACATGGCCTTCTCATAAACAAACTAGGGAAATGCAGCCTAGATGGAGCTACTATAAGGTGGGAGCATAACTGGTTGGAAAACCATTCCCAGAGAGTAGTTATCAGTGGTTCACAGTCAGGCTGGAAGGGCATAACCAGTGGGGTCCCACGGGGACTGGATCTGGGTCCGGTTCTGCTCATTATCTTCATCAACGATTTAGATAATGGCATAGAGAGTACACTTATAAAGTTTGCAGATGATACCAAGCTGGGCGGGGTTGCAAGTGCTTTGGAGGATAGGATTAAAATTCAAAATGATCTGGACAAACTGGAGAAATGGTCTGAAGTAACTAGGATGAAATTCAATAAGGACAAATGCAAAGTATTCCGCTTAGGAAGGAACAACCAGTTGCACACACACAAAATGGGCAATGACTGCCTAGGAAGGAGTCCTGCGGAAAGAGATCTGGGGGCCATAGTGGATCACAAGCTAAATATGAGTCAACAATGTAACGCTGCTGCAAAAAAAGCGAACATCATTCTGGGCTGGATTAGCAGGAGTAGTGTAAGCAAGACACAAGAAGTAATTCTTCCACTCTACTCCACACTGATTAGGCCTCAATTGGAGTATTGTGTCCAGTTCTGGGTGCCACATTCCAGGAAAGATGTGGACAAATTAGAGAAAGAGCAGAGAAGGTCAACAAAAATGATTAAAGGTCTAGAAAACATGACCAATGAGGGAAGACTGACAAAATTGGGTTTGTTTAGTCTGGAGAAGAGAAGACTAAGAGGTGACATGATAACACTTTTCAAGTACATAAAAGGTTGTTTCAAGGAGGAAGGAGAAAAATTGTTTTTCTTAACCTCTGAGGACAGGACAAGAAGCAATGGGTTTAAACTGCAGCAAGGGCGGTTTAAGTTGGACATTAGGGAAAAGATCCTAACTGTCAGGGTGGTTGAGTGCTTGAATAAATTGCTCAGGGAGGTTGTGGAGTCTCCATCACTGGAGATTTTTTGGAGCAGGTTAGACAAACACCTGTCAGGGATGGTCTAGATAATTCTTAGTCCTGCCATGAGGCAGGGGACTGGACTAGATGACCTCTCGGGGTCCCTTCCAGTCCTAGCATTCTATGAATGCACCCCTGTGACAGTGCTGCCCGTGGGAGCCAGCTGAGGTCACTCAAACAGGGTGAACTGCAAACAAAACGGGGCAGACAAACCCCAAACGCTGGTGGTTATTCCAATACTGTATCTCACTGGTCACTTAGAAGTCCAAACAACACAGTTCCCTTAAAGTGCCCAGCCTCAGGCCTCTGTCCAGACACACCTGTCAAACATATGATGATGATTCCTGAAAATCTTACTTCATCATATAAAAGAAAAGGTTCTTCCAATCCCCGAGGATCAGCCACATACCCAGGTTCAATTATAACTTAGATCTTACCCAAAATACATGCTATAGCCAATTCTTATTAACTAAGCTAACATTTATTAAAAAAGAAAAGAGAGAGAGTGTTGGTTAAAAGAGTAATACACATACAGACTTGAATTCAGTTCTTGAGGTTCAGATACATAGTAGAGATGAGCTCGTAGTAGCCAAAAGTCCTTTTAGAAATAGTCCATAGGTTATAATTCAATGTCCATATTCAAGGTGACTCCAGTCAGTGACAGGGGATCTCAATCCTTGTGGCTTAAGGTTTCCCCCTCTTGAAACCCAAAGCAGATCTGAGATGAAGAAGGATCCTGTCCCAGGCTTCTTATACATTTCCAGCAGCCTTTCGGCCTTAGAAAACAATAGGCTTAACTCCTTCTCCCAAACATCCTGGCAATTAGCACAGAGTAATTTATCCATTAAACAGTTCAGATACAGGTTACCACAACCTTCAAAGAGACACATAGACAATAATACTATTTCACTCGAGTATCATCATAAATGCTAATATTCCTTTTTTGATCTTTGAATTAAAACTATAGCAACAGACAAGACTTGTTTGCTGGCATCCCAAGACCTGAGCAAACATCTACCCTTCTACCTCTAACAATGCAGACTTGCATTTCAAACTCTATTCATTTACATATCTTGCTAACCAGTTCTTAAGGTTCACCCATGGGTCAGGTCAGTCGGTGAGGTGAGTTAATTAACTCTTTCTGGCCCTGTCACCTTTCAATGAGATATTATATTACACTCATAACGTCACACCCCCAACACAAAATTGATGCAGGAAGGGATGACACCAACATCACTGACTGCATCCCAAAAGTTCCCCATCCTGGGTTCTGTCTTATTACAGCTTGTACTGGGTTAGAAGCCGTATTAGTGTATAACAGAAATGTTTTACCAAACTCATGTTCAATAACATGATTGAATCTCCTTACAAGCTTAAGGTCAGACTTGCTTAGAACAATAGGGGATTGGATCTGCTCTTGCAGCAGGATTCCTGTATGTCTCATATGATCTTGCCAAGAGCTAAAGAAACTAGCTATTTTATCTACACAAGCTCTGGCAAATGTTTGGAACCCAATTAACATCAAATCAACACAGATATTAATGTTGTTCACAGTGTAGGAATCTTGGCATTTAGCCATGAAAGCAACATGGTAGTGTGCCTTAGTTTCCCTTTTTATACAGAACATTAGGTCTGGAATGTCTTTTCTTCTGTGAAAAGTTTCAAGACTGTTTACAGGCACTAGCAGTGAAACATCAGTATAACAAGGCCTTTTAACATAGGGCTTGTCTACATCACAAAGTTGCAGTGCTGGTGAGGGGGTTACAGCGCTGCAACTTAGGAGGTGTACACATCTGCAGGGCATCACCAGCGCTGCAACTCCCTGTTTGCAGCGCTGGCCGTACTCCCATTTTGTCTTGGGTGTAGAGGATCCAGCGCTGGTGATCCAGCGCTGGTAATCAAGTGTAGACACTTACCAGCGCTTTTCTTGACCTCCGTGGAATAAGCAGGTATCGCAGCATACCTGAGGAAGCCTCTCTGGTAATCAAGCAGGTCTCCTTCCCCGGTTTGCTCTCGCGTTCCCCGAACCCCCGAGCAAGCAGGTCTCCTTCCCTGCGGTTTGCAGGGGGGTTCGGGGAATGCGAGAGCAAACCACGGGGAAGCAGGTCTCCTTCCCCGGTTTGCTCTCGCATTCCCCGAACCTCCGTGCAAGCAGGTCTCCTTCCCCGGTTTGCTCTCGCGTTCCCCGAACCCCGGTGCAAGCAGGTCTCCTTCCCTGCGGTTTGCAGGGGGGTTCGGGGAACGCGAGAGCAAACCGCGGGGAAGCAGGTCTCCTTCCCCGGTTTGCTCTCGCGTTCCCCGAACCCCCGTGCAAGCAGGTCTCCTTCCCTGCGGTTTGCAGGGGGGTTCGGGGAACGCGAGAGCAAACCGCGGGGAAGCAGGTCTCCTTCCCCGGTTTGCTCTCGTGTTCCCCGAACCCCCGTGCAAGCAGGTCTCCTTCCCTGCGGTTTGCTCTCGCGTTCCCCGAACCCCCGTGCAAGCAGGTCTCCTTCCCCGGTTTGCTCTCGCGTTCCCCGAACCCCGGTGCAAGCAGGTCTCCTTCCCTGCGGTTTGCAGGGGGTTCGGGGAACGCGAGAGCAAACCGCGGGGAAGCAGGTCTCCTTCCCCGGTTTGCTCTCACGTTCCCCGAACCCCCCTTGAAGCCGCCCAACAGCGCTGCAGTGTGGCCACATCTAACACCACTTGCAGCGCTGGTTGCTGTAAGTGTGGCCACTCTGCAGCGCTGGCCCTATACAGCTGTACTAATACAGCTGTAACAACCAGCACTGCAAAATTGTAGATGTAGACATACCCATAAAGTGTGTTCTTATGTATTTCTCTTAACATGTTCAAGGGATTTTCCAAAAGATTAGGCACATGGTACATTTTTACAGTTTTTGGTAATAGCAATTGTCATAAACAGATAGCTAAGGGTTAATGTCTCTTTCACCTGAAGCACCTGACCAGAGGACCAATCAGGAAACCGGATTTTTTCAACTTTGGGTGGAGGGAATTGAGTGTCTGAGTCTTTTGTCTGTCTGCCTGCTTTCTCTGAGCTTTGGAGAAGTAGTTTCTATTTCTTTTTGGTGCTTTTCCATTTCTTTTTGGTGCTTTTCCATTTCTCGGCGGTGGGCCAACTCTTCTTCTGCTTGTTTCCTTTGGTAGGCCACCTCTTCTTCTTCTAGTTTTCTTTTGTGTGCTGCCTCTTGGGCTGCCTGTTCTCTTTGGAAGGCTGCCAGTTTGATGCTTTCTTCCTTTTCTTTCATCTCCATCTCTTTTTGTTTTATTTCCAGTTGTCGCCTGTGTTCAGCTTCTTTGAATTGCTCTTCGGCCTCAATTTTTGCCTTAGAAGTCATGGTTCCTGTTTTCTTGTGTTGGGGTGCCCTCCGGTGTTTATCTTCTGCACTGCAGGCTCTGTTGCCTCCTGAAGTCTGCCTAGCAACAGTGCCTTTAGCTAATCTTCAATGTTAAGTAAACCTGAAAAACCACTTTATTTGCATGCATATAGTGCTGGTACTTGCCTCCTAATGGGAGGGCTATTGCATGACAAAAGACCCTTAACAGTCTGGTAATGGCTTCTTGCTTAACATGCAAGCCACAAACTGCCAGAGAGAGCAGAAAAAAAAATTCTCTCTGGTTCCCTTTTAAAACCAAACTGTTTCTCTCTGCTAAAAAGCCCTTAGCAGAGAAAAGAAAAATATAATATTCCTACTGGCTTCTGGGTTCTGTCTATATCCCACCGCTGCCACCATGTAATAACCTTAGTCCCAGATTTGGACCTTAGCGTCCAAAATATGGGGGTTAGCATGAAAACCTCCAAGCTTAGTTACCAGCTTGGACCTGGTACCTGCTGCCACCACCCAAAAAATTAGAGTGTTTTGGGGCACTCTGGTCCCCCTGAAAAACCTTCCCTGGGGACCCCAAGACCCAAATCCCTTGAGTCTCACAACAAAGGGAAATAATCCTTTTTCCCTTCCCCCCTCCAGGTGCTCCTGGAGAGATACACAGACACCAGCTCTGTGAATCCAAACAGAGTGAATCTCCCTCTCTGTTCCCAATCCTGGAAACAAAAAGTACTTTCCTATTCCCCCAGAGGGAATGCAACATCAGGCTAGCAATCCAACACACAGATCTCCCCTTGATTTCTTCCTCCCACCAATTCCCTGGTGAGTACAGACTCAATTTCCCTGAAGTAAAGAAAAACTCCAACAGGTCTTAAAAGAAAGCTTTATATAAAAAGAAAGAAAAATAAGTACAAATGGTCTCTCTGTATTAAGATGATACAATACAGGGTTAATTGCTTAAAAGAATATTGAATAAACAGCCTTATTCAAAAAGAATACAAATCAAAGCACTCCAGCACTTATATTCATGCAAATACCAAAGAAAAGAAACCATATAAGTTACTAGCTGATCTCTTTGTCCTTACACTTAGAAACAGAAGACTAGAAAGTAGAACTACTTCTCCAAAGCTCAGAGAAAGCAGGCAGCCAGAAAACAAAGACCTAGATACTCAATTCCCTCCACCCAAAGTTGAAAAAATCCGGTTTCCTGATTGGTCCTCTGGTCAGGTGCTTCAGGTGAAAGAGACATTAACCCTTAGCTATCTGTTTATGACAGCATTTCATCAGGCCATGGTGGCTTGAAGATATCTAATTTGTCTAAATAATTTTTAACTTGTTCTTTCCCTGTTTTAGCCTCTTATCTTACCTCATTTTCACTGGCATTCACTGTGCTAGACGTCCAATCACCACCAATCTTCTTGGTGAAAACCGAACAAAGAGGTCATTAACCACCTTGCCAGGGCCAGCTCCTAGCTCCCCCTGAATCCTGCCGGAGGTCCAGGGCTGGGCACAGTGGGGCCGCTGCCAGTTTGATTGGTCGGCTCGGGCACCTGACAGTTTTCCAAAATCAAACTCGCTTGATTTGGAAAATTCCCCATTTTAAAGTTCAGAAAGATGTTGGGTCAAAAAACGATCTTGAGGGGGTTGAAAAGAATTCAGAGGCAGTTTGGAAATAGGGGGCGCTGGGAGCAGCTGGCCAGGTGGTGTGAAAGCTCTCAGCGGGGTGGGAAGGCAAGGCAGGTGCAGGGCCTGATCTCCTGCTGGGGGGGCGGTTCCACAGTGTTGGGGGTTGGGGTGAGGAGGATGGTCTCATTAGCTTGAGGGTTGTGTGGTTGGGGGTCAGTCGCACTCTAGGAGGGGTCATGTGGTGCTGTCAAGGCACTGGGTCAGAGTCACACGTTGGGGGTCAGAGTGGAGGGGTCGGTCTCCCACTGGGAGGGTTTCTGGGTTGGGGGTTGGGGTGCATGTGGTTGGCTCACACTGGGGGTGACCCCGAGTTGGGGGTCAGGGTGCAGTTGGTTGGCTCACACTGCAGGTGTCCCTGAATTGGGGGTTGGGGTGCAGGTGGTTGGCTCACACTGGGGGTGACCCCGAGTTGGGGGTCGGGGTGCAGGTGGCTGGCTCACACTGGGGGAGGCCCCAAGTTGGGGGTCGGGGTGCAGGTGGTTGGTTCACACTGAAGGTGTCCCTGAGTTGGGGGTCAGGGTGCAGATGGTTGGCTCACACTGCAGGTGTCCCTGGCTTGGGGGTCGGGGTGCAGGTGGTTGGCTCACACTGGGGGTGCCCCCAGGTTGGGGGCTGGGTCGTGGGAGTCAGTCTTGCACTGGGGTGTCCCTGGGTCATGGGGCTGGGGGCTTAGGATGAGTTCCATCCCCAGTGACTCCCAGCTGTGCTGCTGGTAACCTGTCTCCTTTCTCTCCTATGGGAACAGGCTGCAGCGGCACTGACAGAAACCCACAAAGCTGGGTACTGCTCCTTCTACGGTGAGTGCGGGCGGAACCCTGAGATCAACGTGAGCCTGCTGTGGTCGCCGGTGCCCTGCCTCTCCAACACACCAGCCCGGCTGCTCAAAAACGCCACCCTCAACAAGCTGAAGGAGGTGTGCCCCCAGCTGTACACAGGCGAGACCACCACGTACGCCTGCTGCTCCTACAACCAGATGGTGGCCCTGCAGCTCAGCCTGGCCGTCTCCCAGGCTGTCCTGACCCGCTGCCCCACCTGCTCCGAGAACTTCGCCAACATCTACTGCCAGAACATCTGCAGCCCCAACCAGAGCCTCTTCACCAACGTCACTCGCTTCTTCAACCGAACCACCATCCTGGGCACGCGCCAGGTGGGCGTGCTGGAGTACCAGTGCTTCTACAACCAGAGCTTCGCTGACCAGTCCTATGACTCCTGCAAGGGCGTCCGGATCCCTGCCACTGGTGGCTATGCCATCGCTGCCATGTGCGGCAAGTACGGTGCCACCCTGTGCACCAGCCAGCGCTGGCTTGACTTCCAGGGGGACAGCAGCAATGGGCTGGCCCCGCTGGATATCGACTTCCAGCTGGTGCCCGCCAACGGTGCCATTGGGGAGGGCATTGTGCCACTCAACGGCAAGACTTGGCGCTGCGGCGAGGCTGTCAGTGCCGACGGGGAGCCGTGCTCCTGCCTGGACTGTGCCGAGTCCTGCCCACAGATCCCCACCCCTACGCCCCAGCCCCCGCCCTTCAAGGTAGGCAGCCTAGACGGGGTCTTGTTTGTGTGCTGTCTGCTCTTCTGCCTGCTGACCATGCTCTTCGGGGCCTTCCTGGTGTGGCGCTGCATCTCCAGATCCAAGCAGGCCAGCGGCAAGGGGCAGCAGCGCCAGAGGGACCAGATGACACGCTCGGAGAGGCTCAGCCAGGCCACCCACCGTGTCCTTGGGGAGATGTTCAGGAGATGGGGCACCATGGTGGCTTCCCACCCAGTCTCGGTCATCTTGATCTCAGCCGTGGTGGTGATAGGACTCTCCTGTGGGATGGTCTTTATCCAGCTCACCACTGACCCCGTGGAGCTCTGGTCCTCGCCCGACAGCCAGGCCCGGCAGGAGAAGGACTTCTACGACCAGAACTTCGGGCCCTTCTTCAGGACCAATCAGGTGATCCTCACAGCCAAGAGCCGCCCCAGCTACACCTATGACTCCCTCCTCCTAGGCAGGAAGAACTTCAGCGGGATCCTCTCCATGGCTGTCCTGCTGGACCTGCTGGAGCTGCAGACGCGGCTGCAGGAGATCGAGATCTGGTCGGAGGAGGACGGCAGGAACGTGACGCTCAAGGACATCTGCTATGCCCCCCTGAACCCTGACAATGCCAGCGCCACCGACTGCTGCGTCAACAGCCTGGCGCAGTACTTCCAGAACAACCGCACCCGTCTGGAGATGACGGCCAGCCAGACACAGGGGGGCCAGACGGGCATGGTGGACTGGAAAGACCACTTCCTTTACTGTGTCAAGTAAGTGCAAGGCCCCGGTGTGGGAGAACAGGGGGCGTGCACACTTCCCGCATGGCTCTGCCAATGCCCCTCATTCCCAACCTGCAGCCCCCCACTAGCCCAGCCCTGGGCTCCCCCCACAGCTCTCCCCTTTGGCTCAGGGGGTAGGAGTCAACACAGAAGGTCATGGTTCCATACCCGCTAATGGTGTGTAGAGACTTGGACTTGACTGATGCCCCTTTATTCCATGTCCCCCCCAGCCCCCCATCTGTTGCCTTTTCCTTCCAGAGCAGGACTGATGGCTTTCCACTCTGCTTCTCTCGTGCGTTTCCAAGCCCTCCTCGGTCCGCCCCGTCGCCTGTCGGCCTCGGGATTCCAGCCCAGCTCATGCCTCGTCCCCTGGCTCAGCTCTTCCCTCCACACATGTTCTACCACCTCTGTTTTCACCCAGCATTTCCTGACCCATCACTTTCCTTTTCATCCTCCCACCGAGTTCTGCGTTTGGGAGCTTTGCTGGCCGTCCGCTAGTGTGGATTTATCCTAGGCAGCTGGGCCCAGCATGTGGCATTTGGTATGAGTTGCAAATCATGTCTGGCTTTGCTATTCTGGCTTTAATGTCTCCGTCTGGCCGCCTCTTGTGCTTACAGCGCAGCTGAGTTCGGCGAAGTGTCAGACGCCACAGTCAATCCAGTGACAGTTCAGTGTCGGCTCTTCGGTGCCTCTCTCCTTTCCCAGTCCATCCCCAGGAGGAAGCTCCGTGACATCTTAGTGTCACGGATCCCCAGGACCGGGGCCATGGCCCTAGCTGCGGCACAGTCTCTGGGAGGCCCCCTTCAGCGAGCCAGACTCCCGGCGGTCTCGCTGTTCCACCAGGACAAGCTCTGCAGCTTTACCACCTCCTTAGGCCATCAGCCCCCGAGCTTCCCACTATGAGCTCCACTCAGCGAGTCTCACCCAGGCAGCCCCTCCACCAGCATTTGCAGGGGCACCCAGTCAGCGTGGGCACTCGGCTGGACACAGCACAGGGAGGTCTTGGGTAGCCCAGAGAAAAGAAAGATCCAGCCCTGTCCATCCTGTTTAGCCCAGAGCCCTCAGCCCCGTCCCTCTGACCTCCCTTTGTCCCAGGTCAGGTGCCCCAACTGCTTCCCACAGCCCACTTTGAGCTCCCCGAGCTGCGGCTCAGCCCCTGGGAGAGGCGGGCAGTGCTGCTCTCTGGGGCTCCATGCCCGGGCAATCGGATTTGCGTGCTCTTCTCCAGAGCTCCCCTGATGTGGGAATGAAGGCCCCAGACAACTAGGAGCCATTCACACCTGTGTCGTAGCCTGCCAGAGAGCACACAGCCCTTTCTCCCACAGCATACAGGGGAAACTGAGGCACACATAGGCTTCATAAAAATACTACCAAAAATTCCCACTTGTCTGATGCTGGGAGTCACCTGGATTGGCTTAGTCAATCCCCTCCGCCATGGGGTCCATACTGGGGGCCAACAGGCCGGCATTTGCTGCCAGGCTGGTCCAGGTGCCGTTCCTTTTGCTGTTGTGCTCAGGCGCCGAGCACCAGGTCCTGAGGCTGGCATTGCCATGGCATCTGGTTTCCATGGGGATATGGTTACTTCCCAAGCCAATAGCCACATCACAAATGCCTGGTGTGGCTGGGCACTTGGGGGGAGAGAGTCCAGCAGTGCCACTGCCTGTTGCCCCCTGGTGCCCACCCAGAGGAAAGGCGTGAAATGGCACCAGGTCCCCACGGAGCATGGCGGTGTTCCAGGGCGCTCGAGCCAGTCATCTGGGGGAGGGAGCGACGGTGCCTGGATGGGGGTGGCCTGGGGCGGGTAGGACTGGTGGTGCAGACTGGGCTAGTGCTGGTGGGGGGCACCGGCCTGACAATGACAGTGGGGGTAGCTGTACCGATGTTGGGGACGAGGGAGTTATCATGGGTGCACCCCATATTTTAAATAGCCCTGGGGACCCCTTCAGCTTGCCAGCCTCCCAGGGGTCCCCCTCATCCTTCAGGGTGGGCCATGGCATCGCAGCCCTCCTGCGTTGTACCTGGAGCTCTGCCCGCGAGTGTGGCCGAGCCAGCCGAGTGTGCAGGGACCCCAGGCAGCCTGTCCCAGCAGAACAGGGTTTATTGGTCAGCTGGGCGCAGGCCGGGCTGAGCTCAGCACAGAGACGTGGTGCTGGCCAAGCCGGTGCCCCCCAGCCACGCGGCCATGGGCGCCTGCCAGGCTCTGCCTCACTGCCTCATTGCCTGTCCCTGAAGCTGGCTCTGTATCCCCAGCCCAGGCCCCTTGGGCTTTGTTCTCCAGCTGCCTCTGCTCAGCATCCCTGGTGAGAGCTGGAGGAACCCACCCCTTGCCCCCTCCAGCTCCGGGAGTGTTACACACCGCTCCCTGCCTGGATTTCCCATAGACCTGGGTTGGCCTCGGCCACTCCCACCTCCACGGCTCCTGCCCAGCCCCAAGGGCAGATTTAACTCTTTCGCCCCCATGGGGTTGCCATGAAAAGTATGGGGGAAACTGAGTCACAGGTAGGCATCACAAAAATACTACCAAAAATTCCCACTTCCTCACAGGGTGCTTCTAGGGGGCTCCCTGCTGGGATGTGTGCTGGGAGGCTCTGGATCTACATTGGGGGTCTCTCCCTGGAGGGCCGTGGGGGATGGGCAGCGGCTCAGCCCTGGGGAGGGGAGCTCCCTGTGGGGCAGTAGCTCTGCCATGCTGGGCGCCCCCTGCAGAAAGGCTGGAGATGGGGATGGTTAGAGGCTGCTGACCTTCCTCTCCTGCTGCCCCTGCCATGCCCACCGCCAGCTCCTCCCCTATCACTGGCTTCCTCCATCTCTGATCTCTCCACCCTTCTGCTTCGCAGTTTCCCTCCCGCCCTGCAGTCTGCCTCCAGCCCGCCTTTCTCTCCGCCGCCAGCCTGGCTCCGTCCCTAGGGGGAGCTCCTGGCACAAGGTGCAGCTCGCAGAGCGCTGTGCGTGGGCAAAGTGCCGCAGAGCCAATCGGACTGTGGCACCAGGAGGACCAGGGCACAGGGGCCCCACAGCGCCCCTGGCAGGCATCCCGCCCTCACTCACTCCTTCTGCCTTCCCAGCTCGCCTCTCTCCTTCAAGGATATCACCAACCTGCAGCTGAGCTGCATGGCTGACTACGGCGCGCCCATCTTCCCCTTCCTGGCCGTGGGTGGCTACACAGGTAAGGGGCACCAGTGCCAGGTGGGCACCCAGCCCCGTGGCTTCACAGGCAGCGACTGCCCTCCTCCTCCACCGGTTCACAGCTCTGTGGGGGAGGGGGACACAAGAGAAGCATGTGGTGGGTCAGCCTGGCGGGTGTTGGGCACAGCGGTCCAGCAGCCTGGCACTGTGGCCGGGGGCACAGTGATGGAGGGGCTGAAAGGTGGATAATGAGGCAGCTTCAGGGATGTGCGCAGGGAGCTTTTCCCCAGCATGAGGGGCAGCCGATGCCCAGTGGTATTTGTTGGGCATGTACCACATGAGCGGTGCCAGCTGGCATGACTGGCAAAGCACAGCAGGACTCGCCAGCGGAGAGGCGATGGGCAGGGTGGGGACAACCAAGCGGGACCTAGTGAGAGAAGACCAACGGTGGGTGTCCAATGCGCCAAAGAAGGTGTGAGGCAGAGAGGAGCAGCAGTGTCCGAGCGGGGGAGGTCTGAGCAGTGGCAGTGCCAGCTGCTGAGGGGCCAAGGTCCAGCCAGAGACGGGCTGCAGAAAGAATGGGCAGGAGAGGGCTGAGCCTCGAGGGAACCTCGTTATAGGGCTGGATCATGGGGTAGCTGGTGGTGGGGCTGGCGTGGGGGGCAGCAGGGAGCCATGGAGCTGCTTGTTTGCATCTGGCCTGGTGGGACCGAGCGGGGATTGTGCCTGTCCAGCCAGGGTGACTCCAGGTCCACTCTGGAACATCGGCCCGCGGGGCTCCTGGCATCTGGGTGAGAAGCCCCTAGCCCCTGGCACATGACTTAGCTGGTTCAGTCCAGTGGGGGCGCTATGCTCCTGGAGGTGCTGTCTGGAAGAGGAGACAGGAACTGAGGCCCTGGCTGCTTGGGGCCATTCAAGATCCCAGGACCCTGTGCTAAGGATCCTGGCCAGTGCTCCAGGGACTCCAGCCTGCCTCCCTGACCTCCCTTCACCCTGTGGCAGTATCAGCTGGGTACAGAACTGTCACTTCCTGTCCTAAACGGTCATCAGCCGTTGCGGGATGGGGTTAGCCAGCTACCGCGCTGCAGCCCAGTGGTGGCTGCCTGTCAGTGATGGTGGAAGGCTCCATGCCACTCCCGCACTGATCCCGGGGGCTGAGATTCGGGAAGTGGCCCTCGATCCTGAGCTGAAAGGTGTCCGGGGGGGGTTGGTGGTGGCAAAGTCTGGATATTTACGATCTCCCTTATCAGACCTGCTCCTTTCCTGTGGACCGGGTGCTGCAGTGGGCGGGGGCACGAGGCTGGCTGTCAGGGGCTGGCGGGAGGAGGGGGATGTCTGTGCCTGCTGGCTCTCAGTGCCCTCCCCCCACCAGGTGAAGATTATTCGGAGGCCCAGGCACTGATCCTTACCTTCTCGCTGAACAACTACCCGCGCAGCGACCCACGCTACGCCTGGGTGCTGCTGTGGGAGCAGCGCTTCCTGCAGGTGGTGGGGGAGTTCCAGCGGACCCATGCCCACACTTACACCATCGCCTACATGGCCGAGGTACTGGGGGCAGCGCCAGGCCATCACAGAGACTGGCTGGGGGCCAGCCCTGCACAATGGGGGCTCAAAGAACTCTCTTATGGCTCAGGGCTGTTCAGCCCCCACTGCTCTCTGGAGCTGGGACCCCCAATACTGCACAGCCCAGAGCAGCCCCAAGCTCGGAGTGACTCCCCCCATCCTGTTGCCCCCTCTCCTTGCCCCATTAAAGGCCAATGATGAGCCTCTGCTGCTGGCACAGTGGGCAAGCTCTGGTTTGGGGGAATATGCGTGGGAGACGGTGACAGGCACGGGGCATTTCCAGATGCCAGACTGGGGCTGGGAGGAGAGGGGGGAACAGCAGGAAGGCATAGGGGAGGGACAGCCGCAGTCAGGGCAGGGGCAAATAGAGGGCACAGCCCAGCCCTTTAGCCCCATAGGAGGCCCCTGGGCACAGCTCTTGGCTCCAGCAGGCACAGTTCCAGCAAGTGGCAGCGGGAAGCAGGCGCTGCCCCTACCCCATGTGGCACTGCCTGTCTCTAACCCCCGGCCCCCGCAGCGCTCCCTGGAGGACGAGATTAACCGCACCATGGCTGAGGACATCCCCATCTTCGCCATCAGCTACCTGGTGATCTTCCTCTACATCGCGCTGGCCCTGGGCGAGTACTCCAGCTGCAGGCGCATCCTGGTACGGGGGCAGCGGGGCTGGTGGGAGGCTATGGCGCTTGCTTTGGAAATCAGGGGACTGGAGTGGGGCCCTGGCATGAGCCTGTGGTGAGGGCAGTGCTTGTCTGCTGGCCTGTCTCATGCCAGTCTCCAGTAGCCAAGCAGCCCTTCGCCCACCCCTTGCCGGCACCCCCTGGGGATGAGCGCGCCCTGGAGAGGGGGCTGCCCTCTCCCTGCAGAGTGGGGGGCTAGGGCTGCCTGTTGTGGACCCTCAGTCTCTAGACCCGGTAGGATCCTTTGCCCAGCTTGGAACAAACTCAACCAGCTGCCACAGAACCACCAAGTCCACTGCATGTACCCTGCACCTCTGCAGAGCCCCGGCTCGCCCGCCCCACAGCCCAGCGCCCCCTGACTTTGCCACGCACAACTCCAGCCCCATAGCCTGCCCTGAGAGCCAGGGGAAAGCGCCACCCACAAGGGCGGCTCTAGGCATTTTGCCGCCCCAAGCACGGCAGGCAGGCTACCTTTGGCGGCTTGCCTGTGGGAGGTCCCCTGTCCCACGAATTCGGTGGCAGCCTGTGGGAGGTCCGCCAAAGCTGCGGGACCAGTGGACCCTCTGCAGGCAAGCCGCCAAAGGCAGCCTGCCTGCCATCCTTATGGCGACCGGCAGAGTGCCCCCTGTGGCTTGCCGCTCCAAGCGTGCGCTTGGCGTGCTGGTGCCTGGAGCCGCCCCTGGCCACCCACTAACCCCGCAACCATCCCCTGGCACTGCCATGCACAGCTCCAGGCCCATAGCCTGCCCATAGCCCGGCTGAACCCTCCACCGTGCTCCCTGCAACCCCTGGAAGGCCTCTGTCGCATCTCCCCCAGGCTCCGTATCAGTCCCGAGAGGCCCCGCCTCCCACGGTGCCGGCTGCCCTGACCCACTGCACTGCCCCCTGCAGGTGGACTCCAAGGTGACGCTGGGCCTGGGTGGGATCCTGGTGGTGCTGGGCGCCGTGTTCTCCTCCATGGGCTTCTACTCCTACGTGGGGCTGCCCTCCTCCCTCATCATCATCGAGGTGGTTCCCTTCCTCGTGCTGGCTGTGGGCGCTGACAACATCTTCATCTTTGTGCTGGAGTACCAGGTGAGCCGGGGCATCCAGCCCCCCCAACACCCAGCCCAGCCCCCTTGGAGTACCCAGCCCCCCCAGAGCACCCAGCCCAGCCCCCCGGAGTACCCAGCCCCCCCCAGAGCGCCCAGCCCAGCCCCCCTGGAGTACCCAGCCCCCCCCCAGAGCACCCAGCCCAGCCCCCCCGGAGTACCCAGCCCCCCCCCAGAGCGCCCAGCCCAGCCCCCCTGGAGTACCCAGCCCCCTCAGCACACCCAGCCCAGCCCCTCCCCAGAGTACCCAGCCCCCCCAGAGTACTCAGCCCCACCAGCACACCCAGCCCAGCCCTCCCAGAGTACCCAGCCCCCCCCCCCCAGAGCACCCAGCCCAGCCCCCCAGAGTACCCAGCTCCCCAGAGCACCCAGCCCAGCCCCCTGGAGTACCCAGCCCCCTCAGCACACCCAGCCCAGCCCCTCCCCGGAGTACCCAGCCCCCCCAGAGTACCCAGCCCCCTCAGCACACCCAGCCCAGCCCCCCGGAGTACCCAGCCCCCCCAGAGTACCCAGCCCCCTCAGCACACCCAGCCCAGCCCCTCCGCGGAGTACCTAGCCCCCCCAGAGTACCCAGCCCAGCCCCCCGGAGTACCCAGCCCTCTCAGAACACCCAGCCCCCCTGGAGTACCCAGCCCCACCAGCACACCCAGCCCAGCCCCCCCGGAGCACCCAGGCCCCCCAGAGTACACAGCCCCCCAGAGTACCCAGCCCCCTATGGAATCCCTTCTATCTCCCACACCCCAGGGCAGTGCCCCCTCCTGGCACATCCTACTGGGCAGCATCCCATAGGCTTCTGGGGCCTGCTGGGGAACATCCCATTGGTCATGGGCTGAAGTGTCCCTCTGGGGCCCGGCTGAGGAAGCTGGGGTCAGGGTCTGACATTCCTGAACATGGGGGTCAGAGGGGCCTTCCCACAGCAGCAGGGGCGGGGTGGGGGGAATCAACCCTGTCTGGCTGTGGGAGCGAGTGATGAAAAGAAGAAAAGCAGGCAGGGGAGCGGGGAGGTTCTGTGTGTGGGGGGGTCCACTAGCAGGACATGGGGGAGGGGCAATAGGCAAGGGGTGTGCCCCTGCCAGGGCAGGGCCGGTGGGCGGCAGCAGGCTGGGTGTGGGTGCCCCTGGCAGGGCAATTGAGGGGCAGGGTGGGGCAGTTGGTGGGCATCACCCAGCCCCTTCCCTCACCCTGGTGGGTGCTTTGCAGAGGTCAGTGCAGGAGCCGGGCGAGCGGCGCGAGCAGCACATCGGGCGGGTGCTGGGCACCGTAGCACCCAGCATGCTTCTGTGCAGCTTCTCCGAGGCCACCTGCTTCTTCCTGGGTGAGTGCCCGTGGTGCAGGACAAGGGGGCCTGAGCTGGGAGAGGGCTGGGCCCAGGTATGGGGCACCTGGGGGTGCCCAGCACCATGGCTGCTTGTGCCCTTCCTGGCATGCCACCAGGCCATGGCTGGGGCGTCGGGTCCCGTGCCCGGGAAATGCTAGTCTGGGCAGGGTAACTCCAGGTTCACACAGGGCCCCTCCCTCACACTCACAAGCTTCTCCCCCCGGGCACAAGGACCCCCCCACTCACGGGCTCTCGTGCCCACAGGCTCCCTGACGCGGATGCCGGCTGTTCGCACCTTTGCTCTGAACGCCGCCCTGGCTGTGCTCTTTGACTTCCTGCTCCAGATGTCCATGTTCGTGGCGCTGGTCTCCCTCGACGCCCGCAGGCAGGAGGTGAGAAGTGCCTGCCGGGGGGCACGGGGCTGGGGGGCAGGAGGCGAGGGGCACCTGCCGGGGGGCACAGGGATGGAGGGGGTGGGGCCGTTCCCCATCTGCACCAAGCAGGTAGATTTGACGCTCCCTTTGCCCCCAGGCTGCCCGCCTCGACCTCTGCTGCTGCCACCGCCTGAGCAAGGCGGGGTGCCCGGCGCGGAGTGAGGGGCTGCTGCGCCCCTTCATGCGGCGCATCTATACCCCCGTGCTGCTCAACCGTGCCGTCAGGGCCCTGGTGGTGAGTGGGGGGGTGAGAGGGAAAGGGAGGGGGCCCAGGTGCCAGGATAGGGAAGGGGCAGGGAGGGTGTTGGGTCCAAGGTTGGGGGAGGGGGCCCAGGTGCCAGGGCAGGGAAGGGGCAGATAGCGTGTTGGGTCCAAGGTTGGGGGAGAGGGCCCAGGTGCCAGGGTGGGGGATCCTCTACGCAGGCGGGGTTGGGCCCATGTGCTGGGACTGGGGTGCTCTGTGGCAGGGAGGGGAGGGGCGGGGCGGGAGGGAGGGATGGTAAAGCTGTCCTCACCACAGTGCCCCCTGACCCCCCAGATGCTGCTTTTCCTGTTCATGTTCTGCGCTGGGATCTACCTGGCGCTGCAGGTGCCCGTGGGGCTGGACCAGGAGCTGGCGATGCCCAAGGTAGGAACCCCTCCTCCCCTCGCACGCGCCCAGTGTCTGCCTGGGCTGCACGGCTCTCACAGGGCACCCGGAGCCTGGGCTGCTTGCAGGCCCTGTCCAAGCGCTGCCTGGCCCTGACGCTCCTTGGCCGTTGGGCAGTCGCGCCCCACCGCGGCCATGTTGGCAGCTTTTCAGGAGCCCCAACAGGGCAGCTCAGTCCTGCTCTGCCCAGACCTTTCTTCTGCCCCATCACCAGGGTATCTGGGCACCTTTCCATCGTGCCCTCGGCACCTGAGTGGGTTCCAGCCGTGCGTGGCTCGCTCTCCCCTGGGGGCATTGCCCTGGACTGGGCTCCAAGGAGGCTGGCTGGAGGCAGGCGCCTGGTGGATTGGGCGGGGGCTAGGGAGGTGGGGGGTGCCCCATAGCCCTGAGGTTGCTCCATCTCCTGCTCAAAGACACCAGCTTGCCCTGGGGCAGGAGGTTCCTGGGGCTGCGGCCCCACTGGGAGCTCTGGGCCTGGCATCTCTGGGGGGCCCAGGCTGGGGGCGCCTGGGAGGGCAGGCCACATCTTGGCACCGCCCTCTGTTCTGTGGTGCCAGTGGAGGGGGCTGATATGCTAGCCATGGCTCGTGCCCAGGTCGGTGGCAGCATGAGGTGCGGAAATGACGGCGGGTAAGGCCATGGCTGGGTGGGGCAGTCTCCGAGCCAACTTAGCTACCCCACCGCCCCGGGTGGCAGAGGCAGGGAGCTGGCATGATGGGTTATCATAACCTAGTCCCAGATTTGGACCTTAGCGTCCAAAATATGGGGGTTAGCATGAAAACCTCCAAGCTTAGTTACCAGCTTGGACCTGGTAAAGCTGCCACCACCCAAAAAATTAGAGTGTTTTGGGGCACTCTGGTCTCCCCAAACCTTTCCTGGGGACCCCAAGACCCAAATCTCTTGAGTCTCACAACAAAGGGAAATAAACCTTTTCCCTTCCCCCCCTCCAAGTGTGCCTGGAGAGACACACAGAAGCAAGCTCCGTGAATTTAAACAGAGGGATTCCACCCTCCCCGTTTTTAGCCTTGAAAAACAGAAGTACCGAGAGCTAATCTCTCTTTCCCCCTCACCCAGAGGGAATGCAAAGTCAGGCTAGTAAATCTAACACACACAGATTTCCCCCTGACTTCTTCCTCCCACCAATTCCCTGGTGAGCACAGACTCAATTCCCTGGAGTTCCCCACTAAAGAAAAACTTCAACAGGTCTTAAAAAGAAAGAAAAATACATAAAAATGGTCTCTCTGTATCAAGGTGACAAATACAGGGTCATTTGCTTAAAAGAAATATGAATAAACAGCCTTATTTAAAAAGAATACAATTTAAAACATTTCAGCAACTATACCCAGGTAAATACAAAAGAAAACAATAGAAACCTTACTGCCTTACTATATTTGTACTTACAACTTGGAAACAGAAGTTTAGAAAGCAGGAAACAGAAATCCTCTCATAGCCGAGAGAGAGACAGACAGACGACCCCCGAACAAAAGACTCACACACAAACTTCCCTCCACCCAGATCTGAAAAAGTCTGGTTTTCTGATTGGTCCTCTGGTCAGGTGTTTCAGGTACTTCTTTTCAGGTGTAAGGGACATTAACCCTTAGCTATCTGTTTATGACACACCCCCCAAATTGCAGACAGTGGGGAAGCTCACTGGCGTTCCCCCTGACTTCTTCCTCCCACCAATTCCCTGGTAAGCACAGACTCAATTCCCTGAAGTTCCCCACTAAAAAAAAACTTCAACAGGTCTTAAAAAAAAAGCTTTATATGAAAAAAAAATACATAAAAATGGTCTCTCTGTATCAAGGTGACAAATACAGGGTCATTTGCTTAAAAAAATATAAATAAACAGCCTTATTTAAAAAAAATACAATTTAAAACATTTCAGCAACTATACCCAGGTAAATACAAAAAAAAAACAATAAAAACCTTACTGCCTTACTATATTTGTACTTACAACTTGGAAACAAAAAATTAGAAAGCAGGAAACAAAAATCCTCTCATAGCCGAAAAAAAGACAAACAGAAAACCCCCGAACAAAAGACTCACACACAAACTTCCCTCCACCCAGATCTAAAAAAGTCTTGTTTTCTAATTGGTCCTCTGGTCAGGTGTTTCAGGTACTTCTTTTCAGGTGTAAAAGACATTAACCCTTAGCTATCTGTTTATAACACGGGTCCTGCGGTGTCTCCTTAGGACTCCTACATGGTGCAATACTTCCAGTACCTGAACCAATACTTCATGGTGGGCCTGCCCACCTACTTCGTCACCACCGGCGGTTACAACTTCTCCACCGGGCCCGGCATGAACGGTGTCTGTTCCAGCGCCGGCTGCAACAACAACTCCCTGACCCAGAAGATCCAGTATGCCACAAGATTCCCCAACGTGTGAGTGCCCCTGGGGCTGGGAGAGGGGTGCCCAGCCGTGGGGCCACACACAGCTCTGCAGGGCCCTTGCTCCGACCCACAGCCCCTGCCCCACGGCTCTGTGAGGTCCTTGCTCCGACCCACAGCCCCTGCCCCCTGGCTCTACAAGGCCTTCACTCCTACCCATAGCTCCTGCCCCCGGCTCTGCGGGGCCTTCGCTCTGACCCACAGCCCCTGCACCCGGCTCTCCAGGGCCCCTCGCTCTGCCCTGACACCCCTGCCCCCCAAACTCTGCCAGGACCCTCACTCCAACCCGCTCCCTCTACCCCCCAAGCTCTGCCAGGGCCCTCGCTCTGACCTGCCACCCCTGCCCTCCCAGCTCTGCCAGGACCCCTCGGTCTGCCCCGATGCCACTGCCCCACAGTTCTGCTGGTGCTCCTCACTCTCAACCTGCAGGCCATCGTCCCCAAGCCCTGGGCATCTTCTGGGAGCTCTGCTGTGTTGATTTGTTGTTTGGACAAAGACAGGCACCTCTAATGGTCACTTGGGACCTAAGTCATTATCTGAGCCTGGGTTCCCCAGCCCACAGCACCTCCTGCCCAGCTCTGCCTGACCTGGGTGGGCCTGTGGTGCCCTACAGCCAGGCCTGCAATCCCCTGCCAGGCCCCCTCCATACTGCATCCCAGCAGGCAGGGCTCCCCACTGCCCAGCGTCTAACCGTCCAGCCCCTGCTCCTCTTGCAGATCCTACCTGGCCATCCCTGCCTCGTCCTGGGTGGATGACTTCATTGACTGGCTCCACCCGCTGTCGAGATGCTGCCGCATCAGCTCCAGTGACAGCCAGTTCTGCCCATCCACCAACAGTAGGTCTCGCCCGTAGGGCTGCGGGGGTTAACCTGATAGTGCTGCCCAGAGCTGGGCACAGAAAGGGCTCCCTCGGCAGGCGTGGCACTGTGACCCCCCAACCAAGGGGGCAGGTGGTCACTGCAGAGAGAGGG
Organism: Gopherus flavomarginatus; assembly: GCF_025201925.1. Taxonomy (NCBI): domain Eukaryota; kingdom Metazoa; phylum Chordata; order Testudines; family Testudinidae; genus Gopherus; species Gopherus flavomarginatus. The sequence continues at coordinate 151,045,544 of NC_066618.1, read as the reverse complement.
GTCAGAGATGGGCTGGGGAGCCCCTGTGGGGCAGGGCAAGGCAGGGACCCTGCAGTCTGGGGAGGGGGAGGACTGGAGAAGAGGGCTCACCCCTCAGCGAGACAGGACCACACCTCGGACAGAGGGGCTCTGCGCGCCCCAGTGGCATCTGGCTGCCATCGCTGAATGCCGTGGCCAGGCGATTCCAATGGGAGGGGCCGGCCAGAACCGCAGGGGTTTGGGGCAGGGTTGAAAAGCCAGATTTCCCCTCAGATTGGCGTGAGATCCTGGTGGGGGCAGGCTGGGGCAGCAAGCTCGCTGGTAGGGTCAGTGGGGTCTGGCCAGCTCCCCAGCCACACCGGAAAACTGGTTTCAGCTGAAAATGACTTTGCCAGAGCTTGCAAGACTCAGTTCTGATCAGTGTGTGTTTGGGAGGTGGGAGTGAGAGGCAAAGGGACGGGGAGGAGTCTAGCCGTAGTGGGATGGCAAAGGGCATGGCTGGGTTCACAGCTCATCCTGCAAAAAGAACAGGAGTACTTGTGGCACCTTAGAGATTAACAAATTTATTTGAGCATAAGCTTTCATGGGCTACAGCCCACTTCATCAGACACAAGCAATAAAGGGCACAGTCCGCTTGTTTTCAATCCAGTGGAGCCTGTGGAACTCCCAGCCACTAGATCTCCAAGGCCAAGAGCTGAGCAGAGCCCTGCATTGAGCTGGGCAGCAAAAGCAGTTGGAGCTCCCTAGAGGGATAAAGCAGCAGCAGGGATCTGAGCCCTCCCACCCCTGGCCATGAGCCGGCCCCGGCCTGACGGGGTCTGGGAGAAACAGCTCCAGGGGGCCGGTGATTCCAGAATAGCCATGGGATGGGGGCTCTGGCACATCCCTGGGACTGGCCCTGTGGGAGGGAGACAGGTCCGGGCAGAGCCAGGTCTGATCCGCCCTGGGAATTCCTCTGGGTGAGCAGAGCCCCCCATGCCCCCCCCCCGCCCCAGGATTCACGCCCTGAGGCCCCCTCACCATGCCAGCCTCTTGCCCCACAGCCACCGCCAGCTGCCCGCTCAGCTGCATGAGGAACCTGAGCGAGGTCATTCGCCCCACGGTGGAGCAGTTCAACCGCTTCCTGCCCTGGTTCCTGCATGACATGCCCAACCTCAACTGCCCCAAGGGGTAGGTACTGGCAGGAGCAGGGCCTGGTGCAGGGATGGCAGCGGGGGAGGGATCAGGCATGGGGCAGTCCTTGGGGGCTGGAAACTGGGGGCGGCTCTAGGCATTTTGCTCCCCCAAGCAAGCAGGCAGGCTGATGGACCAGCGGACCCTCCGCAGGCAAGCCGCCGAAGGCAGTCTGCCTGTCACCCTCACGGTGACCGGCAGAGTGCCCCCAGTGGCCTGCTGCCCCAAGCACGCTCTTGGTGTGCTGGGGCCTGGAGCCACCCCTGCTGGAAACATGCCCTGCGGGCACAGGGGCTGGGACTGGGGTGCAGCACATGCCCTGCACAGTGCCCCCTGCTGGTGAGAGGTGAGACATACACACATGCAGCACACCCTGCTGGTGAGGGATCAGACAAACAGACAGACAGCGCCCCCTGCTGGTGAGAGGTGAGACATACACACATGCAGTGCCCCCTGCTGGTGAGGGGGGTCAGGCAGACAACGCCCCCTGCTAGCCAGGGGTGTCTCTCACACACACACACAAAGTAACTGACTGTCCCAGGGGGCTGCGGCTCACCAGGCCCTCAGCTGTGCCCCTAGCTGTCCTGGGCAGGCGGGGCACAGGCTCCTGGCAGGACCCGGGGGCGCCGGCCATGAGAGCTGGCCTGACCTACGGGGAGATGTTTCCAACTGACCCCTTCCCCCCTAGTTTGCCATTCTAGGGATGTTCTGCCCTGGGAAGCCACCACCTCGGGTGGGGGGGTCCCCTGCCCTTTCTGGGACCAGCTAGCAGCACCCCCCAACCACCCCTCTGTCCCCAGCCTGGCTAGCAGTGCAGGACACGCGTACCCTGGCTGATGGGGCTGGACTCAGAGCCCCATGCCAGCACCCTCGGGCCCAGCATTGCCCCACACGGGGACCCCACATCTGCCCCGCTGGGGACCTCTCCAGGCACCCCCTGCCCCATAGCGGGCAGCTCAGGCTATAGGCAGACTCAGGTGGGGGGGGGCTTCCCATGGAGCGGGGAGGTTCGCCTTGCCCCTCCCTGCTCTCACCCACCCCCCTCCTGTCCCTTCCAGGGGGCTGGGAGCCTACGACACCGCTGTGAAGCTGGGCTCAGATGGCGAGATCCAGGGTAAGTGCCAGCCGCGCTAGGGACACCCACACAGGGGGCAGGGGAGACCCCCTCTGCAGTGAGATGGGCGGGGTGGGCCTGGCTCCCAGGGGAGGGGGGAATGGCACACAGTACTCTGCCACCTGCGGGCTCCAGGACTGTACTGCCCTCCCACGCCACACAATGCTGGGGGTCCGGCCCCATTACCTGTCGCATGCTGGGGAAAGAGTGGACACAAAGGGGCCCTGTGGGACCACACTGGAGGCAGGATCCAGGCAGTGTGGATGGTGGGGAGGGGAGGAGGGTACTGGGAGGGCATAGTGGGGGAGGGGGCAGGGAGAGGGCACAGTGGGGGAGAGGGTCCCAGGATTTCGGGGAGGGGAGCAGTGGGAGGGCACGGTGGGGGAGGGGGTCCCAGGATATGGGGGAGGGGAGCACTGGGAGGGGTGGGAGTCCCAGAGGAGCTCTCCAGGCCAGGGGGCAGTGGTCTTACCCCCCATCTCCCCAGCCTCGCGGTTCATGGCCTACCACACGCCCCTCACTAACTCCCAGGAGTACACGGCCGCGCTGCGGGCGGCACGGACACTGGCGACCAACATCACCAACTCCATGCGGCGGGTGCCGGGCACTGACCCCAACTTCCGGGTCTTCCCTTATACGTGAGGGGGCAGATGGCACGGAGGGGTCAGGGGGCGTCTCGGGTTCCTGGGGTTGGGGAGGGCATGCTGGAGGGTGTTTCCCATAAGGATGTCACTGCCTTGTCCCATGAGGAGAAGGGGGAGGGGATGCCCATTGGGTTCCCTGTGGGGGGCAGCCTGATTGGGCCCATGTCTGGAGGGATTGGGGCTGAGGCCAGTCCAGTGGGAGCAGGGACAGAGGGGCAGCACAATGGGGCCCATGTCCCTGAGGCAGGGAGGGGATGGTCCTGGGGGCCCATCCAGGGTCCCATGTCCCAGGCACATGGGGGTGGGTCTGGGGTGTGTATGCTGTAAACGGGACCCGTGTTCCAGGGGAAGGCAGGGGAGGGTCCCAGGGGACCTGTGTCCTGGGGGCTATCCAGGGGCCCATGTCCTCGGCACGGGTGGGGGGCCCAAGGGCAGCCTGGGGGGCCATGTCCCAGGCACAGGGGAATGGGTCCCAGGGGGCCATCCCAGGTGGAGGCGGGGGAGGGGTGCTGTCCAAGGGCCTGTGTCCCGGGGGGAGGCGAGGAAGGTCGGGGGGGCTGTCCAGGGGCCCGTGTCCCAGGGGGGAGGCAGGGGAGGATCCATCCAGGGGGCTGTCCAGGGGGGAGGCAGGGGAGGGTCCTGGGGGGGGCTGTCCATGGGCTCATATCCCAGGGGTGAGGCAGGGAGGGTCCTGGGGTGGGGGGCGTTGTTGTCTCACACTGTTCCCGGCCCCCAGGGTCACCTACGTGTTCTACGAGCAGTATCTCACCATCGTCAATGAGGGGCTCTTCAACCTGGCGCTCTGCCTGGTGCCCACCTTCGTCGTCTGCTGCATGCTGCTGGGCATGGACCTGCGCTCGGGCCTCATCAACCTGCTCACCATCGTCATGATCCTGGTGGACACCGTGGGTGCCATGACGCTCTGGGACATCAGCTACAATGCCGTCTCCCTCATCAATCTGGTGACGGTGCGTGCCGGCCCCGGGCACCCAGCCCCTGGCACCCAGTACCCAGCCTCCATCCCTGGGCACCCAGCCCCCATCTCTGGGCACCCAGCCTCCAGCTGCGGGCACCTGGCACCCAGCCCTTGACACCCAGCCCCAGGCACCCAGCCTCCGGCACCTGGCACCTAGACCTGGGCACCCAGCTTCCAGCCTCCATCACCAGGAGCCCAACGCTAAGCCCCAGATGCCTGGCATCCAGCCCCTGGCATTCAGCCCCCGAATCTCACCCCTGGGCCACCATCTCCCAGCCCCAGCCACCCAGCACCCGTACCCAACCTCCAGCCCCAGGTGCCTGCTTCCCAGCATCCCCCAACCCTGCCCCAGGCTGCCATTCACAGATGCCCACAGGACCCAGCCAAGGCAGGGGAGGGCATGGCTGTGATGCTCCGAAGCCCATTGCATGCTGGGATAGGACTTTGTGGGTAGGTGGGTCCTTGATTCAGTGCTGCATGGAGAACCTGTTACCCAGCAGGCCCAGTGACCCCTCGCTGCCCTCTGCCACTGTGTCCGACGGAGCGGGGTCTCTGATCCCAGGCATGGGGTTTGGGTGCTGTGGGCAGACGGTGCAGGTGCTGGGGACCACAGAGTGCTGGGGTGGTGCTTTGAGCCTGTCCCAGCCCCGCTAACTGCCCTGTGCCCCTTGCAGGCTGTGGGCATCTCGGTGGAGTTCGTGTCCCACCTGACCCGGGCCTTTGCTGTCAGCACCCAGCCCACTCGGCTGGAGAGGGCCAAGGAGGCCACCATCAACATGGGCAGCGCGGTGAGTCGGGGGCCGCAGGGCAAGGTGAGGGGGGGTCAGGGGCCAGCCAGCCCCGGGGAGGGAGGGACAGTGTGGGAGTGGCTGGGGCCATCTCTGACCAACCCCTTCCCTGCAGGTCTTCGCGGGCGTGGCTATGACCAACCTGCCGGGCATCGTGGTGCTGGCATTCGCCAAGGCCCAGCTCATCCAGATCTTCTTCTTCCGCCTGAACCTGCTTATCACGCTGCTGGGCCTGGTGCACGGCCTGGTCTTCCTGCCTGTGCTGCTCAGCTACTTCGGTGCCTGACGTCTGCGTCCCGGCCGCCCATGCTGCCCGCCTCCCCCAGCGCCCACCGGTGCTGCCCGCCTCCCCAGCCCCCGCCCATGCTGCCCACCTGCCCCAGTGCCTGCCTCACTACCTTGCACTACCCGCCTCCCCCAGTGCCTACCAGTGCTGCCCGCCTCCCCAGCGCCCGCCCATGCTGCCCGCCTCCCAGCACTACCCTGCACTGCCCACCTCCCCCAGTGCCTGCCCTGGCTGCCCACGCTGTCCGCCTCCCCTAGTGCCCACCCATGCTGCTCGCCTCCCCAGCGCCCGACCCACTACCCTGCACTGCCCACCTCCTCCAGTGCCCACCCTGACCGCCCACGCTGTCCGCCTCCCCCAGCGCCCGCCCATGCTGCCCACCTGCCCCAGTGCCTGCCTCACTACCTTGCACTACCCGCCTCCCCCAGTGCCTACCGGTGCTGCCCGCCTCCCCAGCGCCCGCCCATGCTGCCCGCCTCCCAGCACTACCCTGCACTGCCCACCTCCCCCAGTGCCCACCCCGACCGCCCACGCTGTCCGCCTCCCCCAGCGCTCACCCATGCTGCCCGCCTCCCCAGCGCCCGACCCACTACCATGCACTGCCCACCTCCCCCAGTGCCTGCCCTGGCTGCCCACGCTGTCCGCCTCCCCCAGCGCCCACCCATGCTGCCCGCCTCCCCAGCGCCCGACCCACTACCTTGCACTGCCCACCTCCTCCAGTGCCCACCCTGACCGCCCACGCTGTCCGCCTCCCCCAGCACCCGCCCATGCTGCCCGCTTCCCAGCACTACCCTGCACTGCCCACCTCCCCCAGTGCCCGCCCTGGCAGCCCACGCTGTCCGCCTCCCCCCTGCGCCCGACCCACTACCCTGCACTGCCCGCCTCCCCCAGTGCCCACCCCGACCGCCCACGCTGTCCGCCTCCCCCAGCGCCCACCCAAGCTGCCCGCCTCCCCAGCGCCCACCCCACTACCCTGCACTGCCTGCCTCCCCCAGTGCCCGCTCTGGCTGCCCACCTCCCACAGCACCTGCCCCATTAACCTGCACTGCCCGCCTCCCCCAGCGCCCGCCCTCTGGCTGCCCGCCCGCCCCAGCACCCACCCCCCGGCCACCCGCACTGCCACCCCAGCACCCTCACACTGCTCACCTATCCCCCTCAGTGCCCCCCGCACCCCTCGCTGCCCCATCCCATCTCCTCCAGCACCCCAGCCACCCCTCGCTGCTTGCCCGCCCTTCCAGTGCCTCTGCCTGCTCACCAGCCCCCAGCTTCCCCCAGCACCCCTTGCCCCCATCCCTTCAGGCTCTCTCAGTATGCTTCGCTGCCCGGCTCCCCTCACTGCCCCCCCGCCACCCTCCGACATGCTCCCCCAGGTCCATCTCTGAGGGGAGCCGCCCCCAGCCCCTACCTCCTCCCCAGGGACCCCCTCATGCAGCCCCATGGAGGAGCAAATCTTCAGGAACGCAGTCCAACACCCAGGGATCCTGCCCCAGAGGTGGGAGCTGGGGGGAAGGGGGCAGGGCACGGGGGCACCATGGTTGGCGGGGGGGCGGAAGCTGCCTGTTATGCCCCTAGCTATGGTGCCTGCCATCCCACCTGGCTCTAACCTGCCCCTCCTGTACCCTAGGGCCCAGCCCCAGCCCCGCTGCAGCCCTGCCTGAGGCCCCATAGCCGGAGCCGGAGAAGAGGAGCCCTGAGGGTAGTCTGACCGCGAGGAACCCCAGCTTCCAGGACAAGGAAGAGCAGAGCAAGGGCCGGGGGCCCAGAGACCCCCCCATGGCCTCCCATCGCCTCTGAGGGGCAGAGCCAGGGGGCACCGAGCTGCTGCTACTGCCAGGGGGTCACTTCTCTCTGACTCAATGCGGATTGGGGGGTTCTGCTGCTGGACAGCCCCTCTCCTTTGCATCTTGAAATCTCCCCTCCCGTTGCCTTGGAGGGCCCCCACGCACTCAGTGCCAGCCCCAGGGCAGAGCCCGGGGGTGCTGTGCTGCAGGGAGAGAAGTGGGGTTCCCTACCTCCAGCACTGACCTCGACATCCTAGCTTGGCACTAGGGGGCGCTGTCTCCTCACACTCAGTGCTGCCCCAGCAAGACACCCCATCACTCGGGCCCCTGGAAGGGCGCATGCACTTTCCTTGCCCAGCGAGTTGTGAGCCCCTAGGATGGGCCGAGCTAGGGGGGCCTACATCTCTGATCCCCGGAAGTCTGGGGGCTCTGATTTGCTGTGTTTAATTCCAGGCAGATTCTGGCCCTGGGGCCGGGCGGAACCCACCTCTCAGTGTTTACATAACAATTTACTACCTGAATTATATTTAAACCTTGTTCTCACCCTTCTACGTTTGTCTGCATTTAACCTTGCAAATGGGAAACCCCGGTGCGGGGTTGTGACTATGCGGTTCTGGCGGGACCCAACTGAGAGTGCCAATTCAGGACCAGTTGCTCAAACAGGGCAGTCACAGCCCAAGGCTGGGGTTTTTCTACCTCTAAGGCAAACCAAACCAGCCAGACAAAAATGACTTCGGTTTCACCCCACTGGCTAACCACAAGTCACACAAGCAATTTCCTTAGACACTCCAGTCTCCCAGTATCACCACCAGTGCCACCCGTCCTTGGGATGAATGGTTGTGAAAACCAACACCCCAGTAAAAGAAAAAGGTTCTCTTGATCCCAAAGGACCAAGCCCCAGACCCAGGTCAACATACACATCAGATCTTACCCACAAATCACGCTGTTGCCAATCCTTTAGAATCTAAAATCTAAAAGTTTATTCATAAAGGGAAAAAGATAGAGATGGGAGCTAGAATTGGTTAAATGGAATCAATTCCATACAGTAATGGCAAAGTTCTTAGTTCAGGCTTGTAGCAGTGATGGAGTAAACTGCAGGTTCAAATCAAGTCTCTGGAGAACATCCCCTGCTGGGATGGGTCATCAGTCCCTTGTGTAGAGCTTCAGCTTGTAGCAAAGTCCCTCCAGAGGTAGGAACCAGGATTGAAGACAAGATGGAGATGAGACATCAGCCTTTTATAGGCTCTTCCAGGTGTAAGAACACTTCTTTGTTCTTACTGTGGAAAATTACAGCAAAATGGAGTTTGCAGTCACATGGCCAGTTCCTGCACACCCTGCTGAGTTACAAGGCGTATCTGCCTCCTCTCAATGGGTCAATTGTGAAGCTGATGGTCCTTAATGTGCCATCAAGCAGGCTAAGCAGAGCTAACACCAACTTATCTAGGGTGTCACCCAGAACTACAGCACCAATTTGAAATACAGACAGTATACAGCCAATACTTATAACTTCAACTACAAAATGATACAGACATACAGACAGCATAATCATAACCAGCAACCCCATAAGCTGGTCCTAGACACCTTATATGATCTCCTTTACATAAGATTTGGTGCCACTACAGGACCTTGGTTGCAAACCATGTTCTATATGGTTCCAGTTTATACCAATAACGTCACAGGCGTTCCTCCGTCTCCACCCCACACTGGGATGTTGGTGCAGGCTGCTGCACAGCAACTGTGCTCCACCCCAGAGGCAGCTGCTTTTCAGTACAAAGGATTTCTGCCTCTGCTAAGCACTTGGGGATGAAATTGTTTCATTGACTCTTGAGCCAGAAGAGCCCCTGTTTGGCACAGGCCAGTAATTTTCACCCAGTTACCCAGTCTAAACCCAGACCAGGAGAGACTGAGGGGCTGTAATGATGCTGCCCTTGGTGGGACTCAACCGAGAGTACCAATTCAGAACAGATTGCTCAGAGCAGGGCAGTCACAGCCCAGGCTGAGGTCCCTTTGTACACCAAGGCAAACCAAACCAGCCAGACAGAGAGGACTTTGGTCTCACCCCACTGGCTAACCACAAGTCACACAAGCAATTCCCTTAGACAATCCAGTTCCCCAGTATCACCACCAGTGCCACTCATCATGGGGATGAATGGTTATGAAAACCAACACTCCAATAAAAGAAAAAAGGTTCTCCTGATCCCAAAGGACCAAGCCCCAGACCCAGGTCAATATACAAGTCAGATCTTACCCACCAATCACACTGTTGCCAATCCTTTAGAACGGGTGGGCAAACTTTTTGGGCCGAGGGCCATATCTGGGTGGGGAAATTGTATGCAGGGCAGGAGGTTGGGGTGTGGGAGGGACTGTGGAGTGTGGGAGGGGGTGCACTGTGCAGGAAGGGGCTCAGGGCAAGAGACTGGGGCAGAGGAGGGCTGCAGGGTGCATGAGGGGGCTCAGGGCAGGGGGTTGGGGTGCAGGAGGGGTGAAGGGGCTATGAGGGGGCTTAGGGTAGGGGGTTGGGGTGCAGGAGGGGTGAAGGGGCTATGAGGGGGCTTAGGGTAGAGGGTTGGGGTGCAGGAGGGGTGCGGAGTGTATGAGGGGCTCAGGGTAGGGGGTTGGGGTGCAGGAGGCGTGTGGGGTGTATGAAGGGAGTGGGGTGTATGAGTGGGCTCAGGGCAGGGGGTTGGGGTGCAGGGTGTATGGGGGGCTTAGGGCAGGGGTGCAGGAGGGGTGTGGAGTATATGAGGGGGGTTCAGGGTAGGGGGTTGGGGTGCAGGAAGGATATGGGGTGTGTGAGTGGGCTCAGGGCAGGGGGTTGGGGTGCAGGAGGGCTGCAGGGTGTATGGGGGGCTTAGGGCAAGGGTGCAGGAGGGGTGTGGGGTATATGAAGGGGTTCAGGGTAGGGGATTGGGGTGCACGAGAGGTGTGAGGTGCAGGCAGGATGCTTAGGGCAGGGAGTTGGGGTGTGGGGTGCAGGAGGGGTTTGAGCTCCGACCTCACGCCGCTGACCTAAAGCGGCTCCAGTAGGGTGACCAGACAGAAAAATCAGGACAGGGGTGTGTGTGTGGGGGGGGGGGGGCGGTAATAGGAGCCTATATAAGAAAAAGACCCAAAACCCAGGACTGTCTCTATTAAATTGGGACATCTGGTCACCGTAGGCTCCAGGGTCGCAGTGGTGTGTGCCAGAACCAGGGCGAGGGCCGGGTCCCTCCCTACCTACCCTGGCCCCACCCAGGCCGCTCCAGGAAGCACTGCCCCTGGCGGAGGGAGGGCAGAGGGCTCTGTGTGCGCTGCCCTTGCAGGTACCTCCCCCAAAGCTCCCATTGGCCGCAGTTCCCTGTTCCTGGCCAATGGGAGCTGTGGGGGGCGGTGACTGGAGGCAAGGGCAATGCATGGAGCCCTCTGCCTCCCCCGGCCCGGGACCACAGGGAGGTGGTGCCAGCAGCGCCGTAGGCCATAGTTTGCCCGCCCCTGCTTTAGAATCTAAAATCTAAAGGTTTATTCATAAAAGGAAAAAAATATAGATGAGAGCTAGAATTGGTGAAATTGAATCAATTCCATACAGTGATGGCCAAGTTCTTCGAGTGTTTGCTCATATTCATTCCAATTAGGTGTGTGCGCGCCGCGTGCACGTTCGTCAGAAGATTTTTACCCTAGCAACACCCAGCAGGTCGGCTGGGCGCCCCCAGGCATGGCGCCGCTATGGCACCGAATATATACCCCTGCCAACCCATCCGCTCCTCAGTTCCTTCTTACCACCCGTGTCGGTCGTTGGAACAGTGGAGCGCTGCTTAGCTGATCTCCACTTCCCTAACTATTCACTTATTCTAGTACTTATTGTGTATATAGTTTTATAGTTGTAGTTAATACTTTTATTAGCCTTTTGTTAACGTAGTTAGTGTATATACTTCAGAAGGTTGGGGATTAGCCCCTTCCACTCTCCCGGTGCCCAGGCCCATGCCTGGTTCACCGGGCTTCACACCGTGCTCAGCCTGCTGGCAGCCGATGCCAACAGGAGACCCCCACGACTCCTGCCTAAAGTGCCTGGGGGAATCCCATCTTATAGATAAATGCTAGATTTGCAAGTCGTTTAAGCTGCGGACAAAAAAGGAGCTGGACTTTCGTCTTAAGCCGCTCCTAATGGAGGTGGCCCTCACTTCTCCATCTTCGGCACCGAGTGCCGCACAGTCTGCGCCAGGGAGAAGTGCCTCGTTGGCACTGGAGAGCGCCGGCACCGCCAAGATGCCCCGGCACCAGCCATCACTCGCCCAGAAGCCAGCCCGGCACAGCTCCCTCTCCCCACGTGCCAAGAAGGTCAAAGCTCCTGCAGCTCCAATATCTACACTGCAGTCTGAGCATCAGCCAAAACCGAGTCGCTCAGCACCAACAACTGCTGCAGCACCGGCAATCTCGGCACCGTTGATTCTGGCCATGCAAGAGTCGTCAAGTCCGGTGCATGACAGCTCCCCGGCACACGCCTCGGTAGAGCTTATCGTTCCCACTACGCCAGAGACCTTTTCGATGGTGAGGGAACTCATTGCCCTAATGGAGCCCACCCTGCCTCAACTCCCGGCACCGCCGGTGCGGGTTGTTGCGTCAACAGGGAAGCCTACCCTGGTCAGGCCATCTTCCATCGATGCCGCAGGCAGGCACCACTCGAGATCGAGGTCTCGCCAGCGTTCCCGATCTCGCCGTCGGTCCCGATCTAGGCGCCGTTCGCAGTCCCAGTACCTATCTCTTTCTGAGTACCGGTCGTATTCGCGGCACCGCTCAAGATCCCGCTCTCCGGACCGATACTCCAGACGGTGGTCCAGCTCCCAGCACCGTTCACGCCACAGCCGCTCTCACCATAGAGCTTCATGATCCCAGTCGACCTCCCGGCACCCCGCTGGTCGCAGGTCCCGGTCAACCTCTCGGCACCGGTACGACTCCCGGTACTGCTCTCTGGTGCGGCACGACGTATGGTACTCTGCACACAGGGCTCCTCCTCACGTGCTCTCTGCTCAGCCATGGCCATCACAGCACCCATCTGAGTCTTCGCACGCTGATAGTGCCGCATATGGGGATTCAGAACCGCAGAGCCGTGTCCTCCAGGAGGCTCAGGGCACGGAACAAGCGCCTCAGTGGTTCTTCTGGGCACCTTGGGCATATCACCAGGCCCAAGGCAAACCCACGGTTCCATCTCGTTCCGCCCCGTCAGAACATCGTGCACCAGAGGCCACTGTTAGCCGCCCTCCTCCAGCAGGTACAGACGATTCGGCTCTGGCACCGGACCCTCAGGTGTTCCCGGACCCTGATGCTCCTCTGGAACAGGAGTCACTAAATGAGCCAACCGTGCCGGGTCTGTCGTCCTCCTCTTCACCAGACGAGGCAGTAGCTGGTACTTCGTCATCGGGCCCGCCCCCGATCGACCTCCGAGCCCACCAGGACCTTCTCTGGCGAGTCGCCTTAAATATCAACCTTCAGGTGGAGGAGGTCCCAGAGGTGGAAGACCCAGGCATAGACATACTGTCGGCGGATGCCCCAACTTGCGTGGCTCTGCCATTCATCCGGTCCATCCAAGCCAAAGCGGACACCATTTGGCAATCTCTGGCGTCTATCCCTCCTACGGCCAGAGGCGTGGAAAGGAAATACATGGTACCCTCTAAAGGGTACGAATATTTATATACCCATCCTCCTCCATGCTCTCTGGTCGTTCAATCTGTGAATGAGCGAGAGCGCCATGGCCAGCAAGTCTCTGCCCCAAAATCGCGGGAGGCTAGAAGGATGGATCTATTGGGGCGTAAAGTCTACTCCGCCGGAGGCCTCCAACTGCGGGTGGCTAACCAACAGGCCCTGCTCAGCAGGTATAATTATAATACCTGGCAATCGGTGGGTAAGTTCGCTGAACTGGTCCCACAGGACTCCTGCCCAGAATTCCAGGCCCTTCTGGAGGAAGGGAAGAAAGTGGCACAGACTTCCCTGCAGGCCTCACTTGAAGCTGCTGATTCGGCGGCCAGAACCATGGCCTCGGGGATTACAATGCGGAGAATATCGTGGTTGCAGGTATCAGGCCTACCTCCTGAACTGCAACACACTATTCAGGACCTTCCGTTTGATGGACAGGGCCTTTTCTCTCAGAAAATGGACCCTAGACTCCAGAGTCTCAAAGACAATTGCGTCATCATGCGTTCCCTCGGGATGCATACTCCACAAACCCAACGGAAGTCCTTCCGTACCCAGCCTCAACGCCCTTACCCCCCACCCAGGCCACGACAAGACTTTAGCAGGAGGCGTGGTCACGGGAACCGCAGACGGCAATCGGATTCCCAAGGGGGCCAGAATAATGGTCCCGCCAAACCATCAGCAGGACCAAGACCGAACTTTTGAAGGTACGCCCGAGAGCAGAGCACCAGTCCTTCCCCAGGATCCCCTTCAGTTCTCCAATCGCCTTTCCTACTTCCTCCCTGCGTGGGCCCAATTAACCTCAGATCATTGGGTCCTACGCACAGTGGAATTTGGATACCACCTCCAATTTATTTCGCCTCCTCCCTCCCACCCTCCCTTCCCGTCCCTCTTCAGGGACCCCTCTCACGAGCAATTCCTCTGGCAAGAGGTTCGTATGCCCCTCTCCATCGGAGCTATAGAGGAGGTGCTGGAGGAGTTCAGGGGCAAGGGATTTTACTCCCGATATTTCCTAATCCCCAAGGCAAAAGGAGGTCTCCGACCCATCCTGGACCTGCGCGGTCTCAACGTCTTTCTGAAGAAGTTGAAGTTCCGCTTGGTGTCCCTGGGGACCATCATCCCATCCTTGGATCCCGGAGACTGGTACGCTGCTCTCGACATGAAGGATGAATACTTTCACATCACCATTTACCCTCTGCACAGACGGTACCTACGGTTTATGGTGCACCATCAATATTTTCAATTTGGGGTCCTTCCGTTTGGCCTCTCCACCGCCCCGCGCGTGTTTACAAAGTGCATGGCCGTAGTGGCCACCTTCCTCCGTTGTTGGCGAACACACGTCTTTCCTTACCTAGACGACTGGCTTATTCGCGGGACCTCCGATGCCCAAGTCACCAGGCATGTTGCCATCATTACTGACCTATTCGAGTGGTTGGGCCTGATGCTCAATCTAGAGAAGTCTACTCTAGTGCCCACTCAAAGAATAGAATTCATTGGGGCCATTCTAGACTCCAAACTCGCAACAGCCTGCCTTCCACTACCCCGGTTTCGGACACTAGTTTCGGTCATAGAAAGCCTTCAAACTTTTCCGACGACCTCGGCCCGCACCTGCCTCAGCCTTCTCAGTCACATTGCCGCGTGCACTTTTGTAACCAAGCACGCCAAACTATGCCTGCGTCCCCTTCAAACCTGGCTCACCTCAGTTTACCACCCAGGCAGGGACGCCATAGACATGGTCGTCACCGTTCCTCAGAGCGTCTTAGGCTCCCTCAACTGGTGGCTAACACCTTCCCTGGTGTGTGCAGGAATGCTGTTCCAACCGAGACAGCCCTAAGTATCCCTAACGACGGACGCGTCGTCTTTCGGCTCGGGGGCACACCTAGGCCATCGTTGCACGCAAGGCCTCTGGTCATCTCAAGAGCTAGCGTTGCACATAAACGTCCGGGAGCTGAGAGCAGTTCGCCTCGCCTGCCAGACGTTCCAACATCATCTGCAGGGCCGTTGTGTTCTAGTACTCATGGACAACACAACAGCAATGCACTACATAAACAAGCAGGGAGGGACTCGATCCTCCCCCCTTTGTCAAGAGGCCATCCAACTATGGGAATTTTGTATAGCCCACTCTATAGACCTTGTAGCATCCTTCCTCCCAGGGGTCCAGAACACTCTGGCAGACCATCTCAGCAGATCCTTTCTCTCCTACGAGTTGTCGCTTCACCCAGACATTGTACATTCCATCTTCCAGAAGTGGGGCTTTCCCCACATAGACCTCTTCACTTCCCGCAACAACAGGAAGTGTCAGAGGTTCTGCTCCTTCCAGGGTCTTGCCCCGGGCTCAATTTCGGACGCCTTCCTAATCTCTTGGGCGAACCACCTGCTTTACGTCTTTCCACCCTTCCCGATGGTACACAGGGTTCTCGTAGAGCTTCGCAGGGACAGGGCTCGCCTGATCCCGATCGCCCCTGCGTGGCCCCAACAACACTGGTACACCACGTTGCTGGACCACTCGATAGCCAACCTGATCCCCCTGCTCCTTCATCAGGATTTGATAACACAGGACCACGGCAGGCTTCTCCACCCAGACCTGCAATCCCTCCATCTAACGGCGTGGCTCCTGCATGGTAAACCCAATCGGAATTACGCTGCTCTGCCCCGGTGCAAGAGATACTCCTGGGTAGCAGGAAACCTTCTACTCGGTCTACTTACTTAGCCAAGTAGAAATGGTTTTCTTGCTGGTGTCAAACGCGGGATGTCACACCTACGGAGGTTCCCATCCCCACTATTTTGGACTACCTCTGGTATCTTAAACAACAAGGCCTCGCTATCTCATCTTTGCGAGTGCACTTGGCTGCTATTTCTACTTTCCCATCTTTGCGAGTGCACTTGGCGGCTATTTCTACTTTCCACCCCGGTGAAGGCGTTTACTCCGTCTTCTCCCACCCTATGGTCTCGAGGTTCCTCAAAGGCCTGGAGCGTCTATTTCCCCTGGTACGACGCCCCGCCTCTTCCTGGGACCTCAATTTAGTTCTGACGAGACTCATGTCCCCCCCCGTTCGAGCCATTGGCAACCTGCTCACTCCTATATTTATCATGGAAAACAGCCTTCCTTGTAGCCATTACATCGGCTAGGAGAGTCTCTGAGCATCGGGCTCTGATGGTGGACCCACCATACACGGTGTTCCACAAGGACAAGGTGCAGCTACGTCCACATCCGGCATTCCTCCCTAAAGTAGTCTCGGCCTTTCATCACAACCAGGACATATTCCTCCCGGTCTTCTTCCCCAAACCACATACATCTCGTAAGGAGCAGCAGTTACATTAGCTCGACGTCCGTAGGGCGCTCGCCTTCTATATTGACAGTACGAGGCCCTTCCGCAAAAAGCCCCAACTCTTTGTTGCAGTGGCGGACTGGATGAAGGCCAGCCCGTCTCTTCACAGAGGATTTCGTCCTGGGTAACGGCGTACATCCGGACTTGCTACGATCTAGCTCATGCCTCTCCGGGTCATATTACCGCACATTCTACCAAGGCCCAGGCCTCGTCGGCCGCCTTCTTAGCTCGAATACCTATTCAGGAGATATGTCGAGCAGCTACATGGTCTTCGGTACACACCTTTACTTCCCATTATGCCCTGGTGCAATAATCCAGAGACGATGCAGCCTTTGGCTTAGCAGTTTTGCATTCTGCAGTTTCTCACTCCGACCCCACCGCCTAGGTAAAGCTTGGGATTCACCTAATTGGAATGGATATGAGCAAGCACTTGAAGAAGAAAAGACAGTTACTCACCTTTGTAACTGTTGTTCTTCGAGATGTGTTGCTCACATCCATTCCAAAACCCGCCCTCCTTCCCCATTGTCGGAGTAGCCAGCAGGAAGGAACTGAGGAGCGGACAGGTCGGCAGGGGTATATATTCGGTGCCATAGCAGCGCCACGCTAGGGGGCGCCCAGCCGACCTGCCGGGTGTTGCTAGGGGAGGGATAGCACAGTGGTTTGAGCATTGGCCTGCTAAACCCAAGGTTGTGAGTTCATTCCTTGAGGGGGCCATTTAGGGATTTGGGGCAAAAATCTGCCTGGGGATTGGTACTGCTTTGAACAGAGGGTTGGACTAGATGATCTCCTGAGGTCCCTTCAAACCCTGATATTCTATGATTTCAAAAATCTTCTGACGAACGTGCATGCGGCGCACGCACACCTAATTGGAATGGATATGAGCAACACATCTCGAAGAACAACAGTTACAAAGGTGAGTAATCGTCTTTTCTTGCTTCAGGCTTGTAGCAGTGATAGAATAAACTGCAGGTTCCAATCAAGTCTCTGGAACATCCACAGCTGGGATGGTTCATTCAGTCCTTTGTTCAGAGCTTCTGTTTGTAGCAAAGTCCCTCCAGAGGTATGAAGCAGGATTGAAGACAAGATGGAGGAGCTGCAACAGCCTTTTATAGTCTCTTGCCATGTGGTCTCTGCAGGTGGCATAGAAAAACCTTAGAGTTCTGTCCATAGGCAGGTCCCTGCATACCTTGCTGAGTCACGTGGTGTATCTACCTTCTCTCAATGGGTCACTTGTATAACTGATGGTCCTTAATGGACCATCAAGCAGGCTAGGCAGTGCTGACACAA
The DNA here is from genome assembly GCF_025201925.1 of Gopherus flavomarginatus. Classification (NCBI taxonomy): domain Eukaryota; kingdom Metazoa; phylum Chordata; order Testudines; family Testudinidae; genus Gopherus; species Gopherus flavomarginatus. The sequence continues at coordinate 151,028,523 of NC_066618.1, read as the reverse complement.
ACTTGTTGAGGGCGTCACCCAAGAAGCACCGCACAAGTTTGAAATACAGACAGGAAAGAACCAATACTTATAACTTTAAATACAAAAATGATACATGCATACAGACAGCATAATCATAACCAAAGCATAACCTTGTCTTAAGACACCTTATTTGACCCTCTTTATATGAGATTTGGTACCACTACAGGATCTTGGTTGCAACAATGATGTATATGGTCCCAGTTCATATTAATAACGTCACAGGGGCACCCATGCCCGAGGTCCCTGAGGGGGCAGGGACTTAACCAAGTGCAACATGCCCAGATGATGCCAGCTGGCGATCTGCTCCCCCAACTGCAGGGGAAGGGATACTGCCCCTCACCCCCCAGGTCCCTGCCAGTCTGATCTGGGGGAAAGGCACATGTGCTGGGCACCTAGAATGGATTCTCTATGCCACCTCCAAACACTTGCCACTCACCCCCTCCCCCACTGGGTCCTGGCCCCACCATGGGCAAGCTCTGATGGGTCTGACCAGTTGGGCACTAGGAGAAAGATTCCTTCCTGACCCCTGCAGGTGAGCAACTGCAGCCCTGAAGCATGTCATTGGATTACCATTGTTATCTTGGTGCAGGGCATTCTGCACATGCTGGCGGCCACAACAGAGGGCGATAGCCAGGGAGATGCAGCTTTGCAGACTCCAGGGCCAGAAGGGCTCCCCCAAGCCCAACCTGACCCATGGGCTGTAGAGTTCCTCTCAGGAGCCGGCTTAGCCCTTATAAAGTGATCAGCTTGAGGTGTTGAGACTCCAAGATGTGGCAATTCCAGCACCTTCTCACTGAGCTGTCCCGGTGTTTAACTGTCACTGCCGGGAATGCAGGACAAACGCAGCAGGACCTGGGCATGGTGCCCCATCACCTCTTGGCCTCCTCATCCATAGGCTGAGTCAGTTGTGCTCCAAGGTGACTGTTGGGATGCCCTCCAGTAGCCTCCCACCCTTCCTTGGGTGTGGACCCCAGCACTGGACCTGGGATTCTTGTAACAGTCTCAGACAGGCTGTGTCCTGTGGGAAGCTCACAGCCTTCAACTGGGAGCCCTGTTAGCCACAGCCTTGCACCGAGTGCTCATTAGCCACAACCCCCCTGTCGTTCTCTGAGTCCCTGCTCACCAGGGTGCCGTCTCCCGCCCCGCAGGGAAAACCTGGAGTCTGGGTTCCCTGCAGTGCCGGCTGGTCTCGGGCTGCATTCAGACACTGCTGGTCCATGGGCACAGCAGGTCTCTCCATCGCAGGAACCCAGCCTGTCAGGACTTACATCAGCCTTCCACTTGCCTGCTAACTGTGCCAGCAAAGATCTGAGCCTCCACTAGATCGCGGGGGGGAGGGGAAATATTGAACAGCTTCGGCCCAAGGACCGAGCCGTAGGGGACCCCGCTAGAAGCATCTCCCCTCACTGATAGCTCCCCATAACAACGTCCCAGTTTGATCCGTGAGCCAGGTTTTCTCCATGCTCCACGGGCCCTATGTGGTCCATGCAATGTGGAGCCCTACAGATCGGCCCTCCAGCAGCCCCATGCCTCCCAGCCTGTTACCAGCGAGGGCCTGGAGCAATGACTATTTCCCTCTGGCCGTGCTGCAGCCAGGCAGCCCCAAGTGGGAATAGAACCCAAGAGTCCTGGGTCCCTGGCCCCCTGCATTAGCCCCTAGACCCCACTCCAATCCCAGAGCTGGGGATAGAACCCAGGAGTCCTGAGTCCTAACCCTCCTCCTCCACACACATAGGCAGAGCTGGCTCACTTGTAAATCAGAGAGGGCAGGATTCCCCTCCCCCTTCCCTTGCAGTATCGACTCTACAGTGCCCTATGCCCTGCCCCCCTTGCTATCTCTGCCCGGCCTGCTCCTGCCATTAAGCTGGACCCTCCAGCCCCAGCTTTCACAGGTGTGCCTCTGTGCTCCAGGGGAGGCCAGCTAGGTGGGCACAGGGCCCTGGGCCGTTCACACGCTGATCACCCAGAGGCAGCACTACCTGCCCATGGGCTCCTCTGTCCTGCTCTCGGGGGTCCTGCCGGGTGGGAGGCAGGGTAGGAGTCAGCCCCATGGCCCAGCCAGCCCTCTCTGCTGCAGGGGGTGGCATAGCAGGAGGAGATGGGCCCTGTGCCCTGAGCATGGGGGTTGCCCAGTTTGCAGGGGCAGTGGGGAAATCCTGCCCTTGAGTCTGGCTCTAGCTGCCCACCACAGCAACCCTTCTCCCTGCCCTGCTCTCACTGCAGGCTGCTCTTACCCATGCAGAGTTGGGGCCCCAGGATGTGGGTGGGGCACCCCCATCCCCAGCCAAAGTGGGACTCACAGAAAGCATAGAGCCTGGCCCCAGCCCCTTGCAGAACCAACCAGGCACACACCGCGGCCTGGATCCACCGTCCTCACAGAAATCTCGGGGTCCCACATGGGCACGGTCCTTAACGAGTTTGGCAAAGCCCGGAGCCAGGTTCTCAGCCCTGCGAGTTGGTCGGACCTGTAACAATGCTCCCTGGGGCAGGGCCCAGCAGTGACTCACTCTGACCTCATTACAAATGGAGTGGAGGCTGGTCCAGCCCCTGTATGGGGCTATGGAGGGCACCTGCCCTCAGCTGGTTATGTTCGCCCACCCAGGCTGACAGACATGCCCACTCCCATCTGCGACCAAGACAGGCTTTCTGCGCCCATCACCCTGGTTTCAGGGCCTGGGTACAGAGCTGAACACAGCAATCCATGCACTGATCACCTCCAGGCTCAACAACTGCTCCCAGGAACCAGATCGAAGAAATCCCTGGCGCCACCCCACTGGGCATGCTCTGCCCTGCTATTCCCGGGGCCTGTGAGACAGGTCCTGTGCATCTGTGTCGTCGCCCCTGTGAACTCCTGCTGCAGCCACATGGCACTGGAGGTACGACTTTGGGCTGGACTCCAGAATTCGCTCCGAGATCAGAGCCCATGCGTCCGAGCACATGCCCTGCTAACCGCAGCCTGCACAGCTCTGCTTTGGGGATCTGCTCCCAGATCCCCAGAAACCAGCCAGTTCTTCCCTGGCAGGTGGGCAAGCGGCAGAGCGAGGGGGCAAGATGGTGTAAAACAGCCCCCAAAGCTGTGAACCTGCAGGCAAGGGACACTGGGACACATAACACCAACGTGCCACAATGGGGCCCCGATCTCTGTCAGGGTCTGGGCAGCACGGGGCCTCCTCGGAGGGGCCAACTGGGTGCTGCTGTAACACACAAAATACCCACGTGCGTGTGTAAACCCTTGGGAGCCCCACGTGCCAGCACCAGGGAGGGGGTTTGAGCAGGTCGCAGGGGACCCCCCGGGGCTGATGCTCCAGCGCCCCCAGAGCCTGCTGCTGAGGATCCCCGCCCAAGGGAGCAACCCAGGGCTCAGAGACCGGCCAGCCCCGCGCCCCTCCCGGCCTAAGCCCCGCCCCCTCCCGGCAGCAGGCGGCCTCGGGGGCGGGGTTACTCCGGCCCCGCCCCCTTCCCGGTGCAGTTTGGTTCAGTTTGCCCCCCCCTCAGTGGGCGGAGCTTGGATCGTTCCAAGATGGCGGCGCTCTTGTGCGGAAGGGGCTTGAAGGTGAGGTGCCGCCGCGGCCTGCGCCCCCCCGGGGGCGGGGCCTAGCGCGGGAACTCGTTCCCCCTGGCGCACGTGGGGCCGGGGTCGCTGGGCCAGGCAGACGTACCGCGACGGGCGGAGCCGAGGCTAGTGGCTGACTCAGCTGGGCAGCGGCCAGCGCGTGGGGATGTGCACGGCGCTGTACGTTGTGCCAAGGGCTGTGCGAGCACAGAGGGGACAGGGTGTGTGTGAAACAACGGGGCAGGGGGGCTGCCCCGGCTGGGTGGGACCAGGAGAGGGGGATGCAGCTGCCCCCCCCCCGGTGTCGCTCCCCTGCCCACAGGCATTAAACCCCTTTCCGCGGAGAGCTGGCAATGCAAGTGCCCACTGCACCGAGGAGCCAGCTCCGGCTCCTGTCAGAGCCCCGCGGACGTGCCGACAGCTGCAGCTTGCCCAGCATGCCGACCCTGGCAACTCAACTCAGGGACATTTAATCAAAATCCACCGGCCCAGCACCGAAATGGCCCGCTGGGCGTCCCTGGAGCCGGGCTTACAGGAGGAATGCGCAGGACCCACAGGTGCCCGCGGCTTTGGAGCCGGCCGATGAGGTGTTACAGTAATAGACTGACTCTGGGCGCATCTCCCTCCAGTGGTTCTAGCACATCGGTAGGCAGACTTTTTGGCCTGAGGGCCACATCTGGATATGGCAATTGTATGGCTGGCCATGAATGCTCACAAAATTGGGCGTTGGAGTGTGGGAGGAGGTGAGGGCTCTGGCTGGGGGTGCAGACTCTGGGATGGGGCCAGAAATGAGGAGCTCAGGGTGCGGGATGGGACTCCGGGCTGGGCAGGGGGCTGGGGTGCTGAGGGGGTGTGTGGCTCCGGTTAAGGGTGCAGGGTCTGGGGTGGGGCTGAGGATGAGAGGTTGGAGGTGCAGGAGGGTGCTCCAGGCTGGGACTGAGGGATTTGGCAGGCCAGAGGGGGATCAGGGCTGGAGAAGGGGGTTGGGAAGGGCTTCAGGGGTGCAGGCTCCAGGTAGCACTTCCCTCAAGCAGCTCCCGGAAGCAGCGGCATGTCCCCTCTCTGGCTCCTACACAGAGCCATAGCCAGGCGGTCTGCGCGCTGCCCCATCCGAAGGTGCCGCCCCTGCAGCTCCTGTTGGCTGTGGTTCCTGGCCAATGGGAGCTTTGGAGGCGGTGCTTGGGGCAGGGGCAGCGTGCGGAGCCCCCTGGCTGCCCCTGCATGTAGGAGCCGAAGGGGGGACATACCGCTGACCCCGCTACCTGGCTGGAGCGCTGGAGCAGGGCAAGCCCTGGACCTTGCTCCCTGGCGGGAGCTTGGGGGCCAAATTAAAATGTCTGAAGGGCCGGATGCGGCCCCCGTGCCATAATTTGAGCACCCCTGTTCTAGCAGCTGGCTCCTGGCTCCCATGAACGTGACTGCTGCAGCTCAGTCCAGGGGTTTGTGTCTCTGGTGCTGCAGCTCCTTTGTTCAATTCCCAGCATGCAACCAGGAGTCTGTTACACTCGCCGCCTCCCCTGCTCCCTGACGCCCTGTGCTTTGCTTTACTAGGCCACTCCATGGACCCAGGGCGCTTTCTCGTGGCTCCTTTCCTGCAGCCGGGCTATTCAGACCACTGCTGTGTGTCACAAGGTAAGTGCACAGCGGGCTGCTGCTGCAAAGGTCTGTCCATGTGGATCCCAGCACTGGCATACATGGCTTGTGCACTTGTGAGACGCAGGTGCCAGCGATGGGATCCCATGGACAGCCCCTCAAAGAATCCCAGAAGCTGTAAGGTAAGTAACAGCCCTCTGAACCTGCAAAACCGAAGCTGGAGAGGGGCCTGTGAGACAGGGCCTCACCCACCCAGCAAAGCCACTCGCCAGCAGGGACAGAAGCACAGAGTTCTGGGCGAGGCCTTGGAAACCCCCCTTCGGCCCCAGCAACCTGTGCCAGGAGCCTTTACTCTCTCCTATGGAGTCCACCCCAGCTGCGTGTCCCCCGAACCGTCCTGCGTGGCAGGTGTGGCTAGGGCAGGGAGGCAGGACTCCTGGGTTCTACATGCAGGTTTGCCACTGACTCCCTGGATGACCAGGGGTGGGTCCTTTCTTGTCCATGCCTCAGTTTCCCCCAGGACATAAGGTGATTCTGCCCTGTCCAAGGGTGGCAGGAGACTGGAGGCTCAGCGAGTCGATGTCGAAGAGCGGCTCCTGGGCTTAGTTCTGTAGCCTGCACCTCGCAGTGCCTGTTCTTCGCTGCGTCTGCACCTTCAGCGCCCCTGAGATACCTGCTGAGAGTGTGAGTGATTCTGAGGCATCAGACTGGGCAGGACCCAGAGGCGCACTTAGCAGGGAAATGAACACTCGGGCTAAAGCTTCCTGCAAGCTGCCTCTCACACAGGCTGCATGCCGTTCTGCTGCCATGTGGAGCCAGGGCATGACAGTGCCAGTCCTGAGGAAGGGGGCATGTGGATAGTGGGATCAGCCTGCTAGCACCAGGGGGTCAGTGCTCTGGGCCCTAGGTACTGCCGAACGCTCTGAAATACCTGCTGCCCCGGCCCTTCTGGGCCATTAATGCCTATGGAGCAGGGGAAGATGTGTGCCCCGCTCCTGGCCCTGCCGAGCAGGGGTAGCCTCCATGTTGTTTTTCGCTCCCCACCCATGGGTGTTATCTTACAGAACCGGGCGGCCCGAGTGCGAGTCGGAAAAGGAGACAAGCCAGTGACGTACGAACAGGCCCACCCGCCCCACTACATCGCCCATCGCAAGGGCTGGCTCTCCCTGCACACCAGTGAGTGACCTGCCAGCCGCTACCCTGGGGGTACCTGGGCTTCTCCATCTCTCAGCACGTGCCCTGTCCCCCACAGCGCTTCCTGCTGGGAGAGGCCGGGGTGGGAGTAGCTGGGAGTGCCTCCTCCCAGTCGGTGCCCTGTCCTGCCCCCCACAGCGCCTCCTGCTGGGAGAGGCCGGGGCGGGAGTAGCTGGGAGTGCCTCCTCCCAGTCCGTGCCCTGCCCTGCCCCCCACAGCGCCTCCTGTTGTGTGGTCCCTCTGACTTAACAAAAGGGGGTGGGGGGTCTTCAACCTGGCATGAGCCGTTCTCCTCCCGCCCCCCTGAGCTCTTCTCCAGGCGTGGGAGAGGGGAGCGGAGGGAGAGGGAGTCTCTGTCTCCCATCAGATGTGTGTTCCCTGGCCGGATCCTGATGCAGTGCCCTGGCTGGATACCCACACAGCCCCCTGCTCTGGCTGGTGCTGCTCGTACCGTCTCTTAAAGGTGCCCTGTGGGCATGTTTGCCTGGTGCCGTCCCCTCACCCCCCACTGCCCTGTCTGCCCTGCAGGTAACCTGGATGGGGAGGGCGGGGCAGCCGAGCGCACCGTGGAGGACGTTTTCATCCGCAAGTTCATCTACGGCACCTTCCACGGCTGCCTGGCCAACGAGATCGTGCTGAAGCGCCGCGCCAACGTGCTGATCATCTGCGCCGTCTTCCTGCAGCGCCTGCCGCCCTACAAGTTCTACTTCCTGGTGGGCTACACCGAGACGCTGCTCTCCTTCTTCTACAAGTGCCCCGTCCGGCTGGAAGTGCAGACCGTGCCCGAGAGGGTCATCTACAAGTACCTGTAGCCCTGCTGGAGCCCTGCAGCGGGGCACCTCGCCTCTCCCCTGGGCCAGCCCAAGCAGTGGGGCTCCTGTGCCCGAGCCAGGCCACCTGCTGGCCCATTGTGGGGCAGGAGAGTGGCTCTGCATGGGCCCGAGGAGACCATGGACCCGTGGGTGCTGGCTGTGGGGCGCTCTGGGGCGGGTGTTACCTTGGCTCTGGACATAGCAGTGGCCCAGCCCGGCACTGGGGAATAAAAGGACTCTGGCCCCTGTGTCCATCTCTGGAGTCACCATAGCCCAGTTTTCTCCCAGCTTGGTCCCGGGGCGGTCAGAGTGTGGGCCTGAGAGCATGGACAGCGGGTCGCATAGGTTTAGGCTGTTCCTCTCCAAACTGCCAGGCATGGCCCCACCCCATGCCTTGACCTCTCCCTGCACGTGGGGGCCACGCGCCGTCCTCCTTCATGGCCTTCCTTTGGTGCTGGGAGCTAGCTACAGGACTGGGCTGGTGGCCACGATGGGGGGCCTTCTGGACTCCGGCAGGTAGCAGAAGGGGTGTGGCCTTGGGTGGAAGGGACGGGGTTGGGGTCTAGCCTCCCCCAGCCGCTGTTCATGCGCCGCCAATGCCTGGGAGCCAGCAGTTTCGCATCCCCCCCACCCCGGGACATGGCAACATCCATGAGAGCTCCCTCCTGCCCCCTTCCCACCTGAAGACCCCCGCTACCCTGTGGGACCTACACACAGACACAGATCTGGGGAAGCCAGCGTGGCGGGATTGGGCCCTGTGCCATGGAGTCGCCTGGGCGATGCTCTGGAAGTGCTCCCTGCGAAGCCAGGCAGGACTCTGGGGGAGCCTCCTCTCTTTGAGCAGACTGTGCCCAGGGCAAGAAGCTTCCACCTTCCTGGGTCTGACCCCGGCGCATTCAGCAGCCCTGCCCCTCCATGTGCTTCCTGCAGCCAATCTGTCCGGGCGGGGTCCTGGGGCAGCCAGACCCCAACTCCGCAGTCAGACATGACTCTCAGCCAGCGTAAAACAGAGGGTTTATTAGTTGACAGGAGCACAGCCCAGAACAGAACTTGTTAGCACAGAAATCAGAGATTTTTCGGCCAAGTCCATCTTGTGGGGGGAAGGGAACCCGAAGCCAGGGCTCTGGTCCTCCCCCGTGCCCCAAGCCAGCCAAGACTCACTCCTTCCAGCTGCCTGGCCCCTACCCGTTGCTCCTCCTCTGGCCTTTCTCTCACTTCCCAGGCCAAGAGTCACCTGGTCCCATCCCCCTCCTGAGTCTCGGCTTGCATGCAGGCAGTTGGAGCAACCCCTACAGAAGTCACACACGCTCATTCCCACCACCTGGACCAGGGGTGGCCAACCTGAGCCTGAGAAGGAGCCAGAATTTACCAATGTACATTGCCAAAGAGCCACAGTAATACATCAGCACCCCCCAGCAGCTTCCCCTCCCCCAGTCCCAGCACCTCTCTCCCAATCAGCTGTTTCCTGTGGGAGGCTGGGGGGAGGAGCGAGGGCGCAGCAGGCTCAAGGAGGGGATGGGAAGGGGTGGAGCAGGGGCAGGGCCTGTTGCAGAGCTAGAGATTGAGTAGTGAGCACTCCCCGGAAAGTTGGCACCTGTAGCTCCAGCCCCAGAGTCGGTGCCTATACAAGGAGCCGCATATTAACTTCTGACACAGGTTGGCCACCTCTGATCTAAACACTGGTGCAATACAAAGGGAAACTGAGGCACACATAGCATTCCTGCAAAACAGTAAGATGCATACAACATAACAAGGGAAAATCTCCACTTTGTCACACCCTGTATTATCGCCTGCTCTGTAAAATGGGCTAGGGGGTGGGAACCCCTTCTGGTGGTTGTGGCACCTGGCCCCAAGTGCAGGTGTCCCTGGCTGCGGCACTGGGCATCCAGCCCAGTGTGCTGTACTGCCAGGTCTGGTAATGGGGCTAAGGGAAGGGGTACAGACCCCTAGTTGGGCAGGGGTAAGGGAGAGAAACCAGCAGGAATGGGGTCCGTTGAGCATGGCAGGGACAAGGTCTGACCTGCCCAAAGGGTGCCAGGGGGCTCGGGGAGGTGGGTAAGTCAATGGGAGGGGAACCTGGTGCTGATCAATGCCCAGCAGAGGGAGGAATGGGCCCTGCTCAGATCTCAGTGGGCTGAAAAGGGACAGGGCTGGGGCAGTGCCATGGAGATCTTGGTGTGGGGCGCTGCTGGACCCAGGGCATGAAGCACTGGGCAGGACCTCAGCACTAAAGGGACATGGCTGCCAGGATGAGTGGGCAATGGGCACATGGGTTGGCTACTGCCCCTAGCTCTGGCAGGCTCCACAGATGCTGCAGCATTTCCTGGTCCCCACACCAAGGGGCACAGACACACGGGGCTCTGGCCCAAAGGGCTGTTCTGCAGGAGTCTCTCGGAGCTGTACCCCGCCATCCACCTGCCCATCCTCAAGGGGCCAGCAGCTCAGCAATGGAGAAGAAAATACCCAGGGTTCCCTTGGCACCTGGGAGATGCAGCCTGCTCTGGGATGGAGCTGGCAGCTGGCCCCCAGCCGCAGGGAGGCAGGCTGCACCATGATCAGCCTTGGGCGTTGGAGGGATGGTGTTCACGTCAGCTCTTGTGTGATGGTCCCAGTGGGGGCATCCCACTGCTGAGCGGGCACCACAAACCGCAGTGGTGCCAATTTACAGCCCATGCACAGGGCCCAGGAGCCCAATCCTGGGAGGGGCTGAGCCCCCACAATCCCAGGGTCCTGCTGCTGTCAGGGTTGGGCCCTTTGGCATCTTGGGGCGTGAGACCAACTCCCTGGGAGTTAGCCAATGGCCAGTGCAGGAGATTTCCTCCCCCCCACCAGCAACCTGCCTCCCCCAGAACCCACCACCCGATGCCGCGCGGCTCCCCCTGCCAGGCCAGTGAGTGCCACAGCTCCACGAGCTCCCAGTGGAGGAAACCTAGAGATGGGCGGGGGGATCCCCTGGGTCTCTCCGCCCTGAGCCTGTCCCAGCCTGGAGCTGGGCCCTGCCAAGACACTGAGTGCTGTCAGGGGCCTCAGCCTGGGAGGAGAGCGGACAGCTCACTAGGAACCAGGACTCGGGTTCTATCCTAGCCCTGCAAAGGGAGTGGTGGCTAGTGGTTAGAGTGGGGGTGGAGCTGGCAGCCAGGACTCCTGGGTCCTAATTGGCTCATCCACTGACTTCCACGGGATCCTTCTTTTCTTTCCCAGGATGGGGTGAAGCCTATGTGTCATGAAGAGGACATGGAGGCAGCGTGGCCTGCGCATGATGGATCATGGGGCATGCATGGCACACGCTGGGCTGGGCCACAGGGCTCTCGGGCCTGCTGGTGTGGGATGGACTCTGAACCATTGAAAATCACAAGAATGCTGTTTCCTGCTGCTCCAGCCAGCTGAACGCTGGGGCACTGGCCCCACTGCACAGGAGGAGACCAAGTCTTGGGGGGGAGGGGCAGGCTCACATGGCAAGTCAGTGGATGAGCCAGTGAGAACCCAGGAGTCCTGGCTCCCAGCCCAGGGATTAGGAACCAGGATTGCCAGGTTCTTTGCCTAGCTCTGGGTGGGGAGTGGGCGGTCAGGATTCCTGGGTTCTAAACTCTGGTTTGCCCAGGGCCTCCCTGCCCCCACTCCCATCCCTGGCATGGACCAGAGCTCTGTAGCTGCATCCCGGGTGGCAGGTGCACTCCCTGACCCCGCTCTGGGCTCCTGCCAGCTCCGAGCACGTGAGGCAAACCGGAGTGAGGCAGAATTGCCTATCCTGGCTGAGCTATTTACTGCGCGGTTCCCATGGGCGCCCAAAGGGGGGCAGAGGGCGAAGGATGCGCTGTGGGAAACTGACTTTCCTGGCAGGGCAGGGCTGGATTGTTCCCAGGCCTGTGCCCTCATGCCAAGGCAGCTTGGGCCTGGCCAGCGTACGGCTGGGAGACCTGAACAGAGGGTGCGGCAGCCGGCTGGATGGGGCAGTAGGGGCTGTTCTCCCCCCGTTAGTGCTGACCCCTGGCAGCAGGGGGCAGTCTCAGGACACAGCAGGGCTCCTCCCTGCCCCTCTGACACCAACCCCAACTGTGCCCCATAGACTGTAATTTGCTCAAGATCATTCTCACTGCTGGGGAACCTGAGGTAGGGAGAGCAGATGTGACCTCACTGCTGGAGAGGCTGGTGGGGAGCGACATGACCTTACTTCTGGGGAAACTGAGGCAGGGAGTGAGGCTGTAACCTTGCTGCTGGGGAAACTGAGGCAAGGAGCAGCAAACTGACATGCCCAGGGCAAAGAACCCAGGAGTCCTGCTTCCCAGCTAATCACTGGAGCCCCTTTCCCCTTCCAAAGCCAGGATTCCCGGTTCCCAGTACAGTGCTCGGGTGGCAGGCGGGTACCCCAGGGCAGAGTGTGGCACTGTCTTGGGCCTGCTCTGTGGCAAGATCCTGTGGCGGGTGCCAGGGCAGGTTCCCATGTGTTGGGGCTGGGCTGTGAATCTCCAAGTGCATGTGAAACAGCAAAGCCTCTCCCAGGCCTGAGCACTGTGCAGGGCCAGATGCCAGCTGGGTGCTGCCAAGCAGGAAAGTGTCTGGGGCTCTCTGCTCTGCCGGGCACACGTTCCTGCCCCATTGCCTGGGCCTCTGTGCTCCACAGCTGGGTGCCCTGGGCAGTGCTGGGAGGGGCATCTGGGCTCCCAACACACAGCACTGCTAGTGCCCCTCAATCCTGACCTGCAGTATTCTAGTCCGGTGGGCGATAGCCCGAGGGAGGGGAGCAGGGAGAGTCGTGGCCCCATTGGTACCCACTGCCCTACTGCTGCCCCCAGTGTGTCCTCTGCCCTAGCGCTGCCCCTGCAGCAGCCCCCTGCACCCTTAGGCCCTCACCCTTGTCGTGCTGGCTGTTCACATGCAGCAGCTCATGCCCACGTGCCCTGGCTGCCCCTCTCCGGTCCCAGGGAGGGGGAGCGATGGACCTTGCCCCTCCGCTGGCATCAGGGAGCAGCCCAGCCATCTGGCTCCATGGAACTCAGTCCCTGACCCCCAGCCCAGTCTGGGGCAGGAGGAGGTGGAGCTGTGGCCAGGACAACAGGGTCTCTGGAGAGCATCTGTGGGGGGGAGACACCAGGGCCCTGGCCCCCCGAGCTGCTCGGCTGGGTGGGACTGTCTCTGATGGGGGGGCTCCTCAGTCTAGCTCTGCCTCCTCCCTCAGCTGAGAGCCCTGGTGGCCTGCGAAGACAATGCCAGGGTCTCAGCCCTAGGAGGCAGAGCTGTGCCCCCAGCCTTGTGCCAGTCAGGGGGATCCAGGTGCCAGCCCCCAGGCCATGGGCAGAGGCAGCTCTGGGCCTTGCCATCAGCCCCGAGTCCACCTGTGCCAGAGCCAAGGAACACCCAGCCCTCAAGCCTGCCCCTCTCAGCTATTCCCTTCTCCCTCTGTACCTTGGCAGGCCGCGCCCAACCCCAAGTCCCTCCGAAGCCCACATCTCCTGCGAGGCTTATTCACTCCAAGATCAACATCTAGCCCTGGGCATCGCTCCCACCTCTGGGCTCCCTGGGTCCATGCGCTGGGGTCCGCCTGGGGTAGGGACTCTCCTCACTGAGCCGGCTGCCATCATCTCAGCAGACCCTGATCTTTGTCGGGGTCTGGGCAGTGCCTGGCACAATGGGCCCCCTGATCTCAGTCAGGTCTGGGCACAGATATAATGGCGCCTGGCACAGATATAATGTAACTAATAACCTTCCAGGCCTGGTGCTTCCTGCTGAGAGAAAACTGGATGTGGCTTTGCCTGGTATCAGCCCGGGGATGCCATCCAGAAAGGTGTGCTGCTCCCCCACCCCACCGCTAGTGTGCCCTTGCAGACCCCATGAGTGAGGGCCTACAGTGCTGGAGTGTCTGGTATTCTGGGGACGCATGAGCAGCACCCCAGGGTGCTCTGGGACAGCGAGGTTGATGGGGTGCTAAGCACACAGGCCACTGCCCACCCTGGGGAGACCTGGCTCACCAGCTCCTCCACCCGCTCCCGGCTGGCTCGGTGCCAGGGCTGTGGCCTATTTCAGAGCTCTGTGATGAGGTCCGGAGCTGGCGTCAGGGTGGGTGTTAATGAATTCAGTGTTGCGTGGAGGAGCTGATCGTTGTGTTAAAGAAAAGCACCTACAGCGGGTTTGAAATTGCAGCAGGGGCAGGGCGGGAGGGCCTGAATTGCTGCCCTTCCTGAAGGCTGGATCAGTCGTGCTGGGACCCCCGCACGCACCCCTGGAAGTGAAACATGCCCTCCCCTCCCCTCTCTGGGGCAGACAGGGTTAGCGGCTGCCCCCAAAGCTCCTGGGTCCTGGGCCTCCCCCTCTGGCCATGTCACTCTGCTAGGCAGGGGGCCTTCATGCCCTGGGCCGCTCTGCACCCCGGGGAGGGGACCCACCCTGCCCCCAGCTGCTTCTGGGACTGGGTTCACTGGTCACGGACTGTCTGGCTCTGTAGCTGCATTGCCAAGAGTTCAGCTCCCAGCTCAGTGGGCACACTGAGCATCCAGCCCCTGCTCTGGGCAGTGCTCGGCACGACGGGGCCCTGATCTTGGTCAGGATGTGGGCAGCACCTGGCATGATGGGGCCCTGATCTCGGTCGGGGCCTGGGTAGCGCCCACACATCAGGGGATGTCACAGCACAGGAGAATGCCTATACTATGTCCCCACAACCTAGCCCTTCCCTCTCCCCAGGTGCGGATCCGTGGCTCTTTGGGGTGTGGATTGGAGAGGGTGACACCTCTCCTTGTGTGCGGGGGGATGGGGAGGCTCTGAGAGCAGCCTGCTCCTCCGGGGGTTTCTGAGGGGCAGATTTGTGCACCTGCCGGGGTAGACCAGCATGCCCACCAGTGGGTGTCTGGGCAGTCAGATGCAGCAGGTGACTCCAGCCTGCCCGGCTCAAGGGAGTTGCCCAGGGTAGTGCCTCACACCCCCCAGACATTTGCACAGGTCGCTCTTTGCCTAGTACCTGGGCACGTCCCCATCCCACCTGGGGCAGGAGTAATCATGCTGCACCCACATGACTCACATGTCTCCTGCGTGATCAGCCCAGCACAGCCGCTTGGGCGCTAACCTGGAACAAACACGCCCGCCCTGCCAGCCATTGACCTGTGGGGCAGTGCACACCAGTGTTGGGCAGTGCCCAGCTTGGGTCCATTCCCCTACTGCCATCAGACAAGATGGCCAGATCCTAGCCCCAGTTGGGTACCATGGAGGGGCCCCCCAGGAGCTCAGACCGCTTCCTCGAGCAAGTTCCCACAGCCCCATCTGGGAAGCTGGGGGGAGGGGGCTGTGTTCATTGTCACACATGGTTAAAAACCTCCCCTCCCTGCCCCTTCCCACACATCTCTTGGCCTTGAGTTTGAATTTGGATTTTGTTCCTGCAAAGGAGCCCAGGGAAGCTGCTGCTGCAAGTCTGACGCCCCGAACCGACAGGGCCGAGCTAGCGCCAGATTCAAGGAATCCAGCCCCCCGCCGGCACCTGACTGCACTCGATTTGTTGTGGGACGTGGCCCTAATTCTGGGCACTGAGCCCTTCAAAGATCCCTGCCTGCAGGCTCCATGTCTAGTTGGCAGCCGGTATCAAGCAGAGTGCCCCAAGGGTCGGTCCTGGGGCCAGTTTTGTTCAATATCTTCATTAATGATCTGGAGGATGGCGTGGACTGCACCCTCAGCAAGTACGCAGATGACACTAAGCTGGGAGGAGTGGTAGATACGCTGGAGGGTAGGGATAGGATACAGAGGGTCCTAGACAATTTAGAGGATTGGGCGAAAAGAAACCTGATGAGGTTCAACAAGGACAAGTGCAGAGTTCTGCACTTAGGACGGAAGAATCCCATGCACTGCTGCAGACTAGGGACTGAGTGGTTAGGCAGCAGTTCTGCAGAAAAGGACCTAGGGGTTACAGTGGACAAGAAGCTGGATATGAGTCGACAGTGTGCCCTTGTTGCCAAGAAGGCTAATGGCATTTTGGGCTGTATAAGTAGGGGCATTGCCAGCAGATCAAGGGACGCGATCATTCCCTTTTATTCGACATTGATGAGGCCTCATCTGGAGTACTGTGTCCAGTTTTGGGCCGCACGCTACAAGGATATGGAAAAATTGGAAAGAGTCCACTGCAGGGCAACAAAAATGATCAGGAGGCTGGAGCACATGACTTACGAGGAGAGGCTGAGGGAACTGGGATTGTTTAGTCTGCAGAAGAGAAGAATAAGGGGGGATTTGATAGCTGCTTTCAACTACCTGAAGGGGGGTTCCAAGGAGGATGGATCTAGACTGTTCTCAGTGGTGGCAGATGACAGAACAAGGAGCAATGGTCTCAAGTTGCAGTGGGGGAGGTTTAGGTTGGATATCGGGAAACACTATTTCACTAGGAGGGTGGTGAAGCACTGGAATGGGTTCCCTAGGGAGGTGGTGGAATCTCCTCCTTTAGAGGTTTTTAAGGTCAGGCTTGACAAAGCCCTGGCTGGGATGATTTAGTTGGGGTTGGTCCTGCTTTGAGCAGGGGGTTGGACTAGATACCTCCTGAGGGCCCTTCCAACCCTAATCTTCTATGATTCTATGATTGGCACGCAGGCTGGAGGACCAGGCATGGCAGCCACGCCCTAGTGCCATGGATTTACTAGGTGGCTACTCAGAGCTGGGAACACAGCGAGCTTGCTGTGCACATGCCAGTCCGGGAGCAGCCCAGAGCATGGTTCCTCCCTGGCAGGAGCCATGGTTCCTCCCATGCCCAGGGCCAGCCAGCTCCACTCACCCGCTCAGTTCCTAGTGCTTCAGTAGCATGGTCCTGCTGCTGCCTCAGGGGCTATGGGGGCCTCGGAGCCCAGCATCTGTGGGGCCTGTTGGTGGGTAAGTGGCTGGGGAGGCTGCCACATGGAGGGTGAATCACAGCGAGTAATAGTGGCAGGGTTCCCAGCAGGGAAGTGACTCAGGCTCGGGGGGTGGGGGTGCAGGAAAGGGCAGTGAGCTGAGCTGTGCTCCCCTGGGGTTGGGGGTGCAGCCAGGATGCTGTGGCGGGGAGTGAGGGGGCAGGAGGCTGCAAGGAACCTCAGGATCTGGCTGGGATGCAGCTCTGGGCCAGTGTGGGGGAGAGCAGCTGGCCCACAGCTCTGACAGGGCCAAGCCTAGCCTCAGTGACTGGATTGGGATCATGGTGCTGTCCCAGGATAGTCTGGATTGGGCCTATCACAGGATCGGGCCCACACTGGGCTCGGGGGCTCAGATGTGTGTTTGACAAGCCCCATTCTGGGACCCTAAATGGGCTGGACCAGGGAAAGACCAGTGCCAAGCGTCTGTCTCCAGCTCTGGAAGGGGAGTGGGGTCTAGTGGTTACAGCCAGGACTCATGGCTGCTATTCCTGATTTTGCCACTGACCTTGGACAAGCCCCTGCCCCGCTCCATGCCTCAGTTTCCCCAGGTTAACAATGGTGATTGTTACAGGGTTCGCTATACCTCTGTCCTGTTCTAGTGTCCCCGAGGCCCCCCAGCCGGATTCATGCGATTCTCCAACTTTGAGGCCAGATGCAGATGCAAGGCTGTGGGTAGCAACCACCGGTGCCCTGCAAGTCCCACTGGGACCCTAGGACCAGGAAGGCAGTGGCAATCAGCCTCTCCCCCTCCTCCCGGCGTTTTGACTGAACAAATGGAACAAAGCAGCAGAGAAAAAAAGTTTTCTAAACACACACACAAGCACGCTGCCCCCTCGAACTGCCTGGACAATCAGGCCTCCAGCTGTCAGCTCTGCTGGGCTTAGCCTGGGTCATGCCACGAGGCTGTGTGTGCACAGAGCCCAGCTGGTGGCTAGCAGAAGGCTCTTCATGCCGAAGGTTCAGATCAAGGCCCAGAGGTGACACACGGGGCTATGCTGGGGGGGCCATGCAGAGCCCCACCTGTGGCAATAAAACCAAGGTCACTGCCATATGGAAAAGGTGCAGTCAGCTGGTGGGCTGGGTTCCAGCTCCTTCCCGTCCCCCTCCCACAGCTCGCGGGCGTTTCTTGCCCGCTGCTTCGCTCCCCTGTGTTTTGATTGCCCACTGCGTCACTGGTATTGCAATGTGCGCAGCCCAGGCACTAGCATTGATCAGTTTTACCCTTTGGAAGGCAAATTCCGCTCTTGCACTGGGGTGAGGGGTGCGGGGTGTGTGGTGATCTGGGCCTGACCCAGCTGTGCCCACGTGATGCTTTTACCAAGTGGTGGCAGCAGCTGCCAGGCCGGGTTCAAACAGGTGGGGAGCCTTCGGAAAATGTAACACCCAGCACCAGCCTGAGCCCTGGGGACGATCTACATGCCCCTTGGTGCCCTGAATGAACAGTATGGAGGGCTTGAAATGCAACAGCGGCCCAGCGGTTTCCGCGTAGAACCTCACTGCAGTGCCGGGCGGTGGGAAGTGTTCTTCTAGTGGCCAGCTGGGAATAGATCAGCACTGCCTCCCTCCTGTCACCTCCCATCCACCGGGCTGTCCTGGCGATAGATTTCACCTCCACCTTTGGGGCTGCGAGTGGCTAAGGAGGCAAAGTGGCCTAGGTGCAGCCCCGCCGTCCTCTCCTGCTCCCGCTCTCCGCTGGCCCAGAGCAAAAACTTCCAACTCCTCAGCCAACCGCCTGCGTGGATTGGTCTCCTCTAACCCTGCGCCTCCAAGCTAAGCTAGACGGGAAGGGAAGATGCCATTTCTGATTCAACAATGTAGTCTCCTCGCCAGCCTGGGCCTGGGGGCCTCGCCAGCCTGTCTGCATTTAAAAGTTATTCTGGGATGGCAGATTGGGGGGTGATGATCACTGGCATAGCTACACCTAGGGTGGGCACAGGCAGAAAGAAGCCTTGTACCCATACAGCTTATTCCCCAACCCATCCTGCAATAGTGCCACTTGTATAACACATTACACTCCTCGTTCCTCTAGCAAGCAGCACCAGGGATGGGCATTTGGGGTTGGTTTCAGTTAAAAAAAAACCCCAAATCAACAGCTTCTGAAGAGACCTAAATGTAGCAACGCCTCCAAAAACATCACAAGGTGCAGTGCGAAGCCAAGGGCTTGTTAGATACCAACGAGCTCTTCCTGATGCGGCGCATCAATGGTTTGCCCCCCTTTGGCTGTGAAAGGAAGGTTTTTGTTGCACCTCAGTGAGCAGGAAATGAATGCGCTGAAGCAGGATATCTGCTGTTGTGCGCAGTGCTGTTGCAGCCATGTGGGTCCCGGGATATTAGCAAGACAGGGTGAGCGAGGTCGTATCTGCTATTGGACCAACTTCAGCTGGGGAGAGAGACGAATTTGCAAGTCGAGCTGTCCTGAAGACAAGCTCTGCAGTGCCAAGGCTGGTCTCTCTCCCCAGCAGCAGCTGCTGGTCCAATAAAAGATCTGGCCTCCCCCACGCCATCTCTGAAACATGGTGCTGTTCTCTGCCTAAATCCCAACAAGGGACATTTTGTTAACAATCGTTCTACTAGGAATGTCAAAACTCTTAACAGCCCTGATGCTTCCTTTCGTTTTTCCAGGGTAAAAATGGTGACAAGGATGCAGTTTGACTTTAAATCGGCTCCACCAAAGTAAGGTTTTCCACTCTCACATGCTCTCAGGGGTCAACTTCTGGGAAACTGCCTTGTTTCCTGGGAACTTCAGAGAAAGAAGCACAAAGAAACCGGTTAAAAAAAACAAACCCAAATCCACTTCCAAGCGGGAGAGTATTAAAACTACTTTGCACCATACCATATAAGCGTTTGTGGCTGGAGCGAGCCAGCAAGTCCTTTGACTGGCTATACCTAAATCCCATTGCTATGAAACTGGTTAACATCCACTCGCTCCTGGAGTGCGAGCGGCACAGATGGGAGACATCTCAGAGCCTCGGAAGGCATCTTGGTCTGGTTCTGCCAGCCTGACCCACCCTGTGCAAACTGGTTTGGGACCTGCCCAAGGCTCTGGCATTGTCTCTTTATGACCCTTAAGTGGAACCGACTGTTAGAAAGGGCCCCCTCCCTTTAGGCTGGGCTACCACCCAGATGCCCCCCAGGGGGAAACAGCCCGTCTCCGTGCATCAAGTTCAGACAGGAATTATTTCAGGCTGGGATCTGGCCTGTGCAGTTCAGGTGGTGAAGAAGGTGATCACAAATCTCTGCCAGCACTGGCAGTGCAATGCCCAGGAGGGCAGAGTGGCAGTCCCCTGGGCTGGGTGGTTGATCATCTCCCTGCCCAGCCCCATCTCCAAGGACAGGTGGGTCATGAGAGCTGGGCGTTTGCTGGGTGTTATCTGAGCCGTCACGCCGAAAGATTTATTCCTCCCGCGCCCGCTGGGGCCAGGCGGTGCTGGGACTATGTGTGCAATCCAAGTGGCAGAGATCACTCGGGCACATGCTGATGGCACTGCCAGGTTCTGCTCAGGGCCTAGCAACAGTCAGGAACCAGTGGGCTGGGCACCCCATGGGGCACCTTCCACCAACGGTTCAGAGCCAGGGACCCCTTGACTTTGCACATCTGGAGAGTGCCCCAGCCAGCCCAGAAATGCAGCTGCCTCTGGGGTGAGGCACAGCAGCCGTTCACCAGACGCACAGGAGGGGAAAGAGGAGCCTGTATGGAACTGATCCTGCAGGGGGCATTTAGGGAGGCGAAACGGAGGCATGACAGATGGGCTCTCCGGCCCAAACAGGCAGCAAGACAGCCTGGCTGAGACAGACCTGGGGGAGATGCCATGGCCCGAGTGGCTCAGATCTCATCCAAACTCACCGCTTGCAGCACAGGCCCCCATGCAGCGGCCTGGTGTCGAGGCCAGCACTGACTGCCTGGGCACAGCGCTCCCACCCCACAACCGGCAGACTGCCCAGCCAGGGTTGTGGGGCTCCCATGTCCTTACCAGGAAGGGCCTGCCCACAGGGTGTGGGTGAAACTGGGACAGAGAGACAGGAGGGAACTTCCCACAGCCATTCAGTGCACCAGTGGCCACGCTGGGGACAGAACCCAGGAGGCTTGGCTCCCAGCCTCCCAGCTCGAGCTCACAAGGCTCCCCTCCCCAAGTCAGGAAAGGAACCTAAGAGTCCTGGCTCTCAGCCCCCCACTCTGTCTGGTGAACCGTGCTTCCTGTAAGTAAATGATCAAACCCCCCCCCCCCCCGCCCCGCACCCTGCGAGGGGAGGGAAGGGGCCGGGGAAGGATCCTGGGTCTGAGCGGAAGGAGAGGCGGATGCTTGAGCAATCCCTGCTCCACACCCTTGTCCCAGATGACCAAGGTGTCCCCGACCGCCCCAGCTGCTCTCCTAGGCCTCGCCCAGGTGAAGTGCCCTACCCAGCCCAGGCTGGGAGCTGCCCCCTCCACCAGTCAGCCTGGAGTGGAGGGCAAAGGGGCAGATGGGTGAGGACAGGGATCCTGGGGGACTAGGGAAGGGTCCCGCCTCCTCAATGGGCTGCAGCCATGAGCCAGGCTGAGCCAGCCTGGGGGCAAGGGGAGCAGGGGATGGTGCAGGGCTATGCCCCATGCTGCCTCCTGCCAGTGCCTGCCTGCCTCCCCCTCTGCCCATGCCCCTGTGCCCCTTTCCCCTGCCAGTGCCCTCCCCCACCCCATAATTCTGCCAGTGTCCACCTCCACCCCTTCCTTGCCAGTGTCCTCATCCCCCTCCCCACTCCTCTGCCGGTGCCCACCCCCACCCCATTCTGGGGGACAGCGCCCTTGGCCCCATAGCTGGCAGACCCTTGGAGTGCCTGGGCAACCCACCCAGCTGCCTGGGCATTGCTGTCTCTATGTCCTGCCTTATAACTCTTTGCAGAATCCCACACTCTGCCTGGGATGCCCTCCTCGGAGGGCGGAATCTGAGGACAAATGCTTCCTGATGCATTTGTGCTCAGCACCTGCCCCTGGGCATCTCATCCAGCCGTGCCCCGAAGGAGCTCTCTCACACACAGAGGTTTTAAGAAGCCCAGAGCAAAGCTGAATTAATAATATTCCTGATGCACAGAATAGCCTTCCCTTCCCACCACATGGGCTTCTCTCAGGATCCCCTGCTCTGTGTGAGCTCCTGGCCGCCCCTCAGCGGGCTGGGGGCTGAGATCAGTGGGTGCCCTGAGCTGGGAGAGGCTGCTGCTGATGGCACTGCCTGGGCCAGGGGTCCTCCCAGGTTGCATGGAGCCTTGAGGGGGGGATGTGGTTGGTCAGAGATGGGTGCTCCCAAGGCAGTGACTTGCCAGGAGAGGGAAGGCGGGGGTGGCAGCTGGGCGTCACATTGGCCTCCAGATTGACCACAGCACCTGGCCTGCCAAAGCCACCGTCTGGCAGGCCACAAGGGCGGGAAACCAGGATCTCGCCCCCGCTCACTGGCCGAACAGCCATCTGACCTCACTGCTCCAGCCCACACTCCCTGAGTCAGGGCCTGGCTCTGGGCCCTGCTCCGTGAGGGGGGCTGGAACAGGGTCGGTGACACCCCCCAGCCTCCTCCAGCCAGGGCTGTGCTGGTGTGGCCTACTCTGCTCCTCCGAGCTGCTGGGAGGGTTGGAAGTACCGGGCAGCCCCTCCTCCACATCACCAGGCAGTGCTCTCTGTGCCCCTTACACTGAGGGGTCCTGTGGTGGTGGATGGGGCAGGACTGTCTTCTGTCCTCTTAGCTGAGGCTGATTTGGGGGAGCAAGACCCCCACAGCCTGCAGGTAGGAATGGCTTTCAAACTTAGCAGGGCCTGATAAGGGAAAGGGGCCTTCCTCTTGCCCCCGCCCGCCCAGGGTATGGCAAAATTCCTGGCAAGCTTCATTTCAACCCACCAGACGGAAAAGGAGCTGGGAAAGGCTCTGTAAACACGGCGCCCTTTGAAAACACAAGCTGTAATTCTCCTGTCCGCGGTGACTCACAGTGCTGGGTTTGCATTAAAGCACCAAATCCTCCACACAAAAACAGGGATTTGCCTCTTTAAAACAACGCTGATGGGACTAAAAAACCGGGTCTGGGTCAGCTACTGAAAAGCAGGCACAGTCTAAGTGTGTGTGTGTGTGAGTGATATATAGGCAGAGTGGGCGTTGGCTCCAAGCCAAGCAGAAACTGACAAATGGTTTAATTATAAATATCTGGCTACATGTTATTTGCAAGAAGTGCCCTGCAAAGCCCTGACCCCTCTGGGGTGGTCGCTAAATTTGTAATTAACACAGATTGGCCTCTTCCAAAAACACCCTTGAAATAAGCCAACCTGGAGACAGCATAAACGGGAAGTGGGGAGAAAATCCACTCCCCAGGCAGGTTCTGGCACCACAGGTCAGCCTGTCTCGAGCTTTACAAACATATTAAAGATAATTAGACACAACAGTGGCGTCTATAAACAAGCCTATGGTCTGGAAAGACTTTCCCCCTCGGCGTGGAGCTCGATCCGTTCAGGAAAAGGCCCTATGGTTGTCAGTGCAGACAAGAACACAGAGCTCTGGGAAATGGAGATTGCAAAGAGCTCATTTGCCATCCAAACCATCTTTCAGCATGGGAGGTGGCTAGAGCAGGTTTTTGATTTTATCTTTGGGCCTTATCAAAGCCATAAAACAGCTAATAGCCCCGATTGCAACATAACCAGCAAAGCCCAACAGCTGGGCCACTGATTGCCAAAAATCTGGCTTTTCAGGTGAGCAGTTTTGGGGGCTTTTGGTTGGGGAAGTCGGGACAAAGGCTAACCACTTGCGATAGACACTCTTGTCAGACATGAATAGATGGTCTCTCTGTCATCCAGAGGAGAAAGCAGCAATGAAAGTAACCAAACCATTAGTGACTTATTAGTCAAGCAGCCGGATCTTATTATACTAGGTGGAGGGCTATACAAAAGAGTTTGAAGTTCACCTCCTAGAGTATAATGCCAGCCATCTTTTAAACTTGTCTACATGGTGTTTCAGTACAATTCAAACTGATACTGTTACAGGGGTTACACCAATCTGATGGCAGTGGTGCCACGGGAACAGCGGGAGACAAGGCGTAAAGCAGCTGCTGCAGAACATTGCTTACTCTGAGTTCTCCAGTTCATTTTGCCTGGCGGCTCTGTCTGCAGAGCAGGGATGCCTGCCCACAGCATTAAGGAATATGCCCTTTTTTGCGTCAACTGATCCTCTCTACAGGTGTTGTGAGCCCTACAGACAGGATCCAGTCGCAGGATCAGGCCCAGAAACCTTAGCTGCCCTCTGTTATACTAGTCACAAAAGTGGGGACTTAGGAGTAGACAAAGAATTCAGTGAGCTGGCCGATGCAGCAGATTGAAAGGAATTGCAAACCTGCTTGCAAATTAAGCACATCCAGGAAGGATGGTCCAGCAGTTGGGGCACTAGTCTATGACTTGGATTCAATTCCATGCTCTGCCGCAGACTTCCTGTGTGACCACGGGCAAGTCACTTAGTTATCTGTGCCGCAGTTCCCCATCTGTACAATGGGGACAAGAGTCCTGTCCTACAGGGGTGTGTGAGAACATACACATGAAAGAAGTGCTGTAAGATACTGATGCTATATAAGAGCAGGACGTTATTATTATTTCCCACTAACGTCCAAGTGCATTCATTCCCTCTTTGGGATCACTTTTCGGGACATTTCTAGCCAAGAAACATCTCAGAAACTCTGAATTTTTAACAACTATTTCTGGATATTTGCAATGAGCCAGTTTCCAATGTGTAATCACAAGCTTTTGCACCAGTAAATGGTTCCTAAGAGCGATGCTCAACCAATCAGGAAAGAGAAACAAAGCACCTGTCCAACAAAAACAGCTTGGTCGTTGTCTGCGGAATGGTCTCGGGAACCAGCTCACCAATGAGCTGCAGCCCAAAGATCACTCATAGAAATGATACAGCAAATCACTAGCTCACGCTAGCTCGTTGTGGGGGGGGGGGGCATCGTAGACAGGGCTGGCTCTAGGTTTTTTGCCACGCCAAGCAAAAAAAAAAATTTGGCTGCCTCCCCACCCCAGACCTGGGTTCTCACCCCCCCCACACCAGTGCCCTCCCCCACCCATACCCACACCCCCTGCCGCCCCAGCCCTGAGCTTCTCCTCCCACTCCACCCGCACTCCTTGCCCCCTCAGCCCTGGGCTCCCCACTACCAGTGCTGACTCTGCCTGCTCCCCCCTCACCTCCAGCCGTTCCAGCGCTGGCAGGGTCGGGATAAGCAGTGGGGCTCTCACACCGCACCTCAGCCCATGGTCCCTCCAGCCAGGGATCCTGCCTCCAGAACCGGCCGGGACCCGGGAGGGCAGAGCTGGGGGACCGCCCTGGCAGGGGACTGAGGAGCCGGGGCAGGGAAGCCCTAGAGGGAGCGGAGAGCCAGAGAGTGGGATGAGGACCCTGCATGGCAGTGCCCCACCCTCTATGGCCCCCCGATGTTGCTGCTTCTGGCCGTCCTGCCGCAGTCCCTGGGTGGCTCGGGCCACTTCACCCAGCCCTAGCTGCGGTGCTGGGGGGCGGACACCCTGCGGCACCTGCAGGCAGCTCCCCCCAGCCCGAGTGTCCCCCACTCAGAGCCTGCCTGGCCCAGCCACAAGGTGTGGACACTGCTCCCCCGCAGTGCAAACTGCACCCCCCATGCACGATGCGCTGCTGCTGTCGGGGATGGCTCTAGGCTTTTGCCACCCGAAGCAAAAAAAAAAAAAAAAAGAAGTGTCTGGAATGCTGCCCTTGAAAATGTGCTGCCCCAAGCATGTGCTTGATTTGCTGGTGCCTAGAGCCGGCCCTGATCGTAAATGAGAACTCCATTGTACTGGGTGCTGTACACACATGGCACAGAAAGAGAGGCCCTCCCCCAAGGATCTTACAATCTAAGGCCCTGTTCCTGCAGACGCCTAGGAGACTACTCACTCATGGGAAAATGAAGCACATGCAGGATCAGGGCAGAACAGGACTATGGGTACAAAAAAGAGGCACGAGGTCTAACTGAAAGGCAGTCATCGCAGAGTGGGGCAGGGGCCCTGACCAGGAGCAGATTGTGTGCAGGATACCTATGTAGTAAGGAATAACTGCGAGAAAGTCGTGATCTAATGGCAGACAGAAATTCATCCATTATTCATTAACCACTAACGGGCTAGGCTGGGTAACTCTTCCCGGTCAAGAGCGACACTGGGCCAACGTGTCAGCAGCTGTGTCTCTTTGCATCAAAGAGCTGCCTGGAGCCTGTCATTCCCAGAGTGCACTACCCCATTCTGAGCTCTAAAGCAGTGGTGCTCCACCTTTTTGGGCTCAGAACCCATTAATAAATGTTTATGGCCAGTCACAACCCAGGGGTGGAGGCCCTGGGGCGGTTTTGGTTGGATCCTCACCTTCTGTGTTGTGAAAATGGCTGGGCTTGGCTCTCCACTCCAAGCTATGCAGCCTCTGGGGTTGCAGCGCTGCTCAGCCCCGCCCCCCGACTGGACCAAATTTGTGTGAGTGGAGTTGTGACCTGGCTCATGGGGTTGCAGTGTCACTCACTTAAATTAGGCCTCCCCAGGCTCTCATCATCATGACAGCTAGGCCAATCATGAGTGGCACGAGGATCCCAGAGATTGCAGTGCCTGGAGGATATAGGCAAGCCCAGTTTGTCCTTCAGGACAGCAGCTGCCACGCAACCCTTTGAAACGTTCTGGCGACCCATTTTTGGGTCCCGACGCACAGGTGGAGAAACCCTGCTCTAAAGTACTACTTTGCTTTGTAGGCTGCTTGGATGAAGATGCAGCACCACTGGCAACCTATGTTCCTGCACCCGCATTTGGATCAAGACAGACCAAGTGTCTCAGGCGCTAAGCATTGTGGGATGCACAGGGGCCCCCATCCCATTGTCAAGGGGAGCTTTGGTGTTGTAAGAGCGTCACAGTGAGACCTGTCCTGCTTTGCATGGCCCTGCCTGATCTGTGTTAGAGCGACCCATAGAAGCTCAAAGCCTGCCCTCCATTGCCAGTCCCACCCACTCATGGTTGGACGGAGGGATAGCTCAGTGGTTTGAGCACTGGCCTGCTAAACCCAGGGTTGTGAGTTCAATCCTTGAGGGATCCATTTAGGGAACTGGGGTAAAAATCTGTCTGGGGCTTAGTCCTGCTTTGAGCTGGAGGTTGTCTAGATACATCCTGAGGTCCCTTCCAACCCTGCTATTCTATGCACATCATGTTCTGGGCACCCCACAGTGCATGGGCAGGACTGTGGGGCTTGTGCCAAGCCCTAGATTGATCTGTTCCTGGCTGGCAGAGGGTGTGGTGTTCTTTGAGCCAGCTGATGATGTTTACTGGGAATCAGCCGGCTACTGCCCTTCGTTAGGGTCCAGAGTGACCCGGGTCGACTGCAGCCGGAGCCGCGCCCACCACAGCAGAGGGCGTGGCCAGGATCCCGAGGTGGCGAATGGCCGCGCGGCAGCGAGAAAGGGGGCCGCGTTCTCCCTGCGTCACGCGTCGGCTGCGTGCTCGGCCGGGGGGGGCGGGGCCGGATGGTCACGTGGCCGGCTCAGGCTATAAAATGCGGCCGGCGCCGGCGGCAAGCTGCGTGCGCTGGGAGCTGGTCGGGACGGAGCAGCCGGTTTGAACCAGCTCGATACCTCGGTGAGCGCCGCGCTCGGGCCGGGGAAGTGGCGGGGCCCTGCGCTGCTCGCCGGCGGGAACTGGGGCTGGGGGGCGGGGCGCGCCCCTCCCCCCACGTGCGCCCGGCTGCCCGCGCGGCCCTGGACCTGCCTGAGGCGAGGCGCGCGCGGGAGCAGCCGTTTCCTGCTGCGCGGGAAGGCAAGGCGGGCGCGCGGGAGGGGTGTCCCGGGGGGGGCGCAAGGGGGCTGCGCGGCGCTGCGCTGACGCCCCATGTGTAAGGGAGCTGGCGGGGGCGGGCGGTGCTGAGGCTGGGCACCGGGGAGGTGGTGCGAGGTGCTCTGGGCACAGCCCCCTCTCGCTGGCAGCAGGGCGCGCTCGGTGTGCCCACCTGTGCGCCCGGGGTCGCGGCCTGGCCGGGTTCAGAGGAGCGTGGGGCTGCCCTTGGGCTGGTTGGGAGGGGAGGGCTCGGCTCTCAGAGCAGAGTTTGAATTCACACGGAGGTGATGGAGGTGCCATGTGGCTACAGCGGGGCAGGCGAGCTAGGCAGGGCTCTTCTCCCCCCTGGGGCTAATTCACCTGGCCGGACTAGTGCAAAATGGAGGGTGAAGGTTGAGTTTGCTGGGATTTTCTATTGAGGTGGCTGAGATAAGGTTCGGGTTCTTAGCTATTTGTAGCTAGTTTGAGGCCCCCATGTACCTCCCACCTGGGGCTTGATATAGCCAATTGGTGTAAAAACAAGTGACTTGTTCCCTTGAGATTTTGACACTAAGGCCAGGTCTACAATAGGGAACTGGATTGATATAGTTCCACACCCCTGAATAAAGCTGTTAGGTCAGTTTAACTCCCTGTGTAGACTGTGCTGGTCAGCGGGTTCTCTTGTCAACCTAGCTAATGCCTCTCAGAGTTAGGGTTCTGGCTACAGCATAGGTAACCTGCATGTCAGTGTGGGTAATGTCTTCACTGAAGTGCTGCTGGAGCATTTTAAGTGTAGATTGCTAGTTTGATGTAAAAACACTTTTTTTTTTTTTTTTTTGCTGTGAAGACTTAGCCTTAATGGGTGCCTGAAACAGTGAGGGGCTGAGTATCCACAGAGCCTGTTGATTTCCAGGTGCATGGTGGCTATTTGGTTCCTCAAGTGATAAGGCTGACTTAGATGTCCCAATGTGGACGTCATAATTTCCTCAGGGGGCAGATGGTGGGCAGTCCCTCTTGAGAGGTTCCATCTTGGAATCCGAGTGCCAGCTGGATCCCTCACTTGAGATACTGCAGCCACATAGAAAACCCATAGAAAAGTCTTCTGCCTCCATGCAGCAGATGCTGTTTCCCCAGAGTGTGCTTTGTAGGCTTGCCTTTTCAGGCAGATTGTTCTGCCTTTCCTCTCTCCAGTCTAGTAGGGGGATGATCCT
Source organism: Gopherus flavomarginatus (assembly GCF_025201925.1). Classification (NCBI taxonomy): domain Eukaryota; kingdom Metazoa; phylum Chordata; order Testudines; family Testudinidae; genus Gopherus; species Gopherus flavomarginatus. The sequence goes on along the minus strand of NC_066618.1, from coordinate 151,000,504 downwards.
TGGTAGTGTTTCAGGGAGTTTCAGTTTAAGTGTGCCTGTTGCTCAGATGAAAGGTGTTGCTGCCTCCATTCCAACTCATGGTCAAGTTATCTGCAGTCCTTCCTCCTACTTTGCAGCAAAGGTGGTAATGGTGTGTGAGGAGGTCTGGGGCTGGTGCAGTGTAAGACCTGATGTTAAATTGGCTGGATATTAATCTCCTGCCTCTTCTCAGTGTTGTGGTGAAGCATAGCTGCAACACAGATAGGGTATGGGGGGAAATAACTGAGATGTAGGACCTTCTGTTAACATCTGTGATGGGCTCCTTCCTTCCCAAATGCTCTTGGGGAAAGGCAAGAATCTTAATGAACAGTGTCTTTCCTGCTCTGGTTCTTGAGGGCTGGGAGAGGGCTTGCTCCCTCTTCTGATGGCCATTTTCAGGGACATCCAGAGCCAGTGCTGTCACCGTGGGGACTGGCAGCAAACAAACCAAGAGTGAGTAATTTTGCAGCAGCAATAGCCAGGCTAAGCACAAAAGACTGCAGCTTAGGACACAAGGTACTATGGGGAATTCAGCTGAGCTGCCAACATGCCTTACTCAAATCATTGTTCAGGTAAAGGATTTGCAGACTGACTAGGGCTTTTCCTTATTTTGGTGCTTGTCCACACTAGGTAGAGGTGCTGTTACCTTTCAGATTTTAACATGTTAAAATCCTGGTGTAGATGGGGTAAGTTGCAGTTTTAAAATATTAGCTGGCCAGGGATGAGCCATGATGTTAGTTGTCTTGCAGCAGGGCTTCAAAGGGAAGCCACTTCCACTCTCATGCCCCACTGCAGCTTGCATCTGTGGCCTAGCAACAGCCCACTTAGTCCAGGAATCTTTGCTGGCAGGCAGAGCTAGCGATCTTGGGGTTTTGTTATACCCAACGTAGTAGCTGAACACCTGCCGTTTAATAGCAGTGGCAATAGTGAAGTCCCTTAAGGGCTTCATGAAGTCTGACATGTCTCTTTTTGGGGCCAAAACTCTGCTTGGGTAGAGGTGATTTTTGGTAGGGTTTTAAGGATTGAGAGGGCTCTGTGCTGAGTGTCTTATGAAAGAGCTGAAATTGGTAGACCCAGGGCCTGATGTGCCTACCTTCCAGCAGATAATGTTTTCCTTTCTTACTTTTGTGGTTTTGGCTGCACTTCTCCCACCTTCGTGTATATGCACACCCTGTCTGTGGCCCCCTAAAGTTGTGGGGCATCATCAACCTCCTCCCAGCAGTGGCCAAAGTGGCAATCTTTAACACCAGAGAGGAGATGTTGGCTGAGTGGGTTCTCTCTGAATGTGGAGCCTGTTTCCAGTCCTCTCTCCACTTACATATCCAGGCAGAGTTCCTCTGGGCAGCAACTGCTGGCTCCTTTGACACCTTTGAGGATCAGTGGGTGTTGTCTGGGGTTCTCTGCTTGGTGTCCCCTTCAGGTTCCCTACTTTTGACCCTCACCTTGACTTTGTTTTCTGTTGTCTCACGTAATCCTGGGCCCTGTGGATCCTCCCCATAGGCTGGGGAAGAGTCCTTTAGTTCCTTCCTGGAACCCAACAAGAGCAGAATGTTTGTAGCCTGTTCAGGAAATACTTGGCCCAGAGTGTGCCTTTCAGGCTAATAGGGATGGTGGCTATTTTTGTCCTAATAGATTTAAGGTAGGGTTCTGTGTTACTGCCTGCTTGCTTTTAGGTCCTTGCTCCACATGGCAGCATGGTGAGTTGGAATTGGCCCCATTCTTCTAGTCCAGAGCTCGTATCTCTCTCCCCAAGAAATAGTTGATCTGGTACTTGCCATGGGTTTCATGCCCTCTTGTTTTACCATGTTCAGCAACTAGACTCCACTGAACTGCTCTCTAAAATCACTGGCTCAAATCCTCTTCTCTATAGGCTAGAGAGCAGCTCCATTCCAAATCCTGATGGCATTGTCAATGTAGTGGTACTCTTTTAAGCATGCCAGCAGGGGGGAGCTGGCATTCAGCTTGGATTGTGGGAGGGTAGAAATCACAAGGGATCTTGTGTCCCCATCTGCATTGTGTAACATAGGCAGAAGGCCAGGAATACAGCACTAATGGAGCAGCAGATAGTCACTTAGTTTCCTAATGGGTACCCAGTGTGGCCTCTTGCTGCTAAACAGGGATGTAAGCTTGGCCTTGCTCTTACTATTTGGGGGAAGTCTCGCTATGCTATAGCCTTGTGCTCACTTAGCCAGCATCCATGGATCATGGGGACTCAGTTCTCCCTCTCTCATTTCAGGATGAAGAACTTGTGTTCTCTATTTTCTGCACCATGGAATTTTATTCAGCCCTTCTAATTCTCCAGAGCCACAGGAACTCTAGAAAAGAGATTCCCATGCACACCGTATAGCAGTAACTCTCTGGTTCTGAACATATCTTTGTTTAGTTTATTTAATTTTGTAACATTATTTATTAATATTTTCATACCTCATTTTGTTTATGTATCAAAGTTGCAAATTCCTGTTAATTTGAAACCACTAAATTAATAACATGGAATCCACAATTGAATCAACAACGGCTCTGATGGATCTGCTAATAGGAAGTAAGGCATCTGGTCCCATGGTAGCTTTCCTCTGGATGCTGATATTGGGCTTCATCATTGCCTTTGTGTTGGCGTTTTCTGTGGGTGCCAATGATGTGGCAAACTCATTTGGAACTGCAGTGGGGTCAGGTGTGGTGACTCTGCGGCAAGCATGTATCCTGGCATCTATCTTTGAAACGGTGGGCTCTGTTCTGCTGGGTGCTAAAGTGAGTGAGACCATCCGGAAGGGGTTGATTGACGTGGAGATGTACAACTCGACACAAGAGCTACTCATGGCTGGCTCAATCAGTGCTATGTTTGGTGAGTAACATTCTAGCTGCAGCAGCAAAGTGATTAAGTACACATGGATTAGTTATCTTGTTGGAGTGTCTGTCCCCAAATCTGCCATATATTGTAATGGTGACTAGTCACTGAGACACAACTTTGTTGCTTTAGGGTCAGCTGTGTGGCAGCTAGCAGCTTCATTCTTGAGGCTTCCCATTTCTGGTACCCATTGTATTGTTGGAGCTACAATTGGCTTTTCGTTGGTGGCCAAAGGACAGAAAGGCGTCCAGTGGTCAGAGCTGCTTAAAATTGGTAAGTAAAGTACAACCCACTAGCTTTTTCATATGGTAAGGTGTGGCATTAATAAACCATCATAGAATATTAGGGTTGGAAGAGACCTCAGGAGGTCATCTAGTCCAATCCCCTGCTCAAAGCAGGGGCAATGCCAACTAAATCATCCCAGCCAGGGCTTTGCCAAGCTGGGCCTTAAAAACCTCTAAGAATGGAGATTCCACCACCTCCCTAGGGAACCCATTCCAGTGCTTCACCACCTTTCTAGTGAAAGTGTTTCCTAATATCCAACCTAGACCTCCCCCACTGCAACTTGAGACCATGCTCCTTGTTCTGTCTATGGCCTTGGACAACCTTGGATTAGTATGAAATAATAACTGGGTTTTACTTCTCAGAGCCATCTTCTAGTAGCCAGGATATTAATTGCCTCTTTATCTTCTGTCCTAGTGTTGTCCTGGTTCATCTCTCCCCTGCTTTCTGGCATCATGTCTGCTATCCTGTTCTTCCTTGTCCGTATGTTCATTCTTCGTAAGGTAAGGGTGCCAGATCTCCACAATGTGCATCTGCTGTGTGAAAATTGTTCTGCAGCTGAAATTGTATGAGCTAATAGGAATAACCACTCCCGGTCAGGGCAATCTTAAATGCGTATTACTGAGAACTTCGTGATCTTTAATGTTTTGATCTATGCATCTCCCACACTAGCACCCTAGCTGCTGGGCTGCCCTTCATAATTACTGGGTACGTACTTGCCACAGGCTGATATGAACTTTTTGTGGGAAAAGGGAGCATGGAGATCCAGTGCAGTGTTCTGAGAAGCCGTGTCCCCAGCAGTGGGCATGGAAGAAGTTGCTGGGATAGTAACCTGTCATAAGAAACTGCTTATGAATACCAGGCCTTGTTTGAATGCTCCATCTTTCTTATCTGTCTCTGGCTAGTGGTTATCTCAGCACTTTGGAGACTTGAAGACAGGAGGAGCTTTCTCTTTTTCCCCTTCTATCCAAAGCTGCCAGTTCAGGGATTAATACTGCACACCTATCTCATGTCCAATCAGATGGAGAACAGAAGCAGGCATAGCTTCTCCAGCAGCAGCAGCATGAAACTGATAAAACGCTGGCTACTTGTGCTGCTGTCCAATGCCTTGTGGGCTGCAAATCAAACTGACCAGTGTCTTCTTGGCTTTGTGTTGCCGCTGCTTTACCTAGTAGCAGTAGTTAATTCTGGCTGCAGACTGGAAAGCATCACTGCAACTGGAAGAGCTAGAAACTTCTCTTTAATAAAACGTAAAGTCTGTAGACACTGGCTTATGCATCAGACTTCAAAGGGCAGGCTAGCTGAGTAGACCAAATAGATTGTGAAATACCTTCTCCTCAGACCCATTTCATGTTAATACCATTCTGCCTGCCTCTTATTTATACTGTCCAAGTCTCTCTCCCCTCAGCTTGTACTATGCAGTGTTGTAGCTGTTAGGATTGTAAAGAGAGCTCTTTAGTCTTTCAAAGGCAGGAAGGAATCTGGCACCTTGATTGCCACTTGGCACTCAAAGGAACAGTTTGTGGAAGTGCCAATTAGAGCTAGTTGTAACTTGAATGACCTGCCTTAGCATTGAAATGCTTGGGAGAGCTCTGCCCTTGTGATGGAAACTCTGCTTCTCTGCATGACTGAACTGGCAGCTTGCCTACACAGGGAAACTTGGGGCTTGTCTACACTGGCACTTTACAGCGCCAAAACTTGCAGTGCTCAGGGGTATGTTTTTTTCACACCCCTGAGGGTATGGCTACATTTGGAATTTCAAAGCGCTGCCCCAGCAGTGCTGCGGGAGCGCTGCCGCAGCAGTGCTTTGAAGTGTGAGTGTAGTCGGAGCGGCAGCACTGGGAGAGAGCTCTCCCAGCGCTGCATGTAAACCACATCCCTTACGGGTGTAGCGTGCAGCGCTGGGAGCCATGCTCCCAGCGCTGCCGCCCTGATTACACTGACGCTTTACAGCGCTGTATCTTGCAGCACTCGGGGTGTGTTTTTTTTCACACCCCTGAGCGCAAAAGTTGCAGCGCTGTAAAGTGTGAGTGTAGCCGTGGCCTAAGTGAGAAAGTTGCAGTGCGGTAAAGTGCCATTGTAGACGGTGCACCAGCGCTGGGAGCTATTCTCCTTGTGGAGGTAGTTTGTTTTTTTCTCCAAGAGCACTGGGAGAGTGCTCTCCCAGTGCTGTGCTGTGACTACACAAGACACATTAAAGCATGTGGCAGTGCTTTAACGTAGCCAGTGAAGACATGCGCTTAGCAGCAGAACTGTACTGATACAGATATTTGCCATAGCTCCCCATGTACTTGAATGTGTCAACATAGGTAGGTGTATTGGCATAACTACAGCAATATAGTCTTGCTAATTTCTTGATGTTGGCAAGCCCTGGTGGATCTTGGGCTCATGTCTTAAATTAAACCTGCGGACCAGAGGTTCCCAAAACAAGTTCTTGAGATTCCACCAACCTAAAACCAGTTGCTTGAACTTCAGGATGGGCTTTGTCTGGGAGGTTTGACTGTATTGGGCTGAACTCTACTCAACCAGACAAATGCTTTCTGTTGTGAGTCTCCTTGGTTTGGAACTCTTTACAAATACTTTTCTCGTAAGTGGAACAAAAGTAGCAGTTGGAAATGGGAGCATGAAATGAAACTTGTTTGAATGATTTAACACAAGCCACTCTCTATACTCCTGCTGTTCAGTATGCTGAGTAGATCAGTAATCTGAACATGAATTAACACTAAGCATGCTGGTAGTATACAGACTAGATTACAATTAAAGCATCTGTTTAACCAGCGTAGTCTGGTGTCCAGGATTCAACTTGTGTGTAAACAGTTCACAAATATAAAACATAAAACTAGCTCTGGAGTTACCAAGTGTATTTTGAGGATGTTATTGAGTAGCTTAAAACGAACTTCAGATCTCAAATCTAACACTTGTGGATTCTGCTTTGAAAAATGCAGTAATTGTTTTCTCTTAACCTTCCATGGTCATTTGCAACCTGGCAGTAGTTTATGTAGCACAGCTGTCAGATTAATATTGTATAACTGGCCTTTCAAAGTTGTACTCACTATTTAACACTTGTTCAGATGCTTTTATAATAGGACAGAGCAAACACTTTTCAATACATTAAATTTCATTGAGCATCAGAACACTTGGATTTGGCTCCTGGTCAACAGTCTCAAACAATGCCACTGCCTGGGTGAGGTGTTGCTTTCAGTACATAGGAATGCATTTGTGAATAATCTCTCTGAATCAGTCAAATGACTTGAACAATTGGCCTGACTCACCTGGGGAAATGGAGGAAAAAGCCCTTTTGACAAATGAGACTTTTTTCCAAAAGAGACTTCCTTTAGTGGATTGAAGCAAAGACTTCTAGAAAGTGCTGTTGAAAACTGACAGTTTTAGAGAGCATCTGTTCTGATGGGTAGGCTATTGAATACCTGAGAGCAAAATCCAGAGCCTTACAGAATACAGAGAGCAAACAGTCTTGTGACTAGCTACTTTGATGTCTAAAACTTAAAAGTAAAATGCTCTTAAGTGAAGAGTTCTCAAGCATCCGATTCCATCCACTCTTTCTGTGGGATGGGCTGTTCAAAAGGCAACATTGCTGTTTCAGGGAATGTGCATTTCTGCTTTGAAACAACAATGGCAACAGGGAGAGGCCCATTTCTGTCTTCAACATCGAAAGTGCTCTGTTCACTAGCAAGGGGAGAGACTAATTATCAACCCTAAAGCCCCAGTGGATCTTGTGATGCACAAGTTCTAAGGGTTCTTCAGGCCCAGTTCTCTCCTTGCTGACTCCTATGCAACCCCACTGTGGACAGAGCTTTTGCAGCTGTAATAGATAAGCCTGTAATTGGCTTTTAGGAAACAATTGTTTGCACAAGAGACTCCCATCTCCCTCTTCTGGAGCTGCCTCTGCTGGGCTAGTAGGAGGGAAGTAGTAAACTTTTAAGTCTAAGTGCACAAAACAGATCTTTGTAAGAAATTACTATTTTTCTACACTCTTCCATGTAGAGGTGTACTTTAAGTGTCTGCTTTGCTGTTATTTTCAGAGTCTGGGGTCTGGATTTGTATAACATCAAAACTAATCTGTTTTACAGGCAGATCCAGTTCCAAATGGGTTGCGAGCTTTGCCAATCTTCTATGCCTGTACCATAGGGATCAACCTCTTTTCCATCATGTACAGTGGTGCACCTTGTAAGTACATGTCAGAATACTTCAGCGCTGCTTTTATAATTCTTTATAAAAACCTCCATTAAATGCATGATTTACCCCTTTTGCTTTACAGGGCTGAAATCTCCTAGAAGGCTGCCGGCCTGTGCCGGCTACAGAAGGCTGCAGGCTAGCGTGCGCTGAGTTCTAACCTAGATAGTTACCCAACCAAAGAGGCCTGCTCAAAGTCTAAATCACTACAGAGCTTTCTCCTTAGTCTTCACAGGAACAGCAGATAACATGACTTCCCCTTTCCTCTCTCCTACTTATGCTAGAGCTCAGAACCCAGCTGCTGAAGAGTCTCCTTAAGCTTTTCCTATTCTCCAGTAAGGCTAGTTAGCACTGGAGTCTTGTATTGGATTTGCTCAGTTTGGCCTTTCCAGCATGAGAGCTTGCTTGCTTTTCATCCCTAAGAATATATTAACTGCTCCAAAACTTCCTGACCAAGAAGAACAGGCATGTCCTAGCCGGCACAAGTACTCCGAAGAGGAATTCATGCTTCGGAGTTGAAATCTTTTGGGAGCTCCAGATAAAAATGTTTGTTAACTTTCTGTTGCGGTGGGGGGAGAAACACAACTGACAAATGGAACAGGCAGCTGCCATCATAATCCAATGTAGTTTGGCACAGAAGGGCCTGGAGACGTGCAGAGTTAAAAGGCAAGCTGTAGAAAATCAGTCACAGCTACCTTAACAGTCAATTTCAAAACTGTATACTGAACTACTTTATTCAGGGCCTTCTGCCTTGGACTGTGGTGGCAGCTTCAGCTGGGGCTTTCTGCTGTGATGTATTATAAAACAGGTCATCAAGGAACCAGAGCTAGGTAGAGGCTGACAGAGGCAGGTATTCAGTGTCATTCAGACACTTCAGATCTATGTCAGTATTTAGTAGTGAATAGCCTGGTGTGTAGCTATGAAGTAATGACCCCAGCTTTCCCTTCATACATTGGTCCCTTCAAATGCACTTTATGGTCCTGAAATTCTAACAGATGTTGCAGCGCTAGTGGAGTTCAGCCAAAGTGGTGTTTATGCCTGTCAATGACATTGTCTTGTGAAGTAGGGATCTTAACCAGTTAAAGCATAAACAGCATTGCACCATGTGATCCAGTTTATAAGTTTACACATTTACTAGCCAGATTCATGTCAAATTTACATTCTGTAGACAAGGTTTGGTTAAACTTTGTTCCGCTTTAGCTGGGGGTTTTGCCAGACTCTGTATTTGTTGTAAGCTGCTATTAGTGTTCCATGTTAACTAAGCCATATGAAATAGATGTGACATTGTGCACTTGACCTCTGCAGTTCCTTTATCTGCCCTCTATGCACTGGGAGTGTTTATAGTTCTTGGCTGCAGCAGAAAATGCAGAAGCATTTTGATGGCCATTTAGCAAACGCCCGATACCTTAGCTTAAGGCTATAGTAAATATAAGTGAGTAAGTGTCTATGGAAAAAAGTTCAGCCACTCATTTGTAAATGCTTGTGTAACTAGATCAGTTAACACCTTAAAGCCTCTCCTGTTTCAAGAGATGTCGATTTGGTTCTAATTTAAAACTAAGTGCTCTGGAGTGAGATGTAGAAGCTATCATTGTTGCACCATGTGGCTGGAAAAGTCCTATCCTGTCACAAACCTAAAATGCCACATCACTATAAATCTGTTAGAGATCTCCCTTGGATACAGCTCTTCTCCCCCTGGCTATTAGCAGACTGGCATGCCAGGGGGAGTAGCACTGTCTGCTGCAGCAGCAGACTTGCTGCAATGTCAAAGCAAAAAAGCAAGTCAGGACATAAGCCTCTGTGTGTATACTATATTGAGAACTAAACTGAGGGAAGGATGGTAGTGCACGTCTAGTCAGTTGCTGCTGGGTCACCAGCATGTACAATGCTCTCAGTAATCCAGTTTTCCCCAGGGAGGGGAGAGGTCAGGTGAGTCTCCGAACATGTGAAAGAGATTAGCTGGTGAGAGATTGTAATCTGTTGGGGGCTCCCATGTGAGTTAAGCTCTAATTTTTGCGGGGTTAGTATTGGATTTTCTATTACATAGTCACATCTCGCAGATTTTCTGCTAATATAGCAAAGCTGGTGCAGGACACTGCAGACTCCTGGGAGGCAGCAGTGAATGTCATGTGCCAAGCATCCCTTGATCCAGTTTTCTGAAGAGGGTAGTCATACATTGAAGGGGCTCTTGCCCTGGGGTTTTCAAGATTCATTGTTTTATTTCCTAGTGCTGGGCTTTGACAAACTTCCTATCTGGGGTATCCTTCTAATTTCGGCGGGGAGTGCTGTTGTCTGTGCTCTCATCGTCTGGTTCTTTGTGTGTCCAAGAATGAAGAAGAAGATAGAACGTAAGTAATACTTTAGAATGACATAAAATCACATGTTCTGCTTAATGAGTTACTTAAATATCCTGTTTTGGCTTATCTTGCTTGTGGGTGGGGGGAGGGGCAGGAGAGTCTTGCAAATCTCACTTTTAACAGTCTATTTTTATTAAAGGATCTTAAGTGGGGGTGGGGGTTAGCACTCAGATCTCACTCAGCTGCCTCTGAAAATCTCATGAGTCACTTAAGTACTGTATTTGTAATCAAGCTTTTGCTGGTTACTATAAAACTGAACTTGCTTATAACAAGGGGTGGCTTCTAAGAGGGCCCCTTAAGAATACTTCTAGCTCAGTAGCCATCCACTGGCAAGAAAGTACTGTTGACAGGCTGCAGCTAACTTCTGTGCCTACTTATCTGTTTCAGATCAAGCTGCATGGAGTAGGCTTTAGGCACACAGCACAGAACAATTACCTGGAGTGGATATACTCCTAAACAGCACTATTTCATCATTAATCTTAAAGGGTGCCCAGGGTAGAGAATGCAGGAGGCAGTGTGCCTAATTGTGGCATATAACCTTTAATACCATATGTACCTAATGAGCAATCTGACCTTGCTGATGCAGATTAGTTTTAAGTAGGTGATCTCATAACATCCCTGCCTTGTAGCAAAGAATACCTGTTGAAAGGCACTCAGATAGCATTCCTCAGCTTTACCTTCCTAATGTTCTGAGGGGCACCTCTATAAATTACATGCGAGACTTGGGAGAGGCATCCTGAGCAATAAGTAAGAGAAAATATCTATTCACAAGTACCCATGTCAGGTTTGCATAAGTGATGAGAGACTAATAGCTTGTTAAATACTTTCTGGTTGCCTTTGAAAATTTGTCTGTCTAGAGACAGCTCATGCTTGCGGCTGTTAAAGGAGTTTATTCTCTTGCCGGTAATTCAATTTCCCCCCCTTGCTGATGTAACTTAGCAAGTCTGTTTGCAGCTGGTGTGTGTGGAGGGGGGTGGTTCAGCATAGCCTATTCCTAAGCAGAACCCCAGTGACGCACATGCTGCAGTATTTTGAGCAGCCCCACACAGCGCTGCAGCAGAACGAGGGAACTACACAGAGGTTTCATGCTATTATTATCTGACCTGACCAGCCAGGCTTAAAGTTCTGATCAAGTGCTTGCAGTGAGCTAGAGTTCTGAAATCAATGGTCTCTGCTTTCATATAGTGCAGATTGGGAAGATTTTAACTAACTTCTAGTGTTCTTGTTCTGAAGACTTCAAGCATTTGTTAGCTTTGCCCTCCCTCCTGTAAGGTAGAAGTCTTTCCATTTTATGGCCTGGAGAAACAGGCAGATATTAAAGCCAATTTTCAGTCCTGGCTATGCAGTTAGGCTCTTTAAATACCAGGCCATGCTTTCTCAGAGAAGAGCTGAGAACCCACAGCTCCTTTGGGAGTCATTGGAGACCTATGTTCAGATCCTCTGGAAAATGCTACTTGTATTTAGGTGCTTGCTTAGGCAGCCAAAAGTGAATTTAGGCCAAGGTTGTGCAGTCAGTCAGGATCACTCCAGAGTCCCTGTTCTGCCCTAATTAGTAGACTATCTTTCAAACATGAACAGAAACCAAGTCCCACCATCAAGGCTCTAGATTAGAGCTGAGTGAATAATACACTTTTTGGTTTGGGGGCCAAACAGAACCTCATTTTTCAATTTGAAACTAGCCAGTGTTTCTCCCTGGAATGAGAACCAAAATTTTTTTTATGGGGTTTCTTTGGCCCAGACAAACTGTGGTGTGTTTGGTTATTTAGGTGGCTTTTACTTTTTTGGGTTTTTATAACTAAATTTCAAAACAAATCACTGTTTTGAAAGTTAAAACATACAACATGAAACATTGTTTTGCAATGGCCAGAATGAACCATTTCAACAGAGTGGATGAGGTAATCTTTTTTTTGCAGTGTTTCTCAACCTTTTTGATACCAGAGACCAGCTTTCTGCCTTCCTAAACTATCAGGGAGATCTCAGGAACCGGTGTTGGTCCACAGATGGGTTGTTGAGAAACACTATTTTATTAGTCCAACTTCTGTTGGGGGGGCAAGGGGGAAGGGAATCTGATCCAATAAAAGTACCTCACTCACCTTGTCTCTAATATCCTAAACCAACACCACTATAACATTATTTCCCCATTACTTTTTTAGCAGACTTATTGTTTGCTGAATTTTTTTGCCTGCCTCTACTCCAGATGTTTAAAGTTGCGAGAGCTTTAAAGCCGAGCTTGGTTCATTTTTCCAAAACACTCCTTGCAGTGGAAACCCTAGTGTTGTCATGGCTCATCACCATGTGAAAGGTACCTTCCTGCCCAGTGCAGTCTCTGTATTGTCACATGCTTTAAACCAACGAAAGGCACAGATGAGTCACCTGTATACTCCTATGGCTCATGCATGACAAAGTGCAAATTACAGCACTTCATTACTGATACCTGGTGAGAGATTTGCTGCTTAACACTGCTCCCAAGAAGAGTGGCTCTGTCATCTGTATTTAAAATCTTAACTCGTAATCAAATAAGTTTTCTTTTGCACCATTGTAATGTGGTGCAAGTCTTGGCCATATCATGGGCCAGCTTTCAACCATGTAACTTCTCTGGGCTGCTATTTGTGCAATACTAGGAATGTATCTTTAGCTTTTCCTAACACTAAAGTGGAAGCAAAGTATTGGCACTATCTGTTCAGTCAGTTCCTGGTGGCCCACCACTATTCTCATTGTGGAGTAAAGAACCAGTGCTCTGGGAGTAACAAACACAGAGCTCTGCTATGCCATTAGTCACTCTGCCAGTTATAACCATGCCTATACTGGGTGCCAAGGCGGGGCCTGAAATAGTAAAAAAGCACAGTTCAGACTAGTGAGTTCCGTCTGGAGATCTGGCTGTCAGATGCACAGCACATGTGTAACACGTCTAAGCATGTGAGTAGTTAGTTGGTTACTAACTTGAGCTGTAAACTGAAATCCAGCATGCATAAATCTGGGTTCTGACAGGTGCAAGCGTTGCTCAGGTCTCAGTGAATGCAGAGTAGGTTGGAATCAGGTGCTAATGGCTGAATGGGCTTTAAATGGCAGTAGCCTTTGGGAAAGGGGACTACTAAGTCATTGCTCCTTTCCACAGGAGAGGTCAAGTCAAGTCCTTCTGAGAGCCCCTTGATGGAGAAAAAAAACAGCCAGAAGGAAGACCAAGATGAGTATAAAGTGCCACTGGGCAACGGCGTGGGTGACAAGAGCTCTGTCACTGATGTCTCTGCTGTGCATCACAGGGCAGCTGTGGAGGAGAGAACAGTCTCCTTCAATCTCGGAGACGTGGAGGAAGCCGCAGAGCGGGAAAGGCTCCCTAGTGTTGACCTGAAGGAAACCAACATTGATAGTGGTGAGTTGGGGTTAGCACCTGCCTTGACTCAAGGCCTTATGGCTGTAGGTTGAGATGGCCCTGGCAAGTCCAGATTTAGTGGGAATCCCTTAAGCATGCCAGGTGAATCATGACAAAGCATGAGGTCTGTAGTGTTTTTAGTTTGAGGCGTGTTCCTCACTCCTGGACCATGTGGATGTGGGTTAAACTCAAGTTCCATTTGCAGGAGCTGTGCGGTTACCCAGTGGCAACCTTGTTCAGTTCAACCAAGCTGTCAGCAATCAGATCAATTCCAGTGGCCACTACCAGTACCACACTGTGCACAAGGATTCGGGCCTGTACAAAGAGCTGCTGCACAAGCTTCACCTGGCCAAAGTGGGTGATTGCATGGGGGACTCTGGCGACAAGCCCCTGAGACGCAACAACAGCTACACATCGTACACTATGGCCATCTGTGGCATGCCGCTGGATTCATTCCGTGCCAAAGAGGGTGAGCCCAAGGGGGAGGAGATGGAAAAGCTGACTTGGCCTGGAACAGACACTAAGAAGAGGATCCGTATGGACAGCTACACTAGCTACTGCAATGCTGTGGCAGATACCCACCCAGCTGCTGATGTGGATATGGATGTAGGCAAGGTGGAGATAGGCAGTGGTGACAGGAAGTGCAGCACTAGTTCTCTGGAGGAGTGGCATGACCAGGATAGACCAGAAGTGTCTCTGCTCTTCCAGTTCCTGCAGATTCTCACCGCCTGCTTTGGTTCCTTTGCTCATGGTGGCAACGATGTCAGGTCAGTAGACCTAATCTACGTGACAGGTTTTAGCTGGTTACGCTCACTGCAAATGTTAATGCAATATGTTCACTGATTCTCTAGAGCATGTATGTCTAGCTTGCTGGTGTGAAAGCTGCTTATTGTGAGGGCTCTTCTGGTAAATACTTGCAACATTTTCTGGATGACCAGGTTAGTGGGGAGCAAGTTAGGGTTTATAGCAAGATTGGAGTTCATCACTTCTCAAGTCAGCAGCATGGAAAGATTCCTTGATTGTCTCTGACTGGAATGCATCTTTGTTTCCTTTCAGCAATGCCATTGGCCCTCTAGTGGCTCTGTACCTGGTCTATCAGACAGGTGACGTGGCTGCCAAAGTGGCAACTCCCATCTGGCTGCTGCTGTATGGAGGTGCTGGAATCTGCATTGGTCTGTGGGTCTGGGGGAGAAGAGTCATTCAGACCATGGGGAAGGATCTGACTCCTATCACACCATCTAGGTAAGCTGCTTCATGGGGGACACAGGAGGATGCTTATGGTATTTTCAGTACACTGTGTCCTCTGTACTCTCACCACTGTGTACCTAACACATTACTCAGAGGCTGGGTGAGCATGTAATTATACAATGTGGAGTCTGCAGCCTACTGAAATTGAAAGGTTCATTTAATTCTTTCCAGCTTGTTTGCTCACGTTCCAAACTTCCTAGTGCTCTGAGGTACAATAGCTTTGATAGTCATGACGTGGTGGGTTACCGTCAGGAAGACCACTCCACAAATATCACCCCTAATTGATGTTTCCATTGGTATGGTTCTAATATGTGAATTTGAACAGATGGCTGTGGGATCAGGTGCTTGTACTAAACATACATGCCTTCCTCTAGGTCAAAAGCCAGAAGAGCTGAACCTTCCACTGTACCTTATAGCTCCACCCTCTAGAACTCGGGGGTGGACTGCAAAGATCATCCACTGAATTCCCTGCCACCATCTCCAGGTGGCTATCCTAAAGGGGACTATCTCTGATATTCAGGTCCAAGATCATATCAGGGCAATACAGATCAAAGCAAATGCCTTGAGGAATTGGATGCAAATAACTAGAGCTCAGTGAGTGGCAGTGTGAAATCTGCTTAGTCTCCATTGTGTAAAGGGGGTTGCCCTAGAGTTATTTGACTTATCTAGATTCCTGCAGAAATGCATGTATCCACTAGAAATGGAAGGAAAAATGAAGCTCTGATTAAAGATCTCTAGTCTTGCTTCTGGCCTCCAGCTAGGAGCTGTCAAGAAGTCCCAGGTGCACTCTCCATACAAAGCAGAAGTGTGTGTAAACAACAAAAAAAAAATCTAATGCCTTAACAATTAAACTAGTTAATGAGGGAGACCTGGAACCCTGCATAGAACAGGAGCCATAAGCCAAAGTTCTATATGTGCCATGCCATGGACTGTCTGGTGTGCAGGAATCCCTTGCTAACATTGTGTGGCCCATATCAGCCTCTGATATTACTATCTTTGTGTATACACAGTGGCTTCAGCATTGAACTGGCATCTGCTCTGACTGTGGTGATTGCATCAAATGTTGGTCTTCCTATCAGTACAACACACTGCAAAGTAAGTGAAATGCTTGTCTGTATGTTAAATGGCTCCTGTGGTGACCTCCTATTAGTTCTGCAGGAAGTGTCACTATTGTCTCAGGAGATGGAGTTAGTGGTGTAGGGTGTAGGACCAGAAGTAATGGTCTGGTCTACTGAATGAGAATCCAATTGTCTCCCAAGTACTGGTTCTTGCCTTTTTTCCTCCTCAATCTCAGATCTGGTTT
Organism: Gopherus flavomarginatus; assembly: GCF_025201925.1. Lineage (NCBI taxonomy): Eukaryota > Metazoa > Chordata > Testudines > Testudinidae > Gopherus > Gopherus flavomarginatus. The sequence continues at coordinate 150,984,896 of NC_066618.1, read as the reverse complement.
ATATTGACTTCTAGTAGAATAGCTTCCAAAATATACCAAGCATTGGTCTTGAGTTTGACAGGTCTACAATTTTGCGTGCAGATCTGTCCATTTGTGGATAATGAACATAGAGTAAATGTAGGAAGTGGTGGAGGGAGAAGCTGAAGAGAAAGACGTTGAGGAAAAGTACTGAACTACTTTTCTCCACAGAGAGCTGGTCACCTCCTCCCCATGCTGTGCTGCCCAGTGCAGTAGTCTGGGAGTTGACCTTGTTCGTGAAGACAGAGGCAAAAAAAAAAGCATTGAGTACATTAGCTTTTTCCACATCCTGTCAGTTGGTTGCCTCCCTCATTGAGTAAGTGGCCCACACTTTCCTTGACTTTCTTCTTGTTCCTAACATACCTGAAGAAACCCTTCTTGTTACACTTAACATCTCTTGCTAGCTGCAACTCCAAATGTGATTTGGCCTTCCTGGTTTCACTCCTGCATGCCTGAGCAATATTTTTATACTCCTTCCTGGTCATTTGTCCAATCTTCCACTTCTTGTAAGCTTCTTTTTTGTTTGATTTCACTGTTGAGCCAAGCTGGTTGCTTGCCATATTTACTATTCTTTCTACACATTGAGATAGTTTGGTCCTGCAACCTCAATAAAGATTCTTTAAAATACAGCCAGCTCTCCTGGACTCCTTTCCTCCTCATGTTGTTCTCCCAGGGGATCCTGCCCATCAGTTCCTTGAAGGAGTCAGTCTGCTTTTCTTAAGTCCAGGGTCTGTGTTCTGCTCTCCTTTCTTCCTGTGTCAGGATCCTGAACTCTACCATCTCATGGCCACTGCCTCCCAGGTTCCCATCCACTTTTCCTTTTCCCTACTAATTCTTCCCTGTTGGTGAGCAGCAGGTCAAGAAGAGCTCTGCCCCTAGCTGGTTCCTCCAGCACCTGCACCAGAAAATTGTCCCCTACACTTACTGAATTGTCTGTGCACTGCTTTATTGCTGTCCCAGAAGATATCAGGGTGATTGAAGTCTCCCATGAGAACCAGGGCCTGCAATCTAGTAACTTCTAGTTGCTGGAAGAAAGCCTTGTCCACCTCATCACCATGGTCTATAGCAGATTCCCATCATGACATCACCCTTGTTGCTCTCACTTCTAAACTTAATCCAGGGACTCAAGTTTTTCTGCAGTTTCATACTGGAGCTCTGAGCAGCCATACTGCTCATACATACAGTGCAACTCCCCCACCTTTTCTGCCCTGCCTGTCCTTCCTGAACAGTTTATATCCATCCATGACAGTGCTCCAGTCATATGAGTTATCCCACCAGGTCTGTTGTTCCAATCACATCATAGTTCCTTGACAGCCAGGATGTCCAGTTCTCCCTGCTTGTTTCTCAGGCTTCTTGCATTTGTGTATAGGTACTTAAGATAACTCGCTGATTGTCCTGCTTTCTCAGTATGAGGCAGGAATCCTCCCCTCTTGCGCTCTCCTGCTCATGCTTCCTCCTGGTATCCCATTTCCCCACTTATGTCAGGGCTTTGGTCTCCTTCCCCGATGAACCTAGTTTAAAGCCCTCCTCACTAGGTTAGCCAGCCTGCTTGTGAAGATGCTTTTTCCTGTCTTCGTTAGGTGGAGCCCATCTCTGCCTAGCACTCCTTCTTGAAGCACCATCTCATGGTCAAAGAATCCAAAGCCTTCTCTCCGACACCACCTGCGTAGCCATTCGTTGACTTCCACTATTCAATGGTCTCTACCCAGGTCTTTTCCTTCCACAGGGAGGATGGATGAGAACACCACTTGCACCTCAAACTCCTTTAACCTTCTTCCCAGAGCCACGTAGTCTGCAGTGATCTGCTCAAGGTCATTCCTGGCAGTATCGTTGGTGCCCATGTGGAGAAGCAGGAAGGGTAGTGATCCAAGGTCTTGAGTCTTGGCAGTCTCTGTCACATTGTGAATCTTAGCTCCTGGCAAGCAGCAGACCTCTTGGTTTTCCTGGTTGGGGCAGCAGATGACTCAGTCCCCCTAAAGAGGGAGTCCCCAACCACCACCACCACCTGCTGCCTTCTCTTGGGAGCAGTGGTCATGGAAACCCCATCCCTAGGACAGTGCATATCAAGCCTTCCAATCAGTGGAGTCTCCTTCTGCTCCCTTCCGTCAGATGTATCATCTAGTCCACTCTTTGCATTAGTATCTGCGGAGGGAACATGAAAACAATTGCTCACCTGTATCTCCATTGCTGGTACATGGACACTCCTCCTTCTGGAGGTCACATGCTGCCAAGTTTCTTCACCGTCCTTCTGTTCCCACTGCACAGCCTGCTCTGATTATTCAGAATGTTGTACCCATAGAAGCATATCCAGACATCTGTCCAGGAAATCTTAATTTTCTCTTATGCCATGCAGGGTCGATACTTGTTTCTCCAGACCTTGAACCTTCTCTTCCAATATGGAGACCAGCTTGCACTTTGTGCAAAGTCGCATCTGTCCTGCGAAAGAGACAAACATGGCACATCCTGTACAGGTAACAGCTGAACACTCACCAGCCATATTACCTTCATTCAAAGAGCTTCCTCAGCTGTTGCAGTAACTACTCACAGAAGCCTGCAAGATGAGAGCCTCAGTGCACTCTCCCCAGGTGAACTCCCAGGCAAACTCCTCCTGTTAGCCTCTGCTGTTAGCTGCTCAGCTTGTTCACTGCTGACTGCCTTTTTAGAACAGTCAGGCCCACTAAAGGCACTCCCAATTCACACTTTTCAAACAATCAAGGGCATGGCCAAACTGACAAACTGGCCCTGCAACAGACACTCAATGCAGCATGTAGTGTACCTCCTCAGAGGTGGAGTTGGCAGATGTGATTGCAGAGCCATTGGCCATTATCTCTGAAAACTCATAGTGATCTGGGGGAGGTCCTGGATAACTGGAAAAAGGCTAATGTAGTACCCATCTTAAAGGAAGAGGATTGGGGGAACTACAGACCAGTCAGCCTAACCTCAGTCCCTGGAAAAATCATGGAGCAGGTCCTCAAGGAATCAATTTTGAAGCCCTTAGAGGAGAGGAAAGTGATCAAGAACAGTCAGCATGGATTCACCAAGGGCAAGTCATGCCTGACTAACCTAATTGCCTTCTATGATGAGAACTGTCTCCATGAATGAGGGGAAAGCAGTGGATGTGTTCCTTGACTTTAGCAAAGATTTTGATACGGTCTCCTACAGTATTCTTGCCAGGAAGCCAAGGAAGTACAGGCTGGATGAATGGACTAAAGGTGGATAGAAAGCTGGCTGGATCGTCTGGCTCAACGGATAGTGATCAATGGCTCCATGTCTAGTTGGCAGCCAGTATCAAGCAGAGTGCCCCAAGGGTCGGTCCTGGGGCCAGTTTTGTTCAGAAGATCTTCATTACTGATCTGGAGGATGGTGTGGACTGCACCCTCAGCAAGTTTGCAGATGACACTAAACTGGGAGGAGTGGTAGATATGCTGGAGGGTAGGGATAGGATACAGAGGGGCCTAGACAAATTAGAGGATTGGTCCAAAAGAAATCTGAGGTTCAACAAGGACAAGTGCAGAGTCCTGCTCTTAAGACAGAAGAAGCCCATGCACTGCTACAGACTAGGGACCGAATGGCTTGGCAGCAGTTCTTCAGAAAAGGACCTAGGGGTTATAGTGGACAAGAAGCTGAATATGAGTCAGCAGTGTGCCCATGTCGCCAAGAAGGCTAAGAGCATTCTGGGCTGTATAAGTAGGGGCATTGCCAGCAGATCGAGGGACATGATTTCCCTCTATTCGACATTGGCGAGGCCTCATCTGGAGTACTGTGTCCAGTTTTGGGCCCCACATTACAAGAAGGATGTGGAAAAATTGGAAAGAGTCCAGTGGAGGGCAATGAAAATGATTAGGAGGCTGGAGCACATGACTTACGAGAAGAGGCTGAGGGAACTGGGATTGTTTAGTCTGCAGAAGATAAGAATGAAGGGGGCTTTGATAGCTGCTTTCAACTACTGGAAAGGAGATTCCAAAGAGGATGGATCTAGACTTCTCAGTGGTAGCAGATGACAGAACAAGGAGTAATGGTCTCAAGTTGCAGTGGGAGAGGTGTAGGTTGGATATTAGGAAACACTATTTCACTAGGAGAATGGTAAAGCACTGGAATGGGTTACCTAAGGAGGTGGTGGAATCTCCTTCCTTAGAGGTTTTTAAGATCAGGCTTGACAAAGCCCTGCTGGGATGATTTAGTTGGGGATTTGTCCTGCTTTGAGCAGGGGTTTGGACTAGATGACCTCCTGAGATCCCTTCCAACCCTGACATTCTTTGATTCAATGATACTTAGGCACCATACTGTGGTAGAACCAAAAAACAGTTGTCAAACAGACCCATTACAAAGCTGCCTAGCTCCCTGGGCCACTCAGGTCATGGAGAAACTTCATTCCTATAAGCCTTGCACTTGTGCATCAGATACCTGTAATCTCATTGTGAAACTCTTCTCTGCTGGTCCCTTGCTGCCTGTCTTCATGCTGTGCTGGCTGTGCACCACAGTTCCAACAGGGAGACTGCTCTCCATAATGTGCACAAGGCACTTTGCCACATTTCAGCATGACTCGGGTTTTCTCTGGGCAGGTCTCATTGCATTCAGGCTTGTCTTGTATCTGAATCTAGTCAATGCTGCTGTCTTCTTAGTAAGGCCATATTGGAAACTGAGTTTGCCTGTGGAGGGGCAGCATGTTGGGATGCTGACAGATTGGAGAGGATACCTGAAGAGCTACAAGAATTACCTGAAGTCTAGAAAACCTGCCTTAGATTGAGCTTTTAGTCTAACTATCTTATTTAGAGAAGGCTGAGGTAAACTTTGATAACTGGGGGCATGCTTCTAGCAGATAAAGGCAGAATAAGATCAGTATCTGGAAGCTGAAGGTAGTACATCGGTTTTCAAACTTGGGGGTGCCCCCTAGGCACCATGAGGTTACTGGGTGTGCAGGGACCTGACTGGTTATGGATTTTTTTAAGATTATCAAGTAGGTACTAATCTTATTCCCTGGGGATCCTATCCAACCCTAGTGTGCCTTGGTGCAGGGTGGTTGGGAGGAGGCTGGGAACTGCACAACCTTTGGAGAACTCATTCCCCTGTGGCTTCACTGGGAATCAACATGGCAGCTGTGCTAAACAGGTGTCCTGGCCCCATTGCAGAGACATCACGCCTGGTGCATGTGCAGGTAGGGGGTGGAGCAGCCATGCATGAGTTCCAACTCTAGGCAGCTGGGATTTGGGTGGGGTGCACAAGCTGCCTCCTGGTATGTGCTGCTCAGTCTCTAAAAATTTGCAATGTCTTTCTAAGATACCCTAGCTGACTAGAAGCTGTTGGGTTTGATGCTGGAAGCACTAGGTGGTGGTCTCTGGCCTGCTATGCAGAAGCTGAGACCCTAGTGGTCTCCTAATCTTTAAATTGGTCCCTTGGTGTATCTTCCATAGGTGGGCTCCGTGGTCTCAGTGGGCTGGCTCCGTTCCAGGAAGGCTGTGGACTGGCGTCTCTTCCGTAACATCTTCCTGGCATGGTTTGTCACTGTTCCAATTTCTGGCCTCATCAGTGCAGCTATCATGGCACTGTTCAAGTATGCCATCCTGGGAGTGTGAGACCAGCTCGAGTGAAATCCATATCATCTCACTGCTCTGAGCAACTGAAACAGTGCTAGGATGACTCGCCTGGGGAGGAGATGGGAATATTGCATTTATGCTGTAACTGCTTTCAGGCTAAGTGACTCATCTCTAAAATAGCTGCAAAATAACCAGTGTCCCTGACCTCAGGTCAGTTTCCTGTTTGGGCTGTGAATTACTGTACATATTTCTATATTCTTTTGTATCAAGCTTACCTTCCATTATGTATGTTTGTCACTGAGGTATCCTTTTTTTAAATTTGTTTTTCCTTGGCGCTAAATCTTAGAACTGGCAGGCACAGTAAATTCTGGTGTGACCAGCCTGGAGGGGTGACTATTCCACTGACACATTTGCTCTAGGTTAGTAGTAATGGGCACTATAGCCAGAGGCCACACTTATTTTTTTTTTAAAAATAAAACTTTTAAACTAAACATACCTATTGGCTGACTCCCTGTGGAGCAATACCTATTACACACCATTTCCTGACTATCCCCCCTCCTCTGCAGCTCACATGGTACCTGTGCAACATGTTGCCACCTCCCCAAGAGCTATGAAAGATGCTGAGGGTGGTTCTTGCTAGGAAGCATGTTGTATGTCTAGCTTTGCTTCCATTTCAGTACTTACAGGTGCGAACAAGAGAAACCTGCAGTACCCTGATGCTCCGGTCTTGTGTTGTCTTTTCATTTTGTGCAACTGCACCTGAAGCTCGGGCGCAGGAATTTTGTTTTGAATCTAAGATGGGCTAAACTCTTAATAGAGTTGATTTAAATGTTGAGATCATGGACTGCTCCCACCCCCACTAGCCAAGAACCTAGCTCTCTCCAGTGACCCTGACACTACAGGACTCTGCTCCCCATTGCTACCTCTAACTAAATAAAAGCTTAATTTTTAAAACAAAAATCTTCTTTGGGATTTTCCATCCAGTGAAGTGTTAACATTGATTCCACAAGCAGTGTGCTCCATCCCATGATCTTAGCATGACTAGCTACAGCTGGAGGAACATGACCCCCTTCCAAAGCTACAGCAGCTGGCAGGATTTGAGTGTGCTGGAAGAGCATGTACAAAGAAACTACAAGCAGCAGGAAAGGTGAACTAAGGTTGAGATCAGGGGAGGATCTTCTGTGGTCTAAACTCTATTGTTTGCCTGAGGAAAGCAGTAGGTGCCTAACTGCAGAGTCATTAGAAGCTGCCCTTGGCTACTGCTAGAACAGCTGCATTGCTATATCCAGCCTCTCATTTTCTTAGCTGATGTACTGTTAAAAGAGGCTTCTCAAGGCACACATGCTTGGTTTAAATCAACCCCTGATTTTGGCACACCCTCTAATCCAGTGCTCAGTCTGGTTTGTCAATTGAGGATTAAAAACCTAGCCTGAATGCTCATATTGGTGCAGTGTACTTAGGTTAGGGCAATCCTAGCTGGTGCTGTCACTGTAACAGCTAGGCCCATATCAAATACTGATGTTCCCCAGCTTATGCAAGCGTTCTGTTCTGGAACATCTTGTAACTCTCACTCCTGACTTATGCAAAATTTATCTCCAACCGTTACATGGAAACCCTCACCCCTCCTATTTCTAGCTCACAGAACTTTTTCCATAAGCTTGGATGTGTATATGTTGGCTTTACCTAACTCAGGGAGTATCTGTAGGCTAGAGTGGGAACATTCCTCCCTCCAGCAGGAAGTATAGGTACAGACCTGCTTTGGAGCCAGGCTGAACTATACTGTTTGAACAGTCCCATTTTGCTACTGCCATAGTGGCAGAAGGCAGCATAGCATTCAAATAGTGGGGCCCCTTGTGCTGCAGCTTCCTGTCTTAAAGCATAAAGGAGCTGCCATGGTAGACTGAGAAGGGGTTTGGAAGGAAGGAGTTAATACCTGGCACTTTCCCTCAGTACCTCCCAAATGAGATTATTGTTGTCTCCATTTTACAGGTTGAGAAACATATCCACATCAGAGCTGGAGTGAGCTAGTCCCACTCAGCAGCCCTAGCCACTAGGTGCCACAGTCTCAGCCTGTTGCTGTGGAACAAGCCCTCCATCCCAATGGTCCAGCCTAGCACAAGGAATGGAGGAGTAATTTGAAGGGGCCCCCCCACAGGAGACAGTGCTCTTGCTCTCAGTATAGAGATGGGCATGGGCCTTCTGTTCTCAATTCTCCCTCCTGCTTCACTGGATATGAAAACATAGATGGGGGCAGGGCAGGCACAGTGGCAACTTTCTCAGCATGTCATGGTGGGGTTGAGGGTTGGTTTCCCCTATGCACTCCCAGACAGCTGACCCCTGTTTACAGCAGTGCTCTTACCAGGCAGGGGTGATGGTGCAGTGACACAGCTGGCACTGACACAGAATGGCTCCTCAAGTGGTTGGGTTCAGGAGGTAGTAGGGGGGAGGGGTTAAGGAAGTGGCTTCTAGTACTCCATTTGCTGCTTGCAGTCTTGGGGATCTCCTAATGTAAAGTATCCTCCAGCAACCTGCCTGTGCTTGTGTTAAAGACTGCTGCAAACCCTCTTTCCTCTCTGCTGCTCTTAGCAGTAGATCTCCAAGCACTTGGTCAAGGCTTGTCCTGGCCTGTTTCACAGGGAGTGAAATGAAGGTGCAGAAAGTGGGAGTGGTTTGCCTGAGGTTGCAGAATCCTATGCTGTGCTCTGGCCCAACCTGCTACTCCTAGAAAAGAGAGAGGGCATAAAGATGAGCTTTGCCCTTGGGGCAGGTGCTGGGATAGCACCAGAGGAAGAGGTGAGAAGCAGAACAGCTTGGTGCAGGGGCAGAGGGAACTAGGGTGGGAAGAGGAAGCTGCTGGAGGGCTTTGTACAAGAGGGTGGGGTCCTTGATGCTTCCTCTGAACTCCTCTGCCTGGGGCTAGGGTGGAAACTGACTGAACCAGTTCCAGAATAGCACAGTGGCCCCTAGGATGGGCCTCTGCAGTGTGGGTGCCCAAGTGGAGCTGCGTAGGGCCTGAGTGAGTGCCTAATCCCTTCTAGTGCTGTTGCTGCCTGGAACTTCTCTGAATCCAGCATGATGGGCACCCATGTTACACGGTTGCTCTGGGAACACTGGCCCTCCTGGTGCTGTGACCTAGCAAACCCACTGCACCCACCCAGCCAGCCAGCTGACCTCCCTAAACCATCCCCACTCTAGGGCACATGCTGGACTTGGCATCCCAGCTTCTTCACTGGCCCAGCCATCCCTCCCCAGGAAGGGTGGGGGTGGACAACCCAAAGGAAAGAAGTTACAAGGCCATGCTTCTCTCCACCCTGACCCCCCACGTTTAGACCAGGGTAGGAGCCTGTTGGCACAAGGACCTCTGAGCTGCAGTTCCATGGGGGGGAGGGGTGTTCTTCCCATAGTGGGCCCCCAACCACTTTAGGGGTCACAGGTAACCACAACAGGTCATGCTGGGAGCCTGCTGCATGGCTTGGGTATGTGCTGGGTCCAGTAGAATAGGAGTGGGGGAAAGGGTGCACATGCCACCTCTGTTCTGGGGGGCAGCTCTGGCCAGACCAGCCTCACGTTAGCATGAGGTGATCCAGGGCTTTACCTCTTCCTTGGCGCATGAGCAATAGTGCTCACCCGCATGCCTGTCCCTGTGCAGTTTAAGACCCACCTGTGCTGCTTAGCCCTTTAATTGCCTGGCTGGGGCTGGCCTGGCACACACAGCCCTCGTGTTCGTCCTGATCCCCAGTGTCTCCTGCTTTGCAGGCTGCAGTCTGTAATTAGAGCATTACGTTAATTGATATACACCCCATGTCATGGGGGGCAGCATAAATTAGCAGGAAACGTAAGTGTGGAAGATAACGGAGGCAGTGACTCTGAGTGAGCCCCTGGGTGCTTTCCCAGGCCTGTATCAGTGGGCTGAGGGGCACGTGCTCCCTCTGTTCTGTTGAGCAGTTCTAGGGTTAATAATGTGTCTGAATAAATCCTGCAGATGTGGCTCTCCTGGCTGCAATGGGTGAGGAGGAAGGTATGTGCCTCCATCACAGAAGCTATTCCCTTGTTCACAGATGCCACCTGCAGAGGGTGCTCTGTGCTGTCCTGCCATGGATGTGGCATCCCCACAGAAACCCAGTCTGTCGCTTCCGTGTCCCTCCAGGTCGCTGCGCTGCAGGAGTAGTTCCAGACTCGTCCTATGGATCCCATCCACCAAGCAGGCCGAATTCCCTGCAGCAGGACACCTTTCTGACTCCTGCTGCTGAGAAGCTCTCCAGCTGCCCCAGCAGGGCCGGCTGGGGCCACAGCCTGGTGGATCTCCGACCCTTGTACCTCATCCTCAGTGAATTGGGTGACATCCCCCATGGTCTAGTGTAGTATTTTCAGGCACCCCAGACTGCTGTGTGGAAACTAAAAGGCACAATCCAAGGAACACCTTCCCCTCCAGCAGACGTGCAGACCACAGCCAGGGGCCTAGACGTTGCTGTATAGCAAACCCTGGCAGCCAGTAGCAGAGGGCTGCGTGGGGACCTCTCCTGGGCCGGATCCTGCTGCTGTGGGCAGGCCCTTTGGCAGGAGGGATTCCCGTACAGAGATGTCCCAGCCCGTGCTTGGATATAGCCTGAAAAGCTATGCTGGAGGTGGGGGAAGGAGTTGGTTCCTGCTCTGGGTTGTGATGAGTTCTGTAGAATAGGAGGAATGATAGGTGGAAATGCTGGTGCCTCCCATCCAAGGTCAGCCCCCTCAGGAGGCGGGTTGGTGCCACCTTGACCCCAGTGCCTGTCTGCCATCACTCATCTGGCTTTGCAAAGAGGCATGAGACTTCTTTCTGGATTACAGATGGGGAAACTGAGGAAATAGAAAAGTCAGGGCTAGAATCCAGCAGTGGTGGTTGCTAGTCTTGTGCTTTAACCAATAGACTCTGCTGCTCCAATCTCGGGGGATCTGATAGCATGCTCTCTGTCACAGGGGGGTGGTTTGATCTGCTACCCCAGGGCTGGTAGCAGGGACGGAATGGGGAGAGGTGGGTGATTCCTCAGCCTGCAGCAGCTCTGGGCTTTCCCACACACTGGCTGCTGGGATCTAGCATGTTGCTGTGCAGAGGTGAAACACTGGATCCAGCCTAGAACTGGGGGCAGGTAGCAGCCCTGATTTGTGCTGGCTCTAGGAAGGAACCCCTGGCCCCTCCACCTGCTGCTTGGCTATGGGCACCTCCCACCAAGCTCCAGCCCAATGTCAGTGCAAGGTCACTGGCAGCTGTCACCGACTCATTTAGATCAACTCGCCTCTCGCCTGCTCCCGGCGCTGCTCTGCCAGACTACAGCACTGCAATCCCCAGTGCGCCAGATGCATGTGCGCGGAGGCGCTGGGCCCCCAGACTGATTTACCCACAGCATCTGCCATGCCCCAGCGGTGCTAGGAGACAGCGGCCTCCAGAGATTTATGTGAAAGGCAAGAGACTGGGTACTGCAGGCTGGGGATGGCTGACAGTCCCCTGGGAGCTCACTGGACTCGGGGGCCATGTGGGGATGCTGCTTCTCAAGCAGAGCCGTGCAGTACCTCATCCCTGCTGTGCAAGAGGCAGCCCTGCACCCGTGAAGGGTGTCCCAGAGATTTAGCTCCTGGGGTTCCACTCCGAACTGTGCCACTGGTTCACTGCATGATGTGTTAATCTGTGATTTGGTTTCCCCATCTATGCAACAGGAGTGGTATTTATTTCCAGCGGGGGGGGGGGGATTCTCTGAGCCCCCCACACGGCAGACGTGCCCTCCATCCCCACCCCGGTTTTCAGAGGGCAGCTCGGATCCCTCTGGCTCAGCTGCAGGCTAGATCCCGGGTGTCTGCACGGTGGTTGGAGGAGGATGGAGCCCTTGTGGGATCGGCTGTGTCTGGCCCTGGAGCTAAAGCCCCATCTTCTGCCCTGTGAATCATCCCCAGGGTGAGAGCCTGCAGCCAGGTGGGAGAGTCCAGGGGACCAGTCACTGGGTCTGAGCCCTTCCCCTGGGAGTGAACCTGTCGGGGGAAGAGAGGGGCTGTGAGACCACAGCAGGGAGCATGCTGCGGGAGGGGTTCCCATGCATGTGAGGGGACTGGGAGAGGGCTGCGTGGGCCTAGCAGGCACAGCCACACCCTGGCCTGGCCCGGCCCGCTGAGTTCTCATGTGCTTGTTTCCCATGGGGACAGGAGGTCCCCAGGCTGCACTGCCAGGGGCCATGACTCACTGGGTGTTCCCTTTGGATGCATGGAAGGGCCTAGGGCCCCCCGCTGAGTGGGAGCAGCCCCCACAAAGAGAACGGATTAGTGTCACCCCCTGATCACACCCGTCGGCTATCTGAGACACAGGGAGGATACAGTCTCACATAGGATTCACACGGGATGCACACAGATGGGATACATGTTTGCACGCACACAGGACATACAGAGATGGGTAACCCATGTGTATGCAGAGGATACACACACACAGATGGGATATGTGTGTGCACACGAGATAGGCACACAGAACACACACCAGACACGCACATGGAATATGCACACGCACACTGATGGGATACACACGTGTACACATGTATGCATTCACACACGCAGGATGTGTATATACAACACCCCTGCCTGAGCTCAGAGCATTCCCCAGAGCACCCCATTCCCTGCCCCCATCCCAAATGGGCACGTGGAGCAGCCTGAGATTAGGCTCCAAAATTAGGCTGCCCTGCCCTGTTGCCCTGAGCTCTGCGGTTGGCTGCAGGGATGGGAAAACCCTGCCCAGTGCTGGCAACATTCCCATCCACAATCCTCGTGGGTGCAAGCAACACTGCACTACTACTGCGTAACCCCTCCCCAGGATCCAGCTGGCAGAACTGGGCAGCATCATGGGTTCTGCTAATCAGTTGGCACCATTGAGGTCAACAGTTTTTGGGGCCAAAATCTATTGACATTGGCTTTGGGTGAGGTCAAATGGAACTTCGGTGCTGGGAAGGCCAAAAATTATTTCTGAAGCCAGCGCACGGGTTGGGAGAATTTCCCAGATGCTTCCATGATTTAACGGATGCTGGCCACACACAGGGGCTCTCTGGCCTGCACGTTTGCCTTTCGATATCAGCGGGAGAGAGGATTTGTCTGCACTTCCTGTCCTAGCCCTTGCCAGAAGCTGTGGTCTGGCATTGCTACACGCTGGTAGACAACGGCAATGCTCCACCCCAGAGATGGCTGCATTTCAGCGAGACTTGAAAGGTTCATGCTGCAATATGAAATGGCTCAAGGTCTTGTGGGATTCAAATGGCTAATAAATATGAACTGCTAATAAAGAGCGACACCTCATACGTGTGATTTAATTAGCAAGTGGTGTCATTATCCACACTGGAACAGAGGGCCGAATGGAATGGAGGCAATTGGTGGTTGTGCCGGGTGCTGCCCAGACCCCAACTGAAATTGGGGCCCCGTTGTGCCAGGTGCTGCACAGACAATTCCTGTTCCAAAGAGCTCAAAAAAGACATGACAGTCGAAGGGTGGGAGGGGAAACAAAGGTAGAGAGGAAGTGACTTACTGAAGCTCACACATCAGCCTAGCAGCAGATCTGGGGAGAGAACTGAGCTCTCCTGCCTCCTGTGCAGCCCTCTCCACACCACTAGACCCCGCTGGCCTTGGGCAAGCTGAATGCAGATGTTCCTATTGTCTCACAGGCCCCTGAGGATACACCATTTGGGAGAATGGACAGCATCAGTTGCCCTTCCACACACATCAGGGATGGGCCAGGCGAGAGCAACAGTTGAAGACAGAAGAAAAACACAAGATGCGCTTTAAAAACAAAAATATTCCATGTTTTTTGAGCCAATCTGCTGATGTTTTGGGGTCTGACTCATGTTTTTTGCTCTCTTGAGGTTGGCAACAGCGGGACCTGCTCACGGAAGCCTGTGGTGCAGTGTTCGGAACCCCCTGGAGCTCTCCAAGGGCTTCATGCCCAGATCTATGGCAGTGCCGGAGCCCAGGTGGGAGGAGATGCTGGCCGGTAGCACCACTGCCAGGGCATTGCCTGCCAGGTGGGACGCAGTCTCCGAGCCAGCCAGAGATGGTGAAAGCAGTACCTGCGAGAGCTGAGCATCAGCGAGGAACCTAGGAAACCAAAACCCACAGACTGTACTTACCAGTGTTATGGGGGAAACTGAGGCATGGGGTGGGGAAAGGTCACACAATGAGAACAGAACACAGGAGGCCTGGCTCTCGGGCCTGTGGCCTATTCTCGCATGCTGGCAGCTGGCAGCTTTTGGTCACAGCATGAAATCCTGGAAGAAGCAGCCCTCGCCTGACACTGCTGAAAGACTTTGCCCCCAGAGCTTGGCAGCAGTGCAGGGTCCCAGTTGGCCCTGAGCTGTGGGCACCATGGGGTTATGGCAGAGATCAACCCAGCCTTGCAGCCCCCAACCCATGGGATGCTATGGGAAAGCCAGGCTGCTGCTCCCACAGAAATGCCAGCTATGGAAGGTAAAGGGCTTGGAAGGTAGGGGCCAGCAGGGCCCAGTTGAGCACGGGAGCCTCCCCCCCCCCGGCCTGGCACAGAGCATGGGCAGGACCCTGACATCTGGTGTGGGCTCTGTTATATAAGCTGCTCCTTGGGCAGTGGGCGCAGGGCCTGGTCCTGGGAAGGGAGCTCAGTGCTTTCACTACTCACGGGAGCCATGCCAGGGCAGGTTGGGGGGGCATTGGACTCTTCACCCGGGAACCAGAAATCCCAGCGGAAGCTCATTCAGAGCCCTGGCTGGCAGCACCATGGGTGCCACAGGGGCTGAATACAAATGGGCTGTCCCTGCAGGCTGGGCACAGGATCACCAGGAGGCAGCAGCTTTCACAGGATTGCCAAAGCAGGGACCACAGGCAGCAGGGGTCTGCTCAGGGAGGGGCATGGGGGTTACAACAGCGGGACTGGGCGTCAGGCCTCCTCTGATATCAACACAGAGCAGCATGGGCTTTAAAACCAACCCTACCAAAACACACACACACACCTGCTCCCCACGCACTATCCCCTGTGAGAGAACAACCCACACGTGATAGGTGCTTCATGCATGACTGCAAGGAGCCCAGATATCATGGTGATGGGGTGGGATAAGAACTTATAAGAATTCCTACCTAGCACGTTTCATCCGTAGATCTAGAGCACTTTACCAAGGAGCTGAGTATCATTCCCCTGGAGCATCAGAACTGGTAGCACTGCCTGGAGTTAGCATTCCCTGGCATGTCCTAGGATAAGATCTTGCTTGTCACTTGACCATAATTGAACCGGTTTGGGCTGGTTCCAGCCTCCAGCTGCATATTTTGGAAAAGCTTCAGCTAAAAGGCTCAGCTGTTTCCAAGTAGGAGATATGGGGTCTTGGCTGGCCCATGCTAGGGCCACAGCAGCGACCTGAGGGCTTGAGTTAAACCCTCCCCCAGCTGCTGCAGGGGAGGTGGGAAGGGGGCAAACAGTGGATGGAGCTGGGTTGGGACAGCTCTGTGCTCTGGGTGATGGTGGGGGGGGGGAGCAGGAAACAGCTGAGGCAACTAAAACAACCAGCAGCTGCATTGGCTAGGACCACATGGTAACCAAGTACCAGGGCTAGGCATGGCCGACAGGATCAGGGCAGGGAGGACTGGGGGTGGTTGGGGAATCTAACTCCATACACCCCCATCTAGGTTTTCTTTCTTTTTTTCTTTCTCATGCTCAACATTAGGGAACCGAGGACTCTAAGATCTTTCCCCTACACTCTAATAATAGCTACTAATCATCCTTCACTCTCTTTAGCCCCCTCCAGGTTGGGATCCCAAAGTTCTTTTCAAACATCAGCAAACTGCCCTCGACACCTCCTGCTCCTGTCTTCCTGCGGCTGTCAGGATTATCCACACTGGACAGCTGGGTAAACTGAGGCACAGCACCAGGGCATGACTTGCCCTGAGGTCACATGCTGAGTCTTCTGATTGCCAGCGCTACACTGACCACGCCCTGCGATAAGAATCCCAAAGGCAGAGTGTCACAGAGGGTGGGGGAGACAAGGCCCTGCACCCCCGGCTTCCTGAGATTCACCGTGACTCTCAGTCAGCCAGTAAAGCAGGTTTATTTAGACGACAGGAACACAGTCCAAGAAAGGTCTTGCAGGCACAGACAACAGGACCCCCTCAGTTAGGTCCCTCCTGGAGGTGGGGGGGCAGTGAGGCCAGAGCCCCGTTGGGAGGCCAGAGCCCCATCTAGGCTCCCCTCCATTTTCCCAGCCAGCAACAAACTGAAACTCCCTCCTGCCAACTTACTCAGCCTCCCCGTGGCTCCTCCCCCAGCCTTTGTCCAGTTTCCCGGGCAGAGGTGTCACCTGGCCCCAACCTCCTTTCTGGGTTCTCATGTTCCCTGCTCAGGTATCTTCCCTCAAGGAAAGCCTCCCATCCCCCAACGCAGACAGTCCCAGCCACACTCCCCTGCAACCTTCCCAGGTCAATACTCCCCACTCAGTCTTCAAAGAACACATGAAGAACAGTCCCACTTTGTCACACACAGCTTTCCGTGGAGATAGGTTCGGGCTGGGGCCATTCAGAAGCTTGTCTCTAGCAGTGAGCAGGGAAAGGCCCTGCCTGATTCCTGGCTCCATGCCCGTACCCTGGATGATGCTCCGATGAGGGACAGATCCTGTCCCTACCCATGCGGCTGCCCATGGCCCCAGCCGGCCGACCGGTGGGTGTTTAACAGGCATTCCTGGGCTGTTTCTCCCACCCAGAATCTTGCCAGCCCATTTTGGAGGGTGTTGCCCAGAACCATGCAGCTGATAACGCCGGCATGCAGCTCAGCCTGTGTCAGGACGGAGAACTCCAGAGTGTCTGAGAAAAACAGCCCCTTCAAGGCTGCCATCTGCCCCCTGCCTCGCCCCCACCGATCTTGGCTTGGTGTGTAAGGTGGCGGGGGAGGGAGGGCCTGGAACTCCTGCTTCCTCCTGCAGCCTGTCCCTGGGGGAGAGAGAGAAGGCAGCAGGCGGCTGTGCTGACACCATCCTTATCAGGGCAGAGCAGCAAGGGATAGGCCCCCACTGTCAGCACAGGGCCTTTCTAGTGCCTTATCAGTCAGGCCAGGCGAGGGCAGGCCAGCAGCTGGGGTGGGCTGGCAGGTCTTGCTCCACGGGTCAGGGCTCCCTGCCAGGGAGCACAGAGCCCAAGGCAGGCTGTGCTACTGTTGCCAGGGCCAGCCTTAGGGAAAATGGCACTCTGGGAGAACTTGCATTTTGGTGCCCCTGGCCCCTAGGGGTGTGGCACTCCCCATTCCCCCCAGCCCCTTCACTGTGCCCCCTTCATCCCTGCCTGCTCCCACTCCCCTAATCCCTACACCCCCTTTGCTCCCAACCTCTGCCCCCCTCCTGTGCCATAATCCCTACACTGTGCCACTTCACCCCTAATCCCTGCACCTCCCTCCTTAGCCCCTAACCCCTGCACTGTGCCCCCTCATCCCAACCCCTGCTCACTCCTGAGCCCCTAACCCCTGCACTGTGCCCCCTCATCCCAACTCCAGCCCCCTCCTGAGCCCCAACCCCTGCCCTCTGCTGCCCCGCGCAGCCCTAGGGGGCTGTGAGGGGGGAGGAAGAAGCCATGTCAGGGCTTCCTGCATCCAGGTCACTTTCCCTGTGGGCTGTTTAAGGGGAGGGCAGGAGAGCAGCAGCCTCTGCACGGGCCAGGTGGGGAAGTGACCTGGATCCAGGGAGCCCTGGGGTGTGTGAAGGAGGAGGAGTGTGTGACAGTGTGTGTGTCTGAGTGAGTGTAGGAGCACTCAGGGGCAGGAGCCTGAGCTAGGCTTGTGCAGACAAAAGCAGCCACCAGCAGCTCTGGCCCCAGAGAGGAACAGCAATGACGGACTCCCCCTGTCCTGTCACCCCAGCTCAGTAGGAATTGGGGACACCACGCAGCACCATCAGCCCCCCCCCCCCCCCCCCCCGCAGAGCAGACAGGAGGAGGCTCCCAGTCTGGGGTGGCCAGGGGCGACTCCAGGGATGAACAGGGGGAGGGGGGGACAGGAACAGCAGCGGCTGAGCACATGGAGCAGGGCGGGGAGATACCCGGGGGCTAGGGGGGGGGCACTCCAGCTCCTGTTTGCCCACCTACTCCCTGCAGCTCGGGTTTCTCTCCCTCCCAGATGGCCCTGAGCACAGGTCAGGTGGGAATCCAAACCCACCTTGGGCGGGAGCCTGTACACCCAGCCCAGAGGGCAGCCCTGTTACATTTCCCGCACCCACCCCACTGCCCCAGGTTTTCCTGAGCCTCCCTGGCAGAGCGCTGAGCCCCTGGGCACCTGTCCAGGCTCTGGGCAGCCCCTCCAGTCCCAGATCTGCTATGGAACTGAGGCCTGTGAGAGGGCTGCACCCCTCCTTACTCATGGCAGGCCTTGGGGGTTCTGGTCTACAAGGGTGCGGGGGGGTGGGGGGCAGGGAGCCCTGTATAAATCCAGCAGGCTGATCGGGCACTTCATGTCCTGCCCGCCGGGAGCTTTCTTTCCTTCTGCAGTAGCCAGGGGTGTGGTCCTGGCCGCCCCCACTCAAAGGAGGTGCTCCATGGTGGTACCGGGGTATTTCTGGGTTGAGGGTCCTTGGCTCACGCTCACCCCCTTGCTGCCTTAGCTGCTTCCCCGCCATTCCCAACTGGGGGGGGGGAGAGGGTGAGGCATCCTGCAGCCCGCTTAGAGAGAAGGGCCCCAGGGAGTTTCCACGCAGTGTCTGGGCAGCCAGGAGGGCACAGCCGCTGGCTGGCACCTGGGGTAGGTGAAGGCCAGAGGTGAAAGTAAGCCAGTTCAGTCCAGTACAGGGTACTGGAAAGAACCAGTACGCCATGCCAGACTGGACCGGCTTCCCAGCGGTGATTTAAAGGGTCCTGGAGCTCCAGCCCCTGGGAAGCCCCAGGCCCTTTAAAGCACCATCCGAGCCCTGCTGCCAGAACTCCAGCAGCAATTTAAAGGACCTGGGGCTCCCCACAGTGACAGGAATGCTGGGCCCTTTAAATCACTGCTAGAGCCTGCTGCTGCTACCCCAGCCCTAACCTGAGTCCTGCTGCCCCAGGGTAGCAGTGGCAGGGCTCCCGTGGTGATTTAAAGGGCCCGGACCTCTGCAGAGGCCAGTGTCATGAGTCCTTTAATTCGATCCTGAGCGCTGGGGCTCCCAGCTGCCTCTGGGGTGATTGAAAGGCCCCACCTCTTCCGGCTGAGGCCATGCCCCACTCAGGACTCCGGCATACTGGTAAGTCCTTTAAGGCTGCTCTCCATGAGGCCCTGCTGAGCAGGCACAGACCACCTGTGTGGTCACATGGCTACTATACAGGGTGGACTAGTGGCTATAGTGGGGGATTGAAGTCAGGACTCCTGGGCTCTGTTCCTGGGGAAGCTCGCAGCGCCATGATAGAATCACTGTGCCATTGCTCCTGGGGAAGCTCACAGCGCTGCACTGAACTGCAGTCTTCTCAAACAGAAGGTCCTGCAGCCAAGGCCCAGCCACCCCACTCCTTTGCCTACCATTCCCCCTATTGGTGACTCATCTGTTAGGGAGGCAGGGCCCTGACACATAGTCAGCATCCTGCATCCTTGCTGGCTGGCTCTGTGCCCCCTGGTTAGGGGAACCTCTGGCATTCAAGAATAGGCCGGCATCATGGGGTGAGACAGAGAGCCTGACCTGCGGAGGCTGGAGCCCAGCTGATCTCATCTGTGTCGCAACAAACACAGGGGGTTGTGGAGTTACTCTGCCGTGAGAACTCTGCCAGAACTGAGGAGTGTGGGGCTGGTGTACCCCTCTTGGGAAATGCCTGGGCACTGCGGGGCTCTATGCCACCCCTAGAGGGGACCCCGATGCAAGAGTCATTCCAAGGGGGGTGGATTGGGGGCAAGAGCTGGTGGCTGAGCTGGGCTGTCCTGTACAACAGGGAGGGCAGCATGGGGAATCCCCTCCCCACTATGGTACCAGCTACCTTCTCTCAGTCCTTGGGCTGGCCCCAGTGTCAGCACAGCAGACGATTCAGTGGCTAGTATTCGCAGGGCACTGTTCTGAGGAAGCTCACAGCTCTGGGAATCACACTGCACACCCTGAGCCAGGGCATGGGTGAAGGTGGCTGGATTAGCAGAGCTGTCCAGAGTGACTGAAGGGGGACAGAGGGGAGGGGGCAGACTCAGCTCCTGGGGCAGACCGGCTTCACAGCTCCCACCACCCTGGGCACCTGCCAATCAGGCCAGGGGACTGGGCAGCAAAGGGTGGGGTGTAGGACCCCAGCTTTCCCACCAACTGCTGAATGAGGTGTGGGGGCAGATGCCTTGAGCCCTGGGCTGGACTTGGACTCTGCAGCTGGGAGGTGGCTGAGCGGGACATGGGGATCGGGGTCAGGGCAGCTTCACCTGGGGCCCCCTTCCCAGTGCCCTGCAGGATCACTTCAGTGTGACCACGTCGACCCCAGTGCAGTCACTCCTCATAGACCTTGGCGGGAGAAAAGGCCAGGTCTGGCCTCGGGCACGGGCGGGAGGGATGGTGAAAGGGGGAGATGGAGCTGTGGGGCAGAGAAAGCAAATGCAGAATCTCCTCCTCCCACCCCCTCCAGCTCGGCATGGCACAGTTCGCACAGCGGAAAGGAACCTGGGAGCTGAACTCAGCAGGCGAATCCACCACCAGGGGGCGCCTGGGCACCAAAAAACTGGGGACCCGAAGCCCACTGGAAACAGCCTTCCAATGCAGGAGCACATGGATCTATCCCCAGACCTCCACCCCGCAATTAATCCAGCCCCAGGCCCCCCTGCAATCTCTCTATCCCCACACATCTATCTATCTATTTATGTTGTGCTGATCACCCGGCACATGAGCTCCTGGCACTCAAAATGCTGACGGACAAGGTGCTGGAACTAGGGGTGCTGGGGGTGTAGCACCCTCTAGTTTGAAGTGGTTTCCATCATATCCAGGATTTACAGTTTGGTTCAATGACTCTCAGTGCCCCCACTATAACCCTCTGCTAACGAGTGCACTGGGAGTACTGGGTTGGGAGATGCTCACACTGGCCCACTGGGCAGGTGCTGAAAGCCATGGAGAGCTGGAGAGCACAGTGCGTTGTGGGGAGTGTTGGGGGTCATTGTGCTGTGTCCTGGACCTGTGCCCCCAGGTTCAGAGCTGGGGTCTTGGTGAGTGGGCTGACTGCCAGATACATGACTCACCCCATAGCCAAACACCTCTGAGAGGGGAGTGGGGTCTAGTGATTTTGAGGACAAGGGCTGGGAGCCAGGACTCTTGGGTTCTCTCCCTGGCTTGGAAAGGGGGCTGGCTGATGCCCAGAAATGAGGCTGAAATCCAGATGGGAGGAGAGGGGTCTGATTACCTCTCCGACTGTTGTCCTACTCCATCTCCCAGGGAGACTCGGTTCCCAAGATGGACAGTGGGTCCCTTTTTGGCCTCCTTGGTGCATTCCCATGCTTAAGAGTGGAATGAAGCATATGTCAAAGAGTTCTGTGGCAGATGTATTGGATTAGTCTATAAGGTGCCACAGGACTCTTTGTCACTTTTTACAGATC
This sequence comes from Gopherus flavomarginatus, assembly GCF_025201925.1. Lineage (NCBI taxonomy): Eukaryota > Metazoa > Chordata > Testudines > Testudinidae > Gopherus > Gopherus flavomarginatus. The sequence continues at coordinate 150,963,839 of NC_066618.1, read as the reverse complement.
CAGTCTAACACGGCTACCCCTCTGATACATGAAGTGTGTGTGTGTGTATTTCTGCATGCACGCCCCCCGTGCTAACTACTATGGACCACTTCCCTCCCACAGCCAGGGAGAGAACCCAGGAGTCCTGGCTTCCAGCCCTAACCACTAGATATCACTCCTTCCCCAGAGCTGGGAAGAAAACCCAGACATAACCATAGGCGCTGGAACTAGGCGTGCAGCACCCCCTGGCTTGAAGTGGTTTCCATCATACACAGGGTTTATAGTTTGGTTCAGTGGCTCTTGGCTCCCCCACTATACAAATGGTTCCAGAGCTCCGGACATAATGCTGAGCTTGATAAGTTTATGGAGGGGATGGTGTGATGGGGCTGCCTACAATGGCATGGAGCCGATCTGCAACTGCTAGCAGCAAATACCCACACCATCTGGAGATAGGACACTAGATGGGGAGGGTTCCCTGAGTTACTACAGAGAATCCTTTCCCAGGTGTCTGCCTGTTGGGTCCTGCCCATATGCTCAGGGTCAAACTGATCGCTAGATTTGGGATCAGGAAGGAATTTTCCCCAAGGTCAGATTGGCAGAGACCCTGGGGGGGGAGGTTGCCTCCCTTTGCAACGTGGGGCCTGAGTCACTTGCAGGTTTAAACTAGTGGGAAATGGTGGAGTTTCTGTAACTTGGGGTCTTTAAACCATGAGTTGAGGACATCAATCACTCAGCAGAGATTCAAGGTCTGTTACAGGAGGGAGTGGGTGCAGTTCTGTGGCCTGCCATGTGCAGAAGGTGAGACTAGAGGATCAAGATGGTCCCTTCTGACCTTACAGTCTATGAGTCTGAGCTATAGGCTTGCATGCATTCCCAAGAGCGTGCAAGCTGGTACAGCTGTTCACACTGACTGTGCTTGTCAGTCTGTGTGCAGGTATCTTGGTGGCTGTTTCTGGGTTCCTTACAGCCCTGGGGGACATGCTACGAGGGCAGGGATCAGCCCTGTGGTGACCCTCCCTGTGAAGGAAGAGGAGCTGCTGGTTCCCCAGGTGTCAGTCCTTCCCCTAAATAGACAGTCTGGTTTTCTGGTTTGTAGCTTCCCTGGTGCGTCTGGAGGAGAGCAGCCTGCAGCCTTCAGCCCTGGAGCAGCGGCTTGTCTCTCCTTGCAGGAGTTTGTAAAGGTTGCAGGCAGGAGGCAGCCCTTAACTGGATCATAGAATCATAGAATGCTAGGACTGGAAGGGACCTCGAGAGGTCATCTAGTCTAGTCCCCTGCACTCATGGCAGGACTATGTATTATCTAACCTATCCCTGACAGGTGTTTGTCCAACCTGCTCTTAAAAATCCCCAATGATGGAGATTCCACAACCTCCTAGACAATTTATTCCAGGGCTTAACCACCCTGACAGTTCGGAAGTCTTTTCTAATGTCCAGCATAAACCTCCCTTGCTGCAATTTAAGCCCATTGCTTCTTGTCCTGTCCTCAGAGGTTAAGAACAATTTTTCTCCCTCTTCCTTGTAACGACCTTTTATGTACTTGAAAACTGTTATCATGTCACCTCTCCGTCTTCTCTTCTCCAGACTAAACAAACCCAATTTTGTCAATCTTCCCTCATAGGTCATGTTTTCTAGAACTTTCATCATTTTTGTTGCTCTTCTCTGGACTTTCTCTAATTTGTCCACATCTTTCCTGGAATGTGGCACCCAGAACTGGACACAATGCTCCAGTTGAGGCCTAGTCAGTGTGGAGTAGAGCAGAAGAATTGTTTCTCGTGTCTTGCTTACAACACTCCTGCTAATCCAGCCCAGAATGATGTTCGCTTTTTTTGCAGCAGCGTTACACTGTTGACTCATATTTAGCTTGTGATCCACTATGACCCCCAGATCCCTTTCCGCAGGACTCCTTCCTAGGCAGTCATTGCCCAGGGATCCGGGGTCCCTAGCTGACCTGAGGTAACCCCTTCTTAGCTTATAGGGGAAAGGGGCCAATATAGGCGCTGACTCCGTTGCTGCTGTGTGGTTGGAGCACCCACAGAAAAAAAATAGTGGATGCTGAGCACCCGCCGGCAGGCCCCTCCTCCCCCTGTGGTAACAATCAGGCAAAGTACTAACAAACTTCAACAGGACTTTATTTTTAAAGTGGAAACCTCTTTACCAAGCTGCTGCTGCACCCTCTGTAACTCTTACTCTGCCTCCTCAACTCCTCCTTCCTCCTTCCTGTTTCCTGTCCTTTCAGACTCCCAACAGCCAGTGCTCCCAGTTCTAATAATTACAAGCAACATCTAAACGCCACACCCCCGCAGCGCCGATCAGCTCATCCCTCTCCCCCACAGTGCCTCCCACCAGCCGCCATCAGCTGTTTGGCAGCATCCCGGGAGAGGAACAGGGGGTGGGCCTGGGCGACACATGGCCCAGATGCAGAGAGTGGAAGGAGTGGGACCAGCCCCTTCCAGCCACTGAGACCCTTGGCGGTTGCCTGAGAGAGCAGGGCTAGAGAGGTGACTCCCGCTGCCTGCCCGGGCTCGGGTGCTGGGGTCCCTGGCAGCCGAGCCAGGTGGGGAGCGGAAGCCACCTCCTCCCCAGCCAGGCTCTCTCAGGCAGTTGCAGGGCAGGGCTGCAGAGCAGCGACCGGGAGGGGCCGGCAGGGCCGGCTTTAGGACCTGTGGGGCCCGATTCCATGGTCTGGGTCTTCGGCGGCACTTTGGCGGGGGTCCACTCCATGTTTTCCACCGCCGAAATGCCGCCAAAGACCCCAGAGAGAACCCCTGCCCGCCGCCAAAATGCCACCGGAGTGGACCGCCGCTGGGTGAGCCTAAGGCGAGGGGCCTTCTTAGATGATCAGATTGGTCCCTTCTGACCTATGAGTCTATGAGTCTATGAGTGTGGGCGCAGGGCCCGATTTCGGGGAATTGGTGGAATCGGCCTAAAGCTGGCCCTGGGTGCCAGCGTTAAAAGTGGCTCCCTCCTGCTCCCTGTCTGGGCTCCTGGGGGGCAGGGAGAGTAGCAGAACATGCCAGGAGGGCAGGTGCAGTGGTAGGACAAAGTGCCCCCTCACAGGTAACACAGGGCGGGGAGAGTGTGGTGGCCCCAGGGCTGAGCATGGGGACACACACACGTGACCTGCCCTTTTGCTTGTCCCCCTCCCCCATTATGGGGAGGGATGAGTTGAATAGGGGGCACCCTTGGGGGAGGGGTCGGAGTAGGGGCGGGAAGACGTGGGGTAGGGGTGGGGCATTGGGGGAAGGGATGGAGTGGGGGCGGGGCCTGGGACGGAGCAGGGTGTCGAGCATCCCCTGGGAAATCTGGAAGTTGGTGCCTATGACTGGCCTTCCACCATCTCGTCTGACTGTCACAAATCCCCTCCTGCTCAACGCCCTGCGGCTGCGCCGTGGGCTGAGAACCAGGGCACCCTCGACAGGCCGTGCCTAATCCGTGCCCTGCATGGCTCTCCGAAGCAGAAGGGTTGAAGCGACAGGAACCGTTGCATTCCCTGGTATGTCTGTCCTTGTTCCGGTGCATCCATTTCTGGGGGTCTGTGACGAGGGCCCGAGTAGGTAGTGCCGGAGGGTTCGAATGGCCTGTTTTACTGCCAAGCATTCCTTCTTCACCACGGCGTACTTTGGCTCTCTGGGAGCTTCCTACTAAGGTACAAGACCAGAGGTTCTTCCTCTCTGACCAGGTGGGGAAATCCAGCTCCCAACTGGACCTCGGAGGCATCCCTCTGTAGTATAAACTCCTGCTCAAAGTTTGGGACCACCAGTATCGGGTTACTGCAGAGGGCTGTCCTCAGCTCTGCACAGGCCTCTTTAGCCGCACTGCTCCATACCATGACGTCTGGGCCCCAGGCCTTGATCAGGTCTGTCAAAGGCTATGGTGTGTGATGCTGTAGGATTGATATTACTGTGGTTCTACAATTGCAATGACTCTGGTACAAAGTAAGGTGTCAATGGAACAGCTATGAATTACTAAATGTGATTATCCGGTTTATAAGCACGTATCGTTGTATCTCCAATTATGAATACTGGCCATAGACTTGTGTATCATACATATGTTGTACTCCTGGGTGACACCCTCCCATAATTGACATTAGGTACATGCGGAGGGCCCATTCACGACACTCCACTCTAACAATGGGCCATAGAAGAAATTCACTCCACCCTGTAACCCTTCCTGCGATCGCCTCAGTAAGGATATGGGCAATGGGTGCCCCTGTGGGTCATCAGAGCATGTAAAGACATGTGCTATGCCCATGTGAGCCTGGACTCCATCTTGGGCCAGTAACTTTCCACAAACGGGCTTGAGCTGTGTTTGGGCCAGTAAAATTCCAGGCACATGGCAGAGAATATAAAAGACCCTTGAGATAGCTCCATTTTGCCTCTTCCGGGCTCTGATTCTCTGGACTGTGGATTTACAACTAAAAGGAACATTTTGAACTATGGATTGAGAACCTTCTAATCTTCTGGCAGTTCCCAGAGAGACTTTACAAGCCAGCCATCTATACCATTGCTGCTACAAACCTGCTATAAGGACATTGCAATTATGTGTATGCATTTCACTTATTAGCCGTTATTAAGTCTCTTCTTTTCTTCTGTTATTAAACCTTTAGATTTTAGTCATTAAAGGATTGGCAGCAGAGTGATCACTGGGGAAGAGCTGAGTTATAGATTGACCTGGCTAAGTGGCTGATCTCTGGGATCGGAAGGACCCTATATTCGATGAAATTGATTTTCAATAACCACTCCACACAGAGTCCAGTGCCTGGGTGGTGAGCCACAGGCTATGGTGCCTAAGGAGCCTGCATTTTTGGCTTCTTGTTAACCAGTGTGGTGAGACAGACGGTCACTTTTGTTACTGGCCTGATGCAGGACCGGCACTAGGGGTTTGAGTGCCCTAGGCGGATGGCAATTTCACTGCCTTGCGTGCTGGTCCCGCGGCTGCGCTGGAGCTGCTGCAGTGGTGCCTGTGGAGGGTCCAGCGCTCCGTGGCTCCGGTGGAGATGCCGCAGTGGTGCCTGCGGGAGGTCCACTGGAGCCGCGCGAGCAGCTGACCGTCCGCAGGCACAACAGTGGCAGCTCCACCAGAGCCGCGGAGCACCAGACCCTCCGCAGGCACCACTGCGGCAGCTCCACCGGAGCCGCCTGCAGCCCCCTCTGGCAAAACGGCGCCCACCATTTATTCTGGCGCCCTAGGCGATTGCCTAGGCTGCCTAAATGGTAGCGCCGGCCCTGGCCTGATGTAATCTAATGATAGAAGAACCACCAGTTTCGGTGAGTCTGTCCCATTTCTTAGCAGTGTATCCTGAATTTGGCATCCTCAGCTGTGTCCCACTGAGGCCCAGTGACACCCTGGTAGCAAAGTGGGGAATGAATTGCCCGTAGTACCCCATAATCTCCAGAAATGCTCTGATCTGTTTCTTCTGGATCAGTCACAGCCAACTGTGTATCATTCAAGTTTGTGTGGATGGTGTTTCATGACGCCTCTTCCCGCGGTACCTGAGGTATTTGACTTTTGCTTGCACCTTTGGAGGGATTCACAGTGAAACCTGCTTTCCTTGGGGTATCTAGTGCTGCATCCACCTTTTCCGAGTGCGTCCCAGTCATAACATTTCTTCCCAGATCTGGACCTTAGCGTCCAAAATATGGGTGTTAGCATGAAAACCTCCAAGCTTAGTTACCAGCTTGGACCTGGTATCGCTGCCACCAGCTAAGAATTATACAGTGCCTAGCTCACTGTGGTCTCCCCAAAACCTTCGTTGGGGGACCCCCAGACTCAGATGCCTTGAGTCTTACAACAAAGGGAAATAATCCCCTCCCCTTGTTTCCTTGTTACTTCCTCCCAGGCTCCCCTCCCTGGACGACCCTCGGAGATTCCCTGCTTCCAGTCCTGGAAACACAAGTACCGAGAGATCGAATCTCTCCCCCTCACCCAGAGGGTATGCAAAGTCAGGTTTAGTAAATCTAACACAAAGAGATTTTCCCCTTGACTTTTTCCTTCCACCAGTTCCCTGGTGAGCTGCAGACTCAATTCCCTGGAGTCTCCACTAAAGAAAAACTCCAACAGGTCTTAAAAAGAAAGCTTTATATAAAAAAAGAAAGAAAAAGACATTAAAAATAGTCTCTGTAATAAGATGACAATATACAGGGTCAATTGCTTAAAGGAAAAAAATGAATAAACAGCCTTATCCAAAAAGAATACAATTTAACACATTCCAGCAACTACACACATGTAAATACAAAAGAAAACAATATAAACCTATTGTCTTACTATCCTTGTACTTACAACTTGGAAACAGAAGATTAGAAAGGCAGGAGACAGAAAAATCACTCTCAGAGCCGAGAGGGCACAGACACAAGACAAAGAACAACGAACTCACCCCCAAAACTTCCCTCCACCCAGATTTGAAAAAGTCTTGTTTCTTGATTGGTCCTCTGGTCAGGTGTTTGGTTCTCTGCGTTAACCCTTTACAGGTAAAAGAACATTAACCCTTAGCTATCTGTTTATGACAGTCCCACAATCTGGGCTGTGTATGACCACATCTCCCAGGTGAGCAGCAGCATACTTGCGGTGTGGACCTAATAGTTTATCAATGAGCTATTGGAAGGTTGCTGGAGGAGGATGGTGTACTGGCACAACCCTTCTGGGGTAGAAAAGGCTTTGGCTTCTGTCAAGGTATGTTTCCCACTTTGAACTTTAGCGTCCAGAAAGTGGGGACCTGCATGTACCCTTCTAAGCTTAATTCCTAGCTTAGATCTGATAGTGCTGCCACCAACCAGAAATTCCAGTGTCTGGTACACTCCCTGTCCCCCAAAACCTTCCCTAGGGGACCCAAGACCCAAACCCTTCGGTCCTAAAACAAGGAGAAATAAACCAGTTCCCCTCCTTTCCCTCTCCCAGACTTTCCCCTTCCTGGGTTACCCTGAGAGACTACTGTTACCCAAACTCCTTGGATTTTAAAACAGAGAGGAATTAACCTTTCCCCCCGCTCCTTTCCCCCCACCAATCCCTGGTGAGTTCAGACCCAATCCCCTTGGGTCTTAAACAAGGAAAAAAATCAATCAGGTTCTTAAAAAAGAAAGCTTTTAATTATAGAAAGAAAGAAGTAAAAATTATCTCTGTAAAATCAAGATGGAAAATGTTTACAGGGGACAGGTGAGCAAAGCCCACAGGTAAGTGGGGAACAAGACCTGGGAGATGGGTTGGAAACAGGAGGGAGCACGGGCTATAATGGCAGAGAGAAAGGAGGGTCAGGGCAAAGCTGAGAGGCAAGATCAAACCAGTATCTTAGATGCCTATATACAAATGCGAGAAGTATGGGTAATAAGCAGGAAGAACTGGAAGTGCTAATAAATAAATACAACTATGACATTGTTGGCATTACTGAAACTTGGTGGGATAATACAAACGACTGGAATGTTGGTGTGGATGGGTATAGTTTGCTCAGGAAGGATAGACAGGGGAAAAAGGGAGGAGATGTTGCCTTATATATTAAAAATGTACACATTTGGACTGAGGTAGAGATGGACATAGGAGATGGGAGTGTTGAGAGTCTCTGGGTTAGGGCTAAAAGGGGTAAAAAACACGGGTGATGTCGTGCTGGGAGTCTACTACAGGCCACCTAACCAGGTAGAAGAGGTGGATGAGGCTTTTTTCAAACAACTAACAAAATCATCCAAAGCCCAAGATTTGGTGGTGATGGGGGACTTCAACTATCCAGATATATGTTAGGAAAATAACACTGCGGGGCACAGACTATCCAATAAGTTCCTGGACTGCATTGCAGACAACTTTTTATTTCAGAAAGTTGAAAAAGCTACTGGGGGGGAAGCTGTTCTAGACTTGATTTTAACAAATAGGGAAGAACTCATTGAGAATTTGAAAGTAGAAGGAAGCTTCGGTGAAAGTGATCATGAAATCATAGAGTTTGCAAGTCTAAGGAAGGGTAGAAGGGAGTACAGCAAAATAGAGACAATGGATTTCAGGAAGGCAGATTCTGGTAAGCTCAGAGAGCTGATAGGTAAGGTCCCATGGGAATCAAGACTGAGGGGAAAAACAACTGAGGAGAGTTGGCAGTTTTTCAAAGGGACGCTATTAAGGGCCCAAAAGCAAGCTATTCCGATGGTTAGGAAAGATAGAAAATGTGGCAAAAGACCACCTTGGCTTAACCACGAGATCTTGTGTGATCTACAAAATAAAAAGGCGTCATACAAAAAATGGAAACTAGGTCAGATTACAAAGGACCAATATAGGCAAATAACACAGGAATGCAGAGGCAAGATTAGAAAGGCAAAGGCACAAAATGAGCTCAAACTAGCTATGAGAATAAAGGGAAACAAGAAGACTTTTTATCAATACATTAGAAGCAAGAGGAAGACCAAGGACAGGGTAGGCCCACTGCTCAGTGAGGAGGGGGAAACAGTAACGGGAGACTTGGAAATGGCAGAGATGCTTAATGACTTCTTCGTTTCGGTCTTCACTGAGAAGTCTGAAGGAATGTCTAATATAGTGAATGCTTACGGGAAGAGGGTAGGTTTAGAAGTTAAAATAAAAAAAGAGCAAGTAAAAAATCACTTAGAAAAGTTAGATGCCTGCAAGTCACCAGGGCCTGATGAAATGCATCCTAGAATAATCAAGGAGTTAATAGAGGAGGTATCTGAGCCTCTAGCTATTATCTTTGGGAAATCATGGGAGACGGGGAAGATTCCAGAAGACTGGAAGGGGGCAAATATAGTGCCCATCTATAAAAAGGGAAATAAAAACAACCCAGGAAACTACAGACCAGTTAGTTTAACTTCTGTGCCAGGGAAGATAATGGAGCAGATAATTAAAGAAATCATCTGCAAACACTTGGAAGGTGGTAAGGTGATAGGGAATAGCCAGCATGGATTTGTAAAGAACAAATCGTGTCAAACTAATCTGATAAGCATTCTTTGATAGGATAACGAACCTTGTGGATAAGGGAGAAGCGGTGGATGTGATATACCTAGACTTTAGTAAGGCATTTGATACGGTCTCGCATGATATTCTTATAGACAAACTAGGAAAGTACAATTTAGATGGGGCTACTATAAGGTGGGTGCGTAACTGGCTGGATAACCGTACTCAGAGAGTAGTTATTAATGGCTCCCAATCCTGCTGGAAAGGTATAACAAGTGGGGTTCTGCAGGGGTCTGTTTTGGGACCGGCTCTGTTCAATATCTTCATCAACGATTTAGATGTTGGCATAGAAAGTATGCTTATTAAGTTTGCGGACGATACCAAACTGGGAGAGATTGCAACTGCTTTGGAGGACAGGGTCAAAATTCAAAACGATCTGGACAAATTGGAGAAATGGTCTGAGGTAAACAGGATGAAGTTCAATAAAGATAAATGCAAAGTGCTCCATTTAGGAAGGAACAATCAGTTTCACACATACAGAATGGGAGGAGACTGTCTAGGAAGGAGTATGGTAGAAAGAGATCTAGGGGTCATAGTGGACCACAAGCTTAATATGAGTCAACAGTGTGATACTGTTGCAAAAAAAGCAAATGTGATTCTGGGATGCATTAACAGGTGTGTTGTAAACAAGACATGAGAAATCATTCTTCCACTTTACTCTGCGCTGGTTAGGCCTCAACTGGAGTATTGTGTCCAGTTCTGGGCACCGCATTTCAAGAAAGATGTGGAGAAACTGGAGAGGGTCCAGAGAAGAGCAACGAGAATGATTAAAGGTCTTGAGAACATGAGCTATGAAGGAAGGCTGAAAGAATTGGGTTTGTTTAGTTTGGAAAAGAGAAGACTGAGAGGGGACATGATAGCAGTTTTCAGGTATCTAAAAGGGTGTCATCAGGAGGAGAAAACTTGTTCACCTTAGCCTCCAATGATAGAACAAGAAGCAATGGGCTTAAACTGCAGCAAGAGAGATTTAGGTTGGACATTAGGAAAAAGTTCTTAACTGTCAGGGCACTGGAATAGATTGCCTAGGGAAGTTGTGGAATCTCCATCTCTGGAGATATTTAAGAGTAGGTTAGATAAATGTCTATTAGGGATGGTCTAGACAGTATTTGGTCCTGCCATGAGGGCAGGGGACTGGACTCGATGACCTCTCGAGGTCCCTTCCCATCCTAGAGTCTATGAGTCTTCAGCTTATATAGACTAGAGGGACTCCCTCCCCCCTAGCCTAAGATACAAGTTACAGCAAACAGAGGTAAAAATATCCTTCCAGCAAAATACAGATTCACAAGTTAAGAAAACAAACATAAGCCTAATCCGCCTTTTCTAGCTAGTACTTACTGTTTTGAACATGAGAGACTGTTTTAGAAAGGTTGGAGAAAGACCTGGTTGCACGTCTGGTCCCTCTTAGCCCCAAGAGTGAACAAAGAACAAAACAAAGCACAAACAAAGACTTCTCTCCACCAACATTTGAAAGTATCTTGTCCCCCCATTGGTCCTCTGGTCAGGTGTCAGCCAGGTTCACTGAGCTTCTTAACCCTTTACAGTTAAAAGAGACATTAACCCTTAACCATCTGTTTATGACAGCTTCCTTGGCCAGAGGGATTGACCAATAACCTGTGGTCAGGTTGATGTGGACAAGAATCGTGCTTCTCCCAGTTGGTCAATAAGCTCATCTATCTGATGTATGGGCAGGCATCGAACTGGACCACCTGGTTTAATTTCTGGAAGTCATTGCAGAATCTCCTGGTGCCATCTGGCTTAAGGCACTGGAATGACTGGACGAGAGCATTGACTATGGCACTCCTCAGTGACTCCCAGCTCTAACAGCCTCTTGACTTTGGTCCTGATCTCTTCTCTTTTTGCCTCTGGGATCTGGTCTGGTTTCTGCCCCCAGCAAATTACATAAAGCAGCTTTTCCAGCCAGGCAGCCTCCCACATCCCCCCACAACCTGCTCCTACCTTCCAGCCCCTCAGCCTTGACCTGCACTATCCCAGCCCCAGAACTAAGAGTTGGCTGTTGTTTGGAGCCTGCAGCCAGCGGGAACCATGACAAGCTTTTCTTAGGGGGGCACATGCTTGTTTGCTCCATCAGCACTACCCTGGGGATCAGGACACTTGGGTTCTGGCCCTGGCTCTCAGAGGGGTGTGTTGGGTAACAGTTAGAGCTGGGCTGATCAGTACATGTAGATTGGGTGCATTTGCAGGTGCTATGCTGGAGACCTGGGCAGCCAGCCTGCTGGCCCGCTTTGTAAAATTAGGGGGGTGTCCTAATCAGTGCCAGCCTACCCGGGGAGGCTTTGCTCATTGCTGAAATACAAACACAGACAGCAGGGGTCCGGCTCCAGCTCCCACTATGCGCCTTGTTCTCAGTGCAGAGCATCTCCCCTGGGTAGCAGCGGGTTGGCTTTGGGGGATGGGGGGATCCACTGGGAAATGCCCTCCCAGGCAGAGTGACCTGGCAGAATCTGGTGCCCATAGGAGGGCTGCCCCCCCCTCGCCACTGGGACGGAAGGAGACCTTGAACTTTGCTTGTTTGCCATTTGCAGGGAATTCGTTCACCCTCACCCGATGCACACCCCCAGGATGGATCCTCCTCCAACCCACCTCCTTCCCCCATCCTCGAGGTCCCATTGCCGAGCACTCTGCTGCTGATGCAGTGCTGGCTATTTGAACAGGAGCGATAAGGGGGCCAGGGCCACTGGGGGTCAGCCAGGCTGGGGGAGTGTGAGGAGGGATGAAAGATCAGCTGTGAGAAGAGAGACTGCTGCAGATGGGCTGCTGGGGGATGAATGGTGCTGGCGGCACTGACTCATGGGGGCAATTCAGCCCTCCTGATCCCCTGTGTCCTCTGCTTGCCTGCTCCCCACCCAGGGCAGGGAATGCACTAGCCCCTCTCCCCTGCTGGGAGTCTTCTGTGTTTTAAATGGTTTAGAGGCAATTTGGTGTCCATGAAAGCAAGGGCCTGAGAGTACAGTGTGATGTGGGGGTAGGGACTAGCCCCCTCCACTGCCAGTGCCCCTCAATCCTGACCTGCAGCCTTTCTGCTATCCCAGCCCTGGGCTCCCCACAAACAGCTCTGCTGGTGCCCCTCACTCCTGACTGCAGCCCCCTCCTCCATGCTATATCAGCTGATTAATTCAAAGGACTCTCCCCTGCAAATGGGCTTGGCTGTAGATTTGTCAGTAACATTTCTGAGCAATAATAACCATACATGACACCCCCTGTAGCCTGGCACTGCTGCCCCACGGCACAGTCCTGAGTCCCAGACTCACTGTTCAAAGCCGGCACAGACACATCTAACACAATCATGATACAAATGGCAAACTGTGGGGCATGGACCCATACACATGATGGGAGCTGTGAACGAGTCACTCAGCCCAGGGCACTCTCCCCTCGCAGTCAGTGCAGGCCCCAATGCCCAAGCCCAGCACTAGGGGGCACTGTGCTGCGGGCAGTGAGGTGGGGGCTCAGTGGGGGGGATTGCCCCACACACTCAGTGCTGTTCCCAGTGCCCCAGAGTGGTGCTGAAGGATCCTGAGAGGCTGTTCTGGGGTGTAAGGCCCCCACCCCAGCACTTTCCGCAGGAGCTGGTGTTCGGATCCCATGCAGCAATTTGCGGCCAGCATGCCCCTCCAGGGATGCTGGATTCTCCTTCTCAGTGGCTGGGCTATGTTACTGTCAGCAGCAGCCACGCTCCAGCCCAGCACTGGCTGCCTTCCAGCAGGGCGTACAGTGATCTCTGAGCGCACACAGCCCACACTCTGTGTACACATGTGCACCTACATATGAAGCGCTGCAGAAAACACACACCCAGCTGCACACACACAGGCAGTTGCACGCACCCTCCCAGAGTCTGTTTCCAAGCATGGAAGGGCTGGTGCTGACTATGGGGCTCAGAGCCCACTCCCCCGCACCCAGTCCAGCTCCTATTGGGTTCTGTCAGGGGAGGGGCGAGCCAGGCCTCGTGGGGTCTGGCCTTGGGGCTCTGGGGTGTCACAAGCTACAGGCTGGCGGCCCAGGGGGTCTGTTATCTGGGACTGCCAGGTGGGTATGGCCCCCGCAATCTCCTCCACGCACGTCACAGGGTCACAGCCCTGCTGGCTCCATGACTCAGCACCTGGCCCCACCCTGCCCCCAGAGCCCTGCCCAGGGAGTTTGGTCCAACACATGGGACCACAGAGCCCTGGCATCAGCTTGTGCCGTGATTGGTCTGCCCCTCAGGCCCAGCCCTCCGCCGCCAAGCAGACGTCAGGGGCAATGGGCAAGAGCAGAGTCTGATGTGCTTTGGAGGAAGGGGCTCTCCCCAAACCACTGGTTAGTGTACTTGAGTGGCTTAACAGCGCACCAGACTGGGATGTGGCCAGGACTCTTGGGTTCTCTCCCCAGCCCAGGGAGGGGAGTGGGTCTGGTGGGTTAGAGCCATGGCCGGCTCCAGGCACCAGATGAGAAAGCACGTGCCTGGGGTGGCACGTTGTAAGGGGTGACATTCTGGCCAATCTTGGGGTGGCATATTCTGGCCGCCCTGCCGTGGTTCTCTTTTTTTTTGCTTTGGCAGCCCAGTTCACAGCTCCAGATCCCCCGGCCGGCTCCCTGCGCTCTGCCAGTCCCAGCCCAGCCCTGCAGGGGCACAGACCCCAGCCTGGAGGGGAAGGAACTAGTGATCCTTGCTGCTCTCCGTGCTGCTGGGCTCCTCGGGACATGCCACTCCCTGCCATCTGCACCGGCCTCTGCCTCCTGCACCACTCAGAGCCCGGCCCGGCTGAGCCGCCTTTAAAGGAGTAGCTGAGCCAGCACCCCCTGCAGCCCCTGGGGGGCTCCACCTGCCTGGCTGGGAGAGACACCCCAAGGCCAGATGGGGGAGCCCCTCTCACACATCTGTGAATGGGCTGCAGTGCCTGGCTGCCCATAGGTGGAGGGAGCAGGCGGGTGCCGCCCTTCATCCCCCTGTGAGCCACCTTGACCGCCCTCCATGCACTCCCTGCAGCTGGGTTTTTTTTTCTTTTGCTTGGGTAGTCCAGCCGCCCTTTATTTTATTTTATTTTATTTTTTGGCTTGGGGCAGCAAAAAAGCTAGAGCCGGCCCTGGTTAGAGCAGTGGGGCTGGGAGCCAGGACTCCTGGGTTCTATCCCAGGCTCTGGAAGGGGAGTGGGGTCTAATGGTTAGAGTGTGTGTGGGGGGGGCGGGCTGGGAGCCAGGACTCCTGTGTTCTATCCCAGGCTCTGGGAGGAGAGTGGGATGTAGTAGTTAGAGCTGAGGAAGGGGGAATCAGATCTCCTGGGTTCTAGTTCTGGCTGTTGAAGGGTGGAGGCCTTAGGAAAGCCCTGTCACTGCTGCGTGCCTCAGTTTCCCCTTATGGTCTAGCTCCTGCATGGGGGTTATAAGCCTGGAAGGGACCCTGCAGTCTCCTGGCTGATCTGGGACAGCCCCTGAGATGCATCTGGGGTTCTGCTGGTAAAGCTGAGTTCACCTCATGGGAGGCCTATGTGCTAATGAGACCTAGTGAGCATGCAGCTTCTCTGCCTCTGCAAGGAAAGGGCCAGGAGCTCACCAGCGGTGGGGGCACCACTGAGTAGCCCCCAGGGAGGTGTGCGTGCAACTTGAATGGACACAGGGATGCAAGTCACACAGGGATGCAGCACAAGTGGGGCCACTGAGTGAGGGAGTTCTAACTAAAACAAGTTGCACCTTAAACTTGTTCATAAAGCATTTGAACAGTATCCGGAGCTCAGCCCTGCAGAGTCACCGCTCCAAACCTAGGCTGGGTTAAGGGCCTTACAGGAATAGCAGCCTCAACAGACTGGATCAGACTGAGGTCCCCCAAGCCCAATCTCCTGTCTGCGCCGGGGAGAGGGAGCTGTGGGGTAACCGCCTGTGATGAAGTGAGACTGTTGATGTTTCCTCTGAATACTGTATGGGTGCCTCAGTTTCTGGCCGACATTGTCTCCGTGGCAACTAATGGCCTGGCCCTTCCTCCCTGCAAGGGGATGCTAAAGGTGTGGGAGAACAAAGAGGACAGGTGACCTGGCCCCAGGAAAGGAACTCAGCAGAGAAGGAGGGGCTAGAAGGGGTTTCAGTTTGGAGCTGGCTGGGGACTAGGAGTGAGGGCAGATGGGGGCGTCTGCCTCACTGGGCCCCAGAATGGACCCAGCTGAGGGGTCCCGTTCTCTGTACCTACAAGCTCTGCTTTAGACTATGTTCCTGTTATTTAATAAACCTCTGTTTTACTGGCTGGCTGAGAGTCACATCTGACTGCGAAGTGGGGGTGCAGGACCCTGTGGCTTCCCCAGGACTGCGCCTAGGCGGACTTGCTGTGGGAAGCGCACAGAGGGGCATATACTGAATGCTCCAAGGGCAGACCCAGGAGATGAAGCCGTGTGAGCTTCTTGCCCTGAAGACAGTCTGCTCCAAGGGAGAGGAGGCTCCCCAAAGTCCTGACTGGCTTTGTGAGGAGCAGTTCCAGAGCATTGCCCAGGGACTCCGTGACACCGCCACCCTGTGTCGTTAGGTCTCCTGGCCCATTAGACTGGAGCAGTGAGTGGAAAGCAGGGGGATGAGTTTACCTCTGTACGCAGCATTGGTGAGCCCTACAGCCTCCGGTTCTGATGCCACATTTCAAAACGTTATTCTGTGGTCTTGCCTGGAGAGCAGGGACCAGAGCAGACGACCGCTCATGGCCCCTTCCAGGTCTAGGCTTCTGGGAAGAAGGGGGTTAAACATTGGAGATGGGCCAGCTAAGAGCCCCCAAAGACTTGGATGGCTGGAGGAAATGCCTGAGTGCAGGAGACTTGGTCCGTCTGATTAATAAATCCAGAACAGGCTAAACGTCGCCTGAATTACAGCATAGGCTGCTAAAGTCACCTAATGGAGCATGGGAGAACAAGAGCCAGCAGCCGGAAGCTGAACCAAATTGAAATTAGAAATAAGGGATATGCACAGCGTCTGGAAGGAGGTGATGGATTCTCCATGGCTTTGGCCAATGCCTGGAGCCTTTCTGGAAGACGTTTTAGTCATTCTCAACTTTTTCCCAGCCTTCACATTTATGAACTGAGGAGTGTGAGATGGCCAGGGGAATGCCAGGGGAGCATGGACTATAGTAATGGGCTTGGCTGAGACTATGGGGGGACCTGGGTCAGTACCGTAAGGACAGGGAAACCAGAGACTACAGCAAAGCAGCCCCCGCTGGAGGGGAGAGAGGAGCTGCCTGGCCCCACCTGAGATCAAGAACTGCTAGAACTACACTGTGCCGGGGCGCGGAGCACGCAGGCTTGGCAGGTGGGCATGGATGGTGGCAGCAGGGCACGGGATGAGAGGCACCCCAGGCTAGCAGATGGGCATGGGATGGGGGGCATGGGCTGATGAGTGCATGTGAGATGGGTGAGGGGACATCAGGTGGGCACAGGGTGGGCAGCGGGGAGGGCAAGTGGGGGGCAGTGCCAGAGGGTGGTGAGCTTGGCTCAGTCACGGAGACCCTGGGGAGACAGGTTCATGCTGGGCACGGGGTTGGGGAGGGCACCCTAGGGACACGTGGAGGGGGGCGATCGGGCACGGGCCGGGGAACACGGGGGGAGCCGTCCCCGCTGGGACGGGACCAAGCCCCGCAGTCTCGGGCAGGAAGCCCCCCGCGGACGGGCCGGGCCGGGGCGGGGCGGCTGGCGCGGCCCGATAGCCGGGCAGGCGATAAAAGGCTCCACTTCCAGCCGGCTGCTCGCTCGCTGCCCTGGCCAGTGCGCACCGCAGCGCTCATGGGCAGCCTCCCCGGGGAGCCGGACGCCGCGCTGGCCCCGCCCCAGGACGGGCCCCGGAGGGCCAAGGGGCCGGGGGGCGCCCCCAAGAGGGCCTGTCAGCACCGGTAAGGGGCAGCGCGGAGCCGGGCGCCCCGAGCCGACGGGGATGGGCCGCTCCACGCCGGCTCCGCTCGCCAGCTCGGGGGCAGCCCGGCAGGGGCGCTTGGCCCCATCCCACTCCTCCGCGGCGCCCCGGCTAACCGAGAGCCGCGCGCGGGGCTCCCGTGGGGAGGGGGGAAGGCGCTGGAGCCTGGCACCCCCCGGTGCAGAGCGCCCCCCCCCCCGGGGCTGGCTAGCGACTCCCCAGCAAACCTGCCCCCCCCCCCCCCGCCGGCTTCATTCAAACAAGTCTTAAAAACCAAAGGAGCAGAGCGGGGTGGCACTGCCAGGCCTGCCTGTGCCCTGCGCCCCTCCTGCCTGTGCCTGGCCGGTCTAGCTGGACCGTCTCTTGCTGTCCCTGGTATAGTGGGGCCCTGATCTCAGCTGGTCTCTAGGGGCTGCTGTAATGTCCAGGACTCTCCGAGCTGGATCTAGGTAACCCGGCCTGAGCACCCAAGGGAGCGTGTGGATTGCGAGCAGTAGCTCTCTGAACACCCTGGAGGGGGTGCTGCGGTGGGGAGCTGTGTCTGGCTTGGATGGGCTGGGGGAGGGGATGAACTCATGCCGGGCACAACGGAGGTCACTATAATTATCCCTGTTGTGCTGGTGGGGAAACTGAGGCCCCATGAGGGAAAGTGACTGCAGGAGGCTGTTGGCAGAGCTGGGAATAAAACCCAGGTTACCTGGGCCTCAGGCCACCTGGGCCCCAGGCCAGTGCTCTCTCCACTACGCCATTCTGCCTGTCTTATTGCTAATGATTTTAACCTCCCTTGGCCCAGGTGTCAGTGATGACACAAGGTGCAGCATGAGAGCATTCAGCTCGGGCTTCCAGTCAGGACAGCTCAGTGAGAACAAGTCTCTCCATTCTTTAAAGCGCTCATCAGTGTGGTATCTAGGCACCAGACCTGCTGTAGAAGCCACTGTATCTAGATGCTTCCCAATCTGTGACCTCTTGAGACCTGTGAATTCCTCTAACCCCTAGATCGCCAAGGCCTTTAAAGTAGGGTCAGTATCTCTGTTTAATTGATGGGGAAACTGAGGCACAGAGTCACAGGATTTGCCCTAGGTTGGCTGGTGAGTCAATGGCAGAGCTGGGCCTGCCCACCCCAGGTACAAAGTGTTGCCTCTGAGGGCAGCAAAGAAGGGTTAAAATGCTCCAGACCCACAATCTGATCTGAGGACAGAGCAGATGCACCTGGTGCAGCTGAGCCTACCAGGTAGAGATCTGGGAGGGGGCAGATCTTGGCAGCAGGGGTAGAGGGGCTGGAGACCATTCCAAGAAGCGGGGGCCGAGAACAACCCAGCCTCTGGGCCCATGGACAGTTCTGTGACTGTCACCAGGGGGATCCAATCCTTCCCTCCCCAGGATTCAGCTCCCCAAGGGCATCCTGAGACATAG
This sequence comes from Gopherus flavomarginatus, assembly GCF_025201925.1. NCBI lineage: Eukaryota > Metazoa > Chordata > Testudines > Testudinidae > Gopherus > Gopherus flavomarginatus. The sequence goes on along the minus strand of NC_066618.1, from coordinate 150,945,647 downwards.
GGCCTGCTTTGGCTCCTGCTGAGTCACTGGGAGCTCAGCCATGGGCATCAGCTGGTGCTGGTGGGTGCTGATCTCCCACAAATTCCCTTGGGCATCCTGGATGCCAAGGCAGCCATTGCCTGAGCTCTCTGGGGCATCTCTGTGGTGCATGCCCCATTTCCACATCAAAAGGCATTTTTCTGCTCTAATAATTTGTATTGTCTTACACTGTGTGTGTATGTCCAAAGCACCAGAGCAAAAGGGAATGTCCTGAGGGGCTATAGAGGGCTCAGACAGATGCCAAAGGGTTCCACATGCCCGGCAGGGCTCACCATGGCAAGGTCTGAGGAGCTGTCAGCCTAGCAGTCCCCAGCTCAGGGGCACAATGTAGGCCAGTGGCTCATCTGTGTGCCTGAGGCATGGGAGACCTGGGTTTCCATTCCCGTCTCTGCTCGGGCTGCCGCTACTCTGTGCCTCAGTTTCCCCATCTGTAAAATGGGAGTAGGGGTGCTATTCCAACCCACTACTAGATCTGTGATTTGAAAAGCACTGTAGGATGGAAGTGGGGTGTGCAGAAAAGCAGGGATTCAGCCTGATTCTGTGTGCGGGGCACAGTGTTTCCTCCTCATAGTGACAGCACCTCCTCCTTGGAAACAGAATTCTCCTGTTCCCCTCTGCCTCCTGACTGCATGGGAGGCTGCCCTCTCTGAGCGCAACCTGGCTTCGCTCCTCTGGGGAGTGTGGGGAGGTAGGGGCTGTTTGAAAGAGGGCGATTCTCTGGGAGTTTTGCTGAAAGCTTTCTGCCCCCATCTCTGCTGACAGCTACATTCTCAGCTAATAAAGAAGGACAGCAAAATCCAACCAGTAATCCTAAATATTTCTCTTCCACAGCTACCTATTGCAGCAAATCTCGGGGGGGGGGGAACAGAGGGGTTCAGGGGAATATAGTGAATGAAAGAAGGAAGGGGAACACACACGTGCAGGGCAGCGTAGGGAGGTGTAAATGGGAGAGGGAATTTGGGGTGGAAACTCCAGCAGTTTTGCCCTGTGCTGGTGAAACAAAGCCACTGGAGACCTCTTTGAACTGTTCTGTGTTCTGTCTCCTCTGTGCTGGCCTGCAGCACCGTGTGGGTGAATCCAGCCATTAAAAGATGTATTTAAGAAAATGGTTTAAGGTTGATGCTTCTTTCTTCAAATCCTCCAAAATATCCCACAGTAATGGTCAGGTTGGGTTTCTCATTCAGTGTTTGTGTGTGAAACTATCAGTGAAAAACGCTGAGTGCTTCAGTGCAGGGACTGTTCTTCATTGCTAGGTACAGAGCCTAGCACGGTGGGGTCTCTGTTTTAGTGGCAGCCTCTAGGGCAGGGGTGGGCAAACTACAGCCCTGTTGGCCACATCCGGCCCACCAGCTGATTTAATCCAGCCCGCCAGCTCCTCCTGGGGAGCAAGGTCTGAGGCTTTCCCCGCTCCAGCTGGGGAGTGGGGTCGGGGGCCACTCCATGCACCGCTGCTTCCAGAAACAACAGCATGTCCTCCCTCCAGCTCCTATGTTCAGGGGCAGCCAGGGGGCTCTGCGTGCTGCCCCATCCACAGGTGCCACGCCTGCAGCTCTTATTGGCCAGAGATTGCAGCCAATGGGAGCTGCCTGTGCACAGGGCGGCACACAGAGCTCCCTGGCCATGCCAGAGCTGGAGTGGGGACATGTTGCTGCTTCTGGGAGCTGTTTGAGGTAAACGCTGCCCAGAGCCTGCACCCCTGACCCCTTCCTGTGCCCCTGCCCCAGCTTGATCCCCCCTCCAGCCCTCTGAACCCCTCAATCCCAGCCCGGAGTACCCTCCTGCACCCCAAGCCCCTCATCCCCAGCCCCACCCCAGAACCTGCGCCCTCAGCTGAAGCCTTCACCCCCCACTGCACCCCAACCCTTTGCCTCAGCCCGGATCCCCCTCCCACACCTTGAACTCCTCTTTTTTGGCCCCACCCCAGAGCCCTCACCCTCTCCTGAACCCCAACCCCAATTTTGTGAGCATTCATGGCCCACCATACGATTTCCATACCCAGATGTGGTCCTCGGGCCAAAAAGTTCACCCACCCCTGCTCTAGGGGCTACACAGAGTGAGAGGGACATGGGTTCTTCGCAAGAAACCAGCAGCCAGGCAGGACAGTGGAGGATCATGTTACAGAGCTATGTAATAGAGCTAAACTAAGTGGAATGGCCCAGTCAACAGGTGGACTAATGAGACCAAATTATCCAAGGCATAAGTGATAACCAGGTCAAAGCAAAGTTATCGGGAGAGATTGAGTTAAGGTGGCAAAGACTGGTGAAAAAGCATGTCCCCCAAAGCAAAGCATTTGGGTGGAAAAGAACTGAATTGCTTCTCCTTCCAAACACTTCCCAAGGCCAAAAGACAGACCAGGGAAGGGCAGAAACCAGCTTGATTTGCAATCCATGCAGAGGAGATTGTAATGCAATGCAGAGGTCTCCAGAAGAAGCCAAGTGTTTGTGCTCGCAACAAAAGCAAACATGTTGCAAGTGCATATTGCGCTCTGTCCATATTGCAAAGAGAGAAAATCAAAGTGTGTTAATGATTGGGCAGCCGGTGCGAAAGCAACGTGAAGGTTCTGCAGCACGTTGGCTTGCGATGGAGGAAAGACGTGGACAAAGAATGCATTCCAAACCAGTTACCAGAACTGAGTCTGCATATACTAACTTCTCAGTGAATGCCCTGTAGAAATAAAAACCTCAGCTAGCTGGCGGGGGGGACCTTCCCCAGTGTGTAGCTAATGGGAGATATGTTGGGATGTTTCCAGTACTGCCAATGCAAAACGGACAAAAATCATGACGTCAGCCCCCCGAAAACTGAGATTCTTAAAAAATCATGAGATCGTGTGATTTTTTTTTTCTTTGCCTTCTGGCCTTTTAGCCTTTAGAGCGTGCTTGGTTTGCATTCCCCAGCTCTTCTTTGCAGTGGCGAGAGTTGGAAATTTTTAAAAAATGTAAGTTGAAAGTCTTGTGATTCTGGGATCGGGGGCTTTCAGACAAACACTAAAGACTGTGAGGTTGAATCCTGCATCTTCTCTGCTGGTTGGCGTGGGTGGTTGGGGTACATAGGGGATCCTGAGCAGGCGGGGGTCTGTGCCCCTGTGCCAAGGAAATGCTGCTCTGAAGCACTATGCAACCGTTTCATCACCTTGGCTTTGCTGCACTGGCTGCTGGATGAGGTTGATAAGAGAGTTCAATGAATCACATGTCCCAGCTGTTTGCAGAGAGAGCCCTGGAGATTGCGCAAGGCTCTGACGCATGTTTGGGCTGTGGGGTGTCTCCCCTTGGCTTGGGGGTGGGGCTGCTGGGAGAGGGTCACGTGATCTTTGAGTATGTTCTTTTTCTCAGCATGCGGAGGGTGGCATGGGACCCCGTCCGCAGCAGGAGCCAGGTTGGACGATCCTTGTCGAACGAGGCACTGGCTCGGCACCTCCAAGCTGTGCTGCACTGTATCCTCAAATGCTACTGAAGCCAGTGGGTGTTTCACCACCCTCTGTCCCCTCACCAGCATCTGTGGCCTTGCGTGAGCTGGCTGGGTGGGGATGAGCTTCATGGCAGGATTCTGCCTCCCTGCAATGCCCGGGGCAGCCCTTCATGGCATAGGTGGGTGTCTCGCTGCTCAGGACTGTGAGAAGAGTGACCTCACACACCCTGTGGTCTCACACGGTCCTCCCTGGCTTTCATTGGGCTGCAGGTCCCTATTTGCTCCTCCAGTCCCAGCGCTGCCCATGGAGAGCCTAGCTCAGCAACAGCATCACCCCGCTTCTATGCGAGTGTTCATCCCGAGGGTCCTGGAGCATGCACCGCCCAGTTCAGGTCTTCTTTGGTGGGCCCCAGTTTAGTATTCGGCCCACTGCAAGTGATGGTTGCACTGCCGAGCCAGGGCCCCTTCTCAGGCCCAGGGAATTGCTGGGTCTCAGTGGCCAGCTCAGACCTTGGCCTCAGGCAGAGGCTGCTGATGGGGGAGCAGGCGATCACTGGGAATTGTACAGTTTTGTGTCCTCAGCCAATGGAATCCACTTTAAAAACAATGAACATTTGTAACAATGAAATGTTTCCTTTTGTTCTGTCTGCACAGCACCTGGCGCAGTGGGGCCATGGTGCATAACCAGGGCTTATGGGCACTACCAGAATATAAACAATGCTAATAAGTGACAGCAAGGATAAGCCGCACCTTTCTTCTCCATAAGCCTCACTGCTTGAGCTCAAGGAGAATCTCTGGGAGCAGTTAACAGTATTGGGCCTATGCTACGTAGGTGAGCAAGTTACTGCCTCTTACTTACACATGCAAGTCCTCTGTCAAGCCAGCCATCGAGAGATGAATGCTGCAGCTCGTCTTCTGCACATCCAGAAGGATCATAGGCAGAGAAGAGGCGAGGTCTGTGCTCTGCGTTCCCACAGCTATGACACCAATCTGCCCAGAAGAGCAACCGTGACAATTTGTAGAGTTTTAGGACCAGAGTCTGGCCTCTTGCATAACCTAGGCCAGAGAACCTTGCACAAGGAAATAACTGCCAGACTGGGTCAGACCCAGGGTCCATTTAGCCCAGTATCCTGTCTGCTTACAGTGGCCAATGGCAGGTGCCCCAGAGGGAATGAACAGAACAGGGAATCATCAAGTGATTCATCCCCTGTTGCCCAGGGGAGGGATAGCTCAGTGGTTTGAGCATTGGCCTGTTAAACCCTCCATGAAATCACACAATGATTCCTGCATCAAACTTATTACTTCTGTCTGAACTAGAGCATATCTTTAGACAGAGACTTCAAGTGATGGAGAATGCACCCAGGCAAGTTGTTAAAAACTTGTGCCTTTTCTAGTCTGAATTAATCTAGCTTCAGCTTCCAGCTCTTAAATCTCATTAGGACGTTTTCTGCTAGATTAAAGAGCTGTCTTCTATCAGATCTTTTTCTCATGTAGGCATTTAGAGTGGGATTAAATTGCCTTGTAACCTTGCAAACTGATGGAATGCAGTGACACTGAAAAGGACGTAGGAGTCCTGGGAGATAATCAGTTGGACTTGGGTTCTTGTTCAGAGGTGCATGACCTTGCATTGACTATATTAAAACCAAGGTTATTCAAAGGAGCCTATTTTATTAAGTGACCCAGTACAGTCTGTTTTCTGAGTGGTAACTGTGTTAGTCTGTATCAGCAAAAAGAACGAGGAGTACCTGTGGCTCCTTAGAGACGAACACATTTATTTGAGCATAAGCTTTTGCGGGCTAAAACCCACTTCATGCCTGTATAATCTATATACAGTCTGTTTAATCTGTCCCCATAATTATTTACTGATCCACCAGTTTGTGTCCTCTGCAAACTTTACAAGCTATGATTGTCTACTTCCGGAACATTGATAAAGATTTTGATTTGCGGTGGGCCAAGAGCAGATGCCTATGGCATCCCCATTAGACAATTTCCCATTTACAATTACTTTTGAGATCTATCAGTAAGCCAGTTTTTACTCTATTTAACATGGGCTGCATTGGTTCTCTCTGGTGCTAAAATGTTTATATCAGAATGTCAAGTGGGACTTGGTTAAATATCTTACAAATGTAATCTATTCTAGCGATACAGTGACCTTTATCAACCAAACCTGTGAACTCGTTTAAAAAATAGAAAAGCCCCCAAGACTTATTTCTCGTAAACCCATGTTGATTGGCATTGTGTGCCTAATCTTTGATTGTATCCCTTAATAAACTTTCTATGATTTTGCCAAGAATTGATGTCTGGCCATAAAAGGCATCAGCAGCATCCACCCTGCCCTCCATGGCGCAGACATGTTCCTTCACACTACTTACCAGCTCTCCGTCTGATCCTTTGCCCCTGCAGATCAGAGCCAAATGCGAAGTGAACACCTCCTCCACATGCTGGGGTGGGGGGGGAGGGGGGAAGAGAGGGGAAATCTGCAGAGTGAGCAGGAAGCCTCCCCCAACCTCTGTTTTCCATCAATGCTCAGCGCAGTTTGGCTCCTGTTGTGCTGGCAAGGAGGGTGGTGCGAGGGTTCATGGCCGCCGGATGTGCAATGCTCCTGTGGCAGCAGCCATCGAAAGCTGGGATCTGACAACAGCTTCCAGCTATGCTGCCTTGGTCGCCTCTCACCTCTGGGCCTGTCCTCATGCTGCTGCTTCTGGGGAGGGGCTTGTCTTCTGAAGACCTTGTAGTGCAGGAGGCTCTGATATAGGGGCCCCCCCCTCCTTTCTCCTCACAGCGGCCTGATTCTTGCCTCTTCACGCCCCCCCTGCTCCCCATGAACACGCTGGTTGATTCCCTTCAACTCTGCTGGGAGCCAGAGACTGGGAACAGGGCTGGGAGCTGCTGGGTTTAAGGCACTTCCACTCTCCGTGACTGGCCAGTGTTTATCACCTCAGGAATTTTTGGTGGGAACGCCTGCCCATGGGCCACCTGAAAATCATTTGATGCCAGAGTGGCGCCGCTATGAGGGGCACAGACCCCAGGGCTGCCTCATGTCCCTCTGCTGGGGTCAGGGCGGGAGCTGGGCCCCTCCCCCAGAGGCAGCAGACTGCTAGGGGCTCAGCACATTTGCTTTCATTGCCCCTCCTCGTGGAATTCCTGCTCCCCCCGATTTATTAGGCTGTTGCTGGGCTAGACATGGCCTGTCCCACTGCTGAGCGGGTCTACTCTGCCTGGCTACAGAGCACGAGGCTATTCCAGCCCTGGCTCATTAGCTCAAGCTGTAGTTGCTCCGGCTGCTCACTCCAGAAGACCCAGGTCCATCAGCCCCCTGGCCCTGGGCTTCTCTGAGTTTCTAGGGCAGGTTCCAGCTGCCCACCCAGCTCCTTTACGCTGCCCTAAGGAAATCCGCCCCCGTGCAGCTGCTCCCCCTACATCTCCTTGCGAGGGCAGTGGCTGGGGTGGCAGCTGCTCTAGTTGGATGTCGGGTCCCTGGTCCCTGATCCCTGGTCCGTCCCTCTGTACCGGGGCCCTGATGCTGCGTTTTTGAAGGGACTGAAGAGCAAAGGCTGCACTTGCCCTCCAAAGTCCATTAGCTGTTTTGGAAATCTTATGCCTCAGTAACAATGCCCAGCTCTTATTGCCAGCAGTAGCATTCCCACCCTACAGATGGGGAAACTGAGGCACGGGGCAGTGACAGGATTTGCCCAAGGTCACCCAGCAGGCCCATGGCAGAGCCAAGAATAATATCTAGGTTTCCTGAGCCCGAGTCTAGTGCTGTACCCACTAGGCTAAACTGCCCAGCCCTCCTGCCAGGTGCAGGGCGGGCTCCAGCCCTGGGGTTAGGTGGCCCTTCTGTGGTGAGTTTGACCCTTGATGTCTCTGCCGGACTCGTTCAGTCGCTCCTCCCCAGATGATAGCTTTGGAGTGTTGCACCCTGCTGAGGTTCCTGGACACCAGCATTCCCCAATGGGTCTGTGCTCCCCCTCGACAGTGCCAGTCCTGGCTCCCCCTGGCTGGTGGCTCCCCTGGCCAGCTCTTGTTCCTTCCCAAGAGCAGATCCTGTTTGTGCTGCAGGAGCTGTGGGAAGGGCTGGCTGCTCATGAGGCTAGGGGAGCCCATGGCAGCAAGCCTGTGTGCACAGGGTGGGTCTGAGTGGGGCACGGCCGTGTTACCAGCCCCAGCATCCTGGCAGGCTGTGGGCAGATGGGTGCAGAGAGGAGACTGTTTGTCTCTGTCAGTCACCAACAGCTAAATCCCCCTGGCCTGGAGGTGAGGGAAGGACAAATGCAGGTCCCAGCTAATGTCCCTGTGATGGCAAACCCAGGGCCAGCATGCCTGGAGCAGCGCTGGTGTGACCAGGCGCTCACCAGCATTCCCCTTCAAAGCCTCGGCCCAGCTCCCCTCCAGAGATACAGCCCAGCGGGATGGGTGGCGAACTTGGGGCAGGGGGCAGGAACTGGGGGTGGCAAACTGTGGTTCTCACAGGGGCTGCTTGAACAAAGGAGGAGTGAGCTGGAGGGGGTGCCAGGTGGGGGGTGTTGGTATTAAAGGGGGGCAGTGCCAGCTGGAGAGCGAGAGCCCTGGGGAAGCAGGGCTGCCCCCCATTCACCCTCTGCTGTCATTTTCCTTCCAGGATCTTTGTGAACCGCAGCCTTGCTCTGGAGAAGATCAGGTGCTTTGGCTTCGATATGGACTATACGCTGGCGAGTGAGTTCTGGGCCAGGAGGAGGGGTGGGGTTACTATAGGGCAGGGCCCACCTCTGGCCTGGCCCGTGAGGAGCTGGGTGGCACCATGGAATCCAGTCGATGGGCCAGGAGGAGGGGTGGGGTTACTATAGGGCAGGGCCCACCTCTGGCCTGGCCCGTGAGGAGCTGGGTAGCACCATGGAATCCAGTCGATGGGCCCAGGAAGAATTTTGGGTAGGCACCAAGCTAACCTGCCTGGTCTGTGGTTTGGTCTGTGAGGTTCTGGCCTGTATCTGGGGTCCCAACAGTTTGGCCTGGTGGCTTCGCCACTGGTTTGGGGGTTCTGCTGGCTTCCCCCAGTTTGCTCCGGGGCCCAGGACTGTCTGTGGTGGCTGCCTGCTGAGCCCCGCCCCCGTCTTGTTCTCAGAAATCCAGAGTAACCCTCCCCTCGGCCCTGGCGCAGCTCTGGATTCACACCAGGTTCTGGCCATCAGCTTGGATGGGAGCAGGGGCTAGATCCTAGTTAGTTCTAAGGCTGCCTCTCGCATATACCGGCTAGCTGGCCCCATATGGGCCATGGCCCAGTGGGGATGGGGTGCGAGTGCCAGGGGCTCCCCACATTCCAAAGGCAGGTTCCATTTGCCTGCCCCAGCGGGGCTCATGCTGGTTACGCTGTCTGCAGCATACCAGTGCCAACGGGCGAACTGGGACCTCCTGCCCCTCCCCCTGGGTGTCCCTACAGCCTGGGGTCTTTAGAGGAGGCACCCCTGGACCCTATTCCCTTGGTCTGGAGGAAGGGTTCCCCCCGCTGGCTGCTGGAGCTCTGGCTTGTGCTCCTTTTCTCTTCCCTCCCCCTGCCCGCAGTGTACAAGTCCCCAGATTACGAGGAGTTGGCCTTCGAGCTGCTGCTGGACCGGCTGGTCTCCATTGGGTACCCCCACGAGATTCTGAAGTACCAGTATGACCCGACCTTCCCCACCAGGTGAGCGCTGCCCCCACAGCCGCTCTGGGCTGTCCCCTAGCGAGCCCCACCGACTGCTTGGGGGTGGGGTGGGGAAGTGATGCTTTAAAGTGCCCCTCCTTCCCCAGTGCGCCAGACTCGTGGTGTCTGAACACCCCCAGGTCAAAGGGGTTTGGTTTACACCACTAAGTGGCTATTTGCCCCCTTCAATCTGAGAGTCAAGCTGGGCTCCCTGGATATCATCCTCTGGAGTGAATGGCCAGAGGCTGCGTTGCTCAGCACCTAGGAGCTCCAGCTGGGGGGTGGGGGGTTCCCTTGTTCGTCATGGGGAGGGGGAGATGGGGGAACCTCCATTGTTCCCAGGGGTCTTGGGCCTTGTCCGTTGCCACCCTGCCTTGTCACTTACCCCCATGCCAAGCAGTTGCTGGTTGCTGCCATTCCAAGTTGGCACCCCATACCCAGGTGTAAACACAAGGCACACGACACGATGGGCTGGGCCCTGGAGGCCCAATTGGTCCCAGGTGTAAACCCAGTGACACTAGTGGGGTGACACCAATGTGGACAGAAGATGCTGTTTTGGTGGTGCTGTTCAGCCAAGGACCTGAGTGGTTTCCTGAGGCCTGTGGAGTCAGTGAAGCCACCAGGTGACAAGGGATGGGCAAGGGGGGGCTGGCATTGCTCCCCCCCAGGTCACAGTGCTTCAGAACCCAAGACCCTGCCGCTCATATACTGCCACGCCAGTGGAGCCCAGCCCCCTGCTTCGGACACAGCTCTGCTGCTGGGACTGAATTCCCCTGCGTGGAGGGTCGGCGGGCTGGTGCCAGAGGTTATAGCAGCTCCTAGAGCTGGTTGCTCTCTGAACGGGGCCCCCCCCGTCCCTGGACACTCTCCTCTCCCCCCTGCAGGGGCTTGGTGTTTGATGCTCAGTACGGGAACCTTCTGAAGGTTGACTCCCATGGGAACCTGCTGGTCTGCGCCCACGGCTTCCGCTTCCTCAAGGGGTAGGTGCCTTTGCTGCTCCTCTTGCCAGCTCAGCAGGCTGGCTGGTGCGGGCATGGCCCTGGGGTGGGGTGGGGCAGGGGCCCTGGGGTGGGGTGGGGCAGGAGCCCCGGGAGACTCTGGAGCAACCCCCCGCACCCAGGGGCTGGCGGAGCTCTTCCCGTGCTGAGTCCATGGGCTCCCGAGTGCAGATACGTGGCAGTGTTTCTCTCCTGTGTCTCCCTATCCCATCGGGACCCCGGGCTCCTCTGACCTCCTCCCTCCCCTTGAGTCCAGTGGAAGCAGCAGACTGAGCCCTGATCCTGCTGAGGGCTGAGTGCCCGCTGGGCATAGTGACCTGTGGGGTGGTGAGGGCATTCGGCCCCTTGGCATTGCCAGTGCAGCCTCAGGCTCTGCGTATCCTCCACTGCCACCCACCAACCCCCTCCCCACGACCCCTGCACTGTCCAGAGGCATCTGCCTTGCAATGGCCCCTATTAGATTTCCTCCTATTGTGGACACTTGATCCCAGGGCTGAATTGTCCTGCTGCGCTGGGCCAGGCCCCTGCTGGATAAGAGCTATTCCTGGCCAGGCTCCTAAGGCAGCTGCTCGGTCCTGCCACCCGCTCTGCCCGCGGGTTTTGAGGGATTAGCGCGCATGCCCTGCAGTTAAGGGAAGGCTGGGGGGCAGGAGAGGGCAATGAGAGACGACCCAGCACTCAGCTGCATGTCTAGGAGCTGGAGTGAGACCAGGGGCACTGTCAAGACAGTAGCATTTGGCCTCCTCTCCCCTCCCAGGAGCCGCATGATGGAGGCTGCTGGGCACAGACAGGCCTTTGGGTTCCTACTTGGGCTCTCTTGCTCTCAGCCTGCACTGCTCAGTGTCTGCTGGTGGGTACCTGGCCTGGCTGCACAGCGGGGCCCTATGAGTGCCAGGAATCAGCCCTGCCCAGGGAGGGGGCTGGGAACCAAATGCACCTGTTGCCCCTGGGTGGTTTGTTTGCTCCTTGCCCTTGTCTCCGTCGCTCCTGCGTCAGAGAGGGTGGGGGACAGCAGGGCAGGTGGGGAGAGCATGGAGGACCCTGGAGCTGGCTCCCTGGTTTACTGCTTTGGGGGAAGAGGAGAAAAGGCCTTGCAGGAGTCGGTCTCCAAGTTGCCCTTGAGTCACGGAGTGGGGCTTGCCCCTGCATCTGGCACTGACCATGCTGGAAGGGTCTGACTCAGGCACTGTGGGCTGCAATGGATCATGTCCCTGACAAAGCCGCCTGCTCTGACCTCTCCAGAGATGCTAGGCCCACCCCCATGTCCTTCCCCTTGCAGGGCAACTGGAGGGGGACCCTGCTGTACAAACCCTAGTGAAGGTACTTCTGGGGCCCTTGTCACCTTGGCCTCTGAACACCCCAGTCTTTAATGCATTTATCCTCACCCAGCCCTGGGAGGCAGGGCAGGGTTGGTCTCCCAATGGACAGAGGGAAAACGGAGGCACAGAGCACCTAAGTGACTTTGCCTCGTCTCCCAGGCCAGCCCCTAACCAGTGGGCCATCCTTGCGCTCCTGGGATTGCTGCCAGTGCTCTGATCCTGGGCATAACAACAGGCTGGCAGCCTATAAATTGCTCCCAGGAGGTAGGGGAGGAACCATGTTGGGGTGGAGGGATTATCTCCAGCCTGCTGTCATGGTTCTAAATAAAGCACAACAACACCAGCCTGCTGCCGGCCCAGCACTTCATCTTTATAAACACGGCCTTGTCCAGTGTGCCGGGGCTGCGCCTCCCCTGCAGCCCGGCACTCATCCCTGGAGGAGCTGTCCCTGAACCACAAGGGGAGGTAGGGCAGGCTGGGGTTACTCGCAAAGGGGCAAATTCACCCCAGTGCTGAGGCTGGCACCGGGGGCGCATCAGGGCATAGGGCTGGCCCCAGTCCACCCTTGCTCCCCTGCCCCAGAACCCCTCTTGCACTGGAGAGAGGAGATCTGAGGGGCCTGGCTCTGCCCTGCCCTTGGTCACAGCTTTGAGCAGGGGCCTAGATATCTCCTGAGGGCACTTCCAACCCTGAGATTCTAGGATTCTTTGCCTTTTGCCTGGCATGGCCGTGTCTGCTTCCGTGGGGAAATGGCTGTGCCATCAGCTCCCTTGTGGCTGCGTTGGGAAGCACTGGGGCAGAGCCGCATACTCCCAGATGGGGGGCTGTGCCCCACAAGGAGCTGTCTCTGCCCAGGCGGGGCTTGAGGCGGTGCAGCAGCTAGGCACAACGGGACCAGCAGTTCCATTGCTTGCCAGGCAGGGGATATTTTTAGCCAGCGTGTTTTCTTTCCACTCAGACGCAGGGCCAGAGGTGATTGTTACCTTCCATCCCCATGGCCTGAGTGACTGGGCAGCTGTGAGCCCAGCTGAACCACCGGCTTTGGGGGGCAGTGGAAACATGCAGGAGATTTAGGGAAACGTAGGAATGTGGTGTATATCCCCCGCCTGGGCGCTCTGGGGAGACATTCCAGGGAAGGGCATGAGGAAGGTCATCTCCTTCCTGGAAAGGAAGGAAGCCTCATGCTGAGAGACTCAAGTTGTGCTGGGTTTATCTGGAAAACTTCTGAGGTTTAGGCAGTGCAGCTCGGGACAAAAGGCCCACCCGGGGAGCATCATCTCAGGGGCCTGTCTGAGCCCGGACGGCCATGGGGCTAGATCTCTGGATGGGGGCAGAAGTACTGGTTCCCCATGGGGCAGGAAGCAGGTTGAGAATCAGACCAGATGCAAGTAGGATTCGGGGTGGGGGTGGGGTCTTTGGTGGGAAAGTGGCCAGCGAATGCCCTGCATTATAGTGTATAAATAGTGCAGCCTTGTGTGCCCTCGCTGATCATCCTGAGGCATCCCATCAGCTGGTGGGGGGCATGGTGTCAGTGTCAATAGGGCAGGGGGGGATGCTGTCAGCGTTGATTGGGGTGCAGGAGGATATCCCATTCTCATACTTTATAGCAGGGGTGGGCAAACTTTTTGGCCAGAGGGCCACACCTGGGTATGGAAATTGTATGGCAGGCCATGAATGCTCACAAAATTGGGGTTGGGGTTCAGGAGGGGGTGAGGGCTCTGGGGTGGGGCCAGAAAAGAGGAGTTCAGGGTGCAGGCTGGGGCTCCAGGCTGGGGCAGAGGGTTGGGGTGTGGTGGGGGGGGTGAGGGCTTCAGCTGGGGGTGCAGGTTCTGGGGTGGGGCTGAGGAGTTTAGGGTGGAGGGGGGGATCAGGGCAGGGACACAGGAGGGGGTCAGGGGTGCAGGCTGTGGGCGGCACTTATCTCAAGCAGCTCCCGGAAGCAGCAGCATGTCCCCCCTCCAGCTCTGGCATGGCCAGGCGGCTCTGCGTGCAGCCCCGTGCACAGGTGCTGCCCCTGCAGCTCCCATTTGCCACAGTTCCTGGCCAATGGGAGCTGCGGGGATGGTTCCTGCAGATGGGGCAGCGCACTGAGCCTCCTGGCTGCCCCTAAACGTAGGAGCCATAGGGGGAACCTGCCGCTGCTTCTGGGAGCCGCGGTGCATGGAGTGGCCCCCGACCCTGCTCCCCAACAGGAGCTCCAGGGCTGGGTTAAATTGGCTAGCGAGCCGGATGTGGCCTGCTAGCCCACAGTTTGCCCGCCCCTGCTTTATAACATAGTGTTTGTTCTCTTTGCCACGCAGCAGCGGCCAATCAGTGCTCTTGGCCTGGGACTGCTGAGCTGCTTGCAGGGAGCTGGGTGGGCATTGCAGACTGGCCGGCTCCCTGCTGTGGGTGCTGCTGGGATGTTGCACGGGGCCAGGCAGACAAGCGTGTGGCTCAGGGAGATGCAGCTCGCTCTTCCGGGTGCTGTGTGTGTGCAGAGCACACCTGCTCCAGCCACCCGGGAGCTCGCCTATGCAGGGCAGGAGGCCTGGACTTAGGGTGCCAGCTTGTGGTAACACTGGGTATTGCAGGCTGGAAGCTAGAGAGAACCCCAGGGTCGTCTGGGTCCAGCAGCCTCTGTGGGAAAATCCCTGTAGGATTCATCACAGCTGAGCTCTGCCTCTGCGCTTCCCTCTCTGGCAGCTCCACCCTGGCCCTCACTCAGCCAGTGCCCCCCAACCCCTCACACGGGTTTGTCTCCCCCTCCAGGGCTGAGATCTGGAATTATTACCCCAACAAGTTCATTCAGCGGGACGATATGAAACGATTTCACATTCTCAACACGCTCTTCAACCTCACAGGTATGCAGGTCTATGGCCTCCCCCTCATGTGCAGGGGGCATCCCTGCTTTAAAATTCACCCCCCCCTTTTCCCCTGGGGCCCCCCTCACTCACCAGGATCCTTGCCTCTCTCTGGTACCTGTCTGCCCTCCAGTATCTGAGCATCTCACCTGAATGTTTACACCACCCCCCCGATTGTGCCAGCGCCATGCAGGTGACAGCTGGGATCGGAGGCCCAGAGAGGCTAAGTGACTGGCCCAGGGGGGTCTGTGGCAGAGCAGGCCTTGAAGCCATGTCCTAGGCTAGTGGCTGTACACCTGGGCCGCACCCACAGCTCCCGGGGCCCCTCTCCCAGAGCCTGTTGTCTCCGAGCCAGCTGCCTTGCTGACCTGCCCTCCCCTTCCCTTGGCAGAGACCTATCTCTACGCCTGCCTGGTGGATTTCTTTACCAACTGCTCCAGATACGTCAAGTGAGAGCCCCTGCCTTGCGGCATGCTGAGGATTTGAGGCGTGTGTGGGGGCGTCCTGCTGATCCCTGCACTCAGCAGCCCGGCTGGGTCCTGCCATCTCTGCAGCAGGCTGGGAAAGCTCCAGACACTCTGCCAAAGACCGGCTGGGTTTGGCTCTGAGCAGAGCTTTCCTTGGGACTCAGGAGGGGGTCCCTGGAGCCAGGGAGACTGGCAGGTTTGGGAGGTTCAACGTCCCTGTTGATTGCCAGAGCGAGAGCCCTGGGGCCTGGCAGTAGCAGATGCCAGGTGGCCAGTGGGCAAGCTGTCACACCACCCTGCTTCCCTCTTGCCTGACAGGCAGCCCAATCTTCTGCCACTGAGACTCCAGCCCACCTGGGTGCCTGTGTCTGAGACGAGCCCCCAAAACTCCCAACCCCTGGGGCTGCTCTGGGAAATGCCTAGCTGCTCTGGGGCCTGGCAGGGGAAAACACCAGCCCTAGGTTTCCCTTTGCTGGGTGTGGTGGGGAAAAAGCATTTTGATCGCAGGGGAACTGTCTGTCTGAGGGGCTTGGGGCAGCAATTCCCCCCTTCCCTGGGGCGTCTAGGAGTGCCTTGGCTGCCATCTCAGCTGCACCTCCCCCTGCCCCACTCACAGTCCCCCAGCCCAGTGCCCCTCTCCTTTCCCCACTGACCATTTTCTCTCCTCGCTTTCCCAGCTGTGACACGGGCTACAAACACGGCAACCTCTTCATGTCATTCCGCAGCATCTTCCAGGACGTGCGCGAGGCCATGGACCACGTGCATCTCTCGGTCGGTTGTTCGGTCGCTGCTTGGGAACCCCTTGGTGGGCTGGGAGGCCTGGTTTGCTTTGGGAAGCTTGCACTGGAATCAGTTTAAAATCCTAGTGTAAACCCACCAAAACCAGTTCCAAGCAGGCTTAGCCAATGTGACATGGCAAGTTACTGCTGTGGGCTACACCTGCTTGCTCCCATCTGTAGCTGGGGTGTGTGGGGGTGACATGAGGTTTGATCTTGGTGACACCAGGACATGGTCTCCAGTCCAGACAGTGCCCCAGGCAGCGTGGGGCTTGTCGATGTTTGTGCAGAGGATGTTGGAGCGCACGTGAGGGTGGGGACTCCCGATTGGCTCTTTGAGCCAAGTCAGAGGCACTGCGTGCCCGCATGGGAGGCTGACGCCCAGCCCAGGAAAGCTGGCAGCTCAGCTGTGTGATCTCACCCCTAATGGACAGGTTGGGCCCCGGGATGCACAGACCCCACCAGCAGCACCCTCCCCAGGAGACACTGCTCCCTGTGCAGATGGGACAGGTTCGAGGGGGCTCCCAGTGGCTTTGCCAGGGGAGGTGATTCCCTGATGGGACTGGCTCAGACACGGGGAGGTGCCCGTCTGGCTCCCCTGGCTGGGCTGCTGCCTCTGGCCTGTGGGCTCCAGCTGTGGGTTTGGGCGTAGCCCGGTTCAGCCCGTTGCCCTGCACCGTGTGTCCTGAGTGGCAAGTGTGGAGTCCCGGCCCCAAATGAGCAAGGTGAGTTACTGCATCGGATCCAGGGCTTTATTTGTGGCAGTCCGGAGCCCTGGCCCTGCTTTCATTCCAAACAAAGCGCTGACTGGAAGGGACTAGCTGGGTGATCAGATGCTGGCTGGGAGCACATACCTGCCCCAGTGAGGGGGCTCCGGGTGCTGTCCTCTCTCCCGTGAAGTTGTGCTCCTCCTGAGGGCACGGACCTGCACCCTACAATGGGGGCTGGCTCTGTCCTGCAGCAGAGGGCACTGGGCAGTGCCCCGGGCGTGGAGGGAGGGTCTAACACTCCCTGGGCCTCAGCGCCCGTGCTGCGACCCACAGTGTGTGATGGGCTGGGATGTGGCCCGGCCAGGCGTGGCTCCAGGGCACTGCCATCCGGGTGCTGCTGTGAGGGCACTGGGGGGAGAGGCGGGACACGAAGTTGGAGTTGGGGCCTCTGTCCATTTCCTGGTATAAGAAGAGTCCCCCATGGCAGGGGAAGGGGGCAAACACTCCATGGGGGCAGATGGCAGCTATTGTGACCTGCCCCTTCTCCCCACGCTTGCCCAGGGCTGTCTGAAGGAGAAGACGCTGGAGAACTTGGAGAAGTTCGTAGTGAAAGACGTGAGTGTTGCATCCCCAGCTTGGAATGGCTGCTCCCCCACCCCCCAAACGGGACTAGAGGGGCATCACACCCATGCGCTGCAGGGTTGACATGGCCCCCATGCATCCTTCCTGGGCATCCCCTCCCCTGGTCTCTGTGGCCACATGGTTCCCAAACTTGTCTGCTCCCCCAACCCCCTGGGACCAGACTGACTCCCTCCCTTCTCGCACTGAGATCTCTCTCAGGCTCCCTTCCTGCAGCATGTGTGTGTGGGGGAGATGAGCAAAACCATCCCCCTAGTGTGTGAGTGGGGGCACCCCTGGCCAATGGCCCCCCGCCCCACCCAGCTGCCCTTCCCAGGTTACTGCATTACCCAGTGGTGAGTGAGCTGGGCCAGGAACCCTGCTCCTCCAGCTCTGTGGACACACTCCCCCAGCTAGTGCTGGTCCTAGGACCCAGCCCCCCTTGCCCCGGCCTGCAAAGCCAGCCCCTTGCATGGATCTCATTCTGCGCAGCCCCGTGTGCCCCTGCTGCTGAGCCGCATGAAGGAAGTGGGGAAGGTTTTCCTGGCCACCAACAGCGATTACAACTACACAGATGTGAGTACCCAGCCCTCCCCCGGGGCCCCGGCATGGCCTGCGCTCTCAGCCGGAGCCAAAGCCCTGTTTGCCCCAGCCTCCCTGCCCCACCTGTGGGTCTGCGGCACTCTGCTGGTGGGGGGCATCTTGAGCACCCAAGCTGAAATACATGTGTGGGGAGAGCGCCTGACAAAGGTGGTTCCCCTGGGGATGTGTTGGGGGGCTGCATCGTCTCCCTTGTCAGATAGCATCAGGGCTCGCCTGCAACAAATAGAAAGGGAATGGGGCCCTGCGGTTGTCTCTGGGTCGCTAACTCCCAGCCTGTGGGGCCCAGTTTTGCCATGAGGGGTGCTCTGGGGCTTGGCCTGGCCCGAATTAAGAGCCACGCTGCTTAAAATAATCAGAAAGTGGCTCCCAGCAGCCATGTCTGTCTCTGAGTCAGAGTGGAGGGGACAAGCCAGACCCTCTGTATAGCACAGACCCGTCTCCAAGCCAGTGACCAGCATTAACCCAAAGCGTTTCAGGAGAGCCAGCTGTGGAGAGCCACCAGCAGAGAACAGGAGGGACCAAGGGTCCCTGAGTGCGAGATGCTCAGTGCTCCCAGCAAAGGTTCTGCACCCCATGCTGTGCAGGATGGAGCTAGACTCGAGGCCTGGGGGCACTAAGTGAGGTGTATCCAGGCCCCCTGTGTGGGGCTGGTGCCAGGCTGGGCAGCCTTTGTGTGATCACAGCACTTGCTACGCAGCTCCCCGCTCCCTTGAGTGCTGTTCATCCGCTGCCCCTAAGCAGAGCGTCTTGTGCCAGCACAGCTGATGCCAACTTCACACTTGTGTCTTTGGCAGGCGATAATGACGTACCTGTTCACCTTTGACCTGGGAGACAAGGTGAGTCTGGACGAACACCAAGGGGGAACTGCGGGGAAGGGGGGATGGCTCCTGGGCTGTGGCTCTCGAGGTGGACTGGGAGATCTGGCCATCACCGTGGTATCTGACCGCTGCTCCTGGACACTGGTTGCAAGGCTGGGATTGGCTGCAGGAAAACTGAGTGCTAGTGATTTGGGGAGGGAAGTCTGTCTCTGGCCTAGTGGGCCCAGACCTGGGAGCAGCGTGAGCTGTGACTTTGAAGGGTGCGTCCGCTGGGCCCCTGACCTGGTGTCTCCCTGCAGGTCCAGCGCCCATGGCGCTCCTACTTTGACCTGATTGTCGTGGACACACGAAAGCCGCTCTTCTTCGCCGAGGGGACCGTCCTGCGGCAGGTCAACACGGTAGGGCCCCCACTGCAGTGACTTCCCCGGAAAGCCAGCCAGGCCTGCTGGCAGTGCAAGACTGGAGCAGAGCACGGGTCTGGTTACCCCACAATCCTGGTTCTGCTGCTCCAGAGGCAAAGAGACCGCCCTACTGAGCACTGTGGGAAGTGAGCGGCACTTGCCTGACCTCTGCAAGGGGTCAGTTTCTGTGCCTTGAAGCATGAGATTAGCTGGCATAGCTGCTAATGTTAGTCATGCCCATGGATTAGCCAGCTGGGCATTGGAGCTGGAATTCCACGTGCTGGCTGGTTAGGCTGGGGCATTGGATGGGTTTGAAATGGCTTATGCTCTGCTGTGGGTGCTTCCAGCCCTCGCCTTAGTGCCCTTCCTGCACTACCTGGCTTCTGCCATGCGTGGGGTGCAGCAAAGGCCTCTGTCTCCGTCCTGGCCCCTCCAACCACTCCCTGAGGGCTGCTTTCTCTGTCCCTTCCACCCAGCAGCCATTGTCTGAGTCACTGAGTGGCATCGGACTGGATCCCACGCAGCATGCTCCTCACCCGCTCCCTGGATCAGCCAGCAGGGTGCATGGCCCTTACCCTCCCTCATCTGGGGACCCCCGGGCCTGCCAAGTGGGCCCCTTGTGCTCAAGAATCCAGCCCCCTTTGCATGGCTCCTCGCTGTCTGCCCAGTGTAACACCCTGCGTTTACTTCCAGGACACGGGGAAGCTGTGTATCGGGACCTACACCGGACCCCTCCAGCACTGCGCTGTCTATTCTGGAGGTAATGCCTGGTGCCCCACCCGCCCCCTGGCCCAGGGCCTCTAGCTGCTCTGCCAGCCCCCAGGAATCCTGCTGGGACCTTCCCCCAGCACATGGTCTCCTGGGGGCAGAGTGTGCCCTCAGGCCACAGGCGCTGATCTCCGGTCCTCTCGCCCCAGGCTCCTCGGACATGGTGTGCGACCTCCTGGGGGTGAAGGGCAAGGACATCCTCTACATCGGGGACCACATCTTCGGGGACATCCTCAAGTCCAAGAAGAGGCAGGGCTGGCGCACCTTCCTGGTGGTGCCCGAGCTGGCCCGAGAGCTGCACGTGTGGACAGAGAAGAGCGGTGAGGAGTGCCCTGGCCTGGGCACTGGGCGGGGGAGCATGGGGCAGGAGTGTGTGCCCAGGGCTGGGGGGGGTGGCGGCGGCAAAGTGCTGGGGATCCCTACAGCCAGTGCCCAGGCCGAGGGAAGCATTAGAGCCATGCCTGGTTCCCCCCTTCCCCCCCCCCGCGATGGGGAGCCTCTTCCCCCCTGCCTGCTGGGGCTGCGTACCCCCCTGAGCAGGTACAGACTAACAGCAAAGCACCTCTCTGAAGCTTCATGCCATGGGCCAGCCCAGAGAAGGCCTGAGCTGAGGTTGATCCTGCCACCATGGGCTCTTGGGAGTGCTGCATCCAGCTGTGGGTCTGGCTCTGGGGTCTGGGCCAGCTGTCCTTGGCCTATGCTGGGGTGCAATCCCCCCCACAATTCCACTGATCCTAAGCTGTGCTGAGCTTCATGCAGGTGGGGAAAGGATCTGCGTCTGACCCCCAGGCGGGCCGGGGCTGTCGGGAGCCAGGACTGACAGAGAATGTCACTCCCAGCTAACCCCCCGTGCCTGCCCCCTCGCTCACTTCTGTTTGCAGAGATCTTTGAGGAGCTGCAGAGCCTGGACGTGCTGCTGGCGGAGCTGTACCAGTAAGTGTAAGGAGAGAAGCTGAGCTCTAGCTGCGTGGCGGAGCCTGAATGCAGAGAGGTGGGGGAAGGTCACTTGGTGCTTGACTGGGGGCTCAGACCCCAGAGCCAGACCCACAGTTTGGTTCCTCCCTGCCACAGAGCCCAGAGCTGCATGTCAGCTTCTCTCTCTGCAGCTGGAACAGGGCAAACCTGTGGCTATCTGACTGAATAACCAAGGGGACGGGCAGCAGCAACACCTCCTGGTGCGGAGCCTATGCCGGGAGCTGACCAGACCCCTCTGTGTCTGGGGCAGTGTAGGGAAAGCAGAGTTGGAGAGGGAGCACTGGTAGGTTGTAAGCTCCCTGGGGCCAAGCCCTGTGTTCTGTGCCCATGCAGCACCTTGCACGAGGAATGAGAAATATGGATCAAAACCAGGATTGGGAGCCAGGGCTCCTGGGTTCTATTCCCAGCTCTGGGAGGGGAGTGGAGTCTAATGGGTTAGAGCAGGACTTCTGGGTTCTATTCTTAGATCTGCCACTGAATCACCATGTAGCCCCTTCCTCTCTGGCTGCCTCAGTTTCCCCATCTGTGCAACAGGGATAGTGCTCCTCTGTTGGCCTATGTCACTGTGTCCGCAAAGTGCTTGGACCTCCTTAGGCAATGAGCTAGCGCTTTCCTGGAGTGCCCTGTCTGGATCACTTCAAAGTGGCCCCTCCTGCCCCCTTGTCCATCATCTATTGTTTGTGCGGTGCTAGTGCCTGGGAACCCCAGGCATGGACCAGGGCCCCACTGTGCCAGGCTCTGTGCAGACACAGATCAGCTATTGCTCTCTGGCCAGTGAGTCAGAGAGCAACAAGCCTGTCACGCTGCCAGCTTTGGAACGAAAGAGAAGCAGCCGCACCCCATCTCCCCATGAAACAGTAAAGGCGAGCGGCCGCCTCGCATGCCAGCCAGCAGTGGGGGAAGGTGCCAGACGCTCTGTGGGCCAACTTGCCCCTGGAGTGAGCTCAGAGTGACTCAATGGCAGCAGGTTGAGGCCTCTCTGTGCGCCTGTGCTGTTCTCTGCATTGCTGGTGCCGGAGAGTCACCATCTCCGCGGCTGAATTTGCTGGGCCCGTTGTGTACGTGAAGTTTTGTTGCTAGTGAATCCAGCTGGAGGGGAAGAGTGTGAATTCCAGACTGGACTGGATGCGAATACTGCAGGGAAGGTTGCGAAATGGTGGGGTTAGACCCCACCCCTTAGTACACGCTCACTCATTCCTCTTGGGCTAGCGCTCTCCAGCCAGAGCTGGTTCCTCTATCCCAGGGGCAGCCCCACTGCTTTCATCCAAGGCTGACCTGACTTAGGCCTGGTCTCCACTCCAGAGTTAGGGCAGCATAAGGCAGCTTATGTCTACACTACAACATTGCTCCCGCCAATGTAAGTCACCCACTGCACCAAACTAATAACTCCACCTTCATGAGAGATGTAGCACTTAGGTCGCTGGAGTTAGGGCAACACACTGGCAGTGTAGACACTGCATTATTGTCATCGCCTGCTGGCTGTAAGTCCCATGCCAGGCTCATCGCTGGAGCCCGCTGCCCTCGGGTGGGGCTGACAGCTCGGGGTGGGAGGGCTCCAGCGGTGAGCCTGGCACAGGGCTGACAACTCAGGCTGTCAGCCCCCCATGCTGCCCCATTTGTCAGTGCACGCGCTCCTGGTGAGGATGGGCACTCCTGGTAGAAGGAGGACAGTGTGGACATGACAAACTGCAGTAATTACAGCGGTGGCTGTAGGTCACCTTAATTTTGTAGTCTAGACAAGGCTTTAACCTAGGGGGACTAGAAGGAGAACCTGCCTTTGGCTCTGCCCCCAAGGGTCATGTGGCTAGGGAAGGTGTTGGGAAATCTGGTTTTTGAGCTGTGACTGGGAAACCCCACAAGCACCCCCACCGCCGCACGTGAGGAGCGATGGTCACCGAGCTGGCTAGCCCCCAAGGCTCCCAAGACTCTGCAATGCCCTGGGCAGGCAGCCCAGCGGGCACCTTCCCAGCAGTGACCTCGCCCGTTCCACACTGCTCCCCTTACATAGAGATGCAGCTGCAAGTTAGACCGTGTGGCTCTGTGAGGGGTGGGGTACACTCAAATGGGTGTGGCTCTGCAAAAGCCTCCCTAGGCATAATCTGTAGCTGGGGGCCAGCAGAAAGGGGTTGGGAATGCTCAGCGTTCTGGATGTTTGGAATTGCGCATGAGGCCCTTCCAGGGAACAGCCCCATGGCGGAGGGCCTGAGCCCCGGCACTTGAGGCACAAGAGGGGAGGGGTGTGAGGGGGCTTTAACCCCCTTTGGAGCTCCCTGAGTTCTCGGGCCATGCACGGTAAGCAAGAGACGCTCTGGGGCTGCTCTAACATACACGCTGGGATGCAGAGAATACCCATAATGCCATGCACTGTGTACAGCTGCTCTCTGCCAGCCAGGCAGGCCCCTGCAATGGGGCTATTCCTTGGGGACCCTTTCTCCCCCTCCTAAGGCCTCCAACTGTTGCTGGAGTGTCCCTGAAGGTCCCAGGTCTGGGAGAGGCGCTCGTTGTGCCAGGCCGGCCCTCTGACGCCTGCTCATTGCCGTCAACTGTGCCAATCTGTCAGGGGCCTGATGCTTTCCCATCGCAGAGCCTCGGAAACTAACAACCCCTTGTTAGCACCGAGCGAGGGCTGCGCCATGACCCGTCCTGGAGTCGGGGAGCACAAAGGGGCAGGGCCTCAGTCCTGTCCCTCGTGTCAGTTACACCCAGGCGGGGTGGGGTGGGATGCCCTCCTGGCATGAGGAGGGCTCTGGGGCATCTGACACGCACTTGGCAGAATCAGCCCAGGTCTGGATGTTAACTGGGCCGCCTTGTGAGCGTGTAGCAATGGCCCCTTCTGGCTCTTGTTCAGTCCAGAGCACTGTGCAGGGAGTGGCTGGGAGGCTGGAGGGGCTGGGACTGCCCCCTCCAGCAGCACTCACCCTGGTGCCAATGCTGTGCTCTCCTCAGGCCCTTGGACAGCGGCAGCAGCGAGCGTCCGGACATCAGCTCCATCAAGCGCCAAATCCAGGTACCCAGCCCTCGTGGCTCAGGTAGGGGCTTTGGGGCCCTGCCACTTGTTTTAAGAGCTGGGGGAGTGAGAGAGCAGAAACTTGCTTCCTGTTCCCTCCGTGCCTCTGGCAAGGGGTGGGGAGAGGGAAGGCAGATGTGAGGGGAAGATTGTCAGCTGGTGCTCCTGGATCATCCTGCTCCCCCCACCAGGGCAGTGAGCAGCAGCCCAGCCCAGCCCCCAGGGCCTGGCTTCCTGATCCACAGCAGGTCCCAGCTGGGTCACAGAATGGTCTCTGCTTCCTTGTGTCTAGTTATAGCTGCCGTTCGGGGGGGTCAAGCCTGGTGCTGGGGTCCCTGAGTTCACCTCCTGATCCCTTTCCCACATCAGAAAGTCTTGGGTGCCTTCTCCTGCTGTTTGCTGGTGCTGTGGCTCCGCTCTGCAGAAGCAGACACCCAAATCCTCTGCTGCCGGAGCTGATCTCTGCATGGAGGGGCACAAGGAATGAACACTGTAGGTGCCAGGCGGGTGCCAAAGGGGCAGCAAAATCTGAGCTATCTCTGCCAGGCAGAAGAGCGACTCTCTGCTGTGGTGGTGATTGAGCTTCCTGGCCAGGAGGGGCTAGCACTGGAGGAAGCAGGCAGGGCCTGACACAGTAGGGTCTTGGGGGTCCCTGGCAGGGATTCTCTAGGCTTTGTTGGGCCTTGTGATACATAGCCCTGAGTGTTGGCCAGTCCCCTGGAGCATGCACCTGTGCTGGTTTTGATGTCTCTGTTGCGGTGTCTGTCCTATATCTGAGTCTCCGTTTAAAAAAGGGTCCTACACTGACAGGCCTCCATCTTCTCCCTGGGGAGCCAGGGCAGGGCTGGGCCTCAGGCCATGCTGACTCACTTGCTGTCTCCTGCAGAACGTCACCCACAAGATGGACATGTGCTACGGGAAGATGGGCAGCCTTTTCCGCTGTGGTTCCCGCCAGACGCTCTTTGCCAACCAGCTGATGCGCTATGCAGACCTCTACGCCGCCTCCTTCCTCAACTTCCTCTACTACCCCTTCAGCTACCTGTTCCGTGCACCGCCCGTGCTGGTATGCCCTTGGCCAGGGCAAAGCCGGGGCAAGGAGATGGGCTGGCTCCACAGGGAGCCTGGGTTAGAGAGGGAGATGATGGCCAGGACTCTGCCCTGGGTCAGTCCGGCTGGCCTGTCCTGGGAGCTTGGCCATTGTCCAGAGGGCAACTCAACAGGGCCATCCAATGGGATCAGGTTCGCCCTAGGGCAGGATGCAGCTGGCGCTGCTGAGGGCAAGAAAGGCCTTGTGGTTCAGGCACTGAGCTGGAAGCCAGAAGAGCTGGGCTCTATTCCCAGCCCTGCCAGGGACTCTCTGGGCCTCAGTTTCTTCAGCGGGCATGCTGCTATTGACCCCTCTTGTGAGGCTTCATTAATATGGGGGAGGTGCTTTTGAAGCCCTCTATGGAAGGAGATGTATAAAGGCTGGGAGGTGCCTCTAGGCATGGTGGGGAGATACCACTGGGTCCATCCAGTTGCTGCTTCCCTAGATCTACCCTGATACAGCTCACGAGGTGAGGCCCCAACCCAGGGCAGTGTAGAGCTGGAGAAGCTCGGGCTCACTCCTGGGAAACAAAGTTCAGGGCCCAAAATCTGTGTGCAAATGCTCTCCCTGCTCCCACAGATGCCGCATGAATCAACTGTAGAGCACATGCGCCTGGAGCTCAGGGAGTCAGGAGTGTTAATGGGGCATCGGCTGCACCAGCTCAGCTTCCACGGCCACCAGGTGGGTGGGTGTCGGTAACACTGCCAGGCGCCTCTGGGGCCTCTCTTCTCCCTGCCCGGGGGTGGCTGCACTGTTGACCTTGTGCTCTTTCACATCTGACCGTTCCACCTTCTATGTTCATTGCACCTGGCTTCTCTCTCCTCTCACCCTCTGGGCTGATCTGCTTCACTCTCCCAGCTTCCCCCACCCTCTCCCCACCACTAGAGGGCATCAGCCTTTGTACTGGGCTCCTGCTGCCCCTCACTGCCCACCTTGTCTGCCCAGCCGCCCTGCATCCAGCCCACGGGCTGCTCCTTGACCGTGTTCTAGCCACCAAGCAGCCCCTGCCATGTCATCAGCACCCTGACGCTGGGGCTGCTCCAGCTTTTTCCAAAGGCCTCCCACCATTGCAGCTCCACGGATGGTAGCAGCTGTTGGAGTGGGCATGAGCCTTCTTCCTCTGCCCAGAGTGGGTAAAGCCTGTGCCAGTCTACACTAGCGCTGCTGCTAACCCTGGTGGGAGTGCAATGAGGGTGGATTTCCTGACCAGTGCTGGCTAGACCAGCACTCTCCGCCCTTCCCTCTGACCTACGAGGGTTGCGGTAGCCCTTGCGGGTCAGTGCCAAGCACACCTCAGCCACAGTGTGAAGAGTAGACACGTCCAGCAAAACTCAATACTGCCCCAGAGCGGGAACTGCTCTCTGGGCTGATCAGATGCGTTTGGATCTTGGCTCTTGGACCTCTCTGAGTTGGGCTTTTGCACAGCACTTGGCCGGTAATGATGCCTGCGACTGTTCTGCCCTGGTAGCCCTGCTGGGCCTGTTCTCTGGCAATAGATACTGCAGCATAGTGAGGCCATGGCAGCTGTCAGTGAGCAAACAAGTCATTGAGCCAAGTTAGACCCTTACACACTCACAGCTTTCAGCCCTCACCCCTTCCAGCTGTGCTGTGTGTGTCTCCTAACAGGCGGCACCAACCTCCCAGCACAATGGCTGCTCCCAGGTGCAGGCTGGCCCAGCAACCAGAGACAGGGCCATGCTGGGCTTCCTTAAAGCCATGGCGCCAGCCAGCTTGCAGCCATCCCACTCAGACTGCTGGGGATGGCCTGGGTGCTGGGCTCCTTTGAGCCATCTGCGTGACAGGGGCCTCAAACTGCCTTAATCCCTCTCCTGGTGTGGAAAAGCAGCCAGAGCAGGAAATATCCCTGTTTTCATGCAAATATCCCACCTAATTAAACCCCAGGGGATGGTGCACTGAAGCAGCCTGTTCCTAATCAGAATGGGTTGCAGTGTCACTCCAACCTTTCCTCACAAGCCAAGATGATTTGGGGCTTCAGGCCAGGTCATGTGATGGGATCCAGGGGCTGCTAAGGCTGTGATGCACCTGAAGAAATGCCCCCCGCCCACACACGCTCCCACACCCTGTGGGAAATACTTGTGCCTCCACCTTTGCAGAAATTCTGCTTCACAGCCAGTAAAGTGAGATCTATGGGGCAGCAGAGCAGGAGATCAGCCAAGTAATTGCCTGTAGTACTCAAGTCAGGCCACTGGCTGTCTTTGGATTAGACAGGAAGCTACAATTCTCTCTGGGCTCTTTAGTATCCAGCAAAGCTCTGAGCTGAGCACTGCAGGGTTTAGCGACCCAGGCCTTGTACTGCCTCCCGGATCTCCTTTTTGACTTGGTGCATCATACACACAAATCAAATCAGGTTAGCCAGATGCTGCTGGGTCAGCTTATCCAGGCCCAGGCTCACAGCTTGGGGAGATGCTGCAACCCAGCTCAGATTTGCTATCTTCTGTCCTTTAAATGTTTAGTAATTCAGAAAACTTGAAGCTCTCCCCCCAGATTTGAGGGGCAAATATAGCACGTTGCCCTGGACCCAGTGTGGCTGTGGGCTAGAGCCCTGCAGCAGGCCTGGGATCCCACAGGACCCACTTCCATAAGAGTGGGAGTGAGTAAAATGTTGCTGGTGGGATTGGGTGGGGGAAAAAAACAGACTGGGAATTTGCAGGAAAACACTAAATATCTCATCAGTTTGTCATGAACAGAATTTCAGCAATACAGAGCCACTTTACCTTTAAAAAAATAAGGTTTTAATAAATTTAAGTGAGGAGTGGCATTAAAAATATAGTCCTGTGCAGGGCTCCACTGGGGGCTGTGTCTCCAGCAGCAGCCTCCAGCTCAGCATTCCCAGAGCAGCCTGTACCTCTGGCTTGCTGTGTCAGCTTGAAAAGCGCAGCTGAGAGGTTTGGAGGCCCTTGCCTACTGCTGAGTAAGGAGACTCAGGCACAGCAGGGAAGTAGTGGCTTTGGAGTTTGGCAAACCAGAACTAGCAGTTGGGCAGGATCAGACTCCTACTCCGTGAGAATGGGTTTTGGAGCAGCAGTGACATGGAGACAGCTCTCAGGTGGTACCAACCGTCTCTCATTTCAGAACCTCAGAGGCATTTTTCAGGACACTGAGGAGGCTGAGGATGATGACGATGACTGAGCCGGGCCACGGGCTGATTGCTGACTGGACAGCAGCCGCCAAACCCAGAACAAAGCATTTTTCTGAGGCATCAAAATCCTGTGAAACAGGAGAGTGTTCTGAAAAGAAACACTGCACACCAACTATCCCTGCCCGTCTGGCCTTAGCTGCCAGTGCCTAAGGGGGCCCTTTGGAATCCAGCAGTTGTTTGCATTTTCCTCCAGGGATTGAGTCAGTGGAGACAGTTCATGGCCAGGTATCCCCTCAACTGCCTCTGAGGCAGAAAGGCTTGCAGCAGCCAGGGAAGGGTAAGAGGCCGCTGCTGGTGCACCAGGAGAATCTGTGGTACACTATCAGAGGGGAAGCTGTGTTAGTCTGGATCTGTAAAAGCAGCAAAGAATCCTGTGGCACCTTATAGACTAACAGATGTTTTGGAGCATGAGCTTTCGTGGGTGAATACCCACTTCGTCACATGCATCTGAGGAAGTGGGTATTCACCCACGAAAGCTCATGCTCCAAAACGTCTGTTAGTCTATAAGGTGCCACAGGATTCTTTGCTGCTGTGGTACACTAGTTTCTCTGTCCACTCCCCACTCTGATTTCTCCTTTGCTAGGTTGATTCATGTAGCAGTTGTTGCTTTGTGAGAATCTACTACAGTGGTGCGGTTCCTGGAGTCAGATACTCACCCCTTACAAGCCAGGAGCTAGTGACCCTGACCGCTTCCACTGTTCTTACGTGGGATGGGAAAAGAAAGCTCTGATTCTCTGGGGATTGTGGCTGAACCTGGATTCTGGGGCTTGAAGCAGGCAGTGCTGGTCTGTGCCCTCTGCCTCCACTCCCCTGCCATCCCCCCAGGCAATGTGAACTCTCATTCAATATAAATTGAATAGTTAGATTTCTTTTGAGCTGGGATCTCAGCTCCTCCTTCAGGAAACACCCTGCAGCACCACTGCATTTATGTCAGCAGGGATGCTTGATAGTGACAACCCCCTGCCACAAACTGAGTACCGTTTTTAAAGGCTTGTGCATGAAGGTTGTCCTAGGTCTGTTACGGAATAAAAGAATCCACGCTGTCCCAATAGGGCTCAAACCTGACTGAACTTTCACGTCACAAGCTCCATACTTCTTCCCTTTGGTGCTAAATGATGGATCCACTGGAAATGCAGTTGTGCCCTAGCACTGCAGCCTTCCAGAGCAGGGCAGAGAAAGTTCCTGATTGTAAATTTAAATCAAGTCAGCTACCAGAGTGGTGCAAAGACTATCCCACAGAGTGAATAAGCATCCAGATCACAGAAGCATCCAAGTATATATACCATCTACCCCTGCAACAGTGCTGAGAGGGCCCTGCATCCATAGGTAGAAGGAGATGGAGAATACAGTGTGTGTGTGATTGGGGGGTGGGGGAGGGAGAGGGAAGGGAAGGGAGGTTCCATTGGGTCTGAGCACCCTAGACTGTGTGCAGAGCTGCTCCTGCATTGACTTTCATGGCTCAAAGCACACAGGCAGCTCTTTGAGAATGCAGGAGTTTGACTAGGGTGGGAGAATTTTTAAGGCTATTAAACTAAATTTTAAAAAATGTATGCATGAATAAAGACACTACAAAATAAGACCACTGGGTACTGTCTTTGGGGGGAGAGGGTCTATGTGTCCCCCAACTCAGTGTGGAGACTGGAACCATGCATGACCCCCTCTAGGCACTGAGCAGACAAGCTGCTTTAGAAATACTTAGGGTATGGCTACACTTGCAGCTGTACCGCGCTGGGAGTTAAACCTGTCTTCGTACAGCTCTGTAGGGAAAGCGCTGCAGTCTGGCCATGCCGACAGCTACCAGTGCACTGTCATGGCCACATTTGCAGCGGTGTTGGGAGTAGTGCATTATGGGCAGCTATCCCACAGAGCACCTCTTCCCATTCTGGTGCTGTGGGTTGTGGGAAGGAGGCGGAGGGTGCAGGGCATTCTGGTTCCTGGCCCAATGCCCCGTAATGCATCGCTTCACATCCCAGCAATCCCTGTGTTTCCGTCCACATTTGGCACCATCTTTCAATGGTTTCTGTGCCGCACGATTCTGTGTTCCGTTTCGGTTTGTGGGAAATGGAGCCCAAACTGCTGAGGAGTATGCTGACGAGTCTTGCCAGCACATCACGTTTGGCAATTGAGCTATTCCTTAAGAGCCAAAGTGACAGTGAGGTGTCCGACAATGATAGCGAGTCGCGTAATGCGTACAACACGAAATTGCTTGTGGCATTCACAGACATGCTCAGCACCGTATAACGCCGCTTTTGGGCTTGGGAAAAAAGCAGTGGTGGGATCACATCATCATGCAAGTCTGGTATGTTGAGCAGTGGCTGCAGAACTTTTGGATGAGAAAAGCCACTTTCATGGGACTGTGTGAGGCGCTCGCCCCCACCCTGCGGCGCAAAGACACAAGATTGAGAGCTGCCCTGCCAGTGGAGAAGCGTGTTGACTATTGCAATCTGGAAGCTGGCAACTCCAGACAGCTACCGTCTAGTCGCGAACATGTTTGGAGTGGGAAAGTTGACCGTTGGAATCGTGTTGATGCAAGTTTGCAGGGCCACTAATCGCATCCTGCTAAGAACCGTGACTCTGGGGAATGTGCAGGAAATTGTGGATGGCTTTGCACAAATGGGTTTCCCTAACTGTGGAGGGGCAATAGATGGGACACATATTCCTATTCTGGCACCACCCCACCTAGCATCCGAGTACATTAATCGGAAGGCGTATTTCTCATGGTTCTCCAGGTGCTTGTGGATCACCGTGGGCATTCCATTGACATTAACGCAGGCTGGCCCAGAAAGGTGCATGATGCACGCATCTTTTGGAACACTGGCCTCTTCAGGAAGCTGCAGGCAGGGACCTTTTTCCCAGAGCGGAAGATCACAGTAGGGGATGTCAAAATGCCCATTGTGATCCTTGGAGACCCCGCTTACTCGTTAATGCTGTGGTTCATGAAACTGTAGACAGGGAGCCTTGACAGCAGTAAGGAACAGTTCAACTACAGGCTGAGCCGGTGCCGAATGACTGTGGAGTGTGCTTTTGGCTGCTTAAAGGGCCGCTGGCAATCTCTGTATGGGAAGCTGGACTTGGGCGAAAACAGCATCCCCGCGGTTATATCCGTGTGCTGTACCCTCCATAATATTTGTGAAGGGAAGGGTGAAAGATTCAGTCAGGCATGGACCTCCGAGGTTCAATGCCTGGAGGCTGAATTTGCACAGCCAGAGAGCAGGGCTATTAGAGGGGCCCAGCACACGGCTGCAAGGATTAGGGATGCCTTGAGGTAGGAATCTGAGGCTGAAAACCAACAGTAATGTTTGGTGCCCTGCGCAGGAGTGAAGTGCAGTGGTTACAATGTTTGTAGGAATCTCTGTTTGCTAAGCTGATGTGCAGTGCCTGTTTCTTTCCTGGGCTAAGGTATCTTTAACTTTATGCAATAATAAAGACTGTTTTCAAAGGCAAAAATTCATTTATTGAAAAGAAAATTACTTTATTGAAAGAAACACAACTTTTTGGGAAACTGAAAGGGCAAGGGAGTGGGGTGGGGAACTATACAATCACAGATTTGCATATGTTCTCTCTGGAGTGCTGTGCAATGACTGCTGCACTTCAGGATGGCTATACTGCATGGTGATAGGGGTTGAGTGCAGAGGGTAAGGGTCGTAGTTCTCAGGGCTGGTTGGTGAACATACAGGAGTTGGAGGAAGCTGGTGGTGGTAAGAACCCGGATGTTGGGGAAAGGGAGGTTGGAGCTGACATGGGGGCACAAGGGAAAGAGCTTTGGGACAAGGGGTGCAGGGGAGAGCGGGGGCGGTAGTGCTTCACCTGCATGGCTACGAGCGCCTGGATAGAGTCCACTTGGCGCTCCATGATGCTTATCAGCCGCTCCGTGCTTTGCTTCCGGTGCACTGCGTTTTCCTTGCGGATCCTGCTTTCCCTCTCCCTCCACTCCTGCGCTTTTTGATTCTCTGTGAGAGATGATGCATCACTTTGTGCAGTATGTCGTCTTTGCTTTCTCGCGGTCTCTTCCGGAGGCTTTGCAGTCTCTCAGCCGGTGATAACACAGTCAGCCGAGATCTCAAGTTTGCATCTGTAAAGGCAAAATGCAACACTTAACAGAGGCAGCACTGTTTATACCAGACAGAGTAATTCCCCTGCACTTAAGGAGGGCACATACAATCTTCACAATAGCATAATTTCCCCATCCCAAAGAAAGTGCACATAACCCATGGGAGCCCTGAAATGGTGAGTAAGGGGAACTGATTGTTTCAGGGCTGTACTGTCCTCTGGGTTTCTGTGCATTGGGGAGAGCCAACAGCTGCAGATGGCACCTACACTGAATACTATCCCAACATTTTCCACAGGAGTTTATCCTGGAAGATACCTCGCTGCTGAGGGTCACCTGGGAAACAAGGAAGGGTCTTCTACTGCAATGCGGATTCCGCCCTGGCCCCTATGGAGCTTGCCTGTGTGCTGCAATGGTCCCCCCACCCCTCGCGGCATAGTGGCGTGGACGTGTTAGCCTGACTGGGACAAGGACCATAGTGGCTCTCTCAATAAACCTGCGCAAGCGCATTGCCCACGTTCTGGATGAGACTTTCGAAGAGATTACCGAGGCCGATTACTGTGATGTGATAGACCACATCAATGCGCTATTCCACATCTAGGCATGCATGCATGCAGCCCTAACCCTCCCTCCTCTCCCGAAACATTTCCATCCTGAAAATAAAAGCCGCTTACCGGGAACCTACTCCTCTGTTTGTCCTCAACCAAGTACCGGCTGCTGCGACTGGCTACCTTCCTCTTGGCTTGAGAAGAGCTCCTGGCTGCATGCCTCCAGGGAGTCTCCCCCTACCCCAGTACTCTCATTCTCACTTTCCTCCTCCTCCCCCAGCTCTGAAGTGTCCATGGTGGTCCTCAGAGTGGAGGTGGGGTCACCCCAAGTATCACGTACAGCTCTTTGAAGAAATGGCAGGTCGTGGGGGCAGCACCGGAGCGGCGGTTTCCCTTGCGAGCTTTGCAGTAGGCACTCCGCAGCTCTTTCACTTTAACTCTGCACTGCAGTGCGTCCCGGTCATGGCCCCTTTCCAGCATGGCCCTTGATATCTGCCCATAGGTTATCGTAATTCCTATGGCTGGAGTGCAGCTGGGACTGCACAGCTTCCTCCCCCCAAACACTGATGAGGTCCAGCAACTCGCCATTGCTTCATGCTGGGGCTCATTTGGCGCATGGAGGTATGGTCACCTGGAAAGATTCACTGATTGCACTCCACACCTGGCTGAGCAAACAGTAAGGGGATTTTTAAAATTCCCGGGGAATTTAAAGGGAGGGTCTGATGCTTGGTCACCTGAGGCCAGGGCAGTAGAGTTCAAACTGATGAGCAGAGTGGCTAGAACTGGCATTCTGGGATACTGCCGAATACTTCTGGAGGCCAATAATAGCACTTTTGGTGGCCACACTGGCGGGGCAGCACCGCATCAGCAGCGCTATAGTCTTTATTCCTCTTGTAGAAGTGGAGTACAACCAGCGCTGTAGCCAGGGAGATACAGCGCTGTATGTGCCTTGCCAGTGTGGACGGTGAGTGAGTTACAGCGCTATAAAGCCACTACCAGTGCTGTAACTCTCAAGTGTAGCCATGGCCTTAGTCACCACAAGTTTGGAAGAAGTTCCTCACTGGTCACTGAAATACTGCACTGCTGTGGCAGTGGGAGGTCCTGCAGCCAAACCAGCTGCTCTCAGTCAATCCTGAGAGTTTTCCTGCACCATTTTAAGAGGCACAAGGCTATTGGAGGTGCTAACATTAGTTGTGTTGAGAAGCCCTGCCCATGTGGTGGGATTAGAGCCCAGGGCCTCTTTGCAAGGTCTTTGCTTTGCTCTGGTGTCCCCTCTTGGCTCATCAGGACCCTGCTATTCTGCTACTGAATGGCTCAAAGTATTCAGCATTAGTTTGTTCATCACAGTACCACCACCTTGGGCTTACACAGTGCTCTTCCATCCATTGATCTCACAGCACTTTACAAAGGAGGTCGGCATTATTCTCCCCCATTTTATAGATGGGGAATCTGAGGCACAGACAGGTGAAGTGACTTGTTCAAGGTCACCCAGCAGGCCAGGAGTAGAGCCAAAAACAGCTCCCTTGTGTCCCAGGCCAGTAGGCAATGCATTAGGTTATACTGTGTCACAGGGTATGTACATTTATTAAGAGTAGTAACACTGTAAAAAGGCAATTACACATTTCCCCCAGTATATTTACAGGCCTCTCCTTTAGTCAGGCAGAAGAAACCATAACAGAAGGCCATGAAGCTTGTGGACACCACCAGCCTAAAGTTCCAGCTCCTCCTCTTCCAGCAGGGCCTCATTTTTACGAAACACAACCTGGCTCACATCCTCCATGGCTATTACTTCATCAAGGGAAGATACTACGGTGTCATGATCCCTCAGCATCTCTGGGTAACGGGATATGGCATGCTCTATCCGCAGAGAACGCCGCACCGGGGTTAAGAATTTCAAGTCTTGCATATCAGACAAGCCCTTCATTCTGCAAAGAGTAGAAGAGAAAGAGCCACTTAGCTGAAGCTTGGCTGGTTGAAGAGTCTCATTGCCCTGGTCTGGTCTCCCACACATAGACCTTGGACAAAGACACAGCACTATAAAGCAGGAGAGGTTTGGGGAGCTACTAGATTCCTACCATCCAGGCTGGGATTTCCCCTACCCACAACGAAAGGCCCATGCCCATCTGAAAGGCTACAACATGGATCCCTTCACTGAGGCTTCCTTCAGATCAGTCACCCCCTTAAAAAAAATCACTACTCAGGGCTACCACAGCTCTGCAGGGCTCACTGAGCTGATGGCCACTCTGCCTACCCCTGTCCATCATCCTGTGAAGGTCTTCCCCACATTTTGCTGACCTAGAAACAAGCAAGCAAGACCTCAGGGCTGATGTAGTTGCAGCCATAATCAGGACACTGCAGGACCAACGCTCTGCAAAGCTCAGGAGCAAGACAGGAAGCCAAACACTCACCCCATGACCCCACACACTGATGGCAGAGGCATGGCAGATCTCTCGGCTAATGACATGCTGGCTGATGGCAACAGGTAGAAAGGTATGATCACTGGAAGTGAGGAACAATATACAACAGCAGGGATAAGAGCAGCTTGAACTGCAGGTTACAGGTTCTTACCTGGGCACTGGGACAACTTGTAACTTGACCAAGGAGACTGGCTTGCTAGTCAAGAACCTTAAACTGGATTGTGGAGTTGCCACAACCTGCTCTCTCATGCCAGGGCAAGGAGTTCTGGGACCCTGAAGCACTGGCTGTTCAGCTGCATCCTCCACTATATGACAGCTGACTTCAGCAGAAG
Organism: Gopherus flavomarginatus; assembly: GCF_025201925.1. Classification (NCBI taxonomy): domain Eukaryota; kingdom Metazoa; phylum Chordata; order Testudines; family Testudinidae; genus Gopherus; species Gopherus flavomarginatus. Next base: position 150,910,652 of record NC_066618.1, on the reverse strand, counting down.
GGTGTGCAGAGACCCCTGGAGAGGAAGAAAAAGGGTATGTCAATTCCAAGTTTTGTGGCCGCAACTTGGCTTAAAGAGGGAAGGAAGGAAGCTGCAAGCTCGAGTAGGGTTACGGTAATGCAACACTTTGGAAGAAGCCAGTTTTCAATCTGTTATAGCAAACAGTGACTTGCAAAAGAAGAGAACTGGCCATGGGTCCTTCTCTGTGATGGAGTGAGGCTCTGCTAAGGAAGGTTTTTCTGTTTTTAGAAATACTAGATGCTGATTTCTGAAAAAGTCACCTTGGAAAAAAAGCATATGTTGAACAGGGATGGAAATTAACCCCCAGAACTGCTTTCCAGGGGATGGGATAAATTCATCAGCACTTGAGTCTTTAAATCCAGATTGGAAATCTTTTTCTACAAAGATACCTTGTAATGCAACCACAAATTATTGGACTTGACAGTGAAATCAAAGGGTGATAATCTCCTGCCTGGATCACAATGGCCCTTTCTGGCCATGACATCTATATAGTATGTATCTTCTCTACACTGGAAAGCACTATGGATCTTTGGAGAAATTGATATATTATAGAAAACACCAAGAAAGTGACAGCTGATTAGCTGAGAGGGAAAATGGAATTTTATTCCTACTGTAACCTCTATTTAACCCAAACAACCTAAAAACAAATGGGAGAAAAGAGTTCTCTATTAAGATTTAGCAACACTGCCCCATGCCTGGAAAGCTCTTAACTCACATCTGAGACCTCCAGAAAAAACAGGTTTGATGGTTCTGATACTAAGATAACAAACAAGCATGAAAAATATTTAAAGACCTGAGGCCTTCTTTATCTCAAAGCAGCAAAAAGACAGACCTCTATTTATTTTTCCTTGGCAAGTCACCTTTACAGAGCATTTTCAGTTAGTGACTCATTTAGTTATGAGCACTAAGCACATTCATGTCCCTCAGAAGGATGAACAGATTAGAAAGTGGGTGCCAAGATACCAGATATACTGCTGGGGCTGGCTGTTTGATTAGAAGACCAGCAGAGGCTTGAGGGTGGGACAGGACAAGAGATATTATCTTTTCTTAACTTCTTGATAATGGTCATCACTGCTTCGCTCCCCCATTGCATTGAGAAACCTGCACTTCATCTCTTAACGATCACAGGAAATTAAATGTACAAGTCCAGGATTCCCTGGCATACCTTTCTGCTGCCCATAGGTGGAGAAAAGCTGAAATCTTTGCTGTCCTGCCCTGTAACGCCTGATCTTGCATCTTTTACCCTTCCACATAGGGCCTATTCCAGCCCCATATGCAAGTACATGTTGCATGGTCAGGCTTAAGGGAGCATTGTATTCAATAGGCTGTATTGTTAGTTTCTATCCCCTTGCCTATAGCATGACCTTCCATAGGCACTGACTTTTTTTTCCAGGTGGGTGCTCCACCTCCACTCCACAGCAAAGTCCTGCCCCACTGCACCCCCTCCCTCGAGGTCCCACCCGCACTCTGATTCTTCTTGTCCCTGCTCCGCCCTCTCTCAAGGTCTCGCCCTCATTCCATCTCTTCCTGCCCCCGCTCCACTCTCTCCCCCCACCTGAGACCCCATATGCAGGTGCCGAACAGCAGCACAGCTGAACAGCTGTGGCTGGCAGATGTTGACCACCCCCACTATTTTTTTGCATGGGTATTGAGCCCTGGAGCACCCACAGAGCTGGTGCCTATGCTTGATTCTCTCCTCACCTGTAGCAATGTAAATCAGGAGCAATCCCAATGAAATCAGTGGAGTTGCACTGATATAAAATGAATGAACCGCAGTTGGTTCACCAGCCTGGGAAGCAGTCTAACGAGGTGCTGTGGTTCACCAGCGGATATAAACCCAATCTGACAAGCCAGAGAAGGCATGTCAGACTGGCAGTGCCAGCAGGAATCTGAAACACATTTCTTGAGTTGAAGAGGCTACTAAGCAGGGGTGAGTCTAGCTGGCAGAGCAATACTGGCAAAGGCACTGTAGTGTAAACAAGACCTGTATTAACCATGTTTTTGGGCAGTTAATTTCCCTTGTTTCTTGAGGAAGAGGTGTTAGTGAGGGGGCATGACTGGAGGGCACCTATGGGAGGCGAATGATCTGCTACCAGCTCTGCCCTCCTCCTGGCCCCACCATTCCCCCGGTAGAGCTGGAAGAGTCATGGGAAGAAAGGAGGATGATAACTGATGGGCTGTGAGGAGCACATCCACCAGCTGGAAGCAGCAAAAAGAATAGCAGGAACCTCCAGGAGCTTCCCTACTTCAGTGAGCTAGTGTGAAGGAAGGGGCTCTGCACAGCCCTCTGCAGTACAGGAATGTGGAATGGCCCATTCAGTGGGAGTGCTCAGATGAATTAGGATGCTCCAAAGAGATAAATAGTCTAATGCAATAGCTTTGGGTGGTGAGTTCCCCTCTACCTTAGTTTCAGTTGTGGAATACCATTGTTCAAGATAATCTCACTATGCATGTCAAGTTTTAGAGCAACTGGAATATTATAAGTTTTCTTATTGGGGGTGACAGTATCTGAGGAACGCCTGACCCAAATTATTCCAAACTTGCACCATTGCCCCTGTTGTGGCATACCAATATCCTAGATAATCTCATTGTGCATGAGGAATTTAGAGTATTTTGAAAAAGAAGCTCATAATGCAGAGGGAAGACATATATTGGGAACCTCTTGATCAAATGACCTAAATTTGCACCATAAATTCTACCCTAGTCCCTGAATAGCTTTTTAATTATTGCTTCCCCAAAATGGGAATGGATGGTGGAAATTATCCACAATTGATCCTGAGAGTGTAATATCAGGACCAGAGCCATAGTCTGAGCCCTACGTACGTGTAAAAAAATCAAGTTATAAGAAGTGTAAAATTTGAATGTTACATGATTATTTTAGTGGGACTGTACCTCACTTAAACAACCACAAAAATCTTGACTACTAAACCAACCCTGTGGCAATTTTCAAAGACAAGATTTTTTTTGAGGGCCAATTTCCCTTTATCAGCTCTCTCTTACCCTAACCTATTCTGTTGTGCTCCCAGCACTCTGTTCTATATGTATTTGCAACGGTGGAAAGGGAGAAATTTTCAGACCCAGATCCAGTCTTTCAGCCCCACAAAGTCAGCAGTTACTCTAATTTCCAGAAATTAGGATTTCAAAGGCTAATTTCATTTTTAAAGGTGATCTGTAAAAGAGCAATAACTGAGACTGTGCCTTCGTTTGTTTTTCTTCCGATGTGTAAAGAAGGCATGAAGATTTGAGGGCCTAGGTGGTTTTTTTTTTGTTTGCATGTTTGTTTGTTTTTGTTTGTTTTGGGGAGGGAAAATACATTTATGTTGCCTCCTTTTATGTTAAAGATCCAGGTCCTGCCTAGCCTAGGGGACTCATGCTTTGGCTTTGTTTAGACTAGAGCTGGTGGTCCTGTTATAATTTGAGCTAATTGATCTTAAATGCTAATTGTGCTGAAAACTGAGGTTCTCCACAAATGTTTGTTTTGGGGCACAAAGTTTTGTGGTTTGCCTGAGGCATGTCCTGATACTTAACAAGCAGTTGGCAATCTGACTGTAAATGCTAATCAATTACAAAAGACGGACAAATGCTAGTCCAGACAAAGCCTATGATACCAGGAGAACTAGTGAAATGATATTCACAAGAGTCAAGAGACAGAAAATTGAGCAAAGGAGAGGGGAAGGGATTTTAAAATCACATTCTGAAAAACTGTTTTGTCTGATTTTGTTAACACCTATTTAACTTCAGTGCCAAATGAGTATTTTGGATAACGAATGCATGGGTGCAAGGGAGGATGAGAGAGACAAATTTGCCCCCAGATTTTTACTATCCTGGGGGGGCCAGGGCAGTCCCCCCCCCCCCCCCCCCCGCCAATGACACCCCTGAGGACAGACACTTCCCGACCTAGGCAGAGCAGAGCAGCTCGGTACTGGTAGCAATGGGGGAAGGCAGTGGCAGTGACTCTGCAGGCTCCCCCACCCCCAAACTGCGCCCATGGTGGACTCCCCTCCCCCTCACCTGACACTGCAGCCCTCCCACTCCAGCCAGGCTCCCTCTGCCTGAAACAGGACTCACCTAATGTTGCCTGCAGCTGGAGCTGGCTGGGAGCTGGAGCTTATCCAGGAGATCTAGGTAGGAGGCAGGGAGACCCAGGTGAGCAGGGTCTCACTGCTGCTGATCAGGCTGGGCTTCTGCTGAGCAGAGGGAGCCCTGCACTCCCCTCTCGCCCACTCCTAACCCCGGCAGGAGCAGCTCCCTGAGGCTGCTGGAGGAGGCCCGCCCCACCACCAAGGGCTGAAGCAGGGTTGGGTCAGCCTCTGCTGCAGCAAGCCCAGGAGCTACAAAAGTTGAACAGCTCATAGGTGATTAACGCAGCTGTCTACTAACTGGTTGGTGGGGGCGGGACTGCCTAGGAATTACTGATCCCTGGCAACAGAGCACCCATGGAGCCTGCGCCTATGTGACTTACATCATCAAGACGTAACAAGCTAGCTTGGCTTTCAGGGGGTAGCGCGGGTTCCTCAGTGCCTATGAAAGTCAGAGCACTTTGATGCCCAAATTTAGGCAGCCAGGTCAGAAAGCTGTGACCCTTATCCTCCACTCCTAAGGAAACATCATACCTCTTCAGAGGACCTTTTCCCATTCCTGCGTTCTTCCAGTTTCACCCAGCTAACCATTTGCCCAGCCCTGTCAAGGCTTAAGTTCCATTTAGTACGTGTTACCTTGGTATACGTTGTCTGTGTTTTTCAAAAACTCAACAACAACTTCTCTCAGCTCCTGGATTGGCTGCAGGAAAAACAATTGAGAACTTTAAGGTCAGAGCACACTTGACTCAGGAAAATGTGAGCACCCGAACCAAGACTTTGGGTCCCAAAGAGTGTAGTGTGTTTGGAACTCACTATTCCATTAAATAACAACTCATCTCCTCACACCAGGCAGCCAAACAAAGGTGAATCAATGATAAAGAGGAGGGGAAATATTTGTAAGCAGACTGAAGTCTGTTCCTGAACAAGCAAGCAGAGGATTGCTAGATGCTGTCAGCAAGAAGAGAAACATTCCACTCCCTCCACACTTGGTCTGTGTCCTTACAGTTCTGGTGTCCACAGTATGTTCCTGTCTTCTGGGGAAGCCTGTCACACACCTTTCTAAAATAAAGATTAACTGTCACCATCCTGTGCTCCTGAGAGGGCTACAAGCCAGGGTCAGCAGGGACACCAGGTGGAAATGGGCTGGGCTTGAGTACATGGAATATGACAAGTGCATAAGAGACCTACATATTATGGCTGCAAATGACAGCTGTGCAGAGTCTGCCCATAACTCCTCCCATAGCCTCTCCTACCAAACTATGCTGCCTTCAAGCCATGGCAACTTCCAAACTCTGGTTGAAAGGAAAACTTAACATTGCTCTCTTTCCTACACTGTAATGGGGAGCAGGTGTCTCAGTAACTCCTGTGTGTTTGGAGAAAGGAACACGATTACACAGTTGACCAACCATCCTCACCTAAAATTAGAGCTAGACTGTAGCCATTTCAGTATGTCTATTCACCCCCATATAAGCAGCTTTAAAGAGACATTCAACTAATATGTTTAGCCACAAACACCCTCTAGCCAAATCTGGCTATTGAGCTCCAGAAAATTTGTTTAGCTTATTGGAGAGGATGGGTAACCATCACTGTTTTCCCCAGCCTCCTGGGACAGGAAATATCTGAATGAGGTTTGCTGATGTTGAGGCCACCAGAACTAGCTGGGACATTTGCGAATTCAGAGGAAGTTCCGATGAGAAGTTTGTGGAGCAATCACTTACCGCAGCACCAGCACAGACCGCTGCTTCATACAACCCAGTCATGTCAATGGTGCCATTACGAGCCAGCAGCTTTGCCTTGCAGATCCAGAACTTGGCAAACTTCTCTGCCTCTGGGATACTGGACAGTGTGGTGAAGAGCTCCTCTGAAGAAAAACCCTGCAAAAACAGCCATATCACGAAGAGAGGTGCAGGTTAGAATGGAGGAAAACCATTGACAAGGTTAACGGTTAACATCCCTCAAGGAGAGGAAGGATGGTCTTATATTTGAGGCACCTGACTGGAACTCAGTTAAATACCCAGTTCTGACATATACTTACTGTGGTGACTTTCTGCAAATCAATCACTTTCTCTGTGCCTCAGTTTCTCATCAGCAAAATGAGGATAATGTTGTGACAGAGGCCTATTGGTGGTTCACAGCTGTGTATCAAGAACTCATTAGGCCTGACATACTCCCTACACCTACTACACTGTTGTCAGGATATATACCCCAAAAGTGTCATGTAATATGTCATTGAAAAACTAACAACTTACTAATCATTAATATTCTTGAATGCTGTATGTATGATCAACCCACAAAGGATTATACAGATGTGCTGGAATTATGATTAAAATGTATTTAAACCAGACAGGTATGGGGGAGTTGATAAACAAGTATTTTCCAGACAAAGGATGCAGTTCCACCTGCTTAAATGTGTCTGCTGTATAAATTAAGCAAGGTGTGACAAAAGACAAAGATAAGCATATCTGCATGCCAGGCAATGAAAGCCATTGGCAGAGCAAGTGGAGGAAAAAGTGATCACTTAATCTCACCGGGGGATGGAGACTGCGTCCCCAGGAAACCTTCCTGCCTCTTAAAGTTTGAGAGAGAGACTTTTCAAAGGTTTACTGGACTACAGAGAAAAGGGCAGAGAATCTCCAAGTTATCCTTCACCTGAGGAGGCAAAGAAAACAAGCACCTTGGACTCTGTAGGGATTCTGAATAAGAGCTAGTCAACCATTGCTGGAAAAGAAAGATCGTTCAAGGTAGTTCTCACCTAAGACTGTAACTTGTAAAATTAGGTCTTACGTCATTAGAAAGCATATTTTTACACTTGTTTGTAATCCTTTCTATCTTTATTTCTTATACCTGCTATCACTTAATCCTATGTCCTTTTGTTAAATAAACTTGTTTTACTTTTACTATAAACCAGTACAGTGCTGTGATTGAAATGTCTGTCAAATCCCAGTTAAATTAATGAGTTGTAGTGTATTGTCTCTTTAAAAGGAGCAACAAACTTAACCTCTGCAAGTGCTTCAGGAGAGGGCTGGACACTGCAGGGTGACAGCTTTGGGGAAAATAGGGACTGGATGAATGTTGATCACTGGACAGTGGAAGACAGGATGTGACCTGCACGATTATGTGTGGGCTGTTGGTGTCAGAGCTGTGAGCCACAGCAGCATAACATTTAAGGCACCTAGGGTTGCGGGGCAGGCAATGACACAATCCCTTCCTGGTCTGGGTTGAACCCCAAAGTGTCACAGATGTATTACAGGGGTGTTGCAATGATACATTTAGTTTTTGAGCTGATACTGTGGTAATGGGGACTATATAAATACCTATACAGATCATGTAAAGTCATTGGCATTTCCAGCAATGAAATTCAGCAGCAGTGAGGTTCTTCAAGAATGTACAACTTTAGACACAAGTTAAGGTATGATGCTGGACTTGGAAGTTTCTGGGGCCAAATGCACTGCGAGCAGCAAGAAAAAATTTGTGACAAGATATTTTAAATCATGGGTAACACTCGTATCAATTATTTTGTCATCTATTAATGATGTAAAATTCCCATTTTAGCACAGATTTCAGTGCTGCTCTGCTGCGTAACTTAAATCTACACAATATCCCAATTATCTCTCTTACTGTAGTGGGCTATGGAATCCTTCAAGGAAAGCTGAGCAACAGATTTTCATCCAATCTTAAGTATGACATTAATATTTCATTGGTAGGAAAGAAACTGGCTCAGTATGGACATTAATACTGCCTCCAAGATCATGGATACTGCAATTTTGCCTTAGATCTGTCCTGGTATTTTGCTCCAACCCAGATGGCTACACCTAATTTAGGTGTCAAAGAGCAAATTGCAATGGTCTTCATCTTGACTACAGAGGCACTGCAGAATGGGGCTGCTTGATAAAAACTATAAGAATGGCCAGACTGATGGTCCATCTAGCCCAGTATCCTGTCTTTCGACAGTGGTCAATGCCAGTTGCTTCACAGGGAATGAAAAGAACAGGGCAACTATTAAGTGATCCATTCTGTTATCCAATGGCAGCATCTGGCAGGCCAGATCCAAGCAGTAAGGCCACTGAGCCCAAAGAATGCTGCGTGCTGGGGCAGGCAGTCTTCACAAACCATGCCCCTGTATTACAAGTTAGGGTTGCCTCAAGCTACCTCTGCCTAACAGTCTCCCAAAACACATTAAGAGGAGCAGGTTGTTAAAGCCACTCCTGCTCGGTCCTCACCTTCTCAGCAAGTTCGAGACACTCTGCCAACATGCCATTGATCTTGTCTGTCACGCAGAGCTGCTTTCTCTTCTCCTCCTCCTCCATGCCATTCCAGAAGGACAGGTTCACCATCTCCTTGGTTGGCTTTTTAGCAGGCAGTGTCATGGGTGGACGTTTATACGATTTCCCTTTGGATGCCAACCACTGCTCCAGTTGCTTCCTATCAAAGGGCAAAGAGATCATAGGCCATCAACATCAGATTACCAGTTCTCATCGATCCCCTGGGCTACAGCTCTGATTTTTGTTTGTCATACGTCGAGTCCACTGTGTTGTTCATAAAGAGCTAATAGATATGAAAAACATACCAAGATCTATGGAAGGCTAGGAAAGAACTCTCTTTTTTAAAATTAAAGAGTCAGTTGCACCTCTTCTTCCCTACTCAATGATATGGTGAGGTCACTGGCGTTTCCAGTCAGACCGTAGCTACAGTGCTTGACTGATATATCATACCTTTAGTCCCAGATTTGGACCTTAGCGTCCAAAATATGGGGGTTAGCATGAAAACCTCCAAGCTTAGTTACCAGCTTGGACCTGGTACTTGCTGCCACCACCCAAAAAATTAGAGTGTTTTGGGGCACTCTGGTCCCCCTGAAAAACCTTCCCTGGGGACCCCAAGACCCAAATCCCTTGAGTCTCACAACAAAGGGAAATAATCCTTTTTCCCTTCCCCCCTCCAGGTGCTCCTGGAGAGATACACAGACACAAGCTCTGTGAATCCAAACAGAGTGACTCCCCCTCTCCGTTCCCAGTCCTGGAAACAAAAGCACTTTCCTCTTCACCCAGAGGGAATGCAAAATCAGGCTAGCAAATCCAACACACAAAGATCTCCCCCTGATTTCTTCCTCCCACCAATTCCCTGGTGAGTACAGACTCAATTTCCCAGTAAAGAAAACTTTAACAGGTTTTAAAAAGAAAGCTTTATATAAAAAAGAAAGAAAAATACATACAAATGGTCTCTGTATTAAGGTGACAAATACAGGGTTAATTGCTTAAAAGAAATATGAATAAACAGCCTTATTCAAAAAGAATACAAATCAAAGCACTCCAGCACTTATATTCATGCAAATACCAAAGAAAAGAAACCATATAACTTACTATCTGATCTCTTTGTCCTTACACTTAGAAACAGAAGATTAGAAAGCAGAAACTACTTCTCCAAAGCTCAGAGACAGCAGGCAGACAGACAAAGACCCCAGACACAAAATTCCCCTCCACCCAAAGTTGAAAAAATCCGGTTTCCTGATTGGTCCTCTGGTCAGGTGCTTCAGGTGAAAGAGACATTAACCCTTAGCTATCTGTTTATGACACGCCCCCCAAATTGCAGACAGTGGGGAAGCTCACTGGCGGCGATTTCCTTCTAGAACTTTAAAATAAACAGATTACTACAACACATGCACCTTTACATATACTACTAAGTATATAACTAACAGACGTCTACATTTTAAGAACACTTTTTAACTACTGAAATCTGGGAAACTCTCACAGGAGAGTGCATCAGCAACTTTGTTAGAAGCTCCTGTGATGTGTTGAATTTCAAAATCAAAATCTTGGAGAGCTAAACTCCAACGAAGAAGTTTCTTGTTGTTCCCCTTGGCAGTATGAAGCCACTTTAGTGCAGCATGGTCAGTTTGTAGTTGGAACTGCCGTCCCCAAACATATGGGCGTAGCTTTTCCAGGGCGTACACAATGGCATAGCATTCCTTTTCACTGACTGACCAGTGACTTTCCCTCTCAGACAGTTTCTTGCTGAGAAACACGACAGGATGGAAGTTGTGATCTGTTGCTTCCTGCATGAGCACTGCTCCTATACCACGCTCAGATGCATCTGTGGTTACTAGGAATGGCTTGTCAAAGTCCGGGGCCCTGAGTACAGGGTCAGACATGAGCGTTGCCTTAAGTTGGGTAAAGGCCTTTTGACACTCATCAGTCCACTTAACTGCATTTGGTTGGGTCTTTTTGGTCAGGTCGGTCAGTGGGGCAGCGATTTGGCTGTAGTGTGGTACAAATCGCCTGTAGTATCCGGCCAAGCCTAAGAAGGATTGGATCTGTTTCTTTGACCTTGGAACAGGCCACTTTTGGATAGCATCCACCTTGGCCTGTAGGGGGTTTATGGTTCCTCGACCCACCTGGTGCCCCAGGTAAGTCACTCTGTTTTGGCCTATTTGACACTTTTTGGCCTTAACAGTTAGTCCGGCCTGCCTGATGCGCTCAAAGACCTTTTCCAGGTGTAGTAGGTGTTCGGGCCAGGAGTCTGAAAAAATGGCCACATCATCGAGGTAGGCAACTGCAAATTCTCCCAGTCCAGCTAGTAGACCATCTACCAGCCTCTGGAAGGTGGCGGGTGCATTTCGAAGGCCGAAAGGAAGGACATTGAATTCATACACCCTCGCATGGCTGACGAATGCTGACCTCTCCTTGGCAGGTTCATCTAGCGGTACTTGCCAGTACCCCTTGGTTAAGTCTATTGTAGAGATGAACTGGGCACGTCCCAACTTCTCCAATAGCTCATCGGTACGTGGCATTGGATAGTTGTCCGGACGAGTTACCGCATTTAGCTTACGGTAGTCCACGCAAAAGCGTATTTCCCCATCTGGTTTGGGTACCAGAACCACTGGAGATGCCCATGCACTGGTAGATGGGCGGATTATACCCATCTGTAGCATGTTCTGGATCTCCCGTTCTATAGCAGCTTGGGCATGAGGAGACACCCGGTAGGGTGGGGTTCTGATTGGGTGAGCATTACCTGTGTCAATGGAGTGGTATGCCCGTTCAGTCCGTCCTGGGGTGGCTGAGAACAATGGGGCGAAGCTAGTGCACAGCTCCTTGATTTGTCGCCGCTGCAGACATTCCAGGGTGGTTGAGAGGTTCACCTCTTCCACACCACCGTCTTTTTTCCCGTCGTAGTAGACACCGTCAGGCCACTCAGCATCATCTCCCTGGACTGTAAACTGACAAACCTGTAAGTCTCTGGAATTAACATGGTACACTCTAGGTTTTAGTGAGGAATTGGGAAATGCTATGAGGTAATTCACAGTTCCCAGGCGCTCTTGGACCGTGAATGGCCCTTCCCATGATGCTTCCATCTTATGGGCCTGTTGCGCCTTCAAGACCATAACCTGGTCTCCTACCTTGAAGGAACGTTCTCTGGCATGTCTGTCATACCAGGCCTTTTGCTCTTCCTGAGCATTCTTTAGGTTCTCTCTAGCAAGGGCTAAAGAGTGTCGGAGGGTGCTTTGTAGGTTGCTTACAAAGTCCAGAATGTTAGTTCCTGGAGAAGGCGTAAACCCCTCCCATTGCTGCTTCACCAACTGTAATGGTCCCTTAACCTCGTGACCATACACAAGTTCAAATGGTGAAAACCCTAAACTGGGATGTGGTACAGCCCAGTAGGCAAACAGCAACTGCTGCAACACTAGGCCCCAATTATTGGAGAATTCGTTGATGAATTTTCGTATCATGGCCCCCATAGTTCCATTGAACCTTTCCACCAGGCCATTGGTTTGATGGTGGTACGGGGTGGCAACCAAGTGATTCACCCCATGAGTTTCCCACAGTTTTTCCATGGTCCCCGCCAGGAAATTAGACCCTGAATCTGTAAGGATGTCGGAGGGCCAACCTACCCTGGCAAAGATGTCTGTTAGGGCCAGGCACACAGTGTTAGCCCTGGTGTTGCCTAGAGCTACTACTTCCGGCCATCGGGTAGCAAAGTCCACTAAAGTCAGTACGTACTGCTTTCCTCTGGGTGTTTTTTTTGGGAAAGGACCCAGAATATCCACAGCTACTCGCTGAAATGGGACCTCAATTATGGGGAGTGGCTGGAGAGGGGCCTTGACCTGGTCTTGAGGCTTTCCCACTCTTTGGCATACCTCACAAGACCGAACTTACTTGGCAACGTCCTTGCCCATCCCCTCCCAGTGGAAGGACTTCCCCAACCGGTCCTTGGTTCTGTTCACCCCAGCATGGCCACTGGGATGATCATGGACTAAGCTTAAAAGCTTCCCCCGGTACTTAGTTGGAACCACCAACTGTTTTTGCGGCTGCCATTCTTCCCGGTGTCCACCAGAAAGAATTTCCTTGTATAAAAGTCCTTGGTCTATAATAAACCGGGATCAATTAGAAGAGCTGAGAGGTGGTGGCGTGCTCCGTGCCGCCGTCCAAGCTTTCTGAAGGCTGTCATCTGCTTCCTGCTCAGTCTGGAACTGTTCCCTTGAGGCTGGGGTCACCAGTTCTTCCTCAGACTGTGGACTTGGGCTTGGTCCCTCTGGAAGCAATGTAGGTGATGGGGTTGTTTCCGTTGCTGGTGAACCGCTCTCCGCTGGTGCACCTGAGGTTACTTCAGGCTCTGGCTGAGCCTTTTGGGTATGGCTGTCTGTTGCTTCTGCCAGTTTTCGCTCGCTGGCGCCCTCTGGCTTTGAGTTTGAAGATGTGGTTGCACTTGCTGGTGCTGGTTGCTGTTCCAGTTCCAGGCCTGTGACTGGAGGTGTTGTGGCTGTTTCAGTGGTTGGCATGGAATCCGGGTCCACTACCTCTGTCTGGGTCTCTGGTAACCCAGACGGGGCGTCTGTGGACGGTTCAGGAACAGGAATGGGTCTGGAAGCTTGCCTGGTTTGGCTACGTGTAACCATTCCCACTCGCTTGGCCCACTTCACCTGGTTGGCCAAGTCTTCTCCCAGTAGCATGGGGATAGGATAATTGTCATAGACTGCAAAAGTCCACATTCCTCACCAGCCTTTGTACTGGACAGGCAGTTGAGCTGTAGGCAAGTCTACAGCTTGTGACATGAAGGGGTAAATTGTAATTTTGGCCTTTGGGTTGATGAATTTGGGGTCAACGAAGGATTGGTGGATAGCTGACACTTGTGCCCCCGTGTCTCTCCACGCAGTAACCTTCTTTCCACCCACTCTCAAATTTTCCCTTCGCTCCAAGAGTATTTGAGAGGCATCCGGGCCTGGGGATCTTTGGTGTGATGGTGGTGTAATGAATTGCACTCGCATGGTGTTCTTTGGACAGTTGGCCTTGATATGTCCCAGTTCATTACACTTAAAGCATCTTCCATCTGATGGGTCACTGGGCCGAGGTGAGTTACTGGAGACTGGTGAGGTGGAAGAGTAGGGTGTCTGTGGCTTTACTTGGGTGGTATGTGGGGTCTTTGGCTGTCCTCAGTTGTAGGGTTTATGGTCGGTGTGCCCCCTGGGGTAATCGTTCCCCTTGACAGTAGCTTTCTTGCTTTCTGCCACTTCCATCCATTTGGCTCCAATCTCCCCCGCCTCAGCGAGATCTTTGGGTTTTCCATCTTGTATGTACCGTGTGATGTCTTCAGGAACACCATCCAAGAACTGCTCCATTTGTATGAGGAGGTGCAGTTCTTCCAAGGTTTTAACATTGTGTCCTGATATCCAGGCCTCATAATTTTTTGCAACGTAATAGGCGTGTCTGGGAAATGACACATCTGGTTTCCACTTTTGGGTTCTGAAGCGCCGACGGGCATGATCTGGGGTTATCCTCATTCTGTATCTGGCCTTGGTTTGGAAAAGTTTATAGTCATTCATTTGCTGCTTAGGCATTTCAGCTGCCACCTCTGCTAAAGGTCCACTGAGCTGTGACCTCAATTCTACCATGTACTGGTCTTCGGGGATGCTGTACCCAAGACAGGCTCTTTCAAAATTTTCCAAGGAGGCCTCGGTGTCATCACCTGCCTTTTAGGTGGGAAATTTCCTGTGCTGTGGAGCAATAATTGGCGCCGGGTTGTTAGGGTTGGCTGGCACATGCAGCCCAGCTTGCGCCAAGTCCAGTTCATGTTTTCTCTGTTTTTCCTTCTCTTCATTCTCTTTTTGTTGTTTTTCCATGTGTCGGCGGTGGGCCGCCTCTTCTTCTTCTAGTTTTCTTCTGTGGGCCACCTCTTTGGCTGCCTGTTCTCTTTGGTAGGCTGCCTCTCTGATCTGTTCTTCGTTTTCTCTCAGTTCCATCTCTTTTTGTTTTATTTCCAGTTGTCGCCTGTATTCAGCTTCTCTGAATTGTTCTTCGGCCTCAATTTTTGCCTTAGAAGTCATGGTTCCTGTTTTCTTGTGTTGGGGTGCCCTCCGGTGTTTATCTTCTGAACTGCAGGCTCTGTTGCCTCCTGGGGTCTGCCTAGCAACAATGCTTTTTTCCCTTTCTCTCTCTAGCTAATGTTCAATGAAAGGAAACCAGAAAAACCACTTTATGTGCATGTATATAGTACTGGTACTTGCCTCCTAATGGGAGGGCTATTGTGTGACAAAAGACCCTTAACAGTCTGGTAATGGCTTCTTGCTTAACATGCAAGCCACAAACTGCCAGAGAGAGCAGAAAAAAAAAATTCTCTTTTAAACCCAAACTGTTTCTCTCTGCTAAAAAGCCCTTAGCAGAGAAGAGAAAAAAATAATATTCCTACTGGCTTCTGGATTTTGTCTATCCCGTAACCATATCATACCTTTAGTCCCAGATTTGGACCTTAGCGTCCAAAATATGGGGGTTAGCATGAAAACCTCCAAGCTTAGTTACCAGCTTGGACCTGGTACTTGCTGCCACCACCCAAAAAATTAGAGTGTTTTGGGGCACTCTGGTCCCCCTGAAAAACCTTCCCTGGGGACCCCAAGACCCAAATCCCTTGAGTCTCACAACAAAGGGAAATAATCCTTTTTCCCTTCCCCCCTCCAGGTGCTCCTGGAGAGATACACAGACACAAGCTCTGTGAATCCAAACAGTCCTGGAAACAAAAGCACTTTCCTCTTCACCCAGAGGGAATGCAAAATCAGGCTAGCAAATCCAACACACACAGATCTCCCCCTGATTTCTTCCTCCCACCAATTCCCTGGTGAGTACAGACTCAATTTCCCTGAAATTTCCCAGTAAAGAAAACTTTAACAGGTTTTAAAAAGAAAGCTTTATATAAAAAAGAAAGAAAAATATATACAAATGGTCTCTCTGTATTAAGATGACAAATACAGGGTTAATAGCTTAAAAGAAATATGAATAAACAGCCTTATTCAAAAAGAATACAAATCAAAGCACTCCAGCACTTATATTCATGCAAATACCAAAGAAAAGAAACCATATAACTTACTATCTGATCTCTTTGTCCTTACACTTAGAAACAGAAGACTAGAAAGCAGAAACTACTTCTCCAAAGCTCAGAGACAGCAGGCAGACAGACAAAGACCCCAGACACAAAATTCCCTCCACCCAAAGTTGAAAAAATCCGGTTTCCTGATTGGTCCTTTGGTCAGGTGCTTCAGGTGAAAAAGACATTAACCCTTAGCTATCTGTTTATGACAGTTGCACCTCTTCTTCCCTACTCAATGATATGGTGAGGTCACTGGCGTTTCCAGTCAGACCGGAGCTACAGTGCTTGACTGATTTATAAACAAGTTACTACATTTTGAATAGAGCATTCTGCTTATTCAGCATTAAACCAAAGCCATACGCTTCAACACTTGTCCTATAGTATGGGAAATTTCAGAGAACCCGTCTTGGTGCATCTGAACTTACAATTCCCTTCTATTGAAAGTGCATCATTAGCACAATCTCATTGCACTCTCAGGCCCACTGCAAAGTGAAAATGATCCTGTTCTAGCAAGTTTCACTTTACTGTTTTTGCTGGGGGTAAGTAGAGGGGAGGGGTAAGATATGCACAGGAGAAAGGGAATTGCAGAAAGGGTAGGAAGAGCTCCAAGTTTAGCAGGGACCTACTTGCCAGGTTGATATGAAAGAAGCTGCCCAGTGAGTTCCAGAGACAACACTCTGATGGGAGGAGAAAGGAGCCCAGAGCCCCTTGTCCTTACCCTTGAATTTCAGGAGGACCCCGTCTCCATTCTTGAACAGGTACATTTTTGAAGCTCAGACTAGAAGATATGATGACCTGTCAGATTTAGGTCCTACTAATGGGCAGCTCTAAGCAAACCCATCCAGTTTAAAATTATCATATTCAGGACCAAATATGTTAATTCATAAGATCTTTCAGGTACTTTCAAATACATTAGAAGCATTAGATTCTGTGCTTTCCAATGAGCCCAGACAGCAGGTTGAAATGAGCATGAGAGAGAGTAATTCAATATGTAGCAAAGTTGTAGGGTTTTTCTGGAGGCAAGGAGCAGTGATTTGAGTAAAAGAATGGGCCCACCACCCAAAATGATTGCTTTTTGAAGCAGCCTGTTTGCGTAGTCTACAGGACAGAGGGAAAAAGTAAGGTCCTTTACCTTTTAAATGTTCTGGTCAGAAACAGGCCAGAGCTTGATTGTAACCTGGATGGTGAGGCAGACTCATGCCTTAGAAATCTCATCTATTTCTCATCCATGTGTTTTTTCAGTCTCTGGACATTAATACCAGTCAGAATGGAGAACACCTCAATAGCCCCAAACACTAAAAAGGACAGACTATTACTAACAGAACTTCCAGGTCAATTTAAGAAGATATTCCTTCTCCTTTCAGGTTGACATAATCCTGAATATCTGGTAAACTATTTCTGAAGGAATAGAACACCTATTGAAATGTTACAGATATCTTGGTGCAGCTTAGCAGCATGTCTACTTGGCACTAGGTAATAAACATTTCACTTCCCCAGACCGGATCTGTCCATATCCCAGACAATAGGATTTACCCTAGCCTGCTTTCAGCAGATCACATCAAACAATGCACTGAATACAATTCAAAGAGCTGCATTTCCTGCATATGTTTTAGATATTGCTTGTTGCCTGGGAAATACTGAGCCCTTATCTCCTATTCACAGCCTTGTTTAGAAGGGTACTGACAGAATACTGCAGTTTAATACATATCCAAATTTTGGACGCAATCTGGTGGAAAGCATCCATCTGTGAGGTGGAAGAACACTGGGATCCTGGTGAACAAGTGAACCTTGAGCATCTCACTCTGCCTCAGGATGGCTGTATCTAATTTAGCAATAAGAAAGCTTTCCCTTGAAGAGATACTTCCTTCAAGGGTATCAGTAGCTGAATTAGACACAGCTACTGCACCAGTGAGGTAGGGGAGGAGGTAGATGCCCAGCCAGGGCATTTGACCCCCTCATGGAGAGGGAGGCAGCAGAAAGGTAAAGCAGAGCCCTTGCCACCATGAGGCAGGAGCTCATCTCCTGTGGGTTGACTCTGAAGAGGCATTACCTCCTGTCTCTCCATGAGGACAACTTGTCTTGGTGAAGGGGTGAGGAAACAGGTTAGCTGCCATGTTCAGGGTTACAGGCAGGAGGGAAAAGAGGAGAGAACCAGAAAGGAAGTTACTTACTTGCGATTCTCAGCAGCTGGGGTCTTGGAATCCTGATTACGCAGGACCTCTTTTACCCTTAACAGCTGTCGCTTGGGTGTTTCTCTCACATTCCTAAGCATGCCAACACTGGCTTGGTCTCTGGACATGCATGTGCTTGCAGTACAGTTTCTGGGGATAGTACTTTTGGATTTTGTATCGCAAGTCTGAGAAGCTTTCTTCAAGTCTTTAATGCGCTGCTTCCCTTTTGTTGCATTCATTTGCCAGTTGGTTGTGCCACTTGTTTTTGAATTGGGTCTCTCTGACATGCGTTTTGATTTTGCTTTCGGTTCCATCACAGAGGGCCTTTTGGAGACATGAGAATTTATGGGAGACCTTGTCAGTTTCAGGTCTTGTCCAGCTCTAGCCTGTTGTTTGGACCTTCTAACTTCCAGAGCACCAGGAGTTTTACATGTTCTTGAGTGCTTCACATATTGCTTTTGTGTGGGCTGTCTTGCAAGATCGAGCATTCCAACTGCCTGTAGTTTCACTGTGTTTTGCCTCACGACACTGGGATGTAGACACTGTTTTTCTGCACCTGATTTCTTGGATAGTCGAGTACTAGAAACAGCAAATATCTGGGAAGGAGGCACTGACCCCTGGGCTTTGCTACTGGGTCTTTGAGGACACACGACTTTACAGCCAGGTGGAGATTTTGCTAGTTTATTCGAAATTAGTTCCTTACTGGTCTGACAGCCAGTAACTCTGTCTTTCAGACTCACATTGTTCCTTGGAGTTGTGCCCAAGGTATGCCTGTGAACCAAATCTATTTTGCTCTCTGGCTTGTTTAAACCAGTCCTAGACTGTACTTTGATGTCCAGTCCAGACTCTGTCCTGTTCTCAGAAGATTCTAGAACAGTTTTACTAGGAAGATTTACTTTATCACAGTCTGCCATTTCTTGCAAATTCTCAGTTACTGAGTGGTGCTCCCCACACTGGGGATCATTTCCAGTCTGGGTCAACATTACAGCCCTTTGATCGGTGACTGAGCCTGGATTTTCAGATTTCACAGTCTCTTGTATTTGATTTAACTGATGACAGGTAGATGATGATGCCATTCTGTTCAGATGCACGCAATGGCTTTTGTTTGGTAGAAGGTTGGCAGGTGGCCCTGTACTCTTTCCCAGAAGGTTGGGAGGTATACTCTTTGGCCTCTGGGACCCAGGGGCATTTGAGGACCTGTGCTGAAGAGCACGACGTGCACTTCTTGTGTTTTTGACAGGAGGTGCATGATCCTTTGGTATGCATTTGAACACTTTTGAGAGAACATCCTTCTGGGGCTGGACAACCTGAGGAGAGAGAAGATAAACATCAGCCTTAAAAATAAGAGAAATGAACAGAATCCACCACCATATTCTAAATTAGACAGGAGTTCATACTTCATATACATTTGAGAGACAGTTTTCTTGTTTGCAATCACTAGGGCCCTCTTTCCACACCCATTCTCAATCACAGAGGCTCTGTCATAGCTGTCTACATGAAAGAGTAATGGACACAGCTGTCCTAAAGTTTTCAATATCAGAGGCCACATGCATGGACCTCTCTATAAGATGCATCCTGAAATGAGACTCAACTTCTGAGTACACTTAGAGAACTCTGTGATGTGCCCATCTTCTAAGCAAATGAGGCACTGAATGTGGCAACATCATTAACAGGCACAAGAGCCTTGCAAACAGGGTAGTTCTTAAAGCTTGGGGATTTATGCATTGTACGAGTATTATCCCAATACATACATGCACCATTCCAGTGGGTACTGCTGACCAAAAGTCTCCATCTCAAGTGCACTAGGCATGCACATACCAACAGTGGAATATACATGTTGACAATCATTCAAAGGAGAACAAAAAACATTTAAAAATAGTAATTTAAGGTGGTTTAGTTTTGTTTGGATGTAGTACACACTTCCAGTTCTGAACTTCTGTGCAGTGTTGCTGCCCTGGTAGACAGCTGGTGTTTCACCCCAGAGATAACTCTGTTTTAATAGTGGCTGAAACATCAAGCATATTGGCACGTTTCAAAGTCTGAATTTAATGCTTAGTGACTAGAGGTCTTCAGCATTTTTAATATATTTAGTAAGAAAAGTTTTGTATTTAATTGCTTCTTACGCCAAGCTAGCTAACACTCCATTGACACCAATCTCTTTAGGGCAAGGAACCCATTTTATTGTGTCAGGTTTCAGAGTGATAGCTGTGTTAGTCTGTATCAGCAAAAATAACCGGGAGTCCTTGTGGCACCTTAGAGACTAACACATTTATTTGGGCATACACTTTCATGGACTAAAACCCACTTCATCAGATGCATGGAGTGAAAAAGACAATAAGTATATACAGTGTATATATTACAGCACATGAAAAGATGAGAGTTGCCTTACCAAGTGGGGGTCAGTGCTAATCAGGCCAATTCAATCAAGATGGACGTCGCCCCTTCCCAACAGTTGACAAGAAGGTGTGAGTAACAACAGAAGGAAAATTACTTTTTCTAGTGACCCAGCCCCTCTCAGTCTTTATTTAGGTCTAATTTGATGGTTTCCAGTTTGCAAATTAATTCCAGTTCTGCAGTTTCCCATTGAAATCTATTTTTGAAGGTTTTCTGTTGGAGAATTGCCACTTTTAAGTCTGTTATTGAGTGTCCAGGGAGACTGAAGTGCTCTCCTACTGATTTTTGAATGTTACAATTCTCGATGTTTGATTTGTGTCCATTTATTCTTTTGCATAGAGACTGTCCGGTTTGGCCAATGTACATAGCAGTGGGGCATTGCTGGCATATATCACATTGGTAGACATGCAGGTGAATGAGCCCCTGATGGTGTGGCTCTTATTATGGGTTTCTAAAGAGCCCCTAACCATGCCTAGGCTGATTCCAGCATAGAGTACAAAACTAGATCATCATAAGAGAAAGGTCTTTTCTACTTACAGGCCCTGATTTAGAAAGTCGTGGTAACTGTGGATTTGGCTGATTGGTCCGGTCCTTTAAATAGGGTCTATAGAAATCAAACAAAATATCAATGTACCAAACAGGATGTTGAATGAAGGATTAAACATTAGGCAACAATTCAAAAGTAGTTTTAGTGTTAGTAGTTTTTGAGAAGCTGTTTAATAGTAGAAACCAGTTAGTTAATTGTGTGACACTGGCAGACCAGATGCCGGCTTACGCCAGAGCCCCAGGTCAATTCACTTGTGTATTATCAGGCCTGCACAGCAGGCGGCCCGCGGGCAAGCGGCGAGGGGGGCGGGAGCTGCCAGGTTCACCCCGTCGGGGGTGAGAGGGACCTGACAGCCCCGTGCGCCATGCTCCGACCGCCCTGATCGTCAGAAGCGTGGCTGCTGGGTTTGCCCCCTGCCCGGGGAGGAGCCGGGGGGGAAAAAAGAGAGAGCACACAGCCCCACTCTCCTGACCGTCTGGGCAGTCGGAGCGTGGGGCTGTGAGCACGGGGTGAACTGGCTGGCCTCACAGCCCTGTGTGCGCGCGCACTGCGCTCTGACCACCCAAACGGTCAGAAGCGTGGCACACACGTCTCCGTCTCCTGCTCTCCCTGGCTGGCGTACAGCGGGTATGTCACTTCCAGGGCTGCTGAGGCAGGAAGCGCAGGGCACGAGGCAGAGCCGGTAAGTGCGAGCGAGGGGAGGGGCACCCGGCCTAGGCTCAAGCTGCAGCTCATGGGGGCTGGGGTCAGGGGGGTGTCCGGCTCAGAGGGGCTGAGCTCGGAGCTGGTGGGGGATGGGGTCATGGGAGTGCTCGGCTCAGAGGGACTGGGATTGGAGCTAGGGGTCAGGGCTGCGGAGGAATGGGGAAAGAAGGGTGTCCAGCTCAGAGGGGCTCGGCTCGGAGCTGGGGGTCAGGGCTGGGGGGGATGCCCGGCTCAGAGAGGCTTACCATGCTGCTTGCCCCCGCCTCCCCCCTCTCCCGGAGCCTCAGCGCACCGCGTCCAGGAGCGGCCCTGGACAGCGCTGCAGTGGCCTGGCTCCAGCGGGGCATGAGCTCCCGCCGCTCGGCTGCAGCTTGCAGCCCTGCCCCCTTACCACGTGGCTCTGAGCGGGTGGAGCTCAGGACTCGCTGGAGCAATGCTGCTGCAGCGTTGTCCAGGGCTGCTCCTGGAGGTAGCGCGCTGAGGTGCCGGGGGATGAGGGAAGCCAAAGGCAGAGGTAGGGTGGAGCCTCCGACATTCTCGCGGGGGCCCTATGGGGCCTGGGGCAAATTGCCCCACTTGCCCCCCCTCTGGGCAGCCCTGCATGTGTGTATGTGTTGCACCTGCCCTGCCCTGACTGCTGCCCCCTTCCCTGGTCCAGGGACCTTACCCCTCCCCAGCACCTATCACACTGCGCCCTGCCCCGCTCAGGCTCCCTGCGGCCCATGTTTGTGTGTTGAACAGTCACATCCAATCTCTTCACACTGCCCCCTTTTCCCCTCCCTGGCCTGATTCATAGCCCCAGAAAATCCCTTCAAACTGTCCCCCTTTTCCCCTCCCCTTATTTCATGGGATGACGGACTGAGAGGGTGGGTGGGCAGGTAGTGGTGGTGAGGCTTTATACTTGTGGTGGGGGGGTTTCAGCGCAGCCGGGGGGGTTTGGCCCTCAGCTATTTTCTTTGGAGTAATATGGCCCTCGCCGCTACGAGTTGTGCAGGCCTGGTATAGATCTAAGTGATTGTTAAATGTATGTGTGACACTCTGTACCCTAAAGCAACACCCTGACACCTCCATATTTACCATGGTGATATGACTATGATAGGTTTTGTACAAAACAGTCCTTGTAAGGTATCATTTTAAAAGTCTTAATCTGATGAACATTAATATCCTGTGGAACTGTATGTGCTATCATTGTACGTGGAGTTATGGAGTTTTGCTGTGTGTGTTACTGAAAACTGTTGCGAAGTTGGAAACACCCACATCCAGCCTTTCAGGTATAACAGTGGAGGAGCCCAAGTGTGCTAATGACCCATTAAAGGGAATACATACTCATGAGGACTATCCCAGGAACCATATACAATGGAGACTTCTCAGAGATAGCACCTATGGAGACTGCTTGCCTCACATCATAGCAAAAGATCTTTCCAGCAAGCTGGAAGAAGCTATAAATGGGGCAAGTGACATCATTGCTTGTCCTCACTCCCCTCACAACTCAACACCTGGAAACACATCTGTAGAACAAAGACTGAACTAGGGAGGCGGTCCAAGGCTGAAAAGAGGAATCCCAACCCCTGTGTATGAAGGAATTATACCATCAGGGTGAGATAATGCTTGATTTAAATATTTCTGTAGTTAATGAATCTGTTTTATATTTTACTTAAAACAAAGTGCTTGGGAAATCTGTTCAGGAACGAGAGCTGGTACATGTCCTGTCCACACTGAGGGAATGGGTGGACAGGGTTATAAACGTACACTGGTCAGGCTTCTGACCAGGGCAAGATGGTACAGTTCTGGGGTTCTAGACTGGGGAGCTGTGGGGAATTGGCTGGAGCCTCTTTATTGTTAGTTCATGAGTAGTTAGCAAAAGTATTCATGTATCACAGCTGGGTGTGTCCCTGCCTATGGATTTTTATTTTTTTTTTTAAACTGAAGTGAAGATATTTACCATTGAAATAAACTGACATTGGAAACTAGGGCATAGGCAGTTGTGAGCCAAATCTAATGCTGCAGCAGCCAGCATGAATGCTGGACACAAACTCCAGGAAAGGCACAGCAAGTCCAGGGCAGTTCTCCCTACTTCTCATGAGGCTTGGAACAGCCAAGCACCTATGTGGGGTGCAGGAGGTGCGAACCACAGCAGCCATCTAGCCGTGGAGGGTTATTCCATCTCCCCTCCTGCTGTTCGTTTCTCACCCACGGTACCGGCTCTGGCACATGTGGGTCATAAGTCCATTTAAGGAAGGCGCGCATGTACAGATTCAGCATCACCATGTCCTGGGATTTCAGCTGCCCATCAAAATAACACTTCATGTGATTATGACTCCCTAGCAGCTCTGTGATGTGTCCTCTGTGGCCCTACTTGGTCCTCAGCTCCATCGGCTTAAACCATAGCACATATTCTCTGTTAAAGAACAGCCGTCTTGCTGAAGATTTTGAAAGGGTGACCACTGAGCACCAGCCGCTTGATGATGTGTTAAATGCAGAGCTTTGCAGTTTGTGACAGCATCACAGTGTGAGAGGGAGCCCAGGCTGGTAATCCAGAGGGCTCAGCGGTACCCCAGTTCCAGGTTGCACCCTGGGGAACCCATCACAGTATGAGTGTATTTGGTGTTTAAACTTCATGAGAACTAACGGGACGTTACTTGCATTGTTTTCACTTATCTGTATCCTGTTCTAATATAGTAGCAAACATTTACATCGTGTATATCCCTGTAACAAAACACATCAAAGGACAAGGACAACTTGTGAAATGCAAATGAAGAACTTTAACAAAAAAGTACTAATTTCAAAGCAAGTGGTCACTGTGTGAGAAGACTGAGGTCAAAGACCTAAAATGCATTCCTCGCTCTCTGTCAAAGGAAAAGCCTATGTGGGTACTGACACTGTCAGCTTGTTTTCTGTTAGAAGCAGCTATAAGTATGGATTCAAGGAAAGATCCTTCATCTCTGGATTGTTTGAACTATTACAGGGAAGTGTACCAGATGCAAAGCAGAAATCCCCAGAGAGAATCTGATTACCCTGAAAAGACTTTTGGGAAACTGGCAGTTTATTACATCACATCCACCATTTGGAATTACAAACTGTGACTTCTGTCGATATATTTTACCTGCTTTAATCTCTGAATAACTCTTACTTCCTTTTCTTAGCTAATAAAACTTAGTTTACTATAGAATTGACTACCAGCGTTGTCTTGGGTGTATGATATAGAGTACCAGTTGATTTAGGGTAAGTGACTAGTCTCTTGGGACTGGAAGCAACCAAAATGAGATGTGATTTTTGGTGTAAATAACCATTTTATCACAAAGTCCAATTTTGTCTGGGTGGCAAGATACACTGGAGAGTCTAAGGCCTGGTCTACACTTGCAAGTTTTTGCACTAAAAGTCAGCTTTTTGTGATGAAACAACAGTGGCATCCACACTGACAAGTCACTTTTTGTGCCAAAACTCCTTAGTTGCAGCTCTGTAATAAAACCACCACTGACAATAGTCATAAAGCTTTTTGCACTGAGGCTTTAATGCAGTAGTGCCAGTATGAATGCCTTGATTGCTTTTATCACTGCAATTGGCCTCCAGAAGTGTCCCACAGTGCCTGCAATGACCACTCTGCTTATTGTTTTGAACTCAGCAGCCCTTCAGGCATGCATGCTTCCCCTTTCAAAGCTCCTTTCTGATGTTCTGACAGCCTGGGCTGTTGTGCTGCTCTGAGAGAAAGTAAATCATTAATGAGGAATGCTCCTGCTATCTCCCACAACAGCGGCAGACAGGCAGGCATGTGTGTGTGACAGTGAGAGAGACTGTGCTGTGCACAGCCATGGAGGGAGGCGGGGGCCGAGGTTGGGGTCTCCCCCTCTCTGTGTTTCAGGACTGGTTACTTCCAGCAGTTGTTTGAATTTATGAGGCAGCATGCCAACACTCTCCCGCAACACACAGTGTCTTCTCTCTCCCCCACACACTCTCCCCACCACACTTCAGTTGAAAAGCAGCTGGCAAAGGGATTGAGAAACTTACATCATGTGAGGCTGTACCTGCCCCATGAGGCATTGCAAACCCTTCCCAAGGTACCCTACAGCCAGTTGCATAGTGGAATAGCTACCACAGCTGCTCCAGCAACACAAGGAGCTAGTGTGGACACGTAATAGTGCTTTTAATTAAAGCACTTTAATAAAAGTGGTATAAATTTTGGTGCAAAAACTTGCCAATGTAGGCACACTGTAAGGCCGGGGTGGGGAACTTCCAGCCCACGGGGCGAATCCAGCCCCCTACTTACTTTTATCTGGCCCACAGCAAGTCTCTGTGCTGCTGGCTGGAAGCCCTGAGACTCGGTGCCCACCCCCCCTCCCCAGGGCTGGAACTGTGAGTGCTGGCTCGCCCCACTGCGGGGGGAAGCTAGGGTGCCAGGACTGTCAGGCAACTGTCCCTGCAGTCCCTTCTAGGCACAGGAGTGATCAGGGAAGCTCCAAGTCCATGTGTGCCTACCCCCACCTGCACCATATAGAGCTGCCTGGCCACATCATGGCCGCTTCCAGGAGTGGCGCGGGGCTTGGGCAGGGAGAGGAGTCCGCTGCGCTGTCAACTGAGGTAAGCGGTGCCCAGCCGGAGCCACACCCCTCATCCCCTCTTGCATCTCAAGCCACTCCCAGAGAATGCACCCCCACTCTGAACCCCCTACCCCAGCCCTGAGCCCCCTCCCAAGGCCTGCACCCCAATCCCCTACCCCAGCCCGTTCCCTGAACCCCTAATTTCTGGGCCCACCCTGGAGCCTAGGGGGAAGCCCTGAGGTCCCCCCACCCCAAAAAACGGGGCTGTGTGTGGCCCACGACTGATTTTTCTGTGGGTCAGTGGCTCCCAACAGAAAAAAGGTTCCCCACTCCTGCCCTAGGGGACTCTTTGTGATTCCATAAGACTCATATAGTGATCCAGGAGTTCACAGTTGTTACTGGCTTGGTGAAATCTAATTATAGAACACACCACCAGGCAGGGATTCAGGGTTGGGAGCCACTCCAGACAGCATAACAAACTGCAGTGCAATATTAATAAAGATTAGCAGCACAACAGGAATTTCTATAGAGATTAATTTTTGCTTAGTTAGGTGCTCAGATACTACTTGGATGGTGAGATACAAGGGCCTAGATAGAGAATATATATCTGATCATAACTGTGCACTGACTAAGTGACTGAGAGATTATGCATTTTCTCCCCTTCCTACTAAGCTGTATTTCTGATCTTTAGAAACCACCAAGCCATGTAGCCCTCTTGAGGCCCTGCACTACCACAGGCAACATATGGCTTCAATTTGGCCATTATTTGAAGGGCAGGGAGCCAGTTTTCTAACCCTGGCTCCCAGCCCTTATTCCTCATCACCCCACAAACATATATGAAGTTCTTTTGTTTTTGTTTTTTTAAAAGAGGGCTCCCCTTTGCCATAGTACCAGTACTTGTCAACTGAATATTAGGTCAGAATTAAAGAGTCAAGACTATCACCTC
The DNA here is from genome assembly GCF_025201925.1 of Gopherus flavomarginatus. Lineage (NCBI taxonomy): Eukaryota > Metazoa > Chordata > Testudines > Testudinidae > Gopherus > Gopherus flavomarginatus. The sequence goes on along the minus strand of NC_066618.1, from coordinate 150,883,908 downwards.
ACCCTATCTGAGCTATTTACCTCCTCTCCTTGGGAGCATGACTTCAAATTTATTAGCATCAAATCTCCCCATATCACCTGCAAATTCCCCTGCTCTATTCTGCTCCCCAATATTTTTACTACCTCTCTAATGTTGGCATCAGCCACAAAATGCAATCGTCGTGCAATTTACAAACTTCAATTAAAGACAGACAAAGCACTTAGACAGAATATAGTTTAAAGTCAACTATAAATCTAGTCAATTAAAAAAAAAGTGAATTAAGAACAATATCAGGTTCCACATCTGCTCCCATCCACACAAATCTATCTGCCAATTTGTAGCTTTACAATCTCATTTTTTAAAAATGAAATGTTTTTCTGTGAGAGACCCTCACAGAAACAAGGGAAACTGACCAAGGCCTCTGTCCTCCAAAAGGATTTCCTTGAGCATAAAAGAGTCTATCCTCAGAAATCCTGCTCCAAGATTGGGGCCTAACTGACAATGCATAAGATTTTTTTGTCAAATACACAGGGTAATTAATTTTTCAGTTACAGTAATCTTAGATCTAACTATAGTCAACATATTCTGACCAGTGTAATCTGAGTCAACTATATCCCTTTAATTGGACAAAAGGACAAAAAAAAAATACGTGAAGAGGCTATAACTAAGAAGAGATGATTCTGTTTTGTGACAGCAACTCTGTGGGGACCACAACTTGAGAACCAGGGTACTAAAATATGTTCCTTTTGTCATTATAGGGGCAGCTATGCACAGGGAAATAGAAATTCTCAGCTAATCATTAACTGAGAATTTTGAAGTTAAGTATTAGCAAGCAAGGCAGGATTCAATTAGAAATTTGTTTAAACTCACTTTGTATTTGGACACTTCAGCTTTCCTTTAGTTGCTAAATACTCCTGAAGCTTCTTCTGCCGCTCTTCTGCAATGAGATCACAGTAAAGTATAATATACATTTTTTAAAAAAATCACAGGACTTAATATTTCTATCATATTAATGAGAGTGGCTGATTTGTTTTAATTCACAATTAAATTATTTTACCCTAAAACAAATCTCTTGGGCTCCCTTCTCTGCTGACTGCACTAGGTGACACTATTCCTAGAAATATGTCACTGAAATTGGTGTACCATAAAACTAGTTCATATTTGTGGTGTTAATATTAAAGCTAACATCTGAAAGTAAGACTTGAGATCTATAAGACATAAAGTGGGTTCTCATCTTTCATATGAAGGTTTGTTTTGTTTGAGGTGACTTTGGGAGTACAGGGCAGGATGGTGCTGGGCTGAATCTTTTAAAGGTTAACTAAAAAGGAGAATCGAGGCTATGGCTACATTATGGACCTTACAGAGCCAAAGGTCTGTTGTGTAGCAGCTCTAATTAAACCACCCCCAGTGAGTGGCAGTAGCTATGTCAGCAGGAGACACTCTCCCTCCCACATAGCGCTGTCCATCCCAATGCTTTTGTCGGTGAAACTTACGTTAGCCAGGGGTGTGTTTTTTTCATACTCTGACCAACAAAATTTTGCCAACAAAAGTGCAAGTGTAGACAAAGCCTAACATGACGTTTGCTGTCATCACATAGTTTACTCTGCTTCTGTGTTATACCCCTTGCCACATCTTGTGTTCGTCCTATTTATTTAGATTGCAAGCTTTTGGGGGCAGAAACCATCTATGACTGTTTGTACAGTGCCTAGCACAATGAGGCTGGCCCCAGGCACTAGCATAATAAACATGTTAAATAAATATGCTTCCTGCTCCCCAAGTGAGTGACGTTTCCCTCTGGTGTTATCCAGACCGGTGATCTGCTAGGTCACTCCAATCCTTGATTCCGGGAGCCAGTCTTACCCTGCACCGCTGTGACAACCCCCACTCCTAGGCTGTTCACGCACAGCCTATGGCATGTAAGCTGCTGCCTAAATTGTGCAACCGAATGACACTAGCCAATATCCCTGGTCCCAGACACAACCCTAGGAACTTCTGTCTTGCACTGCCCAGTTATGTCTGCTGGACACTGCAAGCTTATATGAGTTCGTCAATTTAACAAAGGAATTGAAATGTACCAGGCTTGTTATCCCAAAGGGAGCCTCTGACACACTGCAAACCAAATGTACTGCTTCAGGTAGAACAAACAAACAAATGTATAAGACTGACTTACAATCATTTAAAATCTAAGCATAGCAAGTCAGATTTGGTCAAATGAAATAAAAGAAAAAAGCATTCTAAGCTGATCTTAACACTTCCAGTACCCTTACAAACTTAAGATGCTTCTCACCACAGCCTGGCTAGTTTGCCCTTCAGCCAGGCTCTCCCCTTTGATCAGTGCTTCAATGGTTTTGTGTGCTGTCAGCAGATGCAGGTGGAAGAGAGAGAACGTGGCAAATGTCTCTCCGGGCTTGTCTACATCACAAAGTTGCAGCGCTGGTGAGGGGGTTACAGCGCTGCAACTTAAGAGGTGTATACATCTGCAGGGCATCACCAGCGCTGCAACTCCCTGTTTGCAGCGCTGGCCGTACTCCCGTTTTGTCTCGGGTGTAGAGGATCCAGCGCTGGTGATCCAGCGCTGGTAATCAAGTGTAGACACTTACCAGCGCTTTTCTTGACCTCCGTGGAATAAGCAGGTATCCCAGCATACCTGAGGAAGCCTCTGGTAATCAAGCTGGTCTCCTTCCCCGGTTTGCTCTCGCGTTCCCCGAACCCCAAGCAAGCAGGTCTCCTTCTCTGCGGTTTGCAGGGTGGTTCGGGGAACGCGAGAGCAAACCGTGGCGAAGCTGGTCTCCTTCCCCGGTTTGCTCTCGCGTTCCCCGAACCCCCGAGCAAGCAGGTCTCCTTCCCTGCGGTTTGCAGGGGGGTTCGGGGAACGCGAGAGCAAACCGCGGCGAAGCTGGTCTCCTTCCTCGGTTTGCTCTCGCGTTCCCCGAACCCCGAGCAAGCAGGTCTCCTTCTCTGCGGTTTGCAGGGTGGTTCGGGGAACACGAGAGCAAACCGCGGCGAAGCTGGTCTCCTTCCCCGGTTTGCTCTCGCGTTCCCCGAACCCCTGTGCAAGCAGGTCTCCTTCCCTGCGGTTTGCTGGGTGGTTCCGGGAACGCGATAGCAAACCGCGGCGAAGCTGGTCTCCTTCCCCGGTTTGCTCTCGCGTTCCCCGAACCCCCCTGCAAACCGCAGGGAAGGAGACCTGCTTGCTCGGGGGTTCCGGGAACGCGAGAGCAAACCGCGGGCAAGCTGGTCTCCTTCCCCGGTTTGCTCTCACGTTCCCCGAACCCCCCTTGAAGCCGCCCAACAGCGCTGCAGTGTGGCCACATCTAACACCACTTGCAGCGTTGGTTGCTGTAAGTGTGGCCACTCTGCAGCGCTGGCCCTATACAGCTGTACTAATACAGCTGTAACAACCAGCGCTGCAAAATTGTAGATGTAGACATACCCTCCCTTTTATCATGTCCTTTCTTCCCTTTGCTTCCATCCCTTCAGAGTCAGGCGAGTATTACTCCATCACAGTCCCAAACTGACCAAAGGAAGGGGGATGGTGACTCACTGAAGAGTCCAACAAATCCTTTTGTTGCTGCCTACACCAGTGTCCTTTGTTCCTGTGTGGCTGGGCTGGATTTGTCCCATATACGCCCTGATGAGGTGTGAACTGTCTCTTTGCTCTTGGAGAGTTTTTGCCCAGGCTTATTTTAAGCCATGAAGACACATTTTCAGCCTCATAACGATATACATGAGATTATAACCTATGACATCACTATAACAATGCTCAGTGCATCATGAGCCTTCCGAAGACACCCGACATGCAAACTTTGCATCAAATACCGCACAATTATTTTACAAGGATGAACATGGGGGTGCTTGGTGTTACCCCAAGGTAACCTAAAAAACCCAGAGTTTTGCCTAAAATTTCTTCTTCCTCAGTTATTTAATTTTCATCTTCTTAAATCATAAGTCACTAGTTCTCTAGTCATCCAGAGTCCTCTACTAAAAATGGGCTAGACAAGACCTGATATGTCTAACATTAAAAAAAGACAAGAAAAAATATATAACTCCTAACCTTTATTTATACAAACTACCCAAAAAGAGCACAATTTTCTCTTCTTTGTAGGCTAACGCTTAATTTCAAACTCTTTAGACAAACCTCAGTGAGGACTATTGAGTACTTCACTAGCCCTGATATAATTTCAACCTTTTCCCTAGTATTTACACAGATTAACACCTTGATCTCAATGTAGCTCACCCCAAGGTTTCAACTCGACCATCTAGCACATTAAAAGAATACACTGCCTTGTACGCACTGGATTTCTAGAACTGTTTAAATCCTAGTCAAGACAAACTCTATGGCTTTGTCTAGATTAGGATTTGGAAGGTGTTAGCTTCCATGTTATATGCTATCCTCAACCATTGACAAACTGGTCCCCAAACAGCCCCAAACTTCTCATCAGCCACACAGATCTCCTTGGTTTTCCTGACACCTTGCACCAAATGGAGAGAGATGGTTAGAAACTTGAGCATTGATGGAGGAAAACAAAGGCTGAGAAAGTTTGGAATAAAGACTTTCTTCCAGCCTATACAAGCTATATTTCAGGCAAAGAGAAACTTCCTATCAGTCTCCACTCAAGCTGCCAAATCTCATCCCAAGGAGCTATCCAGGGTGGCAACCACTTCATAACAGAACGCAGCACCAAGCTCTGCAAAGAATTACCAATGTACCTCACTGAAAAGATCAAACGTATTTAGGAAGGCTTCTCTGGATCCACCCTGCCTATACTTGCTAACAAACAGCTCACCTGTATTCCCAAGTTCAGTACATTCACTCATTAAGTAATACAAGACTCCATTAGGGTGTCCAGATCCAAGACCTGTGAATTTGCCCCACACCCTTCCTGGCTAGCAAAAAGGAGCCATGAGCGGTGTCATTCATGAGCAAAATAGCCAATGCTTTATTTAGGAAAAGAAGTTCTCTTCCTCCTCCTCCTCTCACACTTACTAGCCTGACCAACAGAAGCAACCCAGATAACCCCTTCCAAATCCTAGGCCTAGTCTATACCTAAAACTAAGTTGACCTAGCTAAATTGTTCAGGGTTGTGAAAAATTTCACACTCTGTGCAACCTCGTTAGGTCAACTTAACCTACTATTGCCTCTCAGATGGGTGGATTTACTACAGTGACAGAAAACCCCGTTCCATCACTGTAGTAAGTGTCTATGCTACAGCTGTGCTGCTGTAGTGTAGACATACCCCTACTTTAGATCAGGCCTATGAAATTCTAGAACAAAGGCTTGCAGCCTGGGAGCTACGAACATGTGTGATGGAGTCATAACCACCTCGCTCTTCCCAAGTTGCTACTGGGAACAAGAGTTGAGAACCACTGCTCTAGTAATGCATAAGTTCTGTCTTCACTAGACTTTCTGTCTCTTGACTCAAGGTAGTTAACACATTTGTAAAAGCTAGTGTGGACGCTCCCCAAATGAAATGTAGAGATGTGGCTCTCCAGTATGCTCTGAAACTCTGCACATGGAAAGTAAGTACGTCTTGTCTACACTTGAAATGCAACAGCAGCACAGCCACAGCACTGCAACTGCACCATTGTAGTGCTTCAGTCTAGAGACTACCTACGGCGATGGGGGAGGTTCCCCCATTGGTGTGGGTAATCCAACTCTATAAGAGGTGGCCTGCACTATCTGCACAGAAACTTGGGTCAGCTTAACTACATCATTCATGGTGCGGATTTTTAACACCCCTCAGCAATGTATCTGGGACAATTTAATTTTCTAGTTTAGACCATCCCAAAGATGTCTGCCGTTGAAGTATATAGCTATTTCCATTTGTATTACCATAGTGCCTAGGAACCCCCAGTATCCTGTTGTGTCAAGTGCTGTACAAATAGAACTAAAAAGATAATCCCTGACCCAAAGAATTTACAACCTACTATAAGACTACAGACAACAGGTGAGACAGACAGACAGACAGACGGGGCAAAACACAAGGAAATAGAGACATCCTTAATTTGAGCCCCATAAAATAAAGAGGCAAGACCATTCTGGAAACAATGCCCTCGTGCAGCAGTTTGGGTGCCTGACTGTGAATATAGGGGAAGGTATTACAGTCCAGCACAGCACACACAAATGCTTTTATAGCAAAAAACAAAAACAAAAAAAACAACAGTTCAGTGCTCAGGCCTTTGGCATAAAGGGAATTCAAGGCAGAAACAGAATGAGGCATTAGACTAGAGCAGTGGTTCTGAACCAGGGGTATGTGTACCCAATGGGAATACATGAGGTTTTCTAGGGAGCACATCAACTCATCTAGCTATTAGCTTAGTTTTACAACAGGCTACATAAAAAACACTAGCAAAGTAAGTACAAACTAGGGATGTAAGTAATGTGTAAAAACAGTAACAGTGTAACCGATTTAAATTCAGTTACATGGTTAAGTTTACCCAGGGAACTAGGTGTCTCAGCTGCTGGCCCCACGCCCAGGGTCCCATAGCTTGGAGACCCTCCCGGGGGCACCAGGATGCCAGGCAGCAGCAGTGCTGGCAGCCTAGACGGACCCTGGGCATGTGGGGCCAGCAGCCTCAAGCAACCAGAGTTTAACCATTAACAGAAACCTGTGGGAGAGGTCTAAGGTCAGTAGTTTGAGCATTGGCCTGCTAAACCCAGGGTTGCGAGTTCAATCCTTGAGGGGGCCACCTAGGGATCTGGGGCAAAAATCAGTACTTGGTCCTGCTAGCAGAGGCAGGGGGCTGGACTCGATGACCTTTCAAGGTCCCTTCCAGTTCTAGGAGATAGGATCTCTCCAATAAGCATCAAACTTATTAGTTAACCTCCTACATCCCTAGTACAAACTAAAATTTCATATAGACAATGACTTATTCACATTGCTCTATATCCTATACACTAAAACGTAAGTAAAATATTTATATTCCAATTGATTTATTTTATAATTATATGGTAGAAATGAGAAAGTCAGCAATTTTCAGTAATAGTGTGGCTGAGACAGCTTTATATTTTTTGTGTGATTTTGCAAACAAGTAGTTTTTAAGTGAGGTAAAATTTGGGGGTACACAGACAAATCAAACTTTAGAAAGGGGTACAGTAGTGTGCCACAGCATCTCCTATACCAGGGGTCTCAAACACGCGGCCCGCAGGATCATTTTCTGCGGCCCGCGAGCTCCTTGCAGCCCCTCCGCCCTCCCCCCAGTGTTTACCTAGAGCGGCTCTGGACCGACGTGCACCAGGGGCAGGGCAGGTGCGCCAGAAAGCAGCCGGAACCTGGAGGACAAGGGGCGTGTGTGGCGGTTCCTTCAGGCACCGCCCCCAGCAGCTCCCATTGGCTGCAGTTCCCATTCCCAGCCAATGGGAGCTGCTAAGGGCGGAGCCTGAAGCAACAGCCACACACACCCCTGCACCCCTTGTCCCCCAGGTTTGGCCACTTCCCGGCACGGTGCAGGGGAAAGGCAGGCAGCCTGCTCTGCCACCGATGCACGTCGGTCCGGAGCCCGCCCCCTCGAACACCTCCTGCACCCCAACCCCCTGCCCTGAGCCCCCTGCTGCACCCCACACTCCAACCCCCTGCCCTGCACCCACCGCCGCACCCTGACTCCCTGTCCTGAGTCCCCTGCCATACCCTGCACCTGCCCGCCACACCCTGACCCCCTGCTACACCCACCCCCCACTGCAACCCAAGCCCCTGCCCTGAGTCCCCTGCTGCACCCCAACCCCCTGCCACACACCACACACCCGCTGGGGGCAGGGAGGGGGCGGGGATTTTGGCGAAGGGGTTGCAATGGGGGCAGAGAAAGGGTGGGCAGAGGTGGGGCAGGGGCGGGACCTCATGGAACGGGCGGACTGGGGGCAGGACCGTGGGGGGGGGGGGCAGTAAATGCGGCCCTCGGCCCAGTGTACTAGTCCTCATGTGGCCCTGGAGCTCAGTTGAGTCTGAGACCCGCTGTCCTATACGCGCCAAGGGAAGCGCTGCTTCCCCGCGACCCGCTCCCCGCCCAGAGCCTGGCCCCGCTCCCAGAGGAGGGGGCGGGGGCACAACACCCCGGCCACGAGAGGCGGGGGCCACCCGCGCAGGACCCCGAGGAGGGAGGGGCTCGTGCCCCCCGCACCCCAACCCGAACCCCCCCCTTCTCCCCACACCCCCCGCCGGGCGGGGTCCCACCCGCACTCACCCTGGGCGGCCGTGGCCCTCGCGCGCCCCATGACACCCTCACGTTCTCCGCCGGCGCCCAGCACAGCGGCCCGGTCTGCCCGCCCTTCCCGCAGCCAGCCGTTCCTGCGCGCGCATTGGCCGTCGCCTCATTCGAAGCAGCCAATAGAAGAGAAGATGAGCTTGAGGCGGCGCAGGCGATTAGCTAGCGAGGCCAGGCGGGCGGGACCGCGGGATGTCAATCATGGGGGCCGCGCTCCGTTCTCGCGTCTTTTGTGAGGGAGAGGGGCAACTCCCGGGCGGGGCGGGGCTGGGTATGGGGCCTCCAAGCTCTGGGCCAGGGCGCTCGGCGCTGTACACTACACCCAAGGCACTGCAGCACTGCTGCCGTTGCCAAGTTTCTAATAAAAAGAACAGGAGTTGTTGTGGCACCTCTCAGACTAGCACGTTTATTTGAGCATGCTCAGGGAGGACTCCAGCGGCACCTAAAAGACTAACAGATCTATTTAGTGTTTAAGGTGCTACCGGACTCCTCGTTGTTTTTGTGGATACAGACGAACACAGCTACCCCCTGATACTTGTCAACTTTCTAATACGGGGTGGCCAACCTGAGCCTGAGAAGGAGCCAGAATTTGCCAATGTACATTGCCAAAGAGCCACAATAATACATCAGCAGCCGCCCATTAGCTCCCCGCTCCCAGTGCCTCCCGCCAACCGGCAGCCCCACTGATTAGCACCTCCTTCACCTTCCATCCCCACACCTCCGGATCAGCTGTTTCATGGTGTGCAGGAGGCTCGGGGGTGTGTGTGAGAGGAATGAGGGCACAGCAGGCTCAAGGGAGGGGACGGGAAGGGGGAGTGGTGGCAGGGCCTGTGGCAGAGTCAGGGGTTGAGCGGTGAGCAGTTCCCAGCACACTGAAAAGTTGGCGCCTGTAGCTTCATCCAGCCCCAGAGTCAGTGCCTATACAAGGAGCCGCATATTAACTTCTGAAGAGCCACATGTGGCTCCAGAGCCACAGGTTGTCCACCTCTGTCCTAATAGCACAAAACCAAACACTCCTGCCTCACCCCTTCTCTGAGGGCCCGCCCCTGCTCACTCCATCCCTCCTCCCTCGCTCTCCTCCCACCCTCACTCACTTTCCCAGTTCTGAGATGTGGGAGGGTGCAGACTCTGGATGGGGTTGGGGCCAGGGATGAGGGGTTTGGGGGGTGTAGGAGAGGGCACTGGGGTGGTGCAGGGGGTTGGAATGCAGGGGGGTTGAGGGCTTCAGCTGGGGGTACAGGCTCTGGGGTGCAGCCAGGGATCACAGAATCATAGAATATGAGGGTTGGAAGGGACCTCAGGAGGTATCTAGACCAGCTCCCTGCTCAAGGCAGGATCAACACCAACTAAATCATCCCAGCCAGGGCTTTGCCAAGCCGGGCCTTAAAAACCTCTATGGATGGAGATTCCACCAGCTCCCTAGGGAACCCATTCCAGTGCTTCACCACCCTCCTAGTGAAATAGTGTTTCCTAATATTCAACCTAGACCTCCCACACTGCAACTTGAGACCATTGCTCCTTGTTCTGTCATCTGCCACCACTGAGAACAGTCTAGCTCATGGGTTGGCAACCTTTCAGAAGTGGTGTGCCGAGTCTTCATTTATTCACTCTGATTTAAGGTTTTGTGTGCCAGTAATACATTTTAACATTTTTAGAAGGTGTCTCTCTATAAGTCTATATTATATAATTAAATGATTGTTGTATGTAAAGTAAATAAGGTTTTAAAATGTTTAAGAAACTTCATATAAAATGAAATTAAAATGCAGAGCCCCCTGGACCGGTGGCCAGGAGCCAGGCAGCGTGAGTGCCATTGAAAATCAGCTTGCGTGCCGCGTTTGGCACGCATGCCATAGGTTGCCTACCCCTGGTCTAGATCCATCCTCTGTAGAACCTCCTTTCAGGTATTTGAAAGCAGCTATCAAATCTCCCCTCATTCTTCTCTTCTGCAGACTAAATAATCCCAGTTCTCTCAGCCTCTCCTCATAAGTCATGTGCTTCAGGCCAGTAATCATTTTTGTTGCCCTAGCTGGACTCTTTCCAATTTTTCCACATCCTTCTTGTAATGTGGGGCCCAAAACTGGACACAGTTCTCCAGATGAGGCCTCACCAATGTCAAATAGAGGGGAATGATCACGTTCCTCTATCTGCTGGCAATGCCCCTACTTATACAGCCCAAAATGTTGTTAGCCTTCTTGGCAACAAGGGCACACTGTTGACTCATATCCAGCTTCTCATCCACTGTAACCCCTAGGTCCTTTTCTGCAGAACTGCTGCCGTGCATGGGATTCTTCTGTCCTAAGTGCAGGACTCTGCACTTTTCCTTGTTGAACCTCATCAGGTATCTTTTGGTCCAATCCCCTAGTTTGTTTAGGTACCCCTGTATCCTATCCCTACCGTCCAGCATATCTACCACTCCTCCCAGTTTAGTGTCATCTGAAAACTTGCCAAAGGTGCAGTCCACGCCATCCTCCAGACCATTAATGAAGATATTGAACAAAACTGGCCCCAGGACCGACCCTTGGGGCACTCTGCTAGATACCAGCTGCCACTGACATGGAGCCATTGATCAGTACCCTTTGAACCCGATGATCTAGCCAGCTTTCTATCCACTTTATAGTCCATTCATCCAGCTCATACTTCTTTAACTTGCTGGCAAGAATAATGTGGGAGACCGTATCAAAAGCTCTGCTAAAGTCAAGGAATAACATGTCCACTGCTTTCCCCTCATGCACAGAGCCAGTTATATCAACACTGAAGACGATTAGTTTAGTCAGGCATGACTTGCCCTTGATGAATCCATGCTGACTGTTCCTGATCACTTTCCTCTCCTCTAAGTGCTTCAGGATTGATTCCTTGAGGACCTGCTCCATGATTTTTCCAGGGACTGTGGTGAGGCTGACTGGCCTGTAGTTCCCCAGATCCCCCTTCTTCTCTTTTTTAAAGATGGCTACTACATTAGTCTTTTTCCAGTCATCCAGGACCTCCCTTGATCGCCATGAGTTTTCAATGATAATGACCAATGGCTCTGCAATCATATCCGCCAACCCCTTCAGCACCCTCAGATGCAGTGCATCCGGCCCCATGGACTTGTGCTCGTTCAGCTTTTCAAAATAGTCCCAAACCACTTCTTTCTCCACAGAGGGCTGGTCACCTTCTCCCCATACTGTGCTGCCCAGTGCAATAGTCTGGGAGTTGACCTTGTTCGTGAAGACTGAGGCAAAAAAAGCATTGAGTACATTAGCTTTTTCCACATTCTCTGTCATTAGTTTACTTCCCACATTGAGTAAGCAGCCCACACTTTCCCTGACCTTCTTCTTGTTGCTAACATACCTGTAGAAACCCTTCTTGTTACTCTTAACATCCCTTGCTAGCTGCAACTCCAAGTGTGATTTGGCCTTCCTGATTTCACTCCTGCATGCCTGAGCAATATTTTTATACTCCTCTCTGGTCATTTGTCCAATCTTCCACTTCTTGTAAGCTTCTTTTTTGTGTTTAAGCTCAGCAAGGATTTCACTGTTAAGCCAAGCTGGTTGCCTGCCATATTTACTATTCTTTCTACACATCAGGATGGTTTGTTCCTGCAACCTCAATAAAGATTCCTTAAAATATAGCCAACTCTCCTGGACTCCTTTCCTCCTCATGTTATTCTCCAGGGGGAATCTGCCCATCAGTTCCTTGAGAGAGTCAAAGTCTGCTTTTCTTAAGTCCAGGGTCTGTATTCTGCTGCTCTCCTTTCTTCCTTGTGTCAGGATCCTGAACTCAGCCATCTCATGGTCACTACCTCCCAGGTTCCCATCCACATTTGCTTCCCCTATTAATTCTTCCCTGTTGATGAGCAGCTGGTCAAGAAGAGCTCTGCCCCTAGTTGGTTCATCCAGCACTTGCACCAGGAAATTGTCCCCTACACTTTCCAAAAACTTCCTGGATTCTCTGTGTTGCCCTTCCAGCAGATATCGGAGTGATTGAAGTGCCCCATGAGAACCAGGGCCTGTGATCTAGTAACTTCTGTTAGTTGCCTGAAGAAAGCCTTGTTCATCTCATCCCCCTTGTCTGGTGGTCTGTAGCAGACTCCCATCACCCTTGTTGCTCAAACTTCTAATACTTAATCCAAAGACTCTTAGGTTTTTCTGCAGTTTCATACTGGAGCTCTGAGCAGCCATACTGCTCTCCTACATATAATGCAATTCCTGCACCTTTTCTGCCCTGCTTGTCCTTCCTAAACAGTTTATATCCATCCATGACAGTGCTCCAGTCATGTGAGTTATCCCGCCAAGTCTCTGTTATTCCAATCACATCATAATTCCTTGACTGTGCCAGGACTTCCAGTTCTCCCTGCTTGTTTCCCAGGCTTCTTGCATTTGTGTATAGGCACTTAAGATAACTCTCTGAGTATGAGGCAAGAGTCCTTCCCTCTTGAGCTCTCCTTCTCATTCTTCCTCTCAGTGTCCCACTTCCCCACTTACCTTAGGGCTTCGGTCTCCTTCCCCCGGTGAACCTAGTTTAAAGCCCTCCTCACTAGGTTAGCCAGTATCTTTGCGAAGATGCTTTTTCCTCTCTTCGTTAGTTGGAGTCCGTGTAGAAAAATCTCTGCATTAAGCATCTTCACCTAACTTTCATATTACTTTGTATTATACCTCTATTTTCATACAACTTTGTATCAGATCCGTATATAGAAAACTTTGTATTGAGACTTGGTATAATGTTAAAAAGATGTCTTTTTGCTAGGAGTAGAATAAAATCGCCCCCCGCCCCCCTTTTAATCTCTCCCTGCTGAATGAACGAGGTGTGAATGAGCAAGGCGGGGAAGGCAGAACCTCCAGACAGTTGCAAGGGTTGGAGAGGGGATGGAAGCCAGACCCAAAAACAATAAAACTTGTCAAGTGGGCTCACTAAAGAAGAGCAGACATATTGATAGCCTTGGGGTTTAGAAGTGAGCACCTTCTTTTGAAAACACCCTCTTTGAACAGCATTGGGACAGCACCCAGAAGGAAGCAGCACAAAGGACCAACGGATACAGATACAGATTTTGAATCTGGTACCGATTTGCATGAGAGGGAAGCTGCTATAAATGTGAGATGTCTTGCAGAGGACCCCGGGTCTCATCTTGTCAACGTGGGAGCATCGATCTGGATCAGCAGAAGCCCAGCTCCACGCCTCCTCCATCTAACTCACCTGGCCAGTGAAGTTAAGGGGAGCAGCTAATTGGTAACAACAACAAGACAGATTGTGTTTGTGTGTGTGTGAGTTCATGAGTGTAATATATATCATATGCAAATGATACAGTGTTGATTGACACATGTATTACCAATAAATGTGGCTCTTTGCCTTATTCCCCCTGAAAAAAGCCTGTGCAGTACTCTAAGTACAACACCTGTCTCTGCCTAGCACTCCTTCTTCTTGGAACACCATCCCATGGTCAAAGAATCCAAAGCCTTCTCTCCAGCACCACCTGCATAGCCATTCATTGAGCTCCATGATTCGATGGTCTCTACCTGGGCCTTTCCTTCCACAGGGAGGATGGACAACACCACCACTTGCACCCTAAACTCCTTTATCCTTCTTCTCAGAACCAGATATCTACCTCTTCCCTGAGCTTAGTGTCATCTGCGAACTTGCCGAGGATGCAATTAATCCCACCATCCAGATCATTAATAAAGATGTTGTACAAAACCAGCCCCAGGACTGACCCCTGGGGCATTCCGCTTGATACTGGCTGCCAACTATACATCGAGCCATTGATCACTACCCATTGAGCCCAACAATCTAGCCAGCTTTCTGTCCACCTTATAGTCGATTCATCCAATCCATACTTCCTTAACTTGCTGGCAAGAATACTGTGGGAGACCGTAACAAAAGCTTTCCCCATATCCACAGAGCCAGTTATCTCCTCATAGAAGGCAATCAGGTTAGTTAGGCATGACTTGCCCTGGGTGAATCCATGTTGACTGTTCCTGATCACTTTCCTCTCCTCCAAGGTCTTCAAAATGGTTTCCTTGAGGACCTGCTCCATGATTTTGCCTGGGACTGACATGAGGCTGACCGGTCTGTAGTTCCCCAGGTTCTCTTTCTTCCCTTTCTAAAATATGTGCACTATATTTGCCTTTTTCCAGTCATCCCCTGATCACCACGAATTTTCAGTGATAATGGCCAATGGCTTTGCAGTCACATCAGCCAAGTCCCTCAGCATCCTTGGATGCATTAGATCTGGACCCACAGACTTGTGCATGTCCAGCTTTTCTGAATAGTCCTTAACCTGTTCTTTCACCACTGAGGGCTGCTCACCTCCTCCCTATCCTGTGTTGCCCAGGACAGCAGTGCGGGAGCTGACCTTGTCTGTGAATGCCGAGGCTAAAAAAGCATTGAGTATTTCCTCTTTTTCCACATCATCTGTCACTAGGTTGCCTTCCCCATTCATGAGGGGTTTGGGGTGAGGGGTTTGGGCTGTGGGTGCAGGCTCCAGGTGGGGCAGGGGGTTGGGATTCAGGGGGATGAGGGCTGTGGGTGTGGGCTCTGGGGCGGGCCGGTGATGAGGAGGTTGGGGTGCAGGAGGGGGATCCGGGCTGGGACAAGGCGTTGGGGTGTGAGGGGGTGAGGGCTTGGCATGGGGTGCAGGCTCTGGGGTTGTGCTGGGGATGAGGGGTTTAGGGTGTAGGAGGTGGCTCTGGGCTGGGGCTGAGGGGTACAAAGTATGGGAGGAAGGGAGGGCTCTGGCTGGGAGTGTGGACTCTGGGGTAGGGCCAGGGATTAGGGGTTTGGGGTGCAGGAGGGGGCTCTGGAGTGGGGCAGGGGTTTGGGGCATGGGAGGAGGGCTCCAGCTGGGGGTGTGGGCTCTGGGTGGGACCAGAAATGAGGCGTTCATGGTGTGTAAGAGGGCTCCGGTCAAAAACTAGACGCCTGGCAACCCTAGTCGTTACACAGAGGCGAAGGAGACTGGCCTGGCACACAGCTCTCTAGATTCCCATGAAATAACCACCACAACCTTGATCAAACTCTATAATATACAGTGACAAACCTGTTAACAGGCCGCACTCCATGCAGACGCCTAATGCAGCCTTTGAGGATAACAGAGCCAACCAAGATGGTCACTAAACAACCTTTCCAGAAGATGCTGTCAGCATGGGCACTGCCACCGACTTGCTGCAGGACAACTGGGCCACAATTGCCCCCCCTTCTCCGAGATCCCCACCACCTCCTCCTCTCCACCCCCATCCCCAAGGTCCCTGCTGCTCCCCACATCCCTACTCCTTGGGATGAGGGAGTGAGGAGCAATGTGGAGAGGCAGTGGCCGGTGGAGTGAGGAGACTTAGTCGGGCACTACTGGGCTGGCAGCTCGGCAGAAGTAGGTGGCCTTCAGGGTTGGGAGGAGCTGGCGCTTGGGGAGGCTGCCAGCAGCTCTTGGCCAAGTCTAACTCTTGCAGGTCGGAGGACCATTGGGGGGTGTGTGCTGGCGGCAGTGTCCAGGCACTGGGGCCAGCCCGGTGCTCAGGGAGGCTGCCAGCTTGGCCTGGCCTGGCCCGGCTCGTCCCAGTGCTTGTGGGATTTGGCGGCTCAGCCTGGAGTTTGGGGAGGCTACTGACTTGGCCGAGCGTTGGGGCTAGCCCAACTGTGACAGCACTGGGGCCACCCTGGTGCTCTGGGGGGCTGGCGCCTCAGCCCTGCACTGGGGCCAGCCCGGCGCTCGGAGAGGCTGCTGGCTTGGCCCAGTGCTTGTGGGGGCTGGTGGTTCAGCTGGGCGCTAGGGCCAGCCCAACTCTGGCAGCGCTGGGGCTTGCCTGGTGCTCTGGTGGGCCGGCTTCTCAGTCTGGTGCTGGGGGCGATCGCAATGGGTCAGAAAGTCCATGCTGCCCTGACCTCAACATTCGGGGCTGAAGCCAAAACCTGAGCAGCTTAGCTTTGTGGGGCCCCCCGTGGTGTAGGGGCCTCACGCAGTTGCCCTGCTTGCTTCTCCCTAATGCCAGCCCTGGCTTTTATATGCAGAAAAACAATTGTGGCACAGGTCGGCTGTGGAGTTTTTATAGCATGTTGAGGGGTGGGGAGAGGAGGCCTCAGAAAGGAAAAAGGTTTAGAACCCCGGGCTAGAGTTTACTTCATTGTCCTTCTCCAAGGCCTAAGAAAACCCCCGCCTCTCACAGAAAAGCACCTGGAAACCCAGAATTCAGTCACTAAGGATTTTCAGCAAGAATTGCATAGGGTCAACCTCCCCACATTCAAGTCCAAAATGAACAATAGGAATTAACAATTTTTAAATACCAACTTTAAAAACAAATAAAGAAACAAAAATAAAATAATAATATAATATTTAATTACTATAACTTAATTTCTACAACATAATATGGCTACTTTATAATCCACATATGGTTGGGATTGACAGTTTTGTAATAAATATATCACTACCTTAGATTACTCAAACTGCAAGAAACTGTAAAAGAGTCTGACTTCCTATTCATGCTATTTACTTTCTCTTTGCATTTCAGTTCAGATAGTAAGAAAAGACTGGTCAGTTACACATTGGTAACAAATCAGTTTCAAGCCAATTGCATCTTCAGGTTTTCAATTCCCTAGACACCAGCGCTGGTTGCAAATACTGCAGGAGCTGGTTTATTTGCTTATAAGTACTCTCCCAAAAAACCTGTGGAATTCTAAAAGACAATTTTTTTTCTGTTGATATTTTGTAAAAAATTATATAAAAACCCACAAAAACCTAACAATATCAGAGTACGTCTACACTACAGGATAAATTTGAATCAGCTAAAACCGATTTTATAAAACAGATATTATAAAGTCGATTGTGCGCGTCCACACTAGGCACATTAATTCGGTGGTGTGCGTCCGTGGTCCGAGGCTAGTGTCGATTTCTGGAGCGGTGCATTGTGGGTAGCTACTGTAAAAGAATGAGGCCAATAGCATCGATTTGCGTCCACACTAACCCTAAATCGATATAGTAATATTGATTTTAGCGTTACTCCTCTCGTTTTGTAGGAGTACAGAAATCGATTTAAAGAGCACTTTAAATCGATATAAAGAGCAGTGTAGTGTGGACGGGTGCAGCGTTAAATCGATTTAACGCTGTTAAAATCGGTTTAACAGCGTAGTGTGGACCAGGCCTTAGAGGCAGGATTTGATCAAACAGCGTCCCTATAAATGATCCGGGAACAAAATTATGTGTATAGTGCCTAATGTAATGAGACATTCCATTGTGGCTGGTGCTTCTAGATGCTACTGTAATAATAATAATAAATAAAACTGAATTAATATGGAATTAATGCTAATTTTTAAAATCAAATTTACACAAGTAAAGAAGGAAGGTACTGTACAACTGGGGTCAGGCTTGCGTTATGAGAGATTACAAGTATTGGTCACAAGGTTCACAAGATACATACGTAGTACAATTCAATTAATTAATTTAAATAAATAATTTAATTAATAAATTAATTTAATTAATAAATTAATTTAAACAACCAGAATTAATAAAATGGAATTGCTGAGATCCCATAAATAGTTATGCTCCTACTGTATGTAGTACAAACAAGCATTTAGTTCTAAGCCAGTAACTGCTGGCTAGGGATTAGCTTTCAACCAAATAAAAATCAGTGATGTCCCGCTCTCCGGTTTGATTCACCATCCTGACAGGTTTGTCATTCAGTTTGGAGGTGCTGAGGAACCAGCCTGGATTGGCAGCTGATTCAAAGCTGGAAGTGGAACCAGAACTGTTCTTGAAAAAGATGAAACGCTTCTGATCCTCGGTCCTGATGTCTTTCATAGGCCCCTTCACCTTCTGTGGGAAATAAGAGAGGCCAGTTAGAAACAGGGATGCTCTTTGGAAGGCTTTCATCCTGCAATGGGATGAGTATGAGAAGGGGCTTCTAATTAGGACACAGAGCTAGCATCCACTTTCACTTGTGCCTGTGCAACTATTATGTGGGTATCCCTGAGCAGAATTTTGTCCAAGGAAACACTGAGCTAGACTCTCCCCTGCCTTCCACTTTGGCTGTCATTTACACCAGTGAAAAGTGGGTGTGAAATGCTGGACCTCTGAATGTAGTGAAAACATCTGGTGCACATAGACAGGAGAATCTGGCCCGGACACCACAGGTGTTTCATACACCTGAGAAAGACTGTCCACCAAACAAGGAACCTATTCCTGCTCCTATTGAATGGGATTTCAATGTAAGAGGGATCAGGCCCAACAGCAGACAATAACTACGTGGAAGCTGCAAAAGCATGCCTGCAGTTTTAATCCTTGATCACCAATGATACACTTTCACTGCAGCTGGGAGCAAGCCCACCAGTATGATAGACAGGCTTGCACAAGCTCTGCTCAAACTACCATTTTAAAAATAACTGTGTGGACATGGCAGCACCTCAGAGACTTGGGCTCAGAACCAGGGGGGGCAGCTGGGTTTGGAGGCCTGAGCTCCCTTTTTTAGCAGAGTAGCTCAAGCCCTGCTTGGCAAGTCTGTCTACCCACACAAGGAGGCTTGCTGCCAGCTGCAATATAGACATACTCCAAGGGCACAAAAGACAACATGATCTAATGAATTAGTGTGGTGCGATGGACTGGGATTCAGGAGACCTGGGTTCCTGGGCAAGTCACTTCTTATCTCTGCTTCTCCTTCCACTCTTTGTCTTTTGTATTTAGATGATAAAATCTTTGAGGAAGGAACCTTCTTATTACATGACTGCACAGTGCCTACCACAACAGGGCCTTGATCTCGAATGAAGAATCAAGGTGCTACTGTAATAGCACTAAATGATAATAGTAATCATAAACCGTATCAGGGGGAAAACAGTGACTCCCATGTAAAGGTATCAATAAAAACCAGAGATGTGGATTGAATTTCAGTCACTGTGGAGTTTGTGATGATGCTGAAGGTCTTCTGATCCCACTCACCTCCAGCTGCAGCACAGGGCTATCTTTATCCTTCACACAGCATAGATACAGATTGTTTTCCGCAGCCTTGCTTTCCACAATGTTTATAGCAACAGGACTGATGTGCGTTGGGGAGCGATATAAATCCAGGTTTAATTTCACTAGGAAGAGAAAAGCAAGAGGAAATCCAGACTCAATTACAAGAAAAAAGGCAGCCTGTTTGTGAAGATCTGGGAAGCACCATCACTTATAAATAGTGAGTGAGGAACCTGAAATCCATGCACAATAGCTGCCATATCACTTTATCTGTGACACTGATGGCTCTTTTAAAAATAACTGCACTTCAGAGATTCAGTTGTGCACTTTTACTCCTCTGAGTAATGCCATCCACTTCAGTGGGACTGTGCCTGAAGACAAAATACTCCCAAGGAACAGGGGTGGAAAATCAGATCTTAATAATTACGTGCAGAAAATGATATTAAAAGAACATTAGAGGCGGCAAAGTCAAGCACTCCAAAGGTAGGAAATGCCAGAATGCCTGTTGCAATCTTAATTCGACCCCTGTGCCCATATCCATTATGATAGTCTTTAATTACCTGATCACATACTATTTTTTCCATAGGAGTCTTGCCTCTTTCAGTACACAGGATGGACCTACTCTGAAGATTAATCAGGGCTGTGAATGACCCTTGTCCAGCCGGACCTTACTTTCCCACAGGAGACTGCTGCTCAGATAGAAGCTGATCAGAGTGCAGCTGCACAGCAAACAGGTGGTGTCTGAGCACCAGGTTGTTATGGGCTGGCATATAGGCTGTTTGGCCTAGTAGTCAGAGCAGGAGTCAGGTTCGATGGGCAGAGCAGCCATACAGGCTGGGGAATAAAGCCAAGGGCACCAGAGTCAACCACCAGTTATCAGAACCAGGGGGTCAAGCCTGAGTCAGAACTGGAAATCGAAGTTGAGGGTCAGAGCTGGGGTCAGATACCAAATGTCAGAGTCAAGGGTCAGAAGTCAGAGGTCAGAGCCAGGAGTGGTCACCGAGGATTGGAGGCGAGGTGTGAGAGCAGGAACTGGAGGATAGGTGAGGATCCAGTGTGCAGCAGCCCGGCTGGGGAGCCAGGAGCAGGGCTTTCTTGTCAATTTCACTGCTCGGCACACATGTAAGGAGCACAGTGTCTACACAGACACTGCGTTGCCCTAACAACACCGACATAAGCCCTACGCCTCTCGTGGAGGTGGAGTTATTATGTCAGTGTAGTAGGGCACTTACATCGGCAGGATCAAGGCTGTAGTGTAGACACTGACATAATTAGGTGAACCTAAGGCCTGGTCTACACTACACAGTTACATTGACATAAGGCAGGAGCAAAGGTAGGAGCCAGGAGCAGTGCAGGAGACAGGCACAAGCAGTGTCCAATGTAGCCATAACAGGAAACCACCTTGTTTCTCAGACAAGCTTCTTGTGCTTCCTTCTGGCTTAGCACGGTTGGACCAAATGGTGGAGCCAGCCGAGCCTCCACTCCCATGGGTGGAGTCTTGGCTGAGGCTATAGCCCTAGTAGCTCCTTGGCCCACGTGGGTTCAGTGGACTCTGGGTGGAGGCCAGGATGCAGCTGCTGTCTGGGCCTCCCAGGCCCGGCTTTGAGACCCTGCACATCATGCATTGCTCTGTCATCAGTTCAGAGGTGAAGTTCTCCCTTGCTCTCTTAGTATTTCTCTGGGGAGCCCCACTTGGGCAAATACTTCTGTAAGTTCATTAGCACTGACAGCCACCATTACTGGGAATGGGACTGGGCTCAGGGTAGCTGGTAGCATTGTCTAAAATTACAAGGCTATATTTGTGCCCCACTGCAGACTTCTCTAGTGGGACCCCCCAGATCAGAGGGTACCCTACAATGGGTAGTGGTACTGGAGGGAACCTTTTTCTGACCCGTCTACTGGCACTCAGGGAATGATGCCTAACAGTCCCACACCTCTAGATGGATGCCCAGCCAGTAGAAACTCGTGGTCACTCTGTAACGAGTCTTCTCTCACCCCAATGACCCCCACATGGTGCTGCATGGCCAGTTGAAGCACCCCTCTTTGAAACTTCCTTGGCCCTCAGAGCTGCATTCTTACCTCCCCCGTCTTGGGATATTTCAATATCCGATATGCCCCCTCCTCTACCAATTCGAAATGGGGCCACTGAACTCGGGTGAACTGCTCCATGATGATCTTCCCTGCTACCTGAACCCCTAGGCATCCCTTGGGCTGGAGCCAACTCCAGCCAAGATCCTTCAGATTGTGGGCAACAGTCGGGGGTCAGGCTTTGGCTGGGAATTTCTTCCTGCAGAACTGCTACTGGTAGGTTTTAGGTGAGATGTTAAGGGTGTCTAGGATAGATGCCTTGACATGAGTGTAGTCCTGTGCAGCTGCCACACTGAGGCCCCAGTATGCTGCCTGGCCCAGCATGCTGTCAAGTAGTAGGCCAATAGGTTGGCCTAATTTCCCTTGAGGCATCGGGCTATGATGCCAACTCTCTTGAATGTGGCAAGGAATGCCTCTGGGTTGTCTACGGTACCCATTGTTGTCAGCTTTACTGGGATGGCTGGTATTGGGTCAGCAGCTCCCCCTCCCAGGTTAGACTCCATGGCTGTGGGAGCGTCGCCATCTGCTGGATGAGCCACTGCTGTGCTTCTATCATTTCCTTAATCAGCAGCTTCTCCCGCTGCTGGGCCACCTGCTGCTGATGGTTTAGGAGAACTCACTTCAGCAGTTTCTCAAAATCCACCTCTGGTTTTTGGTTTTTATCTCCCTCTTTCTCTGGCTTACCATCGTGCCTGTTGTGCCTGCATTCTCCACCAGATGTAACAGAGTCCTCAGAAGACCAGGTGGCCTAGTGGGTAGCACGCTCAGTTTCCAGTCTCAACCTTCCCAGCAGGAAGGGGTTTCAGTCCAGTTCCTTACTGTGGATGTGGCTTCACCATAGGGTTTTCAACATCCTCACCCTCCCCTTTCTTGGCAGGGGTAGAAATGAGATTTATGCCCCTCCAGCACCAAATGCAGTTGGCAGGGGGGCCCGGGCCATCCCACTCTTAGGGCCGCATGAGAGACAACAATGTCCAGAACTCTGGAGTGCCCTCGGAGCTGCCTGACTGGGTCACTTCCATCTCCCCCACACCTCCAAGTCCAATACAGGATAGCAAAAGAAAAGGAAAGACAACTAAAGCTTCAGCCCCAGTAGACTCAGCGCTGTCTTTCTCATGGATGGCTTCTTTGGTACCCTTAGAGTAGGTCCATCTTCCTCCCCAGCCTCCCCCTTCTGAGCTAGGTTGCGCCCTTGTACGTTTCCTCTCCAGTTGGCCCGTGCCCTGGGCCCAGTATTGCCTTTTAACCCCTTCTGGTCCAGCGTGGGGTATGTACACCCCGTCACACACTCCAAGGGGAGAACAAGAGGGCTGAACCCCAAAAAATAAGCAATTGAATCAACTGGTTGTGTGCAATGACATTGTGTGTAAACATATGTCAAGCAAGATCCTTTATGAAAGCCTGTAATGTTCCTAACTTGGTGGTCATTAAGAGATCTGCAGTCAGGTTATGGCTGTGAATATAACTGTGGTGCAGCTACAGTATCACCTCACCACAGGCAGTGAAGCAATCAAGCAGGGCAGGGCACAGGGCCGGCGCTTCCACTAGGCGACCTTAGGCGGTCGCCTAGGGCGACAGCATTTGGGGGATGGCATTTTGCCGTCCTAGGTGGAAATTCGGCGGCGGGGGGTCCTTCCACTCTGGGTCTTTGGTGGAAATTCAGCAGCAGGTCCTTCACTCACTCTGGGATCTGCCGCTGAAGTGCCCCGAAGACGCGGAGAGGAAGGACCCCAACCACTGAATGCTCAGAGGAGGAGCGCTGCCGCCTAGGCCTGCAAAAACCCTGGCACCTCTCCTGGCAGAGCACCCCCCACCCCCCCCAGGCTAGTTGTTTACACAAAACCAATTTCAAGTACCCATCCATTGTCCAGCCAGGAAGACATAATAGTGGGCCATTAAAGTAAATGGAAAGTCATTGAAGCCGAAAAGAAAATAATAGAATATCAGGGTTGGAAGGGATCTCAGGAGGTATCTAGTTCAACCTCCTGCTCAAAGCAGGACCAATCCCCAACTAAACCATCCCAGCCAGGGCTTTGTGAAGCCTGACCTTAAAAACCTCTAAGGAAGGAGATTCCACCACCTCCCTAGGGAACCCATTCCAGTGCTTCATCACTCTCCTAGTGAAAAAGTTTTTCCTAATATCCAACCTAAACCTTCCCCACTGCAACTTGAGACCATTGCTCCTTGTTCTGTCATCTGGTACCACTGAGAACAGTCTAGATCCATCCTCTTTGGAACCCCCTTTCAGGTAGTTGAAAGCAGCTATCAAATCCCCCCTCATTCTTCTCTTCTGCAGACTAAACAATCCCAATTCCCTCAGCCTCTCCTCGAAAGTCACGTGCTTCAGCCCCCTAATCATTTTTATTGCTCTGCAGTGGACTCTTTCCAATTTTTCCACAACCTTCTTGTAGTGTGAGGCCCAAAACTGGACACAGTACTCCAGATGAGGCCTCACCAATGTCAAATAGAGGGGAATGATCACGTCCCTCGATCTGCTGGCAATGCCCCAACTTAAACAGCCCAAAATGCCATTAGCCTTCTTGGCAACAAGGGCACAGTGTCGACTCATATCCAGCTTCTCATCCACTGTAACCCCTAGGTCCTTTTCTGCAGCACAGCTGCCTAGCCATTCGGTCCCTAGTCTGTAGCAGTGCATGGGATTCTTCTGTCCTAAGTGCAGGACTCTGCACTTGTCCTTGTTGAACCTCATCAGGTTTATTTTGGCCCAATCCTCTAATTTGTCTAGGTCCCTCTGTATCCTATCCCTATCCTCCAGCGTATCTACCACTCCTCCCAGTTTAGTGTCATCTGAAAACTTGCTGAGGGTGCAATCCACGCCATCCTCCAGATCATTAATGAAGATATTGAACAAAACTAGCCCCAGGACCTAGCCTTGGAGCACTTTGCTTGATACTGGCTGCTAGCTAGACATGGAGCCATTGATAAGTACCTGTTGAGCCCGATGATCTAGCCAGCTTTCTATCCACCTTATAGTCCTTCATCCAGTCCATACTTCTTTAACTTGTTGGCAAGAATACAGTGGGAGACTGTATCAAAAGCTTTGCTAAAGTCAAGGAATAACACATCCACTGCTTTCCCCTCATCCACAGACCTAGTTATCTCATCATAGAAGGCAATTAGGTTAGTCAGGCATGACTTGCCTTTGGTGAATCCATGCTGACTGTTCCTGATCACTTTCCTCTCCTCTAAGTGCTTCAGGATTGATTCCTTGAGGGCCTGCTCCATGATTTTTCCAGGTACTGAGGTGAGGCTGACTGGCCCGTAGTCCCAGGCCTTGTCTACACTGCCACTTTACATCGTTGCAACTTTCTTACTCTGGGGGGTGAAAAAACACTCCCCTGAGCGCTGCAAGTTTTGGCACTTTATAGTGCCAGTGTAGACCATGCACCAGCTCTGGGAGCTACTCCCCTCATGCGGGTGGGTTTTTTTACAGCACTGAGAGAGAGCTGGCTGGTGCTGTGACTACACAGCCATGCGCTGCCGCGGCAGCAATTTAATGTTGCTAGTGAAGACATACCCTCAGTCTTGGAAAACTGAGAAAGCAGTTATTTCATGCTGAATAACCAGGAGTCATCATGCAAGAAGGAAGAGAAAAAATGGGGGGAGGGGGAAGAGAGAAAAGACTGGGCTATACTACACAGTTAGGTCGGCGTAAAGCAGCTTAGGGCATGTCTATATTAGAAACTTAAGTTGACCTATATAGGTTGATTTACAGCCAGCACTCT
Organism: Gopherus flavomarginatus; assembly: GCF_025201925.1. Lineage (NCBI taxonomy): Eukaryota > Metazoa > Chordata > Testudines > Testudinidae > Gopherus > Gopherus flavomarginatus. The sequence continues at coordinate 150,858,990 of NC_066618.1, read as the reverse complement.
ACCCTCCTTGGATCAGGAGTGTGCATCCTCACCAGGAGCTCTTCCACCGGCTGAAAAGGGGCAGTGTGGGGAGCTGAGAGCATGGTCTCTCAGCTCCACTGGCAGCTCCCTGTCAGGAGCCTGGCTGACCTACAGGCTCCCAGCCAGGCTCCCACCCCCTTCCCTCCTCATCCCTTCACTTGCTCCTGCTGGGAGCCAGGCAGCCCTGTCAATTTCAGGAGGCAGGGTCTGTGATGTTCTGTACCTCGTGGGAACACCCTGCACCCCATGTTCATCCTTATGAAGTGATTGTGGGATCCACCTAATGAAGAGAAGGGAGAGTATCTTCACAGGCAGGCTTGCTAAGCTAGTGAGGAGGGCTTTAAACTAGGTTCGCCGGGGGATGGTGACCCTGAGGTAAATGGGGAAGAGGGATACCGGGAGGAAACACAAGGAGGAGGGTGCAAGATGGAAAGCCTCTTGATTCATACAGAGAAAGTAGGGCAATCAGCTAGTTATCTTAGGTGCATGTACACAAATGCAAGAAGCCTGGGAAACAAGCAGGGAGAACTGGCAGTCCTGGCACAGTCAAGGAACTATGATGTGATTGGAATAACAGAGATTTGGTGGGATAACTCACATGACTGGAGCACTGTCATGGATGGATATAAATTGTTCACGAAGGACAGGCAGGGGAGGAAAGGTGGAGGAGTTGTACTGTATGTAAAAGAGTGGTATGATTGCTCAGAGCTCCAGTATGAAACTGGAGAAAAGCCTGTTGAGAGCCTTTGGATTAAGTTTAGAGGCAAGAGCAACAAGGGTCATGTCGTGGTGGGCATATGCTATAGACTACCAGATCAGAAGGATGAGGTAGACGAGGCTTTCTTCGGTTAACTAACTGAAGTTTCCAGATAGACTCATAGACTCATAGACTCTAGGACTGGAAAGGACCTCGAGAGGTCATCGAGTCCAGTCCCCTGCCCTCATGGCAGGACCAAATACTGTCTAGACCATCCCTGATAGACATTTATCTAACCTACTCTTAAATATCTCCAGAGATGGAGATTCCATAACCTCCCTAGGCAATTTATTCCAATGTTTAACTACTCTGACAGTTAGGAATTTTTTCCTAATGTCCAACCTAAATCTCTCTTGCTGCAGTTTAAGCCCATTGCTTCTTGTTCTATCATTGGAGGCTAAGGTGAACAAGTTTTCTCCCTCCTCCTGATGACACCCTTTTAGATACCTGAAAACTGCTATCAAGTCCCCTCTCAGTCTTCTCTTTTCCAAACTAAATAAACCCAATTCTTTCAGCCTTCCTTCATAGGTCATGTTTCAAGACCTTTAATCATTCTTGTTGCTCTTCTCTGGACCCTCTCCAATTTCTCCACATCTTTCTTGAAATGCGGTGCCCAGAACTGGACGCAATACTCCAGTTGAGGCCTAACCAGCACAGAGTAGAGCGGAAGAATGACTTCTAGTGTTTTGTTTACACAGGCTCTGGTTCTAATGGGGGCCTTCAATCACTCTGATATCTGCTGGGAGAGTAATACAGCGGTGCACAGACAATCCAGGAAGTTTTTGGAGAGTGCTGGAGGAACCAACTAGGGGCCGTGCTCCCTTGACCTGCTGCTTACAAACAGGGAAGAATTGGTAGAGGAAGTAGAAGTGGGTGACATTCTAGGCAGCAGTGACCATGAGATGGTTGAGTTCAGGATCCTGACAAAAGAAAGAAAGGAAAGTAGCAAAATACAGACCCTGGACTTCAGAAAAGCAAACTCAGACTACCCTAGGGAACTGATAGGCAAGGATCCCCTGGGAGGCTAATATGAGGGGGAAAGGAGTCCAGGAGGGCTGGCTGTATTTTAAAGAAGCCTTATTGAGGGCACAGGAACAAACCAACCAGATGTGCAGAAAGAATAGCAAATATGGCAGGCGACCAGCTTGGCTTAACAGTGAAATCTTTGATGAGCTTAAACTCAAAAAGGAAGCTTACAAGAAGTGGAAATTTGGACAGATGACTAGGGAGGAGTATAAAAATATTGCTCGAGCATGCAGGGGTGTAATAAGGAAGGCCAAAACACAACTGGAGTTGCAGCTAGCAAGGGTTGTGAAGGGTAACAAGAAGGGTTTCTACAGGTATGTTAGCAACAAGAAAAGGGTCAGGGAAAGTGTGGGACCCTTACTGAATGGGGGAGGCAACCTAGTGACAGATGATATGGAAAAAGTTGAAGTACTGAATGCTTTTTTTGCTTCCATCTTCACAGACAAGGTCAGCTCCCAGACTGCTGCCCTGGGCAGCCGAGTATGGGGAGGAGGTGAGCAGCGCTCAGTGGTGAAAGAACAGGTTAAGGACTATGTAGAAAAACTGGAGATGGACAAGTTCATGGGTCCAGATCTAATGCATCCGAGGGTCGTGAGGGAGTTGGCTGATGTGATTGCAGAGCCATTGGCCATTATCACTGAAAATTTGTGGCGATCAGGGGATGATTGGAAAAAGACAAATATAGTGCACATATTTTAGAAAGGGAAGAAAGAGAACCCGAGGAACTATGGACTGGTCAGCCTCACATCAGTCCCCGATAAAATCATAGAGCAGGTCCTCAAGGAAACCATTTTGAAGCACTTGGAGGAGAGGAAGGTGATCAGGAACAGTCAACATGGATTCATCCAGGGCAAGTCATGCCTGACCAACCTGATTGCCTTCTATGATGAGATGACTGGCTCTGTGGATATGGGGAAAGCGGTAGATGTGGTATATCTTGACTTTACCAAAGCTTTTGATATGGTCTCCCACAGTATTCTTGCCAACAAGTTAAAGAAGTATGGATTGGATAAGCTGAGCTTCTAAACAAGGTTTGAAATCTAGAAGCCTTTGTTCACTGGTTGAGCCTTCGTCAGGGGGCAGGGCTACCAGAAAGGCGAGGGCTTTATAAAGCCGTGAGTGAGTGACCAGGGAGCTTTGTGACCAGAGGCTGCTAACAGGGAGTTTCAAGAGGGAGTTGGGAAGGGGGCGAGGGACACTTGCCATTCTTTAAAACTTTTAAACTAAACTATAATCCAAACTTCTTGATTTAAACAAAAACCCTGTCAGTAACCTAGGCAGATGTGGGAGAGAATGCAGGCAGAAGTCCAGCAGCAGAGTGGGGGCTATCCTGTTCATTGCGCTCAATGCAGCATATATGATTACCTGCCCAGTGAGTGGGTGGCATATGTGTGCATTCAGTGCAAGGAGCTCCTGGCCCTCAGAGACCGCATATGGGCTTTGGAGGCCAGGGTGGCTGAACTGGAGGAGCTAAGGGAGGCAGAGAGGTATGTTGATGAGGCTTTCCAGGACACTGTAGAATTGTCCCACTTCTGGTCAGACAGCCCTGTACTGTTGAGGAGGATGAAAGGTCCAGGGAAGCCGATCAGTCAATGGGAGCAGAGGGAAACCTTCCCATAGTTGGGACCCTCCTGCCAGATGGCGCTGGGGTTGCCTCTCGCACTGAGGTTACCTCTCTGGGGGAGGGAACTCCAATCACTAGGAAATGGCAGGTGTTAGTAACAGGAGATTCAGTCATTAGAAACATAGATAGCTGGGTTTGTGATGACTGGGAAAACCGTATGGTGACTTGCCTGCCTGGTGCAAAGATTCCGGATCTCTTGAGGCATCTAGACAGACTTATGTGTAGTGCAGGAGAGGAACCGGTGGTCGTGGTACATGTAGGTACCAATGACATAGGGAAGGGTAGGAGAGAGGTCCTGGAGGCCAAATTTAGGATGCTAGGAAAGAGACTGAAATCCAGTCTCAGAAATGCTTCCAGTTCCACGCTCAGGGCCAGGTAGGCAGGCAGAGCTTCAGAATCTCAATGTGTGCATGAAACAATGGTGTAGAGAGGAGGAGTTTACATTTATTCGGAACTGGGGAAGCTTTTGGGATAGGGGGAGCCTATACAGGAAGGATGGGCTCCAGCTAAACCGAAGTAGGACCAGACTGCTGGCACTTAACATTAAAAAGGTTGCAAAGCAGTTTTTAAACTAAGAGATGGGGAAAAGCTGACTGCTGCAGAGGAGCACGTGGATCGGACAGAGACTGCTCTTAGAGGAGAGTCTAGTGATAGAGATTCTCCAGGTTTTAGTCAGGAGGAGAGGCTGGAGGAGGATAAAGTATGGGTCAGACCAGATGAGAAACATTCACATAAAAAGAATCTGATACATCAGAAAAGGGCAGACAAATAAACAGCGACAAGTTTTTAAAGTGCTTGTACACAAATGCTAGAAGTCTAAATAATAAGATGGGTGAACTAGAGTGCCTTGTGATAAAGGAGGATATTGATATAATAGGCATCACAGAAACCTGGTGGAGTGGGGACAATTGATGGGACACAATCATTCCGGGGTACAAAATATATCAGAAGGACAGAACAGGTCGTGCAGGGGGAGGAGTGGCACTATATGTGAAAGAAAATGTAGAATCAAATGAAGTAAAAATCTTAAATGATTCCACATGTTCCATAGAATCTCTATGGATAGTAATTTCATGCTCTAACAAGAATATAACATTAAAGATCTGTTATCGACCACCTGACCAGGACAGTGATAGTGACGATGAAATGCTAAGGGAGATTAGAGAGGCTATCAAAGTTAAGAACTCAATAATAGTGGGGGATTTCAGTTATCCCCATATTGACTGGGTACATGTCACCTCAGGACGAAATGCAGAGACAAAATTTCTCAATACGTTAAATGACTGCTTCTTGGAGCAGCTGGTACAGGAACCCACAAGGGAGAGGCAATTCTCAATTTACTCCTGAGTGGAGCGCAAGATCTGGTCCAAGAGGTAAGCATAACAGGACTGCTTGGGAATAGTAATCATAACATAATAACCTAATAATCTTCCTGTGGTGGGAAGAACACCTCAACAGCCCAGCACTGTGGCATTTAATTTCAGACAGGGGAACTATGCAAAAATGAGGAGGTTAGTTAAACAGAAATTAAAAGGTACAGTGACTAGAGTGAAATCCCTGCCAGCTGCCTGGACACTTTTCAAAGACATCATAATAAAGGCCCAACTTCAATGTATACCTCAAATTAAAAAACACAGTAAAAGAACTAAAAAAGAGCCGCCATGGCTTAACAACCATGTAAAAGATGTGGTGAGAGATAAAAAGGCATCTTTTCAAAAGTGGAAGTCAAATCCTAGTGAGGTAAATAGAAAGGAGCATAAACACTGCCAAATTAAGTGTAAAAATGTAATAAGAAAAGCCAAAAAGGAGTTTGAAGAATGGCTAGCCAAAAACTCCAAAGGTAATAACAAAATGTTTTTTAAGTACATCAGAAGCAGGAAGCTGTGGGGCTCCTGGATGATCAAGATACAAAAGGAGCACTTAAAGATGATAAAGTCATTGCAGAGAAACCAAATGAATTCTTTGCTTCAGTCTTCACAGCTGAGGATGTTAGGGAGATTCCCAAACCTGATCCGGCTTTTGTAGGTGACAAATCTGAGGAACTGTCAAAGATTGAAGTGTCATTACAGGAGGTTTTGGAATTAATTGATAAATTTAACAGTAACAAGTCACCGGGACCAGATGGCATTCACCCAAGAGTTCTGAAAGAACTCAAATGTGAAATTGCGAAACTATAAACTATGGTTTGTAACCTGTCCTTTAAATCAGCTTCTGTACCCAATGACTGGAAGTTAGCTAATTTAACACCAATATTTAAAAAGGGCTCTGGAGGTGATACCGGCAATTACAGACTGGTAAGTCTAACATCAGTACCGGGCAAATTAGTTGAAACAATAGTAAAGAATAAAATTGTCAGACACATAGAAGAACATAAAATGCTGGGCAAAAGTCAACATGGTTTCTGTAAAGGGAAATAGTGTCTTACTAATCCAGGCATGCACAACATACGGCCCATGGGCCGCATGCAGTCTGCGGAGCCTCACTGTGCAGCCTGCGGGGGAATTCTAAATCCCTCACACACGGAGCTCTGCGGGCAGCCCAGAGCCCTTTGAATCCTGGCCCCGGCTGAGATTTAATGGGCTCTAGGCTGCTCGCAGTGGCAGAGAGCCCAGAGCCCTTTAAATCTCAGCCACGGCCGGGAGCCAAAGACTCTGGGCTGCCCACAGCGGCGGGGAGCCCAGCACCCTTTAAATCTCAGCCACGGCCGGGAATCAAAGGGATCTGTGCTGCCCGCAGTGGCGGGGAGCCCAAACCCCTTTAAATCCCAGCCGTGGCTGGGAGTCAAAGGGCTCTGGACTGCCCGCAGTGGCGGGGAGCCCAGAGCCCTTTAAATCTCAGCTGCAGCCGGGAGTCAAAGGCTCTGGGCTGCCCGCAGTGGCAGGGAGCCCAGAGCCCCCTAAATCTCAGCCATGGCTGGGAGTCAAAGGGCTCTGGTTTGCCCGCAGAGATTCCCGGACGGGATGGGCTGGGGCTGGGATTTAAAGGGCTCGGGCTCCCCTCAGTGGCAGGAGCTCTGGGCCCTGTAAATCCCTGCGCCAGCCCCAGAAAGCTCTGGGTTTCCCTAGCCACCAGAGCCCTGGGCCCTTTAATTTGCCCCTGAGGGCACCCAGCCATCTCTTCAGTTGGGAGCCTCTGGTTGATTTAAAATCTAGTATCACCTCCCCACCTCCAACCTTCCTTTTTGGCCCACAGCTGTTTTGGTGGGGCGGCACTGGGGAAGGAGGCATTGTTTCTGCAGGGCTGGGCGGTGCTGGAGCGGGGTGTTCCTGCGGGGCCGGGGGGTTTCGGCCCTCAGCTGTTTTCTTTGGCGTAATGTGGCCCTCGCCGCTTTATGAGTTGTGCAGGCCTGTACTAATCTATTAGAGTTCTTTTAAGGGGTCAACAAACATGTGGACAAGGGGGATCCAGTGGACATAGTGTACTTAGATTTCCAGAAAGACTTTGACAAGGTCCCTCACCAAAGGCTCTTACGTAAATTAAGTTGTCATGGGATAAGAGGGAAGGTCCTTTCATGGATTAAGAACTAGTTAAAAGACAGGGAACAAAGGGTAGGAATAAATGGCAAATTTTCAGAATGAAGATGGGTAACTAGTGGTGTTTCCCAAGGGTCAGTTCTAGGACCAGTCCTATTCAACGTATTCATAAATGATCTGGAGAAAGGGGTAAACAGTGAGGTGGCAAAGTCTGCAGATGATACTAAACTGCTCAAGATAGTTAAGACCAAAGCAGACTGTGAAGAACTTCAAAAAGATCTCACAAAACTAAGTGATTGGGCAACAAAATGGCAAATGAAATTTAATGTGGATAAATGTAAAGTAATGCACATTGGAAAAAATAACCCCAATTATACATACAATATGATGGGGGCTAATTTATCAACAGCTAATCAGGAAAAAGATCTTGGAGTCATCATTGATAGTTCTCTGAAGACGTTCACGCAGTGTGTAGAGGCAGTCAAAAAAGCAAACAAGATGTTAGGAATCATTAAAAAAGGGATAGATAATAAGACAGAGACTATCTTATTGCCCCTATATAAATCTATGGTATGCCCACATCCTGAATACTGCGTACAGATGTGGTATCCTCATCTCAAAAAAGATATACTGGCACTAGACAAGGTTCAAAGAAGGGCAACTAAAATAATTAGGGGTTTGGAACAGGTCCCATATGAGAAGAGATTAAAGAGGCTAGGACTTTTCAGCTTGGAAAAGAGGAGACTAAGGAAGGATATGATAGAGGTCTATAAAATCATGAGTGATGTGGAGAAAGTGAATAAGGAAAAGTTATTTACTTGTTCCTATAATATAAGAACTAGGGGCCACCAAATGAAATTAATGGCCAGCAGGTTTAAAACAAATACAAGGAAGTTCTTCACACAGCGCACAGTCGACCTGTGGAACTCCTTACCTGAGGAGGTTGTGAAGGCTGGGACTATAACAGGGTTTAAAAGAGAACTGGATAAATTCATGGAGGTTAAGTCCATTAATGGCTCTTAGCCAGGATGCGTAAGGAATGGTGTCCCTGGCCTCTGTTTGTCAGAGGTGGAGATGGAACATTATTGTTATAGTAATGTTGTAGTAACTGTTGTTGTTATAGTAATGTTATAGGTTGTAATTTTATGTATCTAGTTATGAGGCTGAAAATGTGTCCTCATGGCTTAAAAACAGCGGAGGAAAAACTCTCCAAGAGCAGAGGGGTAGTTCACACCTCATCAGGGCATGGATGGGACAAACCCAGCCCAGCCTCACAGGAACAAAGGACACTGGCCTAGGCAGCAACAAAGCATCTGTTGGACTCTCAAATGAGTCACCCCCACCTTCCTTTGGTCAGTTTTGGACTGAGATGAGGTAATGCTCACCTGACTCTGAAGGGGGCGAGGGGTGGGGGGCAAAGCCAAGATGGAAGAAAGAACATGATAAAAGGGAGAGACGTTTTCCATGCTCTCTCTCTTCCACCTACATGCGCAGACACCACACAAAGCAACTGAAGCGCTGATTAAAGGGGAGAGCCTGGCTGAAGGGCAACCAGCCAGCCTGTGGTGAGAAGCATCTAAGTTTGTAAGGGCACGGAAAGTGTTAAAATCAGCTTAGAATGAGTTTTGCTTTTATTTCATTTGACCAAATCTGACTTGTTATGCTCTGACTTGTAATCATTTAAAATCTATCTCTGTAGTTAATAGATCTGTTTGTTTGTTCTACCTGAAGCAGTGCGTTTGGTTTGAAGCGTGTCAGAGACTCTCTTTGGGATAACAAGCCTGGTACAAATCAATTTCTTTGTTAAATTGACAAATTCATATAAGCTTGCAGCATACAGCGGGCATAACTGGACACTGCAAGAAGGAGGTTCCTAGGGTTGTGTCTGGGACTGGAGATACTGGCTGGTGTCATCTGGTCGCAAGTAGCTGGGAGCAGCTTACATGCCAGAGGCTGTGTGTGACCAGCCCATGAGTGGGGGGTTCTCTCAGCAGAGCAGGATCAGGCTGGCTCCCAGAGTCGAGGACTGGGGTGACCTAGCAGATCATCGGTCCAGATAACACCAGGGAAACGTCACATGTTCCTACTAGAGCAAGTGGGTTCTAGCTGCCCCACTTTCTTGTCAGTTTCAGGGCTCCTGCTGTGAAATTGACAAGACGTCTAACAGCCTATTTAAGGCTGGGTCTTGTAGACATTGACATAATTAGGTCCACATAAGCTGCCGAGAGGCGTAGGGCTTATGTTGGTGTTGTTAGGGTGACGCAGTGTCTGTGTAGACACTGTGCTCCTTACATGGGCTCCTAGCCTTGAAATTGACAAAAAAAACTCTGCTCCTGGCTCCCACTGCTAGGTCTCCGCTCCAAGCCAGGCTGCCACGTAGGATCCCGGTTTGGGCTGCTGGCTAGGCTCCCCACTGGGAGCCCAGGTGAGCCCTGGGCTCTCGGCTCCCCGCCAGGAGCATGGCAGCCAACTGGACTTTGGATGCAGATCTCCCCACCGGAGGTGAGAAGCCCTGAGTAACTACCCCCCAGTTCCCAGCTGGGAGCAGGAAGGCAAGAAACCCAGGGGCCAGCTGGGCTCCTGGTGGGGAGCTGCATGGAGCTGACAGCTCTGGATCTCAACCCCTCCCCCATTTTCCCTTTTCAGTCAGTGAAAGTGCTCCTGGTGAGGATGACCGTCACCAACAGAAGGAGGGTAGTGTGGAGATCAGCCACCACAACTGAAGGTAACATAGGTTGACTTAAGATTGCAGTGTAGACCTGCCCTTTTTATAAACACAGGCTTGGGTTTGAGGTTTTTTATCCCGAAAGGGAGGGCTAACATTTAAGTGGGGTGCTGTCCTTTCTAGGACAGAGGGGCACACTGTGAAAATGTTCAGAGGCACTGGGCAACTTGGATTAGAAAAGGGAATTGAGCCAATGTAAAAGTGTAAAGCCCGAGATTGCGTCTTTGCATTTGCTTTCCATGTAACTTGTCTGTGTTTGCTTTTCCACACTATTCCATCTAGAAAGCCATGATTTTTCTACTCCATAAGCGGTTTGTTTATTTCCTACCCCAGGAAGGCCTCTGGTGTCCAAACTGTGTGGAGTGTGAGTGTCCCAGAGTGAACTGATAATTGGGGGCGAGTTTTCACTGGTTAATGAACCAGAGTGGGAAAAGTCCAAGTGTCTGTAATTAAGAACTCAGGGAGATGGATGTGGGGAGACTTGCGAACAGAAGGGGTTGCTGAGGTCACCCGGCAAGGAATAACTAGGCTGGTGGAAGTGAGTAACTAGGCTTGTGCTTGCAGGCCAGCTACTGGTGTCAGACCTCTCACCCAGAGCAGCCAGCATTAAGGCCCCCAAAATTATCCAGGTAGGCAGTGACTGACTCTCTCGCTGGTCTGAGTAATCCCCAGAACCTCACACCTATATCAGCAGGTAACTGATCAAGAGGAGATAAACTGGGGGTGGGGCCAGAGGAAAGAACTATTTTGTAATTTACCTGCTTCACCGCTATTGGGGCCTTGTAAATGCACCGCCCACAGCTGGGCCTGGCCGGTATGACGCCGCAGGACAAAACTCTTGTGTTCCTCGTCTTGGATTGTGTACTGCTTGGAGCGGGTGTATTTGTAGATGAAGGTCTCTGCATGCGTGAAGGTGTTGTTGTTGAAGGATACGGGATCTGAAAACATCAAGTGTATGCAGAACTGGGTTTACCATGGCACAGGGCCCAGAGTCAGAAGAGGCCCCGGCCAGCCCGATCCCCTGGCCAGCGGAGCCGGTCAGGAAAGCTGGGGCCAGGTCGCTCCACTTCCTGCCGCTGATGAGTGCTGGGGGGCGGTTCTCCCCTCCCCCAAAGTCCGGGAGCCAGGGGAGCAGAGCAGAGCGGGCTGGGGCCGGGTTGCTCCACTTCCCGCCACCTCATGAGTGTGGGGTCGGGACCACCCTGCAATCACCTGGAGGCAGGAAGTGGAGCGACCCGGCCCCAACCCCGCTCCACTCCACCAGATCATGCTGGGAAGTGGTTTCCCCCCTGGTCTCCAAGCCTGGGGAGGAGATGGAGCAGTGGAGAAAGGACATGGGATGAGGAAGAGAAGGGGATGGGGGGGAAGCGGGAGCGGAGGAGAAGCGGAGGCAGGAGAAAGAAAGGGAGGTGGGGTGGGGAGGAGATGGAGTGGTGGGGAAGGGGCATGAGATGGGTGAAGTGGGGGCTGGAGTCCAGTATGCAGCATCCCCTTGGCAGAAGCTGGGGCTCCCCTGTTAAGCAGGCCCATTAAACCCTCACCCTGATGAGCCCCACCTCCCCTGCATCTGTACCACCCCGATAAGACCCCCCCAAACACCCTCCCCACTGAGCCCCAACACCTGCACCTGGACCCACACCCAAATGAGCCCCACCTCCCCTGCACCTAGACCCCCCCTGCTGAGCCCCAAACACCTTCACCTGGATCCTCTGGAGAGTCCCATTGCCCCTGCACCTTGAACCCCTCAATGAGCTTCTGTGCATCCAGAACTCCCACTGAGTCGCTCACATCCAGACTGCCCCACAGAGAACTCTCCTACCCTGACCTGGATCCCCTCACACTAAGTCCCTCTGCACTTGGATCCTGCTGCCGGGCTGAGCCTGCTCACCCACACCTGGTGTGCCTGGCACATGGGGGCAGGGCCCCAGGGTGTTTCTGGGGCAGGCCTGGCCCTTGCACTGTGTCAGGGTTGGGTGCAGCCTCAATACCGAGTCCCTGTCCTGGGGTGAGAGGGGGAGGCTGCAGGGTGATCTCCCACTTCCATGCAACCAGTGGCCTGTGCTCCCCACTGTCATATTGGAGCCTCCAAATTTGTTTATTGACAAATAAAATGTGCAGAATTTTAAAATATTGTGCACAGAATTTTTAATGTTTTGGTGCAGAATCCCCTCAGGAACATGGGGTGCTGTGCAGCTGTGATGGTGGGACTGGGAGGAAGGTGGTGGGCAGGTCTATGAGCAAGGGGCTCAGGGTGAGCGGTGTGATGTGCAGGGTGCTGTGCAGTTGTGGTGGGGGCCAGCGGGGGAGGTGTCTAGGAGGAGTGGGGGCTGGGCATAGAGATCTGTGGTGGGGGTCTCTGGGTGAAGGGGCACTGGGCATAAGTGTGGGGCACTGGGCAGGAGGGCGGTGTGATGCGGACCCACCCTCAGGGGGAAGGGGCAGGCAGCACAGGGCTGAGCAGGTCAGTGTGTGTCTGGCAGCTTCAGGTTTGTAAACAGTGCCCTCCTGCTGGGCTGCACAGAGTGGGGCTGCTCCCGCCATGCTGTGCCTCATTGCCCCCAGCCTGCCCTTCACTCTGGAGACGGACCAGCCTGCTCCCTGGCACCTTGCCCCATGGGGGCCCACAAATATGTTTGGTGCCGGGCCCACAAAAAGTTACTCCGCCCCTAAATGTATGAGGACCAAGATCACAGAGCCACACTGACAGCAACTGCTAGATTCAGTTTACATCTGACAAGAGGCACTTGTATCTGCTGCAGGTGCCCCAGGTTTCAAACTTGGGAGGCCCAATTCTTATCCCACTTAGCCCGTAGGAATCTAGGAGCAGCTTGACTGAAGTCCATGGAGTTTGCATCAGTGTAAATAGGTTTGAGGAGAGAATTAGCCTCCGCCCCCGCCCCGGTTACCCATAGCACAAGAGCTGCAGAATTCCGCACTTCTTGGGTCACTAACGAAATCAGTGGAGTCTGAGCTTAGATCTAAGCTTCCCTGAGGACTGGGAGTGCACAGATTATCTCTACTCAAACAACGTGCAGAAAAGGAAGCAGTCTATATTGGTACCTTCCACCAGGGTTTTGTTCAGCTTCCTCATTAAGTCAATGTCTGTGAACGATCTGGCAAGCCGGTTCATCCTCCTTCTTGTCTTCCTTTGAGGCACTTCTGCAGCCCACTTGAAGGCCACTGAGTCGACTTCATCAATGGCCTTCCAATGGCTGCCCAACTCCGTCAGAGAAAGATTCTTGGGGAAGGGACGAGGGCTGGAGTCATAGAAGGAGCTTTGTGGGGCAACGAAGCAGTGATTTGAACAGCTAGAAAACAAGATACATCCCCTCACTTCTCTTGTGTGTGCTTTCATTCCGCTGCCCATGTGAGCTCCAACTAAATTTAATCTAGGCATGCCCCAAGCCTCCCAGTCTGAGCCACTATTTAGAGCCTTCCTTGCCTTTGATATCCACAGGGACAACCGACCTTCATCCGCAACAACCTACAGGGCTGAGACTGTTCCAGAGATGGGCCAGCAGAGCACCTTAACCTCTGCCACCAGGGGCCCAGCATGACTGTGATCACTGCAAAGCTAACTGGCTACCCCGGTTAACACTTTCATAGAATCCAAAACCAGAAGGGACCATTGTGAGCCTCTAGTTTGAACTCCTGTATCACACAGGCCAGAGAACTGCCCCATTTGCTGCTGCTCCAGAGTGTTTCTGAGCATAGAGCCTCGAGTCTTCCTAAGATGCCTTTACTGCTCCTAAACCTTCTACGTTAGGCAACAGTGTAGCATCAGTCTGGGGACCCCTTTGCAGGATAAGTGGGCAGCTCCTTCAAACTGGGCCCTGGTTCTGGTTCCTGGGAGGATGGGAATCTGCCCATCGTGCTCTGTTGCTCTGGATTCTGATCTAGTCACAGAACCATTTGTTTCTGTCCTCATGACTCTTTCGTTACTGTTAGTGTCACCTTGGAAGTCTAGCCCAAAGACAATCCCATGAAGTCTCATGAACTCCCAGGGCATTGCCAAGCACTCGCAGACTGGAAGGAACAGATAACACCCTTAATGTAGCCGAGACAGCTACAAACAGTGGAGACCACACAAGGCACATGAAAGGCCTGAGCAAAATTGTGAGAGTCGAGGGAATTCCCTGATTGCAAACACAAGGGCTAGGTTACTCGTTTTGCAGCCTGTGTGTAAGGCTTGTCTAATCCAGGCTAGCTATTCCTGAAAGTGGATTAAGCTAAACTGGAACAAGGTACTCATTCTGGAATAAGAGTGTCCTCAAATGGAGTTAATCAGGAATAGTTATTGCACTTAAAATTCACACCTTACCATAATCTGAATTAACTTTCTTTTGTAATAAAGGGACTGCTCAGTGCACAAGAAGCATACCCAATAACTAAACAAGAAGTAAGTGAGGAGTGGAGTGTGACTGTGCTCTGACTAACCCAGCAAACCCCTTGATGGCCACTTCACTACACCCTTCGAGGCAGAAAGCCTGGAGAAGCAGTCATAAAAGTGACTCTGAGAAGAAGCAGAGAGCAGAGCTTCTTGGGCACAGAGCTCACTGGAGGGGCAGACTTGGGAATTTCTCAGCAAGGAAGCTGCCTGGTTCCTTTTGTTTCTATGGTGTTCAGGGAAACAGGACTTTGGGTCCATTCTTTGTAAATATCCCAAATTACACCAAAGAATATCCTGACTCGTATCATCCATTGCTCATCTTAAAAGAAACAGCCCTGCATGCCCCCAAATATTGACTACCACTCACGCCAAAGGAGAACATTATTATTTATTGTGGTAGCACCCAGAAGCCCTCCTTGGGAGTTGTCATGTGGATGCTATACACACACACATCAGGCCCTTCCCTGAAGCTAAATCAGAAATCACCCGGCATATCAAATCTTACAATCATCTTGAAATTAAATTTGGCTCTTTACCTCCCTCCAGCAGGGACAGTCTACTTCATGGTGATAACTATGGGGGAAAAAAACCAGACAAGCCACAGCACGATCTGTGCTAGCCTTGGTGAAATTGGCAATAAAAAAAAGTTGGTTTATTCTTCAAGGCTTTATCCATGTGGATCAAATGGGATCTACACATAGTGGGGCTCAAAGAAGAACCACAATGACTGTGATATAAATTAATCCTTTTATCATCCACACATTTGGGACATTTGAACAGAGTCATTATTCCAGCACTGGGATGGGTTACCTGGGGAGGTGATGGAATCTCCTTCCTTAGAGGTCTGTAAGGTCAGGCTTGACAAAGCCCTGGCTGGGATGATTTAGTTGGGGATTTGTCCTGCTTTGAGCAGGGGCTTGGACTAGATACCTCCTGAGGTCCCTTCCAATCCTGACATTCTATGATTCTATGATTAAGCACTGACAGGGAGCTCATTTCTGGACAAGACCAAATGGAGACAGCTACCTGTCTAGACAAGAACAATACAAAGATGCCAGAGTGCCCTGAGAAGGCGGGCTTCCTGTGGGTGTGATGGGAAGAGCTTGTCTCTTCCCAGTCTGTAGCCGTAGGCCCTTCAGTCACTCATCATGCCCCAGCGTATTGAGGCAATTTAACCTTAACCACAAGGCTCAAATTGGTGGTGTTTCCTTGTTGGACTCACAAAACCAAATTACCCCAATTAATTGAGTACCACTCAGTAACGTCATCGGCATTCCACCCACATCACCCAAGTGGGATTTGACCATCGACAGCTACAGCAGCTAACTGACGTGCTCATCTAATGGTGCGCACAGCAACACAATTCCCATCAAAGGCAATGGGTCACCTTCATTCCTGTCTGTCCCTGGGTGAAGGCTCTTTATAGACTCTAAGCACAACATCTGCTCATGGATGCAATGCCAGATCCTAATCACAACTGCACCAGTGTAACTCCAGAGTGGCACCAATGAAGCCCATGGAATTATTCCAGCCTCACCTTAACAAAACTAAGAATCCAGCCCATA
The DNA here is from genome assembly GCF_025201925.1 of Gopherus flavomarginatus. Taxonomy (NCBI): domain Eukaryota; kingdom Metazoa; phylum Chordata; order Testudines; family Testudinidae; genus Gopherus; species Gopherus flavomarginatus. The sequence continues at coordinate 150,843,409 of NC_066618.1, read as the reverse complement.
AACTCATCTCCAAAGGCAGCCCAGCAACGACAGAGCAGACCTGAACCTGCAGTTTCTGAATGAGTAGGAACCGATAATTACCTGTCACATCCTATCAGCTCAGTGCGCAGGTTGAGCACTCTGGCCATGGCTGCTCCTGGAAGAGGAAAAACATTAGACTCAGCTCTAGGTATAATATTCCCATCTGAACAAGCTCCATCTAGTCCTCCTCATGCTACTCAGGAGCCAGGCCAGCAGGAAAACCTCCTCTAATCGATTGGCTTCTGATTGGGAGCTACCAGACAGGCAACATTAAGTAACATTGCTGCAACTAGAAATCAGGCTGTTCTGTTTTAACCTTTCAATGAGAAACTTCCTCAAAAGACTGCACCACACAGACAACCAAGGGAGAAGAAAGGAAGAGGCCGCCGTCTGACGCACAGATGCCCCAGCTGAAGGGCACCACTGCAGAGAAATGTGATGACAATACCTGTGGATGCACAACTTCTTCATGCAATTCAGGGTGTCTTCTGCTCCCTGTGGTTCTGAATGATTTCTTTGAAGTATGTCATCCAGCTTTATAGTGTCTCTAAAAGTGGGAAATTCCCGGGGCTCAGTAGTTTCTGACGCAGTCTCTTGAATTGCATAATCCAGATGCTGCTGGATCTCCCAGTCTATTCCTCAAGGGCAAATCCAGGGCCATCCTTAGGATTTATGGGGCCCTATGTTGTATTATTAAACAGGTGCCCCTATGCCTGATGGCAGCCCGGGCTCGCATGTGTATTTTAGAAAAGGGTGGTCTTTTGAAGGATTTATTTTAAAAACCATATGTCTGAAGATCCAAGTATTTAAGGCGAAAGATGAATACTCAGATTATGCATCTATAAAATGGATGCAAGGATTTTTTAGAGATGTGATGTTATAATCTTCAGCAACACGCTAATGAAATATTTTCAAAGCAAATTTTACACTAAGGTCCTGTAGACTAACATATTCTGAATAAACTTTAGATAATGTTTTCACCCATTTTTTGTCAGTAAATTCAGAAACTGACAGTTTATACCTGGGGGTTGGCAAATGCCTGTTAAATGGCTTCATTACCCCTTGAATGGCTCTTTAACAGTTTCAGTGTTGTGCTAATAGGTCTGGCAGGCTGGAGACTTTTCACTTTTAAGTTACTAGAGCCCCTCCAGAAGAAGACTCACCAAGCTGCAGCAGCCAGCTGTGGTAGGAGCCTGCCGGAAGGGTCAGAACAGGGATAGGAAGAGGCGGGTGAGTGGACACTAAGGCTCAGAGGTGCCCCAAATTTTTTGGGGTCATACGCAGCTGTGTATACTGTGTAGGACTGCCCTGGGCAAACCTCATCCTGTCTCTGCTGGAAGGATTCAGAGGAAAGGCCACAAGGTGGTGCTGAAATGGTCTGGGCCAGTTGAGGGCAACCGCAGGCCCCATGTGGCCCATCAGGGTAATCCGCTGGCAGGCCACGAGACAGTGTTTACATTGACTGTCTGCGGGCACGGCCACCCACAGCTCCCAGTGGCCGCGGTTCGCTGTTCCCTGCCCATGGGAGCTGCGGGAAGCGGCGCAGGCTGCAAGGACGTGCAGGACACCGTTTCCCACAGCTCCCATTGGCTGGGAATGGTGAACCATGGCCACTGGGAGCTGCGGGTGGCCATGCCTGCAGAAGGTCAATGTAAACACTGTCTCACGGCCTGCCAGCAGATTACCCTGACTGGTCGTGTACAGCTTGCGGGCCACAGGTTGCCCACCACTGGTCTGGGCCCTTCCTGGAGGGATGCACTCAAGGAGCAGTGATGGGAAACTGCATCTCCACACCCTTTCCTTGAGGAATCCCATGTGGATCAGTTCTCTCTTTGGTCCTATTCAATTTCTGCATGCAGCCATTAGGTGGCCTGGTCAGATGACATGGACTCAAGTACCAGCAATATGCGGATGACACACAGCCCCACCTATCTGTCACCACATACAACCACACTGCTAGCATCACGACGGATAAGATCAACTCCTGGCTGCAGGACAGCTGGCTGCAGCAAGGGAGAGGTGATATAGCTGAGGAGTTTGCAGCCACTGTGAAAGCTTCCTTGGATGGAAGGTTCACACCCACAATTAGTCAGTTCAGTCCACAGTCTAAGAGGCCCCTGGATTCCTTGCTGATGCTCAGCTCTCACATCACCACAGCTGTGAGTAATACATTACCATTCCCAACTGGCTAGGAGACTCTGTCACATCTTGGTGGACCATGACCTGGCCTCAGTTCTCCACATCTTCATCACCTCTTAGCTGGACTACAACCAGTAGTGCAAGTAGAAATAATTTCTTGCTGGTACACTGCACTCATGGGAGGGACACAAGGGGGGGCACTTGATCTCCCCACATGACCCTCCACATGACTCCTACCTTCCCCACGCCACCCCCATTCCGGGACCTCTGCGCTTTCCCCATCCCCTCCCCATGATCCACATCCATCCCAGGTTACCTGGGGGCTCTGTCCTCCTCCTGCTGCGAGGGAGACTTCTGCTGTACAGATCCCAGGGAGGAGGACTCAGGAGACACAGCTGCATGGAAGGGCTGGAGGTGGGCTCCTCCTGTGGCTTTCCAGTATGCCACGCTAGCTATAAATATCTTACTGCTATGGTGTACCCTACCACCATACTTGCACCCTGGGCTGTCCCTATGGGGGTGCAGGGTCTGGGGTGGAAGTAACAGATTAGTCTCTTATAGGACCGACCATGCCAGCCAATCACGCAAGCCCACGGGCCCCCCAAAGTACGGGGCCCAGAGCGGTTGCCCCAATTCACCCTACCCAAGGGACACCTCTGCTTGCACCACTGACTACAACAGTGTGACATACCTGGGCATGTCAACACAGAACACTTCAGAGCATCGCCTCAGCAACACAGGCTACTGGAAACAACACACCCTTGTTCTTCACTCCCTACGCTGGCTTCCCCTAGAATATGGAACCAAGTTAAAGGTCTTAGTCCTTATCTTCAAGGTGCGCCACAGCCTCAATCCAGGCCATTATTATACCGTATGGTATTATTATACTGTATAGTATTAAAATTAGAAATATCAAAGTTATTTTTATATTACTTTAAAATTAGGGTTTCTTAATTCTTTTTCAATTATAAAATTAAATTAAATTAAAAACACAATATTTAAACCAATAGCATCCAATTAAATAAATTTTTAAGCAAAAAGGTCATTTAAAGATAGAAAATCAAAACAGTCCCTTCAGAAAAGCTTCACTGTGATTTTTGTTCCCACAGAATCTTTCACACACACTCTGCCATTGCTGTCATCTACCGTCTGCCAGCTCCTCCCCAATTTTGACTCCTGGCTCCCTTTCTTCATAGAATCAAATGTCGGGCTGGAAGAGACCTCGAGAGGCCACCAAATCCAACCCCCTGCGCTGAGGCAGTACCAAGTCAGTCTAGACAAGGGGTTCTCAAACTGGGGATTGGGACCCCTCAGGAGGTTGTGAGGTATTACATGGGGATCGTGAGCTGTCAGCCTCCACCCCAAACCCTGTTTTGCCTCCAGCATTTATAAGGATGTTAAATATATAAAAAAGTGTTTTTAATTTATAAGGGGCGGTCACACGCAGAGGCTTGCTGTGTGAAAGGGGTCACCGGTAGAACAGTTTGAGAACCAGTGATCTAGACCATCCCTGACAGATGTTCATCCAATCTGTTCTTAAAAACTTCCAATGACAGGGATTCCACAACCTCCTTTGGAAGCCTGGTCCAGAGCTTAGCTATCTGTATAGTTAGACAGCTTCTCCTAATATCTAATCTAAATCTTCCTTGCTGCAGATTAAGCCTCTTTCATCTTGTCCTGCCTTCAGTGCACGTGGAGAATAATTGATCTCTGCCCTCTCTATAATAGCCCTTAACATGTACTTTCCTAAAAGCAGAACTTTGCACTTGTCATTATTGAATTTCATCTTGCTGAATTCAAACCAATGCTCCAATTTGACAAGGTCACTTTGAATTTTAAAGTGGCTGACAGAACAACGCTTCTTCAGCTCTTGTCCCCTAGCACCCCTCCTCTACTTGCACTACACTGGTGACATCTTCATCATATAGACCCATGGGAAGGAGGCCCTTGAAGAATTCCACCTGGATTTCAACAACTTCCACCCCACCATCAACCTCAGCCTGGACCAGTCCACACAAGAGATCCACTTCCTGGACACGACAGTGCAAATAAGTGATGGTCACATAAATACCACCCTATACCAGAAACCTATTGACTGCTATTCTTACCTACATACCTCTAGCTTCCATCCATACCACATCACACAATCCATTGTCTACAGCCAAGCCCAAAGATTCAACTGAACTTGCTCCAATCCCTCAGCCAGAGAAAAATACCTACAAGATCTTTATCAAGTTTTCTTAAAACTACAATACCCACCTGGGGAAGTGAGGAAACATACTACAGAACAGGCCCAACAAGGAAAATAACAGAACATCACTGGTCATTACGTACAGCACCCAGCAAAAGCCTCTCCAGCACATCATCAACGATCTACAACCTATCCTGGAAACTGATCCCTCACTCTCACAGACCTTGGGAGGCAGGCCAGTCCTTGCTTACAGACAGCCCCCCAGCTTGAAGCAAATACTCACCCACAACTACACACCACACCGCAGAAACACTAACTCAGGAACCAAACCTTGTTGCCTATTCTTGTCCCTATATCTACTCTAGCGACACCATCAGAGGACCCAACCACACCAGCCACACCATCAGGGGCTCATTCACCTGCACATCTACTAATGTGATATATGCCATCATGTGCTAGCAATGCCCCTCGGCCATGTACATTTGCCAAACCGGACAGTCTCTATGTAAAAGAATAAATGGACACAAATCGGACATCAGGAATGGTAACATACAAAAGCCAGTAGGAGAACACTTCAATCTCCCTGGACATTCTATAACAGATTTAAAAGTAGCCATCCTGCAACAAAAAAACTTCAGAAATAGACTTCAATGAAAAACTGAAGAGCTACAATTCATTTTCAAATTTAACACCATTAATTTGGGCTTGAATAGGGACTGGGAGTGTCTGGCTCACTACAAAAGCAACTTTGCCTCTCCTGGAATTGACACTTCCTCCTCAATTATTGGGAGTGGACCACATCCACCCTGACTAAATTGGCCTTCAAAACTGGTTCTCCACTTGTAAGGTAACTCCCTTCTCTTAATGTGCCAATATATATTTAAGCCAGTTTCTGTAATTTTCACTCCATGCATCTGAAGAAGTGGGTTTTTTACCCACAAAAGCTTATGCCCAAATAAATCTGTTAGTCTTTACCGTGCCACCAGACTCCTTGTTGTTTTTTAATTTTAAACCTGTCCCCTGAAGTGTTTGCAACCCCTCCCAGGTTGGTATCATCTGCACATACTCTCCACTCCGTTGTCCAAGTCATTAGTGACAATATTGAATTGTACCAGATACAGGACTGAACCCTGCAGGAACCCACTAGAAATGGCCTCCCAGTCTGACAGTGAACCTTTGATAACTACTCTTCAAGTGTGGTCGTCCAACCAGTTCTGCACCCACCTTATAGTGATTTCATCTAGACCAGTGCTTCTCAAAGTCAGTCCACTGCTTGTGCAGGGACAGGCCCTGGCGGTCCGGGCCGGTTTGTGTACCGGCCGCGTCCGCAGGTTTGGCCGATCGTGGCTCCCACTGACCACGATTTGCCATCCCAGGCTAATGGGGGCTGCAGGAAGCGGCGTGGGCCAAGGGATGTGCCGGCTGCCCTTCCTGAAGCCCCCATTGGCCTGGAGAGGAGAAGTGTGGCCAGTGAGAGCCACGATTGGCCGAACCTGAGGACACGGCAGGTAAACAAACCGGCCCCGCCTGCCAGGGGCATTCCTGGAACACCCCATTTCCCTAGTTTGCTTATGAGAATGTCTTGTGGGACTGTGAGAAAAGCCTTACAAAAATCAAAACATATCACGGCATTTGCTTCCCCCAAGCCACTAGGCCAGTAATGCTATCAAAAAAAGACATAATTTTTTCTTGCTGACTATTCCTTATAGCCCTATTAGCCTCTGGGTACTTACAAATTGACTGTTAAATTACTTGTTCCAGTATCTTTCCAGGCTTTGAAGTTGGGCTGACCAGTCTATAATTTTCCGGGTCCTCTTTGTTCCCCTTTTTAAAGATCAGTCCTGAGTATGCCCTTCTGAGGCCAAACAAACAAAATCCCCACAGGGTGATGAAGAGTCAGTAAACCTTATTTCTCAGTGAGTCAGGTTCACTTCTTTATTTTTGTGGTGTCATGAAGCTAAGTCCTGAAGCTTCTAAGAAGCTTCATGAGACTTTCTAAGAAAATGAGAGGTCAGGTCAGACTAGCTGTAAAGGCTCCTTCTGGCCTTAGAATCTATGCAACAAAAAGATGGTAAAGATCACGATTTCGAAGATAAAAACAAAAAGGCAGGCAGAAATAAACTCCATTCAGTCCTTCTTTATCCTTTATCGGACAGTAAGGAAAGAGGCATGGGCTGTTTATTTCTTCAGTGCAGCTCAGCCTCAAGGCAGATTCCACAGTGTTTCCCTTTGTCAAATACATTTGCATATGTCATCATAGGAAGGAACAATACGCAAAAACAGGAAGCAGAAACAAAACCCGGATGCTTCAACATGTCACAGATTGCGTCTGCATCAACACTCATTGGGCTTCCTTGATTTCCCTGGGGAAGGCAAGAGCTGGGGGGCCGGAATTTCCCCAGGGCATAGCATGTTTCTGGAGAACCCAATGAAAATATTTATAGCTATGGTGAGGGCATATGCCTCTAATTACCAACTTTCACTGCTTTCATTAAGGATGTGGTTTAAAAGAGTGCAAGTTTGTATATGAATAGGAGTGGCTTATTTCCATTCAGCTTAATCTGACAAGAACCCCCCCAACCCCGGAATTATTTAAATCAGATCCGCTTTCTTGTATAATAAATTATAAATAATAGTAATAATAATAATAATGCCACACTCCTTTATTGCACTATTAGCCATAGATCTCAAAGCATTTTGTAAAAGTGGGTCAGTAGAACTATCCCTGTTATATAGATGGGGAAACTGAGGCAGAGAGTGGGAATGTGACTTGCCTACAGCCACCCAGCAGGGCAGTGGCAGAGTTGGAAATAGAAGCCAGGTTTCCCATGTCCCAGCCCAGTGTAGTTAAACCTAAGGTAAGGCCCGAGATAAATTGGGGAAACATCTGTATGTTGACACAGCAAAGTGCTCCTTTAAACCACCAGAGCACTGGGGCGAGCATAAGAGGGACAGAGGGAGAGAGGCTTTGAACTGGGCTGTGCTTGGGAGAAAGTTTGAACAATGGGACATGCGGATCCCCTGAGAACAGCAGGGATCACTTGGGGCATATGGCCTCATGCACGACAGCTCAGTGCCTCCTCCTTGGAGCAGCTGTTGCCCATGATCGCGGGGCGGGTGGGAGAAGATTTCAACACTTGAAGCTGGAGGTGCAATTCCAGCATGGGCCAGGTGCTCAGCCAGAGCTACAGCAGCAAGGAGTGAGCGAGGCCGGAGGGAATCAATGAACTGCGGAAGTGTCTGTCAACACAGACTTCTCAGAACAATAGTGTCCAGTCATCACAGGGTCAACACAGCCCGTTCCCAGCCCAGATAATCTGCCCCAGGTTACTTCATGAGCCTTAAAAGTACCAGGGCTCCTCCCTGTTCTGGCCAGGGAGTCTAGATCCAGGGCATTTCTATCAGAGTAGGGCCTTGAGCCAGGGTCATTGGCCAACATTTCTCCTTCTTTTTCTGCAGCACTAGGCAATATCCTCTGGTTGGTCGCCAGTGCCTCCCTGCATCCCAGAGCTGGCTGCATGACTAGTGTGTGGAGAGCTGTGGGATCCCAAAGGATGAATGGAGTGAGAGAAATGAGTGCGCGTCTGCTGGATGGGACTGCTGGTCATTGGTATGTCACCCAAATCCTCGCTAGTGTAGGGGGTTCTCCATTAGCTGCATTGACTGGAGGAAAGGCTTTGAGCCGGGCCAACTGCTTTGAGCCAGCAGCCTTATAAAAAGGCAGCCAGTTGTGAACTGAGTGAGAGGCGAATAGAGGCAGTTTGCGTGGGAGTTCGCCTCAGGGGAGTTCCCACAGAGTTTTTTTCCTTTCAGGCTTCTGTGAGCAGTAAATACATCTGAAGAGGCTCTTAGAAGGAAGACAATATGCATAGTGAGCTATCAGCTGTTGTGACCTGCACAGAATGTTTGTCATGCTTGTCCTTCTCCCAGAGGCTAGAAGTGACTTCATCTGTATGTCTGTATGAAGTGCAAGCTAGCCTCCATATTGGAAGAGAAGGTTAAAGTACTAGAGACCCAAGTACAACCCTGCTTTGCATCAGAGAAAATGAAGACTTTCTGGATAGAAGTCAGTGTTTGGTTCTGGAGGCATAACATGCTGAAGAATCAGAGAGAGCAGTGCAGAACAGGGAAGAAAGCAGTGTGTGACCTCCAGGAGAAGAATGAGGAGAACCCATGTACCCCCTATGCAGATAGAATTAAGAAATTGTTTCAGGTTCTCTGCACAGGTACTATTGTGGATAATGACTTGGAAGAGACATCTGAGGGAAGAGATCAGAAGGAGACCCCATTGATCAGAAGGCATGAGATGCATTAAAATAATATAAAATATAAGGAGGTATACCTATCTCATAGAACTGAAAGGTCATTGAGTCCAGCACCCTGCCTTCATCAGCAGGACCAAGTACTGATTTTGCCTCAGATCCCTAAGTGACCCCCTCAAGAACTTAGCAGGGCAATGCTCAAACCACTGAGCTATCCCTCCCCCCTACTTTGGCCTATGGATGGGGGTTTCACAACCATTACTCCCAAGAGGAGGTGACAGGTGGTGGTGGTCGGGGACTCTCTCCTAAGGGAGATGGAGTTATCCATCTGCCAACCAGACCAAGAGACTCGAGCTAGAAATCAGGATGTGACAGACAGAGTGTCTGCCGAGACTGATCAAGCCTTCAGACTACTACCCCTTCCTATTTCTCCACATGGGCACCAACGATACTGCCAAGAATGACCTTGAGTGGGTCACTGCAGACTACGTGGCTCTGGGAAGAAGGATAAAGGAGTTTGAGGTGCCAATCACATTCTTGTCCATCCTTTCTGTTGAAGGAAAAGGCTCAGGTAGGGCCCATCGAATTGTGGAGGTAAATGTGCAGTTATGCAGGTGGTGTCGGAGAGAGAGCTTTGGATTCTTCAACCATGGGAAGTTGTTCTGGGAAAGAGTGCTAGGAAGATGGGATTCACCTAACGAAGAAAAGGAAAAGTATCTTCGCAGGCAGGCTTGCTAACCTAGTGAAGAGGCCTTTAAATTAGGTTAGCCAGGGGACTGTGACCTAAGCCCTGAGGTAAGTGCAGAAGTGGGATACCGGGAGGAAATATAAAGAGGAGGATGCAATAGAGGGGCCTCCTGATTCATATTGAGAAAGCAGAACAATCAGCTAGTTATCTTAGGTGCATGTACACAAACGCAAGAAGCCAGGGAAACAAGCAGGAAGAATTGGAAGTCCTGGCACAGTCAAAAAACTATGATGTGATTGGACTAACAGAGATTTGGTGAAGTAGCTCACATGGCTGGAGCACTGTCATGGATGGATGTCACTACATGCATCCGACAAAGTGGGCATTCACCCACGAAAACTTATGCCCCAATCCGTCTGTTAGTTTATAAGGTGCTCCAGGACTCTTTGTCGCTTTTTTACAAAACCAGACTAACCCCTCTGATTCTTGTCATGGATGGGTGTAAACTGTTCAGGAAGGACAGGCAGGAGAAGAAAGATGGAGGCGTTGCACTGTATGTAAGAGAGTGGTAGGATTGCTCAGAGCTCCAGTATGAGACCGGGGAAAAGCCTGGGAGGCTAATATGAGCGGGAAAGGAGTCCAGGAGAGCTGGCTGTATTTTAAAGAAGACTTATTGAGGATGCAGGAACAAACCATCCGGATGTGCAGAAAGAACAGTAAATATGGCAGGCGACCAGCTTGGCTTAACAGTGAAGTCTTCAGTGAACTGAAACACAAAAAGGAAGCTTACAAGAAGTGGAAATTTGGACAGATGACTAGGGAGGAGTATAAAAATATTGCTCGAGCATGCAGAGGTGTAATCAGGAAGGCCAAAACACAACTGGAGTTGCAGCTAGCAAGGGTTGTGAAGGGTAACAAGAAGGGATTCTACAGGTATGTTAGCAACAAGAAAAGGGTCAGGGAAAGTGTGGGACCCTTACTGAATGGGGGAGGCAACCTAGTGACAGATGATGTGGAAGAAGTTGAAGTACTCAATGCTTTTTTTGCTTCCGTCTTCACAGACAAGGTCAGCTCCCAGACTGCTGCCCTGGGCAGCAGAGTGTGGGGAGGAGGTGAGCAGCGCTCAGTGGTGAAAGAACAGGTTAAGGACTATTTAGAAAAGCTGGACATGCATAATCCATGGGTCCAGATCTAATGTATCCAAGGATGCTGAGGGAGTTGGCTGATGTGATTGCAGAGCCATTGGCCATTATCTCTGAAAACTAATGGCGATTGTGGGCGGGGAATTAGCAGGTGCTCGGCACCCACCATCAGCCAAGTTCTCCCCTCCCCTGCCTCATCTTCTCCCCCCTCCCAAGCGTACCGCATCCCCACTCCGCCCCATCCTTCCCAGCGCTTCCTGCCTCCCTCCCTGCCTAACAGCTTTTGGGTGGCACTTAGGACTTGGAGGAAGGGGGAGGAGTAGGGACACGGCGTGCTCAGGGGAGAAGGCAGAGAAGGGGTGGGAATTTGGGGGAAGGGAGTGGAATGAGGGTGGGTGAGGGTGGTGCATGAGCGAGAGGAGGAGGGACAGGGGCAGGGACAGGGTTGGTGGGGGTCAAGCACCCACCAGGCAGAGGGGAAGTCAGCACCTATGCCATTGGCCATTATCTTTGAAAACTTGTGGCAATCAAGGGAGGTCCCAGATGATTGGAAAAAGGCAAATATAATGCCATCTATAAAAAAGGGGAGAAGAACCCTGGGAACTACAGACAGAAAATCATGCAGTAGGTCCTCAAGAAACCATTTTGAAGCACTTGGAGGAGAGGAAGGTGGTCAGGAACAGTCAACATGGATTCACCCAGGGCAAGTCATGCCTGACCAACCTGACTGCGTTCTATGATGAGATAAACTGTTTCTGTGGATATGGGGAAAGCAGTGGACGTGATATATCTTAACTTTAGCAAAGCTTTTAATAAGGTCACCCACAGTATTCTTGCCAGCAAGTTAAAGAAGTATGGATTGGATGAATCGACTATAAGGCGGATAGAAAGCTGGCTAGATTGTTGGGCTCAAAGGGTAGTGATCAACAGCTCCATTTCTAGTTGGAAGCTGTTATCAAGTGGAGTGCCCCAAGGGTCAGTTCTGGGGCCGGTTTTGTTCGACATTATTAATGATCTGGTCGGTGGGATTAAATGCACCCTCAGCAAGTTCACAGATGACACTAAACTGGGGGGAGTGGTAGATAAGCTGAAGGGTAGGGAGAGGGACCTAGACAAATTGGAGGATCGGGCCAAAAGAAATCTGATGAGGTTCAACAATGACAAGTGCAGAGTCCTGGACTTAGGAAGGCAGAATCCCATTCACTGCTACAGACTAGGGACCAAGTGGCTAGGCAGCAGTTCTGCAGAAAAGGACCTAGGAGTTACAGTGGATGAGAAGCTGGATATGAGTCAGCAGTGTGCCCTTGTTGCCAAGAAGGCTAACGTCATTTGGGGCTGTATAAGTAGGAGCAGTGCCAGCAGATCGAGGGACGTGATCATTCCCCTCTCTTTGACATTGGTGAGACCTCATCTGGCGTACTGTGTCCAGTTTTGGTCCCTCCACTACAAGAAGGATGTGGACAAATAGGAGAGAGTCCAGCAGAGGTCAACGAAAATTATTAGGGGGCTGGAGCACATGACTTACAAGGAGAGACTGAGGCAACTGGGCTTGTTTAGTCTGCAGAAGAAAAGAGTGAGGGGGGATTTGATAACAGCCTTCAACTACCTGAAAGGGTGGTTCCAAAGAGGATGGAGCTCGGCTGTTCCCAGTGGTACCTGATGACAGAACAAGGAGTAATGGCCTCAATTTGCAGTGGGGACGATTTCGGTTGGATATTAGGAAACACTATTTCACTAGGAGGGTGATGAAGCACTGGAATGGGTTACCAAAGGAGGTGGTGGAATCTCCTTCCTTAGAGGTTTTTAAGGCCAGGCTTAGCAAAGCCCTGGCTGGGATTATTTAGTTGGGGTTGGTCCTGCTTTGAGCAGAAGATTGGACTAGATACCTCCTGAGGTCCCTTCCAACCCTGATATTCTATGATTCTATGACTTGGGAGCAGGAGGAGCTGGGGTCTGGCCCTGCTGCTGCAATGGTCTGTGTGAATCCAAGGGACAGCTGGGGAGTTCAGGCACACGCAGATTTGCTTCAGAATTCTTACCTCTTAGTTCTGCTGCTTGGAGGTGCTTTATACACAAGGGAGTTCACCTTCGCTGCTTCTGAACATTGCTTCCATTTCTGGATGCCAGATATTTTGTTTACATGGGGGGAGGGTTTCCTGCCCTTATGTTAGGAGTTTAATAACCCTGCTCCATCCCTCAAACTCATGGGCCCACGACCATCGGAGCACACGATAATCATTAACGTGCACTTTGTCTCAGTACGGTAGGGAAATCTCATCAGCCCCATCTTACAGAGGGGGAACGGACGCACTGAGAGACTAAGTGATGTGCCCAAGGAGTCTAAGACAGAGCAGGAAAATAAATGGGTTTCCCAAGCTGCAGGCTAGTGCTCTAACCACTGGGTCACCTTTCTCCCCTTCAGAGCTGATGTTGGTCTATGGTCTGTGATGGCACCATATTCTGTGTTTGACAGCTCCTAGCACAATGGGGCCCTGGTCCATGGATGAGATGGCTGGACACTGTCACCAAAACAAACAAGTACCATTGATAATCACACACTGAGGCAAACAGCCCACAACTATCTTCTTTCATGGAGTTTACATGAAACAATGAAGGTGACACCTGCAAATGTCATTAATTACAGCCAGGTGGTGAAATCATCAAACAGACAATAGCGATCACCATTCCAAATGTAATAGTTAAACAGACCACAACGACACATTCACATGAAGTAGATAGTTAGCACATTCCTTGATAAATAGCCACATTATTTAGCATATAATAAATACCATGCATTTAAAAATCCAGCATGATACATCTCAGGAAGAAATGACATGATTTTAAGTTAGCAAAAATACATAAACATCATTAAATAATTAGATAATAATTAATACTGTTTTTGTAAGGTCCCATCTCATCTAAGAGAGGGACACACAAACAGGCAGAGACAGTCAGCTCAAGACCATGAAAGTTCTGCAGTTTTAATTTTGTTGTGAAGGTCAGGAGAATAGGAGACTATTGATTTAGTAGACTATTTGCCAGGTCATTTCTGTGATGAGTTTTGCAATATTTTTCTAATAAACAATTGGACAATTTTTGCTTATTGGCATGCTAGAAGCCAGGCAGATAGTTCACGAACACCAGGACAAGGATAGATTTTGCACAATTTTCCCACAAAAATAATCACCTTTTTTTTAGGGGGGAAGGGGGTGTCATGGAGTCCCTGGGCAATGCTCTGGAACTGCTCCCCACAGAGCCAGTCAGGACTTTGGGGAATCTCCTCTCCCTTGGAGCAGACAGTCTTCAGGGCAAGAAGCTCACACGGCTTCACCTTCTGGGTCTCTCCTTGGAGAATTTAGCATCCTCTGCCCCTTCGTGCACTTCGCACTGCAAGCCCGCCCAACTGGGGTCCTGGGGAAGCCAGAGGGTCCTGCACCCCCACTTTGCAGTCAGACGTGACTCTTAGCCAGCCAGTAAAACAGAAGGTTTATTTAGATGACAGGAACACAGTCCCAAACAGGTCTTGCTGATACAGACAACAGGATCCCCTTTAGTTAGGTCCATCTGGGGCCCCCAGGGAGGCCACAGCCCCGTTGGGAAGCCCAAGCCCCGTCGGGGCGCCCCTCTCCATTTCTCAGCCAGCTTCAAACTGAAAACTCCCCCCCAGCCTCTGTGTCCTTTGTTCAGTGTCCCGGGCAGAGGTATCACCTGGCCTTCAATCCCAACTTCTCTGCAACCTTCCCAGGTCAATACTCCCCACTCAGCATTCACATAACACAGCAAGAACATTGGTTCATTATTCATCCAGTGCCACAAAATACACTTGTGGGTGCTGTAAAGAGTTTGCTGCTGGAATAGCTACAGCCATCAGGTGTCCCCATGGGAGATGGCAGCTTCTGAAGTGATGAGGAGCTGAGAAATAAAGATCAAGGGAAAGTGGTTTTCTAACTTGCACATAAGGAATGGATAATGGCCCCTAAGATCTGTATCTTAGATACTTGCATGATCCCCATTGCTCTGGTATCTGAGTGCTTCATGATCCCCTTATGAGGTACAGAAGTACCATTATCCCCCGTGGGAAATACAAGTCACTAATGCCTGGTCTACACTACAGAGTTCACTGTGAACAGTACGTCTATTAGTCTTAAAGGGCCACAGGACTCTCCGTTGCTTTTTACAGATCCAGACTAACACGGCTGATACTTGACTACAATGTTCGATGGACATAAGGCAGCTTACAGAGACCTAACTATGTCAATGTCAGTGTCGGTGTCATTAAGGTGTAGCACACAGACATTGTTCTTTACATCGGCTGTTGGCTGTCGTTCTTGTCAATTTCATGCTCTGCTGAAGCTGTGAAATTGACAAGAAAGCCCAGCTCCTAGCTACCCAGCTGGCTGCTGCAGGTCTCCGCTCCAAGCTGGGCTGCCCCCCATGCTCCCAAAATTGGGCTGCCACCCGAGCTCCCTAATCCCTACTGGGAACCAGCTATGGATCTACCCACAGGAGGTGAGAAGCCCTGGGCATTCACTCCCCCCACCCCTGCAGCTCGTGGCTGTGAGCAGGGAGGCGAAAAGCCCAAGGGGGCAGGTGAGCTCCTGTGGGGGAGCTGTGCAGGGCTGAGAGCCCCTCTTTCAGTCAGTGGAAGAGCCCTTGGTGAGGACATGCACCACCAACGGAAGGAGGGTAGTGTGGACATCAGCCACTGCAGTAATTACTGCAGTGGCTGTAAGTCAACCTAACCTAGGTCAATTTAAGATTGTATGTAGACATGCCCTTAGATCCAGACGCTCCAAGGTATTTAGAAGGCCAACACCTATTGATTTCAGGATTTTGAGGATCGGGCCTAAGTATCTCTGTCATGGCCATCTGTAGCGTTTTTGACGCCTCAAGCAGCGAAAAAAAAAAAAAAGCCACTATTGCGGGCAGCTCTACCGCCACTTCATTCTATGGTGGCAATTCGGTGGCAGGTCCCTCGCTCCCAGAGGGAGTGATGGCCCTGCCACCGAATTGCTGCTGAACGGCCAAACGTGCCGCCTCTCGCATTATTGGCCACCCCAGGCACCTGCTTGCTATGCTGGTGCCTGGAGCTGGCCCTGACCTCTGTACCTTAGTTCCTCATCTGTAAAGTGGAGAGAATAGCACTGCTCTGCTGCACGGGGAGTTGTGAGGATAAAGACATTAATGGTTGTGAAGCGCTTACACACTCTAGCAATCGGGGCTATATAGGCCCCAGGCACTCAGATACCACAGAATATGTTCTGAGGAGAAATCTGGGATACACCCCTTAACATGGTTAAAGCCGCCCTCACCAAACCAGGACACTCCACCAGAGAAATAGATCACATCATGGAATGAGCCACCCAAATATCCTGAGAGAACCCACTTCAATATGGGGGAAAAAATACATCTGACTGCAAATGCCTAATTATCACACCCATCCCATACAGGACCCATATGGGGTATCATTAAACTATTACAATCCATACTCAATGAGGGACCACATCCTGAAAGAGATCTTCCCTGAATCCCCTCCGTGGCCTTCAAACAACCCCAAGCATCACCAAGCTTATCATTAGAAGCAAGCTTAACACAGACCAGGATCCACCAACTCAAAGTGGCACCAGACCCTGCTAGAACAGCTGCAAAAGCTGTAGACATATCTCCACTGCTACGATGATCAACACTCCCCACAACACACCACTCCGGATCTGTGGGTCCTACACATGCCAATCACAATATGTGGCTTACCTCATCCCATGCACTAAATACCACACTTACAGCTATGTGGGTGAAACCAGCCAGACAATAGCTCTGCTCTCAAATGAACTCACACTGGAAAATGATAAAAAACAAAAACACAAGGTCATCCATGGGCGATGGCTCTTCACAAAAAGATGACTTCATATCTGACCTCTCAGTCCTCATCCTGAAGTCCAAGGAACTCTGCACACCACTTTCAAACAATGAGCCAGGGAACTTCCATTCATAACCTTGCTAGACACTATTAATACAGAAACCGGATTTCTGCCTTATTAAAACACTCTGTAACCCGTTAACCCCCCTTTTTTGTCCGATGGCTGCAGGAGTGTTAACTACCCACTTCACCTCGAATGGTCTCTTACACTACGCATTCACTCCTTATCAGTGGCGGATTAACAAATTTGGCACCCCTAGGCCCTCAAAAAATTACCGCCCCCCACCTGCCAGCTCACCTCTGCTCCCCTGCGGTAAGCCTGAGAGGGAGGGGGGAGAAGGTGAGTTGCGGCATGGTCAGTGAATGGCAGCAGTGGAGCAGAGGTGAGCTGGGACGGGGAGCAGTTTCCGGCTCCCCTGGGTTACTCCCCGCACCCACGGGCCCCAGCTCATATCTGCTCTGCCTCCTCCAAGCGCACTGCTACTCTCTTCTCCCTCCCTCCTAGCGCTTTCGCATGGCAAGCCTGGGCGGGAGCAGGGAGGAGGGAAGCACAGCGCACCTGGGGGAGGAGGCGGTCCGGGGATTTGGGGAAGGGGTGGAGTTGGAGAGGGGTCACGAGCAAATTTTCGGCCCCTGCAAATTTGCTGCCCTAGGCCTAGGTGATAATATGCTGTTGCTCCTTATGCTAAACAATCTGGTCCACCTTGAATTTAGCTGTGATACTCTGAGTACCTTTCCAGCCCTGAAGAAGAGCTCTGTGTAACTCGAAAGCTTGTCTCTTTCGCCAACAGAAGTTGGTCCAATAAAAGATATTACCTCCCCCACCTTGTCTCTCTAATTGATAGACAAATTCAGGCTAGAAATAAGGAACAAACATTTAACAGTGAGGGGTAATTAACCCCATTGGAGCAGCTTACCTAGGGATATGGTGGTATATTTGTCACTTAGAGTATTTAAAACAAAGTTGGACATCTTTCTGAAAGCTATGCCGTAGCCAAACCAGGAGTTCAGGATGCAGGAGTCACTGGAGGAGGTTCTCCGAGCTCGACTCTGGAGGTGGTCAGATGAGGAGATTGGAATGGATCCGTCTGGCCTTGATTGTCTCCTTCGTTTGGCTTCAGGAGGGTAAGGCTGGGACTGATTTCTCTGCAGCTCATGGCCTGCTTTTATAGCCCAAAAAATAAAGCTGATTCTTTCACAACCGGAAACACTTCGATGAGTTTATTCACCCTTCCCACAACAGCTGCAGATGTCACGTCAAGACACCGTTATGAGAATGAACTCGCTACGTGACCTTTGCAAGTTTAATGTGTGCCAGGAACCATATGTTATGAACTATGGATGAAGCACATGTAGGCTGGGACTAAACCCACAACCTTCAGCACCAAAGGCATCTGGTCTGCTCCTGTGCCATGGGTAGGCTACCAAGCTTTTGAGTGGATTGGGGGAGGAGAATGCTGGGCAGGATGGGCCAGGCAGTGCCAAAAATACTTACCAGGCCCCTTTGCAGGGAAGCCTGTGATTGGGATCTCATACAGTCAGTATGCAAAGAACCAGCCTAGAGTAAGTCAGGGTGAGTTGAGCCTCGCCATTGCAGGGAGCAGCCTGCTTTGTCTCCTCCTACTTTTGCAATGACTGGGGTATGTGTGGTCAGGACTACTGGTTGGAGCAGAAGTCATGCCTAGTGGTTGGAGCAGAGGGTCAAAACCAAAGACAGCATCAAATACCAAGCTGAATGTCAGAGCCAGAAGCCATGCCAGAGGTCAGAGCCAGAGACAACATCAAGTACCAGAGGTAAGGCAGAGGAGCAGGAAAGCAGGAATTGGGAATAGATGGCTGTGATGTTCCTCTCTGGTGTTGTCTGGACTGGTGATCTGCTAAGTCACTCCAATCCTTGACTCTGAGAGTCAGCCTGACCCTTCTCTGCTGAGAGACCCCCCACTCCTGGGCTGTTCACACACAGCCTCTGGCATGTAAGTCGCTCCTAACTACTTGCAAGTGAATGACACTAGTTAATATCTCCAGTCCTAGACACAACCCTAGGAACCTACATCTTGCAGTGCCAGTTATGCCTGCTAGACTCTGCAAGCTTATATGAGTTTGTCAATTTAACAGCGAAATTGATCTATACCAGGCTTGTTATCCCAAGGGCAGCCTCTGACATGCTTCAACCCAAACACACTGCTTCAGGGAGAATAAACGAACAAATGTATTAACTATAAAGATAGATGTTAAGTGATTACAAGTCAGAGCAGAACAAGTCAGATTTGGTCAAATGAAATAAAAGCAAAACTCATTCTAAGCTGATCTTAACGCTTTCAACGTCCTCACAAATTTAGATGCTTCTCATCACAACCTGGCTGGTTGCTCTTCAGCCAGACTCTCCCCTTTTGATCCGCGCTTCAGCTGCTTGGTGGTGGTGTCTGTAGATGTAGGTGGAAGAGAGAGCAAGAGCATGGCAAATGTCTCTCCCTTTTATTATCTCCTTTCCTCCCCTATGGCTTTGCCCCCTCCCTCTTCAGAGTCAGGTGAGCATTATTGAGTCTCTCCAAGCAAGGTTAAGCAATTCCCCAGGTGTGGCCTCATGCAAGGGAGTCATTACATTGTAGCTCCCTTGCTGGACAATGGCTGTTGATGGTTTGTTTCACAGCCCACCCGGGCGTTGGTTACTTTCCTTGCTGTTGGCTCTGGGGAGCTAATATCTGTCTGATTCCCCTAACTTACTGCATGTTTTAGTGACAACCATACTACACAATTCTCATAACTTCATATGCATGAATGATATACATATATGAATAGAGAAATGACTTTCAGCAGATCACAGGGCTGCCCAGAGGATTCAGCGGGCCTGGGGTCTTTGGCGGCAGTGAAAAACGCTCGTGGGGGCCCCTGCGGGGCCTGGGGCAAATTGCCGCACTTGTCCCCCGTTATGGGCAGCCCTGGCAGATCATAACCTTTCCCCTGATACCTTACAAGGCATACTTTATATGTAACATCATGATTACATGTAAATGAGGAATATAGGGGTTACAGAACACTCCTCCAAGGTATAGAATGTCACACCACCCCCCTTAGTTTACTGCAAGAGGGTTAGTCACTGACTATTTCAAAAGCAGTTTTTTGTTATAGTTCTCTTGGCATCCAGCCATTAAGGCCATGAGGCAATGTGCATCAGTTTCCCCATTCACACACAGCAAACCAGGTTTTTATGGTTTCTAGCTTTAAATCTGTTTACATGTATCAACTGAGAACTAGCTTTACCATAAGGTTTAACATCCATGTAAAATTCTTATCCCCAAAACTTAACATTAATACCAAAATGTTTTATCACATATGTGCATTTACAAGTATCTTTATAAGCAGCAAAGAGTCCTGTGGCACCTTATAGACTAACAGACGTTTTGGAGCATGAGCTTTCAGGGGTGAATACCCACTTCGTTGGATGACATGCATCTGACGAAGTGGGTATTCACCCACGAAAGCTCATGCTCCAAAATGTCTGTTAGTCTATAAGGTGCCACAGGACTCTTCACTGCTTTTACAGATCCAGACTAACACAGCTACCCCTCTGATAAGTATCTTTATGATACCACACCCTCTGTTCAGATATTCTAGTTTGAGGTTAGTTTGTTCATTACCCAGGGTGTTCTTTGACTCTCTCCCATGTAATCAGTCCCTGGCTTTTCCTTCCCTCCAGGGTTCCCCTCTGTTGGTTCTTAATTTAATCATGTTTCTGGCACTTTGATATCTCAGGGTCTGGCAAGATGGGTGTCCAAGGGGATCCTACACATTGACTGGCCCTTTGGGGAGTGGTCTCCCAGCCCCAGGACTGTAAATATGCAGAAAATACAGCTCCCCTTTTGGGGTTACCCTGTGTTTCCCCCTCCCAGCACTGAGTCCTTCCCTGTCCCCTAAAGGGCTGTGATCTGTGCTCTGTGGGCGAGGTGTGTTTATCCTTTGATCAGATTCATCTTTTTCCAGCAGCTCTCCCATAACTGCTCCCTGTATCTCACCAGCCTGGGAGAACACCCTCCCCCTCCACCCCCAGGGCCAGTTGGGTCATTTGTATTCTGGCAGACTACCACCTGGCCATTTCCTGGTCCCAACTCCTTTGTTATCACAGGCATTGGAGCTGCATCTTGATGTAAAGAGACACAGTTACTTTCCAAAAACTTCTCAGAAATAGAATCCTGAAAAATGGGGACCTGGATTGTGGTACCGTCCGCCACCCCTTTGTCTGTTCCTGAGAAGTCAGCTGTGTGACTACTCCCTCCAGGAGGTCAGTTACACAGTACCTTTTAAAAAACCTGGGTCATGGGCTGAGTGCATGGGTGCACAGATGCTGACCCAGCCATCCTCCTAGTGTCCTGGGCATCCTGCTCCAAGTGACTAGTGAAGAGACATTCCTGTACCCCCACTATTCCTTCCCCAGTTTCCTCCTCTGGGCCCCCCTCCTATGACACATTTCTCTGTGCTTCCTAGGGAGGGTTTGGTCTTTTGTTTAGTTGCAGAACTCTGCCAGCTAACAACTGGGACAGTTTCCTTAATCACCAGCACATCTCCTGCCCCCGTGCCTGAGGGTATGTTATCTTCTGCTAGACAGGAGTTGGACTCAACCACCTTCCCACCTGGAAGCGCCTGCTTCCCTGTGTTACAGAGTCACAGGAATCCTCACTCACTTCAGTGATTTCTGAGATCCCATCACCCTTCTCTGGGCTCTCCTCTGGGACACATTTCTCTCTGCTTCCTAGATCCGGCTTTGCTTGTGGTTCAGCCTCCACCTGCCGGCAGCTAACAACCTGGACAGGTCTCTCCCTGGCCGGCATCACACCCCCATCCCTTCCCGATGTGGTGTTGCCTCCAGCTGCAGTGCAGAAGTTGGTCTCAACCACCCTCCCACCTGGAAGCATGTGGCTACTCCCTGCTGCAGAAGAATGAAAGAGACTTTCTCCCATTCCTCAGCAGTTCCTGAGACCGTACCCTTTCCCTCCTTCGAGGGTCCCAGCATAACACTCCCTCCTGTTGCAGGCAAATATTCTAATCTGAGCTGCACGGAAAAAATCATTACCTAGGAGCAGGTGGAACAGGAGGTGTTCCATCACCCCCACAGTCAGAACACTTTCCAAACCTTCTCACACCACATGGATTTCAGCTAATGGTACAAGGAATCTGCTTTCGCCCACCCCAACAATCTCTGCCATTTGGCCAGGTAACATACTGGCCTTTGGAACCCCACTCTGCTTAACCAGAGAGATCTGGGCCCCTGTATCCATAGGCGCCGACTCCAGGGGTGCTCTGGGGTGGGGAAAAAATAGGGGGTGCTCTGCACCCACCAGCAGCCAAGCTCCCCCCGCCCCATCTCATCTCCGCCTCCTCCCCTGTGTGTGCCATGTGTCCCCACTCATCCGCCTACCTCCCAGTGCTTGCTGCAGCC
Source organism: Gopherus flavomarginatus (assembly GCF_025201925.1). Lineage (NCBI taxonomy): Eukaryota > Metazoa > Chordata > Testudines > Testudinidae > Gopherus > Gopherus flavomarginatus. Next base: position 150,821,615 of record NC_066618.1, on the reverse strand, counting down.
AAACAGCTGTAGCAAGCTCTGGGAGGATGAGGGGAGGAGCAGGAACGTGGCATGCTCAGGGGAGGAGGTGGGGAAGAGGCAGAACCGGGGCCGGGATTTGTGGAAGGAATTGGAATAGTGGCAGGGAGGGAGCAGAGTTGGACCAGGGACTTTGGGGAAGGGGTTGGAATGGAGGCAGAAGCGAGCAGGGCAGGGGTGGAGTCTGGTCAGGGCCGGGGCAGAGGGGGGTCGACCACCCACCAGTGCCAGTAGAAGTCAATGCCTATGCCTGTATCCCTCTGCCCCAAGTATTCCCTGCCATCAGTTTGGACAGCCGTTAACATGCTCCATGTCTATTCTGCAGAGGCTAATCTCACAGAACCAATATGATAGGTTTCAATTGCCTGGGGGGTTCTGTGGTGAGGACAGCAGAACTAACACAAGCTATTGGTTGCCTACTTCCTCCTTGCACAGGGCATTTATTCCTCAGGTGATCAGTGGAATTACACTGATAGCACCTGGACTCTTCTGCTTTAACAGGAGATTTGGGATGAGAGTTACCGGTAGAGGAATGTTTTAGGGTAAAAGAGTGTTTTGGTTCCCAACCCTGTTCTCTCTTCCCAGGGGCAAAATGGGATCCTCCCTTCCCACATCCAGTTTTAAACCCCTCCTTCTTTGGCCTGCCCTCAACAGATGCCTGATTCTGTTCAAAGGCATCAGCTAAAAAAGTCACCTCATCCACAGACTTTACATCTTTGTTGCATAGACACTGCTTTACATCCGCATTACATATGCTTAGGAAATGCTCTTGAACAAGAGGATCCAACATTCCCTCAAAACTCGCTATCTCCTTACCCCGCACCCATTTCCCCAACAAATCGATCATTGGGTTTACATATTCTCCATTACTCATCCCAATAGCTCTCTTCAGATTCCTAAATGGAACTCTATATGTTTCAGGGGTAATCTGAAAACTTTGCAAAACAGTATCTTTAAATTTACAATAGACTAAAGCATCTTCAATAGGCATCCCACTGAATGCATTTCGAGCTTTGCCAGTTAATTTCGCAATCACGGTAGCATTAGGCCTAACTGGAAATGTATCACAAAGCCAGTTATGCCAACCTGAATAAAGTCAGGCTAACAGAGGCTTCTGGGTAATTCATAAGTGGAAAACGCCCGGGAGTTGCCTGTCTCTCACAGAGTTAGGCATCCATAAGATAAAAGGAAAGGCATTCTTGGCATGATACCAGATGTACTGTGTTAGGGACATTGGCGAAACTCCCTGTTTCTGTTCTCTGTTTCTTTCCGACTCCCTCACATTCTTACTTACCTGCGATTGTTAAGGCATTATTACTCATATAAATTATATCATTCTTATTTGTAGTAATTGTTTAGGCAGTATTATTTATCTTAATCAATTAGTTTTAAACATAAGAAAGGTCGGGTTTTAGTAATTAGTGAAAGGGGATTGGACTGCTAAATGAATAATTTGTGACGCGATGGAACTGTCTATAAAAATTATATGCTAGTTGTAAAGAAGCAAGCTGGTTCCTTTTGGAAGACGAGCTTGCTCTTTGTTGTCGTGTGCACTCTTCAATAAAGAGCTTTTGTTCAGACTTTGCTGGTGTTGCCTGTCACTCTCGCGGTCAGACAACGAACCTTGCCATTATTGGGGCACCGGGGTCCCCAACAGTAGGAACTCTCTTATCAGGGATTTCAGATATTACACACAGCCTTCGAAGGTAGTCAGTTATTCAACAATATCATCGTCCTCATTGTATGGAGGACATAAGTGTTCCCACTTGTGGATTTTTGGAGTGATGGGAGTCGTTGGGGTGGGGGCAGGGGTCTGGTTCTGCTTCTCTAGCTGGTCCAGTTAGTGTTTTCACTCTCTCTCTCTTTCTTCCCGCTCTCTCTCTTTTTCTTCCATGACCCTTCTGTGTGCAACCTCCGCTCTGGCTGCTTCCCTGGCTGTCTCTGCCTCCATAGTTTCCCTTGCCACAAATGCTTCTTTGAGCAGAGGGGCATTGCTGGCATATGATGGCATATATCACATTAGTAGATGTGCAGGCGACAAACCTGTAACAAACCCTGTTGCTTCTGCCCCCAGTTGCCTTCTCTGTTCCCATATCTACTCTAGCAACACCATTAGAGGACCCAACCCAGGGCGGCTGCAAGGATGTTTCGCGCTCAAGGCAAAACTTCCACCTTGCTATTTGGCACCACAAGCCTGGGAGGGAAAGAAACAGAGGGGGGCGGTGTGCTCAGGGGAGGAGGAGGAGAAGAGATGAGCTGGGGCGAGGAGTTCCCCTGTGTGCTGCCCCCCTCCTCACTTGCTGCAGGCAGCCCTCCCCGCGCCCCCCTGCCCCAGCTCCCTAAATGCCGACGACCTGGGCGGCCAAAGATCCAGCCGCTGTGGTCGCCACCAAAGGACCCAAAATGCCACCCCTCAAATGCTAGTGCCCTAGGCGACTGCCTAGGTCTCCTAATGGTTTGCACTAGCCCTGACCCAACCATACCAGCCACAACATCAGAGGCTCATTCAACTGCACATCTACTATGCCATCATGTGCCAGCAATACCCCTCTGCCATGTACATTGGCCAAACCGGATAGTTTCTACGTAAACAGATAAATAGACACAAAAGGATAAATCAGTCATCAGCAATGGTATCATACAAAAGCCAGTAGGAGAACACTTCAATCTCCCTGGACATTCTATATCAGATTTAAAAGTAGCCATCCTGCAACAACAAAAAAACTTCAGGACCAGTCTTCAAAGAGAAATTGCAGAGCTACAATTCATTTGCAAATTTAACACCATCAATTTGGGCTTGAATAGAGACTGGGAGTGGCTGGCTCACTGCAAAAGCAGCTTTGCCTCTCCTGGAATTGACACTTCCTCATCAATTATTGGGGATGGACCACATCCATCCTGACTGAATTGACTTCAACACTGGCTCTCCACTTGTAAGGTAACTCCCTTCTCTTAATGTGCCAATATATATTTAAGCCTGTTTCTGTAATTTTCACTCCATGCATCTGAAGAAGTGGGTTTTTTACCCATGAAAGCTGATGCCCATATAAATCTGTTAGTCTTTAAGGTGCCACCAGACTCCTTGTTGTTTTTATAAAAGATGGCACCAGTTCCCTGGACACAGGAGACTTTTCACTCTGCTGAGCTGTGAAAAACGACTGACTGAACGTGTCTGGTCTTGACAGCTTAACTCCAGAGATGGGCAGGATCTGTTGCCTGGCTAATGGTGTTTGTAGGAACATGGAAAATGTGCCAGTCACTTCCTGTGCCTTCAGGATGGGTGCATGGGAAGGCAAAATTAAGCATCTTTGACAGTGAAGGTTTAAATAGATGAATGAATGTCACATACTTTTTGACATGTCAATTAATGAAGTCGGGGTGGCTCCAGGCCCCAACACGCCAAGTGGGTGCTTGGGGCGGCATGCCGCGGGGAGTGGTCTGCCGGTTGCTGGGAGGGTGGCCAGCAGGCAGCCTTGGGCGGCATGCCTGCGGAGGGTCCACTGGTCCCACGGCTTCGGTGGACCTCCTGCAGGGCATGCCTGCGGAGGGACCGCTGGTCCCGCGGCTCCACCGAAACCGTGGGACCAGCAGACCCTCCGCAGGCATGCCTGCAGGAGGTCCACTGGAGCCGCGGGACCAGAGACTGGCAGAGCGCCCCCTGCAGCACGACACCGTGCTTGGGGCGGCAAAATGTCTAGAGCCACCCCTGAATGGAGCAGAGCCTGCAAGGCTGGGCCTGCAGAGCCAAAATCCCTAAAGTCCTTACTCAGGGCTGGTCTACCCTAGAAGCTGAGGCCAATCCAGCTGCATCGCTCAGGGGATGAAAAATCCACCCCCCTGAGTGCCATAGTTAAGCCGACCTAACCGCTGGTGCAGGCAACACTAGGCTGAGAGAAGAATTCCCTCCTCTCGGAGAGGTGGATTGACTCCATTGGCGGGAGACCCCTCCGGTCAGCATTGGTATTATCCACACTAAAGCACTACAGCAGCACAGCAGCTGTGTTCCTAGTGTAGACACAGCCTGTGACTCTAACTTTGATGGCAAGCTCCATGGGGCAGGACAGTCTGTTTGCTCTGTGTTTGTACAACAGCTGGCAGAGCAGGGTAATGCAATCCCAATCATCATCATCATGAACACTAATAATTAATAGATTCAAAGTTTATAAAACCACTGTGATCATCTGGTCCGACCGCTAGAATAGCACAGGTCATAGAACTTCTCCAAAATAATCCCTGTCTGGACTAGAGCAGATATTTCAGAAAAACATCCCATCATGATTTAAAAATAGCTATGGATGGAGAATCCACCATGCCCCTGGGTAAGTTGTTTCAATGGTTAATTACACTCACCATGAAGAATGTGTGTCTTATTTCCAGTCTGTATTTGTCTAGCTACAACTCCCAGCCACTGGATCTGGTTTGACTTTTCTCTTCTAGATAGAATAGCCCCCTATTGTCAAATTTCTGTTCCCCATGTAGGCACTTATACATTGTGATCAAGTCCTCCCATAACCTTCCCTTTGTTAAGATAAATAGATGGAGCTCCTTGAGTCTCTCACCGTAAAGCAGGTTTTCTAATCCTTTAATCATTCTTGTGGCTCTTCTCTGAGCCCTCTCCAATTTACCAACATCCTTCTTGAATTGTGGGCACCAGAACTGGGCACCGGATTCCAGCAGCGGCTGTACCAGGGCCAAATCTGGAGGTGAAATAATCTCTTTGCTCCTACTCAAGATTCCCCCGTTTATGCAGCCCAGGGTCACCGATGAAATAGGCTGTAGCCCACAAAAGCTTATGCTCAAATAAATGTGTTAGTCTCTAAGGTGCCACAAGTGCTCCTGTTCTTTTTGCGGATACAGACTAACACGGTTGCTACTCTGAAATTAGCATTTTTAGCCACAGCATCATACTGGGAGCTTGGGTTCAACTGATTCTCCACCATGCTCCCCTAGTCCTTTTCAGAATCGCTGCTTCCCAGGATAGAGTCTCTCCTCCTCTTGTTGTGCAAATATCTGTAACATTTAGTGTTCAAATGAGCCACTATGGGCACATCATTAGGTCTGAGCTGTAGCTCTGAGACAGGTTTGCAATTGGAGGGTAGACATGGTTGATTCTGATTAAATCTGTGTCTGCGCATCACAGGGTTGCTGATTAACCAGGCCAAGGACAGTGTGTCACTCCTGGTGCATGGGTATCACAGCCAAGCACCATTGCAACACTATTTTGCTTTGCAGACAGGAGTGCTTAATCGCAGCTGTATAACCAATAGTCAGGAAGGATGGCCTAGTGGTTAGAGCACTAACCTTTTACATGGGAAAACCAACTTCAATTCCCTGCTACTCTGTGGTCTTCTTATATGACCTTAGGCAAAGCCATTTACTCCTCAGTGACCATCTGCACAATGGAGATAACAGCCCAGACCTGCCTCTTGGGGGTATGGGAGGGAAAACTACATCCAAAGCCTGTGCCATGCCCTGTGATGTTATTTTAACAAAGCTGGTCAGGAAACCTCCTTCCAAATGCTTTTTCCATGGGAAAATTTTGCTTTGATTGATTTTTTCTCAATTTTCCCATCAAGGGAATGGCAATGAAATACTGCATCATGGTTCATGTTGCTATTCATATGTTATGACATTCTGGGGATCACCCAGACCAGCAAGGGGGAGGGGGTCAGACACCATCTGCCTGCGTAAATTGGGGGGTCTTAATGCTGGGTTGCTATGGGTGAGAGCTCTGACACCAGTAGCTGACCTACAAGCATCGTGGCCTCACCCTCACTTCCACCAGCCTAGTTATTCCTAGCAGAGTGACCTCTGCTCCAGAGTCTCCTCTGATCCATCTCCCCGAGTTCTTAACTAGCAGTCCTCCGGATTTCTCCCCTCTGGTTCAACACCCCCCTGGAACCTGCCCTTAATTACCAGCTCATTCTGGGACACTTCCACACAGTTTGCACCCCAAAGACCTGTCTGGGAGTAGAAACAAACAAAATGTTTATTGAATAGAAATAGCACAGCTTCCGAGATGAAATGGTGCAGAAAAGCAGACAAGTTACACAGAAAACAAACGTATAGATGCAATCTCAGGCTTTACACTTCTACATTGGCTAAATTCCCTGTTCTAATCCAAGTTAACTGGGGCCTCTGACCAAGTTCCCAACATGCCCTTGGTCCTGGAAAGGATCCAATGTTTCATGGACAGCACCCATGCCACTTAAACACTGCCCCCCCCCCTTCTGGATAAAAAAACCTTTCCGGCGTGATGAGTCATGACTCATAGTTATTCACATCTGGGGAAACTCTCTCCTTTTTTTAGTTTATGGAGACTGGGGTTTTCTCGTCAATGGCGTTCCATTAACTTCGAGTCCTGTAACTGGTTTTGTGGGAGGTGCCCCTCCTTGCCAGATGACTTCACCCCCTTAGTAGGCGATGATACTGTAGTTGCATCACAGCAACTTTGTACACACATAAACACATGTAGTCATGGACATTCTTAGATGTGGTATATCTTGACTTTAATAAGGCTTTGTTATACTGTCTTGCATGACCTCATAAACAAATTAGGAAAATGCAACATAGATGGGGCGACTATAAGGTCGGTGCAAAACTGGTTGGAAAACCGTTTCCAGAAAGTAGTTATCAGTGGTTCAAAGTGAAGGTAGAAGGGCATAACAAGTGGGGTCCCACAGGGATCGGTTGTGGGTCCAGTTCTGTTCAATATCTTCATCAATGAGTTAGACAATGGCATAGAGAGTACACTCATAAAGTTTGTGGATGATACCACAAGTATCACAAGGGTCGCAAATGCTTTGGAGGATAGGATTAAAAGTCAAAATGATCTGGACAAACTGGATAAATGGTCTGACGTAAATAGGATTAAATTAAATAAGAACAGGATGATTTAGTTGATGTTGGTCCTGCTTTGAGCAAGGGGTTGGACTAGATGACCTCCTGAGGTCTCTTCCAACCCTGTTATTCTATGATTCTAAGGACAAATGCAAAGTACTCCATGTAGGAAGGGACAATCAGTTGCACAAATACAAAATGGAAAATGACTGCCTAGGAAGGAGTACTGTAGAAAGGGATCTGGGGGTCACAGTAAATCACAAGCTAAATATGAGTCAATAGTGTCACTCTGTTGCAAAAAAACCCAAACATCATTCTGGGCTGGATTAGCAGGAGTGTTGTAAGCCAGACTTGAAGTCATGCTTCTGCTCTACTCCACACCCATTAGGCCTCAACTGAAGTAGTGTGTCCAGTTCTGGGTGCCACATTCCAGGAAAGATGTGGACAAATTGGAGAAAGTCCAGAGAAGAGCAACAAAAATGATGAAAGGTCTAGAAAACATGACCTATGAGGGAAGATTGACAAAATTGGGTTTGTTTAGTCTGGAAAAAAGAGAAGACTGAGAGGGGACATGATAACAGTTTTCAAGTACATAAAAGGCTGTTACAAGGAGGAGGGAGAAATTTTTTTCTCATTAACTTCTGAGGACAGGACAAGAAGCAATGGTCTTAAATTGCAGGAAGGATGGTTTAGGTTGGACATTAGGAAAAATTTCCTAACTGTCAGAGTGGTTAAGCGCTGGAATAAATTGTCTAGGGAGGTTGTGGAATCTACATCCCTGGAGATTTTTAGGAGCAGGTTAGACAAACACTTGTCAGGGATGGGTTAGATAATACTTAGTCCTGCCGTGAGTGCAGGGGACTGAACTAGATGACCTCACGAGGTCCCTACCAGTTCTATGATTCTACAACCACAGCCTGTATTCAGATCTCCTAATGACCATCAATTTCAGAACATTACAAGCTTTCATTGATGAGGTTCTGAAACTGATGGTCATTAGGAGGTCAGTATACAGGCTGTGGTTATGAATGTATGCATGTGTGTACAAAGTTGAAGTTGTAATTGTGATTCAATAAGCAATTGAATCAACTGGTTATTCTTCGCCGTTCAGACACACTGTTCTCCCCTTAGGGTGTTTGAACCCTGATTGTCATATATACATGCGCCAGAGCTGCTACAGTGACTCATGGGAGTTGTAGGTTGCACAGGTGCCGGCTTCTTCCTTGCCCCAGGGGTGCTCAACCCACGCTATGCACCACACCACCCCTTCCCCTAAGCCCCCACCCCTGCCCCCCCTCTTCCTGCCCCCAGTCTGCCCCAGGCCCTGCCCCCACTCCACCACTTCTCCCAAGCCCCCACCCTGCCCTGCTGCACCCCCACCCCACCTCTTCCCACCTAGTTCCAGCCCCTTCCTGGAGCGCACCCCATCCCCGCTCCTCGTCCTCCCTTCCAGTGCCTCCTGCATGCCACGGAACAGCTGATTGTGGCACGTGGGAAGCACTGGGTGGGAGGGGGAGGAATAGATCAGTGGGGCCACTGGTGGGTGGGAGGTGCTTGCGGGGAAGAGAGGGGGAGCTGTGGAGCACCCATGTAGTTGGACCTATGGTAAGTTGTCTTATGTCATACCCCTATTCTGCTCTATGCGCCAGGCTCCTTGACTGGACTACAGCTCCCATGATGCACTGTGATCTCTGGTTGAATTAATGTGGTGCATCATGGGAGTCATGTCCTCATGGTGCCTCATGGGAGATATAGTTAGCTGGAGAGCCCAGCCCATAGGGAAAAAAGGAGGCATGAGGCACTCCAATGCCAAATCCCATGAGGCACTGCGGCAGCTCAGAGGAACACGGATTAGTGGCAAACTAGACTGAAACAAAATGTTTCAACGTTTGTGAACTGACATTTTTTGGAACTTTCTGCTGGGTGCAAAATTTTGATATTTCAACTTTTCACCTTAATTAGGGATGAAAACAACTATAGGTTTTCCAACAGCTCTGGAAATCAGTTTCCTTCATTCTCTGCCTAGCTGGACATTCCATATTGCATTGCTGGGTTGCTCTGTGACGTCTTCTGCTGAGGCACAATGGGAGACCCGCCTGGATTTTCCCAGAATGCACTGGTACTTACACACAACAAAGTCAGGCAGCGTGAGTTCAGCATGCAGGTGCTGGGTGGTACTGGTGACCTGTGCTGCAGTGGAAGTCAGACGAGATCACTCTTCTGGGCTTAACCTCTCTGACTCTGAGCGAGGTCAGTGTGTATGCACAAACTCGGTGACACTGGGCTGTGTTCAGAGAAAAACTTGCATACATGGGTGGCAAGTTTGTGGAAATTTTGGTGGTGCCCAGAACCCACCCCCCAACTCTGCCCCCCAAACTTCACCCCCACCTGCCTAAGGCTCTGGGAGGGGGCTTGTGGGGGGAGGCCTGGGGTGCAGGTCCTGGGATGGGGATTAGGGTGCAGGAGGGGTGCAGGCTTTGGGATGGAGTTTGGGTGCAGGCTTTGGGACGGAGTTTGGGTGCAGGCTCTGGGCTGGGGGTGGGGGCGTAGGAAGGGGTGAGGGGTGCAGGTTCTGGGAGGGAGTTTGGGGGTGGGAAGGGGTGTGTGGGAAGGGGGAGGGAGTGCACGCTCTGGGAGGGAGTGCAGGGGTGAGGGCTGTGGGGCTGAAGATGAGGGGTTCATGATGCAGGAGGGGGCTCAGGGCTGGGGCAGAGGATTAGGGTGCGGGGGTTGGTGAAATATTGTACAGATGCCCCCTCCCTCCCTCAAACTCTGCCTCTCACATTTTGACTTTGTAAAAGTGTCTTCTGTCAGTTTCTGTGTCTATATGAAATCACTGCAGCTCCTTTCTTTTATACAACGTGCTGAGTTGCTAACTCCCTCCCAGAGCCCACATGTCTGCACCCCCTCTGGAACCCCAATATCCTGCCCCAGGTCAGAGCCTGCACCTCTCGCTCAAACACCCTGCCCAGTACAAGGGCACTGTTTATAAACCGAGAGCTGCCAGACCGGCAGTGTCCAGCCCGGCCCTGTGCTGCCATCATGCTTCTTCCCCTTCGGTGTGGGCCCATGCTGCCCCATGCTACGCCCCTGCCCAGCACCCCTCTGACTCGCTACGCCCAGTGCCACACCATCCAGAGACCCTCCCCACACCCCCCTGCCCAGAACCCCTCTGACTGCCTACGCCCAGTGCCACACCACCCAGAGACCCCTCCACACACTCCTGCCCAGCACCCCTCTGACTCCCTACGCCCAGTGCCACACCACCCAGAGACCCCTCCACACACTCCTGCCCAGCACCCCTCTGGCTCCCTACGCCCAGTGCCACACCACCCAGAGACCCCCCACACACCCCCGCCCAGCACCCCTCTGGCTCCCTACGCCCAGTGCCACACCACCCAGAGACCCCACACACACACCCCTGCCCAGCACCCCTCTGACTCCCTACGCCCAGTGCCGCACCACCCAGAGACCCCCCCAACACACCCCTGCCCAGCACCCCTCTGACTTCCTATGCCCAGTGCCACACCACCCAGAGACCTCACACACACACACCCCTGCCCAGCACCCCTCTGACTCCCTACGCCCACTGCCACACCACCCAGAGACCCCCCCACACACACCCCTGCCCAGCACCCCTCTGACTCCCCACGCCCAGTGCCACACCACCCATAGACCCCCACACACCCCTGCCCAGCACCCTTCTGACTCCCTACGCCCAATGCCACACCACTCAGAGACCCCCACAAACCACCATGCCCAGTGCCCTCCCAGACCACTTCCCCACCCACTCAGAACCCCCTCACAGATCCTCTCACTGCCTAGTCACCCCCTAGCTGAAGACCCCCCACAGCCCTTCCACAACTGCACAGTGCCCTGCACTTCCCCACCCAGAGCCCCCCCACAGATCCCCTCACTGCCCCACCACCACAACTGCACAGTGCCCCGCACAGACACCCCACACTTCCCAGTGCCCCAACACACACAGATCTCTCCACGCCCCCACTGCCCAGCATCCCCCCAGACCCACTAGAGACCTACTGTCCCACACCCAGTGGTGAGCTGAAGCCGGTTCCCACAGCTCCAAGAACCGGTTGCTAAAATTAGACCTCCATGGAGAACCGGTTGTTAAAGGGCCAGGAGGTGGGCAAAGAACTCCAGTCCACAGGCTGGACCCAGGACCGGTGCTAGTGTTTTTAGTGCTCTAGGCGCACAGCCATTTCGCCGCCCCGCGCGTTGGTCCGCGGCTCTGCTGGAGCTGCCACAGTGGTGCCTGCGGCAGGTCCACTGTAATCGCCTTCCACCCCCCCCCAGGCAAAATGCCGCCCCCCAATAATCCTGGCGCCCTAGGCGATTGCCTAGGCCTCCTAAATGGAAGCGCCGGCCCTGGCTGGACCATCCTGTTGCTCCCAGGATTCCCAGCTAGGGAGGCGGAGGCTGAGGCTCCCCGGCCCTTCCCCCGCTCCCTCCACCCCACCCCGCTGCAGCGTGTTCAGCCACCGGCATCAGCTAGGCAGCTCAGCTGAGCTTGAGAATGTCGTCCTGCTGCCGCTTTTTGAGAGGCCTGGAAAGGTGGCGGGGATGTGTGTGTCCTGCTGCAAGCTCCAGGGCTGGCCAGAGGGGAGGGGAGGGGGCAAGTGGGGCAACTGGCCTGGGCCCTGGAGGGGCCCCCGGCCCCACGGGTATGTCTCCCCCCGCCCCGGCTCCCCAACCTTAAATCAGAACTTTTTATAGGGAACCAGTTGTTAAGATTTTGGCAGCTCATCACTGCCCACACCCTAACCCCCAGCCACAATAGCCAGCCCTGATAGGAGGTGACTGTGTCTGCCAGGCTGAGCTGGCAGCGCAGCCAGAGCTGGTCTTGGGGCAGGAAAACTCCGGCCCCTGGGGAGTGGTGCAATCAGCCAGGCTGGAACACAGCCTACCCAGGCCAAGCTCCCTCAGGACCCAGTTGAGCCTCTCCCCACCCCCTACTGTGCCCTGTGACTGGCCGAGACTGGCCCAGCCTCTGCACCAGTCCCAGGTGGCTCTTCCCCCAGGGAGGCAGGTGGGGCCCCACTGGTCCCAGGCAATGGAGACAACTCAGAGCAGGAGCATTGCTGGGGAGCAGGGCAGATCCCTGAGACATGACTCCCGAGATCCCACCCAGCCCACCCACAGCCGTTGGCCCCGTGGCCACCAGCCTTGCCGAGCACACACACACACACACACCCCTCCCTCCCTGCTTTCCTATCACCAGTTATGTTACTACAGGATGAAATGTAGACATCCCATAAAATAGCTAGTTCCACATTGTTCTTCAGACCTCAGATCACTGAAATGCAGCTTGGCATTTGAGATACTGTATGACTGTAGTACAGTTTGCTACATCACAGAAACCTTCCTCTCTCCAAGTTTACACCCCACTACACCCTTTAGCAATAAAGTAACCATTAAACAGGTTCTGAATCAGTCGTCTTTCTTCCCAATTTAGTTTTAACAACAATGCTGCAACGTAAGTAGCTATGGGAGATGACAGTGCAACTACTAGGTATCAATGGGGGAAAAGTGTGCTAGTAATGTCCGGGATATACTGGTATGGCTGGCTTTAGGCCAATTCAACCAATTCCCCTGAATCAGGCCCTGCCCCGGTTCGGCGTACCAGCAAGAGTGAGTGCGCTGTACTGGGGTGGCCCGGCTTCCCCAGGGGGCAATTTAAAGGGCTTGGGGCTCCCAGCAGGGGCTGGAGCCAGCCCTGCACCCCCTGCCCTATCTCCAGCCAACCACCCCTGCTCTGTCTCCAGCCAACCCCTGCCACACACCCCTGCCTGAAGCCAGCCGGTCCTGCACTCCTCTGTCTCCAGCCCTGCCAACCCATGCCACAGCCCCCTGTGCCCTGCCTGAAGCCAGCCAGCCCACCCCACCCCACACACCCCTGTCTCCAGCCATCCCTGCACCCCTTGCCCTTAATTTAGTTGTTTAGTTTTTTATCGTTTCTGCATTGTAAGGGGCCCCGGACATATGTTCGGAGGGGGCCACGTTCTTTGTTGCTACGGCCCTGGCGGGGGATGAGGGTGCTGGCTGGTGCTGAGGGGTTCTTGATACAGGAGGGGACTCAGGGCAGAGGGCTGGGGTGTGGGGTGAGGGCTGTGGGGCTGAGGATGAGGGGTTCATGATGCAGGAGGGGGCCCAGGGCTGGGGCAGAGGATTAGGGTGCGGGGAAATGAGGGTTGGGTCTGAGGATGACGGGTTCATGATGCAGGAGGGGGTTCAGGGCTGGGGCAGAGGATTAGGGTGCAGGGGGATGAGGTCTCTGGCTGGGGTGAGGCTTTTGGGGCATTGGAGAGGCTCAGGGCTAGGGTGGAAGGGCAGGGTAGGGCAGCCTGCCTTGCTGTTAGTGAATGGCGAGCGCTAGGACCCTGGGACAGCAGACAGCAGTTCTGCCAGGAGCCGTTCTACTCTGGCAGGCCTCGCGCTGCTTCTGTCAGGCAGGGACGCGGCGCTGGAGGGGGGGGAAATGCAGGGGGAGAGGTGGCAGGCGGGGGCTGGGACCTGCTCCAGGCAGGGACTCGGCGCGAGGGAGGCCCGCGGGGGCGGGGCCCGATCCAGGCAGGGCAGGGGGGAGAGACCCAGCTCCAAATATTGCTGGAGCAGGGCACCCGGCCCTGAATATTCCTGGTGCCCAAGCACCTCAAATGTATATAACCTGCTGCCTATGTTTGCATAGACACAACAGTGTATTGTAACAGGCAAACTCTTCTTTCTGTCGGAATTGGGGGCTTCCAAGAACATCAGTGTTTCAAAATGTATAAACTTACCAAGGGAGAGATCCCTGGTAAGTTTCACCTCTCAGATAAAGGCAGAACATCCCATGGCTGGGACATGAAGGTAGAAAAATTCAAATTGGAACTAAGGTGCAATTTTTTTTTTTTTTTAAGAATGAGAGTGACTGGCCCTGGGAACAAACTACCAAGGAAAGAGAGTTCAGATAGTGGATGGCTTTCAAATCTAGCAGAAAAAGGCATAACAAGATCTCAGGGCTCGAAGTTGAAGCTAGAGAAATTCAGACTAGAAACAAGGCACAGATTTGTAATTAACCACTGACCTGGATGTGGTGAATTCACTGTCCTGTGAGGTCTTCAAAGACTGGAAGCCAGGCTCTAACTACAGTTCATTTGTCTGGCTGCAGGAATCACTGGGCGAGGTTCCTGGGCCTGGGTCACTCAGAGGGTCAGCCCACAATGGCCCTTTCTGGCCCGGGCCATATTCCCGTTTACATTAGGGCTGCTTAAAAAGGCCTGAGTGCAAAGGAGCAGAATGAGTTTCTAGCTATTCTTCAGGAACAGGGACGGAACGATCTGTTCAGAATGATATTCCCTGTGCTGTTGGGCAATTCCATTCCCTGAAAAGCCAGCGTTCCAGTACCCATGGAGCTCTCCGCCTCGGGAAATTCTCAGGTGGATGCATCTGGTCAGGTGCTGAGCGACACAAAAGGACACCAAGGGCCTTTCCCGGCTAAGCAATCTAAGCAAAATCCGCGGGGCACAACCAGCTCCGCAGCTCAGTAGTTGGGGCATATAACAGGCAGCAGCAGAAGTGGGCTCACCTCCCAGTGTGACCACTCAGCTCTGTATGGGCAAGTCACTCCTCACCACGCCCCCTGTTGTCTCTTTAGACTCTACGTTCTCCCAACTATCCCTTGCTATTTGTCTGTACAGTACCTAGCACAATGGGATGGCAATCTTCAGCAGCATCGTATTTGGGCTCTTGGCCAAAATAACACACCCCAGCCGGCCTCTCCTCTCTCATATACCAGCTGCACGCCATGCACCATTGACACCTGGTTTACACTGGTGTAAGCGACAGCAGGTCCAGGCCCAACAGAGTTAAAAAGCAATAAGCTTCCACGTGTCAGGGAATCCACAGGAGTCAATAGCTTCTCAGACCCCAGAGGTTGTCTAGTCCAGTGCCTGCACTCAAGGCAGGACTAAGTATTATCATGTATGACCACACTGAGAGGATGGGTTTCTAGCTCCGTCTAGTGTAGAAAAGGGTTATGATTCTGCTATTGCTCTCAGCTAAGGTGCATAGACGACCTTAAATATATAGTTTAAACACAGCACGGGCTCGTATTTTTATTACTGAAGGTCCCCATAGCAGCACCATGTACCCAGTTCGGCAGCACATATACTAAAATTGGAACGATACAGAGAAGATTAGCATGGCCCCTGCGCAAGGATGACACGCAAATTCGGACTTGCTGCTACCTCCGTTTCCCCTTCTTAGGCACCCCAATAACTTCAGCCTGTGTTGAGCCACGCCCCTGCTTGGGGGCAGGGCAGGGCACTGGGTTGATTAACCAAGTTCACCAGGAAACACAAGCATGTCCCGTCCCTCTCCCCCAGCCTTCCTAATGGGCTCCCACCCCTTGGTGCGTGATGCCTACCCTGTCCCTGCTGAGGCTCAACGTTCTCCACACTCCAGACTTCCTAGCTGGCTCCTGCACCCCCAGGTCCTCAGCCAGGAAGCTCCAGACAGTCTCTGTAGCGTAGCACAGCTTATGCAGCCCTCCTGCTTCTATGTGTCCCTGCCTGCTCTTTGTCGAGCAGCAACTCCCAGGGCTTCCTGCCTGGAGTCTCCCCACTCTCCGCAGGCTTCACCAGTCCACCCCCAGCCTGATTTTAACCACAGGACCCGCCAGGACCCACCTGCCCTTAAAGGGCCAGTCACCCTGTGACAGGCCTGGGTGCAGAGCCTCTCACTGTTGGGGGTGGGAGGGAAGCCCCCTGAGCTGGCCTCTCTGCACACTTCTTGCGTGTGTGGTTCAGGTAGGGGGCAGGTCTGGGAGCATAGCCAGGTGTCTAGAGGTAGCTCCCCACTTGGGGATCTCTCGTGCCGTGTTCCAGGTGGCTGCCCAAGATCTGCAGTACGGGTTCCTCCCCAGCATATGATGCAGCCAGCATAGAGCCCTCGGTCCCCTGATTGTCGGAGAGATTGTGCTGGAGTTGACGTAGCAGGAGAGGTGTAATCTTTTAGATGGCTGCCCTTGGATTCGAGTGATGTGAGGGTGAGGGAGTGCCCCATCTAACTGCCAGGAACAGGAACATAATGCTAGAAGTGAAGCCAGGCAGGGGAGAAGGTGTGAGATGGAGGGGAAATGAATGGACTCAGTTCTGCTTCTAGATGGGAAAAGATCAGGTCTGAGAACATTGTGACGTTACACTCCATATTCTTTATGGAAATATGCTTATAAGATGGATATGACAGAACTGAGATGTACTTTATTCAAGATGGCTCATGTAAGGTATCATTGGAAAGCTGCTGATTTACTGAATGTGATTATCCAATTTGTATGCATTCCTGTATCTGAAGTTAGGAATATTGACTATGTATCTGTATTTCAAATGGGTTACTTTGGGTGTCACTCCCAACTAGCCCTTCAGGTACAACAATGAGAAAGCCAGACAGTGCTTAATGGCCCATTAGCAAAGACAGTGGTCTGTAAAAGAGCTCATTCTTCAGCCTACGAGCAATGGCTGCCACAGCCCTGCAGAGACATGGGCCTGAGTCACCTGGTACTGGGTTCTCCTCCTCCCCGTTTGGAATGCCAGTGTTTTTCCACTGGAAGATAAAGGGTTCCTTCCTTACACAAAAGCTATATAAGGCAGGGGAGTGACTTCACCATGGCTCTCCTCTGCCTCCCCACCCAAAGAGACACTGAAAAACATCTGGAAGGAAGAACTGAACTGGGGGGAGAAGGGTTGAGCCCAAGCTGGAAGGGTGTCTAGCCTGTGAGTAATAATATCCGAGGTCTCAAGCTGCAGACGAGTCTTTTAAGACTTTCTGCAATCTGCCTGTAACAATATCTAGGGTGAGAAATTACTGAACCAATTTCTTTAGTGAAACAAGCTTAGTTTGCATGTTTTGTTTTATTTGCTTAGTAATCTGCTTTGTTCTGTTTGCTATCTCTTTAACCACCTTTTGTAGTTAATACATTTATTTCTAGTTTATAATATAACCCTGTTTGTGTGATTTATAATTGGGGCGTGGGAGAGGGTGAGGGGAAGAGACTGTGCATTCTTTCCACCATTGAGGGAGGAGGCGGATTTCATAATATATCTTTGGGTCTGCACTCCAACGGAGGTGAACACCTGAGTGCTGGGGCAAGTCCTTTAAGCTGGGTCTTCCCAGAGCTGATTTCAGTGTGCCTGTGTGTGTGCTAGAGGAGGCTTAATAGCCTGGCTCAGCAAGCCAAGTAAAAAGATGCCCATGCTGGCAGAACAGGCAGGCTCAGTGGTAGTCCAGCACATCAGGTGGCATCTTAAAGGGGGGCAACTCGCCACAAACATGCTTATCACTTGGGCTAATCATGCAATGTCCTCCCCCCAGCTCATCAGTGGGAACCGAACTGGAGACAAGCAATGCCAAAAGCACCTGCTTTTAGCACTGGAACTAAAGGAGTAGCTTCATTAGCTCCCTGTAGTAGTAGGCTAATATTTTCTTGGTGCACCAGTCACTCTGCAGTGACATAGGGTGCTTAGTCAGCGCCTGACACGCAGGTATCCCCTTTTAGTTAGTGAATCATTGAGGAATTGATAATGATTTCTACAAATTGATTTGAGATGAATCAGTATCGTTTGGACAGATGATTTTCAGCTCTTGGCGAGTGGCTGTTTATCCAAATCATTTGGAATTGTTCCTACACCCTGGCTGGATGACTGAACTATTTGAAACAGAAAAGTAACAAATAGCCAATTGTCACAGAGTCCCCGGACGATGGTCTGGAACTGCTCCCCACAAAGCCAGTCAGGACTTTGGGGAGCCTCCTCTCCCTTGGAGCAAACTGTCTTCAGGGCAAGAAGCTCACACGGCTTCACCTTCCTGGGTCTGACCTTGGAGCATTCAGCATAAGCCCCTCCGTGCGCTTCTCACAGCGAGTCCGCCCAGGCGGGGTCCTGGGGAAGCCAGAGGGTCTTGCACCCCCACTTCGCAGTCAGATGTGACTCTCAGCCAGCCAGTAAAACAGAGGTTTGTTAGATGAGAGGAACACGGTCTAAAACAGAGCTTGTAGGTACAGAGAACAGGATCCCTCAGCTGGGTCCTTTCTGGGGCCCAGCGAGCCAGACAACCCCGTCTGCCCTCACTTCCCATCCCCAGCCAGCTCCAAACTGAAACCCCCTCCAACCCCTCCTTTCTGGCCTTTGTCTCTTTCCCAGGCCAGAGGTCACCTGATCTCTTTGTTCACCTTTAGCTATTCCCTTGCGGGGGGAAGGGCCCCAGCCATTTGTTGCCAGGATACAGAGTGTGGCCATTTATGCACACTGGAGACTTAAGAAATGCATAGGGGAAACTGAAGCACCCACACAGTATTCAAAGGAAACGTTAAGAACAGTCCCACTTCATCACACCAATAATGAATTTTTCAGTAGGGATTTTTGGCTGTGGAATCATCTGTGCTAAAATTCCCCAAAATTCACCTTCCAGGAGCATTTTGACAGCTGTCCAAACACGCACAATTAGCAAATGCTAGAACTCCATGAAATGTGGCAAATCCTTCATTTGGCACATTGGGCTGTATTAGTAGGAGCATTGCCAACCGATCGAGGGAAATGATTATTCCCCTCTATTCGGCATTGGTGAGGCCACACGTGGAGTAGTGCGTCCAGTTTTGGGCCCCCAACTATGGAAGGGATGTGGACAAATTGGAGATAGTCCAGCAGAGGTCAATGAAAATGATTAGGAGGCTGGGGCACATGACTTACAAGGAGAGGCTGAGGGAACTGGGGTTATTTAGTCTGCAAAAGAGAAGAGTGAGGGGGGATTTGATAGCAGCCTTCAACTACCTGAAGTGGGGTTCCAAAGAGGATGGAGCTCAGCTGTTCTCAGTGGTGGCAGATGACAAAACAAGGAGCAATGGTCTAAAGTTGCAGTGGGGAAGGTTTAGGTTAGATATTAGGAAACACTGTTTCACTAGGAGGGTGATGAGGCACTGGAATGGGTTACCTAGGGAGGTGGTGGAATCTCCTTCCTTAGAGGTTTTTAAGGTCAGGCTTGACAAAGCCCTGCTGGGATGATTTAGTTGGGGTTGGTCCTGCTTTGAGCAGGGGGTTGGACTAGATACCTCCTGAGGTCTCTTCCAACCTTAACATTCTATGATTCGATGAAAATAGCTGGTAATCTGGATTTTCTTTGACTTCCGGTCCGACCCAATTTGTTGACCGCCATGCACACAGGCAACAGAAGTTACAAGCAGAATAATGCGATCACCCGTACAGGTTTGTTTATTAAAAATCAGCCCGGCAATATTAAATTAGTCAATAAATAAATTCCAAAAATACCCTCATTTATAATTAACATGTTAATAGAAGTCACCAACACTGAAATAGAGCAATTTAATCTTGTATTGAAACAACACAATAGCATTTCTACAGAAAAAAAATCATGCTGCATGATGATGACCATTCCTCTGTCTCTAATATTTATATCATTTAATGTATGTGTATATTAGTCTGAGAGCAAAACGACTGAAGCTGTGGAAGGTGGGAGAGAAGAGACAGCCACCAAGATAAGCCTCTAGTAAAGAGGGCTCTAATATAGAGCTCCCATGCCAGTAAGAGGTTAATTCTAGATGCTGGGGCCACTGGCCCATGCTCTAGGATAGGGCAGGGCACAAAGCAAACAGAAAGGCACAGTACATACATGTTAGAGACGTGTTACAATCACGTCTCTGAGCCGTGAGCAGGGGCGGCTCCAGGCATCAGCACACCAAGTGCGTGCTTGGGGTGGCAAAATGCCTAGAGCCGCCCCGACCATGAGCCAGGACTCACTCATAAATACAACTGTCCCCCATGTACTTAGTACATACAAAGATTCTGCTGAAACCGGTAACTGCCGGTTTGGGATGAGCACTCAGTACTTGGACTGAGTGAGGAAGAAGTTGGTGATGAACACTTCTCCCAGCCGGTTGGTGATGCCGACTGGCTGGTTGTTCTGGGGAGAGGTGCAAATGTACCAGCCGCGGTGGGTGGCCGACTCGAACTGGGCTGTGCTCTCATTTTCCACCTTGTAGAAGATGAAGCGCTCCAGCTCGGCTCCATCAACGTCCTTCAGGATATCGGCCTCCTGTGGCACAAAGGGAGGCCCGGTTAGAAAGAGAGGCCAGAGGAGAGAGCTATGCCAGGCCTCTCTTTTTAACCAGATCTAGCAGGAAGAGCTCTCCTGGTTCCCACTCCAGTGCTCGACCCATTGCCAGGGGAGGAGGAGTGGGCAAGGAGCTCTGAGGCTGGGATCCACAGATATCCAGTGCTGCTGGAGGCTGGGAATGTCCCCCAAGCAGCCTGGGATTCTGCTAGTTCTCGCCCGGGGGAAGGGAGACTTGGAAGCAATGGGTTTGGGTGCTGGGTGATCCCACAGCCTGTGGGGGCCTGATCAGAGCCAGGGTGAGTCCCGGTCCGATCTGCTGCAGGAGCTAGAATCGAGCCCAGCTTGTGCATCATCCACAGAATGATTTACTAAGCTTTAGCTTTATCGCTGGGGCTGGTGCATGAGGCAGATGGATCCCCGCTCAGCTTGCAGGGCCCAGTGGTGGTTTATAGGGCTGGCAACTTTGCTGCGGCCCTGCTGTGATGGAAAAAGGATGCCACAAGCCCTCCTCTGAGCAGAGACCCACTTTACTTCCTGAGCAGGCGGCTCTTGGTTTCTCAGAAAGCGAGTGGCGAGACAGATGCCAGAGCCCGGAAACCCCCAGCCTCCTAACCTCCAACTGCAGCATCGGTTGCTGGCCATTGTGCACACAGGACAGATAGAGACTTCTCCCCTTGATGCCCAGAGCGACCGGAAACCTCATGGAGCTCTGGTTGCTTGTGCCGCTTTTTGGTCTGTAGAGAGCCATGTTTATCTTCACTGCAAGATGGGGGAAAATACGGAATCAGCAATGGCACAGAGAACAGCTGTCTGCATTCTGCGGGGAGAGATGCAGCCAGTGCTGGGAGCTAACTAGGGAAGCCACTCCGCAGGCTGCCTTGCCACGTGCTCAGAATGTCCTGGGCCAAAGCCATGCAGTGTACGCCCCCGGGGGTCTCACTGGGGGCTTGGAACATACGAAAGGTCAGATTCTCCAATCCGGTGGCCCCGGGTGGAAATCAGGGACTGGAGTGCAGGATTCAGACCAGCTCCTTTGGCAGATGTGAGGAGCAAGGAGTTCAACAGAGAGGAAGGACCCTCTTTTGGGACTGCCGGGGGCCCACCCTGGCCTTTAATAAGGGACTGGCATGGTGTGGCTGTCTCTTTGGTTGGCCTTGATGTTCTCAGGGCCAGTTCAGGTGGGAAACCAGACCTGTGAAAACTGTTCCAGCCTGGAAACTTGATCAGATCAGGTTTCTCAGGGAGCTCCTGGTATCACCCAGAATAGAAATAATGTAGCCCAAAGACGGATGAGCAGAGTGCATGGGAGAGTACCAGAGATTCAGTTCCTTCACTGGGGGAAAGTCAAAGGTTTGGCTAGCATTTTGGGCGAAGGTTTGGGCTAACACTTGGGTATCATCCAGACCTTACCTTGATGTCTGATGTTGGGGCCTTGCAAATGCACAGCCACCAGGTGGGCGGGAGCCTCCAGCTTGAAGCACTTCTGGTCAGTGTCCCGTATTTCGTAGGAGATGGATCTGAAGTAACGGTAAATGGAATCCACTGTGTGGGTAACATTGTGACTCTCAAATGAGATGGTCTCTGAAAACAAGAACAAGTACCTAAGGGTTAATACCTACTCCCATTCTCTGAGCCCACGCTCGCCTCTCCTGCACGTGGTCCCCAGAGTGATTCAGAGTGCAAGGAACTGATCGGTGTGTTTGTGATTTAATCAACACTGCCAAGCTATCTGTCACAGGCCCCGTACAGGTAACAGCTAATGGGGATTCCCTCTTTTCCTTAGTGGCAGGGCATGTGCTGTGGGGCCAGGGGTTGGAGTCCTGCTTTGCTTCTCAGTGCAAAGTTCCTGGCAGATGTGAATTTGCTGCAACACACAGTTAAAGTATTTGCTCAGAGCCTGGGGACTGAAGAGCTGCCTCTGACCCACAGCAACGGGTGCCTTTTCCTGACTGTAGCAAAAGTACATATTGGCCTCCCCTTTCCTATTCGAGGTACTTGACCTCTCACCCTTCCAGAAACCAGGTCTCATGCACCTGGTGCTCCTGCTGGGAGCCAGGAGAAATGAACTGGTAACAATCAGACTCTGCTGTTCTCACCTATCGATCCCAAAACACTTGATCATCAGCTCCATTGCACTGGGGAGAAACTAAGGTTGAGCAAGGGGAATGCATTTGGACAGGTCTTGTGTTTAGGGCACTAGCCTAGACCATGGCAGACCTGGGTTCAGTTCCCTGCTCTGCCACTGACTCCCTGTGTGACCATGGGCATGTCACTTTGTCCATCCGTGCCTCAGTTCCCCCAAGCGTGAAATGTGGAGAATAGGCTAGCCTCACAGGGGTGCTGTGAGATAAAGGCATTAAATATTGTGAGGGGCTCAGGGCCTCACCTAACTTGCATTGATTTCAATACCTTTGGGGATCTGGGCCTTAGACAATCTGGTGTCATATAAATGCCTTTGGTAGCTCTGTAGCTTGAGACTTGACCCCTGGTGCACAGAGCTGGCTTTAGTGGGGCTCCGAAGCCCCTTGTGTGTCCCCCTCAGGCCCAACCCTTGGATGAGGTCACTTAGCTCCAGGGATCCCCCAGGCCGTACCGAAGACGGTGTCAAAGATGCCTCTCAAATCATCGTCCGTGAAGGGCCTCGCTTTCGATGCCTTTTTCATCTTCTCTATGGCAACCACCAGCACCACGGACCTGCGGAACACCTTGCGAGAGGTGTCCTCCGTGAACTGCAACTGGATGCCCACGTCGCAGGCTGAGCAGCTCTGGGACAGGGAGCAGGGTCTTGGGTCTTGGTTGGAGCTCTATGGGCAAGGAAAAGACCGTGAAACAAGCTGCTGCCCCACCCTCCTGTAAGAGCTACTTTAGCCCCTGCAGCCACAAAGTCTGAGCCAGGTTCTTCCCCCTCCATGAGGCGGGTCCAGTGGTAGGAATCTCCTCTCAGACCCACCCCAGGGTTCCTGTCAGTGCCTGTTCTGTGCTGAGAGCACCCTTGGGCAACAGTGCAACTCCTCTGATACCAATGGGCCATGAACCGCAGCTCCTCCTGCCAGTGAATGCCCTGCCCCCTACTTTCCCCCAGCAGGGGACAGGAGAAGCGTCTGCCAGTGTCCCTCAAGATGTCCGCTAGATTGACGGCTCCAGGGAGACTGGTCAAACCATCCCCCAGCCACTTGCCACCTGCCTGGCCAGCACCACCACTGCTTGCAAGCCAGCCTCCTCCGCTTTCCCCCAGAGGGTGGGGGCTGAATGATGAGGGGATGCTAACAGCAGGTAGCCAGACAGGCCCAGGGTGAATGCCAGCTGCTGCTGGACATGCTTTTGCTATAGCCCAGTCGTGAAGTTTCACTGAGCCAGACATTCCATGGCCCCTAGATCCAAGGAGGACACTATCTCTCATCAAGTGGGACCTAACTGGGGCCTGACCCCTCTTTCACCAGCGTATAAAATCCCCAGGAAGGGCTGTTGGACTGAGAGGCTGTTCCTTACCTTCCCCAAGTAGGGGTGGCCGACTTCGTAGAACTGTTCATCGTTCACACTGTAAGTGAGGGACAAACAAACAAAGCCAGTTATTCCCCGGAGAAGAAATTCTACAGCAGTTACAGGTTCAGGGACGAGTGGCGAAGGCATTTACACTTATCGTAAGCTAAGGAGACTGAACAGTACACAGATTTTCTGGCATTGCTATGCTGGTTTGGGCTGTAGCCAGCCTTAAGCGGTACCTAGGCCTCATGCTGTTTCTTTGCATTGGGCTGAATTTCACCCTGAAACTCCAGCAAGAATCCCCAGCTCTGAGACCCTAGAACACAAGGAGTCAGTAAATCCAAGGTTACCTGCAGAACTCCATCAACTCCTCCTGTATATCAGGAACGGCTGCCATGGCTGCTTCTCGCTGTGAAACCTGAGGAGGAAAAACCAAAGATGATTACCCTTGAACCCTGTGCACCTCCAGCCAGCCAGGAAGAAAGAGAGATTGTCTCCTAACATACAGGCCACTGAAATTAGTCAGCCGTGCGTTCCCTTACGCCACTGCTGAATCTGCCCTTGCAGCAATAAAGCCAGGGAGCTGGTGGCAGAACACCTGGAAACAGGAATATTTGTTGTAACAATAGGGTGATTTGATATGTTTGCCCCTTTGATACTACGGTGAAAAGAGAAATAGATCTGTATCTGGGTGAGAACTTATTGTGAAAGCAAGCAAGCCAGCAGGATCGGCTGTAGATCAATTGATCGATCAAGGATTGATAGATATTGCATGCCAACTAGTCTTTCAAAGCAAATATTTGTCAGAGATGCCTAGCGCTTGCAACTCCCAATGATTTCAGCTCAGCACCTCTGAGAATCAAGCTGTACCTGAGTTCAAAGCCCCAGTTTGCACCACCTATTACAAAGCTTTTCTAAGACAACATGCCCTGTACTCCTATATGCCTCCACTCCAGGTGAGGCTGCCTCATAAAACAGCAATGCTGCTGCTCAGGAACTCCCAACCCCAAGTGCCAGCTCGATATTGCCAGCTGCAAATGAACTCTGAGCACAATACCTGTGTGATGTGTGCCGCCGGCCCTTCCTACTGGAGGACTGTTCTCTGTCTCTCTGAGTGTCTCAGTGTCGATTGCTTCCTCATAGCTGATGGAGGAGCAAGTTATAGAGGGCAGAAGAGGAAGAAGGCGTTGCTTAGCTGGGAAATTCCCCAGAGAAATGGGGACGTAAAGATATTTTTGTAAATTTCACAAGTGGGTGAAGTACGTGAAAAAAGGAAACTCAGTGATCAATACTGAGAAGCTAACCTGGCCTGGGAAGAAGACCCCCACAAAGGAGCATGCAAGTGAAGGATGAAAACCCTGCACTTCAATTCCACAAGGTCTATGTCCCACAAAAGTCCCGCTTCAGCCCTGTGGACATATGTGGGACATAGACCTTCTACTGTCTCTCCACCAGAGAGTGAATTCTGCCCCAAGGAATTTCATTGTGGCCTAGGTGAGCCCTCAAGTTTCCTCCCAGTCCAAACCAGGAAGATGATAAGGAAGCCATCTAACTTCAGTTGTGGCAAGCTCCTGGAGTCCTTTCCCTGCTAACGTTTCTATTCCCAGAGAGCAGAGCCGGTGCAACCATTTAGGCGACCTAGGCAGTAGTGGCATTTGGGGGGTGCCATTTTCTTTGGCAGCGACTGTGGCAGCCGGAACTTTGGCCACCCAGGTCGCTGCCGGCATTTAGGTGGAGGGAGCTGGGGCAGGGGAGCGTGGGGGGGCACCTGCAGCAAGTAAGGGGAGGGGGCAGCACACAGGGGAACTCCCAGCTCCAGCTTACCGCTGCCCCGCCTCCTCCCCAAGCATGCTGTGGCCACTTCACTTCTCCCGCCTCCCAGGCTTGCAGCGCCAATAGGCTTAGGTGCTGCAAGCCTGGGAGGTGGGAGAAGTGAAGCAGTCACGGTGTGCTTGGGGTGCTCGTGCTTGTGCACGGAGCAAGGATGAAAGCTGGGGCGGGAGGGGTGCCTCAAGGCGGAAGGTGGGGTGGGGAGCTGCCACGGGGGGGGCTCAGGGCAGAGCGGGGGAGCTGCCTTGGGGAGGGCGCCTCAGGACTGGGATGAGTAGGGAGGGGGAGGGCGCAAGATGGAAGTTTTGCCTAGGGCGCGAAACACCCTTGCACCGACCCTGCCAGAGAGAACCATTGCCTCCTGTCTCTTCAGTCCGCCAGCATACCCGTCCACTGATCATTTAGGCTTGCTAGCTGAATCTCTCTGTAATCACTGTAGAAGATGTGGCTCTGCTTAGGACAAGTTGTTTAACCCTGTTTGCCAGGAGGCCGGTGGAGCCAACCCACCTTGCTACACCACCAGAGCATGATTCCTAGCAAAATTCACTGCTATAAATGTGAGGTCCAATCCTGGGTGCAGCTGAGCGCCGGCAGTTTTCATTAACTCCAGGAAGAACTGTGCGTACAGCTAGGGGAAGCTTTTTTTTGGCAAAACCAAAAAAAAAAAAAAAGTACATTAACCAAAAATGTACTTTTGGGGCATCAATTCAGGGTGAGTCTGAGGAACAGTTTGGCATGAAAAAATGAGAACGAACGTTTTGGAAATGTCAAAACTTTTCATGTAGACAAAACAACCCGAGCTGAATGATTTTGAAATGACATTTTTGAAACTTGTTTGAAGCGTTGCGTTAGCTGGGTTGGTCCCAGAATATGAGAGACGCAAGTGGCTGAAGTTATATCTTTTACTGGGCCAACTTCTGCTGCTGAAAGTGACACGTTCTGAGTTTACACAGAGCTCTTCTTCAGGTTTGGGAAAGGCACCTAGAACATCACAGCTAAATACAAAGGTGGATCAGATAATGATTTAAACGCGTTGCAAGAGAACATTCCAGGTGAAGTGGGCAGTCAATAGCTCCAAAGTTGTAGGAAAAAGAAGAGTTCCTGGGTTACAGATTATTGAAATGAACCATAAATTCAGAGTCTTATATCACTCCACGATTTTCGGAGCTTAGCAGAGTTAGGAATGTAACTTCCCCGGATCGGCTTTTGAAGGTGTTGTGCATTTTGAAACTAAGTGTCAAATCAAAAATGACATTTTAAAATGGAAATATGTCAAAAATAATGTTAGGATTTGAAATGTGTTTCAAAATGCTGATCCGAACAGTCACCCGAACAACATTTCTCCAGTTTTTTGTCTTGGCGAGAAACACCCCCCACAAATTCAGATCTGGTTAGAAACAAACCAAATTTTCTTTTTTGGATTGTCTGTTTGGCCACCAAACTGAAAAAACAACTATTCGCTCAGCTCAAATTGCTAGCAGTCAGCTCCATTCAGGATCAGGCTAAGTCTAGTGTGCTGAAATGCTTGGGAGGTGGGAGAAGGACACTACCATGAAGAAAATTTAAGGCAAGGAAATGGGTGCAGAATAAATAATACTAATAAACAGCCCCCTTCCCCCAACTCTAATAGAGCAATTTTCATCAGTAGCCTTCAGGTATGTCTATGCTTCAGTTAGACAGCTCAGCTGGCCCCCAGGCCAGCTGACTTGGGCTCACAGGGTGCAGGCTAAAGGGCTGTTTAATTGCAGTGTAGATGTCTGGGCTTGGCCTGGAGCCCAGTTTCTAGGACCCTGTGATCCTTGCTCCTTTCTGCCCTTCCCTCCCCCCGCCCCCACCCTCCGCTGTAGCCTCAAAACTGGAGAATCTCCGCCCCCTGCCATGGCCTCTTGGCCACAGAGGGGAATTAGAGCTCCCAGAACCCTGAGGCCATGGCAGGAAACGAAAGCTCCTGCACTTCTGGGGCCGCAGCCACACTGGGGCATCCCTCGCCCCAC
Organism: Gopherus flavomarginatus; assembly: GCF_025201925.1. Taxonomy (NCBI): domain Eukaryota; kingdom Metazoa; phylum Chordata; order Testudines; family Testudinidae; genus Gopherus; species Gopherus flavomarginatus. The sequence continues at coordinate 150,794,328 of NC_066618.1, read as the reverse complement.
CTGCCTGCCTGGTGCTTCTGCCGGGTATCAGGGTCAGGGTGCTGTGGCTTCCTCTGCCCACCCTGTGGCAGGGCTCCAGGCTTCCTCCACCTGCAGTAGGTTTCTGCTTGGGCACTCATTTTTCCAGGGCCCCCCAATTGGCCAGGCGCAGGCCCACAGGCCCCATCAGCCCATTGGCTAATCTGCAACAGGCTGGAGGTGCTGGCTGGGGGGCCTGGCCAGGATAGGGTGGGAGAAGCAAGGGTCCCAGCTGTGGGCGGGGGGACTGGCTGGAATGGAGGGCATCACAACTTTTGGCGTTGGCTGGCAAAGAGCTGACCAGAGTGGGGTGGGTGAGGGCAGCTGGGTATATGTCTCAGCCTACGAAAGCAAGGAAGCAAGGACCCTCTAATAAGCTGCTGCCTCTCGTCTCTTCAGGAAGCAGCAGGGTGTGCCAGAGACCTTCCTCAGGTCCCAGCAGCAAGCAGGAACTCTGGTGCTGACGTTTGTGCAAATTCGGTATTCCCAAGTTTCTAATTTTCACTAAAATCAATAGGGCTCTTCCCACCACTTCCTCGAACATTCCCTGGCATTTGGGAATGGATCAGATATGGGTCTCAGAAGTTGCCAAGCCGCGGCCAGAGAAACAAACAGAGGAATGCCAGCTAGCTGGACATCAGTCCCAGTGTTAATGAGAAGATCCCTGCAGACTGGGACCAGTTTTTGTGGCCGCACTTCAGAAAAGATGTTGACAAATTGCAAAAGGTTCAGTAAAGAGCCACAAAACTGAAATACCCAAAATACAGGGCCTGGTAGTAATGGGGGGCTTTAGCTACCCAGACACCTGTTGGGAAAGTTATACGGCAAAACACATTGCCAATATGTTCTTGAAATGTATCAGGGACCACGTTTGTTCCACAAAGTGGACAAAGTAACCAGGGGAACAGACACGATAGAGTTGATTCTGACTGACAGGGAGGAATTGGCAGGGAACCTAAAGGTGAAAGATAGTCTGGGTGACAGCGATGATGAAATGATAGATTTAATGATTCTAAGGAAAGGAAGGAGCCAGAGCAACAGAATAAGGATAACGAACTTCTAAAAAGCAGACTGACAAACTCAGAGGACTGGTAGGTAAAGTCCTGTGGGAAGAAAATCTAAAGGAAAAAGGAGTTCAGGAGACTTGGTAGTTCCTCAAAGACAACTGCACAAGTTAAAGACACTCTGCAAACTATCCTAATGCAAAGGAAAGCCAGGAAGAACAGTAAGAGGCTTATATTGCTCCACGAGGAGCTCTTTAATGACCTGAAAATCAAAAAGGAATCTTGCAAAAAGTGGAGCCCTGGTACAGCTGCTAAGGAGGAGTAAAAAAGAACAGCACAAATGTGTAGGGACACAATCAGGTGAGTTACACCTGACCAGGGACATTAAAGGCAATAAGAGTTTCTCTACACACATCCATTAGAAGCAGGAGAAAGATAAAGGAAAATGCAGGTTCACTACTTAGCAGGGAAGGAGAGCTAATAACAGATAACATCAAGAAAGCTGAGGTGTGTAATACCTCTTTTGCTTCAGTCTTCACGAAAAAGGTTAATGGTGACCAGATACTCAACACAATCTATATTGACAACCAGGGGGAAGGAACATGAGCCAAAATAGGGAAAGAACAGGTTAAAGAATATTTAGATAAGTTAAATGTATTCAAGTCAACAGGGCCTGGTGAAATTCAGCCTAGGATAGTTAAGGAAATAGCTGAAGCCCCATTTTGAAGCTATTAGCAATTTTCTAGAGAACTCCTGGAGGAGAGGAGAGGCCCCAGAAAACTGGAGAAGCGCAAACATAGTACCTATCTTCAAAAGGGGAATGAGGAGTACCTGGGGAATTATAGGCCAGTTAGTCTAATTTCAATACCTGGAAAGTTACTAGAGCAAATTATTAAAACAATCAATTTATAAGTATCTGCAGGAGAAGAGGGTTATGAGGAATAGTCAGCATGGATTTGTCAAGAACAATCATGCCAAACCAACTTAATTCCCTTCTTTGGCAGAGTTAGTGACCTAGTGGATGGGGGAGGTAGTAGATGTGATATAGCTTGATTTTAGTATGACTTTTGACACATTCTCATAAGCAACCTAGGGAAAAGTAGTCCAGATGAATTTACTGTAAGGTGGGTGAACAACTGGTTGAAAGACCATACTCAAAGAATGGATTTCAATGGTTTGCTGTCAAAGTGGGAAGATATATCAAATGGGGTCTCACAGGGGTCAGTCCTGGGTCTGGTACTAGTCAATATTTTCATTAATTACTTGGATAATGGAGTGGAGAGTAGACTGATAAATTTTGCAAGCACTTTGGAAGACAGGGACAGAACTCAAAAGGACCTTGACAAATTGGAGAATTGGTCTGAAATCAACTAGGTGAAACTCAATAAAGACAGTGCAAAGTACTTCAGTTAGGAAGGAAAAAATCACATGTACAACTATAAACTGGGGAATAACTGGCTAGGTGGTCACACGACTGGAGAAGATCTGGGGGGTTACGATGGATCACAAACTGCACAGGACTCAGCCGTGTGATGCAGCTGCACAAAAGGCTAATATGATGCTGGGATGTGTTAACAGGAGTGTGGCATGTAAGACACAAGAGGTCATTGTCCCACTCTGCTTGGCACAGGTGAAGCCCCAGCTAGAGCGCAGCATCCAGTTATGGGCACCACCATTTAGGGAGAATGTGGAGAAATGGGAAAGAGTCCAGAGGAGAGGAATCACTCTGTGTTATGTCAGACTCGAGAAGCGTAACACTCCTTTCTAGGAATGAAAATATGGATTACATTAAAGCAGGGGTTGGCCATCTATGGCATGCGTGCCAAAGATAGCACATGAGCCAATTTTTAATGGCACGTGGCTGCCTGCTGGGACTCCGCATGCCATTAAAAATCCTTGCCGTGGGGTCCGCAGTCCTGAGCTGGAGCACTGGGCCGAGTGCAGCAAGCCGCCGGCCCCTCTCCTGCCTTCTCCCTTCCCCTGGAGCCCTGCCGCTGCACACACAGATCTCTGGTCCCCAGTCACCGAGAGCCCTGCCGCTGTACGCGCAGTGCTCTGAGGGATGGGGGTGTACGCTTCGGCAGGGTAGTGTATCTGGCTCTGCTTGGAACCTCATGGTAAGGGGTCTGGGTTGGGGAGGGAGTGGATAAAGGTTGGGGGCAGTCAGGGGACAGGAAGCAGGGTTGATTGAATAGGGGGTGGGATCTCGGGGGTGGGGGTGGCTAAGGGTGGGGGTCTCTGGAGAGGGGAAGTCAGAGGCATGAGAGTTCCGGGGCCTGTTAGGGGACAGGGTGTGGATAGGGGTCAGGGCAGTCAGGGGACAGGGAGCAAGGAGGCTCCTGGGGGGGCAGTTAGAGTGGGGGGGGTCTCTGGAGAGGGTGGTCGGGGACAAGGACCTGGGGGGGTTGGATGAGTCGGAAGTTTAGGGTGGGGGGGCTGTCAGGAGGCAGGGCTGTGGAGAGGGGTTGTGGCAGGCAGGGAGCAGGGGTGTGGGTCTGGAGTTCTGGGGGCCCTATCAGGGGGCAGGGAGCAGTTGGATGAGGCATGGGAGTCCCAGGAGTCTGCCTGGGGGTGGGTATAAGGGTTGGGGAAGTCAGGGGACAGGCAGGGGGTAGGGTCCTAGGGGGCAGTCAGGGAAGAAGGAGCAGGGAGGCATAGATAGGGGATGGGGTACTGGGGGGCAGTTAGGGGCAGGGGTCCCAAAAGGGGGTAGTCAGGGGACAAGGAGCGAGGGGGTTGGAGGTTCTGAGGGGGACAGTCACCTAGCCCTCTGCCCTGAGTCCTAATTCCCTGCACACACACACACACACAGCCCTCTGCCCTGAGCCCCGCACCCCACCCCCCCACACCTGAGGCCCCTGCCCTTGGCCCTGTACCTCCCTCATACACACCCAGATCTCTGCTTGCCTTCTTCACCACCCCCCCATGACCCCAGCCCTGACTCTGGCACTCCCACACATACCCAGCCCCACCTCTGCTCTATCTGCACCCCCTCCACATCCCCAACCCCCCCACATCCCCGCCCTCACCCTGAGCACCAAATGGGAGCTCCTGGACCCCCCCCACATTCCCACGTGCACCCCTTGCATCATATGGGAGCTGCCCTGGTAAGTGTCCCACACCCAAACCTCCTGCCCCAACCCTGAACCCCTTCCTTCATTCTAGCTTCTGGCCAGACCCTTCACCCCCAGCCCTGTGCTCAGTGCAGAGAGATGAAGAGAATGGGCCAGAACCAGGGAGAAGACAGGTATTCACTGTATGTGGGCAGGGCCGGGACCCCAGACTGGCAGCAAGCTGAGTGGATCCGGCAATCAGGATCCCGGCTGGTAGGAGCCAGCGGATGGAACCCCTGAGTGGCAGCGGGCTGAGCCACTCAGCCTACTGCTGGTCTGGGGTCCCAGCAGCCGGCCCCGCACAGCCCACTGCCGGTCTGGGGTTCTGGCTGCTGGACACTTGCCAGCCAGGGTCCCGGCCGCAGGCCCTGCTCAGCCCACTGCCGGCCTAGGTGAACAGAACCCCAGACCAGCAGTGGGCTGAGTGGTCCAGCGGCGTAAGATCAACATTTTAATTTAATTTTAAATGAAGCTTCTTAAACATTTTGAAAATCGTGTTTATTTTACAATACGACACTAGTTTAGTTATATAATATATAGACTTATAGAGAGAGACCTTCTAAAAAATATTAAAACGTATTACCAGCATGTGAAACCTTAAATTAGAGTGAATAAATGAAGACTCAGCACATTACTTCTGAAAGGTTGCCGACCCCTGCATCAAGGCGTCATTTGCGTGTAAAGACTCCAAGCCATATCCTCTTCCTTTGGCTTTGTGGTTAAAACACTGGGCTGTGATGCCAGAGCTCTTACTTCAGTTCTTGGGTTTACCCCAGACGCTCTGTTTGATGTGGGGCCAGGCTTCCCCTCCAGGACCCACAGCTGGGGCTGGAGCTCAAGAACAGCTCAGGTTCCACTTTGACCTTTCACATGTACAGCATTCTGAGGTCTATTGGAAACCCTGGCCATCTATTCTGGTGCTTTGAGGGGAGCTGAGCTCTTAACTGACCAGTATCTCAGCTCGCCACCTTTCTCCCACCCTCGGTCTGGCTTGTCTTATTAGACTGTAAACTTTCTGAGGCAGGGACTGGCCCTCTCACTCTGTCTCACTCATGTTCTGATGATGTCTGTGCAGCACCTGGCACAAGGGAGTGGGTGGCTCATCTCCGTTAGACCCTCTGTATGCTCCTGTAATACAAACCACACAGCTAACCCCACATGTTCATTCATCATGAATGAGGCCACCCAAAATCTCCAGATGGTCTTAAACAACTCACGCAATCTGACAAGTAGTTAAATCTGGGTTGTTTATATTTGAGCCGGTAGTGTCCAGCGTTTTCTGTAACCATTGTTGTTTTAAATGAAAGCTGACTGGGCTGGAAGTGAAATACATGATGAAATCAATGCCGCACAAATGATAGTAAGGAAAACTAGTAGCCTGGAGGCTTTGTCTGCACTGGATGATTTGATTCCCCCTTCCCCCACAATGGTGTAAGTGCTAATGTGTTGGTGGAAGCACAGGAGGAAGAACTAGTGTAGACCAGGCGCAGACATTTTGGTGTCTACTTTCCCAACACAGAGAGAGCACTAGTGATTTCAGTGGGAGCTGCATCTCTGCACACCCCGGGCTCTCTGATCCAGTTCTACTGAGGCTGGGGAAAGTCAGCTCTGTGCAATGAGGAAGAAACTTTGCTGGCTGCATGCAATGAGTCAGCGATTTCCCCATCCAGTTTTGCTCACTACTGACCCCCTTCTGTTTGCTGAACTGAAATGACACATTGTGCAAAACTGGCAAGCTGGGTTGTGATTGCTCAGCTTTTCTGGAATAACTAGGCTGGTAGATGTAGCAAAGAGCCGGGAGCAAGACCCGAGGCTTGAACCAAAGTCAGCAAAAGCCAGACTATGAGCATAAGGCAGACCTTGTCATGAAGCAGACGCTTGCCTGTAAGTTCATTGTCCAGCACAGGAACTCGGGAAAAACACACTCACATCTAAGAAGTATGAAGTATCAAAGGGGTAGCCATGTTAGTCTGGATCTGTAAAAAGCAACAGTCCTGTGGCACCTTATAGACTAACAGACGTATTGGAGCATGAGCTTTCATGAGTGAATACCCACTTCATCAGATGCATGTCTGCATCTGCGTCATGCGTCTGTCGAAGTGAGTATTCACCCACGAAAGTTTATGCTCCAATACATCTGTTAGTCTATAAGGTGCCATAGGACACTAAGAAGTATGAGGTACTCACATAAACACCTTCCAGAAGGCTAGCATAGGTACACCCCAACAGAGAATCATGGCATAAACCCATTCCTTGGAGATGGTACAGGACCACACCGACCCCACCCCAGACAAGAACAGGAGAACAGAATTTTGCACGGAGATGTTTTGTTTGAACCAGCAGGTACAAAGTGGAGGGTTGGTAACTAACCATGTCAGGAACGTGATACGTAACTTGTTTGTATCAATGTATAACACAGAAATCATAGTGGGGCAGCTTTGTCCAGCCGAGAGGTCAGCGGAAAGTTCCACCGCTGACTGAACGGGTACCATTGTCTCGGGCATACATGTGGTAGTGTACCCATGACCACAGAGCCAGAGCACTAGGACCATGTCTCATCGACAACTAACCTGGCCAAGTGCCTTCGCCACCGAACCATGTCTGTGATCTTTCTGGGTAGTACGTTCGAGGTCTGCTGGGCCAGCTACCTATGCAGAGCTGGGATGGCATACGGAGAGAACACACACATGCCCGCCGACTGACAACAGTAGAATTCAGGTAATCGGGAATGACTCTAACTTGACTTATCTGAGGAATAAAAGTGATTATATTCCAGAAAGAAGTATCTGCAGGGGAACTATTCCTGAAGAGCTATTGCAGAGTATACCAGTCTATTTCTCCATGTAGTCAAGGTCAGAATTTGTCTGGCTACAGCTTCCATCCATTCCATCTTGTTCTGCCTTTTTTTTTGCTACATTAAACAGCCCTCTGCTATCAGAAATCTTTCCCCGTGTAGACACTTACAGACTGTGATCAGGTCACCACTGAACCTTTCAAGGGGGGAAAGACAATAACAGCCACATGGATATGGCAGAAGTGCTAAATGATGCTCTTGTTTCAGTTTTCACCAAAAAGGTTAGTAGCAGTCAGACATCTACTATAGTGAACACCGGTGAAAATGAGGTAGGATCTGGGGCTAAAACAGGGGAAGACCAAGTTAAAGATTACTAGACCCTGGTCTACGCTATGAGTTTAGGTTGAATTTAGCAGCGTTAGGTTGATTTAACCTTGCACTCGTCCACATGACCAAGCCTGTTTTGTCGACTTAAAAGGACCTTAAAATCAATTTTCTATACTCCTCCCTGGCGAGGGGTTTAGTGCTAAAATTGACCTCGCTGGGTCGAATTTGGGGTAGTGTGGACGCAATTCAACAGTATTGGCCTCCGGGAGCTATCCCAGAGTTCTCTGTTGTGACCACTCTGGACAGCACTCTAAACTCAGATGCACTGGCCAGGTAGACAAGAAAAGCCCTGGGAACTTTTGAATTTCATTTCCTGTTTGGCCACCATGGTGAGCTCATCAGCACAGGTGACCATGGAGTCCCAGAATCACAAAAGAGCTCCAGCATGGACAGAACGGGAGGTACTGGATCTCATCACTGTATGGGGAGAAGAATCCATGCAGGTAGAACTCCATTCCAAAAGACAAAATGCCAATATATTTGCCAAAATCTCCAAGGACATGATGGACAGAGACCACAACAGAGACACACAGCAGTGCCGTGTGAAAGTTAAGGAGCTGAGGCAAACCTACCAAAAAACAAAGGATGCAAACAGTTGCTCCAGGTCAGAGCCCCATACATGTCGGTTCTATGATGAGCTCCATGCAATTCTAGGGGTGGCCCCTCCCACTACCCCACCACTGTCCGTGGAGACCTGCCAGGGGGGAGTCTCACACAACAGGGATGAGGAGTTTGAAGATGAGGAGTTTGAAGATGAGGAGGAGGAGGTTGAGGATAGCGCACAGCAGGCAAGCGGAGAATCCCTTCTCCCTGGCAGCCAGGAACTGTTCATCACCCTGGAGCCAATTCCCTCCCAAGGCGGGCTCCCGGACCATGAAGCCGGAGAAGGAACCTCTGACGAGTGTACCTTTATAAATATAATACAAGGTTTAAAAGCAGGCATGTTTAATGATTAATTTACCATGCCAAGACAGTAGCAAGTAGTCTGGAATCACTGCAGAACAAAACCTTGTAGCAAATGGGCCCTGGCTCTGGCTGTTTGCCTTTGGCTGAAAATAAATCATCCCCGCTGTTAGCCTTGCAGTGTGGGGACACCTGTTCATGCTGAGCTGTTCGCGTTTGGCTGACAGGGATCTTCCTTAATACTAGCCCCGCGGTGGTGTGCGGGGTGAAGCGATCATCCCAGAGAATTGGGAGGGGGAGGTTGGATTGCACTGCACATTCACCCTAAAACTGCAGCCCCTCCTTTTAAATGGCCAACCCAACGGCCGCTTGGTATGGGAAAGGAGGGAGCTGCTGTTTGAAACCATTCCCACATGTTAAGAAGGTTGAAGAAGCCAAAACCCTTTGCCTTACCTTTGCTGCCTGCAAGCCGAATTCTGTTGCCCAGCCAAGCGTGTGTGATGTCTCACACCAAACCGGCAGGCACTCAATATAAGAGGCAAAATGCAACCTTGTAGCAAAAGCACATGTGCCATGTAATGTGAATTGCTTGATTCAGTGTGAAATAGTTTTACCTTTGTTCTCTAAAATGTACCTGTGATGTTACAGTCTATAAGATTTTATAAGAATATGCTAATGAGTGAATATAACGTAACTGGAATATGCTTCATGCAAAAGGTCTTTGGAAAGGTATCATTACAAAGCTTATAATCTACTGAGTTTGAGCATCCTATTTGTATAAAGGTAACACTCTTGTATCTGAAACTAGAAATACGAAATATAACTCTGAGGGCCTATTGTAATTATGCAAAGTGTGGGCCATTAATGGTGGTTTCTAATCTTGATGACTCCCATTAACCAGGACAAGTGACTATAGATGGCTCTGTTTGCAGGCAGGCCTTCCTGTGTGTCAGGCTGGGAGGAATGAAGGGTTGGGGTCTTACAGTGACATGTGATCATGTCACCTGAACTGGAATCCATCTTTAATCTGGTGCTTTTCCAGTGAGGAGGGGTGGGAACCCAGAGGGACAAAGGATTCCCGCCTTATGCAAAAGATATATAAGGGGTGGAACAGGAGAGAGGAGGGAAGCCATCATGAAGAATCCCCTAGCTACCACCTGAGCTGGAACAAGAGCTGTATCAGGGGAAAGGATTGTGCCCAGGCCTGGAAGGTGTCCAGTCTGAGAAAAAAAACTTACTGAAGCATCTCTGAGGGTGAGATTATCTGTATTCAGTTTGATTAGACATAGATTTGCACATTCCATTTTATTTTGCTTAGTGACTTACTTTTTTCTGTCTGTTACTACTTGGAACCACTTAAATCCTACTTTCTGTATTTAATAAAATCACTTTTTACTTATTAATTAACCCAGAGTATGTATTAATCCCTGGGTGGGCAAACAGCTGTGCATATCTCTCTATCAGTGTTATAGAGGGCGAACAATTTATGAGTTTACCCTGTATAAGCTTAATACACGGTAAAACGGATTTATTTGGGTTTAGACCCCATTGGAAGTTGGGCATCGGAGTGTTAAAGACAGAAACACTTCTGTTAGCTGCTTTCAGGTAAACCTGCAGCTTTGGGGCAAGTAATTCAGACACTGTGTCTTTGTTGGAGTAGACTGGAGTGTCTGGCTCAGCAAGGCAGGTGCTGGGGTCCCGAGGTGGCAGGGAAAGCAGCGGTAGAAGTAGTCTTGGCACATCGGGTGGCAGCTCCCAGGAGGGTTTCTGTGATCCAACCCATCACAGTATCTTTTAAAATACTACTCTCCCTTTTTTTCCTCCCGCAGCTACAAATGTTTCTACATTCCCCCTATCATCTCCGTCCCAGAGACTAGTGCAGATTGGAAGGCAAAAAAAATGCACTTGTGACGAGATGCTCTCAGAGTTTATGCAGTCCTCCTGCACTGAAAGAGCTCAGCAGAATGTGTGGAGGCAAACAATGGCAGAGTCCAGGAAAGTTAAATGAATGCAATGAGAGGAGGGAGGGGGAGCATGCTGAGAGGAGGCAGGATGCAATGCTGAGGCTAATGGGGGAGCAAACTGACATGCTTAGGCATCTGGTGGAGCTGCAGGACAGGCAGCAAGAGCACAGACCACCGCTGCAGCACCTGTATAACCTCCTGCCCTCCTCCCCAAGTTCCATATCCTCCTCACCCAGATGTTCAAGAACACGGTGGGAGGCTACGGGCACCCAGCCGCTCCACCCCCAGAGGATTGCCCAAGCAACAGAAGGCTGACATTCAATAACTTTTGAACTGTAGTGTGGCCTTGTCCTTCCCTCCTTCCCTCCTCCACCACCCCACCCGGTGCTTTCCTCCTCCACCACGCCTCCTGGGCTACCTTGGCAGTTATCCCCCCATTTGTGTGATGAAGTAATAAAGAATGCATGAATTTGAAACAACAATGACTTTATTGCCTCTGCAAGCGGTGATCGAAGGGGGGAGGGGAGGGTGGCTAGCTTACAGGGAAGTAGAGTGAACCAAGGGGGCGGGTTTTCATCAAGGATAAACAAACAGAACTTTCACAACATAGCCTGGCCAGTCATGAAACTGGTTTTCAAAGCTTCTCTGATGCGCAGGGCACCAAGCTGTGCTCTTCTAACCGCACCGGTTTCTGGCTGCACATAATCAGCCACCAGGCAATTTGCCTCAACCTCCCACCCCACCATAAACGTCTCCCCCTTACTTTCACAGATATTATGGAGCACACAGCAAACAGCAATAACAATGGGAATATTGGTTTCGCTGAGGTCTAACCTAGTCAGTAAACTGCACCAGATGCACATTCTACCACCATTCTACCACCATTCTGCACTTACTCAGCTTATAGTTGAACTGCTCCTTACTACTGTCCAGGGTGCCTGTGTATGGTTTTATGAGTCATGGCATCAAGGTGTAGGCTGGGTCCCCAAGGATAACTATAGACATTTCAACATCCCCAACGGTAATTTTCTGGTTTGGGAAGTAAGTTCCTTCCTGCAGCGGTTCAAACAGACCATAGTTCCTGAAGATGCGAGCGTCATGTACCTTTCCCGGTCATCCCATATTGAAGTCGGTGAAATGTCCCTTGTGATCCACCAGTGCTTGCAGCACCATTGAAAAGTACCCCTTGCAGTTTACGTACTGGCTGCCAAGGTGCTCCGGTGCCAAGATAGGGATTTGCATTCCATCGGGCCTTCTGCCACTGCCAGGGCCCCAGGCTGGGACGCAGTGGAGTGGGAGGGCCTGCGTCCCCACCGCCACCCAATTTGAGGGTGGTAGACTCCCCCTCTCCCTGGCCTGAGGAGGTGACCTGTTGTTGTTGCTCAGCCCTGACTGAGGGCCAGAGCCCTGACTCAGCATTGTTGCCCCGCCCTGAGCCAGGGCCGGGCTGACCGTGTCTCTTCTGGTTACAGCAAGGGCTGCTGAGGGAGACCACATGGCCGGACTAGTTCCCCAAGATCAACTGTGGGTAGTGAGCCGGTGTGGTTCTCTGCCGCCCTGGAGAGGGTCAAGCCCCGGCGAACCCTTGTACAAAGACTAAAGCACATTTTGATTGAATTATTATTATAAGCAGAAACATCCCCCCCCCTGCCCCCGCCATCCAGTGCTGCTCCGGGCATCAAGTAAGCTGACAGCTAAATTATAAATTACTTTTTTTTCAGATCTGAGTGTTCTGATTGGTCTGTGGTTTAATGCAGCTCTTCAACTGTTGAACAATCAAGACCTCTCATGTTGTTTCAGTCCCAGCTTTTCAGTCTCAAGACAACAAACCTGCACACGTGATACTACAATCCCCAGAGTCCCATTTCCTTAAAATGGAGCTAATGCAAATATATATATTGTTTAGGAACAATGATTGCTGCATTACCCAGTTACAATACTATTTGAAGTAAACACACTATATTGCAATGGAAATGTGTGCATCATTTTCTAAAATGTTAGATTTAAATGATATATTTTATAGCAGTTGCTCTCTGTTTTGTGAATAATTGTTCTCGTACAACTGCAGCAAGGGCGGTTTAGGTTGGACATTAGGAAACATTTCCTGGCAGGGTGGTTAAACCCTAGAATAAATTGCCCTGGGAGGATGTGGAATCTGCGTCACTGGAGGTTTTTACGAGCAGGTTAGATAAACACCTGTCAGGGATGATCTAGATCAGCGGTTCTCAAACTTTAGCAACCCAAGGACCCCTATTTTGATTTAAATATTTTCAGCCCCAGGCCCCTCCCCCACTCCACCAGTTCCCCAAAGGCCCCATCCTCCTGAACCCCACTCACTCCATTTCCCCTCCCTCCGTCATTCGATCTCCCCCACCCTCAGTCACTTTCAACAGGCTGGGGCAGGGGGTCTGGTGTGCGGGAGGAAGTGAGGGGTATAGGCTCTGGGAGGGAGTTTGGGTATGGGGTGCAGGCTCTGAGCTGGAATAGGGGGTTGGGGTGTGGGAGGGGGTGAGGGATGCAGGCTCCCACCAGGCAGCACTTACCTCTGGCGGCTCCCAAAAGCGACTGGCATATCTCTGACAGCGGCCCCTAGGTGGGGGGCCAGGGGATCTCCATGTGCTGCCCCTGCCTGCAGGCACCACCCCCACAGCTCCCAATGGTCGCAGTTCCCGGCCAAAGGGAGCTGCAGAGTTGGCGTTGGGGGTGGGGGCAGCACGCGGAGACCCCCTGGCCACTGCCCAGGGGCCACAGGGATATGCCAGACACTTCTGGAAGTGGAGTGGTGCCAGAGTAGACAGGGAGCCTGGCTTAGGCCCGCTGCACTGCTGGACTTTTAGCACCTAAAATTTACCAGTTTGGCTTCAGTAGCCTCCAGGAGAGAGAGGAGGAGGAGTTGATTAGTGGGGCCAGCAGACCCCTTGGAGTACTGTAGCGGGGTGGTCACTCGCTCTGCTCTGAAGGGCTTAAAACAGCCCTGGTAGAGGGCTGTGGCAGAGTAATGCAGCAAGCCTCAGCTGATCTGGAAAACAGCCACAGCTGGCCCTATAAAAGGATTGCAAGGCAGGCGCTCAGGCAGTCCCTCTCTAGCGGTAGAGAGGGGAGGGCCCGGCTGCCTGAGAACTGAAAGGTACTGGAGCAGAGCAGTGCTGGGGAATAGGGCAAGGGAGCCGGGGAGCTCCTGCCTGGAAAACCCCCAGGCTGCAGCCCTTGTCTAAGGCTTAAGAGGTACTGGGGCTGCAGGGGTGCAGCCCGGGGGAAGGTTGAGGCAGCAGGTTCAAAGCCCCCTTGCTGATAATGAGTGATACGGACTGCAGTTTGTCCCAGTGTATGGGGGCTAGATGAGGACCGGCAGTGAACACTGAGGCAAGGTGGGGTAGAGGGTGGGGATTCCCCTGGGAGAGAAGCCCAGAGAATGGGGGTACTTCCAGGAGGCAGCACCCAAGCTAAAGGGACACCAGGATCCAGGAGGGACACGGGGGCCAGCGACAAGCGGGACTTCGGCCTGAAGAGGGCGCTCCAAAGCCTGGACAGGCTAATTCCCTGGACGACCAGCAAGAGGCGCCGCAGGGTGAGTCGTGCCTCATTTCAGTACCCTCGAGGAATGCCAGGGGTCTGTGAACCCCAGTTTGAGAAACACTCGTCTAGATAATATTTAGTCCTGTCTTGAATGCAAGGGACTCTTGAGGTCCCTTCCTACACTTCTGTGGTTCTTTGTGTTAAGCTAAATAGATTGAGTCTTTCACCATAAGACAGGTTTAATCATTCTTGTGACTCTTCTCTGCCCCCTCTCCAATTTATCAGCATCCTCCTTGAACTGTGAGCACCAGGACTGGACACAGGATTCCAGCAGCAGTCGCACCAGTGCCAAACACAGAGGTGAAATAACCTCTCTGCTCCTACTCGAGATTTCCCTGTTTATGCATCCCAGGATTATATTAGCTCTTTCGGCCACAGCATCACACAGGCAGCTCATGTTCAGCTGATTAGCCACTATGCCCCCCAAATCTTTTTCAGAGTCGCTGCTTCCCAAAATAGCACCTGTCAGTACGGCCTAGGTTCTTTGTTCCCAGATATGCACGTTTACATTTAACCCTATTAAAATGCATATTGTTTTCTTGCGCCCACTTTACCAAGCAATCCACATGACTCTGTATCAGTGACCAGTCCTCTTCCCTGTTTACCACTCCCACAGTCTTTGTGCTGTCTGCAAACTTCATCCATGATGATTTCCTCCAGGTCATCGATAAAACTCTTCAATAGTGCGGGGCAAGAACTGATCTCAGCAGACCTCAGATTGTTCTTGGGGCTCTTTCTGCACTTCCTCTTGTTTCTCCTTTGGTGCTCTCCTCCCAGCTTCCCCTGGCTTCGGGTCAAATTGGGCCGGGAGCATCCCAGAGCTTTGGAAAGAAAAGGGGGTTCAGACTCCAAAGCCAGATCCACAATTCACAGATCACCCCCCAGTGCCAACCTCTCTATTGTGTCTGCAGGAAGCGTGAGGTGCCCAACCCCCTCACACTGTTGCCAGGAGTTCAGATTCCAGATCACAGCTCTGAGCCCCCACCCAGCTTTGGTCTATGGATCCCTATGCAGAGAGATGAGACGATGAAGTGGCTGGAGGAGGATGTCTCAGTGTGTTTCCAGGTACAAGACGCTCAGTTCATACTACTGTGCCTTTGCTATCTACGTGTTGAGAGTACAAGACAGTCATGTGGATGCAGCTGGCTTCCAACTAACCCAACATGCCAGGGCATATATACACAGCTGCTCGTAGCCATTCTGGTGGCTTTTGCAAGAGAAGACACAGAAGACGCGCTGCAGATGGCTGCCTATCCTCCCTGGCAGGGCTCTGGGTTTGGAGAGCTCTCAGCAGCACATCCCAGCATGTGCCGAGTGCCAATGTTCTCCCCTCCTGCTGCGGTCAGCCGCATGCTGTCTGCAGCCAGTCCCAGAGCAAGGTGCTGCCTGTCGGACAGCTGGGTATTTATCAAGCGTTGGCTGTTGGTTGCTGGCCCCCTTCTCTGGTTAGGGTACAGCTGTTCCTGCACCCAGATGGCTCAGAGGGTCCTGGTCAGCGTGGGATGGAGGGTGGCTTGCCAAGGAATTGGTTAGATGGACCGCTCCGCTTTTCAGGGCACTTGGTCCCAGTGAGGTTCTTGGGGCCCTCAAACAGCAGGGCTCAATTCAGAGTTCCTTCTTTGGTAGTTTGAGCTGGTAGCCTCCCATGGGGCCAGAAGAAAGTGATAGGGATCCCTTGGCACCATGACTTGGGACCTCACATCTGAGGCTCTGCTATCCTACCAGGAGTGGCGGCTGGGGTTCCTGCTTTCCGGAGAGACAGGAGTGGCAGCAAGGGGAAACTCTCCAGACCAGTCCTTGTCCCAACCACTAGGGTGTATCTGTTTAGGTGGGGAGGGGAGTGAGGTTGGGGCTGCTGCACGCGCAGCTCCTTGCTGGAAGGGGTCTGGTGGGGCACTGGCAGAGCAGTGGGGCTTGGTGTTAACACCCCATTGAGATGCAGGGAGTAGATCTCACTCCTCTGAGCAACTGCCATAGGCAGACATCACTGTGTCTGTTACACCTAGGACAGCTCCCCGCTCTCAAAGCAATTGTCTTCCAAAGTGGAGTAATGATACCGGAATACAGCATCCACATGGGAATTATTCCAGCCAAGCTAGAGCCAAAAATTATTCTGGTACAGCTATGTTGGGATTCCCCTGTGCAAACAAGCCCCTAGGCTCTCTGCAGACTCAGGCAGCTGTGGTTGTGTTGAGTGCACCTGGGACAGCTCCCCTGCTCAGAGCAATGGGCTCAGGCTCTCTGCAGACTCAGGCAGATATCACTGTACTTAGGTCATGGTTTTGAGCTTTTTTTGGCAGCCATGTGGACTTTTTGTTTACTATATGAAAGCTGAGCTTCTCTAACACATGATGCCAGAAGCTGGGACTCTAAGCTCTGGCCTCAGTCCAGCCCTGGCCTCCAGCACATTTATCATAGAATCATAGACTATTAGGGTTGGAAGGGACCTCAGGAGGTCATCTAGTCCAACCCCCTGCTCCAAGCAGGACCAATCCCCAGATTTTTACCCCAGTTCCCTTAATGGCCCCCTCAGGGATTGAACTCACAACCCTGGGTTTAGTAGGCCAATGCTCAAACCCCTGAGCTATCCCTCCCCCCCCGTTCTTGTTCAAGCTCGTAGCTGCTTCAGGCCTGTCTCAGTTCTCTTTCCAATCCCCAGATTAATCAGGGCTTGGACTCCTCAGCCGGATAGCAAGGGCTCTTGGCTGTGGCAGGAAATGACCTGCAAGGAATTGCAATTTAGCCAATTCCTTTGGCTGGAGGGATCGAGTTGTTCAGCCAGGGCTGGGCCATTAAGCTGCATTAGCTGCTCACTGGGTGCTCTGGTCTAGTAGCCTGATCACAGAACACACTTTACCAGATCAGAGAACAGGTGAGGCAAGTTCTCATATAACACAGCATCTGAATTGCCAATGGGGGGCCTTGTCTGGGGGCCAGGTCACGTGTCAGTGGAAGGGTGTCCCTGTGGGCACTGCCTCAGACCAGGATCCATAATGGGTGCAACTGGACCCTCCAGGGCTTCTTGGCAAATTCAGTCTTTGCTAACAGGGTCAAACAGGTCTTATGATCACTGGCAAAGAGGTCTTAATAAACCAGAGATGGAAGTTATGAAAATCAGCGTACCTAGCAATGACTTTACCTGTGGGGAAGGAGAAGCCTAGAAAGCCATTAAGAGATGGACTTATTTGGGGAGCATCATTCGCAATAAGGGTGATTGCATATCTGAGGGAAAGCCCAGCATCAGAAAAGCAAAGACTGTGTTTCAAAAAACTCAAGGCAGCTGGAAGGCAAGGGCAACGGATCCTTCCTAAAAGTTTGTGCGTGTGTGGGCGGGAATTGAGGCCCCGCCACCTCCGTGGCCCTGCCCCACCCCTTATCCCTGAGGACCCACCCCCCAGTGAAGCCGGAAGTCGGAGCCAGGCTGGGGAGCACCGTCCACTGGGGTCATGCTCGGGCCCCCGCATCCTGGACAGGTGGAGTGTCCACAGCTGCCCAGGCTCCCTTGGCCACTCTTGCCTGGGCCAGGCTCCAGCTTCAGACCTGGCTGGACATGGAGCGTCGGGGAGCGAAGAGGAGAGGCAGGGAGCTGAGCCCATGATGAAAAGTGGATGGACAAGATCCCTTGCCCCCACCTGTTCCAGCATCCCGCTGGAGGACCAATGTGGTCAGTGAAAACACCAAACTTAAAGGCCTTTAGAAGCAATATCCTTAGCCTTCTCCATAGGGAGCAGAGCCTTGGCAAAATAACTCCATCCAAAGCAAACTGAGCAGTGTTCAATGCAGGTGTCGGTATAGCATATTCAGAGTCAAATGGCTGGATAATAGGCCACCTAAAGAAGGATTTATGTGGTGATCCCAGGGCAGGAGATAGGGAAGTCAATTTAGAGGCACAGTGCTTCGCATAATAATGGCTGAAGCGACATTATTACTGCTGAATATAAATGACCTGGGAAAAGGAGTGAAAGATGATTGGTGTCATTTGTCTTCTGCTTTATGCAGGGTCACACAGAGACCCTGCATAAAGAGAGACCTGGCTCTCGCTGCTACCGACACTGCAGCTAAGTGCCGGGGGTCGCTGGTATTCAAGCAAGGATTGGACCCGTCTACATTAGTGCAGCACCAGTTCGACTCTAACTGACGTCCATCACTGGCAATGGGGAGTTTTGCTAGGACGGATGAGGGCTTTGGGACCCACCCCACAGCCCTCACCCCCACACCTCAACCCTTTGCCCCAGCCCTGAGCCCCTCCCACACCTCAACCCCCTCATCCCCAGCTCCGTCGGGTCGTGGGCATCAACAATTTTCTTCAACTGGGTCAACAGAAAAAAAGTTTGAAAACCGCTGTCCTAGTGCAGCAGTTGCTGCAGAGGGAAGTGGTTCGATTTAGTCACAAACTGCTAGGATCCAGTGGAAGCCAAATCTCCAGAGAAGGGTCAGACCCTGCCCTTATTTACCCCTGAGTAGCGGCGCTGGTGTCACTGGGGGAGCGATTGGCCTCCAACCTTGGTGTTTATATCAGGGTTTCCTGGATGACCTCCTAGAGCCCATTGCTGATGACGGCAGGTTTAGTTCATTACTGGCCAGAACACCGTCCCAGTCAGAAGAGCTCACAGTCCAACAGGGCGAGAGAGAATTGGCGCTGATTCTCAGAGCAAAAGGATGGTGTAGTGGTTACTAGCGGCACTAACACAGAGGTATTCCGGTTACTAACTCCCACTGAAATCAATAGAAGGTAGGAGCCTAAATATGTTTGAGGATGTAGGCCTGAGTCTCGGCATCTGTACATTGGGGATAACATCACTGCCCTGCCTCCCCGGGGGCTGAGGATAAAGATTGCAAGCTGCTCAGGTACAGTAACTCCTCTCTTAACGTTGTAGTTATGTTCCTGAAAAATGCGACTTTAAGTGAAACGATGTTAAGCAAATCCAATTTCCCCATAAGAATTAATATAAATGGGGGAGGGTTAGGTTCCAGGGAAATTTTTTTCGCCAGACAAAAGACTAATATATATACACACCTCATAAGTTTTAAACAAACAACTTAATACTGTACACAGCAATGATGATTGTGAAGCTTGGTTGAGGTGGTGAAATCAGAGGGTGGAAGAGGGTGAGATTTCCTGGGGAATGCCTTACTGCTAAATGATGAACTAGCACTTGGCTGAACCCTCAAGGGTTAGCACATTGTTAATGTAGCCTCACAATCTACAAGACAGCACTAATGGAGGGAGGGGAGACAGCATGGCAGACAGAGACACACACCCTCTGTGTGTGTGTGTGTGAGAGAGAGAGAGAGATGCGCACTGCCCCTTTAAGTATGCTGACCCTACTCTAAGTACATTGCCTTTTTAAGTAGATCAGC
Source organism: Gopherus flavomarginatus (assembly GCF_025201925.1). NCBI lineage: Eukaryota > Metazoa > Chordata > Testudines > Testudinidae > Gopherus > Gopherus flavomarginatus. The sequence continues at coordinate 150,775,208 of NC_066618.1, read as the reverse complement.
AAGTTGAGACTGCAGCTGCTGCCAGCAAGCGCCTTCTGTCCTGAAACCTGTCATGCCTCCCTCCCCCCACTCTATGGAGATGGGGTAACAGGGGGAAGGGAGAGGTGGGCACCCTGACATTAGCCCCCCTCTTTCCGCCTCACACAGCAAGCAGGAGGCTCCCGGGAGCAGCTCCAAGGCAGAGGGCAGGAGCAGCACATGGTAGTGGTGGGGAGGGACAGCTGAACTGCCAGCAATTGATAGCCTGCTGGGTGGCTGCCGCACAGGGAACTTAGGGGAACGGGGCGCTGATAGGGGGGCTGCCAGTCCACCCTGGTTCCAAGCCCCCACCAGATAGCTCCAACAGGGTGCTCTTTCTGCAACCAGTGGACAAAGCAGGCGGCTGCCAAACAACGTTATAAGGCAGCATTGTGCAACTTTGAACGAGCACGTTCTCTAATTGATCGGCAACGAAACAACATTAACCAGGACAACTTTAAGTGAGGAGTTACTGTATCAAGTGCCGTCGATAGTTTCTAATCTCGCACTGATAGTATCTCTTCCAGGCTTGCTCCAGATCTCATTCATGCTTGCTTACAATTCCACAGATGTCAGCGCAAGAGCACCTGATTTACACCTGGTGCAGGTGAGAGAGGAATCAGGCCCCTAAAGATGGGATGCTCTGGGGGGTGACTTAGTCGGGGATTTTAAATTATAATCTCATGTCTTGTGGGCGTGTTGCTATTGTTTGAGCAAGAGTGCAAGGCAAAGTACCAGATGATGGGTTGCTGGCATTCATGCTCTGCACTACGTGCTACAAATTGTGGGCCAGATCCACCCCCCTTTTGCTCGGCTCTGGTAGCACAGTGAGGTCAGGAAGTGCTGGATCTCCCCAACTGGAGTATCTGCCACCTAGCACAGTTCAAGCATCCCCAGCTCCTATAATAATGAATAATACCTCACTCCTGTATAGTGCTTCTCATTGTAGGCTGCAAAGTGCTTTTTAATTTGGGATATACATTTAAGTTGAGGGGCAGAGAGATAGCTCAGTGGTTTGAGTGTTGGCCTGCTAAACTTAGGGTTTGTAAGCTCAATCCTTGAGGGGGTCACTTAGGGATCTGGGGCAAAATAAGTACTTGGTCCTGCTAATGAAAGCAGGGACTGGACTGGACTGGACTCTATGACCTTTTAGGGTCCCTTCCAGTTCTGTGAGATAGGTATATCTCCATATATTTTTATAAAGCAGCGCACAAGCGACCAGAGGCTGCTGACGGGGAGTTTCACAAGGGAGTTCTCCAGGTGAAGGAGGAGCAAATACAGCACCCTTAGGGTAAGTGACTGTCTGTAGTGTGTGTTCATTTGTGTTTGGGGGTTACTTGCTGTGCTCTCAGTTTGTGTTTGTCCATCTGTTTGTTTGGTTGTTTGAAGGAGCCTGTGCTGTGGCTGACAGTTGGAAGCTGTGAGCTTCAAAGGAAGGTATGAAAGCTAGAAGCCTCTGTTTAGTGGCTGAGCCTTAGTCGGGGGCGGAGTTATCAAGCAGGCCGGGGCTTTATAAAGCAGTGCGCAAGCAACCAGGGAGCTTTGTGACCAGGGGCTGCTAACAGGGAGTTTTGCAAGGGAGTCTGGAAGGGAGCAAGGGCCCCTTACTGTTTTGCTTTAAAACCTATAAACTAAATTACAGTCAAAACTTCTTGCTTTAAACAACCCCGTCATTAACTAGGAGACAATGCAGGCAGAAGCCCAGCAGCAGAGTGGGGGCTATCCAGTTTATTGCACTCAGTGTAGCATGCAGGGGCAGCTCTAGGCACCAGCAAAGTAAGCATGTGCTTAGGGCAGCCCATTTGCAGGGGCGGCAGGGATCCAGCATGGGAGCTGAGAACCAACAGGGGGCCCTGGGAGCTGTAGTTCCTTGGTTAGCTCCCTGCCTATAGAGCCAGCCCTGGTGCAAGGAAAGAACTACATTTCCCAGCATTCCCTTGGCCACTACCAATAGGAAAGGAAGGGGGAGGGAGTGAGATAGCTGAGACCTCATGCTGCAGATAGCTGTGAATGGAGAGCTGTGCTGTGAAGGGCAGGGATACCGTGTTTTAACATTCAAAAAATAGGACACTCCACGGGGAGGGAGGGTAGCCCCACCCTGCCACCATCCACTCCCTCTGACTGCCCCCCACAGAAACCCCAACCCATCCAACCCCCTCCAATCACCAACTCCCAGGACCCCTGCCCCTAACTGCCCCCGGGACCCCACCCCCTATCTAAGCCTCCCTTCTCCTTGTCCCCAACTGCCTCTTCCTGAGACCCCCTCCAACTTCCCCCCTAGGACTCCCCCCCCCACCTGTCCCCTGACAACCCCCTAGGACTCCCATGCCTATCCAACCGCTGCCTGTCGCCTGACTGCCCCCCCGAACCCCTGACCCATCTAACCCCCCCTTCTCCCTGCCCCTGACTGCCCCCCTGAACCTCCACCCTATCCAACCCCCCCGTCCCCTGATCACCCCCTCCCGAGACCCCACCCGGTATCTAAGCCTCCCTTCTCCTTATCCCCAACTGTCCCCTCCTGAGACCTCCCCCAACCTCCCTCCTAGGACCCCACCCCCTACCTGTCCCCTGACAACTCCATAGGACTCCCATGCCTATCCAACCGCTGCCTGTCGCCTGAATGCCCCCCGAACCCCTGACCCATCTAACCCCCCCTTCTCCCTGCCCCTGACTGCCCCCCCGAACCTCTGCCCCATCAACCCCCTGCTCCCTGTCCCTTGACTGCCCCCCCGGAACCCCTTACTCTTTCTCCAACCCCCAGCCCCCTTACCGTGCCACTCAGACCAGCGTGTCTGGCTCAGTGCAGCACCAGGCATGCTGCTGCATACATGCTGCCGTGCTCCCCCACAGAGCCACAGCCCCCGCCAGCCCCTGCCTCCTAGATTTGAACACCTCAAAATTCAGGAGTACTCAAGCTCAGTTTGGGCAGCTGTTACTTCATTTCTCCCAAATCAAATATACTGATCCACTGTAACTTGCTGTAGAAAAAGTAGGATAAAATTGAGCAAGAAATGCTTCTCAGGGTTATTAGGACTGGAATTGCTATTTTCAACAGCCATTGCTGTTTGTTTGTTTGTTTGTTTGTTTAAAAGGAAGACAGTGATATTGCATTGGCAAATTCACCATAGAAAGAAAGAGTGGAACAAAAGAATAATAAAGGCACCTCAACTTTTCCTCATTTATGCAGGACAGTCTTATAATATGCATCCAGATATCCTCCAATCACACAAGCTGAAAATTGTTCCACTTTACTGCAGTTCTGTAACCATATGGGAACCAATCCTGTCTGTGTTTTGTGCACTAAAATTCCTGCTGAATGACCTGCCCTGGAAGTGAGTTACCAGTGACCCAGGGCTGCGGCGGAAGGAGGGTGCAGGTGGTGGGGGGGAGAGCCCAAGGCTGGGGTGGCAGGAGGTGTGCGTGTGGGGCAATGGTGAGGGGGAAGGGAGGATCCCAGAGCTGGGGCCACAGGGGGTGGCATGGGGGAGAGCCCAGGGCTGGGGCGGCTGGGGGGCACGGCGAGGAGCCCAGGGCTGGGAGGGGGGGCAGCCAAAATTTGTTTTTGCTTCAGGCGGCAAAACACCTAAAGCCAGTCCTGGTAGCATGTATGATTACCTGCCCTGTGGGCGGGTGGCATATGTGTGCAGGCAGTGCAAGGAGCTCCTGGCCCTCAGAGACCGCGTATGGGCTTTGGAGGCCAGGGTGGCTGAACTGGAGGAGCTAAGGGAGGCAGAGAGGTATGTTGATGAGGCTTTCCGGGACACTGTAGAATTGTTCCACCTCTGGTCAAACTGCCCCTGCACTGTTGAGGAGGATAGAAGGCCCAGGGAAGCAGAGCAGTCAATGGGAGCAGAGGGAAACCTTCCCATAGTTGGGACCCTCCTCCCAGATGGTGCTGGGGTTGCCTCTCGCACTGAGGTTACCTCTCCGGGGGAGAGAACTCCAGTTGCTAGGAAGTGGCAGGTGTTAGTAATGGGAGATTTGATCATTAGAAACATAGATAGCTGGGTTTGTGATGACCAGGAGGACTGTATGGTGACTTGCCTGCCTGGTGTGAAGGTTGTGGATCTCTCGAGGCATCTAGACAGACTTATGTGTAGTGCTGAGGAGGAGCCGATGGTGTGGTGCATGTAGGTACCAATGACATAGAGAAGGGTAGGAGAGAGGTCCTGGAGACCAAATTTAGGCTGCTAGGGAAGAGACTGAAATCCAGGACCTCTATGGTGGCATTCTCAGAAATGCTCCCAGTTCCATGCTCAGGGCCAGGTAGACAGGCAGAGCTTCAGAGTCTCAATGTGTGGATGAGACGATGGTGTAGAGAAGAGGGGGTTACATTCATTAGGAACTGGGGAAACTTTTGCGATGGGGGGAGCCTATACAGGAGAGATGGGCTCCACCTAAACCAAAGTGGAACCAGACTGCTGGCACTAAACATTAAAAAGGTTGCAGAGCAGTTTTTAAACTAGGAGATGGGGGAAAGCCGACTGCTGCAGAGGAGCACGTGGATTGGACAGAGACTTCTCTTAGGGGAGAGTCTATTGATAGAGAGTTTCTAGGTTATAGTCAAGAACAGAGGCTGGAAGAGGATAATGTCAGGGCCAGATCAGATGAGAAACATTCACATAAAGAATCTGACACATCAGAAAAGGGCAGACAAATAAACAGCGACAAGTTTTTAAAGTGCTTGTACACAAATGCTAGAGGTCTAAATAATAAGATGGGTGAACTAGAGTGCCTTGTGATAAAGAAGGATATTGATATAATAGGCATCACAGAAACCTGGTGGACTGAGGACAATCGATGGGACACAATCATTCCGGGGTACAAAATATATCAGAAGGACAGAACAGGTCGTGCAGGGGGAGGAGTGGCACTATATGTGAAAGAAAATGTAAAATCAAATGAAGTAAAAATCCTAAGTGAATCCACATGTTCCATAGCATCTCTATGGATAGTAATTTCATGCTCTATTAAGAATATAACATTAGGGATCTAATATCGACCACTTGACCAGGACAGTGACAGTGAAGATGAAATGCTAAGGGAGATTAGAGAGCCTATCAAAATTAAGAACTCAGTAATAGTGGGGGATTTCAATTATCTCCATATTGACTGGGTACATGTCACCTCAGAACGAAATGCAGAGACAAAATTTCTCAATACTGTAAATGACTGCTTCTTGGAGCAGCTGGTATTGAAACCCACGAGGGGAGAGGCAACTCTAGATTTAGTCCTGAGTGGAGTGCAGGAGTTGGTCCAAGAGGTAAGTATAACAGGACTGCTTGGAAATAGTGATCATATAACATTTAACATCCCTTGTGGGAAGAACACCTCAACAGCCCAACACTGGGCTATGGGGAACTATGCAAAAACGAGGGAGTTAGTTAAACAGAAATTAAAAGATACAGTGACTAAAGTGAAATCCCTGCAAGCTGCATGGGCGCTTTTTAAAGACATGATAATAGAGGCCCAACTTCAATGTATACCCCAAATTAAGAAACACGGTAAAAAAACTGAAAAAGAGCCACTGTAGCTTAACAACCATGTAAAAGAAGCAGTGAGAGATAAAAAGACTTCCTTTAAAAAGTGGAAGTGAAATCCTAGTGAGGCAAATAGAAAGGAGCATCAACACTGCCAAATTAAGTGTAGAAATGTAATAAGAAAAGCCAAAGAGGAGTTTGAAGAATGGCTAGCCAAAAACTCCAAAGGTAATAACAAAATGTTTTCTAAGTACATCAGAAGCAGGAAGCCTGCAAAACAACCAGTGGGGCCCCTGGATGATCGAGATACAAAAGGAGCGCTTAAAGACAATAAAGTCATTGCGGAGAAACTAAATGGATTCTTTGCTTCAGTCTTCACGGCTGAGGATGTTAGGGAGATTCCCAAACCTGAGCTGGCTTTTGTAGGTGACAAATCTGAACTGTCACAGATTGAAGTGTCATGAGAGGAGGTTTTGGGATTAATTGGTAAACTTAACATTAACAAGTCACCGGGATCAGATGTCATTCACCCAAGAGTTCTGAAAGAACTCAGATGTGAAATTGCAGAACTATTAACTGGTTAATAGTTAACTATTAACTATTAAACTGTCCTTTAAATCGGGTTCTGTACCCAATGCCTGGATGATAGCTAATATAATACCAATATTTAAAAAGGGCACTAGAGCTGATCGCAGCAATTACAGACTGGTAAGTCTAACGTCGGTACTGGGCAGACTAGTCAAAACAATAGTAAAGAATAAAATTGTCAGACACATAGAAGAACATAAATTGTTGGGCAAAAGTCAACATGGTTTCTCTAAAGGGAAATGTCTTACTAATCTATTAGAGTTCTTTGAAGGGGTCAACAAACATGTGGACAAGGGGGATCCAGTGGACATAGTGTACTTAGATTTCCAGAAAGCCTTTGACAAGGTCCCTCACCAAAGGTTCTTACGTAAATTAAGTTGTCATGGGATAAGAGGGAAGGTCCTTTCAAGGATTGATAACTGGTTAAAAGACAGGGAACAAAGGGTAGGAATTAATGGTAAATTCTCAGTGTCAAGGTTCCTTCCCCACTCTGAACTTTAGGGTACAGATGTGGGGACCTGCATGGACACTTCTAAGCTTAATTACTAGCTTAGATCTGGTATCGCTGCCACCATCCAGAATTTCAGTGTCTGGATCACTTCCTGTCCCCCCAAAACTTTCCCCTCCCTGGGTAGCCATGAGGGACTTCACCAGTTCCCTGGTGAACACAGATCCAAACCCCTTGGATCTTAAAACAAGGAGAAATTAACCATCCCCCCTCCTTTCCACCTACCAATCCCTGGTGAATCCAGATCCAATCCCCTTGGATCTAAAAACAAGGAAAAATCAATAAGGTATTAAGAAAAAAAGGCTTTTAATTAAAGAAAGAAAGGTAAAAATCATCTCTGTAAAATCAGGATGGAAAATACTTTACAGGATAATCAGATTCATATAGCCCAGAGGAACCCCCTCTAGCCTTAGGTTCAAAGTTACAGCAAATAGAGGTAAAATCCTCTCAGCAAAAAGGAACATTTACCAGTTAAGAAAACAAAAATAAGACTAACACGCCTTGCCTGGCTGTTACTTACAAGTTTGAAACATGAGAGACTAGTTCAGAAAGATTTGGAGAGCCTGGATTGATGTCTGGTCCCTCTTAGTCCCAAGAGCGAACAACCCCCAAAGCAAAGAGCACAAACAAAAGACTTCCCTCCACCAAGATTTGAAAGTATCTTGTCCCCTTATTGGTCCTCTGGTCAGGTGTCAGCCAGGTTTACTGAGCTTCTTAACCCTTTACAGGCAAAAGAGGCATTAACCCTTAACTATCTGTTTATGACACTCAGAATGGAGAGGGGTAATTAGTGGTGTTCCCCAAGGGTCAGTCCTAGGACCAATCCTATTCAACTTATTCATAAATGATCTGGAGAAAGGGGTAAACAGTGAGGTGGCAAAGTCTGCAGATGATACTAAACTGCTCAAGATAGTTAAGACCAAAGCAGACTGTGAAGAACTTCAAAAAGATCTCACAAAACTAAGTGCTTGGGCAACAAAATGGCAAATGAAATTTAATGTGGATAAATGTAAAGTAATGCACATTGGAAAAAATAACCCCAATTATACATACAATATGATGGGCGCTAATTTAGCTACAACGAGTCAGGAAAAAGATCTTGGATTCATTGTGGATAGTTCTCTGAAGATGTCCACGCAATGTACAGAGGTGGTCAAAAGAGCAAACAGGATGTTAGGAAGCATTAAAAAGGGGATAGAGAATAAGATGGAGAATATATTATTGCCTTTATATAAATTGACTGTACGCCCACATCTCAAATATTGTGAACAGATGTGGTATCCTCATCTCAAAAAAGATATACTGGCACTAGAAAAGTTTCAGAGAAGGGTAACTAAAATGATTAGGGGTTTGGAGAGGGTCCCATATGAGGACAGATTAAAGAGGCTAGGACTTTTCAGCTTGGAAAAGAGGAGACTAAGGGGGGATATGATAGAGGTATATAAAATTATGAGTGATGTGGAGAAAGTAGATAAAGAAAAGTTATTTACTTATTCCCATAATACAAGAACTAGGGGACACCAAATGAAATTAGTGGGCAGCAGGTTTAAAACAAATAAAAGAAAGTTTTTTTTCACACAGCGCACAGTCAACTTGTGGAACTCCTTACCTGAGGAGGTTGTGAAGGCTAGGACTATAACAGCGTTTAAAAGAGAACTGGATAAATTCATGGAGGTTAAGTCCATTAATGGCTATAAGCCAGGATGAGTAAGGAATGGTGTTGCTAGACTCTGTTTGTCAGAGGGTGCAGATGGATTGCAGGAGAGAGATCACTTGACCATTACCTGTTAGGTTCACTCCCTCTGGGGCTCGTGGCACTGGCCACTGTCGGTAGATGGGATACTGGGCTAGATGGACCTTTGGTCTGACCCAGTAGGCCGTTCTTATGTTCACGAAGGAGACAAGCATATCACAGCCCCCGGTTTAGATGGCATGCTAGGGCTGTGTGGGGCTAGGAAGGGGCATGGCTAGATGATCACTTCTGGCCTTGGAATATCTGATATTAACATACGGATACAAGTCTGGAGGAAAACATTGCCAGATGCTAAATAAAATAGAAGGAAATAAATAAGGAAAATAAGGAACAACCTCATATTGCAACATTTTACCTGCACCTAGAAGCAGCCTGGGAGCGTCTGGGGCAGAGGTAAGGCTGTATATTCAGTGATCACATTGCCATTTTTTTTTACGTCCCTGAGCGCACTGAAGTAGTGATTTTGCATGTGAATAAGTAGCTGGGACAGTTCAGCTGAAGCCTTGCACAACAGTGAACTGGTCAAACCAGAGGTCAAGGAGCTGGCTGTCAATCACATGCTTCTTCTCCACTGCAGTCTCTGGGGCAACGCGAGAGATGGTCTCTTCCCTTCTTCTAGCTTTGCTGCTAACATGCTGCTCCTTCGATTGCTTTTCTTCCCAGAGCATGCCAAACAACGGTATTTAGGCAACTCCTCCACCAGAGGAAGATGAAGCAGAAGAGGGTAAATGGAGCACTGGGCGTTATAGAAATACACAGCCTGAGGGGTGTCAGTCAGGTCCATCTAGCTGCGTCAGGAGACTTGTTCCAGCTCTTACAGTAGAAAAGTTCACTGAAGCAGGGTTAAGCCACTTGCTTCGGAGCCCCATTGACCTCTTCTGTTGGCTGAATTAACTCACAGGCATTTCCTCTCTCTTCTGTTCAGATTCGTTCCTGTCACAAGTTCCTGAGACGTCCACTGACTCCAAGTAAGTGATCATGGGCAAGAGACACTAGGTCAGCTTCTGTGTCAAATATCTAAGGGTTTGTCTCCACCTAGAAATCGACTGGAACAGCTGTTCCAGAATAACCCTCCATGCAGATGCTCTTATTCTAGAATATTGATTGCATTTGAAACTACTACCTTATTCTGGTGTAACTTCCCCATGTAGACAAGCCCCCAGTCCCTACTGCCCTGCACCTTGTGTCATCATTTACACATGAGCAGCATGGCAGCAACGTGCTACTATCCTGAGCTGGTCGCATTTTGCATCCACTTGCACAAGGGTAAATGATGACTTAAATGCTAAGGGCAGAAAGAAGGCCCGGAGAAATCTGAATGGTGATCTATGTATTCCACCCTTATGGGAAGGTCCTATAGACTGTACCAGGCTGAACCCCATAGGGTCCTCCAGGAATGCAGGGGGGTTCCACAGATTTTATTCTGAAAGCTGGTAGAATATAACAGAGAATAAGATCTTTTTAATGGGTTGTTTGAAGGTGGGTGATAGTGTTCTATTAAATCCTACAAGGAGATTAAAAAAACCAACTATGGAAAGGCTCTGTCTATGGAACTCTGTAAGCCCTTCTGTACAGGCATAGCATGGCTATTGCACGCATACACGGTGCAACACAACAAACTGCTGTTTTACGAGAGCAGACACTAGTAAAGGTTGCCAAACAGGTTCCCTTGCAATGTCTTGTTTTCTGATGCTTGTAACTTTCTGAATTGCCCCTCCCTGGGGCTGAAATGTTCTGTGCTTGGCCTCTGCTCAGAGATGAATTGATTGGTGAGATTGTGAGCATGCTGGGGCAGGGACTTTTTGTCCAATGTTTGTACAGTACCTGGCACCACAGCTGAGCTCCTAGGCACTGCCACAATGCAATAATATTATTAGTCTAATGTATGAATGAAACAACTGATCGTACACAGATCTTGAGGGAGTTACCATTGTAATTGAATTATAACTCCCTGAGGTTGCCAACACACCATAATGCTCACTGATACTTGGTGGCATTGTTTTGTTGTAGAAGAAAGTTATATGGAATCTTGTATTATCTTTGATAAATAGCATATGATCATTTAATTAAAGTCTGCACCATAATAATAATAATAATAATAATAATGTCCAAGGGGGGAGCTAAGGGTAAATGCATACAGGGCCAGAGTTAAAGCTGCTCATTCAACCTGAAATTTGATATTTTCTTTCTTTTGGGTTCATAGCCACGTAAACCAAACTTTGTCTGAATAGAGCATTTCTGTATTTGCATGAATGGAGCGTTTCTGCATTTAATTCTATAGTATATTTTCATGTTAGAGCTTCTAGCAAAATTACATGGTATCTAGAGTTAAGAATAGCATGAGTTTTTAATACAAGAGAGAGAGACTGAGGGGAGGTGGTAGAGACACAGGAAGAAGTGATTTGTTATTAACTGAGAAATGGGAGTAGGTGGAGTTGATGAGTTGGGGAAATACAGAAGAGCCTGGCTGCTGAATTCTACAGCCCATGTGCACAATTGTGGGCTCAGTTCATTGGCATCATGAACGTTGTGCCAGTGCAATGTGGGTATAAAATGCGATGGTGCAGGTTGGGCTCAACTGGGACCAGTGGGCAAAGGGACATTAGTGGAAGGTGCTGTCAGTGCCAATGGCCAGTGGGGATGTTAATCGCTGTGTCTGGGCTCTCGGCTCTTCACCGCCCCTGGCAGCAGGAGGCAATCGCCGGGCCAGGGAAGGGAGCCGCAGGGAGCCACAGACTGGAGGAGGATAGGCTCCTATGAGCCAACGGTGGAGAATCAGAGCTGAGGTAGTCAGGGCCAGTTTGGGGTTTGCCAAAGCTTGTGGCTGGGTTTGGGAGTTTCTAACCCAGAGGTGGTTCCGATCCAGCTGAGTCCCACTGATTTGAACCCTCATAGTGGCACTGGGTTTCCTCCATGTCTATTAGTGATATCCCAGCAAATGCAACAGATGCTGGAATCCTTGCTCAGGCAAATGTTCCCCGAGATCAAGAGGAGCTTTACCTGAGTAGAGACTTGGTAAAGTCCACCAGGCATTGGCCCTGCTGGTGCATTATGGGAAAATGGAGGACTGTCATGGGAGAGCAGCCAAATTAGTAGATCTGGGGGCAGTGGACCTGGAGGAGGGCTGGGAAGGCAGCAGAGTGTCTGCGCTCACAATCTCAGACAGTAATTTCCTACCAAGGCTTAAACTGGGAGCGATGCAGGTGCAGCTCCCATGTCTGAGACCCTCAGCTCCCCCAAGGGAGAGAAATCTCACTGGTCCTTGTTCTCTCCCCAGTGACCCTGAGAGTCCCATCTCCACGGCAGGATCGGCCTCCACACACACGGTACTGATCTGCGCTCATGTCACCCTGCCCTGTGTATAAATGTCTGAGTCTTGGTTGAGCCCAGGGACAGGGGCAGCCAGATACGCAGAGCACTGGGCCATAGCAGGTCCCAAAGGGGCACAGCCTCCTGGTAGGGACCCAGCCTGGCCTCCTGGACCCACTCTGGGGCCCGCTCTGCAGGGGCTGTTCCCTGGCTCTACCCCCGGGGCCTGTTCGGAGCAGAGCAGCAAGGGATGGGATTGCCAGTGGCCCACTGGGTTAAGCGGGGATCAGTTACTAACTGACCCTGGTGTCTGTCATTCCCTGGCTCCGGCCTGGCTGGAGAAACCCCCCTTGCCCAGCACATCCTGCCAGCAGCTAACAGGCGCTGTGAGGCCTGGATCCTCCTGCGTAGGGCAGCCTGGGTTGGCCGAGCCCTGTCGGTGCAGCTGGGCTGACAACCTGGCCCCAGCTAGCCAGTCCGGAGCCTTCTCAGAGTGGCAGAGAGGGGTCACCACCCGTAGCCCCCATGGCTGCATCCTGGGCCAGGCCCTAGCAGGGAAGCATCCCACCCCTGGCAGCATTGCCAGTGCCTCATCCACGGCCTTCGTCCTGCCGCAGCCATGGGGCGGTCGTCCCCTTTGGCGATTCCATGGGGAGCTGCCCTGGAGCTAGGCCAAGGAAGGTGAGATGAGGAACGAGCCGAGATCGAAGCCAATCATGTTGCTTGGCACGTGGGGCTCACTCCCACCCCTGCACATCCCATGCCATGTGCTGCTGGCTGCCAAGATCTGAAGGGGGCAGTGGGCCAAAGATGGGCCCTGCTCTGCCCCCCACCCCCATCCTGGCTCAGCAGGGCCAATGGGGCTCCCCCCATGGGACCAGCCTGCCTGAGAGCTGGTGTCCATCTGTCCTTCTCAGCCACCCCGCTCCCGCCAGGATATGACAGACACTGGGCACACATCCCCAGCATGGCCAGGAGCTGGGAGGACGCCAGGACCCTATTCCCAGCCCGGCAACAGCAACCTGGTGGATCTGTTCAACGAGTTCTTCAAACAGAGTAAGAACCTGCAGGTTCCCCACTTTCCGGGGGCTGACTCTCCTCCACCCGGGGCACTGCCCACCCTGCCCTGGCCAGTGCCCCACCACAGCCCAGCAGCCCGCTGAGCCCAAATCTAGCATTAGATCTCAACGCGCCTGATTCCAGTAAGATCCATCCAGGGGAGCAGAGAGGGGACGGGCGGGTGAGAGGTTCCGGGGGGGCTGCAGGGGTTGTGGAGGAGGCGCTGGGAAGGGCAGGGTGCATTTGTTAGTCTCTAAGGTGCTACAAGTACTCTTGTTCTTTTTACAGACAGAGCAGGCACTGGCAGTGCACTGGTAGGGAGGGCAGGGCCGGCTCTGGCTTTTTTGCCGACCCAAGCAGAAAAAAGGGGGGGGCCACTGGAGCAGCAAAGCAGGGGGAAAAAAAACAGCTCAGCTGGAGCGGCAAAGCGGGGTGGGGGGGAAATAACGGCGCAGCTGGCAAAGCGGGGAAAAACAAAACAAAAAGCCCTATAGGGTGGCCGGAGCCAGGGGACTCCCTGTGCTGCAGAGTGCATGCCCGAACTAACTGGGGGGGAGGAGGAGGGAGCTGGAGGGAGAGAAAGAAAGGGGGCAGCCAGTGCTTCAGTGGGGCGCTCGCCACGCGGCCCCGACCGGTGTGCCACCTGCCGAGAGGGCTCCACTCCGGTCAGCGGGAAGGGAAGGTCTTGGGCTGCCCTGCCTAGTTTGCTGCAGGGTGCTCCCCTCCTCCGCCCCCTGCAGGGCAGCCAGAGCAGCGAACAAAAAACAAAACAAAACATAACCAAAAAAAAAGCAGCCGTGCCGCCCTAGGTTTGGGCAGAATGCTGCCCCATAGAATCTGCCACCCCAAGCACAAGCTTGCTTAGCTGGTGCCTGGAGCCGGCCCTGAGGGAGGCAGGGGCAGAGTGCAGATCTCTTTACCCCAAGCTCCCTCCTCTCCTGCCCTGTTCTCCCTTTGCCACACTCCATTTCAGGACCTACCATCATGACCGTTCCAGGGCCCAGCCTCTTCACCCTACGTGACACCAGCCAGAAAGTCGTCCGCTGCCACCACGACCGCCTCGTGGCCTCCCCCCAGACCGCCAACGCCCTTCCAGGTGGGCTGCAGGCCAGCTCCTCCGTGCCGCACCAGCTCCTCCCGCACTGCGCTGCCTGGCCTTCCCAATGGGCAGGGCAAGATAGGCCCTGACACCCCAGCAGGCACAAACACCTGACCAGTCCAGGCGTGGGCAGGCAGGGGTTCAGGGACATTGTGGGGCCAAAACAGCCCTAGGGTCACTTTGCCAGACTCAGTGACAAAGAGCCCACCCCAGTCCTGCCCCTGCATTGGGGGAGCATCACAGACTAGCCACAATTACCCCGCGTGTGCAAGGGATTCTCCCCTGGCTGCCACAGCGGGACGGGGGTCCTTGCCCCAGGCAGTCCCAGTGACCAAGGGCCAGGCCCAGGCCAGGAGATGGGCTGCGCTGCAGGGGAGAGGAGCGATGCTGCATAGGTCCTGACACCCCCAGCCCCCACTCGTCTGTAGCTCACCCCACATCCCGCTCCCCTCCTCCGTGCTCTGTGTTCCTAGAGAAGATCAGCATGGTGCCCAACCAGTTCATGGACCCCAGCCATTTCCCCATCATTATGGGCATCAATGGAGGGACTCGCTGTCTGTCCTGTGGCACTTCGGCCCAGCCCACCCTCATGCTGGAGGTGAGCACCCATCACTGGGGAGTCAGGCCTAGGGCATTCTGATATCTTCCTAGCGTGACCACGCTGCTGCCTCCCCTCCCGTTCCCCATCGCCTACTCCCAACCCCCCTCCAGTCCCCCTTCCCCCCACCCTCCCAACCCTTCTGTCCCCCTTTCCCCATTAGCCAGCTCCCGACCCCTCCCATTCCCCATCACCTGACCCCCATTCCCCAGCCCACTCCCTGTCCCCCTTTCTACTCCCCACTCCTCCCACTTCCCAATCTCCTAGGCCTGCCCCTAGGCGCACTGCTAACCCCCCACTCCATAATCTCTCCCCTCAACTCTCCTGTCTCACTCCCCATCCCCTCTCCAGTGTCCCAGCCCCACCTCCCCATCACCTGTCCCTCTCCCCGCATCTCCCAGCAGAGCCTTTGGACTCAGCAGATCCACTCCCCTTAGGTCCTGTCATCCAATCTGCCAACTTCTGTGACTTCAAGAAGTGGTTAGGCCAGGGGCGGGAGCTGGATTCTCTACCGGCTCCAGCATCATCAGAAGAGTCATCACCCAATGCCCAGGGGCCTTTCAGTGAATGTAGTGGGGTATTATGGGCACAAGCAAGGGCGGGGGGCAATGTGGGGCCTAGGTGCCAGGACAATAGTCATGGTCCAAAAACACGCAATTGGGCCTCAGACTCTATTCATGGTGCTAATGCTCGAGCCAGAAACAACCCCCATGTTCCAATTCCCCCTCGCCTTCTAAGTGCCCCCTTTCTTCTGGGCAAAATAATGGCAATTATCCTCTTGGGCTCCCTAAGAGTCCAGCCCAAGTTCTCTTGGGTCTGGTAACACCCCATCCCCAGGGCCAGCTTACGATCTCACATAGTGCAACTAGCCATCAAGAGCCCCAAACACTGTCCTCTTATCTCACATGTGGTGCACACAATCCTCAGACCCGGTCCATCAACACACCTCATATCCCAGCTCTCGCATCAGCTGCCACCCCCAGGAGTCCTTCAATTCTCGCCCAGTCTTTGATCCAGCCAGCCCTGCCCTTCTGGCTGGAGTCCTTCTCAAGTTCTGCCTGGCTTCCAAGCCTCTGCCTGGGAAAGGTAGCAGACAAGCCCCTTTGGCGGTGTCCCAGCCCTCTGGCCTTCTCAGCCTCCTGGCCCTGGCTTGGCAGGTCAGCCGGCTAGCCCATCAACTGCCCTATGCCTTTCTCAGGGACTGCTAGGATTATAACAGGGTTTAAAAGAGAACTAGATACATTCATGGAGGTTAAGTCCATTAATGGCTGTTAGCCAGGATGGATAAGGAATGGTGTCCCTGGCCTCTGTTTGTCAGAGGGCGGAGATGGATGGCAGGAGAGAGATCACTTGATCATTACCTGTTAGGTTCGCTCCCTCTGGGGCACCTGGCACTGGCCACTGTTGGAAGACAGGATACTGGGCTGGATGGATCTTTGGTCTGACCCAGTACAGCCGTTCTTATGTTCTTAAGTGCCCCATCACAGCCATCTTCCTCTCACTTATTAGCCACAGATGCTGCCCCATCCTTTCAGGGTACGTCTACACTACAGGATTATTCCAATTTTACATAAACTGGTTTTGTAAAACAGATTGTGTAAAGTCGAGTGCACGCGACCACACTAAGCACATTAATTCGGCGGTGTGCGTCCACGATCCGAGGCTAGCATTGAGTTCTGGAGCGTTGCACTGTGGGTAGCTATTCCATAGCTATCCCATAGTTCCCGCAGTCTCCCTCACCCCTTAGAATTCTGGGTTGAAAGCCCAGTGTATGATGGGGCAAAAATCATTGTCTTGGGTGGTTCTGGGTAAATGTCATCAGTCATTTCTTCTTGCGGAAAAGCAATGGCAGACAATCATTTTGCGCTCTTTTTCCCTGGATTGCCCTGGCAGACACCATAGCACGGCAACCATGGAGCCTTGTAGACGTGTGGACTCACCCCCGCGGTGCCGCCTGCTGGTGACTTCTGGGAATTAGCTTGGTTCCAGCTCCGGAGCACCCTCTGCAGGCCAGTGATCCACCTGTCCTCTGGCCCCATGTCCCTCCCTGGACCCGATGCCCTTTGACATGGAGTGCTGCCTCCAAGCAGTCATTCCTTTCTCTGAGGGTTTCCCTCTATCCCCACTTTGCCTCAGTATAGGCTACTGCCCAGTCTCCACCTAGCCCCTGTACACTGGGGCAGACTGCAGTATCAGCCACTCATCATAGGCAAAGGGGTTTGGACCTGCTGCCTTTGCCTACCCCTGGGTTGCTCCCTGCAACCTCCAGTACCTTTTAGCCTTCTGCTAGGCTGCAGCCTGGGGCTTTCCAGGCTGGAGCTCCCCAGCTCTTCTGCCTTTCCCCAGCCCTGCTCCACTCACAAGGTACCTTGTCTAGCTTCCTGCAGCCAGGCCCTTCTCCCTCTACAGCCAGAGAGAGACTGTCTGCTTCTAGCTTCACTGCCTCTTATAGGGGCCTGCTGGGCCTGATTGGAGCATGGCCACAGCTGAGCCTACTTTCCCCAATCAGCCCAGGCTTCGGGCCCCAGCCTACAGGCTGCTTTCTCCAGCCACAGCCCCTTCCCAGGGCTGCTTTTAACCCCTGCAGGGCAGGAGCAGGGATCCACCCTGCTACGAGCCCGTTCAGCTTTTTTTTACTGTCACCGTATGTGTACTGGATGCCGCTGACAGAGGCGATACTGCAGCACTACACAGCAGCATTCATTTGCCTTTGCATGACAGCAGAGACGGTTATCAGTCGTTCTGTACCGTCTGCTGCGCCATTGTAAATCGGCAATGAGATGACGGTTATCTGTCGTTCAGTACCGTCTGCTGCTGTCATGGGTGCCCCTGGCTGAGGTCGGCCGGGGGCGCAAAGACAAAAATGAGAATGACCCCCCGGGTCATTCCCTCCTTTATGGTATCTAAAAATAGAGTCAGTCCTGCCTAGAATATGGGTGAAGTATACTAGAGAACCAGAGTATCAGAGAACCAGAGAGCACAGCCGCTCCGTGTCAGATCCCGCAGAAATGATGAGCTACATGCCATTCTAGGGGGTGTCCCTGCAGCAACCCCACCCGTTGTTTCCCTGCTCCCCAAACCTTCCTGGGCTACCGTGGCAGTGCCCCCCCCATTTGTGTGATGAAGTAATAAAGAATGCAGGAATAAGAAACGCTGACTTGTTACTGAGATAAAATGGGGGGGAGGCAGCCTCCAGCTGCTATGAAAGTCCAGGCAGGACATTAAGCGGTGTCGGAGAGAGGATCCCGCATCCCGCTGGTATGATAGTCCAGGCAGTACAGAATCAGGAAAGGGAGGGGGCTGATGGAGCTCAGCCCCCAGTTGCTATGATGAGGATGGTTACCAGCCGTTCTGTACCATCTACTGGGAATGACCGGGAATCATTCCTATTTTTACCCAGGCGCCCCCGGCCAGCCTCACCTGAGGCCAGCCAGGAGCACTCACAGGCTCATGACGAGGACAGCTATCAGTCTTACTGCACTGTACCATCTGCCACCAGGAAGGGGAGGAGAGAGGATACTACTGTTTACTGCTGCAGCACCGTGTCTACCAGCAGGATGCAGTATACATAGGGTGACATATAAAAAAGTCAAGAAAAGATTTTTTCCCCTTTTCTATCACGGAGGGGGAGGGGGGGTAAATTGATGAGATAGACCCTGAACCACCCCGGACAATGTGTTTGACCCTACAGGCATTGGGAGCTCAGCCAAGAATGCAAATAATTTTCGGAGACTGCTGGGATTGTGGGATAGCTGGAGTCCTCGGTACCCCCTCCCTCCCTCCATGAGCGTCCATTTGATGCTTTGGCTTTCCGTTACGCATGTCACGCAGCACTGTGATGTGGACTCTGTATCATAGCCTGGAAATTTTTTTCAAATGCTTTGGGATTTCATCTTCTGTAACGGAGCTCTGATAGAACAGATTTGTCTCCCCATAGAGTGGTCAGATCCAGTATCTCCCGTACAGTCCATGCTGGACGTCTTTTTAGATTTGGGACTGCATCGCCACCCGTGCTGATCAGAGCTCCACGCTGGACAAACAGGAAATGCAAGTCAAAAGTTTGCGGGGCTTTTCCTGTCTACCTGGCCACTGCATCCGAGTTCAAATTGCTGTCCAGAGCGGTCACAGTGGAGCACTGTGGAATACCGCCCGGAGGCCAATACTGTCGATTTGCGGCCACACTAACCCTAATCTGATATGGTAATACCGATTTTAGCGCTACTCCTCTCATTGGGGAGGAGTACAGAAACCGATTTAAAGAGCCCTTTATATCAATATAAAGGGCCTCGTTGTGTGGACGGGTACAGCGTTAAATTGGTTTAACACTGCTAAAATCGGTTTAAACGCGTAGTGTAGACCAGACCTCAGTCAGGTGAACTGGGACTCAGGGTTGCTGGACCCATGTCACTAACAGGGGCTGAGCTCCTGGTTTCGATTTCTGGCACTGACAGTGGGGGGCAGGAGGAGGTCAGAAAAAGAGCCTGTTGCTTTGGGATTTGGCATGCCTGACTCAGAGTCACAGATCAGAGCCAAGCCATGTGTTAGCGACTCATTTTCCTACTGAAGTCAATAGGGCAGCTGTCAGATCCCCTCCTCCTCACCTCTAAGCTGCATCTCCATTTCTAACTGGCCTCTCTCATGCCCCCCACCCCTCCAGGACAAGAAAATCATGGACTTGTACCAGAACAGCCGGGAAGCCAAGCGTTTCACCTTTACCTGCTCTGCCACCGGCAGCACGCACCGCTTCGAGTCGGTCGCCTTCCCAGGCTGGTACCTGAGCACGTCCCCCAGAAATGACCAGCCCCTCTGGGTGACCAACCGCCTTGGGGAGGCCGAAATCACCAACTTCTACTTTAAGAAAGTTTAAAGTCACAGAGGCCAGGGTCCTGTCCCCAGGCTGCTCGCCCCCTCCCCAGTGCAGCGTGGGGGAGTTTTCCCGTTGACACTTGTGCCCCCGAAGTATGCCTGCGATTCCTGAGCATGTGGCGATTGGATGACCCTGGCTAGATTCAGCTTTTACCTGCATCCATGCAGAGCCCCAGGGCGCTCAGTTAAGGGCAGGGTTGCTTTCAGAATCACCCCGTGGCTCCAGTATTACTCAGAGACAGTTTTCCTATGGTATTGTACGGTCTTCAAAGAGAAACTGAAGAACTACAATTCATTTGAAAACTTAACACCATCAATTTGGGCTTGAATAGAGACTGGGAGTGGCTGGCTCACTACAAAAGCAATTTTCCCTCTCTTGGTATTGACACCTCCTCATCAATTATTGGGAATGGACCACATCCACCCTGACCAAATTGGCCTTCAACATTGGTTCTCCACTTGTAAGGTAACTCCATTCTCTTCATATGCCAATATACATTTAAGCCTGTATCTGTAATTTTCACTCCATGCCTCTGAAGAAGTGGGTTTTTTTCCCATGAAAGCTTATGCTCAGATAAATCAGTTAGCCTTTAAGGTGCCACCAGACTCCTCATTGTTTTTGTGGATACAGACTAACACGGCTACCCCCTCTGATACTTGGGGCTTATAGTGAATCACAAATTGAATGTGAGTCAACAGTATGATGCAGTTGCACAAAAGGTTAATATCATTCTGAGGAGTTGTTATGCCGTTCGCTCACCGCTGGTGGCGCCTCCTCTTGGCCGTCCTGGGAATTAGTTTTTCCAGGTGCTGGGCCCCCCGTCTGGCAGTGTATCTCACATTGTCTGTCCCTGCGGCCCCTCTTGCTTCAGGAACTGTAGCCTTCTCTTAGATACTCAGTCCTCTGCCGATCACTACATTGTTTCCCCTTCCAGCGGTTGCCCACAGTCCTTCTGCACAAAGTCTCAGGCAGTCTTCTCTAGTGCTGTCCTACTGGTGCCACTTCTCCAGTGGCTGGGAGGGGAACCCAAGGCTGCCCACTATTCCAGGTTCCAGTCCAGGGACCCTCAGCCCAGCAATTCTGGGCATTCCTCTCCCATCCCTCCCTGCACATTCCCTGGACTGCTTCCAGTGATAGGCTCCGACTCTGTGGATGCTCCGAGGCTGGAGCACTCACAGGGAAAAAATGGTGGTGCTGAGCACTCAGTGGCAGCACCCCTATCAGCTCCCTCTTCCTCCCCCAAGCACCTCCCGCCAGCTGATGGGCCCTGCATCTTCAGGAACTCTGGTCTGTTTCAAAAGCTGCACGGAGAGACTTTTTTCCCAGACCAGAAAATAACTGTTGGGGATGTTGACATGCCTATAGTTATCCTTGGGGATCCAGCCTGCCCCTTGATGCCATGGCTCATGAAGCCATACACAGGCAGCCTGGACAGTAGTTAGGAGCTGTTCAGCTATAGGCTGAGCAAGTGCAGAATGGTGGTAGAATGTGCATTTGCATGTTTGAAAGTGCACTGGCGCAGTTTACTGACTCGTATAAACCTCAGCTAAGCCAATATTCCCATTGTTATTACTGCTTGCTGTGCGCTCCACAATATCTGTGAGAGTAAAGGGGGAGATGTTTATAGGAGGTTGGGAAGTTGAGGCAAATCGCCAGGCCTCTGATTACGCGCAGCCAGACACCAGGGTGGTTAGAAGAGTACAGGAGGGCGCAGTGTGCGTCAGAGAAGCTTTGAAAACCAGTTTCATGACTGGCCAGGCTACGTTGTGAAAGTTCTGTTTGTTTCTCCTTGATGAAACTTCTCCCCACTTGGTTCACTCTACTTCCCTGTAAGCTAGCCACCCTCCCCTCCCTGCTTTGATCACCGCTTGCAGAGGCAATAAAGTCATTGTTGCTTCACATTCATGCATTCTTTATTAATTCGTCACACAAATAGGGGGATAACTGCCAAGGTAGCCCAGAAGGGGTGGTGGAGGAGGGAAGGACAAGGCCACACTGCACTTTAAAACCTATTGAATGCCAGCCTTCTCTTGCTTGGGCAATACTCTGGGGTGGAATGGCTGGGTGGCCGTAGGTCCCCCCACCTTGTTCTTGGGTGCCTGAGTGAGGAGGATATGGAACTTGGGGAGGAGGGCGGTTGGTTACACAGGGGCTGTGGCGGCGGTCTGTGCTCCTGCTGCCTTTCCTGCAGCTCAACCATACCCTGGAGTGTATGAGTTTGATGCTCCAGCAGCCTGAGCATTGACTCCTGCCTTCTGTCAGCAAGCTGATGTCACCTGTCATCTTCAGCCCACCACTTACTCTCTTTAGCCCACCACCTATCCTTGCGTTCATATTGTGCTTTCCTGCACTCTGACATTGCCTGCCTCCATGCATTCTGCTGTGCTCTGTCGGTGTGGGAGGACAGCAGGAGCTCAGAGAACATTTAATCCCAAGTGCTTTTTTTTCACCTGCTAATCTTCGCTAGCCTCTGGGAAGGAGAAACATATGCAGCTGGTGCAGGAAAAAAAAGGGAGAGTGGTAGTTAAAAAGACACATTTTATAGAACAATGGGTACACACTTTCATGGTAAACCTTGCTGTTTTCATTACATAGCACATGTGCTTTCGTTACAAGGTCGCATTTTGCCTCTTATTGAGGGAGGGCCTGCCGGTTTGGTGTGAGAGGTCACTCACGCAGGGCCAGGCAACAGAATTCGGCTTGCAGGCAGCCATGGTGAGCCAGTCTTTTGGCTTCTTTAACCTTCATAACATGTGGGAATGGTTTCAAACAGCAGCGCCCTCATTTCCCATACCAAGCGGCTGTTGGATTGGCCATTTAAAATGGGTTGGCAATTTAAAAGGAGGGGTTGAGGTTTGCTGGTTAGCGTGTAACACAAACCCAACTAACCCCTCCCCCCCCAACACACACACACCCTATTCTCTGGGATGATCGTTTCACTCCTCCCCCCACCGTATGGCTAACAGTGGGGATGATTTCTGTTCAGCCACAGGCAAACAGCCCAGCAGAAATGGCCACCTCTGAATGTCCCCTTAATAAAATTCCCCTATTTCAACCAGGTGACAATGAATAATATCACTCACCTGAGGATAACACAGTGAGATAAAGAACGGATGTTGTTTGAATGCCAGCAAACACTAGGACCATACGCTGCCATGCTTTCTTATGCAATGATTCCAGACTACGTGCTACTGGCCTGGCATGGTAAAGTGTCCTACCATGGAGGACGGAATAAGGCTGCACTCCCCCGAAATCTTTTGCAAAGGCTTTCAGAGTACCTCCAGAAGAGCTTCACGGAGATGTCCCTGGAGGATTTATGCTCCATCCCCATACACATTAACAGACTTTTCCAGTAGCTTTACTGGCCAAGAATGCATCCCAAGTCTTCAGGGCAAGTTAATCATTAAACACACTTGCTTTTAAACCATGTACAATATTTACAAAGGTACACTCACCAGAGGTCCCTTCTGCACCTTCAAGGTCTGTGAACCTGCCTTGGGTGGATTGGGAAGGTACTGGGTCTAGGGCGATAAACAGTTCCTGGCTGTCGGAGAAAACGTTTTCTCAGTTTGCCTACTGTGCACTATCTTCAACGTCCCCCTCATCATCATCTTCCTCGTCCCCAAAATCTGCATCCCTGTTGTATGAGAATCCATTGACCGAGTCCACGCACAGGGCTGGGGTAGTTGTGGGAGCACCCCCTAGAATGTCATGCAGCTTATCATAGAAGCGGCATGTCTGGGGCTCTGACCTGGAGCGGCCATTTGCCTCTCTGGTTCTTTGGCAGGCTTGTCTGAGCTCCTTAAGTTTCACATGGCACTGCTGCGGGTCCCTGTTATAGCATCTGTCCTTCATGCCCTTCTAGATTTTTTCAAATATTAGGGCATTTTGTCTTTTGGAATGGAGTTCTAATAGCACGGATCTGTCTCCCCAAACAGCGATCAGATCCCGTACCTCCCATTCGGTCCATGCTAGAGCTATTTTGTGATTCTGGGACTCCATGGTCACCTCTGCTGATGAGCTCTGCATGGTCACCTGTGCTGATCAGCTCGCCAAGCTGGCCAAACAGGAAATGAAATTCAAAAGTTCGTGGGCCTTTTCCTGTCTACCTGGCCAGTGCATCTGAGTTGAGAGCACTGTCCAGAGCAGTCACAATGGAGCACTCTGGGATAGCTCCTGGAGGCCAGTACCGTTGAATTGCATCCACACTACCTCAAATTCGACCCAACAGGGTCGATTTCAGCACTAATCCCCTCATCGGGAGGAGTACTGAAATCGATTTTAAGAGCCCTTTAAGTCGACAAAAATGGCTTCATTGTGTGGACGGGTGCAGGGTTAAATCGATCTAAGGCTGCTAAATTTGACCTAAACTCATAGTATAGACCAGGGAATAGTTAAAGTGAAACCCAGGTTCTAACCTACATACCTAGACAGGTAAGCTAGCCCAGATTCAAAACATACATAAACCTGGATAAGAGGGCTGTATGTGTGGACAGGAGGCATGTTTGGGCTTAACCCTGGATACAAGTCTGTGTTAACTCTGCAGTGAAGATAAACTGGAAAAAGATATTCTTATGCTGGAATAAGAGTATCCCCAAGGGAGTTATACCAGTATAACTATAGGAGTTTAAATTCACACCTTAGCTCAGAAGTAGGCAAACTATGACTTGTGGGCCGATCCAGCGCATGGGACCATCCTGCCCAGCTCCTGAGCTCCTGGCCCAGGAGGCTAGCCCCCGGCCCCTTCCCTGCTCTTCCCCCTCCCCGCAGCCTCAGCTCGCTTCACCGCCGGCGCAATGCTCTGGGCAGAAGGGCTGTGAGCTCCTGGGGTAGCGCAGCTGCAGAGTCCAGCCTGACCAGGTCTCTGTGCTGTGTGGTGGTGGCAGCAGCAGCGGTGTGGCCTGGCTCCAGCCGGGCGGCACGGCTGTAGCGCAGCCAGCCACCAGTGCTCCAGGCAGCGCAGTAAGGGGCAGGGAGCGGGGGGAGAGGGTTGGATAGAGGGCAGGGGAGTTCGGGGTGGTGGTCAGGGGGTGGGGCTGTGGATAGGGTCAGGGCATACTGGTGGCTGTATTTTCCTCCCCATGACAATGACAGTTCCTTAGAGCTCCCAAACTTTCAGGGCCAGAGTACAGTCCAGCACATTAATAGGGGGGGAACAAGGGGTTGAATGGAGGCAGGGGTCCCAGGGGGCAGTCAGGAAGCAGGGGAGGTTGGATGGGGCAGCAGGGGGCAGTCAGGGGACAGGGAGAAGGGATGGTGGGATGAGACAAGGGTCCCAGGGGGGCCATCAGGAATGAGAAGAGGGGTTGGATGGGGTGGGGGGTGTCTGGGGGCGGTCAGGGGATAGGGAGCGGGGGGCGTGTGGATGGGTCAGGGGTCCTGAGTGGGCCATCAGGGAACAGGGGGGGTTAGATGAGGCAGGAGTTCCAGGGGGGCAGATAGGAGGTGGGGGCCAGGCCACGACCCCCTCCCCTAACTGGCCCTCCATACAATTTACAAAACCTGGTGCGGCCCTCAGGCCAAAAAGTTTGCTCACCCCACCTTAGCTTATACCTAGTATAACTTTCCCATGTAGATAAGGCCTTAGCATACCAAAGAGACATTTAAGAGGTGACCAGATCACAGTCTACAAGTGCCTACAAAAGGGAAGAGATTTCTGATAGTTTAGGAGTCTTTCATCTACCAGACAAAAGCAGAACAAGATCACATAGGTGGAAGCTGAAGCCAGACAAATTGAGACTAGAAATAAGGGTCACATTTTTAACAGTGAGGGCGGTTAGCCACTGGAATAATTCATCTAGGGACGTGGAGAATTCTCCATCACTTGGATTCTTTACATCAAGACTGGGTGTGACTTTCTAAATTATGCTCTAGCTCAACCACAAGATATGGGCTGGATGCAGGAATCCCCAGGGGAAGATCTGAGGTCTGTGCTTTGCAGGAGGTTAGACTAGTTGATCATAAGGGTCCATTCTGGCCTCGAAATCTATGAATATATACTGGTGGCTGTATTTCCCTCTCCCCCCTACCCACCCACATTGCAGTGAAACATACTGCAAACTGGCTGGAAGAAGATGCAAATGATGCCGCCTGAGATGAGGCTGTCTCTCCTCAGAATTCTTAAATAAAAGCCCAGCTGAAAACTCATCGTACAAAACATTGTTTGTTATATCTTTGAAATTCCCTCTCCCTCATCAGGGACAGAGATTCACAGGTTTCACTTGAGTTCACCAAAGTCTTCTGGGATCCAGATTGTGTAAAATATTCTGTGATGTACATACCGTAGAACAGGGGTCGGCAACCTTTCGGAAGTCTTGTGCCGAGTCTTCATTTATTCACTCTAATTTAAGGTTTCACGTGCCAGTAATACATTTTAAGATTTTTAGAAGGTCTCTTTCTCTAAGTCTATAATATAGAACTAAACTATTGTTGTATGTAATGTAAATAAGGTTTTTAAAATGTTTAAGAAGCTTTATTTAAAACTAAATTAAAATGCAGAGCCCCCCTGGACCGGTGGTCAGGAACTGGGCAGTGTGAGTGCCACTGAAAATCAGCTCACGTGCCGACTTCGGCACCTGTCCCATAGGTTGCCTACTCCTGCCGTAGAACCTCAGAGTTACGGACACCTCGGGAATGGAGGCTGTTCATAACTCTGAAATGTTCCTAACTCTGAACAAAACATTATGCTGGTTCTTCCAGAAGTTTACGACTGAACATTGGTTTAACACAGCTTTGAAACTTTACTAGGCAGAAGAAAAATGCTGCTTTCAACCATCTTAATTTAAATGAAACAAGCACAGAAACAGTTTCCTTACCTTGTCAAATCTTTTTTTTTTTTTTTAACTTTCCCTTTATCTATTTTAGTGGTTTTCATTTAACACAATTCTGTACTGAATTTGCTGTTTTCTTTTTCTTTCTTTCTCTCTGGTCCCTGTTGCTGCCTGATCTCATACGTCTGGTTGCAAATGAGGTGTGTGATTGACCAGTCAGTTTGTAACTCTGCTGTTCGTAACTCTGAGGTTCTACTGTAATTGCTTTTCTGGAAATAGCCTCACTCCGTGAAGGTTTCTGATGTAACTTCCCCACAGCAAGTGTCTATTTCCTGTATGTCTCCTAACAGTGGAATTAGGTAAGCACTTCCTGATGGCCTGAGGTCGCTCTGCAGACACTCTGCCCCAGTTTACTTCCCTGAACAGCTCAAAAACTCCAGATCACAATCCAAAGTTAGTTACAACACTCGCCTTTTGCGGGTCCCATTTATTCGATACGCTGGGTACACACTGGCTTACAGGCCCTCACTCCAGTGCAGTGTCTCTCTCTCCCTTAGGGACTCACCAACCCTTCTTCCCAGAGCTGGGTCTCCAATTCATTGTTCCTCCTGTAAGGGAGTTATCACTCCTGGGCTTTTCCCAGCTCGAACTCTGCTTCCAAACCAGCCCTGGTGTCAGGGTCTTTCCTGCAGGAGCCTCTCTCACTCTCTGCCGGTTCCTGAGCTTCCCCCTCTCTCCTGCAGCTCTTCTAGGGACACCCATCCTCTGTGACGCACCCATCATTTTCCCCACCTGGGGAGGGGAAATAAACTTGTGACCAGTGGCCTTTCTCCCCTTAAGGGCCAGCCACCCTGTGACAGCCCACCTCGCAAAGGGAGGCGGCTGCTTCAGACAGCCTAGGCCACCAGGCTGCTCTGAGAAGTAGCTGTAGTTGAGACAATTCAGGTTCAAGGGGTCAGGCCGTATCTCCAAGGTTCCCCATTTCCAAAGCGCCAGGATTGAACTGGGGTCACCAGATGTGCCCCTCAGGCCCCATGAAACTTTCTACCCCCAGGGTAAGAAGACGGAGCATCCTCAGGGACTGGTACTAGACTGTGAGACAAACTCCCTCGAGAGCTAAGGACCAAGGCAAACCTCCTCATCCCCCATCTCAAGAGCTGGCTGCCCTTTTTCAACCAACCTCTGCTGAGAGCAACACAGAGCAGCATGGGCCTTGCAAAACAAACAGAACTCGACCCAACCACACCACACACAGAAAGAACCGCATGTGGCGGATGTGAGTCATGCTGCTTAATACATGACTGGAAAGCACCAGATGCCATGGTGATGGGGGTGGGATAAGAACCCACATAGAATCAAAATACCTGGGTCAGCCTGTGGTTCCTGCCTCTCAGAATCAATGACTGATTTCCCTGCAGCCTTCTCCTAGTTTTCATACTGCGGTACGGTAGAGGAGGGTGGAAATAGAACTGGGGGGCAATGGATTTCGTTTCAGGTCTCGCTGAATGTTTCACTTCAATTTTCACCATTTTCAAATTATTTAGGTTTTCGTAAAACTAAAGGGAAGTTTGAAACAAAAATTCATTTCAAACTGAAAAAACAAAACATTTCAATTTGGGGGGGGATTTTTTCATGTTTTTTTCCCCCTCACTGCCTCTGACTTTCCCTGTGGTGTTGTCTGGACTGGTGATCTGCTAGGTTACCCCAATCCTTGACTCTGGGAGCCAGCCTTACCCTGCACTGTTGTGAGAACCCGCACTGCGTCTGGCATGTAAGCTGCTCCCAGCTGCTTGCAAGCGAATGGCACTAGCCAATATATCTGGTCCCAGACACAACCCTAGGAACCTCTGTCTTGCAGTGCCCAGTTATGCCCACTGGACACTGCAAGCTTATATGAGTTTGTCAATTTAACAAAGAAATTGATCTGTACCAGGCTTGTTATCCCAAGGGGAGCCTGTGACACACTGCAAACCAAATGCACTGCTTCAGGTAGAATAAACACACAAATGTATTAACTATAAAGATAGATTTCACTAGTCTACAATTTTTGAGAAGTCGTCTGCTTCAGAGATAAAATGTGATATTTATTATATATTTTGATGTGCTGAATTCAAATATGACAATTAAAACAACTGATTGGCTAATGTTTCTAAGATATTTAAGTTTTTATATTTTATGTCTATGTATATTGTGTAGATAGTAGAGTTTTAATCATAAATTGTAAACCTAGGTCTTTTCATGTGTTTATGGTTGCTTTACATGATAATATTTCACTTGTCCTGTTTATGTAACACTTTAAAAATCAGCAAAAGGGTTATATAAATAAAATGTATTATGAAACAAAAGGCAAAAAACTATTATGTACATAGTTTAGTCCTATTCCGTGTCTACTCGGCGCTTCTTGGCTTGTCTCTTGTCTTTATTAAATGGAGCATCTCTTGTCACTGTCCAGCAATAGTCCGCAAGCATTGATGGGCTCCATTTGCCCTGATAGCCTGCCAGGAGATTCCACTGCTGTAGTCTGGAGCCCAACAGCTCTACCTTACTCTTGGGTAGTTCCAAATCCCTGACAATGTCAGTCAGTTCACCTTGTGTTATGAGGTGTGGTTCAGAGGAGGAAGATGGGAGAAAATGTGGGTCCTGTGACATTGATGGTTCAGGACCAGAAGTTTCATCCTCTTCCTCTTCCTCGTCTGACTCAAGTGAGAATGATTCTGGTGCATCAGGAACCGGTAGTCCTTCTCCGTGGGGTACTGGGCGTATAGCTGATGGAATGTTTGGATAATGCACAGTCCACTTTTTCTTCTTTTACTTTTTCACCTTTCCCAACTGGAGGCACCATGCAGAAGTAACAGTAATTTCTGGTATGATCTGTTGGCTCTCTCCAAATCATTGGCACTGCAAAAAGCATAGATTTCCTTTTCCTGTTCAACCACTGGCGAAGATTTGTTGCACAAGTGTTGCAGCATATGTGTGGGGCCCACCTCTTGTCCTGATCTCCAATTTTGCAGCCAAAAGAAAGGTGATAGGCTTTCTTAACCATAGTGGTTATACTGCGCTTTTGTGATGCAAAAGTCACTTCACCACAAACATAGCAGAAGTTATCTGCACTGTTCACACAAGTACGAGGCATCTCTGCTCACTTTGGCTAAACAGAAATGTGTCCCTTTGCAAAATCAAATACTGACAAATAAGAGAGCACGACACTGTATGATTTCTAGAGCTGATATAGGGCAATTTATTCAGCAGAGTGATGTAAGCTTCGTTATGATCGCATCATCCATGACTTCTAGGAATAACACGATGCAATTCATATCATGTATGATGCAATACCAGCTTCAGATTGCATCATTCATTGTTTTGCCTAAAAAGCAAGTACTGTCCAAACCCAGTCATAGATTTATTCATAGAACCAGTCAAAGATGTATTTTAGTCATTTCTGGTTTAAATTGAGATCCCTTCCCTTTATAACTCACTTATCCTCCGCCATTCCCAAGTCAAGGGTCGTATATACTAACCCAATAGCATATCTTGAAAACTAGAGCCAATCAACAATTTTAAGCTCATTTTTGTTCTCAGTGACCCAGAATTAGTAAAGCTGGACTACATTTATTTCAGAAGCATTTTGGCTGTAGAGCAGTGTTTTAAGTGATTATAAGTCAAAGCATAACAAGTCAGACTAGTTACAAAAATAAAATAAAATATAAGCATGCAGTCTAAACTCCCAACCCTATTAGACTGGGCAGTAACTAGATTAAACAGTTTTTTTCACCCCATTGGATACTGCAGTCCTTAATTTGCAGGTTTGTTCCTTAAACCTGGGCCAATATCCTGTGTTGGAGTCTTGTCTTCTTCTCAGTGTCTTGGTTGCTTGCAGCATAGGTGGGGGCAGGAGAAGGGCCCAGTATGTATCCACTAGGTCTGTTTTATACTCTCAGTCCATGTGCTTGGGGAGCATAAGTCCAGGCATGTCTTGGGGGCATTGGTGAGTCTCTCCCATGCAAGGTTGAGCAATTCCCCAGGTTTGGCCTCATGCAGGGGTGTCATTGCATTGTATCTCCCTTGCTGGACAATGGCTGTTGATGGTTTGTTTCACAGCCCGCCCGGGCGTTGGTTACTTTCCTTGCTGTTGCCTTTGGGGAGCTAATATCTGGCTGATTCCCCAACTTACAGCATGTTTTAGTGACCATCATACTACACAATTCTCATAACTTCATATGCATTAAAGATACACATATCTGGATAGAAAAATGACTTTCAGCAGATCATAACCTTTCCCCTGATACCTTACAAGGCATGCTTTATATGTGAGATCACGATTATATGAAAGTGAAGAACATGGGGGTTACAATATGCTCCTCCAAGATACAGAATGTCACACACAACCAAAACCTAATTCAGTAAAACTGGTGTGAATTCATGAAATGTGTTTGTATCAACCAAATCTGCTTTTTTTTTTTTTGCCTCCAAAAAGTTTCAGTTAAAATATTTCTCTAGGCAGCAGGGTCATGACACCTTTGGCAATTCTCTTACAAGAAGGGAAAAAGTAATGTACTATGCACATTTCTACAGGAGGTTACTTTGGGCTTGGTGTAGGATTAAGGGTTTGGAACAGCTTCCATGTGAGAAGAGACTATTCAGCTTGGAAAAGAGACAACTAAGGGAGCATATGATAGAGGTCTATAAAATCATGACTGGTGTGGAGAAAATGAATAGGGAAGTGTTATTTACTCCTTCACAAACCTCCAGAACCAGGGGTCACCAATGAAATTAATAGGCAGCAGGTTTAAAACAAACAAAAGGAAGTTCTTCGTCACACAATGCACAGTCAACATGTGGAACTCGTTGCCAGAGGATGTTGTTAAGGTCAAAAGTATAACTGGATTCAAAAAAGAATTAGACATGAAGATAGGTCCATCATGGAGGATAGGTCCATCAATGGCTATTAGCCAGGATGGGCAGGGATGCTACCCCATGCTCTGGGTGTTCCTAGGCCTCTGACTGCCAGAAGTTGGGAATGGGTGACAGGAGATGGATCACTTAATGATTATCTGTTCTGTTCTGTTCATTCCCTCTCAAGCACCTGGCATTGGCCACTATAGGGAGACAGGATACTGAGCTAGACAGACCATTGGTCTGACCCAGTCTGGCTGTTCTTATGTTTTCACCTGCTGAGTAGGTGGGATGCTCTGCAGGAGATCAGACTAGCTGATCATAAAGTTGTCTTCTGGCCTGAAAATCTGTGAGTTCTCGGAAAAAGATAAGGGGAACTGGATCTCATTAACCAGCTTCTGGTATGTAGCTTTTCCAGTTATAATGCAGAGGCAGGACAGGCCTAGATGCAATGTATAAACAAGCAAATACATTTAACAGAGGGGAACGCACTCTCAGCCAGTCCTTTCTGGGAAGCCCTTGACTTTGGAATGTTTTGTCAGTCCCCAAAGCACTGGAAGCCACTTAGCAATGCTCCTTACCCAGCCATAGAGGTCAAGCCAGAGGGTTGCACTTCTTCTGTAGACTGCTGGATTGGAAGTTCCCTCCCATTGTTCAGGGCCCAGCCGTCAGAGAAGCTGAACCAGAGTAGATGGATTTTTCCATTCACTGGCAATTCGGGGAGGGTGTGGGGAATTGGGGGTCAAAATTTTTAGCAAATTGAAAAAATTAAAAAAAATTGTTCCGGGTCAAACAGAATCAACCTTAAACAAAGTATTTTCTTTAGTTGTTGAGCCTTTTCCATCTTTTTTTGCATAGTTCTTTAATAAAATGGAAGGAAATTTCAGACTGAAACCTTATGTTGAAGAAGGGAAAAATCAAAACATTTGGGGGGAATTCTTTGCAAAAGCTGGTTTGGGCTGAAAGAATTCAATGACACTGACGTGTGTTCGCTAAAAATGTTGGTATCGTCAAATGTGCATTTTTCACTGAAAAAAGTTTCAGATGGAAAACTTTCAGTCGGCTCTAGCCCAGAGCCTGTTTGGCCTGTGCCAGGGGAGGATTTGGGCCAGGGTATTTCATCTCACACCACAGTACAGAGGATAAGCAAAATAGCAGAACCAGAGCCGTGAGGGGCTACAGGATCCAAATGTGGATATGGAGTTGGGCGTCAGTTTATTGCTAGAATTATTTATACTTCAATGAGGGCTGGTCAATTCTATCATTGCCAAATCTCCAGTAAATTTCATTCATTCTTTCCCCTCATCGTCTAGTGTCTGTCTGTATCAATATATAACAGTGTATTCCATATATGTAAATAATGACCCCACCATGAGCCAGGAATTGAACCAGCATCAAGGGCATAAGTTTCCGCCATCGAACCAAAGGAGCAACTCCAACAGCTGGCACTAGTAGTGAGCTTTTATCATCTGTGTAGATTAGCTATTAGAAGGGGGCACAGCTCACTCAGCCAGTGTGTTTTACACAGAAACAGGTGCCCATTTGCAGGGATGGAAAAAATGTGTGTCTTTAACACATGACTAACAAACCTAACTTTCAGAGTCCGATTGCTGCTGGAGCTCCCACTGGGATGGGACTGCTTGGCTCCGCTCCCTATGGGTGCCTTAAAGGCACAATCTAGCCCAAAATCTTTTTAAGTAAAACTCAATGATCTCTGACTCCCCTGTGCAGCTGGTGGTGCTGAGGGGCTCGTCACTCTTCTGGGAGGTGCCGCAGAACCACCTCAGGTAGGTGGCCGACTCAAAGCAGTGGGTGCTGCCTGTGAGAGTGTTGTTGAACGTGCAGTGCTTCGATTCCTCAAGGTGTTCATACATGTCCATGATGAGCCTGTCCTGTGGGAAGCAGAGAAGGAGACGCTGTCATAGGGGAGATATGAACATTCTTTCCTCTGCTTTGATCCTGTGGAGAGTAGCTTAGGGGGGTCCCGTGTGGCACCATGGGGCAGCACAGGCTGGGAGGCAGAGAGCCTGAGAGAACCCCAGGGTCTGTCTGGATCCAGCAGCCTCAATAGCAAATCCCCTTTGATTCATCGCAGCCAAGTCCTGACTCTTCTCTGAAATGGAAGGCATCACAAGCCTTGCACAGGACCCAGCCTACCTCCAGTTAGAACTCAGAGAGATGTGTGTTCAGGGCAGAGTCTCCGATTACTTTCACTTTGGAACTTTACGAACTTTTTTTGAATTAACATTGCAAAACACCACCTAGCTGTGGGATGAAATAAGAGGGAGTTGCTAAAACCCTGATCTCAGGAGCGCTCATCTCCAGGCAGGGCCAGCTCCAGGCGAAAAAACCCCCCAAACCAAAAAAAGAGCCTTGATCGGCAGCAATTCAGCGGCAGCTCTACCGCCGCCACTTCATTCTTCGGCGGCAATTCAGCAGCAGGTCCTTCCCTCTGAGAGGGACCCGCTGCCGAATTGCCGCTGAAGAACTGGACGTGCTGCCCCTTTCCATTGGCCGCCCCAAGTACCTGCTTGCTGCGCTGGTGCCTGGAGCCGGCCCTGTCTCCAGGTACAGCACAGACTGAGTCACTGAGCTGGAGGATAGACAGCACTTCCAGTCATAGACACCCATGATGATAGGATATTTGCTGCAATCCAAGAACTGAGTAGGCACCACACTGACCCTCTCTGGGGAATGAAAACAGGACAGGGAAGCAACGAGAACACGGATGACAATGTGCAGGGGTCAGACTAGATGATCGTGATGGTCCCATCTGGCCTTACTGTCTAAGGGCTTGGCTACACTGCAGAGTTGCAGCGCTGGTGGTGGGTTTACAGCGCTGCAACTTAGTAACTGTCCACACCTGCAAGGCACATCCAGCGCTGCAACTCCCTGGCTGCAGCGCTGGCTGTACACCTGGTCTGCTTGGGGTGTAACGATTGCAGTGCTGGTGATGCAACGCTGCTCATCAAGTGTGGCCACCAAAAGCGCTGTTATTGGCCTCCAGGGTATTAGGAGGTATCCCAGAATGCCTGCTCACAACAAACCAGAAGAATGGCGGAACTCTGAGCTCTCCCGAACTGCTTATTTAAAAAACAAACACAGCTCCTGTTTGCTGAGTGAGCGGAGGCAGGCAGGGGAATTGCTTTGGAATGTTCACAGCTGTTTGCTTGAAGAGAGAAACGCACGCTCATACAGCAGAGGGGGAGAGGGAAGTCCGTGTTGAGCAGCTGCTTATGTGGTCTGGAGGCTATTTAGGAGTGCATAATTTGCATTTAGTGAATAAGAGAGGGGTGGGGGAAGGGGTCAAAACTTTTAAAATGATTGAAGGTAGGTGCTGTGTGTCTTCCAGTCCTTAGAACTTGCAAGGCAGGGAGCTGAGAACAGTGTCAGCTCCAAAAATCCACTCTCTCTGTCTCTCCCACACTCCCTGTCACACTCCACCCCACCCCCCTCTTTTGAAAAGCACGTTGCAGCCACTTGAACGCTGGGATAGCTGCCCACAATGCACCACTCCCAACAGCGCTGCAAATGCTGCAAATGTGGCCACACTGCAGTGCTAGTAGCTGTCAGTGTGGCCACACTGCAGCTCTTTCCCTACACAGCTGTAACTCCCAGCGCTGTACAACTCTAAGTGTAGCCATACCCTAAGAGTCTGTGAGAAAAACTGGCCCCTTTCTGCCCAGATTTGTGAAGCCACATGACTGCTAGGACACTATTTATAGCAGGAGTGGTAGGATTATCCTTTCTCTGTTTGCACAGCTCCCGGCACTGTGGGACCCCAATCCTGGGGCTGCCATATTTTATATATTTACAACTGCTACTCATGACCCTTGTACATCAGTTGCCTAACACTTCCCACTATAAATATATTTCTGACTTATTTGTTATAATAGCTCTAGCACTTCTATGGTCTGCAGCAGGACTCTGAAATCAGGCCGAGGGGTAGCCCCCAGCTCTGGGAGGTGTCTTTTCATACTCGTGTGAGAATCTGTTCAGATTTGGCTGAGTCGTAAGGCATCAGTCACCATTTGAAAGTATTGCTGAGCTTATTGGAACTTGCTAGGGGCTAAAATTGCCCAGTGTTCCATTTGCACCGAGAATGCCCCCTAGTTTCCTGCTACAGCGGGCAAAACCTCCAAATGGGACAAGACAAAAGAGATGGGCTTAAACTGCAGCAAGGGAGATTTAGGTTGGACATTAGGAAAAAGTTCCTAACTGTCAGGGTAGTTAAACACTGGAATAGATTGCCTAGGGAAGTTGTGGAATCTCCATCTCTGGAGATATTTAAGAGTAGGTTAGATAAATGTCTATTAGGGATGGTCTAGACAGTATTTGGTCCTGCCATGATGGCAGGGGACTGGACTCGATGATCTCTCGAGGTCCCTTCCAGTCCTAGAGTCTATGAGTCTATGGTCACACACCTGCTCCCACAAGGTAATCCTTGGCCTAGAAGAACATGCACAAGGCTGGGAATCAGGAGAGCCTGAATTCTAGACCTTTTCTACTAATTGGTGTTAATAATTCTCTGCCCTTCACCACCCTTATTATGAGTAAGGCCTCAGACTAAGAGGCTACAGCAGAGGTGGGCAAACTACAGCCCATGGGCTGGATTCAGCCTGTAAGCCACTTTAAGCTGGCCCGTGAGCTCCCACTGGGGAGCGAGGTCTGGGACTTGCCCTGCTCCAGCGCTCCAGATGGGCGCTGGATCTGGGGCTGCACCACATGGCTCGGCCCCGCTCTAGGGTGCAGGGTCGGGGGCCACACCATGCGGCTCATGGAAGCCGTGGCATGGCCCTGCTCTGGCTCCTATGCAGTCCAATGACCCCCCTACGGCACTCCAATGGGAGCTGCAGGGGCGGTGTCTGTGGATGGGGCAGTGTGCAGAGCTGCCTGGCTGCACCTCCATGTAGGAGCTGGAGAAGGGACATGCCACTGCTTCCGGGAGCCACTTGAGGATTAGCGCCACTTGGAGCCTGCACCCCTGAGCCTCTCCCCACACGCCAAACCCCTGCCCCAGCCCTGATCCCCCTCCTGCTCTCCAAACCCCTCGATCCCAGCCTGGAGCACCCTCCTGCACCCCAAACCTCTCATCCCCAGCCCCACACCAGAACCCACACCCCCAGCCGGAACCTGCAACCCTTCCCGCACCCCTGCCCCAGCCCTGATCCCCCTCTGGCCCTCTGAAGCCCTCAGTCCCAGCCCAGAGTACCCTCCTACACCCCAAACTCCTCATCCCCAGCCTCACCCCAGAGCCTGCACCCCAGCCCCAATTTTGTGAGCATTCATGGCCTGCCGTACAATTTCTATTCCCCAATGTGGCCCTCAGACCAAAAAGTTTACCCACCCCTGGGCTACAGACACTGGGAATAGAATGGACATCTCTTACCCAGCAGAGCTCAAAAGGACAACTGGAGAATTAATCGTCAGGGTTGAAATACAGCAGGGTCAGGGGGAGAACATGGTCTATGAAGCAGATAGCCGCCGGCATGCCACAGAACAGCGGAGGACTATCAAGGGAAAGGGGATATGATGCCACAGATACAGAGTCTCCCCTTCTCCGAGCCCATCCACTCACAATCTCCAGGATTCATGTCCACCTCCATCCACCATGGTGGAGAGGACAACCCAGCCCTGAGCCGCTCCTTTCGTCCCTTGATCAAGTGGCACCAAGGAGAAAGGACAATGCCACTGACAGCTAGGCAGGGCCTGCAGCTCACCTGGGATGGTGTTGGAGGTCTCTGAGGAGGGTGTTGCGGTGCAAGCGGATGACCTTCTGCTCTGTGTCATGGATTGTGAAAACATCCAGCCATGTGACCAAGTGAATGCGACAGTGGGCGAAGCCTTGTGTGGACTGGAGAGTGGGAAGAAAAGCAAGGGGGAGAAGATTTCAACCAGGATTATTAAGGGTTAAACTTCCAGGATGCTAAAAGTGACCCCTCCAGGATGGTGAATTCAGATTGTGCTGTGACGCTTCAGCGCCTTCTCTCTGGGCTCCTACCCTGTAAGCAGTCCCTGCCAGGTACCGGGAGGGGAGTAACACCCAGGGCCTGCTGTTGCTGCTCAGGCCAGGTTCCTGGGCCATGCGTCAGTTTAAAATCAGGAGACCCCCGCTCCCCTTTTGCAATGGCCCAGTCCCCAGGCAGGATCCTTCCTGGACCTTCACAGGAATTAGAATCCTCCCCCAGAGTGAATCCTGGGTGAGCAAATTTAGATCACACCAAACGCATTTGTGCTAGGGTGAATCAGGAGCAAGGGGTGAATTTAGCCCCTGGCCTTAGGGTTTACCTGCATGTCATTAGCTCAGTAGCAAAAATAATGAACCTTGTTGGAGCCATAGATTATCCCTGAGCTGTAAGTCTATAGGTCAGGGGTCAGCAACCTTTCAAAAGTGGTGTGCCAAGTCTTCATTTATTCACTCTGATTTAAGGTTTCGCGTGCCAGTAATACATTTGAACATTTTTAGAAGGTCTCTTTCCATAAGCCTATAATATATAACTAAATTATTGTTGTATGTAAC
The DNA here is from genome assembly GCF_025201925.1 of Gopherus flavomarginatus. Classification (NCBI taxonomy): domain Eukaryota; kingdom Metazoa; phylum Chordata; order Testudines; family Testudinidae; genus Gopherus; species Gopherus flavomarginatus. Next base: position 150,737,746 of record NC_066618.1, on the reverse strand, counting down.
ATAAATAAGGTTTTTGAAATGTTTAAGAAGCTTCATTTAAAATTAAATTAAAATGCAGACCCCCCTGGACTGATGGCCAGGACCTGGGCACTGTGAGTGCCACTGAAAATCAGCTCGCGTGCTGCCTTTGGCACGTGTGCCATAGGTTGTCTACCCCTGCTACAGGTAGAAATCAGACCTCTCAAAGAGGTGCACCGAACTTGCTGAACAAATCCTCCATGTCTTTATCAACATGGGGCACCCTGGGGCGTTATCCTTTCTCTGTGCCAGGCCCCTCACCGTGCCTGGCTGCTGATGGGTGCTCGGTGGAAGCCAGCTAGATGCCTGGGTGTCCTCATGGCTTGAGTCTTAAGCAGCGTTCTGCAGCTGTGAAATACAGATGGGCATTGGTTATTAACGATACCACTTCTTCAGAGCTCAGCTATCAAAGGCTGGAGCTTTTCTGCTCCCCCCCCCAGCCTTTAAAACCAAGGTGGCATTTGCAATTCTGTCCCATCGCACCCTCAAGGCCCAGGACCCCTCGGTGCTAGAGATGGGAGAGCAGTCCCTTTAAGAGCAGGCACCAGACGAGGTCCTTGTCAAAATGGACAAGGAAGGGCTGGGACCCCTGCCAGGAGAGGTCATGTCCCTTCAGGATATACCCATAACAGTTTTCTACTGCCCATCACCCTGTGTATCGCTGCATTGTGCTCTGGGCTCGACTGTGATCCTTGGATAATCAGCCCACTTGTCCTTTATAACCATGATGTGATTGCAACTAACATAGGTCCATACCATGACTATGGAGGCCAATCCTACAGAGACGGGGTTACTGGGTCACTGGGGAAAAGAACAAAGAAAGATGAGATTTCTCTCCCTTCTTAGCATAGGTGGCAGGTAAAATAGGCCAGAGGAGGCTAAGCCTCCCCTGGCGCAGCTGCTGCTGACCTGCCGCCAGACACCTGGGCTTCCCATCCCTGCTCTGCTCCCTTCACCGAGGTCTCCACCGCCCGCTGCTGCCTGGCTGAGTCCCTCCTCTCCACCACTACACCCCCACTCTCTGGAAGTCCCCACACACACTGTGTTCTCCTCTCCTCCACCCTCCTCCCTCACGAGGCTCCCCCGCCCACTGGATCCCTGCGGGCAGTGGGGGCGTTGTGGGGAAGGGGGTGGAGGAAAGGAGGGACATGGCATGTGGTAGCAGGGGGGCTGAGCGGGGAGGGGGCTGAGTGGGAGCAGGGGTGGGGCCTGGGGTGGAGTAGGGGTGGGGCCTGGGGTAGAAGAGGCGGGGCAGAGGACAGAAGAGGCAGGACAGGGAGCTAGCCTCCCCCCGGGGAAGTTTCACTCACGCCAATGCCTCTTAGATCCCAGTGGCTCGGATCCATGGGAGTGCCCCCCCATTTTGTATCATTCTGTTGTGTAAATACTGATAGAAGTTTTCTTATAAAACTCTGTCATCTCTAGACACTCCACATTCCTTCCTCAGGACCTGAACCAGGTCTCAGCAAATTGCCAGTGCTGTTTGTGAAGTCCTGTCTGCTACCTCCAGGCCAAAACAAACCAGTAGGGACCACACCCATCCTCTTCAAACACAAGCACCAGTTGCCCTACCAGGGATTTTTCTTTCTCAGCATTCTCACGGTTCTGCTTCTCAGTCATGCCTCAAACCTGGGTTTTCCTGTTCTCCAGCCTCCTGGAGTCAGCCCAGCCCATTCCACATGGGGTCTGCTATGCTGTCCTCTTTAAATCAATGCCCACTGTACTCCAAGGGTAGCATACTCAAACAACAGGGAACTTGCCCTTTCACCCAGGAAAGTCCTTAGCTCCGCTGGTGCAGGCTAACATGTCTGGCACAACCAGACAGGTTACTGAAGTCCCAAGCTGGCAGGGAAAATGGGCTTAGAGGTAGTCTCAGTACATTAGGTGGCAGTCCCAAGCGGTTTTCTGTGACCTAACCTGTTACACCCAGATCACACCCAAATTGTTCATGACAATCAGCAAAAGCTGGAGGCAAACTGGGACAGATGGGTGGAAAGGCCACCCAAATCTGGCCAGGTAATGAGCCTCTGAATAAAAATCTCAATTCGCACATGCTCACTAGAGACTTGTTAGAGTTTGGTGGCTAAATTTTTCAAAGATTCTATCCGCACAGAGCGTGCTCCACCCCATGGCTGCCGGGGTAGAGCAGGACCAGGAATTATTATTATCGGTTGGTTTTGCAGCAGCACTAGGAAGCCCCAGCCAGGGACCTGGGCTCTATTGTGCTAGGTGCTGAGACCAACGCCCGTCATCCTGCCCAACTTTGTCTCATTGTTTCCTTGGACTCCCTGTCAGTCTGTCTGTCTCCACCTGTTGTCTCTTGTGTAATATTTAGATTGTCCTCTCTTTGGATACACACACACACATACACACACACACACACACACACACAAAAATACAGTTCCTGTCTCAAACATTCCTATTTCTCTACAGGCTACTCCTCTCTGTCTCTCTTTGGCCCCTTCTGTGGAGTAGTGACCCCAAGGGGATATTTCTAACACCTGTCTCTCAGCATCTTTAGGGTAAGAAAAGCAAGAAATGAGCAAAGCTGGAAGGAGAGAAGAGGCTGTGCCATACATTGCTGAACCCCAGAGAGGTGAAATCACCTCAGAGACACGTTTCTAGCTGCCGGACTGTAGTTCGCACTGTAACCCCTTTGGGGTTTAGCGAGCATGGCCCCTTTAAATCTTTTTCCCAGGGAGAAGGGGGAAAGTAAGAAAAAAGGAGGGAAACTCCAGGAGGCAGCGCCTGGAGCTCCAGGGTGAGAGAGAGGCAGCAGCAGGCTCTGAAAAAGTGAAGCAGGGAGAACCTGCCTGAGGCCTGAGCAGGACAGGCCCAATCGAGGACACTCCAGGACAGGAGCCTGGAGCAGCACTGTGCCGGGGGGAATCGCCCGAGAAGGACAGGCCGGAGCTGGACCCAGTATCACGGCTGCCCAGAGCTGCATGGGGCTGTGAGTACTGGGGCTTGTGACTCTGCATTGGGAACAAGGAGGGAGGCTGTAGCTAGTTAAGTGGGGAGGTGGTCGCTCTGTGTGGCTTTGCAGAGAGCGGCAGAAGAGGGCACCAGAGGGTTTTGCTGGGGAGAGGTCACTGGCACCAAAGACGACCAGGAGCATCCAAGACTCCCCACTGGACTGGAACTTTGCTCAGGCCTCCTGAACTCTGTGTGCAGACACATTTCTCCGTGTCTGCCCTTCCAGACTGTGCTACCACTGGGCCCGTGGGGCCTTGGTTTGGAGGCAACCCTGTTTTACTTCTCCCCCCAGGGCCGGCTCCAGGCCACAGCGCGCCAAGCGCGCTTGGGGAAGCATGCTGCGGGGGGCGCTCTGCTGGTTGCCGGGAGGGCGGCAGGCGGCTCCGGTGGATCTCCCGCAGGCGTTCCTGCGGAGGGTCCGCTGGTCCTGCGGCTCTGGTGGAGCATCCGCAGGAACGCCTGCGGGAGGTCCACCGGAGCCGCGGGACCAGCAGACCCTCCGCAGGAACGCCTGCGGGAGATCCACCGGAGCCGTGGGACCGGCGAGCAGCAGAGTGCACCCTGCAGCATGCTGCCGTTCTTGGGGTGGTGAAATGGCTAAAGCTGGCCCTGGCTCCCCCTATATTTCCCCTTGTTGTATTTCTGCTCTCATCTCTCTGTCAATAAATATCTCCCTTTATTATGTCAAAGTTAGACTCAGGGCTCACAGTTTGTCAGACCACTCTGCTTTATTAGCACAGCGCTCTGCTAATAACACCCAGATAATGTGAGCAGCATGCAAGACACAAACTATCTTATTTAGACAGATAAAAGGGCGAAAACTTAACAAGATAACAAAGGAAGCAGAATCTGATAAGTTTACCTGGCCTAGACATGCATATCTTATTTCCTTACTAACTATTACCGATCTTCTGTTAATGTTTTGCCATTAGCATCATTGTTTATGCCTAATATTTCTTTTCCTGGCACCTGTATTTCAATATTTCTTATTTCTGCTCAAAGGTACATACAACATTTCTTTAATCCATTCTTATTTTTACAATATAATTCATTCTACTTTCACAGTTATATCCATTGTACTTTTCCTGTGGGTGTGTGTGTTCACTCTGGGGAGTTTGGAACAAGTGCCCCTGGGTGGAAGGGATTTCTCCTGCCGCATTCCTGCACCTGCCTTCTCTTGGCCAGACCTGCCTGCAGAGCAGATTCCATCTTGGTCACGAGGGCGCTAAAGTTACAGCACACAGCTTCCAGCTCTCTGATCCATTCCTCGGGTCTCCCACAAAGCCCAGAGAGCCCTCTGTGAAGGATCTGGACATATGTCTCTTCAGCTATCCCCCAGCAATTTGTACTGTAACCTAGGCGGGGTGGTTTCCCCTAGGGTAACCTTGGGAGTGCAAAATATTCAGCTCACAGTAGAGGTATTCCAGGAAAGAAGCAGGGACAAAATATAGGGCAGGCCGGAAAGCGCAGAAGTGGGAATGGAAACCTGGGTGTCACCAGTGTCCTGGGGTACGGTCCTGCAGCAGCAAGTTCCAGAGGCCGGGCCTGCAGACTCACGCGACGGGGCTAAACATAGCAGGGTAAACTTTCCCGCTCGGGCTGGAGTTTGGGCTCTGAAACCTGGGGCCCGGGGCCGAGGGGCGGAGGGAAGCCCAGTATTAGGGCCCGAGCTCTAGCCCGAGCAGAAATGGTTACACTGGTATTTTTAGCCCTGTCATGCAAGCCTGAGTCTGTAGAGCCGGACTCAGAGACTCACGGCCCTGGGTCTTTTATTTTGCAGAGTAGCCGTAGCCCTGGGACCCACGCCTCCTTGCTAGCCCCCTCCCGGCCCTACTGACAAGCTGAGCGAGAGCGCTGACCAGACGTCACGCTGCCTGAGTGAACTAAGTGTAAGGGGACTGTTGCCCCCTTACTAACATTCAGTGGGGGTGTTTTGGTTGGATAGCTCCCAGCACTAAAAGACTGGGGAGAGGCTAATGCTCCAGGTCAGCCTCAGCCTCTGAGCCTGATTGACAGGGTGGGCAGGCTAATCAGGGAGTCAGGAGACGGGTGGTGGTCCCGTCCTCCATGTGAGCTGGAATTGCCTGGGTCAGACAGAGTGGGGCTGAGCTAAGGGGAAAGCAGGTGCCCAAGCTGAGCTGAGGAGCAGAGCTGTGCCAGATCCAGAGGGGCCAGAAAAGCAGCCACAGAGCCAGAGACGCAGCCCAGGGAGAGCAGACCCTGTGCTGGGAGCAGAGCTGCAGCCATAAAGCCAGGTGTGATGAGCAAGTGGGGCCAGCCAAAGGGGGACCTTGGGCAAAGGCCCAGTGCAAAAAGACACCCCTAGCCAAGGGTCCTTGCAGGCCAGGCTGGGAGGGGAATCTTAACCCGATGGGACTGACACTGGGAAGAAGGGTCCCACCACCCAAAGCCCAGAGGTATGTGGCCACCACCATTGCAAATGTCCAACCCGCAGCGTCCCTGCAGCACTGCCAGGGCCTGAGAAGGAGACCTGGGACCTACAAGGAACAGACTGTGAAGTGCCCTGATGTCCAAAGACACTGTTTGTGATGTTCCCTGCCACAGAGCCGGGTGATGTGTTTTCCTTTAACCTTTCCCATTTTTCCTTATTCTTTTTTAAAATTCATTGTTAATTAAACAACTTGTATTTGCTTTAAATTGTATGAAATTATCAGTGGCTCAGGGAGGTGCCCAGTGCAGAGAGAGCACCCCAGAGTGGGCACACCCTAGCCCTTGTCCTAGGTGACCACAGCAGTGTTGGGGGTCGAGTCCCCCAGGAATCCTGGGCCCAGCCTTGTTGGGGTTACGAGGACTCTGCCAGACAGGAGAGTGGAAGGGGAGTCCTCAAGGGCAGGGACGCCTCTGGGTAAAGGAAGTGGGAGCGAGGACTCAGATCCTTTCGCTAGCCCACTTCACCAGGGTAGTGCAGAAGACAGGAAAGTTCCCCACAATAGCGGGACCATTCCCCCGCTTACGTAAGTGAACATGGGGGCATCTCGGGGTATGAGACCAGCTCCCCACATGACCCTCTGGGGCTTCCTAAACGGTCAAAGCACAGAGCTGCCCAGAGGATCTCCATCTACTCATGTAGCCAAGGCATCTGGCAGAGCTAAGAAAATTGGCACAAGCTACTCTTTCCCTTCCATTGGCAGACAGAGATAAAACAGCCAGTCCATTTCCATACCATGCCCACCTGCCTGCAGCCTGAGGGGCATGAGGGCTCTGGATATTGCTGGTGCTGTTCAGCCACAGCCTTCTTAGCAACAGGAGACGCAAGGCAGGGCAGCATTGGGAAAGCGTCTAAAAGCCAAGGGTTGGGTTATCAAGCCGGGTGCCTTAATGAAATGGGCAAGTCATCCTCCCTCCAGGCGAGGCTGAGCATCACTTTTCATTGGTAGATCTCAAAGTGCTTCATTACTCCCATTTCACAGATGGGGAAACTGAGGCGCAGAGCTCAAGTGAATTCCCCGAAGTCACCCAGCAGTCTAGTGGCAGAGCCCAGAACAGGTTTCCTGAGTCCCAGCCCAGCACTCTATCCCCTAGGCAACACTGCCTCTGGACTCAACACCCGCCTGTTGCCAGCCAGGATGTTCATGGCTATAACGGACACATTGCACTCTCTATGTGTACGAGTCCTTAGACCCAGTTCCAAATAGGACTTGTGCCACCAGCACCCCAGCTATCATCTAGTATAGAGGCTCACTTCTTCCCCTGCCTGTGATCCTGACTGGAGCAGGTGTGAGGGTCTCCAGGTTTTATGGCTGGCAAATACTGCTGCATGTACGGCACTGGACACCCAGATCCTTTATTTATACACAGAACAGGTGCAGTGTGGGACAGCCTTCCACGCAGACCCACCCCCCGTCTCAACCCTGCTTGGAGGGCTCTCTCAGGAGTGACTTTGGAGCTCAGCCTCCCAGACCCACTCATTCCCTTGCCTCTCTGCAGAGGGGCCAGTCAGCGGCAGCCATTTCCTTCAGCTCCATTAGGTTCTGCATAGAGTTCACCAGGTCACTTCCCAAAGTGTCACCACCTACTATAGCTAGCAGACGATACCAATGAGCCCAGGCCGCTGGTACACTCAGGGCCGACACTAGGGAAAATGGCGCCTGGGTTAACTTGTATTTTGGCACCCCTAGACCCCGCTGCCTCCCTGTTGCCTCCCCACCATGACCCCGTCCTCCAATGCCTCCCACCAATCCCCGCATCAACCCTGGACCACGCTGCTTCCCTGGGCACCAGCCCCTCTGCCTCTTCCTCCCTCCATTGCCCCAAGCTCCCTTCTGTGACCTCTCACCCCAGGCCCGCCCTGCTCTTTGCCTCTTGAGCATGGTGCCCATCTGATCATGACGCCCTGGGTGGTCTTCCCAGTCACCCACCCATAAGGCTGGCCCTGGGTGCACTGGCCAGGGACTCAAACTTAAAGGTTCTGTCTCATCACCCTTCCCCTGAACCATCCAATCTCCCAGACAAAGTGGCTGGAACAGGGTGTGAACTATGCCAGTTTAGCCTCCGTGAGCAGCTACACACTGGCCTCATCTGTCCTGGGGCTGGGCCCCAATTTCAGCCATCAGTGGCCCGCCCCAGGAGAAGCTCCAACTGTTGAAACCTTTAGAATAGACAGGCTAAACTGCTCTTAGCCATGACTGGCTCTGGAGCAGCGCTCACCGCAGTTTATGCCAGTGCCGCTGGAGCTGAAAGAAGCGTGCAAGGTAGATGGCCCCATCTCTCTCTACAGCTTCCCTAAAGTGGGTCAACAAAAAGCGACCACAGTGGCAATTTTGAGTCACAAAACATTTATTTCCTCTTGCTTGCTCCCCACGTACAGAATTTCAAAGCTGCATTTAACCAAGGGGAAAAACCAGAAAAGGAAGTCGCTTATCCCAATGTATCTGAGCTGCAGTGAGCGAATAGCCGTTAAGTGGAAGTTTGGTTAGAAAAAAGCCACACAGATATTGAGACGTGATTACAGTATTTCTGAAGGAGCCGTAAGCAAAGCCACCAACGTGTACAATCCAACCACACAACTCCCCATCTAGCCAGCGGCCCAGAGCTTGGACTATATTTCAAAGCATTTTATAGAGATCTAGACGCAAAAGCCCCATTGATCTTAATGAAAGTGGCACTAAATTATCCAGGTGGTAATTTAATAATTCAGGAGATAATGTTTGGCATGGCCAGCTATGTTTCTGATAAATGTAGCAAAACATTTTCATCTGAATATCTACAGGGGTATTTATTGGCATATTTCACTCATTCACAGCACATGGTGACGTGGCTAATTTGCACTTCCCATTGAGTTCATATAGCAGAGCATAGTCTAATCCAAAGTATGGTGGGTTCACACTTAATAAAACACCAAAGGGAAGATTAAGAAACAGTTTAACAGTTTTAGCAATGACTTGGAAGAAAACATAGAAGCATCACCGAAAGTTTGCAGGTGACACAAAAATTGAGAGAGTGGTATATAACGAAGAGGACAGGTCACTGATACAGAGAGATCTGGATTGCTTGGTAAACTGGGTGCAACTAAACAATATGTGTTTTAATACAGCTAAATGTAAATGGATACATCTGGGAACAAAGAAGGCAGGCCATGTTTTACATGATGGGAGACTCTACCCTAGGAAGCAGGGACGCTGAAAAAGATTGGGGGGGTGCGGTGGATCATCAGCTGAACATAAGCTCCCAGTGCAATGCTGTTGCTACAAGAGCTAATGTGATCCTGAGATACACGAACAGGGGAATCTCGAGTAGGAGCACAGAGGTTATTTTCCTTCTATATTTGGCACTAGTGTGACCACAGCTGGAATCCTGTGTCCAGTTCTGGTGCCCACAATTCAAGAAGGATGTTGCTAAATGGGAGAGAGTTCAGAGAAGAGCCACAGGAATGATTAAAGGATTGGAAAACCTGCATTATAGTGAGAGACTCAAAGAGCTCCATCTACTTAGTTTAACAAAGTGAAGAGGTGGCTGATCAAGTCTATAAGTATCTACAGGGGGATCAGATATTTAAGAATGGACTCCTCAGTCTAGCAGAGGAAGGTCTAACAAGAGCCAATGGCTGGAAGTTGAAGCTAGATAAATTCAGACTGGAAATCATATGTACCTTTTTAATGGTAAGAGTAATTAACCATGGGAACAATTTACCCAAGATCATGGTGGATTCTCCATCACCAGCAATTTTTAAATCCAGATGGGATGTTTTTTCTAACAATTGTGCTCTAGGGATTATTGTGGGCAGCTCTCTGGCTTGTGTGACACAGAAGATCTCACAATGGTCTCTTCTGGCCTTGGAATCTATGTGAGGGAGCATAAATCCGGTGAGAGATATCTAAGGATTCAGTCCAGCTAACACCTTAACCTTGCCTCTGCTGCTTCCTACTGCAAGGCGTTCCGCTGACTGCAATGAGCATGTCCAGCATAGGCAGCAGTGCACTCAGGAGTAAAGTTCCTGCAGAAATAGATCCGTACTCATAGCATCCAAGCACTATAAGGTGGCTAATGGGATTTGGGAGCTCTCTAAGGAGATCAGAACCTGCACCATGGCCCTGAGTCAGGAAAGAACATGAGCCACACTAATTTGAAGCATGTGTTTAAGTGCTATATTGCCCACAGCCGCTTTCCTGACCTGGGTCTAAGAGCACCGCTAATGCTACCACAGCATTTCCTTGGGGCTACATGCTGCATAGGACCATATTTGTTAGTGCAATGCCCAATCCTACGTGAACCCATGTGACTGGGTCACAGGACCCTTGACGGTTGACCCTGATGCAGGGGCTGGAGCTCCTTTTGGGATGGGTACCTAGTGATGCTGGCACAGAGATTCTGAGAGCAGGGGCTCATCCTGCCCTCCTCTGCTCTGAGTTTGTAGCAGGGCCTGGCTGTGACCTTTTGCTGGATCTTTAACAGCAAATGCTTTGCTCCCAACTATGTGTTGAGTGTTTGTGTTAACTGGAGGTTAATAAAAACCAAGACCATAAAAACCAGCCTGGCTAAATATCCCATCCCCTCTCAACTGCTCAGGATTTGCTTCCTTGGTGCCGGTGATGTCATGATGCCACGAGTTCTGGAGTCACCAGAGAATCTCCCAGAAAAAGGAGAGCGGATAATACTTTAATTTCAAGGACTAAAAAGAAGCAAGCAATATCATTTGGGGTGAAGGGGGGAACCTCTGAGGCCTTCGTCTTCCACTGCATACCCCAAGTGTCTTCCCATCGCAGGCGGCTATTAGGTCAGAATCCTTTTAAAATAGAACTCAGTGATCTCTGTCTCGCCTATGCGGTTGGTGATGCGGATGGGCTCGCTGCTCTTCTGGGAGGTGGAGAGAAACCAGCCCGGGTAGGCGGCCGACTCGAAGCGGTGGATGCTGCCTTCAGGAATGTTGTGGAAAGTGAAGCGAGCAGCTTGCTCCTTGTTTTTAAATAATTCCATGATATTCTTATCCTGAGCAGGGAAGAGAAAGGAAGATGCCGTCGCAGGAAGCTGGATTATTTCCTGGGAACAACATTCCCTGGGCGTTTAGCCCTTAGTTCTGCTGACTCATTAAGAGTTCTGCAAGTGTCTGTTATTCCTAACCAGTCTCAGGACCAGCTAGGATAACAATGATCAGCCTACTGGTTATTTGTGCATGGCTCGCTATCTGCGACTGGTCATCAAAGTCACACGCTACTGATCCTGTTCACTGATTGGCTGAATGTAGTTTTATAAACAGGGGACTAAAATCGCAAATATCCCTGTTGGCAGGTGACAATGGATGGTTGTCTATCCCTTCCCCAAACATTTATGGGAACATAAGCCCACTTGTAGGAGGGGCTTACCCGCCTCTGGCTTTGGGCCTATTTGCTGCCTCGGTTTCCCTTTCCTCCCCAGTTAACTGAACTTCACACTGCCAGTGTTTTCTCACTAACTCTCCCCTTTGGGAGTCTGGTTTACTAGCACAAAGTTCTAAACACACAGATCTTCCCCCAACCTTCCTAGGGGGCTCACTGCCTCGGGTCCAGGCCCTGAGTCCTCTCCCTGCTGAGCTGTTCTTCCTAGCAGGTCTCTCTCCCAGCTCTTCCTAGGTCTCCTTGCTGGCTCTTTCCTAGGACTGGAGTGAGCATCCATCCCCAGGTCTGCTCTCCCTGCAGTCTCCTCTGATTGCCCTCATATCCCCCAGGAGGCCTTGTACACAGGGCCAATGCAACCTATTAGGCGACCTAGGTGGTTGCCTAGGAAGCTAGGATTTGGGGGGCTGCATTTTCTTTGACAGTGACCGCGGCATCCGGATCTTCGGCCACCCCGGTCGCTGCCGGCATTTAGGCAGAGGGAGTTGGGGCAGAGGGGCGCAGGGAGGGCCGCCTGCAGCAAGTAAGTGGGGGTGACATGCAGGGGAACTCCCTGCCCCAGCTCACCCCTGCCCTGCCTCCTCCCCGAGCACACTGTGGCTGCTTCACTTCTGCTGCCTCCCAGGCTTGCAGTGCCTAAGCTGATGAGCACTGCAAGCCTGGTAGGTGGGATAAGTGAAGCGGTGATAGCGTGCTCAGGGTGGAGGTGGAGCAGGAGTGAGCTGAGGTGCGGGGGGTGCCTCAGGGTGGGGGAGTGGGGAGCTGCCGTGGGGGGAAGGGCGCAAGTTGGAAATTTCGCCAAGGACGCGAAACATCCTTGCACCGGCCCTGCGTATACATCCCATCACATGACTCTGGTCTTCATTCCCTTCACCCTGGCAGGGTCAGATCAAAATTAAAGGTCAGATCACTCTGTAACTCTGTCCATATGGATGCCCATGAACTGTGCATCGCATGGGACCACAAACATGGCAAATGAGGCACCAGTTCAGAGCTCCAATGCATTTTATTGACCACCATTCCGTCCATATTGGACCAGTTCCATGGTGGGGAGAGAAGATTCCTCCATCAGCTCCGCTCCTGCCAGTGGCAAGGACAAATCCTGCTGAAAGTAAAAACAGCCAGTGCCAGCCTGTGGTTTCAAGGCCTGGGCAAGTGAGCTTGGAAGCTGAGGGGCAGGAGCCGGACCCTGATTCCTCCTGCCCCCTTTGTGTCTCCAAGATGGAGCAGGGTCCAGGGCAGGGCCTGCTGCCCCTTAGCTTCTTGCTGCCCCCGATGGGCACATGGGTCCCACTCACCAAGCTCCTACGTGAACAGCCTTATCCAGGAACCACATCCACCCCACTCAGCCCCCAGCACTTGTCTGATCCACCAGGAGCCCTGCAATGGCTGGACCGGAGCAGCCCACAGCTCTGGCTACTTCAGGATCCTGTCCCTGGTGGGAGCCAGAAGCAGCCACCTGAGAGGAAGGTGCAAATTCTGCTCCTCAAGGCTGGTAGCTCCCCTGCTGAGGACACTCACCTCCAGCTGCAGCTTGGGTTCGGCCGACGTTCCGCATGACAGGCAGCTTTTTCCTTCCTGGACGCCCAGGATGATGGGATTCTGTTTGCCCTCTATGAAGCGGTTGGGCACCACGCTGAGTTTCTCTGCAGGGGGAACACAAGACGACTCAAGTCCCTAGACTGCCAAGAGTCACTTTGCCACAGGGGCAGGGAGAGGCAGCATTGATCCACCCCTCCAAGGAGCAACCATGCGGCAGCCCTTGAACCACAGACCTGGCCCTCTCCTGCCCCACCCTGGCTCCTGCTCTGCATCGAGCTCCCTGGCAGAATCTGCTGGGCTGGGGAAAGCAAGAGGCTCCGCACTCAGATTTCCTCCTTGCCAGGCACCGCCCCGGAGAGGGCATCGCAGCCCTCAACCCCTCTCTGTCTTGCTGGGGGGGAAGCGGCAGGACAGCCAGCGGGAGTAGGAAACGAGAGGGGGTGTGGAGCTCACCGGGGTCCGAGTTGGAGGCCTCGGCCACAAGATTTTTGCTCTGCAAGCGCACGATCTTCTGCTTGGCATCACGCAGGGTGAAGATGAACGGCGTGGGAAGGGTCAAAATAGTGGAACTACCATTGTCTGGATGATGGAGAAAGGCAAAATGTTAATGCAGGACCTTAACTGTAGAAATTCTCCTACAGTGATGAGGATGTCCATCGGAAAGGAATCTGCCCCCTGGCAGCTTCATAGCTCTTTGCACTCCTCCCCTCCATTGCCCTGCAATATCATAGCATTGCCTGGCACCCCATGACCCCTCAGTGTGCACGTTGAATTCAGCTCCTTCCCTCTTAACTTGTCCCCTATAAACTATCCCAGGGAGAGCTTCTGAAAGGAAGCAGGTAACTGCCTAGGCCTTGCTGCTGCCCCTGCATCCCGGTCCCCGGACCATGCTCCAATGATACAGACTGGACTCTAAGAAATTGTATCTCCCTTTTTCTGAGAGTTTTCCCCTGACATCTGACCACAAAGCAAGCTTCTAGATCCCATGGGAGATGGTTTAGATTGCACATAATTCAGAGTATTGGGGCCAGATTCTGTTCTCAGTGTAAACTGGGGATGCAAGCAGAGGTACTGGAACAATTTGTATAGTCAGGGTGCTGAGATCCATTGAACTACACTGTAAACCAGGAGGTGCAGCAGAACCCACTGTAAATGGGTGGACTCACCCCCGCGGCACCTCTTGCTGGTTGCTTCAGGGAATTAACTCGATTCCCGCTACGGAGCACCCTCTGCAGGCCAGTGATCCACCTATCCTCTGCTGGCCCCGGGCCTCTCCCTGGACCTCAGTGCCCCTTTAACTGGGTCTCCCCCCCTCCCAGGGGAACTCCACTCCACTATCCACACTTTGCCTCAGTATTGGCTACTGCCCAGTCCTTGTCTAGCCCCACACCTGGGGCAGAGTGCAGTATCAGCCACTCATCATAGGCAAAGGGGTTTTGGCCTGGCTGCCTTTACCCACTCTCCAGCTACCCCTCTGCAAGCCCAGTACCTTACAGGCCTAGAATTAGGCCCTGCAGCCTGGGGAGTTGCTGGCCTAGGACTTCTCAGCTCCTAAGGCTTTTTCCCCAACCCTGCCTTCCTTTAGGTCCCCTGGGTGAGTCCCCAAGCAGCCAGGCCTGTCTCTCTCTCCCTGTCAGAGACAGACTCTCCTTACTTCTGGCTCCCCTGGCCTTCTTATACAGCCTTGTGGCTCAGTTTGGTGCGTGGCCCCCAGCTGCAGCCACTCCCGCCATCAGCCCAGGCTTCTGGCTCCAGCTACAGCTCCTTGTCAGGGCTGTTTAAACCCCTTCTCTCCCGGAGCAGGAGTCCACCCTGCTACACCACACACCCCACTCCCCGGCGCGTACTCCAGGAGGTGGAGGCCGCTTTGCCGCCCGCTGCTCGGGCCTACCTCGACCGGGTCCTGCGGGAGGGCACGCCCCGCCCACCCCCCACCCCAAGCTCTCCGGACCTTTTCATCGGGCCTCTGCCCCGTAGGCCCGACCGGCCCCCCCGTCCCTTCTCCGCAAGCCGGCTGCACAACCTGCAGCCGGTCCGTTTCCAAACCGCGCCTCGGAAGCAGCTCTACGCGCTCGTGCTCCACACCCTTCACTTCCTCACCTTCGTGTCCCGCCCTGATACGAAGTGGCGGGACCTCCTGCCACCTCTGGAGGGTGAGGAGCCCCGGTGGGTCAGCCTCTACTCCACCCTGGTCCCAAGGCCCACTGGGGATATCAGTTGGCGGCTCCTCCATGGGGCCGTGAGCACGGGCGTGTACTTGGCGCGGTTTACCCCTGTCCCGGACACCTGCCCCTTCTGCGGCGTGAGGGAGACCCTGGCGCATGTTTACTTAGAGTGTGCCAGGTTGCAGCCCCTACACCGGCTCCTCACAGCCATCCTCTTACGTTTCTGGTTACACTTTTCCCCTCACCTCCTTTTGTATGCACTCCCTATCCGTGGCCCCACGAAGTCCCGGGACCTCCTGGTCAACCTCCTCCTCGCCCTGGCGAAAAAGGCCATCCACGCGACCAGGGAGGGGAGGTTGGCCGATGGAGACTCCGGTGACTGTGGGGCTTGCTTCCGCTCCATGGTCCGATCACGCATCCGGGCGGAGTTCCTCTGGGCGGCGTCCACTGGCTCCCTTGACGCCTTCGAGGAGCAGTGGGCGCTGTCCGGGGTTCTCTGCTCGGTGTCCCCGTTAGGTTCCCTCCTTCTGACCCTTTGACCTCACTCCTGTCCCTGTTCTTTTATTAGTTGTCCCCCGAACTCAGTGGGTTCTGTGGCCCTGTGGTTCCTCCCCTTAGGCTGGGGGGGATCCTTTAGCAGTGGGCGGGCTTCGCCCGCCCACTTCCCAGACACCCAATAGGTACACCACACACCCCACTCCCCGGCGCGTACTCCAGGAGGTGGAGGCCGCTTTGCCGCCCGCTGCTCGGGCCTACCTCGACCGGGTCCTGCAGGAGGGCACGCCCCGCCCAGCCCCTACCCCAAGCCCTCCGGACCTTTTCATCGGGCCCCTGCCCCGTAGGCCCGACCGGCCCCCCCCGTCCCTTCTCCGCAAGCCGGCTGCACAACCTGCAGCCGGTCCGTTTCCAAACCGCGCCTCGGAAGCAGCTCTACGCGCTCGTGCTCCACACCCTTCACTTCCTCACCCTCGTGTCCCGCCCTGATACGAAGTGGAGGGACCTCCTGCCACCTCTGGAGGGTGAGGAGCCCCGGTGGGTCAGCCTCTACTCCACCTTGGTCCCAAGGCCCACTGGGGATATCAGTTGGCGGCTCCTTCATGGGGCCGTGAGCACGGGCGTGTACTTGGCGCGATTTACCCCTGTCCCGGACACCTGCCCCTTTTGCGGCGTGAGGGAGACCCTGGCACACGTTTACTTAGAGTGTGCCAGGTTGCAGCCCCTACTTCGGCTCCTCACAGCCATCCTCTCACGTTTTTGGTTACACTTTTCCCCTCACCTCCTTCTGTACGCACTCCCTATCCGTGGCCCCACGAAGTCCCGGGACCTCCTGGTCAACCTCCTCCTCGCCCTGGCTAAAAATGCCATCCACGCGACCAGGGAGGGGAGGTTGGCCGATGGAGACTCCGGTGACTGTGGGGCTTGCTTCCGCTCCATGGTCCGATCACGCATCCGGGCGGAGTTCCTCTGGGCGGCATCCACTGGCTCCCTTGACGCCTTCGAGGAGCAGTGGGCGCTGTCCGGGGTTCTCTGCTCGGTGTCCCGTTAGGTTCCCTCCTTCTGACCCTTTGACCTCACTCCTGTCCCTGTTCTTTTATTAGTTGTCCCCCGCACTCAGTGGGTTCTGTGGCCCTGTGGTTCCTCCCCTTAGGCTGGGGGAGGATCCTTTAGCAGTGGGCGGGCTTCACCCGCCCACTTCCAGGAAACCCAATAGATACACCACACACCCCTAATTCCAGCAGCAGCTATAGGTGCAAGGCCTGTTGTCTGACCCTGCCATGCCCCTCCTCGGTGCTGGGCCGAGGACAAGACTGAGCAGGAATTTGGCTGATGAGAAGGCACAAAAAGGAGTTTTGCCAGGCAGCCCTCTCAGGCCCTGAGATTCTCCTTTATCTGGATCCCGCGCCGAGACCCACCTGTCGTAACAAATCTGTCAAACAAATCCTTCATGTCTTTGTCCTGATTCCCACGGGGTTCACTCAGCCGTCCCCCTGACCCTGCTCCTGGCTGGAATGCCATTGTGGTGGACGTATGCCCGGTGCCTGTCGTGTCCTGGTGGGAGGGCGGTGGCTGGGAAGAACAGATGGACACCAACTCTCAGGCAGGCTGGTCCCATGAGGGGAGCCCCACTAGCCCTACTGAGCCAGGATGGGGGGCGGGGCAGAGCAAGGCTCATCTTTGGCCCACTGCCCCCTTCAGATCTTGGCAGCCAGCAGCACATGGCACGGGGTGTGCAGGGGTGGGACTGAGCCCCACCTGCCAAGCAACCTGATTGACTTGGATCTCAGCTCATTCCTCATCTCATCTCCCGTGGCCCAGTTCCAGGGCAGCTCCCCATGGAATTGCCAAAGGGGATGCCCGCCTCATGGCCGCGGCAGGACGAAGGCCGTGGACCAGCCATTGGCAATGCTGCCGGGGGTGGGATGCTTCCCCGCTAGGGCCTGGCCCAGGATGCAGCCGGGGGGGGCTACGGGTAGTGACCCCTCTCTGCCACTCTGAGAAGGCTCCAGACTGGCTAGCTGGGGCCAGGTTGTCAGCCCAGCTGCACCGACAGGGCTCGGCCAACCCAGGCTGCCCTACGCAGGAGGATCCAGACCTCACAGTGCCCTGTTAGCTGCTGGCAGGATGTGCTGGGCAAGGGGTGTTTCTCCAGCCAGGTAACTGACCCCCCCTTAACCCAGTGGGCCACTGGCAGTCCCACCCCTCGCTGCTCTGCCCCGGACAGGCCCCTGGGGCTAGAGCCAGGGAACAGCCCCTGCAGAGCGGGCCCCAGAGCGGGTCCAGGAGGCCAGGCTGGGTCCCCACCAGAAGGCTGTGCCCCTTTGGGATCCGCTATGGCCCAGCAAATCTGCGTATCTGGCTGCCCCTGCCCCGGGCTCAGCCAGGACTCTCAGCCATTTATACACGGGGCAGGGTGACACGAGTGCAGATCTGTACCGTGTGTGTGGAGGCCGATCCTGCTGCGGAGACGGAGCCCTCAGGGTCACTGGGAAAAGAACAAGGAGCCGTGAGATTTCTCTCCCTTAGGGAGCCAAGGGTCTCAGACATGGGAGCTGCGTCTGCATCACTCCCAGTTTACACCTTGGTAGGAAATTACTGTCTGAGATCGTGAGCGCAGACATTCTGGTGCCGTCCCAGCCCGCCTCCAGGCCCACTGCCCCCACCTCTTCTAGTTTGGCTACTCTCCCATGATTGGGGTGGGGTGAGATCTGATCAGTTCTAGAATTTAGTACTCAGAAATCCCTTCATTTCTTCAACCCTCCGTCTCCCATAGCTAGTTTCTCTACCTTGCAATGTCTCTTTCTCAAGATGTGATGTATGCAATCGTGGTGTAGTAACACACTCCAGCCCGCCCCAGAGGTACAGCCGCAACAGAGTTTATATCCACATCTGCTGTGTTAATATTGCAAAATGCCTCGAAGGATGCAGCATTTCTTGCCAGAGCCATGGTGTCTCCTAAAAGTGTTGTCTATACAATGGTGCAGTGGGGCGACTCCCCGATTCCCGTGGAAAAAGGGTTAAAGTCAGCCCTGGGAGAACGCTGTGGCTGAGAGCTGCTAAGCTGGGCTGATTGGGGAAGCGGCTGCAGCTGGGCCATGCCCCAATCAGGCCACAGCTGGCCTGTATAAAAAGGCTGTGAGCCAGCAGCCCAGAAGTAGTCTTTCTCCAGGCTGGGAGAGAGCAGGGCCTGCCTGCAGAAAGGGTACTGGGAGTAAAGCAGGGCTGGGGAGAGCTAGGGGAGCTCCAGGCTGGCAACTCCCCAGGCTGCAGGGCCTTGTCCAAGGCCCATAGAGGTACTGGAAGGCAGCAGGTCTGACCATCCCTCCCCTTGCCTATGATAAGTGGCTTTTACACTGCAGCCTGCCCCAGGGAGTGGGGGCTGCGTGATGACTGGCAGTAGCCCAGACTGAGGCAAGGTGGAGATTAGAGGGTTGAGGGTTTCCCAGAGAGGGGAGACCCATAGAGACTGGTGAGGTATTGCCAGGGAGCAGGGGCAGCCCCAGGGTAAAGGGGCACCAGGGTCTAGGAGGGACACGGGGCCAGCTACAAGTGAGACACCCACCTCCAGAGGGCACCCAGGCTGGAAAAGGACTAATTCCCTGAGATGACCAGTAGGAGGTGCTGCAAGGGTGAGTCCCACACCTTTACAAATGGGAACAGATTTACCTGGAGACTGTCCTCAGATCCGTTAGTTTTGTGAGATCTCTTGGCAGGGCTGATTCTGAAAAGGAAAGAGAGAATTGTTTCTTTGTGCTCCCCCATCTGTCTGTATCCACCTGCTCTTGGCTTATAGTTAGATTATCAGCTCTTCAGGCTGTCTGTACAGCACCTAGCACAGCAGGAGACTGGGCTGGGACTAGTGCTCCTAGGTGCTACCACAAAATAATAGAAAAGCATCCAGAGGACAAGCACAATAACAAGCAAAGCTAGAGGAAGGACTAAAACCATCTTGGGTGTTGCTGAAGGCCCAGGGTCTAGCAGTGGAGGAGAGGAATATTCCCAGCAGCAGCTCTGTCAACAGCAATACCTGTTGGGCATCTAGTTTGAAGCTCCTTCTGTCACAGGCAGGCTCAGGCTGGGCTCTCTGTAGCGATCACCCAGCTATTTATACTGGGAGGGGTTGTTCTCACGGGAGAGATTACAACATGCAAATAACCCATGCATTAGGAATTCCAGCATGGCTAAAAGATCCTTCTGGAACCAACTGGCAGAGTAGCTGAAAAGAGCCAGATACCAACTCATTCAGGAGATTCACTCTGCAGATCCCCCAACCAGGCTGGCTTCGCGTAGCAGCTGTCCCATTGTAGCTAATCAGCCACAGATAACTCATTGTAGCCCACTGGTGGGAGCGCTAGGTCTGAGCATGCTGAGGTGCACCAAGTGCCCATGAGGACATGGACAATGTGCAGCTCACGTGCTCAGGAAGAGGGCCCAACTCTGCTCCATTACTCCAGTGTAGATCCAGAGTAACTGCACTGAGGACCCCATCCAATGCCCACTGGCCCGGAGAAGAACACTACAATCGCAGCATCACGTCCAGAGGGCGCTTGTCTCCTTTGGTTTTTACTAATTGTTCCCCCTGACCCAGTTCCCTATTGCTTGCTGAGCTTGGCAGGCCCAGGACACCTGTAGTGGTCCCAGCAGCAGCAAAGCTGCAATCACGTGACCACTTGGTGAGCTTGAACTAGGATAGGGGTAGGCAACCTATGGCACGTGTGCCAAAGGTGGCACGCGAGCTGATTTTCAGTGGCACTCACACTGCCCGAATCCTGACCACCAGTCCGGGGGCTCTGCATTTTAATTTAATTTTAAATGAAGCTTCTTAAACATTTTAAAAACCTTATTTACTTTCATATATAACTAAACTATTGTATGTATAGACTTATAGAAAGAGACCTTCTAAAAATGTTAAAATGTATTACTGGCACATGAAACCTTAACTTAGAGTGAATAAATGAAGACTCGGCACACCACTTCTGTAAGGTTGCCGACCTCTGGACTAGGAGATGCCATGGGGAGTCTCTAGTGCAGGTGTGTAACCCACTGGTGAGCGCGTGTTCCAGGGCCCCTCTGTGCCCGATCCACAGAGGAGAGGAGCCTGGGATGGCCTCAGCAAAGATACGAGGCTAGGCCAGGTCCCGAGGCAATGACAATTCCCCATGGAGGGTTACGCTTGAGATCGGTCAGCGAGCTGGTATTTAATAGGGACTTACTGATTTGGTTCAAGGCTAATTTTGTAATCAGAACGTCTTGTGGTACTAAATCAAATGCCTGCCAGAAGCTTGTTTTGTTAACACAGCTACATTTGTGAGCCCAACGTGTAATCTCATTAGGAAAAAAAATCAGATTTAATTGACAAGACCTGCTTTTCATGCTGACTGGTGCATATTATCTTGTCGTCTAGTAACTCTTTGTTCGTTTGATTCTGGATCAGCTTGGGATGGACATCAGGCTAATTGGCCTCTAGTGACCCACATCATCCTATATAAATATTGGCCCATCACAAGCTTTGTGTGGTCCTTCATACGGGGAAGGGAAAGAACCCCCCTTCGTGGCTGTAGAAGCCCCACCCCCACTCTGCCCTACCCGTCATGCTTGCTCTCTGAGAGGGGCACATCCAATGGATCTGTGCAGTCACAGCTATCACTGGGACCCTTCCCCAGCTGCCCCCCAAGCTCGTCTGTGGCAGTGTGGATTAAGCCTCCTGGAGCAAAGAGCTGCAGCATGCAAGTGTGCAGACACCCCATCCTTCCCTTTACACACTGGAACGCCCAGGCTGCTTTGGGGTCCGGGCCCCGTCCCCACTCATTCCATTCCCCTCTCCCTCTATCATTTGCTCTCCCCCACCCTCACTCACTTTTACCAGGCTGGGGATGAAGGCTCCAGCTGGAGTTGCAGGCTCTGTGGTGGGGCTGGGGATAAGGGGCTTGGGATGCAGGAGGGGGCTCAGGGCTGGGGCAGGTGGTTGAGGTACAGGGTGTGTGTGGATTCTGTGGTGGGGCCAGATGTGACATTATTGACATGAAGTGGGACCGTATAGATCATTGTTGCAACCAAGGTCCTGTAGTGGCACCAAATCTGGTACAAAGGAGGTCAAATAAGGTGTCTAAGACAAGGTTATGGGTTGCTGGTTATGATTATGCTGTCTGGATGCATGTATCATTTTTGTATTTAAAGTCATAAGTATTGGCTGTAGACTATCTGTATTTCAAAATTATGCTGTGCTTCTGGGAGACTTCCCACACAAGTTGATGTCAGCTCTGCCTAGCCTGCTTGATGGCCCATTAAGGACCATCAGCTATACAACTGGCACACTGAGAGAAGGCAAATACGCCTTGAGACTCAGCAAAATATGCAGGGACTGGCCCATGTGACTCCAGACTCCATTTTGCTGTAATTTTCCACAGTAAGAACAAAGAGGTTCTTACACTTGGAAAAGACTATAAAAGGCTGATGCCTCATCTCCATCTTGTCTTCAATCCTGCTTCTTACCTCTGGAGGAACCTTGCTACAAACTGAAGCTCTGAACAAAGGACTGAATGACCCATCCCAGCTGTGGATGTTCCAGAGACTTGATTTGAACCTGCAGTTTATTCCATCACTGCCACAAGCCTGAACCAAGAACTTGGCCATTACAGTATGTCATTGATTCCATTTAACCAATTCTAGCTCTCGTCTATATTTCTTTCTTTTATGAATAAATGTTTAGATTTTAGATTCTAAAGGATTGGCAACAGCATGATTTGTGGGTAAGATCTGCGTTGTATATTGATCTGGGTCTGGGGCTTGGTCCTTTGGGATCACAAGAGCCCTTTTTTCTTTTACTGGGGTATTGGTGGTGATACTGGGAAACTGGAGTGTCTAAGGGAATTGCTTGTGTGATTCGTGGTTAGCCAGTGGGGCGAAACCAAAGTCCTTTTTGTCTGGCTGGTTTGGTTTGCCTTAGAAGTGGAAAAAACCCAGCCTTGGCCCCAGCCCTGCTTTAAGCAATTTGTCCTGAATTGGCACTCTCAGTCAGGTCCTGCCAGAACCAGCATCATTACACCAGGGATGAGAGGTTTGGGGTGAAGAAGGGGGCTCAGGCTTGGGGTGTTGGGGAGGCTGCAGGCTCCAGGAGTTTGGGTACAAGAGGGGACTCTGGACTGGAGCATGGGATTGGGGTGCGGGAGGGGGTTCAGGATGCAGGGTCCCAGTAGCGCTTACCCAGGAAGCGGCCACCAGGTCCCTGCAGTGCAGCCCCTAGGCGTATGGGCGGCCAGGGAGGCTCTGTGTGCTGCCCGCAGGCATCGCCCCTGCAGCTCCCATTGGTTGTGGTTTCTGGGCAATGGGAGCTGTAGAGCTGATACTAGGGGGCAGGGGCAGCACATGGAGCATCTCTGGCTGCCTATGAGCCTAAGGGCCGCAAGGACCTGGCAGCCACTTCCAGGAGCTGTGCGAAGCTAGGGCAGTCAGAGAGCCTGCCTTACTTGAAAGCCCCTGCTGTGCCGCCGACCGGACTTTTAACAGCCCAGTTGATGGTGCCGACCGGAGCTGCCACGGTCCTTTTTTGACTGGGTGTTCCAGTAAAAAACCAGACACCTGGCAACCCTGTTCCCAATAGCATCTCCGAGCAGCTGGCCCCTCCCATGCGTTTGTCATCTTCCTCGTCATTGTGGAAGGCAGGACGGAGCAGAGTCTACGCAACAGGAACAACGCATGGCTTGAAGGGGAGACCAGCCCACTAACTCAACCTGCTTGCTCAAGAGTTGTAAACACTGGGCCTGCCTGAGCGTGCTTCGCTTCCTTAGCAGTCAGGATTTGACGAATTTCCTACTCATCCTGAG
Source organism: Gopherus flavomarginatus (assembly GCF_025201925.1). Lineage (NCBI taxonomy): Eukaryota > Metazoa > Chordata > Testudines > Testudinidae > Gopherus > Gopherus flavomarginatus. The sequence continues at coordinate 150,714,895 of NC_066618.1, read as the reverse complement.
AGTCATCCTGGACAGGGTGAGGCCTGAACTTTGTCATCTGCCTCTGAACTTTGCAGTGGAGAATCAAACACAAAACACCTGCAAAACAAACACCTCTCAGGTCTTCACCTACTGCAAAGGAACCAAAGCCCCATTTTTTTAATGTCACAGGTCACCCCAAAACTCCCTCTAGTGTTTGCCACCCTGTACTGCATCTACTCCTGCCTGCTCTAGTCCATTGCAAAAAGCCTGTATACATTTCCTTGTCCTTGTGACTCAGCCACGCCGAGAGACCCCCTGTGGCCTTAGGCAGCGGGGAATGGGCCCAGTTGGCTCTGGCAGTGTGTGGAGATTCCCAGGCAGCACCGTCACCTCTACATGCCTGCCTCTCCAATTTGTTTCTTTGTCCTTTTTGCTTGGTTTATTGATGGGTGTAAATAGTCCCCTTCTGCCCTCTCCCCCCTCGCACACCTGGGAACATCACTCACCTCTACCGAAGGATGCAGCACAGCAAGGCAGGCTCCAGTCCAGCTCCCCTCAGTCCCTTCGGTTCTGCTCCTGGGACGCAGCTGGGGAATGGATAGAGTTGGCCCATCACTCATACTTCTGCTTACTGTTTCCTGCCTGGTTCTGTGACGCATGGGGATCCTTTGCAGACAGCTGAGAACTGTCCAGGTTCTCTGCTCAGCATCCTCCTTTGGCGCCCTCCCTTGGACCTCCGCCACCATCAGTTTTTGTCCCCTGAAACCTGTTGTTTTCTGGGTCTTGCTGAGGGGTCAGTTGCAGGGGTGGGTCTTTAGTTCTAGGTGGACCCAGGATTCATATAGGCCTGTCTGGTTCTGCTCTGACCTGTGCCACCCTGGCTGTGCTTTTTTAACCCCTCCTGAACACCCCATAACAAGTCTGGGAAAAGGTGATCTTTGGTGCTGGGTGAATGACAGATGTTTGCTCTGTTAACTGGCCCTTTCCTGCTCTGTGGATCTGTTCCCCAGCTGTCCCATGCTCACCTGCAGCATTTACAGAGCTAAAAGATTTTCATCTACTCCCATTAGCTCCACAAGAACCAACCCTGCCCTGGATGAGGGGGCTAACCTGCAGCCTGGTTCGCACATCGACAACAGTCGTTCCTGCCGTGGGAATCTTTCTGGGGGTTGATGCAAGGGCCGGGAAGAACCCAGCTTAGCTCTCAGATCCCAGAGTGGGTTTGGAGGGAGCTTTGACCTGGAGTCACAATAAACATGGAGCCCATGATCCTCTTCCGACTGTCACTTTTCAGCACAAAGCCTCTCTTTAACTGCCAGTGCAGCTGAATCTCTCGCTCAATTACGCAACACCCGCTGGATCTGACAGTTTGCCTGCACTGGTTCAGCTTGTGGCAGTTCCTCTTGCAGACCTACAGCTAGTTGTAACCGTTCATCCTAAATGTTCTTCTGGAAGTTGCTCAGGAAAGGCAAGTGGTGTTGGCGGGTTAGTCCCCCACCTGCTTTGTTTTTAGCACTAATGGATCCATGTTGTGCAGCAAATATCTCAACCGGCCGGAGATGGGACACTGGCTGGGGAGGGCTCTGAATTACTACAGAGAATTCTTTCCCAGGTGTCTGGCTGGTGAGTCCTGCTCACATGCTCAGGGTCGAACTGATCGCCAGATTTGGAATCAGGAAGGAATTTTCCCCAAGGTCAGATTGGCAGAGACCCTTGGGGGGTTTCGCCTCCCTCTGCAGCTTGGGGTCTGAGTCACTTGCAAGTTTAAACTAGTGTAAATGGTGGAGTCTCTGTAACTTGGGGTCTTTAAACCATGATCTGAGGACATCAGTCATTCAGCCAGAGGTTCTGGGTCTGTTACAGGAGGGGGTGGGTGCGGTTCTGTGGCCTGCCATGTGCAGGAGGTGAGACTAGATGATCAGGATGGACCCTTCTGACTGTAAAGTCTGTGAGTTTATCAGAGCTAGGACCAACACAGAAGCCAAACACTCCAGGCTCTGAGAATGTTTGGAATCCAGATCTGAAGGCAGTAGCTCAGACACTGTCGTTACCAGCTGCTTCTGACTGAGGCGTATGGCGTAGGGAATCCAACATACATCCACAGCCCTGTGCAGTTTGTGCGTGAGAGCCATGTCTTTCCTCTGGCACTGTCCCAGGCACCTCCCTCTGGCGTGCAGGGCTGGGCTAATGAGTGTGAAAGAGAGGAAATGAGATCACACAAGGTGAATCAAACAAGGCTCAGCCCAGAGATTGCAAAAGAGGTTACAAGAAGCCAGGGGCCCTGGTGTTGCCCCAGGCCCTGCTCCCTGACTAACGACAATTGCCCTGAATTTCCTCCATTACTACCTGAGCAACTTCTGCATAGAGAAGTGTGAGCAAGTCAGAACGACTTCCCCTCGTGTGCTAACATGACCCTACACATCCTTCCCCACAGCCGGGTCTCTTCTCCTCAAGGGCAGGACAAGTCTAGCATTATTTCTGTCCAACACAATCTCCGTCACTGGACCCTCACCCCCCACCAGTGTCCAAAGGACAAGGACACCCCCCAGCATCCCAGCGGAGCAGTTCCCATGACACTGAGGGGACACTGGACTGTACAGCCCTGCCAGAGTGCCCAGTCCCCTCCTGCTCCTAGCCAGGAACTGCAGCTGGTTCCCCTGCACCGAGGGAGTTACTGTTCGGAGCACTGATCAGCAGCAGGCCCTAACGGGCCCAATCTCCCTGCCTTTAAGGGAATGGGAAGCTTCTAATGGGAGCGAGATTAGGCCATGCCAGAAGCTCCCTAGAAGTGGGAGGGCCAGAGGCCTCTGGACCGTGACCCCACCCCGCTCCATCCTCCCCCCGAGGCCCTGCCCACACCCCACCTCTCTCCCCAGGGCCATGCCCATGCTCTGCCCCAAAGCCCTGCCCTGCCTCTTCCCTGAGGCCCTGCCCTCGCTCCACCTCTTCCCACTCCCGCTCCACCCGTTCCTCTGAGGCCCCGACTGCGACTGACACCTCTCCGCAAGCTCCTCCCTGCCATCACTTACCCTTAAAGCCCCTGCCCCCCCCCCATTCCAGTGCCCCTGCCTTGCATAATCTCAGTACTGCAGCCGTCTGCCCGGCCTCACCAGTTCCAGTGCTTTGCCGATTTGTTATCCTCACCTCTAGCATTCTTCTGCCCGAACGCAGACTGTAACCTTGTCAGGGCAGGTCTCTGCCCGCACCCAGGCCAGCGCGCTCATCGGTGTGTGCACCATATGGGGTGGAGTTCAGGATCCCTGACAGTAGGCCCACCTGCTAGAGGGGAATGACAACAGATCTGTGAGCCCAGATCCTCTGCAGAGCTGAGCCATAAAGTCTAAAGCCAGAAGGGACCACAGTGGTCATTTAGTCTGATCTCCTGCACAGAACAGGCCAGAGAACTGCCCTGCATTACTTCCTGCTTGACCTTGAGCCAATCTGTTAGAAAAACATCCCAGCTTGAGTTTTAAATGATCCATGATGTACCCTCCACCCCAGCCCGGGGTATATTTTTCCAATGTGGAATTGCTCTCACTTTTAAAGATCTGCACCGTGTTCCCAGTCTGAATTTGTCTAGCTTCACTCTGCTTATTAGGGCTTTGGCTGCTAGATGGGGGTCGCCGGATCAGATTCATCGCCAGCTGCAGGTGAGTGACACAAGCCTCATTGAGGCAAACGCAGCGCAAATGAGGGCTGATCTCAGATGAGGTTGTCAGCTCTTCAGGGCAGGGGCTGTGGTTTTGTCCTGGGTTTGTACAGAGCTGGCACAATGGGGTTCTGGTCCAGGACAGGGGCTGCTGGTCAGTCCAGCACTCCAGGTAATCAATAAGAGGTAGAGTTATGCCTGTGCAAATTAAGAAGCATTTAGTGTTACTGACACCAATTCAGCATCGTCCCTCACCGGGGGTGCTGGAACAATGTGCATAGTGGGGGTGCTGAGAGCCATTGAGCCAAACTGTAAACTCTGGATATAGTGGAAACCACTTCAGGCCAGGGGGTGGTGCTGCACTCCTAGTTCCAGCACCTCTGCCCCTCACTAAGCCATCTCCCAGCTGGCCGGCAGGAGCTGCTGAGTGTGCAGACCAATAGCTCTGTGCCGGAGGTGCATGCTCAATCTACTTCCCCTTCCAAGTGTTGCCTCATTGGCTTTCCCTTTTTTATTTACTGAATCCCCTCACTAGTCAGTTTCAAGTGTGCTGGTATAAATCACAGAAATGCTAGGCTGGAAGGGCCCTCGACAGAACATCTAGTCCAGTCCCCTGCACTCAGGCAGGAGAAAGTAAACCAAGACTAGCCCTGACAGGGGTTTATCCAACCTGTTCTTAAAAACCTCCAATGACGGGGATTCCACAACCTCCTCTGGGAGTCTAGTCCAGAGCTTAACTACCTTTAGAGACAGAAAGTTTTTCCTGCTATCTAACCTAAATCTCCCTTACTGCAGATTAAGCCCATTGCTTCTTGTTCTGCCTTCAGTGGACGTGGAGAACAGTTGATCACAGTCCTCCTTCTAACAGCCCTTAACATGATTGAAGACTGTTATCAGGTCTCCCCTCAGTCTGCTTTTCTCAAGACTAAATGTGCCCAGTTTTTTAACCCTTCCTTACAGGTCAGGTTTTCTAAACGTTGACCATTTCTGTTGCTCTCATCGCTACGCTCTCCAGTTTGTCCCCATCTTTGCTAAAGTGTGGTGCCCAGAACTGGACACAGAATCCAGCTGAGACCTCACCAGCGCCAAGTAGAGTAGGACAGTTACCTCCAGTGTCTTACATACAATGCTCCTGTTCATACACCCCAGAATGGCATTAGTCTTTTTTACAACTGCATCACAGTGTTGGCTCATATTCAATTTATGATCCGCTATGACCCCCAGATCCTTTGCAGTAGTACTACTGTCTAGCCAGTTATTCCCCATTTTGTAGTTGTGCATTTGATTTTTTTCCTTCCTACATGCAGTCTTTATTCAATTTCATCTCATTGATTTCAGACCAATTCTCCAATTTGTCAAGGTCATTTTGAATTCTAATCCTGTCTTCCAAAGTGCTTGCAATCCGTCCCAGCTTGGTGCCATCTGCAAATTTTATAAGCCTACTTCCCACTCCATTAATGAAAATGTTGACTAGTATCAGACTGGGATTGACCCCTGTGGGGCCCCACTAGATGCATCCCCCCAATTTAATAGTAAACCATTGATAATTACTCTTTAAGTAGGATCTTTCAACCAACTTTGCATCCCCCTTGTAGTAATTTCACCTAGACCACATGTCCCTAGTTTGCTTATGAGAATCAAATGGAACTGTGTCAAAAGCCTTACAAAAATCAAGCTGTTAATCACATCTGTAGCTCACCCTCCCCATCCACTAGGCCAGTAACCCTGTCAAAGAAGGAGATTAAGTTGATTTGGCATGGTTTGTTCTTGACTAATTGATGTTGGCTATTCCTTATAAGCCTGTTATCCTCTAGGTGCTTACGAACTGATTACTTAATAATTTTTTTCCTGTACCTTTCCAGGTATTGAAGTTAGATTGACTGGTCTATAATTCCTTGAGTCCTCATTTGCCCACATTTTTAAAGATAGGTGCTATGTTTGCCCTTCTCCAGTACTCTGGGACCTCGCTCATCCTCCATGAGTTCTCAAAGGTAACTGCTAATGGTTCAGAGATTGTTGCAGCTAGTTCTTTAAACAGTTACAGAGCATTTCATCAGGCCCTCCTGAACTGAATATATCTAACTTATCTAAATAGACTTGAACCTTCTCTTTCCCTGTTTGGGCTTGTGTTTCTTCCCCCTTGTTAACATTAATTGTGTTAAATATCTGGTCACAATCAACCTTTCTAGTGAAGACTGGAGCAAAGAAGGCATTAAACATCTCTGCCTTTTTGATGTCATCTGTTATTAGCTCACCTTTCCTGCTAAGTAGTGAACCTACACTTCCCGTGTCTTTCTTTTGCTCCTAATGTATTTAAAGAACCTCTTCTTATTGCCTTTCATGTCCCTGGCCAGGTGCCTTAGCCTTTCTGATTTCATCCCTACATGCTTGTACTGGTCTTTTGCACTCCTCCTTAGCAATTTGTCCCGGTTTTCACTTTCACTTTTCTGTAGGGATACTTTTTTATTTTCAGGTAATCAAAGAGCTCCTGTTGGAGCCAAATCGACCTCTTGCTATTCATCCTAGCTTTCCTTCACAGCAAGCCCCACTGATCTAACACGGGCCGTTTCTGAGACATGACTCAGCCAACACCTGTTAACCTAGCAGGGCCAGTCCTGCTCCCCCTGTACCTCAATGGGAATTTTGCTATTGACCTCAACAGGAGCAGGACTGAGCTCACCTTCTCCAAGTCCCGAGATCTCAGACCCACTCATCTGATGCACCTCACTCTTTCCCTCCAGCTGCAGAACACAGGTGCATTGTGGCAAGAGCCAGGGAACATTCTGAAGGAACTTGGGGCTGGTCTGGGTTGAGGACCCCCTGATATAGTGTGACGTACTTCCCCAGGGTACAATCTGGAACTAGGGTATCACTGAGCCCTCTGTCTCACCAGCCTGAGCTCCCTCTCACACTGTGATAACGTGACATGCTGCAAACCTCTCCAGAAACTGTACTTAACACAGACATTCATAGGCAAGGACACACCTAGCTGCGTTACATGAATGTTTTTGCCAGCCACTCATGCACCAACACTAGGGAGGCTCCAGCCAATTCCCCACAGCTCCCCAGTCTAGGACCCCAGAATTGTACCATCCTGCCCTGGTCAAAAGCCTGATCAGTTCATAAGTTTATAACTCATTCTGCCCCTCCCTCTAAGTGGAGAGGACATGCACAGGTTTTTGTTAACTGAGCTAAGATTTTTTTCATGCACTTCACTCAAACCACACTGCTTTTAGGTAAAATATACAGCAGATTTATTAAATACAGAAAGATTTTAAGTGATTATAAGTAATAAGTATAAAACAGATCAAAGTTGATTACCTAAAAAATAAAGCAAATTCACAATTTGAGTTCTATTAACTAGAGAGGATTTAAATTAAGCAGTGTCTCACCCTGATGGTACGAACAGTTCACCAATCTTCCACACACAGGCTGGGGTTCCTCCTTTCCATCCTGGGACCCCCCTCCCCAATCAAAGTCTTTGTCCTCTAGCCATGTTTCCAAGGGGGAGGGGAGTGAGCCCAAGTGACAATGTCACTTCCCCCTTTTAGAGTTTCTTTCATGGGGAGGGAACATCATTATTCCAAGGAGAGTTCCCAGCCCAGCTGTGGAAAAGTACAGGCAGAAGATGGAGTCCACTATCACATGATCTAGTCACATGTCCTTGCATGCTTTGATGAGTCATGGCAGCCATGATCCATATACTAGCTCAAGCATTCACAGGAAGGCCCAGGTGGTGGGGATGAGCTCCCACTAAGGCCCATTGTGTTATCTGATGGGCCATCAACTTTGAATAGACCATTCACAATGTGCTGCCTAAACTGGATGTAAACTAGCTTGTGGGTGTCACCCCAGGAGCAAACACATTTGAAATACTGACAGACAGTCACTATTCATAATTTCAGATACAATGACAGCACATACAATCCAACAGGATAGTAATGTGCAACAGATCAAGAATTTTAGACTAATACCTCACAAGGCCTGCATTGTACTAAACATATCATAATCCTATCTCAATAGTAAATATGAGGGTGCCAGGATGTCACATATAGACACACTGAACCAGTGTAAAATGAGGCTTGTGCTGGTGCATCTGACTGGGCCAGCACATCTGCACTGGTGGATTGCATCAGTGTTGCTGCACTGGGGTCAAAAAAAAAACCCAGTTTAGAAGGGGCCTTAGGGGGGAGGGTGGAAGCACATGGGAACCTTACTGTGTCGAGACCCCCATCCTTCTCAACAAAGGGGTGAGAGCACCTTTATCTCAGCAGAGGAAAAGGAGCTATTTGATTTTCTCTCTGCCTATACAAAGTGGCGATCCGGGCAGTATCCGGGCATAGGTTCCTTCCCAGGGTTCTGATGGGGAGTTTTGCAGGGGAAAAGAGGGGAAGTTGTAGCTGTGGTCACACTGTGACTTCAGTTGCAGAAGAACAGGAAAGTGCTCGCAGGCTATAATGGGTTGCTGGTTTGCAGCTCGCATGCAGGTCAGGAAGTAGGAGGCTGGGATATTTTTTTATTTGCAGAAAGTGTCTGTTCTGGAACCCCAAGCTGGGCCTAAAGCCGTGACGCATGGGAACCCAGCGGCCACGGTCACTCTGAGTTCAGGAGACGTATCCAACTTTCTCTGTGACTCACAAGAGGAAACCGATGGTGTAAGTGTCCTGTCCTAGTTAGCAATAGCAAAGGAGCCCAGCAGAGCCATGTCCGCACTGCAGGTCAAGCTATGTTGGACGGTTCCAAGTGACCCAGTTATATTGGCTGTTCTAACCCCTGAGTGTTGGGTCAGACCCTTTTCCAGTTGGGGACCTGCTCCCCATCACACTCTGCCAGGTCCTTGTTCTTCACATAGACCCTGCATCCAATGCTGCACTCCCTGACCGGCAAACCCTTCTCTCTGCCATGTTGTCTAAGAGTCTATGATACAGAGCCTGTGTAATTTCACAATGAAGCCTGGTCTCTATGCTGAAAAGTTTTGCTGCTAGATCTGTGTTGGCCTGGGGGCGGGGGGTTGGGGGAGTTTCCTCTGACATAGCTGTGCCGGCAAAAGCCCTAATGGAGACACGGTTATAGCATCAGTAATGGGCTCTTCAACCTAGCAGAGAAAGGTCTAACATGACACAACAGCTGGAAGTTGAAGCTAGACAAATTCAGACTAGAAATAAGGCACTAATTTTTAGCAGGGAGGGTAATTAGCCATTGGGACAATGGACCATTGAATCCAAGGGCCATTGTGGATTCTCCATCATGGACCATTTTTAAATCAAGCTTGGATGGTTTTCTAAAAGATCTGCTCTAGGAATTATTTTGAGGAAGGTCTCTGGCCAGTGTGATACAAGAGCTCAGATCAGCCGATCACAATGGTTCCTTCTGGCCTTGGAATCTATGAATCTAGATCAGGGGTTGGCAACCTTTCAGAAGTGCTGTGCCAAGTCTTCATTTATTCACTCTGATTTAAGGTTCTGTGTGCCGGTAATACATTTTAACGTTTTTAGAAGGTCTCTTTCTCTAAGTCTATAATATAGAACTAAACTATTGTTGTATGTAAAGTAAATAAGGTTTTTAAAATGTTTAAGAAGCTTCATTTAAAATTAAATTAAAATGCAGAGCCCCCCCCAGACCGGTGGCCAGGACCCGGGAAGCGTGAGTGCCACTGAAAATCAGTTCGCATGCCGCCTTCGGCACCCGTGCCATAGGTTGCCTACCCCTGATCTAGATTAAAGCTAGCTCTGGTTTGTCTACTCAAGCAGCAATTACACCTCATGATTGCAGTATAGACATAATGTAAGATACTTATCTATCATCACCATAGTATCTGAGCGACTCATCACACCTCTGCAAGGCAGGGCAGTGCTATTATCCCAGATGTAAGCCAGGGTCTGAATGAGCACTCTCCTGCCAGCTATTAACGAACTGGGGGAAGAGACCACAGGAGCAGGTCTCATTTGCATAGACACACCTACTTTGCCAAGCTGATAAGCAGTCAGATTTGCTTTGCCAAAGTGATCAGTTCTGGCTGTTTTGGGTTAGAGTTCACTTAAGTCTTGGACGAATTGATGGTAATGAAATGTTTTTCTTATTGTCTGACTAATGGGCAGCAGATCTGTATTCAGAGCTGGTCAAACTCAGCTGAGGCCTCTTGTAGCTGTTTGGTGATCACTAGAGCTGAAATCGCCAATAAGCTAGGACCTGGTGTGGGGACAGTGTTGGGATGAAATGCAGCAGTGAGGTTCTCCTCGCCCAGTGAAATCACTAAGAACTGGGATAGGTGGGGGAACCTCAGAATACAGAGGCTGCATTACTTGCCTACTCCCACCTGGAGTCTGGGATTTCACTGGCTGAAAGATTTGCCAAAGGTCACACAGGGTAGAGCTGGTATTGGAACCCAGGTCTCCTAAGTCCTAGGTGTGCACCCTACCATTAGGCTATCCTGCTTCCCTAGGCCCAGTAACTTCAATGGCACTGCACTGAGTTCCCCCGCGGATGCTATGGCTGACAGTTCTAAAGCGATGCTGGGCAGAAGGATGTGGTGTGTGGATGGGTAGTTCCCTGCCCGTTCTCCTGCCACAGCGTGAATTCCCCAGTGGCAGAGAAATGCCCATATTGCTCTTTGGCAAGATTGCGCAAGCGAAGGCACTTCCATCGCAGTCTCACTTCCCTCCCAGAGGGGATTTTCAGTCTCTTCCTCACCGGGTGTGTGTCACTTTAGGGCAATTCCGGGTTTTCCACAGCAGGAAAGATGGCAAATAAAGGATGCTCCTTGGGGTGGCTCCTGCTTCACCCATCCATCCACCCACCCTCAGCCTTCTCAGCAGCCAGAGAGGTGGTCATGCTGCTACAGGCATTGCTGGGTTTCCAGCCCCCTCTTATTTGCACCTGGATATTTCCTTTGGCCCATTATAAATCAAGGTCATTTGGATTTGGGATTTTGAATGCTCACAGCGTTCAGGGGGAGGGAGGGCAGCTTGGATCAGGGTCCCTGTTTCTCAGCAGAGATTTCCATGGCAAAGAGAGGGCTGGAGTGATCTACGGTCACAGGTGCATCAGTTTAATTACACTCGTTGTTAGTAGATTACATTCTCTTTGCAAGGGACATGGCAGGCGATTTACGACCAGGCTGTGGAGCAGGAAGAATCCAAACTGACCCGTTCTTGGGAACAAGCCTGCGACACAGAGGCTGTGGGAGCCAGGCTCCCCAAGAAGTTCATCACATGTTGTTCCCTTGCTATTCTCAGCCACAGCTGTCAGCATTAGCCCGCAGCAAACCTCCCAGCCTCTAGTAGAGATCAGCAAGGATTTCTGGCAGCTGTGGCCCCAAAGGGCCAGTCTGTGCCTGGCTGTGTGAAGGTAGGAAGAGACCCCAGCCTGCCTCATGAACAGGGCCAGATTAGGGTTATGAGGGGCCTAAGGCTAATGGGAGGGAAGGGCCTAAGTATGAATTACATATTGCAAAAAAAATTATGAAGTCATCAAACTTGTATCTACATACATATTTACATATTTCTTTATGTAAAATTAACAAGTTTATTCTACTCTCATGACACTCAGATCTTCAAACAAACCATTTCCCCCCACTAGCTTTAGCTGTGGCAAAGTCATGAATGATGTCATCATAATTCAAAGACCTGATGATTTCATTCCCAGTGCTCAAGAGGGACAAAGCACCAAAATGCACTTGAGACATGGTGGATCGAGGAAATTTTTGCACTTGTTAGAAGAGAGCAGGAACGTTCTCCACCACAGCTAGTGATCATTAATGACAAATGCAGCCATAAGGCAGTTTCAACATTTGGGAAACATTCAATCACACAAATGTTCAGTGACTTGGTACATACAAATACATTTGCTTTTGTCATCTTTTCTCTCTTTATCTGAGGGTGATGTGAATTCAACAAATTGAAGAAATTCTTTAGTAAAATCTACTGGGAGATCATCTGGGTACTTCTGACACAGACATTTGATACCTTCACTGACTTCGGAACTTGAAATGTTAGGGAAAAAAAGTTTGTCAGTACACTAAAGGTTTTCTTAATATTTTCATAAGCCTTGATCCGATCTTCTAATGAACTCTTCAGTTGGTCGATGATTGTGATGAAGGTATTAACTCTGGAGGCCTCCTTGTCACTGAATGAGTGGTCAGTTGTATCATTGCATGTCTTTTGCCGCGTTTGGCTGCCTTGTACTCATGGTTAGCAGTCCTTGCAGCCCCCTGAATTTCATACTCATCAAAACTATCCTGCATTTGTTGAAGAACAGTTCCAAGTCTCCTCATTAGGTTTACAGCAGTGGAAAGGTCAATTTGAGCACTTTGCAAGCTTAGACTGCACCTGCTGAATGGCTGAAGTACATCATTCCAGACCTCACACAAAATACCAGTTTCCAAAGTGCGCATTGCGTCACTCAGGTTCTTTGCATCTTTTCTTGTTGCTGATTTTTTAGATTCATTATTCTTGATGCTCTCTAGCGCTTCAAGGATGTTGGGGTATCTCAGAACAACTGCATTCATAGCTTCAGCTAACTGACAATGTATGCTGCTCACTCATTGCATGATTGGTAATATATACAGTATTCTTCCAATCATTGAAGCCTTCGCAGAACATGCCCCACTTTTTGGTATCAGAAAACAGGTGGCAATAAAAACAGTACACTTTCTTCTTAGAAGGCAAATAGATGAACAATTCTCGTGTGCCAATCTGTTTGTTAGGCTTTACATAGTCAAACATTGATTTGATCGGATAACGATTCTTATTGGTGTACTCTTGCTTTGTCAATGAAAAGTCAGAATCTAGATTCTGGCATTTCTGTGGGCCCTTCTCAGTCCAATATCCAGTGAAGTCTTGAGAAGTCATGTCCCACTCGCCTGGATCATTGGAGAAGGATATTTTTGTATTACTATCACTGGGTAAGTCTTCAGAAGAGTGGGGTCACACTGCAGCTAGAGAAGTCACAGGAGGCTGCTCCTTTTCATCAGGCGCAGGTGCAGCATATTCACTTGGGCAGGTATTTGCCTGGATTTCCTCACAACCAGATTTAGTAGGAGGAAAAAACGTTAGGGGAGAAGTTCCTTCCAGCACTGCATCTTGTCTTTGCCATCTTTCTTTGGCCTCCTTCAATTTTTACCATCCTCTTTTCTTTGAGATGGTTTCTATTGCCCAGTGTAGGCCTACTGTGTCCTGGTCCACACTACACAGTTAAATCAATTTAAACAGCGTTAAATCAATTTAACTCTGTACCCGTCCACACTACAAGGCACTTTAAATCTATTTTAAGGGCTCTTAAAATCGATTTCTGTACTCCTCCCCAACGAGAGGAGTAACCCTAAAATCGATATTACTATATCGATTTAGGGTTAGTGTGGACAGAAATTGAAGTTATTGGTCTCATTCCTTTAATGTAGCTACCCAGAGTGCACCGCTCCGGAAATCGATGGTAGCCTAGGACCATGGATGCACACCACTGAATTAATGTGCCCTAGTGTGGACGCATAAAATCGATTTTATAATATCGGTTTTATAAAGCCGGTTTTAGTAATTTCGATTTTATGCTGTAGTGTAGACGTAGCCTGTGTATGAAGTTCAACATTGCTTGGTCCCACAAACACTTCCTTAGCCCACAAAGACAAAATCACAACCACCATCAACTGAATTCACCATCTTGATGGATTAATTTGTACAAAGCAATATCTAATGAGACAAAAAAAATTCAATGGCCATGCTACCGTCGCTCAGCTGTTACTTCAGTATGGAACAGAGGGCCTACAATGGGGCCTAAAAATAGGAGGGCCTAAGGCTATAGCTTTATCAGGCTATGGATTAATCCCCTGCTCACGAAGAAGCAGAAAAGGGCCCAGGCCCCTTTTCTCTTTCCCCCTGTGCAGGGGTCGGGGGACAATCACACGGCCCGCAGCCCCGTCTGCATTCCTCCTGCTCAGCTGGATTCTCATGCAAATGTCAGGGGAGGCTCCAGGCATTTGCCTGCACTTGCACCTTTTCACTGCTAGGGGATGCTCTTGTGCCTGCGGAGCAGGGTGCCTGCCTGGCACCTCCCGTCCCTGCATGAGCAGGACAGGAAGGAGCAGCTGGGAGGCAGTGGTGGCTGGAGGAGAAGGCAGCTAAGGAGGCAGCCTGATGAGGGGCTAGATGCTGGCTCCAGACTGTCTCACCTGTCTGCCGCCCAGAGTCTCAGCACCCACCCAGCCTCAGAACCTCAAATCCTGCCAGGCATCCACCCGCACTCAGACTCTTGCACCTAGGCACCCATGAGCACCCATCTATCCATGCAGTGCCAGGTCCTGCACCCAGCTAGCCCCAGTGCTGTATTGCAGTTATATCATAGACCCTCCGTACATGCCCCACCGGGAAGTGGCTTCTTTTCCAAACAGTCAAACAAGGCACCTCCCGACCCCCTCCACTGCATCCAGTCACACGGTACATGCGACTCAAGCTATGGGACACATTTGAGCACCTAACTTTTACCCAGCTACCACTCTGTTGGCAACGCGACAGGGGCCTGAGCCACAGGTTTAATATTAATCCACTAGAACAGATTGCAACCGTCCTCAGGGGAATCCTGCAGAGATGGTGGGTGTCAGCCTGCCGTGGTCTGCCTGGCTCCAAGTAGCCAGGTCTGACGACCAGGGCAGAGGTGAGGCCCTGAGAGTCATGCAAGCTGTCTGTGGCAGAACAGCTAACTGATCCTGGGGTTCCTGAGTCCCAGGGTAGTATCCTAACCACTGGACCATCCTGCCTTTGTGCTCCCCTTGGCTCTGCACACACCTGTGTGTGCTGCATGCACACAAGGCTGAGTTACAGCCACCGCAGGACCCAGAAGCATGGCACCTGTGCACTGCTGCACAGCATCCCCTGACAATGGTGCCGTGGGCGGTTGCCCAGGTGGCCCAGCCCTAAGACCAGCCCTGGCACTCTCCGACTCCTGGGCAGTGAAAAACTCAGTCTTCGGGGGGCTCAGCAGGGAGATCTGGTGCCTTGGGGAAAAGGAAACTATGGCAAATTATATAATGTGATCCATTCAGGCACTGCCTGAGACTTTACTTTGCCAAGTATCTGCAATACTGAGAGGGAGGTGCAATAGCAAGAGGGGCAAGGGGTGCTGCAATACTGACAGGAGGGGCTCTCTTGCAGGAAGAAAGAGCTTCAGATGGCACTGACAGGGAGGGTATAAAGTGATATACCAAACTGCTGTCAGATCTCATCGAGCTGTAGGCTTCAAGGTCAGAAGGGCCCATTGTGACCATTGAGTTGACATCATGCAACACTCAGAGAACCCAGAGAACCTTAGCTGGCGATTCCTGCATCCAGCCCATATCAGGTGGTTGAGCTAGAAGGGATTTCATAGATAGAGACATCCAGTCCTGATGTAGACTCTCCAAGCAATGGAGAATCCACCACCTCCCTAGGCCAGCAGCTCCCTGGTTAACTAGCTGCCCTGGTTACACTGCCTTGTTTCCAGTGGGAGGGGGGATGGTGTCCTGGAGAGTCTCTACCCCTCAGCCCAGCCTTTCTGGTGGAGGAGAGGGAAAGCAGGCCATGGAGCCACTGACACCAGCCCCCTACACACCCCTCTCCCCATCCCCTGCCCCTCCTGAGCAGAGGGGAGCCCAGGCCTAGCGCTGAGTGCTGCATCGCACCTTCAGCGCACTTACATACACGCCTGCAGAGTGACATGCAGCCTTTAGGGGGAAATGGGGGAATGGCTTTATTGCCACTGGAAGCTCACACAGCCCACAGCTGAGGGATATGGAGAGGGTGTCTGGGTTACAGCTGTAGCTAACACTTAGGAGCTGGAGACAGTAAAGTCTAGTGGTTAGAGCCAGGTCCTGGCTTCTGCTCTCTGCTCTGCCATGGTGTGAAGCTATTGCCTCTTTCTGTGCCTCAGTTTCCCCATTTGCAGGATGGATGCACGGGTGCTGGAACAGTGTGCATAGTGGGGGTGCTGAGAGCCATTGAACCAAACTGTAAACCCTGGATATGATGGAAACCATTTCAAGCCAGGGAGTGAAACCGCACCCCCAGCAGCCCAAGCTCCAGCACCTATGGGCAGATGGCAGGAGCTGCGACCAGGCACAGCGAGGCTGGGATGAGGATGGCAGCGAAGCTGGGGAATGTTAGCTTCTAGCTCCCCCTAGTGGGGCAGCAGCAATGGCACTGCCTCCATGGGTTGATGAGCCCTATGCAGATACAAAATTTGTATTTGCATCTGACCAGCGATCCACAAACACGGCCCGCGGATATCTTCAGATTTGTAGGGCTCTATGGATCAACCCCTTCTGCAGGGACTTAAGCAATGAGCTCCCGATTCGGCACATGCTGAACTTTAAGCCAAAGCTATGTGTGGCATGAATGGCACTGGGCCAGCTCCACCCCAGTGCAGACAAGGGCATCATCTGCTGTGGGGCAAGTGGGGCAGTTGGCCCCTCCCAGATCTTGATTCCCCCACACGCACGTACACACTTTTTCCATTACGTATCTCATGCTGCCCCTTCCCCAGGCTTTGCATGTAACGCTCTGTATGCTGCCACATCTCCGTCCTCTGAAATTTTTCTGAAAGCAGGCCCCTGAGGGCAGGGACATTCAGGGGCTGCCCCCAGTGCAGGATAGGGCAGTTCTCACTTGTGTCCCTGCTACAATAGCCCCTGTAGACCATTGCAGGGGTGCAGGTCTGCCCCATCCACAACCCTTCCTGCCACAGCACAGGGACTTGGTTGTGACAGCTTCTTCTCCAGCAGCTCGGCGAGTCTGAGTAGCGCCTGCTGGCCCGCCTGATACAGCAACTGCCTGGCAGGCACAATGGTCTCTGCTCCATCAACAGCCATATTGAATGTGGTGCCACTGAGAAAGCTGTGGGGAGAGTAGTGGTATATTCCTGGGTATTTCTAACACCCACTCAAGCCCTACCTTAGCAGGACCAGGACAGGGCAAGAGGAAAGCTCAGCAGCTCAGATCTGCGCACAAACTCACCCTCCGCGGGCAGGAATCCTGCAGCTGAGCAAAATGCTCTGGCTAGATGTGCTTTCCCTGCTGCTTGAATGCTGCAAGCTCAAGAAGTATAAACCATGCAGGGACGGGATTGTATCATATCTCATATCATGGCTTGCAATGCCCTACAGCAGCACAAGACCCTCCTCCGTCTCCCTTCTAGGAGGAACACACCTGTCTTTTTGAGGCTTTCAATCTGAATTTAACAAGCTCCTGGCAGGCAGGCAGTGCCCCCTTGTGCCACCTCTCCCCTCCCTGGCATCGCTCCTCTTCCTCCATCATTCATCTCCTTAGTCCTTCTCAACCCTCATAGCAACCCTGGGGCTGGCAGAATAGATCAGCCCAGGGGCCTGTGTCACCCAGTGTCCCATCTCTGACAGGGCTCGGTCCCAGCTGCATCAGAGGATGGTGCAAGGAGCCCCCTGCCTTGACAGAGTGACCTCCCCCTTAGGAAAGGCCCCTCATGAATTCAAGACTGGCTTGTGCCCTAAAGAAAGAGTGACAGTTCCCATTCTTCACATCAACCTCTGTCCCTTGGCCTCACAGAGTTCTTGTGGCAGTCAGTTCCACAGGTCCTTTTGCCTTATGTGACATCTATCATCCTCACATTCACTCACCCCTCCCTGTTCCTTGATGGTTCTCCTTTCCTGCAGGGTACTAACTGGGCTGAAGCTGGTCTCCTGTTTGGGACTCTTCCACACACTCGTTACCCATAGGGCCCATCGATACCCCTTTTCTTCCTGTGAGACCGTCCTCCACACATACCCTGTATGGCCCATCTGCAGCCCCCATTATCCACTGTAGGGCTCATATACACCCTCCTGGGGCCCATCCACAGCTCCCCTGCCTTCCATAGGCCCATCCACACACACACACACACACACACACACCAATAAGACCAATCCACATCCCTCCTTAGGGCCCATGGGTTTATTTGTCTAGCGTGGCTAGACATCCATGTTCTAACCCAGGGATTGGCAACCCTTTCAGCAGTGGTGTGCCGAGTCTTCACGTATACACTCTAATTTAAGGCTTTGCATGCCGGTAATACATTTTACCGTTTTTTAGAAGGTCTCTCTACAAGTCTATAATATATAACCAAACTACTGTTATATGTAAAGTAAAAAAGGTTTTCAAAATGTTTCAGAAGCTTTATTTAAAATTAAATTAAAATACAGATCTTATTAGTTTAGTGTGATCCTTGCCCTGGCTTTTCCTTGCTGAGTTTTCCAATGTCTGGTGGCACATATTTGGATACTTTAAGCTGCATGCAGGCTTTTGAGTTATTAGTTGATAACTGGCTGGCAGGAGGTCAGTGGCTGGAACCCCAGATCGGTTAGCAGGGCTGAGCAGGGCCGGAATCCTGAACCTTGTCTGGCAGGGGGCCTGCGCTGGAAGCAAGGTGAGTGGGGCTGCGGGGACTCTGGCTTGCAAGGGGCCAGCAGCCAGAACCCCAGAGCAGGGGTGGGCTAAGCAGGTCAGCCTGCCCAGCTCTGAGGTTTCAGGGGTGGGCTGAGCGTCTCCGCCAGCCCCCCTCTGGGGTTTCAGCCACCGGCTTCTGCCAGCCTGGGGTCCCAGCCCACTACCAGCCTGGGGTCCCTTCACCCAGGCCAGCAGCGGGCGCTGAGTGGGGCCAGCAGCAGGACCCTGGCTGGCAAGGGGCCAGCAGTGGGAACCCTAGAGCAGTGGTGGGCTGAGTGGATCAGTGTGATGCAGTAGGGACTGTCTGTGTGGGGGATGGGAGAGCCGGGGATGACTTTAGGTGAGGCACAGGACCTAAGCCTGTAACCTGAGCCAGGTAGGGGGGAGGTGGTCAGCACCTTTGCCCAGGAAGCCGGACAAAGGAAGGGGCCGGCTGGAGGGAGTTAGTTCAGTTTCGGTTTTGGGCTGGGTGGTTGGAATTCAGGGAATCCCAAGCTGGGGACTAAGCTTCCTGAACCTCAGAAGGACTTGATTGAGGGGTCCTGGTTGTGCCTACAAGCTCTGCTGTATCCTTCATTCCTGTTGTCCAATAAACCTTCTGTTTTACTGGCTGGCTGAGAGTCACTGTGAGTCCCAGGGGTGTGGGCCGGACTCCCTCACACTCCGTTACAACTTCCCCCCCCTTCGAGACTGAACTGAGTGGGGTCACTCTGCCCAGTGACCTGGGGAAGTTCAGGGCCCCCTCTCCAGGACAACACGTCCGCTATCAGGTTGGCGCTTCCCTTCACATGGACCACGTCCATGTCATAATCCTGCAGGAGCAGGCTCCACCTCAGGAGCTTGGCGTTGGCTCCTTTCATCTGGTGCAGCCAGGTCAGGGGAGAGTGGTCAGTGTACACGGTGAACTGTCACCCAAAGAGATATGGCTCTAATTTCTTAAGGGCCCACACCATGGCCAGGCATTCCTTCTCGATGGCCGCGTAGTTCTGCTCCCGGGGTAGCAACTTCTTGCTCAGGTACATGATGGGGTGTCTCTCCCCCTTTTCACCCTCCTGCATTAACACCACCCCCAGTTTCATGTCTGAGGTGTCGGTGAACACCATAAAGGACTTGTCAAAGTCTGGGTTTGCCAGAACTGGGTCACTAACCAGAGCCTCCTTCAGCGCTCGGAGAGCCTGCTGGCACTGCTCGGTCCAGACCACCTTATCTGGCTTCCCCTTCTTGCACAGCTCAGTGATGGGGGCGGCTATGGTGCTAAAGTGGGGCACGAACCTTCAATAGTACCCCACCAGCCCAAGGTCTGGGGAGTGGGCCAGTCTCTGATCACCTCCACCTTGGCTGGTTCTGGCTTTAGGCTCCCCACCCAATGGCCCAGATAAGATACTTCAGCCATCCCCACCTTGCACTTCTCAGCCTTTACGGTCAGCCCAGCCTCCCGGAGTCAATCCAGCAATTGTTTAACCTGGGACACGTGGTCCTCCCAGATCTGGCTAAAGACACAGATGTCGTCAATATACGCCACAACAAAACTCTCCATCCCCCGCAGTAGCTGATCCACCAGGCGCTGGAAGGTGGCCGACGCTCCCTTGAGGCCGAAGGGCAGGGTCAGAAACTCATAGAGCCCCAGAGGGGTGATAAAGGCTGATTTCAGCCTGGCATCTGCGTCCAGTGGCACTTGCCAGTAGCCCTTTGTAAGATCCATGGTGGTGAGATACCGAGTGCCTCCCAGCTTGTCTAGGAGCTCCTCGGGCCTAGGCATGGGGTAGGCATCAGATACGGTGATGGCATTGAGCTTTCGATAGTCCACACAGAATCGGATCAACCCATCCCTTTTGGGGACCAGCATCACTGGTGAGGCCCAAGGGCTGGAAGACGGCTGGATCACCCCCAAAGCCAGCATGTCCCTGACCTCTCTTTCTAGGTTCTGGGCAGTTTTCCCGGTGACCCGAAAAGGGGAGCATCTTATAGGAGGATGTGACCCGGTCTCCACCCAGTGGACAGTCAAATTAGTGCATCCAGGCTGGTTGGAAAACAGCTGTTGGTATAGATGCAGCAACCCTCTGATCTGTGTGCTGGGCCAGGGTCAGCTGATCAGAGAGGGGAATTGCCTCCAGGGGGGAACCAGCTTTTGTCCCAGGGAATAGATCCACTAAATGGTCATCTCCCTGCTCCTCCCAATGTCCAACAACGGCCAACACCACATTCCCCCTGTCATAGTATGGCTTCATCATATTCACATGGTACACCCGGCTGTGGTGTGCCCGGTTCGATAGCTCCACCACATAGTTTACCTCATTTCGTTGCTTGACAACCTTGAAGGGCCCTTCCCAGGTGGCCTGGAGTTTGTTCTTTCTCAAGGGGATGAGAACCATCACCTGATTCCCGGTGGCAAAGGTGTGAGCCTGCACCGTGCGGTCATACCAGACCTTCTGCTTCCTCTGGGCTTGGGCCAGATTCTCCCTGGCCAGGCCCATGAGCTCGGCAAGTCTTTCCCGGAAGGTCAGGACATACTCCACCACCGACTCTCCATCATGAGTGGCCTTCCCCTCCCATTCGTCTCTCATCAGGTCCAGGGGCCCCCTTACCCGCCTCCCATATAACAGTTCGAAAGGCGAAAACCCGGTAGATTCCTGGGGTACCTCCCTGTATGCAAACAGCAGGTGAGGTAAGTAATTGTCCCAGTCCTGCGGGTGCTGGTTCATACATGTTTTTAGCATCATCCTTAGCATCCCATTAAACCTTTCCGCCAGCCCGTTGGATTGGGGGTGATACGCTGAGGCCCAGTTGTGCCGGACCCCACATTTCTCCCACAAGCACCAGAGCAGGGCCGACATGAAGTTGGACCCCTGGTCCATTAAGACTTCCTTGGGGAACCCCACCCAGCTGAAAATGGTCAGCAGCGCTTCTGCCATGGTGTCTGCTTCAATAGAGGACAAGGCCACTGCCTCGGGGTAGCGAGTGGCGAAATCTACCACCACCAGAATGTATTTCTTGCCTGACTGGGTCGTCTTGCTAAGAGGTCCCACTATGTCCATGGCCACGTTCTGGAAAGGTTCTTCTATGATGGGTAAAGGCCTCAAAGCCGCTTTCCCCTTGTCCCGGGTCTTCCCCACCCTCTGGCAGGGGTCACAGGATTGGCAGTACTGTCGGACATGGGTAAAGACCCCAGGCCAGTAAAAGTTCTGTAGCAGCCTCTGCCTGGTGCGCCTGATTCCCTGGTGCCCTGCGAGAGGGATGTCATGGGCCAAGTACAGTAGCTTGTGGCGAAACTTCTGGGGAACCACCAGCTGACTCCTGATCCCCCATGACTCTAATTCCCCTGGGGGAGCCCATTCTCAGTACAGGAACCCCTTCTCCCACAGGAACTTCTCCTTGCAACCTCTCCTCATGGTCTGTACCGCACTGAGGTTAGCCCGGTCCCTGGGCTTCCGCAAGGAGGGATCTTTCTGCAACTCGGCTTGGAACTCAGCAGCTGGGAAAGGGATGGGGACCTGCTCTCTCTCATCGGCTGGGTCTGAGGTCGCAGCCTCTCTGAGCCGTGTCCCTGGGTGTTCTCTCAGGTTAGGGTCCTGCGCCTCGGGCAGAGTACCTTCCCCATTGTCGGGGCGCAGTGCCGACTCTGACTACGGGTCACAACCAGGGCACCCCAGGCATTGCTTGTCCAGACCTCCAGGTCCCCCCCCATTAACACCTCCATGGGCAAATGTGGGTATACCCCCACGTCCTTGGAGCCCTCCTTGGTCCCCCACTTCAGGTGTACCCTCGCCACGGGTACCTTGATTGGGGTCCCACCCACGCCCATCAGGGTCAGGTAGGTGTCGGGCACCATCCGACCTGAGGCCACCACCTCGGGCTGGGCCAGCGTCACCTCTGCGCCCGTGTCCCAGTACCCAGTGACTTTCCTCCCATCTACCTCCAGGGGATCAAGGCACTCTCTCCGGAGGGGCAGCCCCGCGCCCACCCTCTAAACCAAAAACCCGGAGCCTGGAACATCCAGCCTCCTAGAGGAGCTGCCCTGGGCCCCTCCTCTCTCCTTCGCAGGCAGTACGCTGCCAGCCCCACTTTCCTGGGAACGCTGCCCCTTGTCCAGCTGGGTCTCTACCAAGCTAACCTGGTGTGGGGTCGGTCTGCTCAGTCTGTCCTTGAGCCTGGGGCACTGGGACCGTATGTGGCCCCTCTGGCCAGAGTGATAGCAGCTCATGTCCCGTTGGTCCCCTCGAACCGGTCGGTTGTCCCTGACGCTGGGCGTTCCCCTTGGGAGGGGGTTCTCCCTATTCCCCCTTTGGGAGGTCCCAGAATGAGACTCTCTCTGCATCGTGGCGGACCTGTTCCTTTGGGACTCCTCCCTGCCACCCACCGACTGGCTCTTCACAAACTCATCAGCCAGCCGCCCTGCATGTCGCGAGTTCTCTAGCTTTTGGTCCCTCAACCACAGCCTCAGGTTGGATGGGCACCGCTCATACAGTTGCTCTAATACAATCAGTTTAACCAGGTCCTCCTTCGTCTGGGCCACATCTGCCCACTTGCTGGCATATCCCTCCATGCGGATGGCTAGTTGCAGATATGAGACCTCAGGGGTTTTATACTGACTCCAGAACCTCTCCCGGTACATCCCAGGAGTCAGCCCAAACTCGCGCAGCATGGCCTGCTTGAATAGTTAATAGTTCCCTTTCTCCTTCTCTCCCAGTTGGCAGTACAGTGCCACGGCTTTGGGGTCCAGTAAGGGGATGAGAACCCAGAGCCTGTCTGCAGGATCTACCTGGTGCAGCTCACAGGCCACCTCAAAGGCATCCAGGAAGTCATCCATCTCCTCTCGCTTGTTACGCTGGGCCAGGATGCACTTGTCAAAGCTCCGTGCAGTCCTGGGCTCCGCCTCACTCATGGCAGCCAGGGGCCCGCTGCCCCTCAGCCTCGCCAGTTCCAGCTCATGATGACGCTGTCTCTCTTTCTCCTCCAGTTCCCGCTGTCTTTGTCTCTCAAGTTCCCTCTGTCTCTCACGATCCTCCAGCTCTCTGAGTTTTAGCCCTCTCTCCCATTCCAGCCACTTCCGCTCCACGGATGCCGAGCGTCGCCGGGACGATCCCCTGCTGGTGGGTGAGCTTTGCCGGGAGGATCCTCTGCTGGCCGGGGGGTCATGGTGCCCTTGGTAGTCGCTGGGCTCCTCCTCGCCCTTCCCCTAGGCATAGGAAGGGGCGGTCTCGGGAAGCCCTCAGCCGCCAGCTGACCACTCCCAGTGGGGACAGACATTGGTGCCTGTGCTGCATCTGCCAGGCTGCTTCCCTCAGAGACAAGGATCAGTTCATTCAAGCGATCTCCCTCCTCCAGCTGGGCAATCAGCTGGTCTTTGATGAGGGTCCCTCTGCGCAGCCCCCTCTGCTTGCACAGCTCCACCAGGTCGCACTTAAGCCATTTGGCATACATCTTTCTGCTGGCCACTCGCAGGCCGGGGTGCTCGCCACTCCCCACGGTTTCCAGGGAGACTCCTACTGCACCAGCCCTTCTTGAGGTCACCACCTCTCTGCCAGGGTCGAGCTGCAGACTCCTCCACCCCTGGGACCGCTTGCTGCAATCCCCTGGGGGACCCTGTTACTGCAAAGTCCTTCTCTCTGGTCACACACTCCCAGGGGTTAATCACCCCTAAAATTGTCCCTTTGTTTTACTTCTCCCCAGTCACTTACTGCAGGAAGTGCCATCCATGGGGTGCAGTAGATCCCACCTCTGCCACCAGTTGTCATGGAGTGTGGGGCAGTCCGGCCCGGCACCCCTCTTCCTGGGACTCACAGTGACTCTCAGCCAGCCAGCAAAACAGAAGGTTTATTGGACAACAGGAACGAAGAATACAGCAGAGCTTGTAGGCACAACCAGGACCCCTCAATCAAGTCCTTCTGAGGTTCAGGAAGCTTAGTCCAAAGCTTGGGATTCCCTAAATTCCAACCACCTAGCCCAAAACCGAAACTGAACTAACTCCCTCCAGCTGCCCCCTTCCTTCGTCCAGCTTCCTGGGCAAAGGTGCTGACACACCTCCCCTCTCCCTGGCTCAGGTTACAGGCTTAGGTCCTGTCCCTCACTTAAAGTCATCCCCGGCTCTCCCATCCCCCACACAGACAGTCCCTACTGCATCACACTCAGCCCGCCCCGCTCTGAGGTTTCGGCCACTGGCTCCTGCCAGCTGGGATCTCAGCCCGCTGCCAGCCTGAGGTTCCTTCCCCCAGGCCTGTAGCGGGTGCTGAGTGCGACCGGCGGAGGGACCCCAGCTGGCAAGGAGCCAGCAGCAGGAACCCCCAGCCTGGCGGCGGGCTGAGCGGCTCAGTCTGCCCCATGTGCCATCAAAAATCAGCTTATGTGTCACCTTTGGCACATGTGCCGTACGTTGTCGACCACTATTCTAACCCTTTCGTTCTGTGTAAGGGTATGGCTATACTTGAAATTTCGAAGCGCTGCCGTGGCAGTGCTTTGAAGTGTGAGTGTGGTTGGAGCGCCAGCGCTGGGAGAGAGCTCTCCCGGCGCTGCACGTAAACCACATCCTCTACGGGTGTAGCTTGCAGCGCTGTTTACACTGAGGCTTTACAGCGCTGTATCTTGCAGCGCTCAGGGGGGTGTTTTTTTCACACCCGAGCGCAAAAGTTGTAGCGCTGTAAAGTGCCAGCGTAGCCAAGGCCTGATCGGCGGGCTGGAACAATTTGTACAGTGGGGGTTCTGAAAGCCACTGAACCAAACTGTAAACCCTGTACATGATGGAAACCACTTTGAGCCAGGGGGTGAGGCAGCACCCCTAGTTCCATCATCTATGTTTCTGACCTAGCTCCACCACCCATCCCATGTCCCAAACTGGCATCAGACGCCCCAGCCTGGCTGGCAGCGTGATATGGGGATGCCATATTTGAGGAAGGTGCCTGGGAGTTGGGAACCTGAGTGTTGGAGACAAGAACACTTCTTAAGCTGTTTTCAGTTAAGCCTGAAGCTTTTGGGGGACGTGGTTCAGAGCTGGGTCTGTTTGTAGCAGGCTAGCATGTCTGGCTCAAACCAGGCAGGGCACTGAAGTCTCAAGCTGCCAGGGAAAACGGGTTCAGAGGCAGTCTCTGCACATCAGCTGGTGGTTCCCAAAGCGGTTTCTATGACCCAACCTGTCACAGCAGGTACATTTGGAATCAATTGGTTAATAAAAAGCCAGCTGTGTTAGTAAATGTCTCGTTCTCCTGGGAATGACACATTGAACGTATGGAGTTTCAGGCAGTTGTTTAAGATATCCTGCAAACTGGGCCTCTTGTATTTATCTCCCCCATTAGCGCAATTCTGCCTGCCCCAGGCAGATACTTTGGAGAGCACTTCCCTGGTACCTTTCCAGGGCCACAGGGTAATTGAAACTGACTTGAATGAAGAGTTCGAAAAAGGGTGTGCGCGTGAGGCCAAGGTTTGTCTCAGGGGTGGGTTTTGCAGCTGGGTGACTGGGTCCTCTTCCTTGTTTCTCTTCTTCTCACCCTTTCAGCTGATCAGCAGCAATCTGGTTAACATGCATAGGAGGAGACAATACCAAGCTCCTTGGGGAGTCACACTCTTCAGTGGCATTATCTGTCTTTGGACACTGCTAAGCTTTATGTTCTCAGGATGGCTTCTGGGTCTACATGTGTCCCAATCAACTCTGAGCCCTGCTCTCTACCAGGTGACATCCAGATGGCAAACTACATCTGCAAGGTGTACTCGGCCCATCAGTTCCGCTCCCCTGGGACTTACTCTACCTCGGAGGTGGTCATTTCCGCACCTAGTTACATACATGAAGTGACAACTAATATGAGGGGGAGCTTGTTTGGGCTCCCTTTGTGCACTCATGCCCCCTGATTTCTCCTGGCCAGAGAAGACACTTATCAGAGGGTTTAATGGCAGAGGGATGGATTAGCCCATCTACTCAACAGGATCTCTAAAGAGAAAGACCAACAGCTGCTCTGGAGCCAGCAAGGGCCCTGCACCTCCTGGAGGCCTTCTTGTGATTTTAGCTGCTGATATTGCTGACTGGGGCAATGCCCTAGCATAGACATGCTGGATTAGTGCATACATGACTTGCTCTAGCACATTAGGGTAGCTACTTCAGTGCCCAGCACTGGGTGTGTAGGCAGGGGCAGGAGAGCCCATGCAGAAAAGGTTCATTGTGTTGGAAGTAAGGCAGGGCCGGCTTTAGGAAGTGCGGGGCCCAATTCGAACATTTTAGGTGGGGCCCTGGCAGGGATGACTTTAAAAAAAAAGTGGAAAAAAAGCCTTTCATTTCTTTCATGTATTATTTACTTTCCATAACTATATGTATAATAAAATTATATATTATATACATTGCATCATATATGCTGTTGATTGGCTATTAATGACCGCCATTTCACATGTGTGGGTCCCCGCCACTCCCTGGGGGTGTGCACATGTGTTGGTCCCAGCTGCTCCCTGCTCCCCTCATTGAAGCAGGTGTGCAGGGTTACTGCCCTGGAAACTGCAGGGCAGGAGTGGACATGAGGCTGGCTGGAGGCAGGGCAGGGGCTGACTGGAGGTAGGGTCTGGCTGCAGGCAGGGCAAGGGATGTGGGGCTGGTTGGAGACAGGGGGTGTGGGGCAGGCTGGCTTCAGGCAGGGCCGCAGGGGGGTGCAGCAGGGGTTTGCAGGTCTGGAGACAGTGGAGTGTGGAACTGGCTGGCTTAGGGCAGTGGGGTGCAGCAGGGGTTGACTGGAGACAGGGCGGAGGGAGCGGGACCATGGAAGACCCCGGAGCAGACTGCAGCCGGGGACCGGGGTAAGTTTAAAAAAAAAATTAAAAGGTGCCTAAGGCGCGGGGCCCGATTCCCTGGAATCGGTCGAATCGGCCTAAAGCCGGCCCTGAAGTAAGGAGACCTTTTTCCCATAATGCCCTGCACACAACAAATTGCATAAATGAAAGACTTTTCCCTCGTCTCTGGCCTGCACTGTTTGCTGGCACAGTAGCTGCTTTAACCCCAGTTTATCTTCACAGGTCAGCACAGCTTAAAGTGCGTTCAATCTTCCCCTGAAGAGAGCTTATGGTTCTGTACTAGTCTGCACACAGCATCCCTGGCACAATTTTAAATAGGACCTGGCTCGAAGCCTCTTTCTCAGCTCATAAACTTGTTAATGAGCCCTTAGTTCCATACTGATAAACAATAACATGCCAAACAGTAATGAAGCCTGGGCAGGCTGGTGGCATGGATAATTATTACCCTCTCCATTTTACAGCTGCACAGAGAGAAGAGACTTGTCTGAGCTACACAGCCAAACACAGAGCCCTAGTTCAGTGCTCTAAACACTAGGCAACATGCCCCCTCACTCAAGAACAAAACTCAGGAGCTCTGGTTCCCAGTTCCACGTCAGCTAATGCTGACAAGGTGCTGGCAACTGCAGGTGCCTTTATCACAGGTTGTAAAGCCCTGCAATCAACATGAGCAAACTTCAAGGTGATCTCCGCATTTGTTCAGGGCAGCACTGGCATCATCCTTGAGGGTTGGCAGGTGCTTTGGATCTCCCCGGCTAGGCTGTGAGGGTGCCCCACAGCCACCCTGCGGAACCTGGTGTGACAAAGTGGGGGGTTTTCTTGGTTTTTCTGTGTTTTCCAGTGAGTTGCATGCAGAGGAGGGGGACTAAGTGTCCCCAGCTGTTACTGGTTTAATGAGGTGAGGGGAAAGGGAATTTGTTGTTACAGAGGACAAGAGAGGGAACGTGGGACCCCGGCCAAGGGTCTGGAAGATGGAGACCCCAGCGATCACTGACCTGGTGACCTAGAGACCCACCTCAGGAGTCACAGCCAGTTCTGGCCAGTGGGAGGACAATGGGCTGCGAAGAGAGGACCAGCCGCTTCCAGCCAGAGGGGGCCAGAGGAGAGCTGAGAGGAGAGCAGACCCAGGCAATCCTGTTTATGACCCTGTTTACCTGGGGAGAAGACAATGGACAGAGGCGGGGCTTGGGGCCAAGGATATCTGAGGCCCAGCTGGGAAGCGGGGAACATGGGAGGGAGGGCCTCTGGACTGGAGAGGGGGAGCAGGCAGGGCCCACCTAGATGCAGGGGGACTGGGATGTGCTGTGCTGAGGGAAGCCAGGCCTGAGGCCCTGAGAGTTTCCTGTGCTGTGTCCAACTCTCAATAAACCCTCCTGTTTTATGCTGGCTGACAGTCACTCTGGTCTAGAAAACAGGGTTGCATCAATCCCTTCGGGGCTGAGGAGGCCCAGGGGGTCCAGAGAGCATGGACTCCCTGAGGGGGACCCACGGTGAGAGACAGACGTGCTAAGGCTCAGAGATGTGCGGCTTCAGAAGGTGGAGGGGCCTGACTCTGAGAGAGAGTGGACCCCTGAGAAGGGCTGTCGCACTGAAAGGGGCACCCCTCCATGGGACCAAGAGTGGGCACGATCTGTGAGTCCATGACACCTGATTCAGACATACAGGCAGCAGTGCATGGAGCTGGCACGGCCAGCCAAAGAGCCTTCCTGATGTGGGTGAATGGACACAGGCAAAACTGTCCCAATCCTCTATGCCTAGAGTCATCACTCAGGCTTGACTGATGCCTCCACCACATGCCCTCCAGTGACTGGCACCCATGTCCCACCAACTACACCCCCACCAGTGCCTGCCACTCCCTCCCACCTATGTCTCTCCCCTTGTCCTGCACCCACCCCATCACCACCTACCCTGCCCCCCAACACCAAGCACCTCCAGTGCCCCACGCCATCTCTCCCACCGCCCATTATCCCCTACGTCCTGCACCCAGCCCCCATCTACCTCACCCTTCAGTGTCCCGCACCCACCCCACAACCTAGTCCTGCAGCTATCTCCCAGCACCTCCCACTGCCCCCCAACACCTCGCTCCCCCATTACACACGGCCCCCCAATGCCCACTCGCCATCCTCCACCAACCACACGCCCACCGCTGCCTTGCTCCCCCGCCCCCCCGCTATTGGTCACGTGGTGGTGAGACGGGGCCAAACAGACGGGCGGGGATCCCAGCGCACCACCACCGAGCGGCTCAAGGGCGAATCCCCGACACGTGACCCGGGAGTGGGTGGAGAAGCGCGGTGACGCGGCACGTAGGGGGCGGGGCGGTGGTACTTGGCGCGCAGAGCGGCGGCCGCTGTCAGAGCAGAGCCGCGCGCGGGCGGGACGGACGCGCCAGCAGGTACCGCGTGGCCTGCGGAGGGGGAGCGCTGGCCGGGCCTAGGGATCCGGTCCGCTGGGAGCAGGGCGCTGCCTCGTGCCCCTGCGCCCGGAGTGTCCTTGGCGTCACCGCCCGGGCGCCTCAGCCGAGGGGCGGGTGAGGTCACGGGGAGTGATGGCGGCAGCGGCCAGTAAGGAGGCGGTGCTCTGCCATCGCCTCTGTGATAGGTCGGGCTATCGAGGGGCGGGTGTGCGCTGAGGCGGGGCCGCTCGCTGATTGGATGGCGGGGGGCGGGGCCGCAAGCGTGAGTGGGCGAGACCCCAGCCCCGCAGAGTGCGGGAGCGCGCGGCCCCACGTGGAGGGAGCTGGGGTCGGGGAGTTCCCCCCGGCGGGGCGGGGCCTGGCCCCTGCGCCCTGGGGCGGGAGCCAGCAGCATCACCCCTCTCGTGCAGGCGGGGAAACTGAGGCACAGAGGGAGTCAAGGGCCCAGCCAGTGCTACTTTGCCCAGCCCTATCGGAGCTAGGCACTGAGCACAGCGCTGTCCTCTCCCCCCCACCCCCCGTGGCGCTGTGACTTGGGTACCTCAGAGGCAGGCATGGGGCTGGTTCCTGGAGTGGCAGTGTTCCCTCTGCCCCCCAATAATGCTGCGGCCTAGTAGTGGTGAGCCCGTATCTCTCCCGCCCCCCCCGGGAGTCTTTGTGCCTGGAGGCGGGAGTGGCCCTTTCCCTTAGCGGTCAGATGGTGGCAAGAACAGCTTCCATGACATCAGGTACCTCCTAGCCAGAGGTCAATTTAAAAGTTCATCTGTGGTCAGAATCGTGCTGAGAAGCCCAGAGTCCTTTTGCTTCTCACTCCTTGGGGATGGGTGCCAGCCTGCTCCCTCGAGCCTTTCCCAAGGAGCATACTTGTGGGTACTCTACTCACCTTCATGTTGACCTATGATTGGTGGATTTTGCCTTGTTAGAAGGTATCTAGCACACTGCCTAGGCTATGACCTCCATTCTCCCTTTTGCATGACTTCTTTCATGTAAACAAATGTCAACCTCAGGGGAATGTGTCATGCTTTTCTGCTTGGCACCTCCCAGCAGGAATTGGAAACATTGTTAGAGCAAAAAGAAAGCTGTTGGTCCAGGCCCAACCCTTCTGGGCATTAACTGTCGCGTGAGTCAGTGCTTGTCTTCATGTGCAGCTGTTTTGTTGTCTTGCTGCACGTGAAGATGCTACTGCACGGTGGAGAAGCGGTGTAATTAATCCATCTCCGTGAGAGGTAGCTGTGATGGGAGGAGAAACTCTTCCATTTACATAGCGCTAGGTACACTGGGGCTTAGGTCAGTATAATTGCGTTGCTCAGTGATGTGGTTTTTTCACATCCCTAAGTGACGTAGTTATACCAATATATGTCTATAGTATAGACTTAGCCTCAATCATAGTCACAGTCCTCAGTGAATGCTGTTAAATGTCTCTTCATGCCCACTTGGCCTGTTTGAAAAAGGGAATTCTAATAGTGAAATTCAGCAGGTTTAATTGGCTCAAGTCAGGGAAATGTAGGGTTGGTATGAAAAGTATTCTTACTGCTTGAATTACTGCTCCATGCCATGATTGTTTCGATTTAAAAAATCGGATAGGGAGTTGAATGTAAGAAACTCATTATACACAGAAGGTATGTCCTCACTGCAGTTAATGCAGATCTGGGAACCCAGATTGGCCAAAGTTGAGTGTGGTTTCTCAGGGTGGATGCTCACACCCAAGTCATACTGGTGAGCTGCATCTATTCTGATGCTTCAGTAACCTGGGTTAAGTAGTAGGATTTATGGTATCCCATGATTCGTAGTGCTGCAGTGCTCTATGATGTGAACCTCTGGCCAATTAACAGCACGCTGGGATGAGGATGACATCACTCTATTCAAGTGCTTGTAGCAGTGTGGTGGGCCGTGTGGAGTGAGTTTAAGTGTCAAACTGGTGTATATAAGTGCTGAGTGCTGGTGCAGAAGGAGGGAGTGGGTAGAAGGATAGGAAAATACACCACTGAGGGAATTGTGGGATGGTATTGGAGGACTGTCAGAACTTAGTTAAATAACTTGGATTACAGCTAGATCCATACTACCAAATGAACAGGTTACAGTCTGAATTAAAGCAGAACCAGAGTTCTGACCTGTACCTGTAGCCAGATAAGGTAATGCAGGCCCAAAGAACCTCCAGACCTGGGTCAAAAGTTTTTGCGTGTGGGTAGTAGGGGAGCTTGGACTAAAACCCATGTGAGAGCCTGTGTTAACTTTGTAGGGAAGACATATCCAAAGACAAATGATCAGAAATATCTTGCACAAAGAGGTTGAAATATGCTGACAGGGGAGGAATGCAAGTGCCAGTTCTATACACAGAATAGAATATGCTTGCTTTGCCTTTTAATAACGTTGGAAAGTTTTATTTTCATACTGATAAATTCATTATTGGTTTATATCCTGTTGACTTCAAGGGAGTTATACCTTGGATAAATGTGCACCATTCACTTTATAATAATAGTAAACAGCTCAGCGATTGTATCTTGAGGGCAAAAAGCTATGACTTGCATAGATTCCTATAGGATAAATGTGATCAGGAACCTCATTTAGACAGAATGTCCTGCGGAAAACTCTTCAATATTTTGAAGGGAAGTGGTCAAGGTTTTGGGGCCATTTTTATCTTGTAATTTACCTTGTTATTAGTCCCAGTTGTAAGAGCTAATTGTCTGGAATCTTTCTTTTCTCAGTAGGCACTACTGAATAGCTTAAGGTTAAACAAACTGATAGCATGTGTTCTGTAGTTTGTTTAGAAACTACTGTCCCATCACGTCTGGATCAGTTTGTTTAACGGGGTTGCACTAAATATGTGTGTCAGGGTTTTAGTTATTGGGAACATGACTGGACTGACTTTCTTAGTGCATCTTTTTCTTTTTAAACTCCAAATGAATTTTCAGCCCTAGCTGAGTGGAGGGAAAACTCACTGCATTTCCTCTGTTTTGATAGTACTATACTTAATTGTCATAGCTCCTGACTGAACAGTTATAAGGGCGTATCTTGTTTGAGGTGACCTTGGATAAGTACACACCATCTTTAAAAATAAAATGACACTCTACAGCAGTAGTTAATGCTAAACATACTCAGACATGCTAGGCCCCATTCAACAAAAAAGTGCAAACTAATAATTTTTACCAATTTAAAAAAAAAACCATCATTTGGTCACCTAGTAAGGAACCTGTGTTTTAAAACTAATAACTACACTTAGCAGTCTCAAAACATTTAACAAATGTTAGCAAAACATTTAACACTTCAAGATTTTTGTTTTCCTGTTACTCTGATGCTTATATACATTGGGTTCATTGCACTTACTTAGCAACCTGATTTTCCTTTAATCAGACATTAATTCTATCTTAATCCTCTGTTTGTTTGGCTTGGTTCTGGTTTAAGCAAAAACAATTCCTAAGTATCTGTCTTCAGTGGCATCTTTCGTTGACTCTTCTGGGTGCTTTGAGGCCAAATTAATAGCTTAATCTACCTTGTTTAATAGTAGTATACCCTTGCATAGTTTGAAGACTAGGTTTATTCTGAATATTCTCATTCATTGATCTTTCAGTGAAAACACTTAAAAACAGAATTGGGGAATTTGTGAGTTCAAATCCAGCTTTAACGCTAAAAGCCTTGTCCACACAGAAAGTTGTACGTATGATACGTTGTAAGTTTTAATACTGTTTTAGTTAAACTGTTGCAGCTTTGTGTCTAAACTCTTATCAGTTTATCTTGTATCAGTAAATGTACAGGCACAAGCTAAACTATCGTGTCTCATTTTAAACTGATATGAATCCCCACAGACAGAAGTTCTTATGATGTAACTAAACTGATTCAAGTTAAACCTGTGCAGCTTCTGTATATAGACACACTCAAGCGCTCTATTTGGAGTTGGGCCAATGGATACCTCAGTTCTTAGGAGCCTAATAAGGGCTTAGGAACACAGAGTTGTTCCTAAATAACTCCATGTGTAGACACTCTTATTTTGGACAAGAGTGTCCTGTCCCTATTTTGAAGTGGGTTAAGCTAAACAGGAGAAAGACACTTTTGTTCAAAAATAAGTGTCTACACTTAGAGTTAATAAGAATAGCTATTGCTTGTTTCTGCTTTCTTCAGGGAGAGTCTCAGAATCCCCATCAATCGAAGATATGAAATCAACCAACTTGTGTCTCAAAAGGCTGCATTTTTGTTTTAGCAAAACTATTGGGAATCTGGCAAGAGAGTTGGCAAGCTGTTGGCATACGAATAAGCAAAAGTCTAACAGAAATAAGATTGCTACTATCGCAAATAGCAGCAATAAATTATATGCAACTGTCAAATATTAAACAATTTCAACAATTTTTTATTCAAAACTATAGCCAAAGGGGGAATCAGTAAAGATGCCCTAGTGGACTTTTTTTTTTTTTAGTGGATTGTCTCTGTCACACTTCTGACTCTCAGAAAGAACTTTCTGATGCTCCTCTGGAAACTGCAGTAATTACTCAGGCTATGAAGGAAATGAAAGTTGGAAAGACTCCTGGAGCAGTTGGATTCACAACTGAATTTTACAAGAAGATTTCTGAAACTTTAACTCCTAGATTATTGAATATGTTCACTGAGGCCAATAATGAGCAAACTCTAACAGAAGCTGTTGTTTCAGTTATTCCTAAACCTGGGAAAAAACTTGCACTATGTGGTAATTACAGGCCAGTTTCTTTAATCAATTGTGATGCTATGATTTTAGCCAAAGCTTTTGCTATGCAATTGTACAACGGTCTCTCACACAAGACAAGCTTGTCACATTAGACAAGTTCTAATTGGAATGCTTAGACCTGGCTTTCAGAGATGTTGAGCTCTCACAGCAGTGATTGAAAACTGTCAGTGCTCAACATCTTTGAAAGTCAGATCCAAAATGTCTTAGGTTGGGCTCCTAAATTAAATGAAAACTTGGTCCATAAGCCTCTTGGCATGAGGTAACTACCATGAGGTAAAATCCAAGTGAAGACAAGGCAGTTTATAGTTTTTCATACAAGTTAGCAAGCCAACTTAAAGGCTATGTTTTCACTGCCAAAAGGGGTGTGGGGAAGTGGGTTAGAGTGAGTTATCTTGCTGTAAGATGCCACTCCTTTCTGGCAGAGAGTGGGAAGGAGCTTAGGGTTTATACTGATGTGCTAAGTCGTGAAAAACTGCAGCCTACCTTATCTTCACGAGGATTTTACCACCCGTTAACTAACTCAGATTAAGAACATAAATTTTTTCCTAGTGAAGATACACCATAGGGTTGTGGCCTTTCAAGTTCTTGGTCCCTGTTCTGAGCCCTCTAATAAAAGAACCTGTTGCAAGGAGCCTTTGATGTGAACACCTGCCTCCTAGGAGCAGAACAGAGGCCCTAACTCATTTCACAGATGTTATTTCCTAATGTGACCAACTGTTCTGTATCCTGTCACAAGTTTCCTGAGGCATTCAGTTCTATGACCTGTGTTCTTTGTCTTCATGAGCTCCCTTTTTAATAGTGCTGTGATGGGTGCATAGGAAGAAAGGTACTATACTTTTCAACTAGGACTCGATTGAATTTGGGCCGAAAGCACAATGATTGCTGAGTGAGCAATGCAGCAAAATTGTACTTGGGGGGTGGGGGGGAATAAGAAGTGCTGTTCCAGTTAACCAGTTTAACTTTCAGCCAGTGCCTGCTAAATAGGAATGGGGATAATGGAAAATGTTTCTAAGCTGCGTTCATGTAACTGAAGCTGTTTTCTTGTGGCTTTGGCTGTGATGGAGAGCTGCGCACTGTTTGAGTACATCATCTTCACATTAGATTGGAAATGAGAACGTGACATTGAGCACTGAAATCCAGCTGCCAGACAAACCCTGCCAATGCTCAGCTAGGGATAGATTTGTTTTGATGTCCATTTAATGGTCATTCAGTGAACAAACTTGTTAGGTGTTTTTATGTGAATGTTTTGTAAACCAAAAGCTTAACTATAATCTCCTCCCAGTCTTCCTCCAAACATTTTCTCAAACTTGCAAGCCAGTATACTAATTCTCTGGAAGGAAGTTCCAGCTCCTGTGTCACTGTCCTCGGAAGGTCACTAAGGGCAGGCCTACACTGTGGCAGGGATCAACACTCTGAGATCAATCCACTGGCAGTCAATTTAGCGTGTCTAGTAAAGACCCACCAAATTGACTGCAGATCGCTCTCCAGTCGATCTCTGTATTCTACCCCTGATGAGAAGAGTAAGGTAAGTCAACGGGAGATTTTCTCCTGTCGACCTCCTGGATGTAACTTGACCTAAGGTACATCGACTAACATAACTGGTGTTGCATAGCGTAGGTGTGGTAGTGTAGACATAGCCTGAGTGGTCACTGCCTTTCCTCTCCTTTTTAAAAAAAAACAAACAACAAACTGCTTGGTATTCTATGGCCTAATGATGGCTGCTTTGCTAATAGAACGATCCTGAAATATTCAGTTGTTTTATCTGTGCAACTAGATGCCGTCATAACTTTTGCACGGTCTTTCTTTTTTAAAGGGAGTGAGTGTTTATCTCAAGCACTTGATTTGAAATGTTAACAGGAATAGCTGGTGAGGTGAACAAAGGTGTAAGGGATTTTTTAAGTAGGAAAAGGCAACTGTAAAAGGAATTGGCAGAAGGACCAGAAATTATTTGAAGCTTTTTTGAAATTGACTTGATAATTTACAGTACCTTCTCAGCTGAATTAATATGCTTTAGGCATAAAATAACTTAGGAGTCTGGCTAACTAAGGCTGTCTTCACTGCAAAAAAAAAAAACTGCATTTTTTTTTAATATGGAAATTGCTGTCTTGATGTAAAATCCTAGTGGAGAAAAGGCACAGGTAGTTTTTACATCAAGGTGGCTACTTGTGGTCAACCCTATAATCTCTCCTCTCCACCTGGAGTTTATCTCCATGTAGCTACACAGAGGCAAGAAATATTTTTATCTTGTCTCCACTAAGGGTACGTCCAGACTACCCGCCATATCGGCTGGTAGCGATCGATTTATTGGGGATCAATATATCGCGTCTCATCTAGATGCGATATATCGATCCCCGAATGCGCTCCTCGTCGACTCTGGAACTCCACTGGAGCGAGCGGTGGTAGTGGAGTCGACGGGGGAGCTGCAGATGCCGATCTCGCGCCGTGAGGACAGGAGGTAAGTCGGAATAAGATACTTCGACTTCAGCTACGGTATTCCCGTAGCTGAAGTTGCGTTTCTTACATCGACAGCCCTCCCAGTGTAGACCAGACCTAAGATTTTGCTTTGAGATGTTAAAATGGAACCTTTTATTTTTTTTTTTCGGGGAAGACATAACCTCTGAATTCCAGTCCTCCACTCTTAAAAAGTGGAAATATGGGTTTCCAGCTCTCCGCATTCTTAGTTGGACAGCAAATCCATTAAGACTTTGTCCTTTTATACTTCTCACATGTAACTTCTTTAATTTTGCATAATAGCTGATAATTTTTACTCTGAAGCTTTAAGGACCTCTTCCTAGTGCAAGTAGGGAACAATGGAGCACATGCTGTGAAATGCCATGCAGGCACTGTGCTGCAAGGAAGGGCTGCTTTTTCCCTGTTTCAGAAGTGTGGGAATGTGCAATATGGACACTAATAAGGGCAAAAAGGTGAAGAGAACTGCAGAGAGGTGGGAATGGGAATACAGTTCAGCAGAAGTGTGGCTGTCTGAGTGGCAGTCTTATCAGCATGGAATAACCACTTTGCTGCCACTGCTTCCCATTAGTTATAATTACATTCTCTGTTGGGGTGCCTGCTCCTGTCAATAAATTCCTTTTTTTCCCCCACTATCCCCTTTGTTTATAATCATTCTTATCTCTTCTCTAACCTTACTTCTGACGGTCTTAGTCAGGAACCTAATGACCAGCTTTCTCTGATGATGCTAGGTTTGGCTGGCAAATGTAGATGTTTGGTTCAAAGCCATAAGTGATAACTTACTCCGCCCCCCCCCCGCCCCAAAAAAAAAACCTGTTCCATTTCCTGCTTAAATTCCCTTCCCTTAATGACTGACTGCGTCTGGCTGGAGTGGTAACCCAAAGGGATACTAGTCCATATCTTAAATTAATGGTTATGCAATGCTAATACCTGTGTTAAACTATTGGTTTCAAGTAACCAAATTAGAAATCAGATTATGTAGGGAAGGCAGTGTGGCCTCATGGATGGAGCATTGCACTAGGACAGGGGTTGGCAACCTTTCAGAAGTGGTGTGCCGAGTCTTCATTTATTCGCTCTGATTTAAGGTTTCACATGCCAGTAATACTTTTTAACGTTTTTAGAAGGTCTTTCTATAAGTATAATATATAATGAAACTGTTGTTGTATGTAAAGTAAATAAGGTTTTAAAAATGTTTAAGAAGCTTCATTTAAAATTAAATTAAAATGCAGAGCCCCCGGACTGGTGACCAGGACCCAGGCAGCGTGAGTGCTGCTGAAAATCAGCTTGTGTGCTGCCTTCGGCACCTGTGCCATAGGTTGCCTACCCCTGTGCTAGGACATGGGAGACCTGTTAGTGGCTCTGCTACTGGTCTGCTAGGTGACCTCTCTGTGCCTTCATTTCGCCATCTGTAAAATGGCGCTTGAGACTGATCTTTGAGATCAATGGATGAAAAATGCTAAGTAACAGCAACGTGGTTATTAGGTTGATTTCTTTTTGTATACTGTGCATTGTTCTGCTGTAATATCTAAAATGCTTCTTATTCCTATACCAACAGGAGCTTGTGAGCGGCTACAGGACAAAAATGTTTCACTTAAGGACTTGTGCTGCTAAATTGAGGCCATTGACTGCCTCACAGACTGTTAAGACAATTTCCCAACACAAGCCGGCAGCACCACGGACGTTTCAACAAATCAGGAGCTACAGTGCACCTGTTGCTGCTGAGCCATTTTTGAGTGGGACTAGTTCGAACTATGTGGAGGAAATGTACTATGCTTGGCTGGAAAATCCCAAAAGTGTCCATAAGGTAAGGAGGAGCAACTGCCCCAGGATATTGTTGCTTCATCTCCTCTGCGTGTGTGTGTGTGAGAGAGAGAGCCAAATGGCATGTTCAGGTAAGTGCAAATGTCAAGAGGGAATTTGGCATGAAGAGCCTGTGACTCATGGATCATCAGTTCCACATCTGCTTTTGCAAAAAGAATCAACAGCATTTAGCTGAGCAGTAGCGAAACAATCTGATTCTTCTTTGTTCTGGATTGAATCCAACAAGCCCCGAGCATTCTGTCAATACTGGATATTCCACTTCGGGACTCAAACATGGATACGAAGAGGAGGAGTTGCCTTTCTTGGGAATCCCCCATTTTGCTGAGCTGCTGCTTTTCCTTTGTGATGAAAAGTTGGGAGAACAGGGAGAGGGAATTGAGTTCAAATTCTGATCTTTGTCCATTTCGCTATTAATGTGTAATACAAGTTGTGCTCGACGCTGCTGTATTTGCTCTATGTAAGTACACTGACTCTGCTTTAGAGTTGTTCTTATAACACCATTTGGATGGCAGAAAAGTGGCTATAAAATTCAGCCTGCCACTACAGCTTGGTGGTGGAACTGGTTCAAATCCCCCATTGTGGTAAGCAATGATCTTTCTACCAGCCACTTCTTAACTTTCCCTCAAGCAACTCACTTAAGAAGATAACTGATATAAGGTTTAAAGATACAGAACTGTAGTGGGCATTAGTCTACCCACAGTTAGTATCAGGAAGCATGCCACCTCAAAATCTGTCACTAACATACACATAGCTTTGGGCTAATGGCCATTAGAGTACAATCAAACTTTGTCCACGCTCCTGTGGTAAATTACTATACACTGAAACTTGTAGCCCTATTAGAAGGCCATATTCAACCACATATAAATGTGTGCAACTCTATTTGACATAAATGTCACTTAAATCCCTCTTCAGCAGGGCTGAATTTGGACTGCAGAATGTTGTCAGTTGGATGGTAATTGCCAGGAGCCATTACCAAGGGAAGTATCTCTGGGAAGTCTGAGGAATAACTGTGAGAAGCTAATAATAGGGATAGAACTAAGGCTGCTGTTGCTGTACACTTTGTAGTCTTACAGTTATAAAATGTGAAATAAAAAACACTGCCACTAGGAAGGAATGGTTGGTGGGGCTGGGAGGTAATCTTCAGCCTCATGTCTAAGGAGAGTCTGCTTTGTCTTCTCACCTCTGGTCAAAGCTTTGGAGAGGCTGTTAACTGAGACCTAGAAGTGGATGTAGGGAACTGGAGTTCTGAAAGCCTACTGCATGTCCCTCTTATTCTGGCACGTGCAGAGAGATGTCTCTTCTATGTAATTCAGATCTTCCAGTACCATGGGGATTTATAAAGATTGCTCTGTGAGATCTACATGTCCCTTGAGATACAAAGCAACAGAGCAGTATTTCAGTTCCTGTTTAGTGAACTGTAATGAACACCAGAACAAACATTCCACAAACCAGAATTCACTGATTTATTCTCCTTTATTCTGTCCTCAACAGACATACAGGTCAATATTTAAATACCTGTGAAATTTCAGTAGTGGTCTCATACAGCTAGAGAATACACAGTCCTATATCTCTGGGATGATACTTGGCCGAAAGGTTTTCTGATGGGAGGAAAGCCAAATTTTGGTCTCCCTCTTAAAGTTTTTTTTTTTTTTTTTAAACATTGGGTGTTTTTCCTAAAATTGTGGAGGTGAGGCGCCAAAATACAGACCTGCTCCCAGTCAAGGCTTTCTGTGTTTAATTATTGACTCGGAGCACTTAACTCTGAAAGAACAGAACTACATATTTTTGGATTATGTGCCATTTGGTGCAGCAGTAATTTAAGAAGAAAGTTGTGTATTTTCATGCAGATTTTCTGTTATGTGGAATTTATTTTAAAAGGTGGTATATAGAACTTCTAAACTGCTACACATGCATCTTAGTTTCATGACACCTACTCACTTTACTGTAAATTAGATTATAACACTCATCCTCTTGATACATGTAACTACACCTCTTACAGAGCCCCACAACAGACTTCTTTAAAAGGTGATTGTTTTGCCAGTCCACAGACTCTACTTAACACATCCTTCAAGGGATGTTCAAGGCAAAACACTGACCTGGTAATAAACTGAGAGCAATCTGTTAAAGGTGTCCTGTGAGTAACTTCAGGGTGCGTTAGGCTTTTCAAAAATCCCACCCCACCCCCCACTTTTTTTTTTTTGCTAAGGCAGGCTGCATGCTGGCTGTGACCCTAAAATAAGAGGGTTACATTTTTCTTTATATAGACACATTGATAGATCTTAAGGCAGATAAGACCATTAGATCCTCTAGTCTCACCTCTTGCACACTACATGCCATGGAATTTCATCGCAATTTCTTGTGAGTAGGCCTCAGTGTAAGCCAGAACGCTATCCAAGGTGTATTGTTCTTGTTAGCATAAGCAAAACTCCTTAACCCTGAGAAATGCAGGTATCTGGCACTAGATACTTCTTGGAAAATGTTTCTGGACTGTATTTGTAAAGTGTAAGAATATTTAATACTCTCTGAATTTCCAACTCTCGTGCTTTGTTTGATGTTTCACATGCCGCAGGAGCAGAAGGCTTCTAAAATCAGTAGCTGACTTTAAAAAAAAACACACACACACACACAAAAAACAGCCCTCCTAGAGCTTTGTAATCTGCCAACAGCTGAAATGTACACAAGTTCTTGCTCTCTTGTCATCTTGTTCCAGGAGCAAGCCTTGTGTGCAAGGTTAGGGCTTTTGGGCAGTAATTAAAAACCTGGTGCCTCTTTTCTACAGATACAACAGTTGAGCCACAAATGGTGGTAGACTGGAAGTCAGCAGCTGAATTGTGCCTGCTGTTAGCCATAGAAATAGAAGTCAGGTCAGCTGAAAATAACTTTCATATCCTGCTTTTCTAAACAACTTCATATTTATGTAATTCCCTCCTGCCCCTGTTTCCATGGCTAGGCTGCTGGTACTGGCAAGCAGCCATACCTAAGAGAGAACTTGCTTGTACGGGGTCGGCAACCTTTCAGAAGTGGTGTGCTGAGTCTTCATTTA
Source organism: Gopherus flavomarginatus (assembly GCF_025201925.1). Lineage (NCBI taxonomy): Eukaryota > Metazoa > Chordata > Testudines > Testudinidae > Gopherus > Gopherus flavomarginatus. Next base: position 150,673,672 of record NC_066618.1, on the reverse strand, counting down.
TTCACTCTAATTTAAGGTTTTGCGCGCCAGTAATACATTTTAATGTTTTTTAGAAGGCCTCTTTCTATAAGTCTATAATATATAACTAAACTATTGTACATAAAATAAATGTTGTTTTTAAAATGTTTAAGAAACTTCATTTAAAATTAAATTAAAATGCAAAGCCCCTGGACTGATGGCCAGGACCTGGACAGTGTGAGTGCCACTGAAAATCAGCTCGTATGCCGGAGGTTGCGTACCCCTGTGCTTGTAGATGTTAGCTGCCAACTCTTAATGTAATCTCCATATTGATACTCCAAAACCAACTATGGATTTTAAGAGCCTTTTGGTAACATAAATCTGTGGTCCTCAAATCAGAGAAATTGATCAAGATGTTATTTGGATGGGCAAACTGGTTACATAGCTGCACGGCTTCGTTAACTGTGCGATTAAATCTTTGCTAGCCAGCCAGGCAGCTGTTTTTTATAGTAATTGCCTTCTATCGGTCTCGAGGGATGAGTACAAGAGTTGGGAGTCTGCAGTCCTAGATTCTAATCCCAGCGCTACAACTGATTTGCAGTGTGCTGTTGGACAAATCACTTTTCCCTCTGTGACAGGTTTCAGTGGTAGCCATATTAGTCTGTTTCAGAAAAAAAGGGGAGTCCTTGTGGCACTTCAGAGGCTAACAAATTTATTTGGGCATAAGCTTTCGTGGGCTAGAACCCACTTCATCAGACATATGAAGTAAAAAATACAGGACCAGGTATAAATACATGAAAGGATAGGGGTGCTTTACCAAGTGTTAGGTCAGTCTAACAAGATAAATCAATTAACAGCAGGATACCAAGGGAGGAAAAATCTCTTTTGAAGTGGTAAGAGAGAATCCCATTACAGACAGTTGACAAGAAGGTGTGAGTAACTGTAGGGATAAATTAGTATTGGGGAAATTAAGTTTAGGTTTTGTAATGACCCAACCACTCCCAGTCTTTATTCAGGCCTAATCTGATGGTATCTAGTTGGCAAATTAATTCCAGTTCTGCAGCTTCACCTTGGAGTCTGTTTTTGAAGTTTTTGTTAAAGAATTGCCACTTTGAGGTCTGTTACTGAGTGACCAGAGAAATTGAAATGTTCTCCTACTGAATGTTATGATTTCTGATGTCAGATTTGTGTCCATTTACTCTTTTGCATTGAGACTGTCCCCGGTGCCTGCTCTGGGACACCATCATAGGACCTAACCACATCAGCCACACCATCCAGGGCTCGTTCACCTGCACATCTACCAATGTGATATGTGCCAGCAATGCCCTTCTGCCATGTACATTGGCCAAACCAGACAGTCTCTTCCAGTTCTGACACTAACACTCATAACGCAACACCATCAATGTCATGCTGGTGGTTATTTAGTTGAGGGCCAGATGGCCATAAATCTAAGATGCCATTTATCAGTGGCTTAGAAATCCCTCCCCCACCAGTATCCCTAAATAGCCTCTTAAAATAAAAATATGCTAACAAGCACAAAGTACCCTTAGTCCAGTCCCAAGTGCTGGTGGGGGTAATGTGTCAGCAGTATCTTAATCAGACCAAAAAAGAACAGGATGTGAAATTTTGTCTCCTATGGGCCTGTTAACCATCACATTCTTGCCTGCCCTCTGTGTGACCATAATATCACTTTCTGTTTCTGTACCTTTCCTGTGCAGCATTAGCTTAAGTAAACACTTGACAGGATGGATTTTTCACTAGCTTTCTTACACTCCCCTTCAAACATCTTGTTTTTCTGCTCTCTTCCTCTGATCTCGTTCTCACAAGTCTGACAGCAAGCTTCCTTTTGACTCTAGCAACAAGGAGTTAGCTTCCTTATCTGGTTTTCACTGCATGCCGACACACCCAGTTATTGCAGTAATTAGTGTAGTGCATTTATTGTTCCACAGTAGTACAGATTGTTCTTCTAGCTTCTCTGGGAGCAAACAGGGCACTGATCCCTGTATGCATTGAGTGCACTAGTGTTATGCCTGTCCATGGTGAATTCATTCAGTAGGGTCACAACTTGATATCATAGAATCTTGGTGGGGAAGGGGGAACTATGATTGAGGGAGCTCCAAACCTGTCCCCACAGGAACAATGGACAGCAGTGAAGCCTCTCCAGAATTAGCATTGCTCAGAGTGGGTGTTTTACCTTACTGAAAACAAGCCTGCGCTCTTTTCATAGTACTTTTGTTGTATATTGCTTTAAGCAACCTAATGGATAGACCAAGGCACTGGGACTCAGAAGGGTATAGGGACTGGATTCAACTCCTTGCTCTGCCTCAGCTGCTTATATAACCTTGGGCAAGTTATGTCCCCTCTGCCTCAGTTTCTCTGCCTGTAAAATAATGACAGCACTCTGAGATCTCCTGATGAAAACAAGTAAGCTAGATCACCATTTAAGTAGAGGCTGCCATCTCAAGTAAACAGCACCAGACCGGAAACAGAGGTTTCAGACTAGTCAATGTACCACTCCCTCCTGCTCTCCAGATTATCTTTCTGCTTCTCAAGTGGCTGTGATAGTGGAACTAATGTCTGAGTCTTTATTTCACTCTGTACTTGGATAACTGTCTTCAATGCCTGCTGATTTTAGTGGGCACAGTTTTTTGACCCATCATGTCCAAGTTAGTGTCATTCTCTTGTGTCCTCTTCTCTAGCCTTGAGAAATCCCATCTTGCCTTGCTCATATCCATTCACAATGCTGCTGTAAACATATCTTTCTGGCCTGTCTCTCTAACCACATCACCTGCCCCCCATTTCTCCATCCCATCAAACATAGGCTACTTATCGTCACTTCCAAAGCCATTTGCAGCATATCCCTTTCCTACCTGTCATCTCAGGTGCTAGTGAGGTGTTGGCAGAGCAGAGGCAGCTGTCAATCATGGCAGCCTTCATCGTCATCGTCTACTTGCTATCCTTTCAGATCAGCTCCTTTGTGCTTTGTCCTGTGCCTGAGATGAAACTCTCCACAAACATTGGCAGAGCCACCTCATTGTCCTCCTTTAGAGCTCTTAGCCATGGTGCCTGCAAAAAGCTTGGCAGTGGTTAGGCATGTGCTGTGCGAAGAGCATTGCCAATGGTCCAGGGTAATGCCATCCTGTGTGCATACGTTTGAATGGTCTTGGCAGCAGATACAAGCTTGCTCTGTCAGGTGATGTTTTTGGAACACTGAATGGGCTCTGTGTGGTCTCTGTGACTATAGCGCTTTATTTTCCCATTGTGATTGTTGCTGTTTAGGTGTATGTGTATAGTGCCATTCAGTTTGAAGGCTTCCAAAGTGATTTAGGGACTATGGGTTTATCCTTGGAATACTTTATTTAGTCTTTCCTGTGCTGGTTGTAGTATCTGAGCACTTACACCTCCTTACCAGCTGGATGTGTGAACTCAGCTGGCTCTCATATATTGTACTAGTTTATAATAAGCCTTTTCTTGGTCCTACATTTCTTATACACACAGTGTGTAACATGATGGTCCAATGCTAATCACATGATCTCAGTTTTAGTACAAAGGAAAAAACTTTCACAGAATTTCCCCCAGGAGTTATAACTTGTGAAAACTGGTCCACAAAATGTACTCTAGTCATTTTGTTGACTAAAGTTAATGCTGATTGGTTTTTTTTATTTCCCCCATACATACAATCTCTCAGACTCTAACCCCTGAGTCATCTTATAATTCATTTAACTCACAAACTTGAAACTAACCTTTGTGGGGAGGGTTTAAGCTAGTGTAAGTATTGATCTTCTGAGGCGTTTTCTAAATGGCTTTCGCACTGGAGTGTCCGGATTGTGTATCTCACATGCACAGGTACACTCTATCCCCAACACAGTTAAAGCAGTTCATCCCCAAACATGGAACCAGTTATGCTCATTTAGCTTATTTCCTTTTCTATATGATGACACTATACCAGTATAAGCATCCTGATACCAGTAGAAGTGCATCCATGTTGTGCAGGTTATATACTGGTATAGTTAAAGCAATACAGTTTTCTAGTATAGAGAAGGCTTTCATGCCAGTGCATGATCTGAACCTCCTCTCCTTCTGTGTTTCTTTGAAAAGATGGTTTATGCAGCTGTGCAGAGCCTGCTAACATAGTCCTGGGGTATTGGTTTAATACTTATTCCCCAGAGGCATGCTCCTCTGCAACTTTGTGGGTTTCCTTAGTGAACTCCCATCAAAGTCCTGAGCTGGGTTGACCCTGAATAGCTTCACATTAAACAAAACCACAGCTGCGGTGTAACTAATTCTTCACATGTAAACTGTAGCAAACCTGTGACATGGTCACACATGCCACTATAGACAGAGTCCTGCAAGTCTTGTATAAATCCTGTTGCATATGTGTGCAAAAGGTGCATCTCGAATGCAGTGATCTGGTAATGCTCCAGTGCCTCCCTCATGCTCCCAGAGCAGACTTGTTTCACTTAACCTTGTTTTCAGTGACCAGGCAAAAACAGTGTATATCTATATCTAACACATTGAATAGAATCTGCGACAGCCTTGCACTGTACAATTTAACTTCTTAAGCCTAAAAAGGTCAAACTAGTACAATTTAAGTGCAAATCTAACCTTGACACCACTCTGTGTAAGCCTTGTTATCTACCCTCTCTGCTCTTATTCATATCCCGTACCCCTTGTCACGTTTCCCTGTTGCGTCTAATGTAGGCCTAGTTTGTGGAGTTGCCATGAGCTCCAAGTGAGGGATGGCACAGAGACCAGGCCAGGAACTGTACTGTAACTGAAGTCCTTGCTCAAGGGAGAGGTAAGCTGTGCCAATCCTATACCTAGTTCTGTTTACTCCCATCCTCCTTTCGAGCTGACTCAGCTGCGCTGGCTAGTGTGTTGCAGTGAGCAAAGCAGTGCTCCCCACCCACTCTACCTACAGCCCAGCCATGTGAGCAATCTGCATAGGGAAGGGAGGAGGTGTTTTTTATGCACCTTACTCCTGTGCATGGGTATGGAGAGAGCTAGGGTACGTAGAAGGTCTTCAGTTTTTTTAGCTGCCTATAGCTTCAGTCTTGACACGGTTAGTAACAAACCCTTGTTTCTCCATCTAGGGCCCAGTTATGTAATCTTTACTGCTGTAAGGGTTGCAGGATTGGTCCCTTAATGTATAGTGTGATGTAAGAGACCTGGTGGCTCCTTGCTTGAACCTTGTTAGCAAGGTTACACTAATACTTCTCAGGCAGGAGATGGAGGGATTGGCTAGTGCTAGCTGCAGCAAACTACAACTCTTCCTTTATATATTACTATTAGTTATAGCTGGGATACACCTGTTCTGAGCCTTGATTAATAAGTTTCACTTTCCCAGTGCCACACTGAAATGAAGTATCTGCTTGATCCTATGTTTCCATCAATCCAGTACTGTTCATGAGTAGGGCAAGCTCCATGTGAGAGAACTGCACTGCTGTGAGATGACCAAATCTGTGGACTCATCCTTGGGTATAACTGAAGTTGCCTGGCATATTATCATGCAGTGTATCCCTAGGGCCACTTGGAACTATTGACTATGGCACAGCAAGATGATAGTAACTGAGTCTTGTAAAACCATGTGGTATTAAATAAATATTTCCTTGCAATAGGATCTCTGAGTCTTCAGAAAGATGAAAGGAAAACAAAAGCTAGGTGGTTCTTTTCAGGTTAATGTACAATGGCATGCAAAGAAGTAAGGCTCTGACTGCTTAGTTTGGAGCCAGCTGGTGCAGCATCATTGGGCAGAGAAGCTGGCTGGCTCCTTCTCTTTTGAAGAGAGGGCTGGAGAGTTCTGTATGAGTGCTCTGTATAATCCTTTATGACTCAGCAGAGATTGGTGTGGGGGGAGATGTTCTTGAAGGAAGACTTATTACAACACCAGTTTGGTTTTTTTATGTATGATTTTAAAACATGAGACTAGCCTTGAACTTTGGCTTAGTATTATGAGGAAGATGCCGTATCATGTTTGCTCCTCCTGTCCCATGCAGTGAGTGTGCTCAGCAAATGACAGACAAGATATACCTGTGGGATCCCTAAGGCCTGGTCTAAACTTTCAAGTTTCACCCTCAACTATGTATGGGGTCTGACTTTTTTTTTTCCTCCTGATATAGTTATACCTTACAAGCCCTATTGTAGACAGCTATACAAGTACACCTCTACCTCGATTATAAAGCTGTCCTTGGGAGCTAAAAAATCTTACCGGTTATATCGAACTTGTTTTGATCTACCAGGGTGCGCAGCACCCCCTCCCCCCGCGGTCCCAGAGCATTGCTTTACTGTGTTATATCGGGTCGTGTTATATCGGGGTGGAGGTGTATAAAGACAGTTATCCCAGTATAGCTTATTCCCCTTTCAATATAAGCTATACTGTTATAAGCACTTATGTCAGTACAATAGTATCCACACTATTAGAAGGGAGTTTGTACCATTTTAACTATAACTTTTGTGTGCAGACATGCCAGACATGACTTGTAGTTGAGTTTGCTGTAGCGTGGGCACTTCATCTTAATCCTCTTGAGTTCCTATTAAGAATTGGTGTAATTACACACTGATAGAATAATTGGGATGACTGTACACAATGAAGCTTTTAAAGTCAGTTTAATCTTAGCAAAGAGGGGAGAAGGTTGAATAATGCTTCTCTGTGCTCCCTGTCTTTTAAAAGATGTGCCCAAACTGTCTGGCTATCTTGTAAACCTTGTATTGTACACATCTGGCAGTTGCTCAACACAGCCTGGTATGTCTGGTCTCTTGTTTGCCTGCTGAACATAATGGGTCATATTTATCCCCCCAGTGTACACTACAGACTTCACTGCAGTTCTACTAGGGATGAATGCAGCCCAGCGAGTGACCTTTTTACTGAGGTATATTAGCTGCCCTGTCTGTGTGAGCACTGGGGTTGCTTTACCCCCATGCATGAAGGTTGGAAAAAGCAATTAGGCTGCTGTGATACCTGCAGGGTGAGAGCTATGGAAATAGCTACTATAACAGTAGTGCAGGAATTTCTGCATTCTTTGGGGGAGGGAGGAAATGGCGGGGGTGTGTGTGAATTCCTTCCAGAAAAACACTTTTAGTTTGAAATAGCATGAATTCCTGCTTGATGGCCTTTCTCCTCCCCAGACAGGAAATTGCTCCGTCTTCCTGGGAACTGTTTGCAGCAGTACTGGCTCTCAGACCTCATCTCTGCCTTTCCTCTAGAGCGGAAAGGGACCCAGGAGTACAGCTGTCCCTCTGGGACCTCAGGAGGAGGGCTAGAGGAGGTGGAAGATCTGAAGACCCATGGAGCTAAAAATGAATGCCTCTAAAGCCAGGCCACTAAAAGTCATCACATGATCCAGCTTCTTAAACACAACTTGCTTCGATGTTAAAGCCTCAGTTCTTTACTCGGTGAGGGTGACTTTAAAACAAGTATGCGATCCAGTCACAATGTAATGACTCATCTTCTTCTTCTTTCAAACCATTTTCCAGTATTATAACAGTTAATTCTGGGACCAAGAGAAACAGAAAATTAGATTCCATTCTCTGCTTCCCCACAAAAAAAGCAGGAACAATTATTTAAATTATCTCTAGAGGCTAGTTTGTTTCCTTCAGTAATCTTCTCCTGGGCAGCAAGTCTGAAGTGTAGGTATTTGCAGTCCTGTCTGGGTTCATGGGCATCCATCCTTTTGTTCAGCAACACTATCAGGCAATTATAAATGCAAAGATTTTTAGCTTGAGCTAAATACTGAACTAGACATAAGTTCAGTATAGACCCCAGCTGAGTGTTCCAGCTATGGGAGAGTGTTGTGAAAAATCAATGGATGTGTGTGCCTGGCGTCTCCGCTGGGAATGGGAACTTGGGTGTCAAGGCAAAAGAGCTGAGATTGTCAGTAGTAAATTACTTAGAGCTTCTGGGGTAGCATCCACACTTCAAACGTATCTCGTTGTTTATAGTCCAAAGTACAGCGCACACATTTGGGTAAACTGAGGTGATAAATGATTCCCTTCAAGGTCATATTGAAGGCAGGTTTTGTTGCAATATGTTTTGCAGAATTCACAAGGTCTGTCTATACAAAGTCTCATCTCAGAAGTTTTTCTGGCATGACTCAAACAGGCTTGTTTGGCTGACATTGCCCTTTACAATCAAATGAAGTTGTGATGATGAAAGCTAAGGATCCCAGCTTTCCAATGTAGTGGACCGTTTAATGCCTGATCTCCTAAATGATCAGACCAAGACTGTAGATGGCCATCGAGGTCTCTAGGTGGTCATTGGTTCCTAAGTCTACCGGTGCATGTTTTGCTCCAATGAGAGACAGTTGGATCAGAGTAACTTTCAGATCTTACTCGTTTTTTGTCTGGCTCCTCTTAAACAAGATGTGACTGACTAGCAATCACTTAATTCCTGACAGTGGTGATAATACAAGGTCTATGTTTCTCTGTAGATCAGGTAAGAGGGCAGTCAGCCATGGACAGCTGGGAATCAGATTGTTGAGGAGACCATCTGAAAGAAAACAGAGGTCAGTAAAGTGGCCTTGACTGACTGTAGTAAGGCAAGATGCATTTTCCTTTACATATTACACACATGCTGTTAGAGACAGATCCAACTCTGTGTGCTTCAGTGGTTCCTAATCACCAATCTAGATTTTAATACTGTGTCCATTTTGTGGTATCCAGGGAATGATACCTGGCCTAGTACTGATCATGCCCCAGTAACTGGCACTGACTTTCTCCTGTGTTTCAGTGAGCCTCTGTATAGGGCTCGTGCACTGCCAGCCTGCTGCATTCCATAGGCACCGAAACCCACAGTGGAGTGTGAGATCTTTCCAACCAGAGCTCTCACTCATCGAGAGAGTGTGTGGAGTTGTCTGGATGCTATTTGGTGAGATGTTGCTGAGCAACTGGGCTAGCAAGGGATCTGCTTATGAAATTGTATTTGTGCTGAGAGTCTAGTTCAAACTATTGACAACCACAAAATGGCACATTATTCTCGTTATGAGAACATTCATAGAATCATAGACTTTAAGGTCAGAAGGGACCATTGTAAAATCATCTAGTCTGACCTCCTGCACAATGCAGGCCACAGAATCTCACCCACTCTCTCCTGTATCAAACCCCTAATCTATGTCTGAGCTATTGAAGTTCTCAAATTGTGATGTAAAGACTTCACGATGCAGAGAATCCTCCAGCAAATGACCCGTGCCCCACACTGCAGAGGAAGGCAAAAAAAAAACTCCAGGGCCTCTGCCACTCTGCCCTGGAGGAAAATTTCTTCCCAACCCCAAATACTGCGATCAGCTAAACCCAGAGCATGTGGGCAAGACTCACCAGCCAGACACCCAGGAAAGAATTCTCTGTGTAACGATCCCACCCCATCTAACATCCCATCACAGGCTGTTAGTTGAACTATTAGTGGTAAATATGCCTAATTGCCAATTACCATCTCCTTCATAGACTTAACAAGCTTAGTCCTGAAGCCAGACATATCTTTTGCCCCCACTAGTCCCTTTTGGAAGGCTGTTCCAGAACTTCACTCCTTTGATGGTTAGAAATCTTTGTCTAATTTCAAGTTTAAACTTCCTGATGACCTGTTTTATATCCATTGTGTTCTTGTGTCCACATTGGTACTGAGCTTAAATAATTCCTCTCTCTTCCTGGTATTTATCCCTCTGATACATTTATAGAGAGCAATCATATCTCCCCTCAGCCTTCTTTTGGTTAGGCTAAACAAGCCAGACTCTTTGAATCTCCTTTCATAAGACAGGTTTTCCATTCCTCGGATCATCCTAGTAGCCCTTCTCTGTACCTGTTCCAGTTTTAATTCATCCTTCTTAAACATGGGAGACCAGAACTGCACACTGTGTTCTAGATGAGGTCTCACCAGTGCCTTTGTAACTTTACTAACACCTCCTTATCTCTACTGGAAATACCTCGCCTGATGCATCCCAAGATAGCATTAGCTTTTTTTCACGGTCATATCACATTGGCAGCTCAACCAATACTCTGAGGTCCTTTTCCTCTTCTGTTATTTCCAACTAATGCATCCCCATTTTGTAACAAAAATTCTTGTTGTTAATCCCTAAATGCATTCCTTGGGGATCTGCTCCATGATTTTTTCAGGGACTGAGGTGAGGCTGACTGGCCTGTAGTTCCCTGGATCCTCCTTCTTCCTTTTTTTTTTTTTTTTTTTTTTTTTTTTTTTAAGATGGGCACTACATTAGCCCTTTCCCAGTCAACCAGGATCTCCCCCGATCGCCATGAGTTTTCAAAAATAATGGCCAATGGCTCAGTAATCACATCCGCCAACTCCTTTAGCTCCTTTGGATGCAGTGCATCTGGCCCCATGGACTTGTGCTCGTCCAGTTTTTCTAAATAGTCCTGAACCACCTCTTTCTCCACAGAGGGCTGGTCACCTCCTCCCCATACTGTGCTGCCCAGTGCAGTAGTCTGAGAGCTGACTTAGCCCAGGGCCCTGTGGCCCCTAAAGCCCCTGCGTTCTGAGTGGACCTGCCTGCTGGTGGTGGGGCGGCTCCCAGAATTGCAGCCATGAGGGTGGTGCCATGCTTTGCAGAGCCACCTGCACACTTCTTGCACCAAACGGGAGCTGCCCCAGGTAAGTACTCTGCAGCTTCTGCCTGCCGCAGCCCTGAGCCTCCTTCTGCACCCTAACTCCCTCCCAGACCCTGCACCCCTAGCCCTAAGCCCCAGGGGTAAGCCAGGGGCACCTCCCCACCACAGTACTGTACTGTACAGTATATAATGCCTTTTGTCTGCCCCCAAAAAACTTTCTTGGAACCTAACCCTTCGCATTTACATTAAATCTTATGGGGAAAATTGGATTCATTTAATGTCATTTCACTTGAAGTTTCATTTTTCAGGAACATAACTGCAATGTTAAGTGAGGAGTTACTGTAAATTCAAATCTATATGCCCACTCTTGCAGAAAATCCTACTGATGGCTTTTTTGACTCTCTCTTGCTCACATCCTTGCCCTCACCCTATGGAAATGACTAGGCAGAACTTCCCAAGTTGTGTTAGATACAATTGGTCTGTGTCCCATTGTTGCTTTTGTATCTAATGGACACTACTTATGCACTCAGCAGGATTAAACCCAAGGATAAAATCCTTGCCTCACTGAGATCTGTGATGGCGGGGGGGAGTGGGGGCAGCATTTCATGCACATGTTATAATGGAGGAAAGGTTAGCATGTATATATGAACTACTGTAGAAATATCAGACTGTTTCTGGCTCCATGGAGCTGGAGTGCCAGGCAAATTTGATTAGCCTTTGGACAGAATTACAGAAGCGGTAGATGTGTCACTTGGGTTTTAGCCCAAGCAATTTGATACAACATCTCAGTCTTAATTGCAATATTAATTCAAATTGGCTTAAATATAGAAGTGCCACGTGGCATCGAAACTGGCCAAAGGACCATAAACATAAGGGACTGAGCAGGAAAGTATTTGGGGATACTGAACTGGAAGGTGTCACAAATTCTGATGAAGACAAAGAGGAATACAGGCACCTAGGCAGAAAAGTGTATTTGTATTTTTTCCCTAATATTTGCATCTGAACTACTGATTCCAGTGGAGGGAGAAATTTAATCAGTAATAGCTGAAAGAATCTTATGGGCGACAATATCTGTGCACTGCAGGAGCAATAAAAAGTGAATTCAGTTTTGGCCGGCATACATAGAGGTATTTTCACACAGATGATAGTTCCTTTTTGTGCCGTTCTAGTGTGACAGCATGTGAAGGACTGAACTGAGATCTGCACAGACTTCTGTAGTGCAGATCAGCCCTTTGTTCCACACAGCACTGTTAAAGTCTGGACAGTCTGAGGATATTTGAGAAGCAGTCGGTAAACTGCTAACACAAATGTGTTCACTTATAATTTCAACTGGTTACTGTACTGTGACACTGAATGATAGGTAGTATTGTACTTGCCACTTAAAAATGCGTGCCAAGAGTCACTCTGGGAATTAGATCTTCAGTATTGGGTAAATGAACTGAAACAATCTTAAAACCCACCTTAGGTGCACATATGATGGGGTCATGCCAGCATGACTTTTTTAAAGAATGACTCTTTTCTATTCCATTTGAATTTTGTGGAGCCAGCAAACTAATGGAGTAGAGGAGACCAAACTCTGAAAAAGCCTCTGATAAAGACCTGGTGGTGGTGATAGTTTTTCACCCAATGACTAGCTACTAAGATCTCTAATGCCTTGCAAACTGGATCAGAAAGGAGATCATTTTTCAACATGGGAAGAGGCTGATAGCAGAGTGCTGCATTGATGCATGGCAAGAACAGGGGTGTCAGTACATACATATTGATCTGTAAAAGCAAAACTTGCAGATGATGCAATTTATTACTTAGCTAATTTCTTCAGGAGGACTTAACATGGGCACCATGGTAGCTGTTGAGGTACTGTGCAGGCAAGTGCAAAGTCATTAAACGACTCATACCCAGATGATGGGTTCCAAACTAACTATAACCATTCAGAGTAGTAACGTGTTAGTCTCTAAGGTGCCACAAGTGCTTCTGTTCTTTTTGCGGATACAGACTAACATTTATTTGAACATAAGCTTTCATGGGCTACAGCCCACTTCATCAGATGCATAGAATGGAACACACACTCGCACGCACACTCTCTTCCGCCCTGCCCCCCCCCGAAACCCCACCCACCCACCGCATGAAAAGGTGGAAGTTAACATACCAACTCAAGAGGCTAATTATTTAAGATGAACTATTATCAGTAGGAGGGGGAAAAAAAACTTTTGTAGAGATAATCAAGATGCCCCATTTCAGACAGTTGACAAAAAGGTTTGAGTATACTTAACATGGGGATATAGATTCAATTTGTGTAATGACCCAGCCACTTCCAGTCTCTATTCAAGCCAAAGTTAATGGTATCTAGTTTACATATTAATTCAAGTTCAGCAGTTTCTCGTTGGAGTCTGTTTTTGAAGCTTTTCTGTTGTAAAATTGCCACCTTTAAGTCTGTTACTGAGTGACCAGAGAAGTTGAAATGTTCTCCTACTGGTTTTTGAATGTTATGATTCCTAATGTCAGATTTGTATCCATTTATTCTTTTGCACAGAGACTGTCCGATTTGACCAATGTACATGGCAGAGGGCATTGCTGGCACATGATGGCATATATCACGTTGGTAGATGTGCAGGTGAACAAGCCCCTGATGGTGTGGCTGATGTGATTAGGTCCTATGATGGTGTCACTTGAATAGATATGTGGACAGAGTTGGCAACTGGCTTTGTTGCAAGGATAGGTTCCTGGGTTAGTGTTTTTGTTGTGTAGTATGTGGTTGCTGGTGAGTATTTGCTTCAGGCTGGGGGACTGTCTGTAAGTGAGGACTGGTCTGTCTCCCAAGATCTGTGAGAGTGAGGGATCGTCTTTCAAGGTAGGCTGTAGATCTTTGATAGTGTGCTGGAGAGGTTTTAGTTGGGGGCTGAAGGTGATGGCTAGTGGCATTCTGTTTTCTTGTTGGGCCAGTCCTGTAGTAGATGACTTCTGGATACTCTTCTGGCTCTGTCAGCCTTTCCTCACTTTGTTTGTTTTGACATGTGATGTTGACCATTTGTGTTTTAATAATTATGAAGCTTTAATTTTTTGCATCTCGATTTCACTGTCATTAAGTCATGTATTTTCTGACTCTCCCCCTCCCAAACCACTTTTTGGCCCAACTGAAAATTTAATGGATAATAATTTAAAAAATAATTATCCATTGAAATTATTTAAAAAAAATCAAATTATACCAAGCAAATTTATAGATGTCTATTTTCATCCTATATGGTTTAGTTACCCCCCACCCCTACTATCAAGTAAGTGTGTGTGTGTTATGCCAGCATAGGTGCAGGGAGCAGAAGCTGGGTTGGAACAAGAGTTGCATCCTGGGAGGGTAGAATGACCAGTGGGAAACTGGAGGCTAGATTGTCTGGGTGAGCCTCGTGGCCTGGGGGTGATAGTGCAATGTAGGGAATTGATAGGTATGTGGGGTACTGCTGGCAGTGAGGTAAGGGAAATATGTGATACAGTTCTGGTTACTGATAGAGTGGGTGAAAGAGAGAGAAATGCAGCTATAGGATTTCTTGTAGGTAAATGTTCGTGAGGGATCTTTAAAGTGGAGGTCTTGGTTCTCTTCTGCAAAGCAGATCATGTGTATTTGTGGGTCCCATAGCTAATGAAAGGGGTGCATGCTGATGACTACTCTTATGGCTTGCTCCTATTAAAAGGTGCCCTTTTTTCCTGCAGCTGATGGTAAGCACTTGCCAACTAACTTGTTTGGCAGGAGGTTGCCAGTGATTAGTGATAGAATCAGCGTACTGGGCGTGTTCACAGCACTCCTGCTCTCTGTATGACCTTGGCAAGTCACTCACATCTCTTCTTTTTCCACTGGTAAAAGAGCTTCGTGATTCTGTGGATGAAAAAGCATTATACGAGTGCTGGTCTAAATGCACAGATTGTACCACTTTAATGATACCCTTCCATTGCTGCAGGAAATGTCTATACGGTATTGTGATGCTATAGTTGCAGAGCCATTGTTGTACCACAGCAGCACCTGTACCCTAGGTATAGCCTCAGTAAAAACTCGTATATCCCAATAGAAATAATAACAATACAAAAGCCTCTTGTAGGCCGTGTTATACAATAGTGCCTTGAAGTCTCTATAAGGGTTGGGCCCCATTGTGCAAGCTGCTGTGTAAGCCATGTTTGTGCCCTGAAGAGGTTGCATCCCAAATATTAGTATGGAATAATCAAATACAGCTGCTTTGTACACTTAGGATGGAGATTTAAAACTGGTGACAGTAGCATACCATGGCTGACATCCTAGCTACATTAAGGTTGATGGCAGAACTCCCATTCAGTGGAGCCAGGGTACTGCCTTCCAACTCGGCAAGCCTTTCTTTACCTATCCAAAGCTAATACAGAAACAGAAGATATTTGTCCCTGTGTAGTTCTTCACAAGCATATATGAACCACAAGAGATCAGTGGCCTGCTGAAGTCAATTTTGCCACTGACTTGAATGGAGCAGGATTTCACTCCAGATCTTCAAAATAGGATAAACTTTGAAGCTATATCTACTCTTGAAACAGTACAGTGGCACAGCTGCAACATTGCGGCTGCACTGCTATAGCACTGCAGTATAGACACTACCTATGCTGATGGGAGGGTTTCTCCAGTTGGTGGAGGTAATTTACCTCCCCAAGAGGCGGTAGCTAGGTAGATGGAAGAATTCTTATTTGACCTGCTACTGCCTAAATTGGGAGTTAAATCAACTTAATTTACTCAGGATGTGGATTTTTGTGCACCCCTGAGCGATGTAGCTGGGTCAACCTAACTTCTTAATGTGGACCAGGGGTTCCCAAACTTAGTTCATGGCTTGTTCAGGGTAAGCCCCTGGCGGGCCACGAGATGCTTTGTTTACCTGAGCGTCCGCAGGTACTGCTGCTCGCAGCTCCCAGCAGCCGCGGTTCACTGTTCCTGGCCAATGGGAGCCCCGGGAAGCAGTGGCCTGGCCCTTGCCACTTCCTGCAGCTCCTATTGGCCCAGAACTGCGAACTGCAGCCATTGGGAGCTGTGAACGTTCATACCTGCGGACACTCAGGTAAACAAAGCATCTTGTGGCCCGCCAGGGGCTTACCCTGAACAAGTCGTGAACCAGGTTTGGGAACCCCTGGTATAGACCAGGCCTTAATTGTACGTACTCGTATTACTCAGAACAAGCTTGTAGTGGAGAAAGCTTTCATAGCCATACTAATGAGAAATGACAGCTGCTCCACAAGTCAAAGGTCATCTGTTGTAAATTGGATGCACGCTACTGTAGTTGCTGTGGTTCATTAATGAACAATAGCAGTCCCAAAGCTCTGAACTTGCCTTTGTTTCGTGTGCAGAGTACAAAGCTAGCTTTTATTAAGCAGTAAGCACTGCCTGGTTTGAAGTCTATAATGAGCGCTTCTTGAGGGTGCTTGCATTCTTTTAGGAGTCAATCCAATTATAAGCGTAATAGTTGCACAGGAAGGGAACAGCCACAGCTAGTTAGTGCTGGGGGCCTTCAGTTATCTTGGCAGAGACCCCGTCTCCCTTTGTACAGATCCTACCACAGGAGGACCTGAGTCCTGATCAAGGTTTCTGGGCACTATTGTAATTATCACAAATCCCCCTTGTGATACACACAATCCAACCAGCAAGTGGCCATACAGATGTAAAAATGGGGTCCCGACTTCACTGATGGAAATAGGAGTCTCTAGGGACAGAATGGCATATCCTAATGGGCACCAGAGTAAGCTTCTCACTAAAACCAATCAAAATCTGATCCAGTAGTTACTGAAAGGGAAAGATGACATTCTGTGTGCACACTGTGGAAGTGTCTAATGACTCCTTAGTTAATGTTGTGCTGTGACTTGCTTTCCAAGCAGAACTGACATCCCTCTCTTGGACCAATAGTTTAAGTTAGTTTCCAAGCTTGACACTATGACCCTGTGAAGGGCAACTGAAACTTTCCATAATGGTTTGCCAAGATATTAGCATATAAAGCGCGTCCTAACAATGCTGTTCTTGTCCTCTGAGCACAGATTCAGAGGTGCCTAGCTCAGCGATTGGCAACCTTTCAGAAATGAAGACTTGGCACACCATTTATTCATTTCGTGCGCCAGTAATACATTTTAACGTTTTTAGGTCTTTCTGTAATTCTATAATATATAAACTCACTATTGCATGTAAATTAAATAAGGGTTTTAAAATGTTTAAGAAGCTTTAATTTAAAGTTAAATTAAAATGCAGAGCCCCCCGGACCAGTGGCCAGGACTCGGGCACTGTGAGCACCACTGAAAATCAGCTTGCGTGCCGCCTTTGGCATGCGTACCATAGGTTGCCTACCCCTGGCCTAGCTACTCAAATGCCAGTGCCTGGGTGCAGGCACCTTAGTTCCCCTACACTGAAACTTTGACTCTGACATGTCAGGCAACAGCAGTGCCTGTGGAGTATCTCAGCATTGGCTGCCACTGCTCCCTGGCTCACAAAGCCAGTGAAGCCCTTAGGGCGCAGTGTCAGGAGAGGCCTTTAAGCATGATGCAGAGAAACTGAGCTCTTCCATAGCCCCTGTCCATACCCAAAATCTCTTCTCCACCACCTCCTACCACACAGCTATTTCCCCTAACACTCCTGCTTACCACTACCCTGTTATGTTTCCGCTGGCACACTACGCAGATGCTTTCTCAAGAGCCAAGACGGGTGAGCAGCTGCATATATGGAGTAGTTTTTTGTGAGGGGACATCTAGGGGAAGGGGGGGCATTTGGCTATAGGGAATCAGTGGTGTGAGGAGGAGATGATCAAGGATATGCGGAAGAGGTATGGAGGAACAGAGCTATGTAGGGCAAGCACTGCGAAAAGATGGGGCTTCAGCTGCAAGGAAAGAAGTGAAAGGGAGAGGAGGTATGTTTTTATATGCTTAGTAAGGTATCCTCAAAGGGTTCCACTCTCTCTGGAGGGTCCTGGTTATTAGGAAGACTATTGGGGAGGTCTGTTTCTGACCTGTTTGAGAGTAATTAACTCTGCTGTGCTTCTAAAGTATGAGAAGCAAAAACTGGAATTGACTAATTCAGGTAAAATAAAAATGTCCAGGCTTCCAAATGTTTAGATGTATAATGTTCTCTTGACATGTGGTAGCTACATTTAACTTACCCGTAATGCTCCATATTAAGGGGTCTGGTGGTGTTATGAATAAACAAGCTCTCAAACCTGGAAATGGACAAAGGAAGATGTATTTGGAGGGAGTACAGTACCTACTAGTAGCTTTGTCTGTCTGTAATTCCAGTACAGCAAGTGTGTATCAGAATTGCTCTGGGCTCAGTTTGCCAAAACTCCTTGTTCTTTCCCTCCTGCTCTTACTTGTTTCAGCTATGATCTTCTGTTTGCCAAAGTGGGTGCTGCTCAGAAAGCTAGAGCACTCATGCAAACCAGTTCTTCCCGCTAGTCTCTTGTAGTAGCAAGGTTTAAAATTGCATTTATCTTCACTCATTTGAGCAATGCTTAGAACATGTCATGAGTACAAAGGAAGGTCAGAGGAGGGAAACCTGGTTAGACTAATTACATGCTGCAATTGACCTTCAGCATTTGCTGAAGTAAAAGTCAAAGTACATTGTCCTATGATAAGCAAAGATAGCACTTGGGAGGAGGAGATTTAGTCATTTTCAAAAATATCTGTGCAGTATAAAGGTTTCCAAAGGGCAGAACAAATGCAGCCCCCAGACTCCATTAATCCTCAGTGTTCCATGTTCTCAAATCTCCTGGGTTTGCTGGCTTTGCCAAAGTTGGGAGCAACACAATAATCATCAACTTCTATAACTTTGCTTATAACCCCAACTTCAAATACATCAGATTAGCAGTCCTTAGTGAGGGCAAAGCCTGTAGTAGGTTTGAAATGTTTGGGAGTTATCCAGTGCGATAAAGTACCTGGAAAAACATATCTGAGCCTGAGTGTGTGCCACAGTTTGGAAATGGCTGAATGAAATATTGTCTAATTTACTTTACTTTCAGCCTAATGGGTAACTTGAAGGCTCAGGCACCAGGGGCTAGTGATCATGGGCACCAGCTTCTGCTCCCGCTGGTGGGTGCTCAAGCCTCTTCTGCCCCGGCTCTGCTCCCATTCCACTCCCTTCCCCAAGTCCCTGCCCCTACCCTGCCTCTTTTCCACCTCTTCCTTGAGCATGCTGTGCCCCCGCTCCATGCCCTCCCTCCCAGAGCGCTGCCAAACAGCTATTTGGCGGCAAGCAGAAGTGCTGGGGGAGAGGGGAAGGAGCAGGAATGCAGCGTGCCCAAGGGAGGAGGCAGGGGGAGCTTGGTTGCCGGAGCACCCACGCAGTCAGTGCTTATGCTAGTGATAACCATAACTGTGTTGGTGTCATGTGAGCTAGGCTATATGTAGGGCTCTTTGTTTTCGGTTTCTATTTAATTTTTTCCAAGAAATTCATCAGTGTTTGTTACCGCAACAACAAAAACAGGTGAAAATCCATGCAAAAAGCTATTTTTTCTGGGAAAATATCCAGATTTATTTTGGTAGGTGGAAAGACAAGGGAAAAATGTATGCAGCAGATTAATGCTTTGAATTCCCTTCATCAGTGTGGTTTGCTGCATAACTAAAATGGAACTCAAAGCACAGTGCTACCTCTGAGTTTAAGAAAACAATACATCTCTAATCACCAAATAAAACTTTTCATTTGAATAAACAGTTGACTGTTGTAGACTCAGAACTATTAGTCTGTAAGTATGTACATACACTCAACTTCATCCTTTTCTCCTGTTTTTGTGTTTTAAAACTTTCAAATATTTTCTTGTTCTGAAACACATTCTGATAACAGATTTTCATTTTCTTCCTATTGTAGCGTATCAGATCTTTAAACCGTTATCTGCTAATAGCTTGAAATGTGTATGTGGTGGGTGTGAGATTCATCAGTACTTCAGAGCTTGCATGCGTACCTGTTTGTTGTGTATATCTTCAGGACTAACAAATTGCCTTTCTTCAACAGGCAGCCCACAGACTAATGTATTTTCCTAATAAAACAAGTTATTTTTCATATATTTGAATGATACAAAAGTAGGTGAATATCAGAAAAAAAATGAGTAATTTTTTGTAAAACCTAGGAATCTTTCAATTAAAAATCAGTTTAAACTGAGAACGAAGAGCCTTAGCTATAAGTAAGGCTACAGTTTTGTCACGGAGATCACAGAAGTCACAGAATCAGTGACTTCCAAAGACCTCTGACTTCAGCCAGTGGTGGCTGGGAGCTGTGGGGTACCCTACCTGCCCACAGCAGAGCCCCCAAGCTCTGTGCTGCTGCGGGGGAACCCTGGACTTCAGCCCCACAGATGATGGGGGGGGGGGGGCCCTGGAGCTCCCCAGCTGGCTTTCTCAGCAGTTCTCCATTTTGTCATTAATATTTTTAGTAAAAGTCAGGGACAGGTCACTGGCTTCTGTGAATTTTTTTTATTGTCCCTGGCCTTAGCTATAAGTGACCATTGATGAACTTGTCAAGTGAAGAGGTGTGATGGAGGAGAATCAATCAGCATGTTTCAGGATGCATACTGACACCAATACAGGATAGCATAGCTTTTTTCCTCCCCACCCCAACCCCAAAAGCCTGTAACACTGTGTGTGTGTTTAGGTGAGTTGCATTGATTTCACTGTCTTCTGACTCATCAGGTGCTAGAGACTGGGGGGAGGGATAGCTCAGTGGTTTGAGCATTGGCCTCCTAAACCCAGGGTTGTGAGTTCAGTCCTTGATGGGGCCATTTAGGGGTCTGGGGATTGGTCCTGCTCTGAGCAGGGGGTTGGACTAAATACCTCCTGAGGTCCCTTCCTACTCTCTTTCTAAGAAACAGGATGGCACGTTGCTGAAATGGGTCCCTTGTTAGTACTTCTGATTGTCATTCAGCTTTAGCCCATCAAGAGGTATTTGTGGCTTATAAGTTTTGATGGTAAGTATAACTCCTTGTTGCAGGATTTATCTAAGGCCTTGGCTACACTCACACTTTACAGCGCTGCAACTGGGGTGTGAAAAAACACCCCCCTGGGCGCTGCAAGATACAGCGCTGTAAAGCGTCAGTGTAATCAGGGCAGCAGCGCTGGGAGCGCGGCTCCCAGCGCTGCACGCTACACCCGTAAGGGATGTGGTTTACATGCAGCGCTGGGAGAGCTCTCTCCCAGCGCTGCCGCTCTGACTACACTCACACTTCAAAGCGCTGCCGCGGCAGCGCTCCCGCAGCGCTGCCGGGGCAGCGCTTTGAAATTCCAGATGTAGCCATACCCTAAAAGACTGTTTTGGCACTGAAAGACCTGTATGAGATGGAGAGAGAGTGTTATAGTTGAACAAAAAGATTCCTCGTGTGGATAAGTGAAGAACTGAAATTCAGTGTGATCTCTGAAGGCTTATCATTTTTGTTTATCATACCTCTAGCATTTGTTTGAACACAGTAATTTGTGGTGGTCTGTCACTGAAGACCTGTTGCTCAGTTAGGCAAGGAAAAGAACAGGTGGACAGGCTGGAGCGCTGCTGGGCATTTGGTCCTGCATATGATACATGGAGAGCACAAGTTACTTTCTACATTTCCTTGAGGAAGAAGCTTCTGCTTTTGTGTGTTGAAATGTTATAACTCTTGTTTTGCCTAGTGGATAAAGCAATGGACTGAGACTTGGATTTCCTATTCGCTACTGGGTGATCTTAGGCGAGTCATATGAACTCTGCCTCAGTTCCCCCTTCTGTAAAATAGGGATAATGATGCTGACCTCCTTTTGAGGTGCTTTAAGATCTATGATGAAAAAGCAATATCTAAGAGCTAATAATGTTAGAGTGCCAGATTGGGGGGTGGGGGTGTTTAAGTTGCTCGGGTCCACCTATGTGGTGGTTCTCCTAACCTCTGAGCCCCTGAATGGGAAGATCAGTTTGACATCCCATGGCTGAGACCCAGCAGTTGGAAACTCCTCCTTAAACCTGACAAAAGCCAGAGCCACCAGAGTCGTCTTCCTGCTCCGAGTCCCACATTTAAATCTGTCTTGAGAAATCTGGCAGCAGCGCAGGATACGGTCAACTGAGGAGGAAATCTCTCTGGTGCAGTCTCCCCATTTCTCAGTCCCCTTCCCAGACCTTTCTTTGGTCTCGAAATTCAGGCTTTTCTATTCTGTAGGAAATCAAAGCACAGAGACAAACTCCCTCCTATCACAAGCATCATTAGTTATCTCTTCAGATTCTTAAACCACACCCACCATTATAATGTCTGAGCCATTGTGGTGTCTAAGAGTCCTGCAGCTTTCCACAGCACTGCTAAACGTGCTTGCTTTGTTTCAGAATCCTTGTACCAAGCACTGCTATGACAAGTAGCTGTCAGACCAGAGTGATGCTTATCAGGATAGGTATGGAGAAAAGACATAGGTATTAGACTGCTAGAGTTCATCAGATTTGTACAGCACCATGGTTTTTAAATGCAAAGAAAATAAATGGGTAGGGTATATGTTTCTGCTTAGTCAGCATTGCAGACTCAGGCTAGTGTGTGGCTAATTTGGTATTGTTCCAAATTAGTTACTAAAGAGTCAGAACGGGCACCGTGACAAAGGGTCCCCTTTTTTGTGCCCTGGCTAGTCTGATGCCTGATGAACATGATTAAAATAAAGAGAAAACTTTGGCACCAGGATCAATAAGTGAATTTTTAAAAACCACAGCTTATTTTCCTGCATTATGACCTCTTTCTAAATTTATCACCTTGTGGAGGCATGTGAATGGTAGTCTGTAAATCAGAACTGCTGGAAATAGCTTCCCGTTACCATGTGATCAGAGCAGAACTCCTGCAGTATTGGCGGAGCACCAGTCCCTGGAAAACACCTGCTAGCAGAGAAGAGCGTATTCTGCTTTCTGCAGAGCCTGTGTGTGTGTTCTGGCTTTCAATAGTACTCGCTATTTCCTGACACCTGTAAACTCAGTTTTTTTGACACTTGAGCAGAAAAGACACTGAAATGGATCTGAAGGCCGTCCTAGTCTTAGCCAAATTATGTTTAATACTTTAAGTGCTGCAGTGGATGTACCCTATAAAAGCTACTGCATGTTGTAGCAAGATCTGTGTGGTAGTATTTCACATCTCTTTTTCGAACCTGACCTTTCGCATTGCCCTCCTTTCTCTTCTTTCATTTTGAGGATTAATTCCAAAGCTCTTCACAAAGGCCCCCTGTTCAGGGAGATACTATGTATGTTTCAGAGGTGAAGAGAGGAAATCACAGAGAAGGGAAGTGACTAGCCAGTGGTGACACTACACTGACGTGCTGTGTTAGCAAAGGGGCTCAGAACTCATGACTGCCACACTGTAACCATGAGACTGTGTTTTCTAAGAATAGCAAGAGCTGACATTACAGAACTATTTCTTAGTTATCAGAGGGGTAGCCATGTTAGTCTGAGTCTGTAAAAAGCAACAAAGAGTCCTGTGGCACCTTATAGACTAACAGAGGTATTGGAGCATAAGCTTTTGTGGGTGAATACCCACTTCATCAGACACATGTATTTTTTAGTTCTTCCTTTTTGTCTTACAGGAGTTTCTTCTTCCCACTGTTGTTAATACTAGTTCATAGACTTCAAGGCCAGAAGGGACCATTATGCACATGTAATCTGTTCAGTTTAGTGCTCCCAGTGTTGCTAACACCAGTTAACGTGGACAGGCCACCAGTTGCTGCACGTAGTTTAACAGTATGTCGTGGCTAATCAATATGATGCTCAAAATGCTGGGAGCAGCCTGTCTACATTGCAGTGAAGTGGGCTGTGTTGGTACTGAATAGGCCATGTACAATTTGGGACAGCTGAATGGTAGGAATTTGAGCTTATGTGTAAACCAACAAAGGGCCATCCCTTAAGACAAGCTTTTGGTCACTCCTCTGTAAAATACAGATGCTTGCAATAACCTTGTGATACAGTCACCCTCAGCCATTAGTTTGACTTTCTTTCTAGCATAGGGTGTGAGGGCTAGCATTTGAAAATGCTGTACGTTTTTAAAAGTAACAAAACCATTTGAACAGAAACTTGACAGTCTGAGTGGGGTGGAAAGCTCCCAGTAGAGGATGGGACCTCCTCTGACTTCTAGGTCACTGGTTCAAAGCACAGTAGTGACCAAAGCCCTCATGAATGGATGGCTTTGTTGGCTGTTGTAAAACAAATTGACTTTCCTTCCATGCAACTGTCCCAAATTGTACATGGCCTTATAGCTAGATACCTATGTGGCTTACTTCCCAGCAGTATCTGAGTGCATCATTAGCAGCCTCCAAAGAGAGAACTAGGATTAGATGAGTCATGCAGGCCCATCTATCCCTTCACTCTTAGAGGTGCCCCACCAGGTCAAGATCGAGATACCTTCGCAAAGCAGCCTGTGTGAGGCAGCTTGGATGACTGCTGCTTGCAGTGCATCTGCATAGGGTTGGGAGCTGTGAACTCCAGAGTTCTTCTCCCATTCCTGCCTCTGAATTGCTGTTTGGCCGTGGCCAGGTGGTGTGGGGACCTGCTTTCTTGAGGTGCTCTGCGCTCAAAAAATCAGTTACCCTCAGGACTCCGATTTCTCATCTGTAAAATGTGGGCAGTGCTTATCTGCCTTCTTCACTGGAGCAGGATTGAGGATCATTGAGTTGTCTGCAGTAGTGGTGTAGATGTGTCAATTCCAGGATACTAGAGAGACAAGGTGGGTGAAGTAAAATCTTTTCTTGGAGCAACTTCTGTTGGTGAAAGAGACAAGCTTTTGAGCTATAGAGTTCTTCAAAAACTTCTCTCTTTCACCAACAGAAGTTGCTCCAAGAAAAATTTTTACCTCACTAACTTTGTGGTTAGTACTGTCACTCCACCACACTCCCACATCCACAGCTTTTAGAGGGGTTGGGAAGCTGAAGTTGGGGACGACTTAAAATTCCTTCCTCCTGCCAGGTTTTGAACCTTAAATCCATAAAGAATGGGTTAAATATAGTAAACTTCATTCCAATCCCTACCCTGTGCATGGAAATATCCCCCGAGTGCTTTGGCTCTACCATTCATTCCTCCTATATGCCTGCTACTTCCATGTTACTCAAAGTGAATCGTCCTATTGAAAATATTTATATGTGCAAATAGTTTATATGCTCATATCAGAGTATAGTAATCATGTAATCTTATTACTGTAACCCTCCTCATTTCCCTTGCTAATTCTATCTGGTGTGTTGTATGGTCTCTCATTTTGTTACAGATCTTAAGTACTCTTGGGGCAGGGACCTTGTCAATGCCATCTCTTGCCCTCTCCACTTTCTCTGAATTGTACACATTATTACCTTATATGTTGTGGAGGTGGGATTTGTCCCAGTTATGCAATGTGTGCCATTCATGTGGAGCTGTGTTGGAAAAAAATCTGTGAATTCATTAATTGCTAAATGTTAGCAAGTCTGTATTAGTGTTTAAAATCTTAAATTGTGTGCTTGGCCTCTAGGGTGGGGCATGGTCATGAGGCAGCTGTGTCTTCCCCCAATGCCTTAAAATTCATCACTGTTGGCTACCACGAAGGTAGCAAGAGTGTAGGCTAGTCTCTAGAGTAAAGAGGTTCTGTTATCTCTGTGTTTTGGCTCTGGTGTGACTGCCGCAGGAATACTGTGTCCAGTTCTGGTGTTAAAATTCAAGGATGTTGATCAATTGGACAGGGTTTGGAGAAGAGCCATGAGAATGATTTAAAGGATTGGAAAATCTGCCTTAGACTGAAAGAATCAAAGAACTCAATCTCTTTAGTTTAACAAAGAGAAGGTTAAGAGGTGACTTGAGTGGTCTGTAAGTACTTGTGTGGGGAACAGAAATTTGGTAATAGAGGTGTGATGGGTTGGACACCCCTGGGATGTCACCTGGTGTGCTGAGCTGACTATTCGGCCAGCCTGGGCCCCCTTTTTACCTGGTCTTGCTAGGCTAGGCTCCCCAGCCTTTTCCAGCTAAGCACACAGGCAGGACCACACCCAGCTGCACAGAGAGACCGAGATCTGCTCTGGGAAGGCTCAGCTTAAGGGGCTTGCCACAGAACCCAGATGTCCACCACCCCTTGGAGTACAAACTCTGAATAATATGAAATTCGCCTCTTCTCTCAATGTGAAGGAGGGTATGCACAACTTCTCCTCCTCCCCTCCCTCCGTGCCCCAGTTAGAAATCACATAAATTGGGTTATATTGTAAACTAGACATACATTTATTAACTATAACAGGTATATTTTAAGTAGTTAAGGAGGTAGCAGACAGAACAAGGCAGATTATGAAGAAAATAAACCAGAGCATGCAAACTAAGCTTAATACACTAAAGAAACTGGTTACATGTAAGTTCTGATTCTAATAATCTTCACAGGCCAGACGCCCTTCCAGCCTGGGGTCCAGTTCTTTCCCCCCAGTTCAGTCTTAGTTGTTTCCTGCATTCATCTTGGGTGGGGTAGCAGGGTAGAACTCACAACCTGGATTACCTTGGTCCCCATGTCTTTTGTTTCCTAGTGTGACCTCTGCCCCCCAGCTTCTCGTGGAAAAGTACAGAATTGGAGGTGGGTTCCAGAACGAGATGACATGGTCACATGCCTCTGTAGGGCCCCTGTAGCCATTCTTCACAGGCTGACCCACACATTCACAGGAAGACTAAGCTCTTTTACAGTCCATTGTCTCATGCTGATAGGCCATCACGGGCTTTTTCATTGTTGTACCTGAAGCTGAAGCGTTAGCAGGGGGCGTCACCCAAAGTAACACAGTTGAAATAAGATACATAGTCAATATTCCTAATTTCAGATACAGACATGATACGTGCATACAATAGGATAATCATATTCAGTAAATCACCTATCCAGTGATACCTTACAAGGCCCATCTTGCTTAAAGTACATCTTAGTTATGTTATGAAAATATGCTTGCAATAGGAATAAAGAATATGGAGTACAATATCATGAGGGCTCTTCAGCGTGTCAGGGAAAAAGTATAACAGAATCCAATGGCTGAAAGTTGAAACTAGACAAATTCTAACTGGAAATAAGGCACATATTTTTAACAATCAGGGTAACTGATGGTTGGGACAACTTGCCAACAATTGTGGTGGACGCTGCGTCAATGGAAAATTTGTAAATCAAGTTTGGATGTCTTTCTAAAAGATATGCTATAGTTCATGCACAGCAATTGGACTTTCAGCAGGAATTAATTCAGGGCAGTCATATGGTCTGTCTTATACAGGGGCTCAGACTACGCTACCACAATGGTGCCTTCTGGCTGTCGGATCTGACTCTCTCCAGCTGCTGTCAGTGTGTTTAGCTGTGTGAAATGGCAACTGTGAATAAGTGGGAGATTTTAGGCTACTGGGAGCCTGTCTACACTTGAAACACTACAGTGGCACAGCTGCAGCTATGCTGCTATAGCTCTTCAGTGTAGACACTACCCATGCCGGCAGGAGGGGGTTCTCCTGTTGATGTAGTTAGGGCACCCCTTTCCCCTCCCCTGACCCCCCAAGAGGGAGTAGCTAAGTTGATAAAAGAATTTTTCCAGAAACTTAGCCTTGTCTACACTAGAGGTTAAGTTGGCTTAACTAATCATTAAAGGGTGTGTGGATTTTTCACACCCCTGAGCGATGTAGCTGGGTTGACCTAACTTTTGAATGTAGATCAGTCCTAATGCTAGTGCAGACAAGGTCTGGGATGGAGTTTAATGCTTTTGAATTTTTGTGCAATGGATCTATCACTCTTTTTCCTTTTGTCTCCTTAGTCATGGGACATATTCTTTCGCAATGCCAATGCTGGAGCTGCTCCAGGTACTGCTTACCAAAGCCCCCCTCCACTGAGCACCAGCCTGTCTGCACTGACGCAAGCACAGTCCCTGGTTCAAGCACAGCCGAATGTAGATAAACTAGTGGATGACCATCTTGCAGTGCAATCTCTTATCAGGGCATATCAGGTAAGAACACTTCTGTGTGGTGATGGTGAACGGATGCCAGTCTTCAGTTCAAGATTTGCTCCTTTTTAAAGACACGGGGCCTGATTCTTGACTGCCTGCAGCTTGTATAGTCATTGCCACTTGCCTTGCACTGGTGTCAGTGCCTCCTAGACAAAGGGCAGCGTAATGAAGAATCAGCCCTGTTACTATTCAGGTTGTTGCCTGAAGTCACATGCAGAATTTTGGTGACTGGGTAAGCAAACTGCATGCTGTGTCACTTTTCTGAACTACTGGTGGAACTAAACCTGTTACCGTTGGGTGCTGGAAAAGGCTTCCATGGTTCTGGCTGTTCTGTGTTGCATTTACATGGTAAGTATAGCTTAAGAATGTTTCCTTGCTGTTCTGTGTGTAAAATCCTACCTAATTTTAACTGCAAGCCACTGATCTTTTGGGAGGATACATTAGCTGACACTTCCTAGATAATAGGAGAGCCAAAAGCATTGTTTTTACCCAAATAAAGTGATTATTACAGCTAAGCTAGTTATTAACCCCATCCCATCAGCTGCAAAACAAGAGACATATCTTTGCCCACCCCGACTGGTTGATAATTAGTTTCTAGAATTAACTTCTTAACAATAATTCCTCTCCCACTTCATTCCTAGCTTAAAACATGCTGCTATGCAACAACTGTCTCCAGTGTTCCAACATACTTCTAGGATTAATCCCTGATATCCTAAAACAAAAATGCAGGATCCATTTCTCATCTGCAGTTAGGAAGAGGCCATGCTGTCGCTGGCTACTTAAATATGTTTAAATATGCTGGCTGAAACATTTGGATCAGTACAAAGCTTGATGCCAAAAATCAACCTGTCAAGGGGAGCAGGCGTCCTCTCTTGGAGAGAACATCTATAAACTATGGAATCTTCGCTGCTTTTGATTTCCTTGCAGAGGCTGATTTTTCTCAAGATGCTCTTAAATTTACCCTTTCTTGTGGTTTAATGGTTTCCTATGCTGCTGCTGAGGGTGGTTCATATATTTTTAATTGCTCTCCACTTTGTCAAGCCTGTGGTCTTTATTGTGGACAAGTCTCTCACGATTTATACACTTCAAAAAGAAAGTAATCTCATCTGATCATCCTCTCAATTCCACACACATTGTGCCATCCCCTTTATTAGCAGCCCCTGTAGCAGGTTTGCAAAACTGCTTATTACCATTCAGAACTCTTTATTCTTAACTCATGTCTCACCATCTCCCAGCTGCTGTCTGGCGCTGCCGCTTGGGAAGAGCTCCCATGAGAATTTGAGATCACTCCAGGCATTATAGGAGTGTTATCACATTTGGAACTGTTGCCTAGGAAACTGGGTCACGCCTATACTTTCATAAAGGCTAGGTTTATTTTCTTAGCCCCTGAATGCAAACCTTGTTACCTGTACTGTCTCCCCACTGGGAGAGCTGAAATGAGCTCAGTTAATACAGCTGTTGTTCCAGCAGGATCACTGTTGAGCGACATTGTGGTGCCTCTGCTTCTACCCCTCCTGCTGCAGAGCTGTCTCTCCTCTGCAGAACTCTAGGCCTTGCATGCTCATGGAACAAGAGGTCAAGTTTGCAGTATTTGGCTCATACCCTGCTTGGTAATGCATAGACATAGGTTCTAGGCCAAAAGTCAGGCCATTGCTCAAGGTAAAGTTGAAATCTGCTGTAGATGATCTTGGATCTCATCCCTGATTGTATGGCAGAATCCTCAGTACCAATGCTAATTCATGTTAGCAGCTAAACCCAATGTCTGCCCATTCTTGGTTTGTAGAATAAGCAGGCAAACCAAAAAGAAAAATACTTGGATTTTAGTTGCATATACATAATCCAGCCTGAGGTTATTGTGGATTTTGTTTTTTAAATCCAATTACTGGTGAATATCAAATCCCCGTTTCTTCCTTTTCTTTCCCTGCCACAGCCTTTGAAATGGCAGAATGAGTGTCCACACAGTGAGTTATACTGGTATAACTATTCTAGTAAAGTAGTGCCAGGATATCTTTTCCATGTAGAGAAGCCTTTAAAGAAAGGACTACAGAGCCTGGCAGATAAAGCGGATGTTTGTGACATATGGCCTCTTTAAAAGCATGAGGCAATTACCATCTTAAAAACTGGATTGAACTGGAATATCTCCAAATTAATTATAGAGGAAGAAGAAACTGCTGAGTTTCGTAATAGCAGGAATGGTGGTTTCTTCTTCGAGTGATTTGCTCATGTGTATTCCACAGTAGATGGGCATACTCGGCACATGCCCCAGTGCCAGAAGTTTTTCCCCTAGCAGTACCTGTGGGGGGGAGTGCCCCCAGCAACCCCTGGAGTGGCGCCTCTCCCCACCCTCAGTTCCTTCTTGCCTCCAGTGAAGGTGCGTTGGAACTGCTTAGCTCCAGCCTTGCTGCAGCTTGTCCCCAGAACTGTTCATTCAGCAGTACCTGTAGTCAATTTAGTTAGTGAGCCTGGGCCAGGGCATGCCCCAGGATTTAAGTCGTGCGGCTCTTGTAGGCATTCTGTGCCAAGGAGTGACCTGCACGCAGACTATCTGCGCTGCTTGGGGGAAACCCATATCAGCAAAAGGTGCAGGATCTGCAAGTCATTCAAGCCCCGGACCAAAAAAGAAAGGGACTTTAGACTCTGGGCCATCCTAATGGAATCAGCGCTGGTCCCGACCCTGGTGTGCCGCTCTGATCTGGTACCGGCACCGCGGCATTGGTACGTGGAGACCCTCCGGTACCTTTGACTAGTCGGCGCCGCTCCCCTTCCACAGGGCATGCCAAGAGGACCAGAAAGACTCCCTCTTTGCAATGGCACCAAGGGAAGTCTGGGACAGAGGGTAGGCCCATGTTGAGTAGTCCTCGGTCCCCATCAGGCCCTAGGCCTCTGACTCACACAGAGCAGAGTAGTCTGGCCCCTTCAGAGCAGGCCTCTCCGGATGCCGTCTACACCCAAAGCCCTCCAGGCGGCTAAGGACATTGTGTCCATGCCGGTGCTGGGAGCACCATCGATGTCGGCCCCACGCTCCAGAGGCAGGCTGCCACTGCGATCGCTGCAGTTACCGCCATCTTGGTCGAGGGAACGTTCCCAACACCACTCGCTGCCCAATGACGGTACAGGGCTCAGTCCATGTGGATTGCCTTAAACACAACCTAGACTGTCTGGATGGGTGCCGTTCAATCAGGACTCCTGGCACCACTTGTCTTAATGGAGTGAGCACAGATGGGACCGCGGCGGACACCGCCAACATTCCTCGTCTTGAAGGCAGTATAGCAGTCAGTCACGGCATGACCATCGACGGCGCAGGCCTCGTCGGCTGCCTTCGTGGCCCATGTCCCTATTCAGGACATTTGTAGGGCCACCACGTGATCTTCAGTTCACACGTTTACCTCGCACTATGCGATAGTCTCCCAAACCAGGGATGACGCCAGGTTTGGCAGGGCGTGGTACTCCATCCCGAGAACTTGTGAACTCCTACCCACCTCCAGCAGATACAGCTTGGAATCACCTACTGTAGAATACACATGAACAATCTTTTGAAGAAGAAAAGGCAGTTATCTTTCCCGTAACTGGTGTTCTTAGAGATGTGTTGCTCATGTCTATTCCACATCCCGCCCACCCCACAGCTGGAGTTGTCTGGCAAGAAGGAACTGAGGGTGGAGGGAACGCGCAACTCCCCTTACACTGCACCAGGCAGGGGCCACTCCAGGGTTCGCGGGGTGCGCTCCCCCCACGGGTACTGCTAGGGGAAAAAACTTCCAGCACCAGTGCACTTGGCAAGCGTGCACACCTGCTGTGGAATAGACATGAGCAACACATCTTGAAGAACACCAGTTACGGAAAAGGTAACTGCTTTTTACTTTCTCATCATACTGGTAGTTATGCATCTGATTTAATTTTTGTAATGGCTGGTAGAGGCTTGTTTCGAGGCAGGAAAACAATCTGCCTTTGTACGATTATAATGAAGGAAATAGTCATATGCCACACACTCAAGTGGAATTCCATATCTTGCTGCTCTCATGGCTGCCTACACAGTTCAGCATGTGTGCACTGCAGAGCTGCTTTGTGTTAAATCTAGGAGATAAAAGGAAACTAATTTCTTCCAGCTCCCACACACATTCAGGGATTTGGGACTTGGGTTAGAAAACAGGCAACTATCAAATCCATCTCCTGATGCTCTGAGTTCTGAGCTGTTTGACAGCCGTAACTAGCCAAGCTGACCCTCCTCTGTTCATAGTTACCAAAGAACAGGATTTCCAGCATTGGAACCCCAGATCCCTTGACATGCATGATTTGAGAAGCTGAACTGGTTGATCTAATGGATCTCTCCATCTTTCAATTACAGAACAATCCTCATGGATTATCACACGCCTGTTCAAAGGGTGGGGAGTGGGTCCCAGACTGGTGCAGGGGAACATTTTTCTTAGTCTAATCCAAGACTGTGGGGACTCATCAGCAATAACTCTGGAGAGGTCACGTGATGTGGGTGCTCAGCGCTTTCTCAATGAGTTTCCCTAATATCAGGCACTAAATTCTGGTTCCTCAACAGATTAAACCACAAAAATCACTTCCTAAACCTCACTGGGATCCTTTACAGTGCTAAGGCCTTGTCTATACATCCAAGTTGTACCACTAACTATGCCAATATCGCTAAAGCGGTACCACACCACAGTTCTATTCAGGAAAGGAAATAAGCTATACCACTGTAAGGTGGTGTTATCTGTAACTGGGTCCACACTTGAGCGGGAGCTGCAAATATGGTATCTTAACTTGCAGGTCAGAGTGGAATCTGATCAGGAAGGGAGTCAAAATATCTGCAAAATCTAGAGGCCTGGTCACCAAGATCAGGCAACATACTGCCTTCAACTTGTAGTAAGCTTTCAGAAATCAAACTCTGTCTCCTGGTCCCCTAACTGAAACATCAGGTCAATTTCAAAATCAGTTGACACCAGTGGAATAAAGAACAGTGTTTTAAGGCCCAAACAGATATACCCATCTGCAGCTTCTGGACAGCAACCTCCTAGCTGGAGGATAAAACTATAGATATTGAAAACAGAAGCTATTGACTCAAAGTTTCAGCAGCTGAGCAAGCAGTTGGTGGGAATGACCCCAGTGGTTTCTGAGGGAAGAACTCATAACTCATCAGCAGGAAACTGTTTGGCATGAGACTTATTCAAATAACTAAATTCTGATCTGGCATAACATCTCTCATTGTGGGGTTGGGTCTCTCTGCAGGTGTGAGCAATATCCAGATCCGAACCTTCAGTAACACTTTCCTGAGTTTGAGTGATATCTTCCCAAGCTTTTCTGATATCAGAAGCAGAACTCCCGAAGCTGTCTCTGAATACCTAACAATTCACATAAGTAGAAAACTGCCCAAAGTCTGTAATAGACCAGAGATGGATTGAGAAACATCCTTTATCAAACCAATGTGTGCACAGCCTTTAGAATTCTGTATGGGTGTCTATACTGTGCTCCTCGCTGTGGTATCTGGGTGCCCATACTTATTCCTTAACAATCTAAAGCTCTTTAGAAAGATGAGCTCCAAACCTGACTTGTAATATTGGCCTTTGATGGGTAACATTAGTTTGGAACTTGGTGTCAGTGGTAAGGTGGGGGCTACACTAGAATGAAGAAGACTAGACTATTTGAGACTCACCTTAGGACCATCCTCTGTGCTGGAAGCACTTTGCTATTTCTGTGCTTAAACTTGTTGAGTGGTTTAAGTCTTGTTCCTTGGTTCAGTCAACCATTTATGAAATTGAACTGATGTGTCTGCCTGACTTCAATCTTGGAGCATTACCAGCTGCTCTTGTGCTCCCAATCCAACCCGCAACTCCTTCTCTTTTGCATTGCAACAATAATTCAACAGGACTATATTCTCTGCACTAACTAGTCATTCACATTTAAGCCTACCAGCCAACTTGGCATTAGTCTGACCCCTAGGATTATTAACCTGGGAGCTGACTCTTAACGTGCTATGATGCTTACAAGAAATAGTCATGGCTGATTTCCTAAATTCTGGAAACTTGTATGATAACAAGTGCCTCTCCTGTACAGATCCAAGGTGGTGGTAGGTCTACTCTTTGCTTTGGGATCACTTCTCTGATCTCCGAGAATCTTTCAGCAGAGAAAAAAATCTTTGCTTTGCCTATATTGAAGTTGCCCCCCAGTGTTATAAATTTCTTCACTGTAGAGAAGGTGTTCTGCAGAGTTCATAACCATGTATGCCTTCTGGGCTGCTAACTGGTGTTGAGCTGAGAAACTTCACACTGTAAATGTTTAAATATGAAACCAGGACATCCTAGTGATCCAAGCAGAAACAAAATAAGAACAACTTACCAAACCACACAACATACAATAGAGCTACTGTGGGGTGAAAGGGAGCCCTAGGATCTGATTGGGACCAGGAGGCTATTAATAATGTTTCTCTTAGGCATGGGTTCAGGTCATGCTTGTCAATCCCTTGACCTGTAATTTAGGAAATGCTTTCAGAAATTATCTGACAAGCTCAAAAGTCCCTTTGCAGAACATGAAGACATAATCCCTTCCCCAAAGCATTCACAGTCTAAGTAATATCCCCTCCACAGCTTACTTTGAACTGTAAAATGGAGTTAATTATTAACTCGGGGGGGGCAGGAGGGGGATGGAGCAGAGCGGTGGAGGGAAGTTCCAGGGCCATGCTGATAAACTTTGTATATGGTATATACTCCATGTTGCCCCTAAACGCAAGTTGTGATGTTTATGGGCAACTTTAATATATTACATGCAATGGATCCCTTTTGTACCGTGGCTTTGCAGAAAGGGTGGAATGTGAAAATGTGTATGTCTTTTAATGAACTTGTTTAATAACTGATCTGTGTTGTTGCTTCCAGGTCAGGGGTCACCACATTGCAAAGCTTGATCCTCTCGGCATTAGTTGTGTAAATTTTGATGATGCACCAGTAACTGTTTCTCCAAACGTCGGTGAGAATTACTCTGCAAATTAATTAGAATGTAATTTAACTTTTTTTATCCCTTCCCTTTCCTTTTCCCCCCCTCCCTTTTTGGTATCCACTTTCCTTTCCATTCCTGGCCCATTTCATAGATTCGAGGGCATCATGTAGCACAGCTCGACCCCCTGGGAATCTTGGATGCAGATCTGGACTCGTGCGTTCCAGCTGATATTATCACATCCTCAGACAAACTGGGTGAGGGCTTTGAGAGCAGTTAGTGCCGCATTGCTTGAGCTCCTCTCTCACTTTCACAGCTTTGTTGTAGATAGAGCGCTTCACCAGGAAGAGGGGTCTTAAGTTTCCTTAGTAATGATCACGTTCTAAATTTGTATCTGGTGAAACATTGGCTTCACCAGACTAGCAGCAGCGCAAAAGTTCTTCTACTACTACTACTCCTAGTTATCCTAGTGGACGTGTGTTGTGCCATGTGGTAGAGCTAGGAGCCATGGTCCCTCGTCTCCTATCAACATTTGTTAATTTCACATTGCAGTTAGTGGACTGACTAGTCCAGTGGTGCAAACAACTGCATTTCTGTGGAAATGTAAAGTGATGGGGGAGACAGATATCATTGAGATGGGTGTTCATGCTTCCTTTCCTTAGCATCCTTTGTTACTGGAACCCTCAAAGCTCAGTGCTGCTTTCTCGCCAACAGGCTGCTGCTGCTTCTGGGGGGCATGGTGGTAGCCCTCAGCAGGTTGGAGAAGACAGGAGCTTTTTTTGGTATTCTCCATACAAGAATAGTGCCATCAAAAAGAAATCTCTCTTGAATTATCCACAGTCATATGTCATGGTGCTAATTTTGTGACAATGCTGTTGCATTCCTTAGTTCCTTGGCTTGCTGTGGAACTTCAAAACAAGTTGAATGCACAGTTTCAACTCAGACCAATAATTGTCTGCTAGTGATCATGACAAGGAAGCTTTGGAATTCTTCCCATATTAAGTAGAGAGGTTGAAAATGCACCTTCCAACCAAAAGCACTGTATGTATGTTGCACAGATGACTGTGTGTGTTGTTCAGTACTTGACACTCTTTCCGAAAGGTGCTGAAATTCCAGTACCTCACAACAGTTTCTAATTTTGATCTCTGTAGTATGCTGCCATTCTTCTAGTCTAGATTATGGTGGCTGAGCTCTCTTAACTTGCTGGTGCTTTCCAAGGGTTTTTAAACCTGGTTCTGTAAGCTCTCCTAAGCAGCATGCTTCTAACTTAGACTAGAGCGAGAGTAATGACCACTAACCCTGACATGATTGAAACACCTGTTCAGAAAATATTGTGCATGTAAATGTATTTGATGATGTCTTGTCCAGCTACCAGTATAGGAACAGGAACATGCTGCTGGAATCTACTCAGGAGTGTGCAAAGGGAAATAATTTAAAAAATCAACTTGTTTGACTTGGCTGAAGCAAACAGGATTATTGAAGCAGTGGTTGCGTTGTAGCTATGAAGGTCAGGTAATTCTGTCTACGATCATTCGTTGTTCCTAGAGCCCTTGACATTTGGGTCCGATTTTTTGTATTCAGGTTTATCATTAGCCATTCAGTCCTTTGTAGTCCAGTGCAACTTTAAAACAAACAGTCTTAGCTGGTGCTGACTCTGTCAGTGAGCAGTAATGAGGGGCTTGCTTTCAGACACCCAGATTCATCAAACAAGGGAAAACCTTTCGCAGTCTCGGCCCAATGTCCAGAAAATGCGTATCTAAATAGAGTTGTCTGGGTCTGTACCCCAAAGACCAGTGAACTCTGAGTGGAGCTAGTTCTGTGGCTGGTATGTCTTCATGTTGATGGCTTAGCCTGTCAGTTCCCAAGAGTCCAGATCCAGGAAAGAAAAGGAATGTTTAATCTGATGTCTGCTAACTGCATCCCTGGAAACAGCTGATGAGCATTTAAAATCATTTGGTGGCTCTTATTCTAGTCCTTTGCCCATGTTTGTGGAAGCAAGGTGGGTAAAGGTGGTTTTGAGCTACATCTTGTGCTCCCTGGATTCTGAGATTGTGTGGCACCCTGCACAGCCCCTCATTTAGAACAGCCTTGTGCTACTTTTTAATTTTAAGCTCTACTTCCTGTAAGCCCTGGAAAGCAAAGAATAGTCATAGTGAGTGTGTTACAGCCATGACTCCAATGCACCCCCTACAGCTGGGGGGAAGTTTGAGAGATGGGCCAGTGTAGACCCTTACACCAGGCTGTACGCCAGCTGGGGAGGTCTCTGTGCTTGGTATTCTCATAAGGCTGTTTCTGCCCTCCGAGGCAACTTTTATGCTGCCAAAGTGGCATTAGCGTAGGTGAGAATTGGGCCCCATATCACAGCACTAAAAGGAAGAAATTTCTTGAGAACTAAATTAAATTTAACACTGAGCTGAGTACTGTTATAATCTGGAAAATGCCTTGTGTTTAAAGGCATAGTAGGTTTCTGCCTTACAGGTTCAAGCACATCCGTTCATTTTAGATGCAAAACTGTGTTTTCTGTTGGGATTCTGCTCTTATTCTCAGCTCGCCAGCTTTGCAGTACTGACAGAAAACACATTTTAACTTGTTTAGTAACATTCTGTTGATGTATGAGCTAGAGTAGAGCTGGAGCCGGGCAGGCTGAAATCCATTAAGGGAGAAATTGAGGGCCAGCACAAAACCTACCTGTATGCACCAGTTTAAGACATATCCTGAGACTTTAAGTGGTGTGTAGGCTATCTGCTAATTCTAGACCCTGACTAGACTTGGATGTATTAACATGTTTTCTAAACATAACACCCAAAGTCACCAGTTACTTTTGAAATCTTGTTCTTAACATCTTTTCCCCCAGTCTTTACTAAGATCAGTGTAAAAAGCTGCATAAGATTTTCGACGTTAGCAGGGTTACTATTTGCAGCATTTTTCTCATCCTGTCAAGGAAACAGTTGCTACATGAATTTGAAAGGGAACTTCTCATTAAATAAGAGGATGGCTGTAGAATTCAGCCACGTGCAGAAAGATTCCGGATACGAGAAGTACAGCAGTACATCTGAGCATCCGGTTAAACACAGATTGTTCTGCTCTGGCACAGTCCTCACTAGGATCAGAGCGTTTGCTTCATTAAAGAAAAAGAATTTAAAACTGGATGTCTTCCCCAAATGGGCATTGCAAGATCTAAAAGCAGGAGCAGTGCTATGGACAGTGGAAGGGCTGTAGGAACACCAGATGAGTCAGCAAGCACAAGAGAAAAGTAAGCACTAACACAGATGTCTGCTGAAGAGTTTCTGCATTCTGTGAAAATCTGTGTCAAGAGTAAAATCCTAAGGTTGTTCAAGAACAAGATAAGAAGCCAATAAGAATGTTGTATAACTTTTGTCTTTGAGTGTCTCAACTTTCCCTGCTGCAGTTAAAACTCATTGTGAAGGAATCTAATCTGTCAGGAAGCTCTAAATGAAGTTAGCTGGCTTAGCTGTGAGCAGATGTGCATCGGCTAAGACTCCAAAGGAAGAAATAGTCTTACTAACAGGTATAATCTAGTTATGCTTGAGGGAGCAGACTTTTAGAAGACAACTGTGCCCAGCAGCTAAACTGGCATGTGTTTGAAAAGCTGGTCCCTTCATTTAGGAGCCAAAGGCCTTATCTAAACACACAAGAAGTACTGTGTTAACTGTGCCGATATAGTTAAGTAGTTAAAACACAGTACACAAATGTGCAACCATGCTAGGGATTTTACTTGTATAACTAGATCAGTTTAAAAAAAAATGCATCCCAAGCCAACCTAGTTTATAGCAGTACAAAATCTGGGGGTAGGCCAGACCTAAATGAGCATCTGGCCCCAGCAAGAATTTCAGTTCAGCTCTCTTTAGAAGAGATTAAAACCAGAGTGGTGAAGAGCAACCCAGGGAGGCTTGTGGAGGATTTAGCGGTGCAGGGAAGGAAACTAAATCTACAAAGCAAATGTCTAGGATTCCTTTCTACAGAGAGACTTTGACACTAGCTCTAACCAGAGGGCTGTGGAGTGAGGAAATGTACTGTGCATTACTTGGTGTGTGGGACAAATGCTGTATTGGGATCAAATGTGGCTGCTCAGGCAATGCAAGGCAGCTTGGAATGGGCTGCAACTGACCTGCAGAAATTTCCTCTGGTATAGGGGGCTCTCTGCTGGTTCAGATGTGCTTAATCTGAGCCCTGTCTGCACCTGGCCCACCATCAGTGTAGTGAGGAGGGAAGAAGCTTGCCAGAGCTCACTATGTTGGTTCCCTCACTGGTGCAGACTATGGGTTCCATTAAGGACCCTACATCTGTGGTGCAACTTAGAGCTGCCTATCGGCAGTTCCAGGTGGTGTTGGTGCTGGAGGGTCTGGGAGCTGTAGCTGGTTACCTAATGTTC
This sequence comes from Gopherus flavomarginatus, assembly GCF_025201925.1. Classification (NCBI taxonomy): domain Eukaryota; kingdom Metazoa; phylum Chordata; order Testudines; family Testudinidae; genus Gopherus; species Gopherus flavomarginatus. Next base: position 150,634,953 of record NC_066618.1, on the reverse strand, counting down.
CCTTCATTCTCTGGTGCTGACAGTGTAGGAGATAATCCGGCATAACGTTTTTCTCTGTGCTGCCTTTTCCTTTGGCAGGGCAATGTGGATTGTGTCTGACCATGTCATGAAGTCATAATGGTGAATACATAGCACTATTCACACCAACATCAGTGTGAAGTTACAAATGGGAGCAAGAGAAGAGTCAGAATGAACATCGTAACGGCTTTGGTGGAGCAGTTCCATCTCATTTGTTGAGATGAATCATAGAAACGTAGAGCCGGAAGGGACCTCAAGAAGTCACGTAGTCCATCCCCAGCACTGAGGCAGGATTAAACATATCTAGACCATTCCATCTACACCATGAATTTTGTTTAATTATGACTATCTGAAAGCTCTCCCCAAAATGATAGTCTCAAGGAGCTGGGCTATGCACGGTTCTTGTACTGATTTAACTTTTGGCTAGGGGTGTGATCTGTTTTACCAAAATAGGTAAATCATTGCAGACTTCAGAGAAGCAGGCCTGAGGCCCAATGGAGGGCCTTCTGCAGCAGATGAGTTAATGGGAAAACAAAACTCAGCAATACTAGCTTGGAAACAAACTCGCTCTCATTCATAAATGAGAGAACCCATAGGAGAATATTGGTGACAATGCCATAGGCAGGTACAGCAGAGGACACATCCAGTACATATATTTGTACTGCAAGTGCTGACCTGACTTTCTCTGGAGCACTTGGAATCCCATTAGATATAACGTTTATATGCGAGACTGAGTCAAGCCCAGCTCCAAAATCCTACATCATTGGTAGGCAGTGTGTTTTTCCTTTTTTAACTGATGACAATCTCCAGAGTCAGAAAATGGGTATGGATTGATGAGGATTTTGTTCTGATGTGACACCATAGTCAAGCTAGTTCAGATCTTTGCCGTCCTAAAAGCCATGTGTGACTGCTGAGTTCAATCTGAAACCAGTGGGTTTGGAGAGGTGCAAATTAACACACAGCCCTGGCCTATTGTATTATATTTTGAAAAGGCAAGCTAAAAAGTTCTTGTGCAGTCAGTGTTTTAAAGCTTTAAAAAAAAGAAGTGGTGACTGACAAAGATACAGCTTCGTTTACTCACTGTTCCCTAATTAGCCCCACCCATTCGGGCTGCCACTGCCTGAGCAAGTAAACAAAGTTGCTTCATAAGAAATAGGACAACCAGATGTTTTTCAGATGCCAAAGAGCACAGTCAAAAGCAATAATTTCCCCTTCTTCAGACTTCTCTGCTATAAACAGAGGAGAGGTACTGAAAACAGAATAATTCACAAAATTATTGTATTGAAAACTAAGATTCAGGTTGGATGGATGTTGGTGCATGATATAATCTAGGGACAAGTATAGCAGAGCAAGGCAACCTCTTTTCCAGGGCTTCCACAGCTGCCTAATCAAGAGCCAGGCTGGCATCTTGCCACAAGCCCCAGGAGTGTAGAGATGTAGAACTGTGGGGATTGCAAGACCCAGAGTGCATTATACCACTTTGATCAGAGCAGTCCAGTCTCATTACACAGCTGGATCTTTAACCTCTAGAATAAAATTGAGGGCAACCACAGAGCACCGTGGGCCATGTCTGGCCATGTAACCTGTCAGCTGCGTATTGGTCACCTCTGTTTTTACTGAGGTATCTCTATCTCCTCCTCCTCTCTTCCAGGAGTGAGAATCTGTGAGCCTCATTCTGATCTCACTTACAGCGGTATGAATCACTGAAGTGGGTGGGGGAGAAGAGAATAGGGGTCTGTGTGTCTCTTGGTTTAATGCCTTTCCCTATGTGTGCCTTACATGAGAAGATGATGTAGGACTGAGAAACTGAATCCTTCAGATTTAGTGTTATCATTCATCTAAATCCCAATTTCAGCACTGGTACCCCCCTGGCCTTAGGCAAAGACACCTGTGCCTCTATTTCCTCATCTAGAGGTAATACTTGCTTGTCATTCAGGACTGCTGCCACCTATATACTGTTGGTAAAGTACTTTGACTGTGGGAAAATGCTATACTAGTATCAGGAGATCATGTACTGTTACTCTTGCCACTGGGGGGGCACTTAGCAGACCTCTCTGCCAATGCTGTTCATTGGCTGGTAGCTCAGGGATCATTAGAGGGAGGAGGAACACCTAAGCCTTTTCTTACAACTTGATCTTTGCAAACTTTGAGTCACCAGCAAGACAAGTACAAATATTCTCGTCACTGGCCTAGGATCTGCAGTAGCCTGTTTATCACATATGAAGCTAATTTCTAAGCAAATCCTGCTCGGTGTTATGTTAAAATGGTTTCTTGACACTTGGGCTGCAGTTAACGAGCAGAATGGTTAATTACTCAGTGATTTTTATTTGTTCTGGTGACACAATCTGCTTTCAAAGTCCAGGCAGTGAAATACATGGAGATCAGCTTTAGTACAAGTTCTGCAGCTAATAGCTTGGGTACAAGATACTGTTGGGTGTATGCTGTAATTAAGAGGGGAGTAGCACAGAGCCAGTTTCTGAAAATGATCTCTTGCTTTTCAAATGGCTTTTATTTAGCAATTTGCTGCTATTGCTGCTCTTTTAGAAACTCCTTTTGACTTAAAAACAACATAACCCCATTTATGCCAAGAAATGTGTAAGGGTATTGAAGCCTGTGTGAGAAGAAGTTTGAGGCTGGAATCTCCAGAAAGACTTAAGCACCCAGTTTCTCTGGAATGTTAGTGTGGCGTTGGTGCTGAACTTCCTTATTTTCCTTTGAAAATTCCAGCCAAACTCCCTGCTGTCAGTAATGGATCTGATGGACAGTGATACAAAGAGAAGCATGTTAGCTATTAAAATCCAAGGTGTGCCTTGAGTCTTCGCAGCAGATTCCACCCTATGCTAGATGCCAAGGGGGGGGACGTATTGAAATCAAGGTACAGCAAGTTAGCCAGCCAGCCCATTTGTGCCCCTGGATGGGTTGTTGGGCGCATTCATCAGTGGTGATTGTGGCCCTGTTGCGCCTTCCTCTTCAAAATCCAGCTCCAAGAGGCTCAACAAGCAGGTGATTTCCCAAACCCAGACTGATCTTCTGTGTTGCTTATGTGATCGCTGGGCAGCATACAGGATTATTTGTAACCAGAGACTCCCAAACCTTCCTCCCCTTTTCAAACTGCTGTCTTCCTTCTGCTTTAACTTGAGTACTCAGACATTGAACCAGTTCTTCTCCCCACTGTAACTTCTTGATAACTTCCTGGTAGTTGTATCCAAGCCTGGCTTTACCTGCTTAATCTGGTGTAAGCATTTTATGCTGTCCTACACATCCCCCTCTGGGTTGTCAAATTGTAGAGCAGCTCCTATTCCTGGTCCAAATGCCCTTTTGGAAAAGCATGTTAAAGCAACCCTGAAAAGAGTTGCATGGAATGGACCATCCTGAGCCTGCATCTATCTGTGTTCTTGTAATCATTCAGGCTCTGACCTCTCACAAGCCAACATATGGTGCTGTTCCTTGATCTTATGTAAGTAAAAAGTAGTGGCATCCACCCTCTAGTTCTGAAATGACCAGGCGATCATATGGAGTAGTTCAGCAAGCTCACGAGTGATTAGAAGAGATGGGCTGAGGGAGGTATGGTCTCTCTGATCAGGAGTATGAATGGATGGGTAAATTTGGTGTGCCTGAACGTTTTCTCTGCCTGAAAATCTCATTCCACAAGCCAGTAAGTTTCAGTAGCACGTTGGTCAGATCCAGTCCTGCCTAGATCTCCTATATGGAAGTGCACTGCTTCCTTTCTCACCGAGACAGCTGTGAACTTAGCCTTCCCAGTTCACACTGGGGGTTTATGCTCCACATTTTCTGCCGCAGAGGTTCCCAGAGTGTGATCTGCTGAGAGCTGGCTGCTCATCTGTTGCTGGCTCGCCTCCTTTCCGGCTGCTAAAATGTCATTAAGACAGCTAAAAACTACACTGCATATGTCACTGTTCTCCATGCAAGCAATTGTCTAGGGGCATTGTGGAACAGCCAAAGGGAGGAGAGGAGTCTCGCATGTGGTCCATGCTATGAAAATGGCTGAGCCCCCAGTCTTTCTAACCCACAAATGGAGATTTGGCACTGATAACCAGCTGTAGCCCATCCTGGGCAGGAGTCCAGCGTGTTGACTGCCTGTGTCCCCAGCATGTCCGACTCCATCCAGCATGCTCACAGCCACTGTCAGAAACAACAAGGCATTTTGCATGCATGGCTCTCCATTAAGTGAGCAAGCCATTAATAACATTTATACATAGGGCAGACTCGAGTCAGTGCAAAGACTGTGATCAGAACATTATCCCCATAAGGACAGGTGTGCATCCCTGCATCTGTCAGCGTGCGGAGAACCTGTTCTCCTCTGTCTGTGCCTTGCACTGATGTTGCAGAGGCAGCTGCACTGTGGCTCTCCATCCAATTTCCTTGTAGCTGAATGCTGTCAGCAATCCATTGTTACTCTTTAGGGATGACCTTGAAAATCCTCTCTCCCACCAGCAGCAAGGATGTTTCGTTTAGGGGAACAATGAGAGGAGATCTCAAACCATGCAGCTCAATTGCTCCCCAGTGTCAGTGACACCCCTCACTTTCACCTGCACCCTCTTTGCAGCTGGCATTCTGAAGGATTTCCTCATGGATCTCTTCCCCAGTATAATGCGTAGTCATCCCCCATTCTAAGCCTTCCCTCCTAAGGTGATTTTGACCATATTTGAATACTTTTTATTTATTTATTTATTTTTTAACTTGTGCTTTCCATGACTTCTCTTCACAGTTCTGGTTTTACTAACTTTGACTGCATCTCTCTGTCTTCTCCCTTCTGCATCCCACCTTTCCCTCCCCTCCCAGATCTTGCAGTGTTCAAGGAGCGGCTGAGATTGCTAACAGTAGGAGGTATGCAAATAATGAGCTTTTAACCCTTCTGGAGTTCAGGACTCTTTGAATAGGTTATTCTGGGCATGTGCAGAGCGGGTAAAGTTACAAAATCCTTCCATGTTTCATCAACAGTGTCAAGTGTTTTATATTGTTTTTTAATGTCTCTCTGAATAACAGTGCCTGAGCTAAATGCTTGGTTAGTGATGCTGCCAACGTGCATAGACTTATTTTAATCCTGAGTTTTTTTCAGGTGCTTTCCATACTGTCCACTTGCATGTCTGGCTTGCCAGAAATCATATTTCATTGTGCTCAATCATTTTCTGGTATCCTAATATCTTCTAGAGCCTACAATCTGTTTTGAATTGGCATAATAGTTGGGTAGCTTTCAATGCACCTACCTTTCTTTGACCAGATAACATTCATATTACTAGTCCACTTTGCTTTCATCTGAGTCGTTGTTGTGCATGGAGGCCAATTTTCCCTGTTGGGCACCTAAGGTCAGGCCCTTCTCAGTTTCCGCCTCTAAACACCTCTAAGTCTGTCAGAGGTGCTGAGCGTCTGTGTTGCCATTGACTTCCATATGCTTGGCAGATTTGAAAAATCAAGCACCTAAAGAAACTGCTTAACTTCCAGGCATCCAAACTGGGGAATTTTGGGCCAGTGTTTTAAAGAGGTGATCTCTGTGGTAGAATAAAATAACCCCGTATAGTGAATAAATAGAAGGGCTAGGGAGGGCCTGACCACACTGTACTGCTATTGGACCATGTCTGTGTGCTTCTTCATAGTCCTGTTCTACAAGTTACATGCAGTGACATGGAGAAGTATGGGGGTGAGTAGCAAGGGAATTGGTCCCAGCTGTGTGGGCCGGGAACGGCCCACAATCAGATGTGCCTGCCTACAGACTGATTATATTCCTTTTTCCTGCTGTCATTAGATCCTTGAACCTTGCCCTCCTGACTTGCATCTGACCTAGATCTAAATTGCCTGTGTGCGAGCTCTGCCCCTAATCCACACCCGCTCACACCCAGTTATATGAACTGATCTCTGGTTTCTATAAATACTAACATTCATAAAAAAAAAAAAACTGGAGCATAGCAAGGGAGCAGAGAAACAAAGGTCTGAAAACAACCCTGAACGTTGATCCTAATGTTCACGTAGCCACCATAAAATTAAAGCAAAAAGTCAAGGGAAGCTCAGAAACCTGAATCTGTAACTGCAGTCCTATTGTTCCCAGGTGCAGGGGCAGCAGGTTTGTGTAATTTTTGGTGGTACCCAGATCAGGTCCAAGTCTCTCTCTCTCTCTCTCTTCTCTTTCACCCACACCTCCCCACCTGCCTAAGGCTCTGGGAGGGAGTTTGGGTGATGGAGGGGGCTTGGCATGCGGGAGAGGGTGAGGGGTGCAGCACTTACCTTGGGCAGCTCCTGAAAGGGATCTGCACACCCCTCTGCAAGCAGCTCCTAGGCAGGGGGCTGAGGGCTCTCTGCATACTGCTTCCCACAGGCATTACCCCCGCAGCTCCCATTGGCTGCAGTTCCCTGCCAACGGGAGCTGCAGAGTCGGGGCTGGTGCAGCGCGCGGAGACACACGTCCCTCCTGGGGCCATAGGGACATGCTGGCCGCTTCTGGGAGTGGCGCGGAGCAAGGGTGGGCAGATGGCAGCACAGCAGGGGTAAGGCGGCTGGTGGTGATGGCAGCAGCCGGTGCCCCCCAGGCCCTCTTAAATTGCCTAGGGGCAGCAGGCAGAGCCAGGAGACGCTCCAGGGGAGGCGAGTTGGGACGGCAGACAGGGCCAGGGGAGAGACCTGCCCCCGAACATTGGTGGAGCCATGTCCCAGGGCCCTGAATATTACTAGAGCACGGACACCAGGGGCCCAAACAATTCACCACCCCTGCCCAGGTGCCCCGAAACCCCCATCCTCTAGAGTGGAGGATGAATTAGTGGGTGAGCCACCACCTTGCAAAGAGCAAGAGGAGGCAGACAGCCTGCACACCTCTAGCAACTGTCGGGAAAGGTAAAGGAATGCTCCTCTATCTCCTGGGTCTGTGGTTCACCACCTTCTCTTGCTAGTGTCCTGTGTGGGTTCTGGGATGTGGCCGGGGGCAAGCCTGCCCACAGATAAAGGCCTCTCTCCTATGGGGAGCCTCCCTTGCTAGTGTGGCAGGCAGGCTCAGAGGGCCCCAGCCTAGTACCAAAGAGTTTCCAAATGGCCGATGGCTTTTCACAAAACTCATTGGCATTAAGCACCCACTTCCTTCTTGAGGCCACAATTCTGCCGAAAGGCAGCATGTCCATGGCTGAGTTGTCAGCTCAGGCCAGTGTAGCACTTCCCTGCTGCCTGTGCTTTTTTAGTACTGCTGCTGGAGTAGAGCTGAAATCCTATGTCCATTGCCCTGGCCTAATCCCTGCTGCCTTTTACGGCTTGATTACATGGGGAAATTGCTCCAGAATAAGGTAAGGTGTGAATTTAAAGCACTATTGGTATTTCAGAATAGGTGTCCACTATGGGAATTATTCTGATAAATTTCCTCATGTAGATTTCCCCCATTACACATCCTTACTCCTATTGGGGAATAACTTCCTTGTGACTGCAGTGGAAACTGATGTTAATCTAGTCACTAACATAATGTTCCTGAGGCTCTCAGCATTTTCTTTGGCATTAGAAAACCCCCAGCCTAGGACTGTTCAGGTGACTGCCTGCTAGTCATGGAGAAGGAGCAAGGCACTCTGTGCAGTGTAGTCCCATCTCCTACCTGGTGACCTTGCTGCATCTCTCACACAAGCTGTTTTGGCTTCACCCTGGTGTGTGTAACTTATATATAAACAGCTTCACTTACATTGTGTTTAATTGCTCAACACAGCCAAAAGCAAAGGCTGAGCTGAGCAGTTGCTGGGCAAGCAATAAGTGATAGAGGAGGTAAAGAGACCAATTCTTCTGTGTATGGAGCTAGATTCTGCCTTTTACTCCCTTTGAAGGCAGTGGGCTCCATTTTACCCCGGAGCAGGGGTGGGCAAACTCTTTGGCCCAAGGGCCACATCTAGGTGGGAACATTTTGTGCAGGGCCATGAATGTAGGGCTGGGGCAGGGGGTTGAGGTGTGGGAGAGAGCATGAGGAGGGGAGTGTGATATGCAAGAAGCGGCTCAGAGTAAGGGATTGGGGTGCACAGTGCGGCAGAGGGATCAGGTCAGGGGATTGGGGTGCAGCAGGGGGGCTCAAGATGGGATTGGGGGACTCAGGGCAGGGAGTTAAGGTGCAGGCTCCAGCCTGGCATTGCTTACCTCAAGCAGCTCCAGGGTGGCAGCGGCATGCAGCGGGGTTAAAGCAGGCTGCCTGCCTGCCCTGGCCCTGCACCGCTCCCAGAAGTGGCCGACATGTCTGGCAGTGGCTCCTGGGGGTGAGCGGGGGAGACAGGAGGCACTGCTGCACACTGTCCTCACCTGCAGGTACCACCCCCAGAGCTCCCATTGGCTGTGGTTCCCTGTTCCTGTCCAATGGGAGCTGCTGGGGGCGGTACCTTCAGGTGAGGGCAGTGCATGGAGCCCTCTGCCCTCTTTCCTCTCCCCAGTGGAGGTGTGTGTGCAGGGACGTGGTGCCGGCCGCTTCTGGGAGTGGTAATCCCGTGGGCCTGATTGGAAAGCCCTGATGGGCTGGATCTGGCCCACGGGCCGTAGTTTGCCGTCCCCTGCCCCAGAGGTGTAAAATCCTGTTGTGGAGAGGAGGCATTCAGCAGCACAAACCACCTGCCACTGCAGTTCAGCTGGAGGCCCCAGATCTAACCAGCTTGGCCTGGACAGGGCACGAGCATCTTGGAGACACGAATGTACTGCATGTGCCAGCAGCAGGACTCTGTGGAACTCCAGTGAGACCAGCTGTTCCTTCACCCCCACAGGGAGTGGCTGCCACGTTGCTTATTACTTGCCCATCCCCAGGATAACTCACCTGTAGTGCAGTAGCACAGAGAGATGCCCATTGGAGTAACTAGAAAAGCCAAGAAGATAGACCAGGAACTTGCCACGGGCGGGTCCCTGCCCTATGGAAACTCCACTCTAGCCGATTGAGGCTTTAACTGCAGGCTTGAATTTGTGCGTTATTAAAGTTGCACCCTCCCACCAAGGCAGGAAATTCTAAATAGCATCCATATTTGTAATGTCATGCATTGTGACCTCATGTAGCACAGCACGTACAGTGTGGGCAATGTAGGGACTGCGTAATGCAGATTTGAGACTTTAGAGGGCCTGATTGTAGACCTAGAGAAGGTCACATGCATTCAAAGACTGGAGTGTTGATATGAGCTGCGATGACTCTTCTGTGTCATTCAGGCTTCGGCCATTTCATGGAAAGTGTATACTGCCATGTGGTCCCTAACCCTTCCTGTGGAAGGCACTAGTCACTCTGTAAATGTGTATTTAGCCACCCAGTAACAATCTTACTCCATGATCTTACCCATCCCTTTGGTGTCATCCTGCCAACGTGTGTGTGGCAGGATTCCAGAGTTGGCACTGTTATGACACATGGCTATTCATCCCCTTACGAGTGCAGAGGAGCTGCAGTGACTGCACAGATGCAAGTGGGATGGCCTGAGCCCTGGGCCAGATTAAACCCTATATCAAAGCTAAGCAGATTTTTCAGCACCAAGAGAGAACAAATGCTGTTTGTTTGCTTTTACTAGTTCACTACACTTCTAGTTAATATGTAAGTGTGGCCTAATGGTTAGAACAGGGGACTGGTGGTCAGGATTCCAGGGTTCTTGTCCCAGCTCTGCTGCTGGCTTGCTGGATTATGAAAGGAAAGTCCTTTTCAGTGCCTCAGTTTCTCTGCCTCAAGCATTTTGACCTACCTCACAGAGGTTGTGGTTTCATGTTTGTCACTCACTTTTGAGTTCCACTGAGGTGCTATAGGGCAGGATAGTAATTATTGAACATCAACAGGAAGGTTATTTTTGTGGATTTAAAAATACCCCTTCACAACTGGAAACTTCCTGTCCAGAGTTCCAGCTTGGTTCTGTGGCCCATTTATGCCTTCTAAAAAAGGGCTTGACAGTATAAAAGCTGCTGGGAGCATGCCTGTAATTAGCTGTGCTAATTATCTGGCTATTTTACTAGTGCCTTCAAACAATGTTAAACAACCTTCAGATATATTCATGCCAACACATCGTCCATGATTAAATTACTCCATCAGTGCTCACTTTTAAATCGGAGGTCCTTCCACTTTCAAAAGTGGGCACTGAAAAGTGCTCTGATAGAGGGAGCCCTGAAGAGCAATTAACATGGGGTGACCTTGTCTACATGTGACTTGGCAGCTGAGGATGTAGACAAACCACTGCATGGACACAGGATGGCTCCTATCAGTGGACTCCAGTTACCGCAGGCAGTTCAGGAGCTCTGTCTGCCCAGAGGAGTTATTGCTAGTCCAAAAAATATGGAATGAAAATAGAATTTCTTAGCAGATCTCTATCTGCTTTGAAACAAGGTACAAGGAGCAGGGCTAAGTTACTCTAAAAAGATATATTGAATTTGGAAAAGGTTCAGAAAAGGTCAACAAAAATGATTAGAGATATGGAATGGCTGCCATATGAGGAGAGATTAATAAGACGGGGGCTTTTCAGCTTGGAAAAAAGATGACTAAGGGGGGATATGACAGAGGTCTATAAAATCATGACCTGGGGGGCACCAAATGAAATTAGTAGGTAACAGATTTAAAAAAACAAGAGTATGTAAATAAGGGTGTATGTACTAGCCAAACACTCCCGCCAAACACTCCCACCTAGCTGCCTGCTTCTAAAAGATGATCATCTGCTCAGAGACAGTTGTGATGATGTTTAAATTGTAATCGTGTGGGCCAGCGTACAGCTTTGGTAACGTCTGGGGGAGCTTGGCGGGGAAGAAACCTTTATAGCACAATTGGCCTGTTGGTAGAGGAGGAATGGCACATATAGGGCCATATCAGTAACATCTCTGGTTATCACTGGCGTACAGGTCAGTCATTAAGGGATTGCCTCTGGTAATGGGATGTTGCATAGGCCTTGCTGCCCTGTTCTGAGCGCCTCGCCTCCCCCTTGCCAGTTCTTTGCTATGAGCCTGTATTTGAGTCCCATGTAGATTTCCTTACAGACCATTAATTTATTTTAAGCTGAAACTTCCCATTTACTATGCTGAAAGCTTCAGCATCGCCACCTCAGGTACCAAGGTGTGGTGGGCTTGGTGTAAGAATCTATCAACCACAGGGGAAAACAAAGCTCCAAGGGTGGCCAAGTTTAAACTCATAGGCCTGAGCAGGCTAATGGGGCCATCTCTTGGGCAGAGTAGCAATGCCCGCCTGCCTGCCTGCCTACAAAGAGGGCTTTGCTCAAAGCACATGGGTCCCATTTATTGTAAAATACTTTTCTCCTCCGCATGAGCTATTCAGAAGAGTCCACTGCAGAATCCTGAAACTGACACAGCTTTCTTTATCTTGCTTTCCTTCCTTATTTTTTATTGTTTTGGGTCGGTCCGTTTAACCTTTTTGTTTTCTGCTTCAACTTTGTTTTGTTAATTCCAAACGTGGTGAAATCTGTTTGCTCAATGACTCTGGCCAATCTTTGTTTTTCCTTCTCTCCCCTATATTATATTCTTAATGTATTTTGTGTATTTGGGATTCAATCCATCTCAATTCAACACTCAATTTAATTACCAATTTATATGCATATATTGCTTTGTTGTGTTTGTATCCTGGTGTTGCCTGCGTGCCTTTTGTAATAACCTTTTTGTTCCGTGCTTGTGTGTTTTGTTTAATTACTGCTTGGTTATTTATCCACACAAACCTCCTTCATGCTTATTTTTGGTTTTTGTGCTGCTTTTTTGTCATCCTCTCCACAACCCTGGTTCCTGTGTGACTGTCCATGTCCGAAACGCACCCCTCTCTCTCTCTCTCCTGCTTTGGCTTGTCCTACCCATGAAATCCTGCAGGGTTTTATGGACTTGATGAATCGGATCTCGACAAGATCTTCCACTTGCCCACGACCACTTTCATTGGAGGCAATGAGTCAGCTCTTCCGCTCCGCGAGATCATCCGCCGCCTGGAGGTAAGACAAGTGCAGGGGAATTGCACAGCCTTCAGAAAACTAGGCTATTCCATTTGGTTCCCAATTTGGGATCTGTATCGGGAGATTTAATAATAAAACTCTGAATGCTACTTCCCCTTTCCTGACCAGAGATCAGAATTCTCTGTTCCCCTTTCCTTTATTACTCATATTCAGCCCTTAACGTGGCACTCTTCATCCATGGATCTCCCCAAGCTCTTCTAAGCAATAGGAGGCGTTGTTATCCCTATTTGACAACTGGAGAAAGAGAGGCTATGAGAGATTGTGATATGCCCAAGATCACACAGTGAGTTAGGTCACTGTGACCTAACCAAGTTCTGCTTACTACCAATCCAGGGACTGATAGTGCCAGCCCCAAATGTATAGATTTCATAAGTGCGGTCCCTCCCCAAGAATCATGAGATCTTAATAAAAGTACTCCCAAATTTATTATTTGCCTTCTGGATTTTGAGCCTTTAGGATCACATTTTCCAGCCACACTCTGCGATCATGAGGGAATAGAAACTTTTCACTTATGAAAGGTGAGATTCTCCCATCATCACAAGACTCCAGGAGCTGGAAATTCAAGAAAAAAAAAATAGATATCATACGACTCAAAAATATTATGAGAATTAGTAACACTGAGGGCCTGACCCATTGCAGACATCCCCAAAACAGTATTGAAAGCAGGAGAATGTCACTCCCAGCTCTGCACTCAAGATAACCGTGGATGGAGGAAGCAGCTGGGACCTGTAACTCAAGGCTTGGCAGGGAGAAAGCTTTCTGGCCCATGATGGACATTTGTAGTACTCCTCTCTTCCAGCAGCCATGTTATGTATCTGGAAGGTTCAGAGCCTCAGTCTGGGATTGAAGCAAATCTTTCCAACTCATAGTTGTGCTCTCATTCCAGGAGTTGGATCTCGGGGACTGGTGCTACAGGGCAGTGGGGTGCTGTCATAAGTAACTTGTGCCCCCTTCTGCCTCATCCAAGGAGCCACTGTAGGGAGAAGGAGAGCCAGATGCTTGATAGGATGGTGGGTGCTAAACCCACTGGTTGTCTGCGGATGGAGGAGTGAGGTGATGGCCAAAGGCAGCCTGCTGTTATGGGGTGGGCAGGCACAAGGAGGGAGAGCTGGGCACCATCCCTCGGACAGATTCACTAAGGAGTTGAGATGGGGGAAGAGCAGCCCTGGCGCAAGCAGACGCCTTGCTCTGTCAGTGGTTGGAGCATGTACCCTTGGCCTGCCGCTCTTGCAGGAGCAGGGACGGAGCAGGTGCTGCTGATCATGCTTCCAATGAAGGAAGTAGGGCAAGGAGCCAGTTACTTGGGCACTGTCACTACTTTGTGCACCTAGTCACACCAGGTGCAACCATCCAACTGCCCAGCTCAGCTTTGTTCATTCACACTATGAAGCTCCCTTCTCCCTAGGAGCCACTGAGTTTCATGCTTCACCCCAGTCTCTGTAGAAGGACTGTGATCACCTCCTTTTATGCATCGATGGTGGCAGCTGTGCTGTAACACATCATATATTTCCAGGGGTTGTGCAAATCCCAGATGATAGAATATTGCACATATTACCTTGATTATGAAAGGAGGAGCTGTGCATGGTAACTGTTCTGTCCTGAGGGCCGTGTCCTGGAGCTGTTGCTCTCTGAACAGTCAGTGTTCAGAAAACGGTGTGTAATCTGTGGTTCACAATCTCAAATACAGCACATTTACTCAGTAAGATGCATCTAGTCTGAAACAATCAGCACAGCTTAAACAGGACAGCACCTGCCAAGCCATAGTCTCTTCATACCTTCAACATCAAGTCCTGACTGCTAGTCCTATGTGCTAACATTAAGGACCAGATTTCTAAGAAAGCTGAATGCGTTGGGTCCTGAGCTGTTGCAACAATCTGGCTCCATTTATCTTTTGCCTCAGCAGGCCCTTCTCTGGTTATCAGGCAGGTTCTTGTTCCAGGTAACTCCCTAGCATGCACTGTGCTGTTGACAGTGCATCTCCCACACAACTTCATTGGGGCTATGCCTGTGCCTTCTGCAGAATACCTCTATTCTGTAAGTATGGACTAACCAGCTCTCTGGAGCGACCCTATGGCTGATACAACCTCAGCAGCTTAGTGCAGTGCTGGGGAATAGCTCAGGAGAGGAGTGAGCAGTCTGTAGCAGGGCTGGATTTCACAAAACACTGGCAGGTCTCTTCGCTTTCTGATATGCCAAAGGCCCAGCATGCCCTGGTGTTAGGGGGATGCAGGAGGCTGTTCTAGTACTGCTTGGGCCTTCTATGCCATTTGCAGGGCTCCTTGAATTCTGAACGAGGAGCCCATGCCACATGCGGTGACAGGCATTTATTACATTTTATACTTTGCAGGGCAAAAGTGACTTAAATCTCCTGCTTTACCTTGTGTTCCTCTTTGCTGTGTTAAATAGATGGCTTACTGCCAGCACATTGGCGTGGAGTTCATGTTTATTAATGACCTGGAGCAATGTCAGTGGATACGGCGGAAATTTGAGACTCCAGGAATCATGCAGTTTACCACTGACGAGAAACGCACCCTACTGGCAAGGCTGGTGCGCTCAACCAGGTATTCTGTCTACCTTTGGTGTCCCTCTGGTGCCGTATGGATGGGGTGGGTCGGTGATGTCCCACGGAGCTCTTAGTGACACTGATTTGCCTATGGTACTTGTCCAGCCCCATCACCTATGTATCTGAAACTCACTCACTCTTTAATGTATTTATCCCACAATACCCTGTTATACAAATGGGGCAGTTGAGGCACAGAAAGGCTACAGGACTTGCCCAAGTCTGTAGCAGATCAGGGACTTGAATTCAGGGTGGTTCTTCGAGTGCTTGCTCATATCAATTCCAATTAGGTGTGCGTGCGCTGCGTGCACGATCATCGGAAGATTTTTACCCTAGCAACATTTGGTTGGTCAGCTGAGGCGCCTCCTGAAGCGGTGCCTTTATGGCACTGTATATATGCCCCGACCAACCCAATGCCTCCTCAGTTCCTTCTTACTACCCATGACGGTTTTTGGAACTGTGGAGCGTGGCTTAGCTGATCTCCACTATCCCTAGCATTCTCTTTAGTACCTGTTAATAGTTTCTGATTGTTGCTAATAGTTATAGTTGTGAATTACTTAGTATAGTTAGTTAGTTTAATTAGTGGGGGGGAGACGGGGTCTTCTCCCTTCTCCCCTATCCTGGTACCCAGGCCCATGCCTGGGTCTCCAGGCTTCAAACCTGCTTGGCTTGCCAGAGGTCGATGCCAATGGGAGACCCCCACGACTCTTGCCTAAGGCTCCTGCACCATCGACTCTAGCGCCGCGAGGGCTGTCGAGCCCGGTGCACATAAGCTCCCCAGTGCACACCGCAGTCAAGCTGAGACTGCCCTCCACACCAGAGACCTTTTCAATGGCGTGGGACTTGATCGCGCTCACAGAGCTGACTCTTCTGCAGATGGCAGCACAGACGGTGCTGTCCAAGGGAAAGCCGTCCCTCGTGCGACCACTGTTGCTGAGTGAAGGACGACGACACTGGTCCCGGTCCCGATCTTCTTCCTGGCACCCATCACGACGTCGCTTGCAGTCCCGGCACCGTTCTCATTCTCAGTGCCGGTTGTACTTGCAACGCCACTACGGCTCGTGGAGATCCGGATCGTGTTACCACCGGTACCGAGCGGCACTCGACCTGGAGCCAATTCCGATGCCGATCTCACCAGAGGTCGCCATCAAGATCCAGATCAGGCTCCTGGTACCGATACAACCGCAGGCACCGATCAATATCTCAGTACAGTTCTGTCTCACGGCACCAGTCCCCGGCACCGTACAGCACTGGGGTACTCGGCACCGGCACGTACAGCACCATCTTGGCCATCTCGCTCCACCTCTGTCGTCTTGCTCACAAGGTGGCTATCACGCCCAGGACCAGGGAGGTACAGGCCAGTGGCTAGAAGGCCAGGACAAATATCAGCTTGTATTTTAAAGAATCCTTATTGAGGTTGCAGGAAGAAACATCCCGATGTGTAGAAAGAATAGTAAATATGGCAAGTGACCAGCTTGGCTTAACAGAGAAATCCTTGCTGATTTTAAAATGCAAAAAAGAAGTCTACAAGAAGTGGAAGGGTGGACAAATGACCAGGGAGGAGTTTAAAAATATTGCTCAGGCATGCAGGAGTGAAATCAGGAAGGCCAAATAACACTTGGAGTTGCAGCTAGCAAGAGATGTTAAGAGTAACAAGAAGGGTTTCTACAGGTATGTTAGCAACAAGAAGAAAGTCAAGGAAAGTTGGACCCCTTACTGAATGAGGGAGGCAACCTAGTCACAGAGGATGTGGAAAAAGCTAATGTACTCAATGCTTTTTTTGCCTCTGTCTTCACGAACAAGGTCAGTTCCCAGACTGCTGCACTGGGCAACACAGTATGGGGAGAAGTGACCAGCCCTCTGTGGAGAAAGAAGTGGTTCGGGACTATTTAGAAAAACTTAATGAGCACAAGTCCATGGGGCTGGATGCGCTGCATCCAAGGGTGCTAAAGGAGTTGGCGGATGTGATTGCAGGTGAGGCTTGGAAGTCACCTAACTGGAATTGATATAAGCAAGCACTCGAAGAAGAAACGGTTACTCACCTTTTGTAACTGTTCGAGATGTGTTGCTCGTATCTATTCCATTCCCCCCAACCTTCCCCTCTGTTGGAGTAGCTAGCAAGAAGGAACTGAAGAAGGGTCGGTCCGGCAGGGTCGTATATAGAGCGCCACTCCAGGGGTCTCCACAGCCAGCCCAACGAGTAGCTGCTAGGGGAAAGTTTCCGACAGCCGAGCATGCGGCACACGCACACCTAACTGGAATAGCTATGAGCAACACATCTCGAAGAACAACAGTTACAAAAGGTGAGTAATGGGTTTTGTTTTTTTTTTCTATATTGAGTCTCATCTCTAGCAACCTCAGCTGAAGTCTCAGAGAATATCTCACTGACGTCCTGACCCCTCGGCCTCCCATTTCTTTTCCACTGCCTCCTTGTTGACCTTAACCCTATATTAATTCCCGCACTCCTTGCAATGGCTCCTCTCTCAACTTTGTCTGAGCACTGCTCTCACCAATCTCCCATCACCAAGTTCCTTCTCTCAGGCAACCATCTCATCTCTTTCAACATCACCTCTTGTCCCCTACCCCGAAGCTTTCTGTGGTCTCCAGACTGTCAACGCCTTTGACGGCCTTGCTGTTCTCAGATGTTTCCTCTGTCAATTTTTTTATTGTGGAACCTCACTCAGCTATCCCCCATCTCCCCTAGTGCCTGAATCCTCTGCTCCTGAATGTTTCCAGGGAGAGTTTCACTTTCTCCATTATGAGTGTGTTTCTCTTCCTTCAGTCCTTCCCTCCTCTTTTCCATACAGTGCTATTCATCACTGCCCACTGGTTCCAGCTCACAGACACTCATCCTTTGCCTTCCTTCTGAAATGCCCCCCATCTTGCATCTTTTCCCCTCCCTGCTCAAGGTCTTCTCAGCTCCTTCAAGGAGATGAACAAGATTGAGTCTTCCACCAGCCCCCACTTCCCTTCTTCTCTTCTGTCACAGGCAGAGGTTTTTGATTGCTCCCTACCTTTGCCTTCTCCCCCTTTCCACCCCATCTCCATTCACTACCACTGCCCCCTGCGCCTCTCCTCTAACTCCTGGAACCTCCCCACTTGGACTTTCCATTCTATTCACTGCATCTGCTCTTCCCAAGTTCCCGCTTTGCAGCTGCTTCTTGGGGCCCTCTTTTTCCACCTCTCTGCAGCTTTTGGTGCTCTTGATTATAACGTTCCATTTTGAAATCTTGACACCCCCCCCCCACCCTTTTGGTTTCCACCACTTCAGACTACCACTGCCTGTTAGCCAGCTGGCTGTTGGCTGCTCATGGGAATTCTTGGCATTTACTTAAAGCTATATTTAGATTGTATATTTTATCCTTCTCTCTTGCCCTTCATGTGTTCCTTTCATTCTTAGATTAGGACCAGTGTTGGGCAGGGACTGTGCTGGACGTGGCTAGCACTTTGTACATAGTGCGTGCTGTGCTGGTAGTAATAATTATAAGGGCATGACACAGCCAATGGTGCATAGAAGAATCACTTGCACAAGTGACCTGTCGGTCTATATCATCCATCTGTGACTCTCCCGCTAACATCCCTGTGGGTTCTCTGGCCCATGCAATAGGCTGGAGCCTGACCATTGACTTCTGTCTGACTCTGCCTTTCAGGTTTGAGGAGTTCCTCCATCGGAAATGGTCTTCGGAGAAGCGATTTGGCTTGGAAGGCTGTGAAGTGCTTATCCCAGCCCTAAAGACCATCATTGACAAGTCAAGTGAGAATGGAGTGGATTATGTTATCATGGGAATGCCACACAGGTAACAGGATCCTTCTCTCCACCCCATATTTTGGTGTCAGGGGCAGCTGCCACGTCAGAAAGATGTAGGCAAGTGGCAGTTGGTGGGGCTGAGGTGTAAAGGGAAGCTGGCTTCCCCTAGAACTCTTGCTCTTACCATGAGATGACTGTTTGTTTGTTTTTCCAAAGATTATTAAGTTTAATTTGATTGAAAATGGTATCAACAAACTGAGATTCAAATGTATCTTGGGCATTAGCATCACTCGTTCATAGCTAACATCACCCATTCTACAAGGCTGCAGGAAATGTATCTTAACATACAGGGAACACCCTGTGCCTTTCTAAACAAAATGCCCAGTAAGCCTTTAATCTAGGGTATGTGTTGTACCTCCTGCAGAGGAGCCAGGGGTTCCCTGTGGATATTGAGGCCCTGTTGCTCAGGTGCACAATACTAGGCAATTTGGACCTGTGTTTTAAGAGGTCTGGCCTTGCAACACAGATTTAACTAGCATCTGGGTCCAAATTAATTGGGAAGTGTAAAGAATGGTCTTCCTGAGGTGGCTGGCAGCATAGGGGAATCTCCTGTGGCTGTTTCTGCCAGAGTCCGGCATGAGTAAATCATAGCATTGCAAAAAGAACTCCTCATGGGACAGGGTGCTGCCAGGTGACCCACCTTGCTTTCCTCTTCAGAAGGAGCGCAGGGTACTGGAGTCTCTTGCCACAGACTGTACCACCAGTTTGGGGGGCATGGGAGAAAGTAAAACTGCTTGTTCTTGGTGTAAAATAGAAAGAGGAGTAGGTCCTTTGCCTTGGTTTGAAGCATAGATGGTGGGGTGAGAAGCACTTTTTCCAGACAGGCAGCATAGAGTGCAAGGCGAGCTGTCCACCTGTAGCTGACTGACTGTGGCATTGATTTCACAGAGGGCGTCTGAATGTTCTCGCCAACGTGATCAGGAAGGAGCTGGAGCAGATCTTCTGTCAGTTTGATTCGAAGCTGGAGGCTGCTGATGAGGTGAGTGAGGTTTGAGTAGAGTCTAAGCAAGCAGCTGCATGAGAGTATAGGTACAGTATGCAGTGGGGCTCTTTCTCCAGGCAGCAGACGACACTTGGCAGTCCCTGTTCCTAGAGGCCCCAGCAGAATTCAGGAGAAGACCACATGAGTTGTCAGGCCTAGGGTCCCATCTAGCCTGGTATCCCATCTTTGACAGTGGCCAGCGCCAGCTGTATCGGAGGGAGGTGCAAGACAAGTGCCCTTAGTGGGCAATTCTGGAATAACCTGTCCATACGGGAAACCTCTGCCTGTTCCTGACCCTCGTCAGTTAGTGGTTGGCTTGCCCTGAACCAGGAAGGTTCATAACCCTTCTGTTTTTCTTATCCTGTGACTTACAGTTGGGTGTTCTCCTTATCCAGGTGGATAACTAGTTATTTATTGATCCTGCTTAGTTCATGGCCTTGATTACCCTGTGGAAGTGAATTCTGCGGGGTAAATGTTGTTTTAAATGTCTTGTCAGTTGATCCAGTTTCCAAGCCAAGACAATACTTTATCCCATGACTGTTTTGTTTACCTTAATAGCTTCTTGTGAGACTTAGTAGCCTCTTCAAAATAGTCTTGAGAGTCCAGAAATTATGAATCTTGGTTCTCCTGTAGCCTCTACCTTGCTGTCAGAGATGCTAGCGGATTAGAGAGACGTGGTTGTTGGTTCACACAAGCTGGGCTGATCTGTCCCTATCCTGTGATGAGCTTCTAGGTCAGGCTTCCCCCTTTCTTCCATAGTGTGGCCCATGTGTTGGTAGAGAGATCATCTTATGGAGCACCTCCCCTCTATAGCATGTTCTGATTTTTGGCCACATGCCATGCCACTAGCAGCTATAGTAATTCCTTGTTCCTCTTCGAGTGATTGTTCATGTGCATTCCACAATACGTGTGCGTGCTTGCCATGTGCACCGGTGCCAGAGGTTTTTCCCTTAGCAGTACCCGTAGGGAGGAGCGCCCCTAGTGACCCATGGTGTGGCGCTGCCCTGATGCAGTATAAGGGGTGCTGCGTGCTCCCCCCACCCTCAGTTTCTTCTTGCTGCCAGTGAACGTGCCTCAGAACTGCTCAGCTCCAGCTCTGCTGTAACTTTCCCTCTTGGACTCTGTTAGTTCGTAGTTAGTTGTGCCTGTAGTTTAAACAAAAAGTAGCTTTAGTTAGAATTAGTTAAGTGCACCTGGGTCAGGGCATGCCCTGTGCTCCAGGCTTTAAGTCGTGCGACACTTGCAAATAGCCTGTGCCCATGAGTGAGCTGCACGCAGACTGTTTACACTGTCTGGGGGACCCCATCTCAGTGACCGCAGCAAGATTTGCAGATTTTTCAAACCTCAGACCAAGAAGGAGCAGGACGTTTGGCTCCAAGCCATCTTGACACCACTGCATCACTCCTAGTCAGCACCGAACACCGTGGCATCGGTGCGCGGTGACCCAACAGTGCCCTCCACCAGTTGGCACCACTCCCCGTCCATGGGACACACTGAAAAGGCGAAGAAGAGGTCTTGTCTTGTCCGCCAAGGCACCGGAGCAAGACTGGAGGATGGACTAGCCCCACATTGGGCAGCTCTCGGTCCCTGTCGGCCTCGTGGCCTCCGACTCAAGGTGAGCGGAGTAGCCCAGCCCACTCCAAGCCGACCTCCCTGGATGCCAGTGGCCACATTTGGGTGCCCTCCATGCTGGATGCCCTGCAGGCGGCTTGAGACGTTATGTCTCTGCACCTACCATATGGACCAAGACATTTTCCTGATGATGCTCTGTCCCAAACCGCATGTGTCCAGTGAAGAGCGCTGCCTCCACATGCTGGATGTGAGATAGGCCCTGGCCTTTTACCTGCAATGTACAAAACCATTCAGAAAGTGCTCTCAATAGTTCATCGCCTCTGTCAGAGTTGTCTGGCAAGAAGGAACTGAGGGTGGGGGGAGTGCGCAGCACCCCTTATACTGCGCTAGGGCGGCGCCGCGCTCACTAGGGTCGCTCCCCTATGGGTAATGCTAAGGGAATACTTCCGGCACCGCTGCACACACACCTATTGTGGAATGGACATGAGCAACACATCTCAAGGAACACCAGTTACGGAAATGTAACTGTTTTTTTGGGGGGGAAGGGGAAGCTTGTGTATATTTGTGCCCCTTCTTACACGTACACGATTTTACTTCACCTGTCCCAATCTTTCTCCCACCCTAGTGAGTTTATTCCCACTTCTTCCTGATCATCCATTTCCAGACCCCATTTCCTTCTCTTCTCTCCTCTCCCCCCTGCCCCATCCACCTCCCTTGCTCTCTCCAGACCCCATGCACTTTCCTCCTTTCCTCAGTGCTTCTACCTCCTGGCTGCTGTCCCACCCTCAATACCCTTTTGGTTCTTCCATCTCTAGGGTATAAATGGGGTCAGATGCTTATTGGAGGTGCGCAGAATACAGCTGGTGACCAGGACCTATGTTGTTGAACTTAGGTACCCAAACAAGAGCCCTGCCTTGTCTTCAGTGGGAGCAGGACTCAGTTCTTAAACAATATAAATGATTTTCACCTTTGTGGCCAATATTTGGGGCACCTCTATGCTGCTGCTACTCTGTGATATCAGCAAATGCACGTGCTCTGTGGGTTCAGTGTTTCTGGTAATTGCAGCTCTAGCTGAAGAACTCCCAATTCATGACACTTGTGTACTCCAGCCGGCACTAGCAGATGCTGTGTACCCGTGCTGTGAGCCTATGGACCGCAGGAGGCATCGGGGCCTCCTGCTCTCATCCGAAATCTCCCCGAGCTCTGCCGCCCACGCTCCTCTCTTGACTCTGCTCTTTCTCTCCAGGGCTCGGGAGACGTGAAGTACCACTTGGGAATGTACCACCGGAGGATTAACCGTGTCACTGAGAGGAACATCACCCTCTCCTTGGTGGCAAACCCCTCTCACTTGGAGGCTGCAGATCCAGTGGTTATGGGCAAAACGAAGGCAGAGCAGTTTTATTGTGGGGACACTAAAGGAAAGAAGGTAAAGGGCACTGAATATCTCTGATCCAGAGTCTGTTACAAGTTTATTCAAACTCAGCTTGTAGCTGACTGAAGGGAGGCAAACTGCTGCTCCATCAGGGAGCCAGATTAGCCGAAGAAATCCATGTGGTTTGTTTTCCATTCTAAATTTCCCCAGAGGTCTGGAATGCTGTCTGTCACAGGAAGAGTTCTGGTCCTACATAAAGCACCCTCTCCTTTTTTATTTCTCCATCAATAGTCAGAGCAGTGCCGCTTCTGGCCTGCTCCAACTTAACTGAGCCATGGCGAGCGGCAGAAGTAGCGGCTCAGCCAAAACATCCTCTCTGATTTTGGGTGTCTTGGAGTGGGAGGCCAGATTTGCTAGGAACAGTGAATGCACGAATCTCCAGTTCAAGTCAGGGGAAGGGGTGGGTGTTGCAACTGAGGTGTCTGAGAACCGAGGCATCCCAAATTGGTGGCCATTTTAAAAACAAAAAAAATCAGCTTGGTGCTCGTGCTGTGCTGCTACTCAGCAGCAGCTAGAGGCCTTGGTAGTGTTCTCAGAGGGACTGGGGATGGAAATGGGAGGAGATATTGAAGTCGATGAGATGGCAGAAGGCTGAAAGATGCCACAATTAAGCTTTGTATAACTTGCTGGAAAGGGATAAGCCAATATTTGGTGGCTATAGTGGTGGATTGCAGATCTAGACGTCACCATGACTAGATGATGCAAAGGGGATTCACTCAGACTGAGAACCACTGGCAGTTACTCTGGAAGTCTCTGAGAAACAGTAGGGACTGGAGAGAAACAGAGAACAGCAGAAAGAGTTGGAGAAAAATATCTGTGATGCAGATCCTCAAAGAAAAATAGAATGATGCTGGCAATTTACCAGCCATTAATCCGTTCCCTTGTAAAAAGACACCATGTGAGTGACTGGCCCATGTTCAGTAAGAGAAATAGGCTTATGTGGAATCATCGCAGACTCTTCTTCCCTTTGGTCTACTCACAAAATGTAGTGGAGGAAGAGGACACAGAGGATAGAGGATCTGTTTGTTTCAGTGAGTTTGATCAAGTACCTCATTTAGTTCAGGTGCCCTTGTATAGGGACACTCTCTTTTAGGGTCTGGACAAAGTCTTAAGGCATATTGTAAAGTGCGGTAATGGAAAGCCTCAGCAAATGACGCATGAGAGTCGTCCGTGGGATTGGGGTTAGATCTATTCTGAAAGAGTGGTTAACAAGCAGACCCACCCTAGAATTGCAAACCCCACCGACAGAGAAATAACACTAAGGAACCTCAAGAGGGAGTAGTGTGAGAGTCAGGCTGCAGTGATGCAGCCTAAGGCATGGGGATGGGGAGGGAGGTCCCTTTTGCAGCAGGAGATCTCTGCGACAAGTATCCAGGTGTGAGAGTGTCTGGGTGAAGTCCTGGTTCCATTGCAGTTGGTGGGAGCTTTGCCACTGACTTCAGTGTAGCCAGGAGTTGCATGTCTAGAGGCATGTTGTGCAGCAGGGAGTCACTTTCTCATATAGAAAATGACTATAAACAAACTCTTCCTTCCCAGATAAACCTGACCATACTGAAAGAACTGAATGTAAATTGAGGATCACTGTGATCCTGAGATGTGTCCTTGGCTTGAAATAGGTAGTGGGGAACAGAAGATCCATTCCTTGAAAGATAACAGCTGTGTCTTTCAACGTGTATCCTGATGTGAAAGAACAAACATAAAAAATGGGCTGTTATAAGCCAGACACTGAAGTTGCTTACAACAAACATGTATCCAATACCCTGGGCGAGGTATAAGGGTGAGATTCAATGAGATCAAAAATAGCCCTGGCCCTTTGTTGGAGGATGGAGAATATACCAAGACTTACACTGTCCTCTGGTATGGCAGCATCTGTAGACAGCACTCCACGTCTAGCGTGATTAGGCAGCAGCCTCACACAGATATTAGTGGAATTCCCATTTTAATTGCTGCACCTGAAGTGTCCTTACTAATGTTTGAGGTGGCTTGTGAAATGCACATCTTTTCTCTATGCGCATGAATTTTTTCAACCCACACTTGAGAGGGAAGTTGGTCATCAGTAAAATCAAAAGCAACCACTAATTTTCATTTAGGATTTTTCCCTTTTTCCAAAAACTGGGGAAGTGAGATGAGCATTGGCTGGTGCTCAGTAAATTTTATCCGCCACTGGGACTGGTTCCAATATAACACCCAGCAGTAGATGAGTTAATTGGCATAATCCACTGATTGCCTTTAATTCCAAGAATCATATTTTAACTAGGGCTGTAAATTAATCACCATTAACTCATGCGATTAACTCAAAAAAAAAATAAAAAGATTAAAAAAAAATCACGATTAATCGCACTGTTAAACAGAATGCCAATTGAAATATTTGTGGACGTTTTCTACATTTTCAAATATATTGATTTCAATTACAACACAATACAAAGTGTATAGTGTTCATTTTATATTTTTTATTACAAATATTTGTACTGTAAGAAACCAAAGAAATAGTATTTTTCAATTCACCTAATACAAGTACTGTAGTGCAATCTCTTCATGGAAGTTGAGCTTACAAATTGTAGAATTATGTACAAAAAAAAACTGAATTCAAAAATAAAACAATGTAAAACGTTAGAGCCGACAAGTCCACTCAGTCCTACTTCAGCCAATCGCTCAGACAAACAAGTTTGGTTACAATTTGCAGGAGATAATGCTGCCAGCTTCTTATTTACAATGTCACCTGACGGTGAGACCAGGCATTCTCATGGCACTCTTGTAGCCCGCGCCGCAAGGTATTTACATGTCAGATATGCTAAACATTCGTATGCCTCTTCATTCTTCAGCTACCATTCCAGAGGACATACTTCCATGCTGATGATGCTCGTTAAAAAAATAATGCATTAGTTACATTTGTGACTGAACTCCGTTGTGGAGAATTGTATGTCTCTTGTTCTATTTTACCGGCATTCTGCCATACGCTTCATGTCATAGCGGTCTGGGATGATGACCCAGCACATGTTCGTTTTAAGAACACTTTCACAGCAGATTTGACAAAATGCAAAGAAGGTACCAATGTGAGATTTCTAAAAATAGCTACAGCTCTCTGCCCAAGGTTTAAGAATCTGAAGTGCCTTCCAAAATCTGAGAGGGACGAGTGTGGAGCATGCTTTCAGAAGACTTAAAAGAGCAACACTCAGATGCAAAAACTACAGAACCCGAACAACCACAAAAGAAAATCAACCTTCTGCTGGTGGCATCTGTGTCAGATGATGAAAATGAACATGCATCAGTCCGCACTGCTTTGAATCGTTATCAAGCAGAACCCATCATCAGCATGGACACGTCCTCTGGAGTGGTGGTTGAAACATGAAGGGATATATGAACCTTTAGCGCATATGGCACGTAAATACCTTGCAGTGCTGGCTACAAAAGTGCCATGAGAATGCCTGTTCTCGCTTTCAGGTGACATTGTAAACAAGAAGCAGGCAGCATTATCTCCTGCAAATTGTAACCAAACTTGTTTGTCTGAGCGATTTAGCTCAAGTAGGACTGAGTGGACATGCAGGCTCTAAAATTTTACATGGTTTTATTTTTGAATGCTTGTCTTTTTTGTACATAATTCTACATTTGTAAGTTCAACTTCCATGATAAAGAGATTGCACTACAGTACTTGTATTTAGATTAATTGAAAAATACTGTTTTTTTTGTTTTTTTACAGTGCAAATACTTTTAATCAAAAATAAATATAGCGAGCACTGTACACTTTGTATTCTGTTGTAATTGAAATCAGTATATTTGAAAATGTAGAAAACATCCAAAAATATTTAAATAAATGGTATTCTATTATTTAACAGTACGATTAATCGCGATTAATATTTTTAATCATGCAATTAGTTGCGATTAATTTTTTTGATCGATTAACAGCCCTAGTTTTAACGTAGTCATCTAGAATTTCAGGAGGGGAGAGCTCTGAATCCACTCAGTATCTTCCTGAGTCATAGCACCAAAGACACTAGCCATAGTCTGTTCAGATCCAGCCTCACATGGAGGAGCTTTGTTGAAACATCATACTGGAACCTCACTCCCTAGTGCAGTGACCTGGAGGCTAAAGCATCAGATCTTCCTTGCCATGAAGGTTACGGACAGACAATGGAAAGGATGAGGCAAAGGAGCTGCCACCAGAGAGATGTGGAGATGTATGTACAGTGGGGAGAAGAGTTTTCCATGCCCAGTCAGAGCCTGCTTGTAGCTGCTCCCCCACCCTAGCCAATAGCCCCTCCTTCCCCAGTACTGCTGAGCCCCCTCTGTGTGCACTTCTGGGCACCTTTTAATGCTGAAAATAAGCCAACAAGCTCCCAGCCTTCAGTTTAGTCCTCGTATCTCCACAGGTGATGTCCATTCTCTTGCACGGAGATGCAGCTTTTGCCGGGCAGGGCATAGTGTATGAGACGTTCCACTTGAGCGACTTGCCATCCTACACCACGCATGGGACAGTTCACGTGGTTGTGAACAACCAGGTAAAAACTGGGCCCCTTGGCTGCAGGACTGGGTCCTTCAGCTCCACCGATACCAGAATCTTTGAGATCATGCACTTTAAATGCCCAGGGCTGGGAGAGCAGTTTCAGTCTCTGACGTATCATGCTGGTGCGCTAGCAATGGTAAGCGTGTGTCAAGGATGTGTTTTTATCCTAGGGATGGGGCCCTCCATCAGGGTCTTCTCCCACTAAAATGCTGCTGTGTTCTACCTGGGAAACTCCAGTTATGGTTCACTGCTGGAATTAGGGCTTCTGGGGATGTGTATAGGCAGATCCATAAGCAGGAGAGCTCCTATGAGACAAGGCTAAGGAACAAGAAGAACTGATGATAACTTGCTCTGGGTTATAATGGTGAAGTCCCTAATGTCTAGGGCCTGGTCTACACTACAACCTAGGCTGACATAAGACAGGTTACTTCAGCCTAATTATGTCAGTGTACACACTACAGCCTTGCTCCCACTGATGTAAGTGCCGATGTACCTCCATCTCCACAAGAGGCGTAGGGCTTATGTTGGTGTAGTTAGAGCAACGCAGTGTCACTGCGGGTTACTTACTTTGGCTGTTGGCTGTCATTCTTATCAATTTCATGGCTCCATGCTGGCATCCTGAAATTGACAAGAAAGCCGGGCTGTTGACCACAGGATGTGGAGGGGGCTCCAGCTAAAGCCCGACTGTTCCCTGGGTCCTGTCTCCCCACTCCCAGCCTGCCAGCTACATGGGCTTCCCTCTCCCAGCCCGGCTGCTCCCCTGGTCCTGGCTCCTAGCCCGGCTGCCTCCCACTGCCCTGAGCAGGGAGCTGCATGCAGAGCTGACAGCTCATGCTCTCAGCCCCCTCACACTGTCCCTCTTAAGTCGGTGGAAGCGTTCCTGATGATGACACGCATCACCAACAGGAGGAGGGCAGTGTGGACATGAACCACCGCAGTGGTGGCTGTAAGTCAACCTAACATAGGTTGACTTAAGTTTGTATTGTAGACCTGTCCTGAATTATTGTCTCTTTGATCCCCAGTTCTGTTTTGAGCTCAGGTGACAGTGGCTTGATTGACATCCCGTTCCCTGATGCTGGGCAGACTGGTTCTGAGCAGAGCCTGGTGGGAGAAGGAGGGGGACTGTTTGAGCTTTATGTGGTCTCTCTGAAAGAGTCTTTACCCCATCTTACCTCTCACAAGCACCACCCTTTATGTAGACTCCATTAATGCTCTGCCCCAGTGACTGCCCTCCCTCTGCTGAACAGAGCATAACAAAGTCAGGACAGAGCTAACTTAAAACTGACCTGGATAGCTTCTCTAGCTAGACCAACGTAATAACTGCGGCTCCCTTTACTGGCCTGAGAAGCTTTCTCCAGGAAAGGTAATAGTTGTTCTGTAATACTTACCTCTGGTTGGAGCTCTGTTATCTAGCAGGTGGGGTAAAGTGTTGTAAAAATCTCTTGTCATCAATCCATGACAGCTCCTTGGTCTAACCTGACATGGAGGCAGTGTGGTCTTGTGGCTAGAGCAGGGACTGGTAGGTAGTTGGAAGCTTGCAAATTTACTCCCAGCTCTGCGAACAACTTGCTTAAAATCTGTCTGTTTTCCCTCTGCAAAGTGAAGGGAACTCTCCCTCCTCCCACTCTGTGTGAAGCACTTTGAGATGCTCAGATGAGCGCTGTTTGATTCCCAAGCCTAACTATTTTCTAGACCTTTTTGTGTCCGCCTTCTGCTATTTTCCATGACGGTCCCAAATTGCTGTGTTTCCAGATTGGATTCACTACAGACCCTCGTATGGCCCGTTCCTCTCCGTACCCAACCGACGTTGCCCGGGTTGTGAATGCACCCATTTTCCATGTCAATGCGGATGACCCAGAGGCAGTGGTGTATGTGTGCAATGTAGCAGCAGAATGGAGAAGCACTTTCCACAAAGATGTGGTGGTTGACTTGGTAGGTGATTGAGAACCAGTTGGGGCTTTGCTAAAATCCTGGCTTTGTTTAGTGAACTTCTGGGGAAATGACAAAATTCTGTTCAGATGAACCATTGGAGGCATCTTGGACTGTTTGTACAGCTCCTAGCACAATGGGGCCCTGGGGCTCAGAGGTGCTACTGTAATCCAAATAATAAATAATGACCCTCTTGTGTTTCTTTGCACCTTAACCCTTTGTTCTTTGGGTTTGGTAGTTGCGGGGGGAGGCATCTAAAGAAATATGTAAGTGAAAACAAGGCACTGAATATGTAGCTGTGTTGTGCTTGAAGAAAAGGAGATGCTAATTTTCCTGTAACTGCTCAGATAGCTGCAGTTTTTCTTTTAAAGTGGGATGAAACCATTCCATTAAGTCATTAGTTACTCTAGTTTTACACCAGTGTCGCTCCATTGACTTAAGTGGAATCTACTCCTGATTTACACTAGTCTAAATGAGATCAAAATCAGGCCCTCTGCCTTCAGGCTGTACATGATTTCCTTCATCATGGGTGCATCCCACATACAGATCAATGTAAATGCGACTGCTTTTTTGGCTTCTGAAATAGGGATTGAAGACTGGCTATTTTTTTATGGCTTTCTTTCCTTGAATGCACTAGGTGTGTTACAGGCGGAATGGTCATAACGAGATGGACGAACCCATGTTCACCCAGCCGTTGATGTATAATCAGATCCGGAAGCAGAAACCTGTGCTGCAAAAATACGCCGAGATGTTAATTTCAGAGGGGGTGGTAAATCAGCCAGAGTACGAGGTACTGTTACCCGGTGTTCTAAAAGAAACATGCAGTCAGTGATCAGTCACAACCCCTTAAATCTAGTTGGCAAATAAGAATGTTGAGTGGAGGAAAATACAAATTAATATAATGCAAGAAATACATGAAGGTTACCAGTGTTGCCATAGTTGCATAGCATGACTGCGCCCCTCCCTGCAGACTCAGCAGTGTGGTGTAGTGTTGCCTTGCCTTAAGGGGTCTGGGCAAGGGAGGACTAAAGAGGTGCCTAAAGATCTGCTGATGTGTTTTGAAGGTAGGAGCTCAGACTTAGACATCCAAGGGGTCTCAGCACTTGTTGCTAGCATCCCTAGCAAGGTTTTCCTGACTAAAGAAGCTAAAGCTGTTTCTAAGAGCAGCACAAGCCTATCCATGCTTCTGGTTAGAACCTGGCTCTTGGGCAGAAAATCCCTCTCTTCACTGGTCCTGGAAATACAGGGACTCCATTTAAAGCCAGTTGTAGCTGGTACAGTTATAGTCCCATTGTGAATAAGGTCTGTGGTCCAATCTATGCTTTACATGCTACCATTTTGGTTACCCACTTACAATATAGTAATTGTGCCAATATCATTCCCTCTTCTGTGTATTTGGAGCACAGCAGTAATTAACTGTGTTTGAGCCATGCTGCAGTCTTGGGGTGAAACCCTGGCCTCACCGAAGTCCGTAGCAAAGCTCCCTTTGATTTTAATGGAGCCAGGGCTTCACCCTTGGATTTCAGCAGGGCTGTAGACGTAGTTCAGGAACACAGGTGACTCCTGGCTTAGCCTTGTCTGCACTATAAGATCAGACAGCATTGTACCTGTGCTGCTTACATAGTTGCTGGCACTGTGTCAATGGGACCGAACTGAAAAGTACTTTATTCTGCCTCTTGAGCATTCAGACCCATTCGCTGGCTATGGCATTTCGTAATGTCAGGGGTATTTGGGATGTCTTACTGGAACTGGGCTTTGTATTTTATGCAACTTTGGCATCAGCAAAAGACATAAGCTCTTAACTGGCTCACAGCCAGCAGTAGGCAGTTCCCTGGCAGTGCTGACCTCTTGTTCCTAATGTTGTATGGTCAGGCACAAGCATGGCAGCGTGCAGCAGCGGTGAATGTGGTGCAAGGCACGTTTGTGGTCCAGGTCCTAACCCATGAGTGGGGATACATAACATAAGAGCGGCCATACTGGGTCAGACCAAAGGTCCATCTAGCCCAGTATCCCATCTACTGACAGTGGCCAATGCCAGGTGCCCCAGAGGGATAATAATCAAGTGATCTCTCTCCTGCCATCCATCTCCACCCTTTGACAAACAGAGGCCAGGGACACCATTCCTTACCCATCCTGGCTAATAGGCATTAATGGACTTAACCTCCATGAATTTAAAGTAGAGTTTAAAGTGTCTGAAGAGGAGTTGGATGTGAAAATGCCCCCTCTGGGATCCACGTAGACTTGGGTTGAAATGGAGAGAGAGCAGCAACAAGAGGCATGGCCTTTAGCCCCAGGGCTCTTACTTTGGCTTCTTCTCAGTAACAATATTCTGCCCTATTGCTCTCAGGAGGAAATTTCCAAGTATGATAGGATCTGTGAAGAGGCCCATGCCAGATCGAAGGATGAAAAAATCCTGCACATCAAGCACTGGCTGGATTCCCCTTGGCCTGGTAAGTAACTAGCAGCTTCCCTGACAAATGGCCAGAATTCAGGAACCACTTCTGCCTCCAGTGGATTAGATCTTCGACTTCCGGCGCAGTTAGGAGCAGTTTGTCTCCAAGGACGTGTAATGAAGAGAGTGGGAAATACACCACACCAGCCTGGTGAAGAAAATGCACCCATCGGGAAAGCATGGCGGACTGACAGAGGTGGAGCAGCTCAGGGTTTGCTCTGCATCCCAAATCCTCTTCCACATCAGAGAGTACAGAAGGGCCTGTAACATAGTCATCAAATGCTCTTACTACAGAGCCAGCCTGGCCTTCACCAGGTCACAGATGATCTCTCCTCCTTCCCCAGGTTTCTTCACTCTCGAGGGCCAGCCTCGGAGCATGACCTGTCCCTCTACTGGTCTGAATGAAGAAGACTTGGCCCATATAGGCAAGGTGGCCAGCTCAGTGCCTGTTGAGGATTTCACAATTCATGGAGGTACAAACGTGCTGGAGTAGATGCCCCTGGCACCCCAGTCTCTAGGGGTTTATTCTTTGTAGAGCTGGATGCTTTACAGAGTAGAGAATATGGTTAATGCTGTGAGTGGGAGTTGTTCCACCACTATCTACAGGGAGTCATGGTCTCTGGTGCTGTAGACTGAAGCCATAGGCCAACCTGGGAGTGGGAGGGAGAAGGTCTGCTAGAATGGTTAACTCTTGGAACAAGCTACCAAGGGAAATGGTGGGTTCTCCCTCTCTTGGTGTCTTCAGACAGACTGGCTGCCTTTCTGGAGATGCTTTAGTCATACACAGGTTGTTGGGCCAGCGAAGGGATAACTGGATGAAATTCCATGGCCTGTGTGCTGTACAGCACTGGCTCTCAAACTAGAGCTGTCACTTGTTCAGGGAAAGCCCCTGGCAGGTTGAGCCGGTTTGTTTACCTGCCGCATCCGCAGGTTTGGCCAATCGCAGCTCCCACTGGCTGCGGTTCACCACTCCAGGCCAATGGGGGCTGCAGGAAGGGTGGCTGGCACATCTCTGGGCTCACGCCACTTCCGGCAGCCCCCATTGGCCTGGAGTGGCGAACTGTGGCCAGTGGGAGCCGCGATTGGCCAAACCTGCGGATGCAACAGGTAAACAAACCGGCCCAGCCCACCAGGGGCTTTCCCGGAACAAGCGGCAGCCCTGGTTTGAGAACCACTGCTGTACAGGACTAGATTTTCAAATCTGAGTGAATGGGGACTTCCATGTGGTGGTTCAGACCCAAAGTATGATGATTGGGATGGGGATGAGTGCTAATGAGACTTCTGAGGGTGCTTATCTGTCCCCCCTCAAGTGTCTGAGATGCTTCTCATCTTCAATGTGTTTATCCTCTCATACCTCTGTGGGGCAAGTAGGGCTGGTATCGCCATTGTTCAGAGGGGAAAGTGAGGCCCAGAGAGGCTAAGGGACTAGCTCAGGTAACGCAGGCAGCCTGTAGCAGAGCAGGGACTTGAACCCAGTGTCCCATCCTTCCTCTCCCAAAAAAAAAACCAAACAAACTCCTTATGGCAGTGCCCAAAGTCTCCAGCTGGTACTAAGTTCTTGATCTTTAGAGCTTCTTGTGAGTTCCACAGTCTGGTGACATGAATCTAAGCGCCTCATCCCCAGTACCTTCTGGTTGTGGACCTGGCAATGCCCGTGCTTTTGACCCAGCACTCAAACTGTTCTCTCCACTACCGCTTGGACTCCTCTGAGGTTAGAGTTCAGGTCTCCTCTCCTGTGCAGTGATGTCTGGCAATGAGTGCTCCTAATGCAGGTGAAGTTGGCTCAGCAAAAAGCATGTTAGTTAAAGAAAACAGACTGGCCAGCAACTCCAGTTGTTTCTCAGAGCTGGCCTCCTCTGCTCCTTACCTGTATGTACTTTACCCTGTGCTAGGCTGGAACAGTCCACCTCCCTTTTGTCCCTTTATGTCCAGAGCGTCTGCGTGTCAGGGAATCCAGCCTGCCGCTTAGATGGGTTGATAGCAGAGCCGTCTTGTTCCAGCCAAAGGCTGCTTGCATAGTACATCACTGCAGTTCCTCCCCAATGGGCTGCAAACTGTGTGTTTTTTTTTTCTCTGCAGGTTTGAGCCGGATTCTGAAAACCCGTGGGATGTTGGTTAAGAACAGGACAGTAGACTGGGCCTTGGCAGAGTATATGGCATTTGGCTCCCTCCTCAAAGAGGGAATCCACATCCGACTGAGCGGCCAGGATGTCGAGAGGGGGACATTCAGGTAAAGCCGGCAGTTTCCCCCAGTGAAAAGGGATTCCGGCCTTCCTCAAGAGGCTGCTGAGTGGGGAGTAGAAGAGGCCAGCCTTAGGTTGCTTGCTGTGCTGGAGCTCTGCTGAAAAGCCAGGGGGGAGCCCAAATTGGGGGTGTAGGGGTCTCTTTCACAGCACTTAATGGTGTTAATATGGGCAGCTCCTAGATACAATCGTAACCTGTCTTCATTGCATTCTGCAGTTGCAAGCCAAGCCTCTCAACAGAGCAGCGTGAGCCAGGCGGCCACTTGCACGCAGGCACTTGCTCTGACCCACTGGCTAGGGTCACACTTCAGTAACTTTGCTGCTGGCCGTTGTTTTCTCCCACAGCCATCGTCACCATGTACTGCATGACCAGAACGTAGACAAGAGGACCTGTATTCCCATGAATCACCTCTGGCCAAACCAGGCTCCTTACACTGTCTGCAACAGCTCCCTGTCTGAGTACGGAGTCCTAGGTTCGTGTCACTGGGGAATCTCCCCCTGGCTCACGACGGCCACAGGGCTAGTTCGTGCTGGGTTGTCTGTGCCAGGTGCTGGTGGATATGGCGTCTTCACTCTTCCTCTCTCTTCTCTGCAGGTTTCGAGCTGGGCTTTGCTATGGCTAGTCCCAATGCCTTAGTGCTGTGGGAGGCCCAGTTCGGTGACTTCCACAACACTGCTCAGTGCATCATTGACCAGTTCATCTGCCCTGGCCAGGCCAAGTGGGTGAGACAGAATGGCATCGTGCTGCTGCTGCCCCATGGCATGGAGGGCATGGTAAGGATGCACTCGCTTCCCATCTTTCTGGGCAGCACTGACAGCTCAATGTCATGGTTCCCGTAGTGCCCCAGGACACTTCCCCAGGCCAAACACTGCACAGACCAGGTCTCTGTGTGACCAGTCACCTGGGAACATGCGGGTAGTCCTGCAATTTGGAGATTGCCCACCTCTTTGCCTGTGTCACCTGGCCTCACCAGCCCATGTCACTGCTTCCCATACAGCTGTGTGTTAACAGCCTGCAGAGGGGCCTGGACTCCATGTGGTTGGGAGCAGTGCCAGCCCCTCTACAGGTTATTGTGTACGGCTGAATGGAAGAGGATTGGGAGCAACAGATCTCAGCACAGGGGCTTGTTGGGGCCAGGGGAGTGGAGTCTAAAGTTCAGTACTAAAGGGCGGCTGCAACTGTTGGACCTACTTAGTAAAAATCAAAACTTTTAAACCAGAGTGAAATCCTGCTGGGCAGTACGTACCAAGTTCCTCCTCAGACAGTGACTGGCATCAGCTGGCTCTACGCCCAGCCACTCTACAAGGCATGGAGAGGTCTCCTAAAGAAGGAAACTCACATGTGTGGTTCGCTTCACCTCTTGTTGGTTTTGCCCGCAGGGTCCTGAGCACTCTTCAGCCAGACCAGAGCGATTCTTGCAGATGTGCAATGACGATCCAGATGTCTACCCTGTAAGTGTCTGGCTGTGCTAAACTCACACTCTTCCCCTTTCCCATCTCTCCCCTCCTGCATCTTGGAGCACTTGCTGTGTCCCTGACTCTGATCACTGCACAGCAAAGGGTTCCAGAAACAGCTTTGGGGGATTTTGCAGATGGGATATTAACACATGGAACAATTTTACAGGGCACCCAGATTCTGGGCAGCAGGCCAGGGGGAGCAGGATATAGGAAGCAGTGCTGTGCTGGTGACTCACATTTAATGACTCCTGGGCTTCCTCTGCCCCTAGAGTCAGGAAGACTTAGGGTGGGTTATCGAGGGAGACTCGGAAATGTCTGTTGCTGTGTTAGCACAGAGTGAGCAGAGCTCTAGTTAGTGCACTGATGTGGGGCAATAAAGGCTGGCTGTAACCCAAGCAAGGCCAGTGCATGGAACTCTGTTTCCATGGCTTCTGCTCTTCCCTCCTTGGCTTTCCCCAAAAGCTGTCATCAGAGTCGCACCCATTACTCTCAGGCCTATTTGCTCATTTTTTATTAGGGAGCAATTTCCCAGTTTCATAGTCAAGGGGTTTATCGGAGTATTTCCAAGTGCACTCCAAAACCCTGTGCAAACATGGCAGCTCTCCTGCTCTCAGCCTGTGCTGTCTGCATAGCTGGCCCATGCACTTAGGGAGGCAGTCCCTTTTTGGGTTAGGGACACAGAGGCACTAAGAGGCCGCGGCGGGATAGGCTGAAAACCACCTGAGAGGATAGTGTAAAAGGGAAAGCAGAAAGTTACACTGGCCCAGAATTTGCTGTGTTCATTCCTGAGCAGTGTCCTAAAAGCTCTGCTAGGCAAGGAAAGCAAGGGACAGTATAGAGCTGGGACTCCAGATTCCTGCTGCTAAAATCCTACCTCAGTTGAAATGGAAAAAGTAAAGTGAAGCACTTAACTGAACTTGACTTTTAAAAGCCAAGTTCTCCCAATTTACCTGGACTTGAAACATTCTAGGTTGAGCTTGCAGGTTAGGGCCGCTGCATTCAGCTAACCACTGGTCCTGGGCTAGTGATGAGCAAGAGAAACTCCTGGCCCCCATGTTAGGGTACTCGGGTTGACTCACATGGCCTCTCTGTTCATACTGGAGCTGCCGGGAGATGTTAATGTGGGGACAGTCACGATTTTGTCTAAACAGTTTCTACTTCTCATGTGCTGTAGAAACTCGATGACTTTGACGTACGCCAGCTGTACGACTGCAACTGGATTGTTGTAAACTGCTCCACTCCAGCGAACTTCTTCCATGTCCTGCGGAGGCAGATCCACCTCCCGTTCCGGAAACCGGTCAGTGAGCTCTAGACACTGCCCTGGTGCGGACCCGGCCACGCATCATTGTCTTGGAGCACAAGTGCTAGGTTAAAGCCAACGCTTGGCGGGTGGGACATGGGTGCTGGTGCCGGGAGAGCTTAGGACTTGGATTTGAAGCCAACTTCTCGAGTGCTCCAGTAGGGCCAGTCAAATTTTCCACCAAAACCGTTTTTCAGCAGAAAATTGAGATTTTGACCAAACAAAATTTTTTGCAAAATGTATTTGCTTTCCATGCAAAAAAACAAAATTTTTATCCAAAAATAAAACAAAAAAAGCTGAGCACCCTAAAACTAAATTACTTCAATTCTGGAATGCTGCCGCGGTGCCTCGTGGGACTTGTTATTCAGGTGCTTCATGTTCTATGAGCTGGGTTCCCCAGCCAGACTACATTTCCCATGGTGCACTACAGCCTTGTGATTGCTATAGAGCATAGCTTCCTCTCACCTAGTGGTGACTGTGATGCATCATGGGAGATGTAGTCCAACCTGGGAGCCTAGCTCAGGGGTAGGCAACCTATGGCACACGTGCCGAAGGCGGCACGCAAACTGATTTTCAGTGGCACTCACAGTGCCCAGGTCCTGGCCACCGGTCTGGGGGGCTCTGCATTTTAATTTCATTTTAAATGAAGCTTCTTAAACATTTTAAAAACCGTATTTACTTTACATACAACAATAGTTTAATTGTCTATTATAGACTTATAGAAAGAGACCTTCTAAAAACGTTAAAATGTATTACTGGCATGCGAAACCTTAAATCAGAGTGAATAAATGAAGACTCTGCACAGCACTTCTGAAAGGTTGCCAACACCTGGCCTAGCCTATAGAGAACTACTACTCCCATGGGGCACCATGGTGGCATTTCAGGATTGAAATATTTTGCCAAACTCTCACTTGTCTGACCAGCTCTGTGCTCTACCCTTTACCTGGTTAATGGATAGGTACTAACAACCCCTGGTAAAGGTCTATTGCCTGATAAGAGGCATCAGTATTAAGTATCAGAGGGGTGGCCATGTTAGTCTGGAGCTGTAAAAAGCGACTGAGTCCTGTGGCACCTTGTAGACTATTGGATCTGGTAACAGTATCCCAGACATGTATGCAGAGCATCTAATAGCCAGTGGGCTCATGACTGAGCATGAGGTATTGGAGATAAAAGTTTCATATTACTCCAGTCTGTGCCTGCTGATCTGTGCTGTGATCACTGTTACAGGCGAGCTGTACGTTCCCAAGCACACTGGGGCCCTGTGTCTGCCAAGTTTCAGTTGAGCTCTGCCCAGACTGGAAACGCCTGCCCTATCTGGGCAGTGGCATTTGTGAGCCGCGTGCACATTATTCCATAACAAAAGGGCTAGAGGAGACAGTAATACTGAGTGCTGTGCAAAGAAAGCAACCCGCAGCCAGACCTGCTGACAGCACCAGAGTTCTGCACACCACTTCACATTGCCCTGCCCCAGAACAGTGTTTGGCTTCAGTCTTTCTCTCTGGCCGGCATGGGAGAATCAAGACGTTCCTGTGATTCCTGCCTGGGTTAAATGTACAGTTCATCAATGGCACTTAAATTAGGGGGCTGGGCAGGGGCCAGGCTGGAACTAGCTGACCAAAGACTGGGGTGTAGCGGGAGGGTCTGTACTCTGGCTCTCGTAGTGATGATCCAGTCCACAGTGTGCAGCTTGTGTGCCAGAAAGGCTATTTCCAGCCCATTCTGATTGCCTTCCCTTGATCTTCCAGCTCATCATCTTCACTCCAAAGTCGCTGCTGCGCCACCCCGAAGCCCGCTCTAACTTTGATGATATGTTGCCAGGTATGAAGGGTGTTGCCAGTGTCCAGGGGTGCAAGTGAACCAGAGAGATGCAGAGCAGGGTTCATACCACAAGAGGGCAGTGTCTGTCTTCTCTTTCACAGAATCCTAGCATATCAGGGTTGGAAGGGACCTCTGGAGGTATCTAGTCCAGCCCCCTGCTCAAAGCAGGACCAACCCCAACTAAATCATCCCAGCTAGGGCTTTGTCAAGCCTGACCTTAAAAATCTCTAAGAAAGGAGATTCCACCACCTGCCTAGGTAACCCATTCCAGTGCTTCACTACCCTCCTAGTGAAAAAGTTTTTCCTGATATCCAACCTAAACCTCCCCCACTGCAACTTGAGACCATAACTGCTTGTTCTGTCATCTGGTACCACTGAGAACAGTCTAGATCCATCCTGTTTGGAATCTCCTTTCAGGTAGTTGAAAGCAGCTCTCAAATCCCCCCTCATTGTTCTCTTCTGTAGACTAAACAATCCCAGTTCCTTCAGCCTCTCCTCGTAAGTCATGTACTCCAGCCCCCTGATCATTTTTGTTGCCCTCTGCTGGACTCTCTCCAGTTTTTCCACATCCTTCTTGTAGTGTGGAGCCCAAAACTGGGACACAGTACTCCAGATGAAGCCTCACCAATGCCGAATAGAGAGGGATGATCACATCCCTTGATCTGCCGGCAGTGCTCCTACTTATACAGCCCAAAATACTGTTAGCCTTCTTGGCAACAAGAGCACACTGACTCATATCCAGCTTTTCATCCACTGTAACCCCTAGGTCTCTTCTGCAGAACTGCTGCCTAGCCATTTGGTCCCTAGTCTGTAGCCATGTATGGGAGTCTTCCATCCTAAGTGCAGGACTCTGCACTTGTTCTGGTCTTTACAGGACCCCGCCCTGTTCCCAGGTGTCTCTGGATTCTGGCTCCTGTCCACATGTATGACCGTCCAGAACTGCACCAGGACGGTGTGTGCTTCAGACTGTTTCCCCCGTCTGTCTTTCTGCACAGCCCCCAGCTCAGTGGGGCCCTGATCTCAATGGGGTCTCTAGGCTTTAATCATCTCTGAGCTAGCCCAGTCCTTCTGTAGGCATAGCCAATCCCACAGGGTCCAGGCCTGTAGCTGGCCCCCATTAGCATTCCCCCTCCCACCATGTGTGGCCCCTGCGCTGTTGAGGCATGTCCCCACGGTTGTCTGTGCTCTGTTACAGGCACTAACTTCCTGCGCGTAATCCCTGAGAGCGGCCCTGCTGCCCAGAACCCCGACAAAGTCAAGAGGGTGCTCTTCTGCACCGGCAAAGTGTATTACGAGCTCACCCGGGAGCGCAAGACCCGGGACATGGAGCCAGACGTGGCCATCACCAGGGTGGAGCAGGTGAGCATATCTGTACCACGGGGGGCTCCACGTAGGCCAGGGGCCAATAGTCAGTCCTGTTGCTGGCTTGCTCCACGTCCTCAGGAGCCATGAGGAGTTTAATCCACAACATGTCCGCTGTGGCTCAGACACAAAGTGCTCTGTCCCTCGTCCCACTCCCACTGCTGAACGTCCCAGCCCAGCCTCAGGGCGGAGAGCAGGCAGAAGTACGCCATCACCACACCTGAGAAGGGATGGACGGAGGGGCCAGCTTGATCCTGTGTCTTCAGTCTGAGTCCAGGAGATGCTGCGCAGCACCCCTTGGTGGGCAGCGAGGGCAGAGCTGGGGTATCTGTGCAGGTTTGCAGGGAAGAGCCCGTTGGTGATGAGAGTGGTGTTGGCCAGCCCAGCATGCACCCCACCATATAATCTCCTGGGCCTGGAAGGGTTGTTCAGGCTCGCGCTAGGCGATCCCAGACCCTCTAAGTGTGTAATGTCAGAACTGTGTGGGATCGGGAGATGCTGCTGAGGCAGCACAGGCTGAACAGTGAGCATGGAGACTGCATGGCCCACTGCACAGCCCACCTGCAGCTGCCTGCATCCTGCCTCTACTGCTGGCTGCCCCAGGCTTGCGTGCTCCAGTGGAATTGAGCCCTCCCTGTTCCCCGGCAGCTGTCTCCGTTCCCCTTCGACCTCCTCCAGAGGGAAGCGCTGAAGTACCCCAACGCCGAGCTGGTCTGGTGCCAGGAGGAGCACAAGAACCAAGGCTACTACGACTATGTGAAACCCCGGCTCCGCACGACCATCGACCGCGCCAAGCCCGTGTGGTAAGGGCCACCCCTCCGTACAATGATGGACTAGTGCCACGAGAGGCAGCCACACCTTGTCCTGCTCTTGGGACCTCCCCACAGATAGGCAGTGTGGTGCCATGGGTGGTACATCTGAGGCCACTGGCTCCCCAATGGATTTCAGTATGATGTGGGAGCGGGGATGGAGGAGATCTCTCAGTGGCACTGGGGGTAGGTAGTGTGGGCTGAGGAGGGAGGTCTCTTGGGTGAGTGTGACAGAATCACAGGCTTGATGCTCTGGAACTGCTCTGTATGAGGTCAGCCAGGACTCGGGGGTGGCGTGACTCTCCTCAGGACATGCTGTCCAGGGCAAAGAGCCTCCTCGGCTATAGCCTCCCTGGGACTGACCTCGGAGCTTTTGGCATCCCTGTTCATACCACACACTTCCCCTTGGCAGGTCCACCTGGATGGGTCCTCTGGGGAAGCCAGAGGGCCCTACACCCCCGCTCTGCAGTCAGCTGTGACTCTCAGCCAGCGTGTAACACAGGTTTTAGTCAGCAGGAACACAGCATAGAACAGAGCTTGTTAGCACAGAAATCAGTGACTTTCAGCCAAGTCCATCTTGTGGGGGGACCCCAGGCCAGATGCCCTGGACTCCCCCCTCAGAGTCTCAAACAGGAGATAGCCCAGCTTCCAGTGACCTGACCTCTGACATGCCCGTTCCCCCTCCTCCTGGTCTTTGTCCCCCTTCCGGAGCAAAGTGTCACCTAGTCTCATCCCTCTCCTGGGTCTCAGGTTATGAAAGGCATTGGCCATCACTTGTGTGCAGGCAGCTGGAGCCTCCTCCTGGGACCCTCAGGGGCAGGCGAGAAGTCACACAACCTTATTCCCATCATCTAGGCATTGGTGCAATACACAGGGAAACTGAGGCATACACAGCATTCATGCCAAACAGTAAGACTCACATAGGCTCACGTACAACATAATACAGTCACAGTGGGCATGTTGGTCCCATTGCACTCTCCGCAAGATGGTAACTGAGAGAGGGACAATAGCTTGATAAGGGGGCTGGGCTGTGGCTAACAGCCGGGGGGATGCTGCAGGCAGCAGGAGCTGGTCCCTGGTTGGTGAGCGTTGGGCTTTGGGCAGTGGGGTCTGCACATGATACAGCGTTTCTTTCTAGGCTGGGTGGCTAGATCTTGGCAGTCTCTGGCCCTCTCTTCCATCCAGCTTTCCTGTTGCTAGACCAGGCCTGTATGTAGCCTTCCCAGAACTGAGTACAGTGTGATGTCCCATCCCTGTGTTGGCCCTCATCTGAGCTGCTGCCTCTCCCTCCCTTGCCATAGGTACGCCGGCCGCGACCCAGCTGCTGCACCAGCCACTGGCAACAAGAAGACCCACCTGACTGAGCTCCAGCGCTTCCTGGACACCGCCTTCAACCTGGACGCTTATAAGGCCTTCTCCTAGACCCCACGCAGCTGCTGCAGCATGCTGTCTGTCTCTTGCTCACCTCCTGTCTCCGTACTTAACTACAGACCTTGTAAACTAAATGCCCACGCCTGGAGTCCTTGTTCATCGCTCTGGCTTGTTGCCTTTCACTGAAATACCTCTGCAGGATGCTTGGGTTTTAACTCCCCCCTTGCCCTGTCCTTGAGGGGCTTCAGTCTCTGTGCCCTCCTGCGTGGCCAACTCCATCCCAACACTACCCCAAAAGCCTGCAGCACCAGTCAGTTCAAGAGGTCTGGCACTCAGCCTCTGCTAGCTTCTGTCCTTAACCCGCCTCCTCCCTGTGGGGTTGCCCTGCTGCCTTGTGTCTGGCTTGGGGCAGCAGCTGGGGTTGGCAGAGCCAGGAGGAGGGACATTGCAAGCACACTTCTCCCCCGCAGAGGAAAGCTGCTAGCAGCAGGGGATGCAGTGAAGTTCTCCATAAGAAGGAGACGGTTGCTTTTTCCTTCTGCCTGTGGTGGTTCTTTCCCAAAGGTCAGAGCCTCTGTGGCTAACCTCCTCAATCGCTCCTGGCTGGCTGTGCTTGGGTCATAGCCGCGGGCCGCTGGCACTGTAGCCTGCTCAGGCGGATTAAGATTTAGTGGGATCCTAGGCACAAAGAACATTTGGATCCCTCATGCTTTTCTCCTAGCCTGGACCAGCCCAGAGCCAGAACTGGGCCATGGTAAAAGCTGCCCAGGGTGGCTTGGCTGCTGTGGGGAGCTCTAAACCCTCCCCCTGCCCTGGGGGCTAGGGACACAAGCCAGGAGTTGCTTTTGGGACTGCCAGGCGGGGTGAAGGGGCCGGGGCTCCCCAGGAGCTGTTCAGGGAGCCTGAGCTGCTATACCACAGCCTATGGTGAGCATGTGCCCCGTTTCGGCAAGGACAGTCCCCTTTTTAAGCCTTGAACCAGACATCCTGACAAATGCCCAGGTTTGCCAAAAAGGGCCTCAGGCAGGTGAGTGGCAAGGTTTTGATGGGGATCCTGGGCATGATCTTGTGGGCCTGTGTGTTAATCTGCCATCGAGCCCACTCCCAGCTGTATAACCCCAGCTCCCTGCCACCTTGCTAACAAACCCCAGGGCATGGCGCACACATCCCTCATGTCCACCCCACAGCTGCTGTCAAAGGAACCCAGTGTTGGATTTTCAAAGTGGCTGTTGGCTGAATCACAGGCACTTGCTGCTTGGCTGAGCCCGGCAGGACTGGCTCTAGTGCGGGGACAGGGAAACACGAGACAGGGCTGTTGGTGTGTGCTCCACTGAGAGGGGGAGCCCGGGGCTAGTGGCACAGCACCTCTGAAAAGGGCTGGCAGATTCCTCATAGCACTCCCTGCTATGCCCCATCTCTCCCCAGAAGAAAGAGCCACTTGACTTTAAACGCCTTCCCTACCACTAACCATTAATCTCCAGGGTTGCATGGAGTCGGGGGCTGTTTCTAAACACTGTAGCAAGGGCCCTGCGCGTGCTGGAAGAGCCAGTGTTGGGCCAGCGTGGACCTCTGCAGAGCTCTGCTTACATCACAGGAGAGTCCCTTGAATCTCTCCCTTCTGCCCTTGCACTCTTCTCTCCGCACCCCTAATGGGCAGTCCCAGCTGCATGCCTGCTGCCCTCTAGGCCTCGCTGCTGGAGCCCCTCATCCCCAGTGCAGGGAGCCCCTTAGCCTGACAGCCTCAGCCCCGGCTGGGCTAGCGCAAGCCCATGGCCCAGTGCAGTGCTGTGCATCTCTTTGAACAGCCAGCATCCGCCAAACCTGCTTGGGTGGGGAACTCCCTGAGCCAAGGGCCCTTCGTCTGCTGCTCAGCCCCAAGGGGCTCTGGATCATTTCCATGAGATGCACCCTGCTCCCAGCTGCTATGGATGAGACACCAGCACCCCCCTGTCCTCCATGTGAGCAGAGATGCTAGCCTGGTGCCTTCCCGAGCTCCCAGCACCTGCCGTCTCCAGGCCCCTCTGGAGAACCCATTCACTCCCCTCCCAGCACCGCGTGAGGCTTTCACGCAGCTCTCTGAGCGCTGCCTGAGGATGCGTCTGGCATTTAGCAGGACAGTGCTCTTGAGACTCATTCCCCCGGAAGCCCAGCCCTGGGGAACCATTCCTTCCTGGGCCATCCAGCACCCATGGCTGCCCCCTTGTCAGTCAGGTCTCTCCCCTGAGCTCTTCAGACTGCTCTGTGCAAGCTGCTCACTTGTCCCTGTGTTGGAGAATTTCCCCCGACCCCCCTGGGATTGATGGAGCTTTTCCCTCATCTCCACAGGAGCCCCACTGTTTTGCCTTTTGCCTCAGTCCCCCTCCCCCAGAGCACCACAT
The DNA here is from genome assembly GCF_025201925.1 of Gopherus flavomarginatus. Taxonomy (NCBI): domain Eukaryota; kingdom Metazoa; phylum Chordata; order Testudines; family Testudinidae; genus Gopherus; species Gopherus flavomarginatus. The sequence goes on along the minus strand of NC_066618.1, from coordinate 150,591,048 downwards.
CACATTGTGTGTGTGTGCTGGCTGCTGGGATCCTGGCTGCAGTGTGGGAATAAAAGCTTCTAGCCAAGGGGCTGGGCCCAGCCTCTTCCCCCCATCGTGTGACTAGGGCCTGGGCTGCAGGCCCCATCCTGGCTTCTTGCTCCTGGCACTGAAACATCTAACATCTCTTAAGGGTGAAGGCTGCTCCCAGAGCTCTGATCTCGCTGGGCCAAAGCTAGGTGGAGTAGAGTGATGCAAGCCATGTTGCCCCTGGGCATTGTTTTGCTACCCCTCACACTCTCAGACTGACTGCCTTATTGAAGAAAAAAGAACTAAGTCCTGAGCTTGTCTCGGGCTTCCCCAGTAAAAGCTGAGGCTCCTCTCATTCCGTTTGGTGCCCACTGCTGGGCCCTTCACCCATCTGGGCCCCATCAAATGGGCCTGCCAGCAACCAGGCCTGTGTACTTCTGGCTCCAGGCCTGTACAGTGCCCTGGGGCTCACCACTTCTGCCTTCTCCGTGGGGACATCTCAGGTCCTGCACTGCCTGCTCCCAGCTTATGCAATCTAGCCTCCCTGGAAGAGGGCTGGAGTCCCAGCTTGGCTAATACCTACCTCTGGCCAGGATGGGGGTCCCTTGGCCTGAGCCTAGCACCCGTTAGAGCAGCCGTGTGCTCCCCAGGCCCAGGAATTGCCCTGTGCTAAGGGCAGCTATTCCCTGGGGAGACCTGGCTTCAGAGGTCAAGCAGCAGTGATGCAGCTCCATGGCTGGTTCTAGCAAAGCTCCCCCTACTGCCCCACCCCACCCCTCCTGATCCCTCGGGGCTCTGGGGCTGCATGGGGAAAGCTGGGCCTGGGTTACAGCCAGGGGGCACTGGTCATGCAAGCTGCATCCACTAGGTGTCCCTAGCGTGCTACAGAGGCAGGTGAGTGGGGCAACCTTGCCCCATGTCGGGGTGGGGTAAGTCAGACAACGGGGATTCAGGGTGTGGCTCCTTCCCCCGGGCCCAGAAATCCCAAGAGCCAAGGGCCTTTCCCCTTCCCAGCACCTGGCCAGGAGCAGGGCAGCTCATCTGCTATTCCAGCACAGCATCCCCCAGCACCGCAGCCCACTGCTATGGTCAGTCCTAGGGCTTAGAGGGAGCATGCCCCCTGCTGAGCCCTGCCCTGCAGATGGCACAGCACCCCACCACTGCATTGGGGTCAGCAGGGACTATGGGGGGTGCACCCCCTGCTGGGCTCCCCACCCTGCTCCCTGCAGCACAGGGCCCCCTACTACTGTGCTGGGGTCAGTAGCCCCTTCCCCTTCCTTGGCCTCCCACCCAAGCACTGACAAGGTTGGTGCCTGTCAGGGCTGGGAGTAGATGGTAACCCTGTGTGAACCCAACCCTCCACCCCTATACATCCCTGACGGGGGGTGGGGGGAGCAATGCACATGCAGTCTTTGCCCCTGGGCACAGAGGGCTCTGCCCACAGCTGCGTGCTGCTCCCAGCCAGCACCTTAGCTCAGCTCGGGGTCCGGCTGGCTGGATCACAGCTAGGATTTCATCCTAGGGGGCACCTTGGGAGGCCTGAGCCTGCAAACTGCTGCCCTGCCCCCCACCCCACCCCCATGTCAGCCTCTTGTCTCCTTGCTGTGCAGCAGGGGGTCTCCTGGCCCCAAGCATGCCTGTGCTCCAGCCCGGCAGCACTTCCCCAAGGGTGCCAGCACCAGTGTATGTGAGGGGTCCCCTCGGAGCCCCATTCACAGCGGCTCTGAGCGTGTTGCAGCCCCGGTCTCTTGCTCAGACTGCAACTGCCCCTGGCTCATGCCCTAGTGTCGGTGAAGATGGCAGAGCTCTCACGCTCGTGAGAAGCAGAGTTCCCCTTGGCTTCACATGCCCCCTCAGCCTCCTCCAGGGAAATACGACCAGACCCCTGATGGGATACCTGGGCACCCCCTGGTTTAGGGCCGTGTCTGCCTCATCAGAACTAGGGTTCATCCCCAGGCCTTGCTGGCTAGGCAGCCCCCTCTGCTCTCAAATGCTGGATCTAGGGTTCCAGGCTGGGAACGGAGTTTGGCATCCTGTTCCTCAGCAGCAGGGACGTCACCTTTGACAAAGGCAATGTGTTAGATGAGTGGGACAAGGAGGGGCCCAGCAGCTAGCTGCACAGCTCCAGCATCAGTTATTCCATCCTCAGGGCCACTACATGGTGGCAGAGCATCAGCAAAGGAGCCATGGGCCCAGGGCGGCAGAGCCCAGGAACCATCTTACACCCAGAGACAGTAGAAGGGTGCACCTGGCTGGCAAGAGGCAGGGCTGTGGGCGTGTGGGTAGTGCCTGGGGGAGCATGGTGCAGGAGGGCTGAGCACTGGCCTTGCTCAGAGGAAATGTCTGTTCTCTGGCTTTTCCCCACCCACAGGGATGTTTCTGTACTTCCCACAAACGCCAGGGGCTTGGTGTAATTGGCCATTTCTGTTCAGCCAAGGCCTAGGGCTAGAATGGCTGCACATTGGGATGTGGTGGAGTTGGCAGAACTGTGGGGAGATGGATGCAGGGCTGTGTTAGCAGGGGCCTGTGGGTCAGGATTGAGGGGCACTGGCAGAGCAAGGGGTAGGGTGACCAGCTGTCCCGATTTTATAGGGACAGTCCCAATATTTGGGAATTTTTCTCATATAGGCACCTATGACCCCCCCCAACCTGTCCCAATTTGTCACACGTTATACCTGGTCACCTTAAGCTGGGGTAGGGAAGCCCAGCAGTGGGATAGCAGGGGGAGTGCAGGTCAGGACAGAGGTGCACCAGGAGAGCAGTGGGGGAAGGGAGCCCAGGGCTGGGATAGCAGAGCACAGTGGGTCAGGACTGAGATGTACCAGAAAAGCTGGGACAGGGAGGGAAGCCCAGGGCTGGGTTTGTGGTTTTTGGTGCAGCGATAAGATCATCAATTTTCATGGCATTTTGCCTGCTTCTGCAGAGGCCGGCCACGCTCATGGTGCTGGTGCCAGTGCTTGGCTACCCCTCCTTTCCCAGCCTGGGAGCTGACCCCCCACTGCTCATTCCCCTTTATATTTCAATCCTTGACTCTTAATCCAAAGTAGCACCCTCGCCCTCTCACACTGCACTCTTTGGTGCCAGCCTGACCCAGAGGAAAGCGCTGCGAATGAAAGAGCCATTGGGCACTCACAAAGCATCTGAATTGGGCTGACTCGAGGCCCCGAAGCAGTCGGACAAGGAAGCTAGTGAGGGAGGTGTAGCAGGAAGGAATATTAACATCTGCCAGTGGGAGAACACAAGATATGGCACAATAATTCCAGAGACAGAGAAGCACACAAAAAAGAATCAGGCAGGGGCTGCTTGGAGCTAACAGAAGAACCCAGCCTGAAGTGCAGAGGCTTCTAATTACACGTATTCCCTTGGCGAAGGTTTGTACGGAAAACATACCAGGCCTGCTTCTCCCAGCACTGAGCGGCAACTAGACGTGCACGGTGGGGCGGATTCTGATTTGGGCATGGGTGTGAATGTCCCCATGGTGCCAGGCAGGGCAAAGTGAAGACCACAGCTAAAAGGCTAACTAGAGCAGGGGTTCTCAAATGGGAGGTCAGGACTCTTCAGGGGATCGTGAGGTTATTACATGGGGGGTTGTGAGCTGTCAGGCTCCACCCCAAACCCTGCTTTGCCTCCAGCATTTATAATGGTGTTAAATATATAAACAAATGTTTTTAATTCATAAAAGGATGTCTCACTCAGAGACTTGTTATGTCAAAGGGGTCACCAGTACAAAAGTTTGAGCCACTGAACTAGAGCGAATTTTGAAACTCCATCAGCACAGAGAGAAAGCAAATCCATTAATAACCAAGGTCAGGAGGTGAACTTAACAATGAAACCCTGAACTCTTAAGTCTGATGTCAGTGAATGAAAGTAGATGGGCAGGAAGAATTTACAAAATAGAGGCAGGAACCCTCGGGCCATTTAAATCGATTAATCTTTGGGCAATTGCCAGAGCAAAATGAGCCTGAGTGTCTGATTATTTTGGAAAAGGTAGGTAGCGGGAGCTTGGGATAAAAGCAAATGTGGTACCACTAAGCAAAAGGATCCTGGCGATGACTTAGTGCTAATTATTAATGTTATTTATTAATTAACTTCTGACCCTTGTGAAATAATAGAAGAAATCAGACACCCGAAGCTTCCGGAGGAGTGATGAGGAATATGCCACGGAAGTGCTTAAAAATAACTGAACAGTCAAACATCTCCTGGCTGGGGCGGATTTCACAATGGACTGACACCGAGAGTTTGGTCATGTGTTGCCTGCATTCTTACGCAAGGATTCTGTTAAATTGGGATTGAAAACTCAGCTGGGGGCCCATGATGAAAGGGTCAACCCACACAGTGCTGAGTTAGAGTGGCGGTGTTTAGTTACGTGCTGCGGGAAACTGCCTCCTACCTGGTTTTATTTCTTCTCTTCTTTAACGAGCTGGAAGAGAGAGAGGAGAGAACGTTCCTTAATTGCATTGGCTAGATGAGGCAGTGCTGTGGATACCAGTGAGGATGGAGAAATAACCAAGGGAGGCATGGAGGTCATAAAACTAGAGGGAGAACATAAGACCATGGCACTTAGTTTGAGAGGAAGGATAGCCCAATGGTTAGGGAGCTAGCTTTCTGGTTTCTACTCTGCCATAGACCCATCGTGTGACTTCAGGTAGGTCAGTTAGGCCTACCTGAAGGCCTTTGAGATATTGGGTGCCCCATGCCCACTGAGTTCATAGTGCTGAGTATCTGTGCCTCAGTTTCCCATCCATATAATGAGGACAATAGCTCTGCCCTGCCACGCAGAGGTGTCATGAGGCTAAAAGCTGCTGTGGGTTGGGTGACGCGTCATTAAGCCTGGGGGGGTGTGTGTCTAGTTGCCATTCTTCAGTTACGATAGCTGTACAAAACAGTGTGACTCCATTATGAGATAATAGCAGTCTTCACCCCAAATGTGGCCCACATGGGTCTGCTCAGGATTCAGAACTAGGTGGATGAAGGAGGTTTTGCTTGATGATGTTTGGTGGGAATGTGTGCCTCTGACAGAAGAGGCAGAAGCAGCCAAAAAGCCAGGCCGACTGGAACAGAAGGGCTGGTATTGCGGCCCTGAGAGAAAGGGAGGAGGGTTAGCTCAGTGGTTTGAGCATTGGCCTGCTAAACCAAGGGTTGTGAGTTCAGTCCTGGAGGGGGCCACTTAGGGATTTGGGGCAAAAATCAGTACTTGGTCCCGCTATTGAAGGCAGGGGGCTGGCCTCAATGACCTTTCAGGGTCCCTTCCAGTTCTATGAGATAGGTGTATAAAGCCTATCAAAACCCCAGTAGTGCTGTGCACTTCTGCCCCTACTTCTCTCCTCTAGGACTTCTTGCACCCCGTAGGATCTCAGAGGCACATCCAGCCATTTACATGCTCTGGAGGTCATCAGAACAGATTATGCCCTTGGGTTCAGTGGGATGGTTAAGCATCTGCTGGTCCCCTAAGCAGGAGCCCTCCACTGATACACACCCAGGGCTGGTGCAACCATTTAGGCAGACTAGGCGGTTGCCTAGGGCGCCAAGATTTGGGGGCACCAAAAAGCGCCCCCAAATTTTTTTTAAGTGGTTGAGCGGCCGCTGCTGCTGGGATCGAGAGGGACTCGGAGCTGCCGGCAGCATCCGCAGCCGGCAGCCCAGGATGTCCCCTGGGTCAGGGCGCCGCCGCGGCAGCCAGCAGCCCAGGGTTTATAGGGGGCAGGTTCTATGTTTGCGGTGCTCGAGCACCAGCAATATTCAGGGCTGGGGGCCCTGCTCCAGCAATATTTGGAGCTCGGTCTCTCCCCGGCCCTGCCTGGATCGGGCCCTGGCCCCGCCTGGATCGGGCCCTGGCCCCGACCCCCGCGGGTCTGCCCCCCCACACGCCCCGCCGCGTCCCTGCCTCACAGAAAGCAGCGCAGCACCTCTCCCCTGCCTGCTTCTGCTGCTGGAGTAGAGCGGCTCCCGGCAGAACTGCTGTCTGCTGTCCCAGGGTCCTAGTGCCCCCCATCTCCTACCGGCAGGGCAGGCTGCCCTTACCCTGTGCTTTCACCCTCGCCGAGTCTCTCCAACACCCCAAACCCCTCAGCCCCCCACACCCTAATCCTCTTCCCCAGCCCTCAGCCCTCCCACATCATGAATCCCTCATCCTCAGCCCCAACCCTCATCCTCCTGCACCCTAATGCTCTTCCCCAGCCCTCAGCCCCCCCATATCATGAACCCCTCATCCTCAGCCCCAACCCTCATCCTCCTGCACCCTAATGCTCTTCCCCAACCCTGAGCCTCCCCTGCAGCATGAACCCCTCATCCTCAGCCCCAACCCTCATCCCCCTGCGCTCCCTCCTATCCCCAAACTCCCTCCCAGAGCGTGCACCACCTCCCCTTTCCCACAAACTCCTTCCCACCCCCAAACTCCCTCCCAGAGCCTGCACCCCTCACCCTTTCCTACACCCCCACCCCCAGCCTGCACCCAAACTCCATCCCAAAGCCTGCACCCCTCACCCCCTCCTGCACACCCACCTCCTGCCCCAGCCCAGAGCCTGCACCCAGCACCCAAACTCCATCCCAAAGCCTGCACCCCTCCTGCACCCTAATCCCCAGCTCAGGGCCTGTACCCCAGAGCTCTCCCCCCAAACCCCTCCCAGAGCCTTAGGCAAGTGGGGGCGGAGTTTGGGGGGCAGGTTCTGGGCACCACCAAAATTTCTACAAACTTGCCACCCATGCCTGGGTCAGCGTGCCACTGGCAGCCCAGGGGTTCCACTGCGCAGTTGCTACTTCACTTCTCCCGCCTACCAGGCTTGCGGCGCCAATCAGCTGTTTGGCGCCGCAAGCCTGGGAGGAGAATTAGAGCAGGACAGCTTGCTCGGGGAGGACGCAGAGCAGAGGTGAGCTGGGGTGGGGAGGTACCGCAGGGCTCCTCGGGCCAGGGGGAGGGGAGCTGCCGCGGGGGCGGCGGGCACACTTCAGGGCGAGGAGCTGCTGCAGGGCTGGGGGGGCACAAGATGGAAGTTTCGCCTAGGGCACGAAACTTCCTTGCACCAGCCCTGCCCACACCCCCATGGCTGCCCTGGAGCTGCATTACCCCAGAAAAATGCTGCAGTGGGGGAGGGTGGTGGGTGGAGAGGCCAGCTCTGCTGGAGGCAGATCCTGACCTGGGAGGTCAAGACCAAAAGCCTTGAGCTGGCTTCAGGTGCAGGGGCAGCTCAGGAGGGACAGATGTCACACCCTGTTGGGGACAGTTCTGTGGTTACCCTGGGCAGAGGTGTCACTAACCAAGACGTGAGCTGTTACTTTTGGTTCCTTCTAGCACGTCTCAGCAGCGTGAGGCCAAGCAGGATTCGGCCTCTGGCCAACAATGCTCTGGGAGCCCTATGCCACCCTGCCTACATGGCCGGGCTGGTCCAAGGTCCCTGACCCCTTCCTCGCTCCTTGGTCTCTCTGTGCACTGAGTCCCATCCTGTGGGAGCGACAGAGCCCCGTGGGATTGCAGCAGCTCTGAGCCTGGGTTGGCTTTGGACACATGACCTTGGAGCCAAAAGACGGGGGGGGCTCATCTCACGCCCAGTCTGGCCCTGCTGCTTCCTGCACAAGCCTGGCTTCTCTTGAGCGCCGGGCTGTAAGTGCTGGAGCCCATGAGGAACATTATGGCAGGGACCTGGGCAGCAACTGGCCAAACTGGACCTTTGCTCCAGCCCCTCAGAAAGGGAAAAGGAGCTGGTCCCTGGATGAGTCATTTCCTGGCCTCCTGCTTCCCGCCTGCTTCCTTTCTCTCCCATGGCCATGGAACAGGACCTCCTCCAGCCTCAGACAGGAGATGGGGTCTGTCATACGGGAGGAACCCAATTAAAACCGGGGGTGGGGACTGGAGAAAGTGACGCATCGGTGTTTGAGAGAGACTGAACCGGGGAGGGAGGGGGAGTTTTAATCCCAGCGCTCCAGAGAATATGTCCCCGAGGGCAGGGGGAGGCCCAGCCACCCCATGCCCTCAGCTTGCTGCCCATCTCTCCTCTGGCTGTCCTTCCCAGTTCACAGCATTCCCCCCCTCCTCCCCAGCTGATGGCTATCTTGAGGTGGGCAAGGGGGCAGCTGGATCCACCTGTGGGGCAAGAGGCAGAGACTCAGCAGCTGCCCTTAAGGCCACCTGGCTAACTACTGGGGTAGGGCTAACGAAGCAGAGGGGGAGCATAGCTGCTGTCGCCACAGCAACAGCCGTTCACCTTGCCTGGCAGCAAGAGATGCGGGACAGGTGAAGCAATACAGCCCCCCCTGTCCTGCTTCCCATTGCCCCTTTTTCAGCCAGGCCAGGGGGGGCGGGCTGAGAGAGGAGCCAGAGGTGCCAGTAGTGTGGCCCACAGGCTGCCAGGAGCGGCCTGCGTGTCCTGCTCGCGCACCCTCTGAGATGGGCTCCGCAGTGGTGAAAGGCCCTGGGCACCAGCGTGAGCAGCCCCCACCCAGCTCATGCTCCCAAGGACTGCTGAGCAATTTGGCAGCGTGCTGGGGGGCTGAGGGGTTACCATCCGGCCCCAGGGGGTCAGCATGGACCCTATGCAGCAAGCTGGGAAAGGGGCTGCTAGCAAGGGAGGCGCAGACGGGCCTTGAGGGAGCAGACCCATGGCCAGGAGAGAACAAGGGCCCAGGCAGCCTCAGCACCTCACAAATCAGGGCCCCAAGTCAGCTGGGAACGATGCAGCTGACCCCCTCTGATGCTTCTCAGGGCACCCAGAGCTGCCTGCCCCCAGCATGAGGGGCTCTGCTGCCTGTGCCAGCTGGGGGGTGAGCTCCCTGCCACTCACACACTCTCCTCCAGGCTACACCAGCCCTACCTTTTTCGTGTGGGTTGCACCCCAGCCCCAGAGTCCCTTCAACGTGTCCCTCAGAGTGTCCAGCCCCTGCTCACGGGATCCCCACAGAAACCCCAACATCACCATCCCCAAAGGTGCAGTATCCCACAGCATAGCAGCTTTCCTGTCACCCAGCTCACCCGGGCCACACACAGCCCTGCTGGCCAAGGAGAGTGAAGCAAAAGGAAATGTGTTACGAGGGAAAACAGAGACTTAAACAGAAGCGAGTGTGAGTGATGGCCACAGCTGGTTACAGCACAACAGATATAATGGAATGCGAGTTAGGCCTCCGTGCATGAATAGTCTCATCCAAGCTCAGCAAGCAGCATCTCACCCCCACGGCAGGCCTGCGGCACTTGCCAACCAGCAGGGAGGCCCAGCATTTCATAAAGCCCCAAGTCATCGAGGTACGGCCTCAGGGAATGGGTACAATGGGTCCTACCACTCTGGGCTGTACTGCATCAGGCTTCTGGCACGCACACACACACACACAGACACATGCATGCACACACACAGATGCGCGTGCACACACACACACACACACACACTCATACATACACACACCCCTAGTGCTCTTGCTCTCTCTCTCTTGCTCTCTCTCTCACACATGCTGTCCTATCTCTCTCTCTCTCACACACACACACACACTGTCCTAGCTCTTTCTCACACACACACACACACAGTTCTAGCTCACACACAAGCTGTCCTATCTCTCTCTCTCACACACACACACACACAGAGCGTTTATAATCTGCCTTTGCTGGGTTCTCATTGTCTTTTCTGGATTGGTGCAAAGGTGGCCACGTGCAATATCTTACGTCACCAGTCACGTCAGTGGTGGCTGGTCTGTATCACGCTCGGAGCTCGACAGCTGCTGCTTGCCAAGAGGCGGTGTCTGGCGCCAGCTTTTACAGCTGGGTGCCCTGTGCCAAACTCTCCCTCCAGGACAGTGTGGGGGCATCCGGTACCCACCTTGTGGCAGCCTTGTGGCAGTGCTGTGACCCTCCACACCCTTGGCCAGAGAACCTACGTTTACCTCCCCACATGTGTGGGCCAGGAGCAGGGGAGATGTGAGCAGCCAGGTGCTTTGATTGGGAGAATCAAACTCCCCTCCAATCCTCCCTCTTCACCACAGTCCCTCTGCCTTGCACCTGTCCCCCTGGAGGAGGGGATCTCAGCTCCTCTGTCCTGGCCCCACCGGAGACTTACTGCTCTCACTGAGTGAAAATCTCCCTCTCAGTCTTGTGCTTCCAACATAGTCCAGCAGGGGCCACTGCTTATTTGAATGATTTGGGGGTTCTGCTGGAGAGCCCATATTGGACACCTCAGCCTCTAAGACCTTATCTTTCGTAGGAGTGGTGAACTAACTGATGAGCTTGCACTGCCCAAGGGACTCGAGCAGTGTAAGACGGTGTAGTTCTGGGGTGCAGGGCTGGGTGATTGGCTGGCTCCTCTCTGAATAATTCATGACTGTCTTGGAGAGTCTGCATGCAATTTAGCTGGATATGGGTCTCCACATGCTGATGGCTGAGAGAGCGCAGTGCCTGGAGGGGGGTTGCTGTTTGTCACTAGCATAGCTTTATGACAGACAGCCCAGGCTAGAGAGGTAAGGGGGCCCAGCAGTCCCACAGTTTCAGGCTGTACCCCAGGGATCCCATCACAGTGGCACAGTGAGCAGGATGAAATACACAGCTTGTAGCTCTGAGTGAGATTTGCTCTTCATACACCACTGTAGACATTTTAAGTGAGACTTTAAGTGTAGAGGCTGGAAACAGTCAAGGAAAGGTTACGCTTTTTCTGACATGCTGTCCATCAGGGGAGCACCCTGCACCCCCATGTCCATTGTTGTAAAATGATTGTGTGGTATCAATGAAAAGTTTGTCATGCCAGGTGTCTTCGGAAGGCTCATGATGCACTGAGCAGTGTTGTTGTAATGATGTTATAGGTTATAATTTCATGTATATAGTTATGAGGCTGAAAATGTGGCTCATAGCTAAAACAAGCCCAGGCAAAAACTCTCCAGAAGCAGAGGGTCAGTTCACACCTCAGCAGGGCGTGTATGGGACAAACCCAGCCCAGCCACACAGGAACAAAGGACACCGGCTAGGCAGCAACAAAAGGATCTGTTGGACTCTCGAGTGAGTCACCCCCTTCCCTTGGTCAGTTTGGGACTGCGATGAGGTAATGATCACCTGACTCTGAAAGCGGGGGAGCAAAGCCAAGAGGGAAGAAAGAACATGATAAAACGGAGAGACATTTGCCATGTTCTCTCTCTTCCACCTACATCTACAGACACCACCACCAAGTGACTGAAGCGCTGATCAAAGGGGAGAGCCTGGCTGAAGGGCAACCAGCCAGCCTGTGGTGAGAAGCAGCTTTGTTTGTGAGGACATTGAAAGTGTTAAGATCAGCTTAGAATGAGTTTTGCTTTTATTTCATTTGACCAAATCTGACTTTTTATGCTCTGACTAATAATCACTTAAAATCTATCTTTTATAGTTAATAAATGTTTGTTTATTGTACCTGAAGCAGTGTGTTTGTCTTGCAGTGTGTCAGAGACTCCCCTTGGGATAACAAGCCTGGTACATATCAATTTCTTCGTTAAATTGATGAACTTATATAAGCTTGCAACATTGAGCGGGCATAACTGGGCACTGCAAGACAGAGGTTCCTAGGGTTGTGTCTGGGACCGGAGATATTGGCTAGTGTCATTCGGTTGCACAATCCAAGCAGCAGCTGGCCAAAAGTCACTCACATAACTGATAGCAGTTTACATGCCAGAGGCTGTGCATGGACAGCCCAGGAGTGCAGGGTCTCACAGCAGAGCCGGGAAGGCTGGCTCCCAGAGTCAAGGATTGGAGTGACCTAGCAGATCAGCAGTCCAGATAACATCAGGGGAACGTCACACTTTTTTTCTTCTTCGAGTGATTGCTCATGTGTATTCCACATGCACTGGTGCTGGAAGTTTTTCCCCTAGCAGTACCCGTGGGGGGGAGGAGCGCCCCCCCGCGATCCCTGGAGTGGCACCCCCCCCCATCCTCAGTTCCTTCTTGCCACCAGTGAAGGTGCGTCAGAACTGCTCAGTTCCAGCTTTGCTGCAGCTTGTCCCCAGAACTATTCCTTCGTTCATTAGTACCTGTTGTCAGTGAGCTATTTCAGTTAGCTTAGTTAGTTAGTGAGTCGTGCATTGTAGGTGTTCTGTGCCAAGGAGTGACCCGCACGCGGACTGTCTGCACTTCTTGGGAGAAACCCATATCAGGAAAGGTGCAAGATCTGCAAGTCGTTCAAGCCCTGGATCAAAAAAGAAAGGGACATTAGATTCTGGGCCATCCAGATGGAATTGGCACTGGCCCCGACCCCAGCACACTGCTCTGATCCGGTACCCAGCACCGCGGCGTTGGTATGTGGAGACCCTCTGGTACCATTGACCAGTCCGCACTGCTCCCCTTGCACAGGGCATGCCAAGAGGACCAGAAAGACTCCCTCTTCGCAACAGCACAGAGGGAACTCTGGGACAGAGGCTAGACCCATGTCGGGCAGCCCTCGATCCCCACTGGGCCCTAGGCCTCGGACTCACATTGAGCGGAGTAGCCTGGTCCCTTCGGAGCAGGCCTTTCCAGATGTCTGGATGCCATCTATGCCCTAAGCCCTCCTAGCGGCCAGGGATGTCATGTCCATGCCAGTGCCCTGAGCTCCGCCAATGTCATCCCCACGCTCCACAGGCAAACCGCTGCTGGTATCACCACAGTCTCTGCTGGCCTGGTACCGATCTTGGTCGAGGGAACATTCCCGACACCTCTCACCACCTAGCGACCATTCAGGGCTCAATCCATGTGGATCGCCCTCGACGCCGGCAAGACTGTCTGGATGGGTGCCGTCCGACCGGGACTCCCTGCACTGTTCATTTTCATGGAGTGAGCACAGATGGGACGCCACCAACAGTCCTCATCTCGAAGGCGGGATAGCAGTCAGTCGCGGCACAACCATCGACGCTGTTCCCACTCGGAATCCTGCTCCAAGTCTCCACCAAGGCACCATAGCCCCGGGCGTCGATTGCCAGCATCTTGCCGTCGCGGGTCCATTCATTGATGCCGTTCGCGGAGCAGCTACTACCGTCGGAGCCATTCATCCACCTCGAGATTGCGGTCCTGTGGCCGACAGAGATCCTGGCACTGCCACTACTCCAGGTCCAGAGGCAGCAGTGGGTCGTACGCCAGCCCAGCCTCTGCTCACAGCTGCCCGTCTACAGGCCAGGCTAGCCAGCCCGAACAGCTAGCCCCGCTGGTGCCTCAGCAAGTGCAGTGGCACCGAGCATCGTGGCCAGCCCAGTCGTACCAGTGGGCACCGTGGCCTCCGACGCAGCCCCCAGTGGGGACTTGCTTGGTGGCTGGGGCATCGGAAGCACCATTGGCCTCCATCCCTAGACCACCAAGAAAGGAGTTGGTGGGACCCGTGTCCTCAGCACCGTGCCCAGAGTTTGACCAGGTGGTGGATCCTCCGGTGCCAGCCAACACCCAGAGCACTGCACCGGCCTCCCTGCCCTGTCCAGAGGAGCTGATTGCGGCCCCGCCCCCCCCTCCATCCCACAGGAGGACTACTGGGGCCACCAAGACCTCTTAAAAAGGGTGGCAGAGAGCCTCCACCTCCAGACAGAGGAGATGGAGGAGCCCTCAGAGGGGTACGAGTATTTGTATATGCACCCAGCACCCAACTCCTTGGTGGTCGAGTTGGTCAACCACAGAGAACGGCAGGGGCAGCCAGCCCCAACCCCAAAGAACAAAGACTCTTGGAGGCTGGATGCTTTCGGGAGAAAAGTTTATTCATCGTCAAGCTTCCAGCTGAGAATAGCAAACCATCAGGCTCTCCTGGATTGCTAGTAGTTTAATCTCTGGGGATCCCCAAGTTTGAGGACTCTCTCCGGGAGCGCGATAGAAAGGAGTTTAAGGCACTTGTGGACGAAGGGGCAGCGGCCGCGAGGGCATCCCTGCAAGCCACTTCAGATGCAGTGGACACAGCCGCGTGGTCCATGGCCTCGGTGGTGTCCATGAGATGGGTGTCCTGGCTCCTGCTTTCTGGGCTATCCAGCGAAGCGCAGTCGTCAATGCAGGATCTCCCTTTTGACGGTAAGGCGCTGTTTGCCTGCATGACACAAGGCTGCATGGCATGAAAGACTCCCTCACGACCCTCCAGACCTTGGGCCTCTATGTCCCTGCTCTGACAAAGCCCAAGTTCAAGCCGCAGCAGGCTCCCACCCAGGCCACCCTCCTGAAGTATAAGGCCCCCATAAAAAGCAACAGGACTATAAGAAACACCTGCAAAGACAATACCAGCCTGCCTCCCAGCCTGGGTCCTTTAAGGTCAAGCAGGTGGATAAAAGGCGGTTTTGACGGGATGCTCGGGGATATCCTGCCAGTTCTTAGCAGGGATCCACTCCCCAAAAAACTCCCTTTTTCAGATCGATTGTATGCGTTCCTCCTGGAATGGTCGCAGCCCACCTCAGACAAATTAGCCCTCAACACCATCTCCCGAGGTTATGCCCTATAGTTTACCTCCTCCCTGCCCAACCACCCCCTGCCCCAATCCCTCTTGGGGGACCCATCGCATGAGGCTCTGCTCGAGCAGGAGATCATGTAGCTCCTGGAACTAGGAGAGATAGAGGCAGTGCCAAGGAGTTCCTGGGCAATGGGTATTACTCCTGGTATTTCCTTATCCCAAAGGCCAAAGTGGAGTTCAGGCCAGTCACGGACCTGCGAGGCCTGAACAAGTACATGGCGAAACTCAAGTTCCGCATGGTTTCCCTGGCCTCCATCATCACATCCCTGGATCCCAGGGATTGGTACGTGGCCCTCGATCTACAGGACGCGTACTTCCACATCCACATATTCGAGGGGCACAGGCGCTTCCTCTATTTTGTAGTGGGACAGAATCACTACCCAATTCACGATCCTCCCATTTGGTCTGTCCACTGCCCCCAGGATCTTTACAAAGTGCATGTCGGTAGTATCGACCTATCTCAGGCCCCGGGGGGTCCAGATATTCCCCTATCTGGACCACTAGCTGGTGAAGGGCACCTCCCGGTCACAGGTGAGAGATCATGTGTCACTCTTCCTGTTCACATGCACCATCCTGGGCCTGTTGGCAAACAACACCAAGTCCACGTTAGTCCCAGTCCAGTGCATAGAGTTTATTGGAGCGCTCCTGGACACAACATTGGCCAGGACCTCTCTCCCTCCAGACAGGTTCGAGACCCTGAAAGGCTCATCAACTCGATCGTAAGGTTCCCAATGACGACAGCCAGGTCCTGCCTTCCCCCTATTCCCGCTGATGATCAGGTATCATAACCTAGTCCCAGATTTGGACCTTAGCGTCCAAAATATGGGTGTTAGCATGAAAACCTACAAGCTTAGTTACCAGCTTGGACCTGGTAAAGCTGCCACCACTCAAAAAATTAGAGAGTGTTTTGCAGCGCTCTGGTCCCCCCAACAACCTTCCCTGGGGACCCCAAGACCCAAATTTCTTGATTCTTATAACAAAGGGGAATAAACTATTTCCCCCCCCTTCTCCCTTCCAGGTGTTCCCTCCCTAGGTTCCTGGAGAGAGACACAGAAGCAAGCTCCGTGAATCTAAACAGAGGGACTCCACCCTCCCCGTTTCCAGTCCTGGAAAACAGAATTACCGAGAGCTAATCTCTCTTCCCCCCTCACCCAGAGGGAATGCAAAGTCAGGCTAGTAAATCTAACACACCAAGATTTCCCCCTGACTTCTTCCTCCCACCAATTCCCTGGTGAGCACAGACTCAATTACCTGGAGTTCCCCACTAAAGAAAAACTCCAACAGGTCTTAAAAAGAAAGCTTTATGTAAAAAGAAAGAAAATGACCAGTGACTTTCCCTCTCAGACAGTTATTTGCTGAGAAACACGACAGGATGGAAGTTGTGATCCGGTCCTTCCTGCATGAGAACTGCTCCTATACCACGCTCAGATGCATCCGTGGTTACTAGGAATGGCTTGTCAAAGTCCGGGGCCCTGAGCGCAGGGTCAGACATGAGCGTTGCCTTAAGTTGGGTAAAGGGCTTTTGACACTTATAAGTCCACTTAACTGCATTTGGCTGGGTCTTTTTGCTTAAAAGAAATATGAATAAACAGCCTTATTTAAAAAAAACACAATTTAAAACACTCCAGCAACTACACACATGTAAAATACAAAAAAACATATAAATCACTATCTGATCTTTTGTACTTACAACTGGAAAACAAAAAATTAGAAAGCAGAAAATAGAGAAATCCTTCCCATAGCCGAGAGGGAGATAGGCACAAGACAAAGAACTCAAACACAAACTTCCCTCCACCCAGTCCTGAAAAAGTCTGGTTTCCTGATTGGTCCTCTGGTCAGGTGCTTCAGGTTACCTCTTTCCAGGTGTAAGAGACATTAACCCTTAGCTATCTGTTTATAACAGCAGGGTCCTAGAGAAAATAAAGATGGACAAAGCCAGGGTCTTCCTCGTTGCCCCGGCATGGCCCAGGCAGCACTGGTGTGGGACCCTCCTGGGCCTGGCGGTGGTTCCGCCGTGGCTGTTGCCGCTTCACCCAGACCTGCTCTCTCAGGATCAGGGCCACCTCCTCCACCCCAGCCTGGCAGCTCTTCACCTCACGGCATGGCTGCCCAGTGACTAGGTGGTGAGGAAAGGACACGCTCAGAACAGGTTCAGCGCATCCTCCTAGAAAGAAGATGGCCTTCCACTTGCCGCTCCTACATGGCGAAGTGGTCTTGGTTTTCTAGATGGGAGGTGGACCAAGGTGTGTCCCCAACGGCCACCCCGATCCAGCTTATCCTTGATTATCTCCTTCGCCTGAGGGCCCAGGGCCTGACGCCCTCATCAGTCAGGGTGCATCTGGCAGCCATATCGGCTTTCCATCCCCCAGTGCAAGGACACACTGCATTCTCTCATGCTATGACAGGCTGGTTCCTGAAGGGTTTGGACTGGCTTTACCCATATTCTAAGCCCCTGGTCCCACAATGGGACCTGAATCTGGTGCTGGCTCATCTTATGGGGGCCCCATTTGAACCGTTAGCCATGTGTTCCTGGTCTCACCTCTCATGGAAGGTGGCCTTCCTGGTTGCTGTCACGTCGTCCAGCTGATTTCCACTCAGCGGCTTTCCAACTGAATCACTTCATGCATCCGCTTCCGTTATGAGCTGATGGGTGTCCCCCTGCTGCCCATTGTTAGGGCACACTTGACTCAGGCGCAGGCCTCGTCGGCTGCCTTCGTGGCCCACGTCCCTATTCAGGACATTTGTAGGGCCGCCACGTGGTCTTAGGTTCACACCGTTTACCTCGCACTATGCGATAGTCTCCCAAACCAGGGATGAAGCTGGGTTCTGCAGGGCACGGTACTCCATCCCGAGGAAGTGTGAACTCCTACCCACCTCCAGCAGATACAGCTTGGAATCATCTACTGTGGAATACATGTGAGCAATCTCTCGAAGAAGAAAAGGCAGTTACCTTTCCCATAACTGGTGTTCTTCGCGATGTATTGCTCATGTCTATTCCACATCCTGCCCTCCTTCCCCACAGCTAGAGCTGTCTGGCAAGAAGGAACTGAGGGTGGAGGGGACACGAAGCTCCCCTTATACTGTGCCAGACAGGAGCCACTCCAGGGTTCGTGGGGGGTGCTCCCCCCACCACAGGTACTGCTAGGGGAAAAACTTCCAGCACCGGTGCACGTGGCGAGCGTGCACACCTGCTGTGGAATAGACATGAGCCACACATCTCGAAAAACACCAGTTACGGAAAAGGTAACTGCCTTTATTTTCTGTTTGCTTACTTTGGGAAAGGGAAATAGAAACAGAAAGGCATGAAAAGGACATGGAGAGAGGGTGATGCAGTTGGAAGATAGGTGCTGTAGAAACTGCAAGCAGCAGAAAAGGAGAAAGAGCACCAATGAATCTCGGAGTTCAAAGAGGCAGAAAAGGCCAAGGAGGAAGCTGCACATGAAAGGGCCATGGAACTGAAAGAGCTAGAAATAAGAGCCCAAAAACAAGCCAAGGTGTTAGCATGTTGGAGGGCCTTGGAACTGAAGCAGGTAGAGGGAGCAGCACATCAATAGTTCCTAGATCTGCAAGCCAAAGAAGCTGAGGAGAAGGAAGGGGAGCAGAGACACCAGTTGGACTTGCTAGAAAAGTAGAACCAGGACCCTCCCACCCCACTGATTCCCATTGCTCCAAAATTCCCCAAATGGGACCAATTGAGTCCTGCATACAAAGAGACAGGTGATATCATGGAATATTTGGAGAGGCTGAGTGCAGCTCATGAAATTTCTGATAACAAGAAGATCCCCACTTTGGTTGCAAAGTTAACTGGTAAAGCTCTGAATATATTCAATGAAATGCCAGTTCAAGTGCTTTTGGCTAGTGTAAATTCAAAGAAATTGTCTTGAAAAATTTTTCGATTACCCCTGAAACATATAGGGTGAAATTTAGAAATCTTAATAGAAACGCTGGTCTGAGTAATGGAGAATAGGTAAACAGGATGAAAGATCTAAAGGGAAAGTGAGTGAGAGGAAAAGCTGCTGAAAGTTTTGAACAAATATTTGACCATGTTGCTCAGGAGCATTTCCTAAGTATATGTAAAGCTAATGTGAAACAGTGTCTGTGGGGTGAAAACTGTGGATGAGCTGGTGTCTCTAGTCAATGCCTTTGAGCAGACCCAGGCATCTATTGAAAGTAAACTACAAGACAGAAGGGTTTAAACCTAGTGGGAAGGGAGGATCCTATTTTCACCTTGGGAAAAAGGAGGATGGATGGGAGACTGGGCACTCACCTCCTCAAAACCATTCTTCTAATCCCCATCCCAACCCCTCTGTAAAAACAGAAGAGCCCAGAAGGTGCTATCAGTGTAAGTCCACTGATCACCTGAGGAATACATGCCCTGTGCTGGCAGGAAGCAGACAGCCCATAGCCCGTGTTAATACTGCTGTCCTTAGCATAGAAGCCTCCGAGACATCTGACACGGATCATACTGGTTGTGTGGGACTGGAGCACATAAAGGTTGTCAAAATGAATGGCAGGGAATACTTAGGATGGGAAGATACAGGTGCGGAGATTTCTGTGGTTAAGCAGAGTGTAATTTGAGAAGGTGACACATTGCCAGGGCAGATGGCAGAGCTTTTATTAGTAAGAGGTGTCAGGATTCTTGTGCCTCTGGCCAAAATGCACATAGAAACTGAGGGTTTAGAAAGTGTATTACAGATGGGAATGGTGGACGATATCCCCATTGATAGGCTTATGGGAAATGATTTTTTCCATGTAGCTCATGCTGGGAAGCAGTAAGAAGAATCATCTTGCTGGGATCCCTGAGGAAAAGGGTAAAGAGCCAGAACAGCTGAAGGAAAGAGAGAAAGTCTCTTTGTTTCCTTGCAGCAGAAGGAAGCAGCAGGAAAGAGAGAAAGTATCTTTGATTCCTTACAGCAGAAGGAAGCAGCATGCTTTCAGGTGTGTGTGTTGGGGTGGGGGGGATCTGAGACCCACTCCTTCACTGCCGCTGAAGGCAGCTCTTCTCAGGGAGGAAGGGGGGTGGAGTGCCTATCACTGAGAGAACTGTTCCAGCGGTGAGCCCTTTGCAGCTGAACCAGGGACAGAGCCCACTCTACACAGCACAGAGACATGTGTCCTGGGGGGATCCCACAGAAGGAAAATGGGGCAAGAATAGAGGGAGAACATGAATGTCTCCTCACTGGTGCTCACTTGGGAGAGAATTGCCCAGGACAGAGGGACTGATTCAGCATCTGTGCACCCAGGCTGGCAGCCTGCGACTCAGGTTTTGGGAGGAAACTGTGCAGCTGACCTTCCGGAGGGGAGCAGTCACACAGCTGACCTCTCGGGAACAGAGAAAGACGTGATGGAGGGTACCGCATTCCAGGTCCATTTACTAGGCCACTGGTTCCTGATATGCTTGTGGAAAGTAACTGTGTCTCTTTAGTCCAAAATGCAGCTCCCACACCTGTAACAGCCAAGAAGTGGAGTCCAGAAAGTTGCCAAGCAGAGGTTGTCTGTGAACATGCAAAGGACCCAGCTGACAGAAGGGAGAGGGTAAGACACAGGCTGGTAAGACACAGAAAGCAGCTGAGTAAGCTGCTGGGAAAAGGTGCATCTGACCAAAGAGCAGATACTCTTAACCCAGAGAGCACAGATCACAACCCTCTAGGAAAAGGGGGCAGGGAAGGTCCCAGTGCTGAGATTGGGGCTCACAGGGTAACCCCAAGAGAGAAGATGGATTTTTTGCATATATCCAGTCCTGGGGTTGGGAAACAGCTCCACAAGGGGCTAGCCAATATGCAGAATCCCCTTAAATCTTCACCTAACCAGGCCTCGGAGGACCAAAGCCCCAAAGAAATGGTTGGACAGAGAACCCGTACTGAAGGGAACTGATTACAGGCAAAGGTTCAGGAAGGAGTTAAAAGACACAATGGGTATTGAACAAACCAGACTTTTCTAAACAGGGGGTGTGGTATGGCAAAGACACTTGTGAACGCCCAAATATGATAAAGGGTTTGGTTCTACTGTCAAACCTCAGGATCAAACATTTGATGCTAATGTTAAACCTGATAAGAGAAAATTTGGTACTGATGGTACCTAGGGAAAAGGTGCAATCTGCATGATTTCTGGGTAAAGACCTTAGCTATGCTGAGGGTGGTAAATAAGAACACACCCTGTGTTATGAAGCCCTGTGGTAATGCTGCTTCTCAGCTAATACCTGTAAACAGACTTGAAGCTTATCACAGCAGAGAAACCATAATAAACCTGGTCTGCTGAATGGAAGGGGAAACTGAGGCATACTTCAATGCTTTGATGGCTAAATGCCAAGATACCTACACTATGGAAAACATTAATATCTGCACTGAGTTAATGCCAGCTAGAAAAGCAGAAGGGTTAACAATGCTGCCCTGATACAAAGAGATGCTATCCAGCAACCCAGAGAACCCACGGGCTAACTTTTGAGGTCATCAGACTGGTCCACAAAGTGTGAGAAGGTACCCAGAGCTTTGCAAGAGCATATGTGGGTAACACAACAATGTTCAACAACACTTGGGAGTTTTATGGTCAAAACCTAAAGAGGACCTTTGGCACACTGCCTCCGCATTAGTCGGTGACCAACACTTCTGCAGTAAACTAAGGGGGTGGGTGGGGGAGTGGCACTATGTATGTCAAAATACCACCCTGCAACTCCCACATTCACCACTGTGATGTGATGGTGACATGTTTTGTACAGTGAAGGCCTTATGAGGTCACATTTAAAAAACCTTGCTCTGTTGAACGTTAATATCCTGTTGAATTGTGTTTACTCTCATTGTATGGGAAGTTATGAAGTACTGCTATATGTGTAAGCCCCTTCGTTTTCAATTGAAACCGATTTTTACCAAAATATTCCCGGGTTTTACAAAAAATATTATTCATTTTTTTTGGATTTTCACCCTACTTTTGTTTCATTCAAATATATAAAACATAACTTGTCTTATTAGGAAAATGCAATACATTGCTTGAGATCTATGTATGATGATAATCCATTAGTCTGTGTGTAGATGCAAAGCTACCTGTTGAAGTAAGGCTATGTATTAATCTGGAAGATATACCCAATAAACAAACAACTCTGAAGTGCGTGCACATCTGAACATACTAATAAATCTCACGCCCACCACACATACATTTCAAGCTGCTAGCAAATAACAGTTTAAAGATTTGACACGCTAACACTGGAAGAAAACAAAAATCTGTATCAGAATATGTTTCAGAACACGAAAGTAATCAAACGTTTTAAAAAAAACAAAACCAGGAGAAAAGGGTGAAGTTGAGTGTATGCGTTGCAAATGATGTGGCCCAATTATTAAATGTAAATATTTATAGGCTAATGGTTCTAAGTCTACAACAGTCAACTGTTTATTCAAATGAAAAGTTTTATTTGGGGATTAGAGATATATTGTTTTCTTAAACTGAGAGGTGATGGCACTTTGTTTTGAGTTCTGTTTTTATTCTGCAGCAAACCACACTGATGAACAGAATTCAAAGCATACTGAATACGGTTTTTCCTGACTTTCCGTCCACCAAAATAATTTAAACCCTGATATTTACCCAGAAAAATTATTAATAGCTTTTTGCACGGATTTTCACCTGTTTTGTTGTTGTGGTAATAAACACTGATAAATTCCCAGGAAAAATTAGAATAAAATAAAAAGAAGGGTCCCATATCTGTGTTACTGAAATATGTTAGGAGGTTGGGAGACACCCACAGCTGGCCTTTCAGTGACAAAAAGGAGCAGCCATCAGTAGCCAGATAGGTGTTGATAGCCCTTCACTAAGAATCCCCTCTCCAGAGGCTCCTCGGAGAGGGCAGGTACACAGTAGGGGCCGCCTGACCCCAGTCACAGCCAGGATATTTCTAGCAGCTGAAAGAAAATATGAAAGAGGGGCAGTGACATCACCACTTGGCCTCTCCCCTTCCCCATCGCAATGCCTGGACTATCATCTAGAGAACAAAGACTTTGAACCAGGGAGATTGGTCCCAGACTGAAAGGGAATCCAGCCTGTGTATTGAGAACTGTGAGCTGCCTGTAACATGTACTAGGGTGCAAGACTGTTTGATTCAAATCCAGCTTAGTTTGTAGAATTTAGACTGCAAATTTATTTTTATTTTTTAGGTAACCAACTCTGATCTCTAGGCCTGCTACTTATAATCATTTACAATTGATCTGTCTGTAGTTAATAAGCCTCTTTTATATTTTACCTAAAACAGTATGGTTTGGTTGAAGTGCTTGGGGAATCTCAGCTGAGGCTAACGGGCTGGTGCATGTCCACCCTTTGATTAAGCGGTAAACTAATTAATGAACTTGCACTGTCCAAGGGAGTCTTGAGCAGTGCAAGACGGTATAGTTCTGGAGTGCAAGGCTGGGGCCTGGGTGACTGGCTGGTGCCTCTCTCTGTATGATTCATGAGTGGCTTGGAGAACCTTCATGCATTTCGCTGGGCTTCACCTGCTGCTGGCTGAGAGATCACAACACCTGGAGGGGTTCATGGCTTGTCACTGGCATAGCTTTGTGAAAGACATCCCAGGCTGGAGAATTAAGGTGTCACAGCAGTCCCACGGCTCCAGGTTGTACCCCAGGGATCCCATCACACCCACTTAGTACATGGAGATCGCTTGCATGCACTGGATCACTGTGCCATCCCCAATCACCATGAGCCCTGCCACCTCATACAGCTCACACATGCATGTGCCCCGACCCCCGGATTATGGGAAGGCGCCCTCTTGCTGTGCCCAGTGCATTCACAAACTGGCACGCGCACACACTGACCACCTGGGAAATGCTCACAGAGCATGGAGGGGGCAGGTATTTGGCCGATTCCCCCCTCCAATGGAGCAAGTTGCAACAAAGATTCCCATAAGAATTGAGCGCAATGATGATTCCTGCACGGCAGCCAGCTGGAGGGAGGTGATTGTAACAGAGATGTCCATCTCCCTGTGTTGGGGTCAGGAAGGGCCAGAGCAGTTCCAGTCCCTGGCACCCCATTGGGCGTAGCCGCTACCTGATGTGCCACACAACGAACCTCTCCTGGGGAACAAGCACTCTGCAGGCAACGACAGGGCAGCTCACTGCCTGGCATTGGTGGCAGGGACGCCCATGCATGTAAGCAGAGCACATGTCTGCAATTCCCCCTCCACCTCCTGGTGCCCCTCTGTGGTGCCCAGAGGACATGGAGTGACACAGCTGTGCTGGACCTGTCTGATCTATAACCCCCTGGCCCTGGAACACTGAGGCCACAGACAGCATGTGGCCATGGCTTCATCCTATTAATGTGGCCCTGTCTCCTCTTTCTTTGTGTCACCTTGGCACCTAAGCTTGCCCCTGCCCAGCCTGGCCAGCCCACAGAGCTAAGCTCCCTGGCCCAGTGCCTACAGGATTGGGGCCAGCCAGTCGGCAGCGGAGCGGTGCTGTGCCTTTAAGCCATTGCACACTTTGGACTCAGCTCTTCAGGGTGTGCTGAGCCCTTGGCTAGCTGGGTGGGTGCCTGCACAGCAGAGACTCCTGCAGGCTGCACTGTGCAAGGAGAGATGTTGGTACCTAGGTGCCCTGCTCCCCTCAGTGCCCTGATCTGTTAGACCCCCTGGGATGAAGCCAATAAAAGCCCCCCTGCCCCAACCCAGAGTGTTTCCCCTTTTCACTCTGCACAGATTGGGACTGTGCCGCCTAGCACACACCTCCTCCAAGGAGTGGACGAAATGCCCATTCTTCACTGTCAGGCCGAGGGCTGGCAGGGAAAGGAGGGAGGGACTTACGGTGACAATGAGAGAAAAAATTAATCTGGGATTGCAGCCGCATGCAGCAAATAACCCCAGTGGCTGGCAGAGGCCAGGATGCCAGCACCCTGGAGCCTTCTACACTGCCAGAGCCAGCTGTGTTGGAGCTGAGTGCATGATGGGCAGGTGCCCTTCAGCCATGGCTGCTGCTCTGGGCAGGCCCTGTGTACAGCTGAGTTGCTCTGCTTAGGGGAACAGGCCCTAGATTTATTAGCCTGACCCTACTCTGCTGGCCCAGGAAGCCTCCCAACCCAATGGGTAGTACTGGAGCTCCCAGGTCTGCCTCTATCCCCTCCCCATACGTCCCTAGGCACCCCCGCAATGGAGCCACCTGGGGAGGTGTTAAGAATCATGGCACGAGTACATGGCGCTCATGAACCCACAGCTGGCCCAATAATAACTATTGTCCTGTGCAAATGGTGTCTTCCTTGCAGCTCCGCACAGACTTCGTAGCCTTATCTAGCTCCATATGCACCCCTCCGTGGGCCCGTAGACCTCTCTGTCCCTCGGTCCCTAGGCACACTCAACTGCTAAGTAGCCAGCCCCATACACCTCTTCTATCTAATCTACACCCTTCTCACTCTCTAATCTATCTTCCTGCACACACACCCTATCTAATCTATCTAGTCCTCTACCTCTGTCCACACCCTCCTCGCTATTCACATACACACCCGGCTATCCAATCCCTCCATCGCCTCACATGACCCTTTGTGTATCTGTCTATCTCTGCACACATCTATCTGTCCATCAGTTCGCTACTGCAGTCCCAGCATTACGAGGGGCAGCAGACAAATTTCCCTTTTCCAGACCATCTTATGCAGCCCTTCCTCACTGATTGCCTGAGCCAGAGCAGCAGGATGGGCACATGGACCCGCAGCTGTCTGTGGGGTCTGGGGCCCCACTGGACCTACGGTGACCAGACAGCAAATGTGAAAAATCAGGCTAGGGGGTGGGGGGTAATACAAGCCTATATAAGAAAAAGACCCAAAAATCAGGACTGTCTCTATAAAATCAGGACATCTGGTCACCCTACTAGGACCTGGGCTGTCCTTGTGGCTTGCCATCTTCTCCTGGCACCTGAGCCACTCAGGGCCCCTGGTTTGGTCTGCACAGCAAGGTTTCAGGCTTTTCTGCATGGCCCCCTGCTTGCTATGAACCTGAAACACTTTGGGGCTGCAGCTGCCCTCACCTCAAAGGGAATCTAAAGGAAATCCTTTACAGCTAGAGCTCGGGGGCCTCTCTAACTCCCAGCCAGTCCTGCTCAGTGTCACTGCATGGGACCTCCCAGAGGCCTGGCCTGAGCAGTCACAAAAGGGATCTCTGACTGCAGCACAGGAGTCACTGAGCGTCGGCAAAGCCAATCCTCACACGGGCTTGGCAGGGAGTGGCAGAGTTTGTCAACTGGTTACATTTCTGTCTCAGTACTTCTACGCCAGCATCACCCTGGTGTCCGAGCATCTCGCAGCCCCAAGGGACCCTAATCCTTTTTGTTGTACAGATGGGAAACTGAGGCACGGAAAGACCAAGTGACTGCTTTCTAGGCGTGCAAGAATTGAACCCAGGGCTCTGCAAGCCCATGCCAGTGGCCTGTCCCCAGGCCCAGCTTCCTCGCCCCTAGCCCTGCAAATCTTGGTCTGACACATCAAGCTGCTTGTGAGTTTCAGCCCATTACTGCATGGGCCGTTCCTTTTCTCCTGGCCACAGAGACGTGACACCACCCCTGCGTGACCTGCAGAGTCTCCCCTTTCCTACTGCAAAGGAGGGGGAAACCGCTCAGCCACAGTGTGAGATATTTACAGCACAGGGAAACTGGAGGGGGCGAGGGCCGGGAGTCAGGCTGTCTGGATTCTAGTCCCACCTCTGAGAGAAATGTGGTCTAGTGGCTAGAGCTGGGGGGACTGGGAGTTGGGACTTCTGGTGTTCTTCCAGTGACCCCTGTGTGACCTTACACAAGTCCTGCCCCCTCCCCCGCCCCTCTTTGCGTCTGTGAAATGGAGACCCTGATTCTCACCCACTTGCTAGGAGCATTCATGAATGCTTGTTAAATGCTTTGAGATCCTCAAGTGTTTGTCCAGACTCGGCCACACCAGGGGTATCACCCTGTCCAGCTCCAGGTCTTCAATTCCCATCCCAGATGCTCCAGCAGAGGCTGCCTGCTGGCCCGGAACAGTTAGGGGTTGGACCACGTTGCCTGTACATGTGTGCGTATGTGTCAGGGCGTAGGGATCCTGCACATGAACACTGCGGGTAGCACTGAACAGGCTCATGGAAAACATTGCCCGTTATCTTCTCAGGATCAGGAAAAGGAAGAGGAACTTCTGGCTGCCCCGGGAGCTGGCGATGTAAGGGATACTTCCTGCCTGCTGGAGCTGGGAGGAGCGGGCCTTGATGTGACCTCCTGCAGTGCTAGAGGGGCTGGCGATGTTTGCAGCAAACTCTTCTGGGGTTGCCACGTTTGTGGGAGGCTGCAACTGGGAAAACTAGCTTCTCTGTAGGCAGCACTGTCCAGTGGATAGAGCACAGGACTCGCTCCTGGTGGCTAGCATTCAGGACACCTGCATTGTCTTCCCGGTTCTGTGGCTGGCCTGCTGGGTAACCATCCCCTCTCTGTGCCTCTGTTTCTCCATCTATAAAATGGGGATAATGACACTGCTCTTCTTTGTAGAGCATTTTGAGAATTAGGTGTTTACTTG
Organism: Gopherus flavomarginatus; assembly: GCF_025201925.1. Classification (NCBI taxonomy): domain Eukaryota; kingdom Metazoa; phylum Chordata; order Testudines; family Testudinidae; genus Gopherus; species Gopherus flavomarginatus. The sequence continues at coordinate 150,564,175 of NC_066618.1, read as the reverse complement.
TTATTGTCTGGCTGCCCCTTTTCTCACCTCCAGGCCTCCTGTGTTTTTTCAGCCAGTCAGTTGTTTTGAGGGATCCATGCCCTCTGCGGGCTTCAAGACAGAGTGAGGTTTATAGGGATCCAACCCTGACCCCCACAGCTGGAGGTGCTGGGTGGGGCTCTGGGGAAGTCCCTGCTCTGGGATCAGAAAGATTGGATGGATGGCATCTGACTGCTGGCTGAGCCAGGTTCTCAGCTGATCATCTTGACCGGCCTGCACTTTAGGCTGTGATTCTGATGGGTGTTGCAGGACAGGTGAGCTGGGCCCGAGAGACCTCCAGGGAAAACAGAGTGCTGCCAGGGGTGCAGGTGGCATTTTCCTCTCAGAGTCGTTGTTGAGCCCAATGCCTCAGAGGTTGGGGGGGGCACTGTACTGTAGGGAGCAGAATGTGGGGCTTAGTGGAGGGGCTCCCCTTCAAAGGTGGTGCTGACCCCAATGCCCCAGCCCATTGCTAGGGGGCGCTATGCCTTTGGAGGTGTGATCTTTCAGAATAAAAGCTAGTTTGAGGCCCTCAATGTGAGGTCACCAAAGACCCCGTGGGAAGCAGCCCTTGCACCTGTAATGCTTAGACCTGGTTTACACTAAAAAGTGAGGTCGACCCAGTGAAATTGCTCAGGGGCATGAAAAATACACACCCCCCCGCCCCAAGTGCTGTACTCAAGCTGACCTAAGCCCCGGTGAAGACAACACTAGGTTGAGGGAAGAATTCTTCCATTGATTTAGCTACCGCCTACAGCGTGGGAGAACCCCTCCCCCCTTGGTGTACCTGCTGTCTACACTGAAGCACCACACCTATGCCACTAAAGCATTTCAAGTGTTGCCAAGCCCTTCATGGGCTCTCCAGGGGCAAGCAGGCAGGGGGAAGCCCCAGCTCTTCATTAGCTGTATCAGCCCTCAGCTTGGTCTGCGTTCACCCAGCATCTGTAAACAGTCTACTCTACTCGCAATGGGAACACTCAGATGTTTAACCCAGATGTGAGCAAAGTCTTGCTCATACTAGTAACTATACACCCAGACTGGACACAGTATCTGCTAGATAAGGGGCTTTGTGTAGTGTTCCACACAGCACACAATTAACCTGTGGAATTCCTTGCCAGGGGATGTTGTGAAGGCCAAAGAAGAGCTAGGTAAGTTCACAGATGACAGGTCCATCAATGGCTATTAGCCAACATGGTCAGGGATGCAACCCCATGCTCTGGGTGTCACTAAATCTATGACTCCCAAAAGCTGGGAGGAGAAGACAGGGGTGGCTCTCTCCACTTTCCCTGTTTCGGACAGTCCCTCTGGGGCATCTGGCATTGGCCACTGTCGGAGACAGGATACTGGGCTAGGTGGACCATTGGTCTGACCCAGTCTGGCAGTTCTTGTCTTTCAGTTTATCCCAGCAACAAAAGGATTAATTCTTCCTATGTGAGAGGCTGGAGTCAACTGAGTGGCTTATGTGCTTGGCTAGAAGTGAGCGATAGTGCGTTGTTGCCACTCACAGTCTAATCTGGCGTAGATCGGCCACACTCTGCTGCGTACAGAGCCATGGGAAGGGGCCTTGCAGAGCTGTCTGGATCCAGCTCAGGGGGCCATTTGGGTGTCTCCCTGACTCCTCCATCATTCTTGGGAGACCTTCTTTTCAGGAGGGGCTGCAGGACACAACAGGGTTCTCTGGCACTCCCACACCTGACCAGCTGCTGAGCTCAAGTGCCCCAGGATGGGAGAGGCTCTGAGTCCTGCCCAGGAGACAGATGCCAGCTCTACAGAGGTAGATTTTAGGTGATTACAAGTCAGAGCAGAACAAGTCAGATTTGGTCAAATGAAATAAAAGCAAAATGCATTCTAAACTGATCTTAACATTTTCAGTGTCCTCACAAATTTAGCTGCTTCTCACCACAGGCTGGCTGGTTACCCTTCAGCCAGGCTCTCCCCTTTGATCAGCACTTCAGTCGCTTAGTGTGGTGTCTGTAGATGTAGGTGGAAGGGGAAGAGGGTGACTCACTGGAGAGTCCAACAGATCCTTTTGTTGCTGCCTAGCCAGTGTCCTTTGTTCCTGCCAGGCTGGGCTGGGTTTGTCTCATACATGCCCTGATGAGGTGTGAACTGCCTCTCTGCTCTTGGAGAGTTTTTGCCTGGGCTTATTTTAAGCTACGAAGACACATTTTCAGCTTCATAACTATATACATGAAATTATAACCTATAACATTACTATAACATTGCTGTAACAACAATTACTATAATATCACTATAACAATACTGTTCAATGCATCATGAACTTTCTGAAGACACCCAGCATGACAAACTTTGCATTGATACCACACAATCATTTTATAAAGATGAACATGGGGGTGTAGGGTGTTCCCCTGGGGCACAGAGCATCACAGAGAGCCAGGGTATGCTGCAAGGAAGAATTTTACAGGAAAGAATGTGAGTAGAGTGGGGGGAGGGGAGGAGCCTGGAGTCCTGGGTTCTGTCCTGGGCTATGGGAGAGGAGTGGGATCTAGTCTAGTGGTTATAGCAGGGACTGGGAGTCAGGACTTCTGGGTTCCATTCTTAGCTCTGACACTCACTATCTCTGTATGGCCTTGGGCAAGCCCCTTGCCCGCTGTATGCCTCAGTTTCCCCCATGCACCAGGGTACCAATTACCCTCACCCGCTGCCTGCGGTGATTGTTAAGTCAGGGCTGATACGTCCATTGAGATCCTTGTGTGCTACACACAGTACAGAACCCCCAAGGAGCCGAGGGAAGGGAAGGCTCACACCAGGAATTCCTCCCTGCGTGAGGCGCAGATGGGTGCTGCCAGGGAGGGACACCCAGCAAGGCTGCCTGCATGCTTGGACTGAAGCCGTGCCACGCAGTGCTGCAGGGTAATGTTCTCTGTCTGATGAACACCGGGAAAGGTCGATCCAGGTGAGCACCAACCTGCCTGGCTCCAAGGGACCTGCCAGATGTGCTCAGCTGCTGGGTGAAGCTGCATCCAAGCCACTCTGGATTCAAGGAAGGCATCTCTAGGCGAGTATTGATATAATCTGGGACCATATACAACATGGTTGCAACCAAAGTCCTGTAGTGGCACCAAATCTTTAAAGGGGGTCATATAAGGTGTCTAAGACCAGGTTATAGGTTGTTGGTTATGATTATGCTGTCTGTATGAATGTATCATTTTTTAGTTGAAGTTAAGAATATTGGCTCTAACTGTCTGTACTTCAAACTTATGCTGTGCTTCTGGGTGACATCCCAGACAAGTTGGTGTTAGCTCTGCCTAGCCTGCTTGATGGCCCATTAAGGACCATCAGCTATACAATTGACCCATTGAGAGAAGGCAGATAACGCCTTGTAACTCAGTAAATTATGCAGGGACTGGCCATGTGACTCCAAACTCCATTTTGCTGTAATTTTCCACAGTAAGAACAAAGAAGTGTTCTTACACCTGGAAAAGTCTATAAAAGGCTGATGCCTCATCTCCATCTTGTCTTCAATCCTGCTTCTTACCTCTGGAGGGACTTTGCTACAAATGGAAGCTCTGAACAAAGGACTGAATGACCCATCCCAGCGGGGGATATACTCCAGAGACTTGATTTGAACCTGCAGTTTATTCCATCACTGCTACAAGCCTGAACCAAGAACTTGGCCATTACTGTATGTCATTGATTCCATTTAACCAATTCTAACTCTCATCTCTATCTTTTTCCATTTATGAATAAACCTTTAGTTTTTAGATTCTAAAGGATTGGCAACAGTCTGCTTTGTGGGTAAGTTCTGATTTGTATATTGACCTGGGTCTGGGGCTTGATTCTTTGGGATCGAGAGAACCGTTTTCTTTTATTGGGGTGTTGGTTTTCATAACCATTTGTCCCCATAACAAGTGGCACTGGTGGTGATACTGGGAAACTGGAGTGTTTAAGGGAATTGCTTGCGTGACTTGTGGTTAGCCGGTGGGGTGAAACCAAAGTCATCTTAGTCTGGCTGGTTTGGTTTGCCTTAGAGGTGGAAAAACCCCAGCCTTGGGCTGTAACTGCCCTGTTTAAGCAATTTGTCCTGAATTGGCACTCTCAGTTGGGTCCCACCAGAACCGTGTCATCACAGCGGGCAAGGGGCATGGGCCAGAGGGCGCCCTAGCAGCAAGCCAGGAGCCTGCCTGTGGCAGAGGCAGGGCACTGAGGCTGGCTCATTCCCCATCTGGGGTCTGGGGCACTGGGTTTAGTGAAGCGGTGGGAAGGAGTCAGAGCAGCTGGAGCACAGTGAGGCCAGTGCTGAATTCCCCTCTGCTCTGCTGCTTCCCGGGGTCTTTGGAGCAGGGCCCCAGGGCTCAGCCCCTGCTGGGACCAGCAGTCACTTCCAGGTGACCCCCTCTTCCTTGCCCCAGTCTGTGCTTGGCTAATCAGGGGGTGCACAGAAGAGGCAGACGGGGCATGCACTGACAATGCCGTTGGGTCAGAGCCCCAGGATGATGCCATAGCAAAGGCGAAAGGGCCATGGGGGGCGAGAGTAGTGTAGGCGGCCAGAGCAAAGCGCCCCTGGGATGTCCTTGGCCAAGTGTTAACGCTGTCTGTCTGGCACGCAGCTGCCCCCCATCACCACAGAGCCTGAGCCCCTCCCCATCTGTCATGTCTTGATCCCCTGGGGGAGGGCGGGCAGTACATGGTACAGGTGGGAAATTGAGGCATGGAGCGACTCAATGATTTGCCCAAGGGTGGCTTAGGTAGAGCAGGGAACTGAACCCAGGTGTCCTGAGTCCCCTGCCTCTCTTACACACAGCCTGGTAGCCCCAGGGAGCTGAGACAATGAACCAGGGGCCTTGTTCGGGGTTCCCTGCAAACAGACCCAGATTTAATCAGACTCAGTTAGGCAGTTCTGGAGCTGTTGCATGGGTGAAGCCAAGCCACAGCCTCTCAACAAGGACATTAGCTGCATTGTAAGATCCTGCATCTCAGTTCCTGTGCCGAGCAGGGCACAGGGCGGGGGTGCAGGTGACTTTAAGGTCCTCAGGCTGCTCCCCAGCGGTGGCAAATAGCCAGAGCGCAGTGGGCCCCGGCCACACTTCCTGCCCCAGCTGTGCCCTTGGGCCCTGGCACAACACTGGGGCCAGAGCAGGGCCCGGGGCCCGAGAAGGTGGCAAGTGTAAAGGAGTGTAAATGGCAGCAGGATGTAAGTTGCGATGCTTCCCCCGGGCATAGGTGCTGATTTCCAGATTTCTGGGGGGTGCTCGACCCCCTGCTCTGTCCCAGGCCCTGCCCCCACTCCACCACTTCCCCCAATGTCCGACCCCCACCCCACATCTTCCCTCCCCTGCTCCATCCCCTCCCCCAGGATGCCCCCTATTCAACTCGTGCCTCCCCATAGTGGGCGGGGGGCACAAGCAAAAGGGCAGGTCACGTGTGTGTCCCCACACTCAGCCCCAGGGCCACCACACTCTCCCCGCCCTGTGTTACCTGCGGGGGGGGGCACTTTGTCCTCCAGCTGCGTCTGCCCTCCTGGCACATTCTGCTGCTCTCCCTGCCCTCCAGGAGCCCAGACAGGGAGCAGGAGGGAGCCACTTTTAACACCACCCCCTCACAGTCGCTGCTCTGCAGCCCTGCCCTGCAGCCAAAGGTGAAAGTAAGATGGTACGCCCAGGTACGGCATCCTGGCAAGAGCCGGTGCACTGTACTGGGCAGATTGGCTTCCCCTGGCAGCGCTTTAAAGGGCCCAGGGCTTCCCACAGCGGCTGCAGCTCCGGGCCCTTTAAATTCCCACCCGAACCCGGCTGCCGGAGCTCCAGTGGTGATTTAAATGGCCCAGGGCTCTCTGCAGCAGCTGGAGCCCTGGGCCCTTTAAATTGCCGCCAGAGCCCTGCAGCTGGAGCCCTGGGATAGTGGCAGCGGGAGCTCGGGCAGCGATTTAAAAGGCTCAGGGCACCTGCCGTAGCTACCACCCCAGGCCCTTTAAATCATCCACGGAGCCCTGGGGTAGCGGTGGCGGGGCTCTGGCAACTATTTAAAAGGTGCAGGGCTGCAGCAGCCACTACCGCCCTGGCCCTTAAAATAGCTGCCGGAGCTCTGCCGCTGCCTCCCCAGGGCTCCGGCAGCACAGCTACCATCCCGGGCCCTTTAAATCATCCTCGGAGCCTGATGGAGCCCTGGGTTAGCTCCGATGGCAATTTAAAGGGCCAGGGGCTCAGCCGCCACTATTGTTCTCACTCCAGGTCCTTTAACTTGCCACCGGAGCCCTGCTGTTACTACCCCAGGGCTCCATCAGCAGGGCTCCAGGGACAATTTAAAGGATCCGGGGCGGTAGCAGGAGCCGGAGTCATGGGCCCTTTAAATCCTGATTTAAAGCTCCCAGGGATTTAAAGGCCCCACCTCTTCCAGTAGAGGCCCTGCCCCCTCCTAAGGACTCCAGAGTACCACTAAGACCTTTAAGTTACTTTCACCACACGTGCAGCTGCCTGAGAGAGCCTGTCCCCGCACCCAGGGCCAGCTCCAGGCACCAGCGTGTTCAAGCAGGTGCCTGAGGCGGCCAATGAAGGGGGGGGCAGCACATCTGGCCGTTCAGTGGCACTTTGGCGGCGGGGCCGTCACTCCCTCTGGCAGCAAAGGACCTGCTGCCGAATTGCCACCCTAGAATGAAGTGACGGTAGAGCTGCCACCGATCGCGGGTTTATTTCTTTATTTCTTTATTGGTGCTTGGGGTGGCAAAAACGCTAGAGCCGGCCTTGCCAGCACCCGAGCCTGCACAGGCAGCGGGAGTCACCTCCCTCGCTCTGCTCTCTCAGGCAACCACTGCGCAGGGCTGCAGAGCAGCGTCTCAGTGGCTGGAAGGGGCTGGTCACACCCCTTCAGCTCCCTGCATCTGGGCCATGTGTTGCCCAGGCCCACCCCCTGTTCCTCTCCCAGCACGCTGCCAAACAGCTGATGGCGGCTGGTGGGAGGCACCGGGGGGGGAAGGGACGAGCTTATCGGCGAGGCCCATTGCTGGGAGGGGGAAGGAGGGACCTGTCGGTGGGTGCTCAGCACCTAATTTTTTTTTCTGTGGGTGCTCCTGCCCCGGAACACCCACAGAGTCGGTGCCTGTGCCCTTGGGGGCACCCACGGTTCATTAACGCCTGGCTGTGCCTGCCAGGGTCTTGTCCTAACAAGAACATCCCAGCCAGGCCTCGGATATTGACTGATCATTTGGGCCACAGGGACAGCGATCTCTATGTTCTTGGTGGGCTTAGGGCACCCGGGATTCTCCTACTCATAACTGGGTGGGCAGGGCAGGAAGGGGCAACTGGCAGATATGGGGCAGCCCCCCACAGAAAGTCTGGGCCATAGCTGAACAGGAGTGACTGGGAGGTACCTGGCTGGCACAGTCTGACTGGCCTGGCAGAGGGGGATCCCCCTGGCTGAGTCATGGATACTAAGGCTTCTGGGAGAGAGAGAAGGAGCTGGAGGCATCTTGAAGCATGGGGGAACCTGTCTGTCCCCTGGAGACCAGCAGGAGACCAGCTGGCTGAGGGCTTCCTGCTCTGTATGGGGTGCACACACTGGTGCAGCAGCTATCAGAGGGGTAGCCATTTTAGTCTGCAACCACAAAAACAACGAGGAGTCCGATGGCACCTTAAAGACTAACAGATTTATTTGGGCATCAGCTTTCGTGGGTAAAAAACTCACTTCTTCAGATGCATGGAGTGAAAATTACAGAAACAGGCATAAATATATTGGCACATGGAGAGAAGGGAGTTACCTTACAAGTGGAGAGCCAGTGTTGACAAGGCCAACTACAATGCATGGGTGATCTTCCTGAAAACACCATCCTGGCCACCATGGATGTAGAAGCTCTTTACACCAATATTCCACATGAGGATGGATTACAAGCTGTCAGGAACAGTATCCCTGATGAGGCCATGGAGGTTGGACTAGATACCTCCTAAGATCCCTTCCAACCCTGATATTCTATGATTCACTGATTTTATGAGGAGGCTAGTTCCACGCAGGCTAGTGAACAGGAGCGGCTAACAGGGGAGTTTTGCGAGGGAGTTTAAAGGGGAAGTATGAGCAGGGCTAGAACTCAACATTCTTTAAACTTAAAAACCAAAAACTCCCCCCCTTGATATAAACAAAACAATAACAAAGGAACCAGCTGCAGGAGTAAAAAGAGAATGGAGGCAGAAGTCCAGCAACAGAGTGGGGGCTACTCAGTTTATTGCAGCATGTATGATTACCTGCCCTATGGATGGGTGGCGTATGTGTGCATTTGGTGCAAGGAGCACCTGGCCCTCAGACACCGCGTACGGACTTTGGAGACCAGAGTGGCTGAACTGGAGGAGCTAAGGGAGACAGAGATACACATAGAGGAGACTTTCCTTGATTCAGTAGAACAGTCCCACCCCCAGTCTGACAGCCTCTGTGCTGTTGAGGAGGATAAAAGTCCCAGGGAAGGAGAGCATCTAACTGGAGCAGAGGGAAACAATCCCATAGCTGGGACCCTCCTTCCAGATGATGTTGTGGTGTCCTCTCGCACTGAGGTTACCTCTCTGTGGGAGGGAACGCCAGCTATTAGGAAGAGACAATGTAGTGAGTTGGTTACCCGCTCCTGCCCTGAGGGGTTTAAAAGCAGCCCTAGAGAGGGCTGAAGCTCTGAAAGCTGGGCTGATTGGGGAAGCAGCTGCAGCTGGGCCAAGCCCCAATCAGGCCACAGCTGGCCTGTATAAAGAGGCTGGGAGCCAGGAGCCCAAACAGTCTCCCTCTGCCTGTAGAGGGAGAAGGGTCTGGCTGCAGGGAGCTAGACACAGGGTACCTGAGTGGAGCAGGCCTGGGGAAAGGCAGAGGAGCTAGGGAGCTCCAGCCTGGAAAGCCCCAAGCTGCGGCCTAGCACAAGGCCAACAGGTACTGGAGGTTTTAGGGGGCAGCCCAGGGGTAGGCCAAGGCAGCAGGTCCAAATCCCTTTGCCTATGATGAGTGGCTGATACTGCAGTCTGACCCAGTGAACGGGGGCTAGATGGAGACTGGGCAGTAGCCAAAACTGAGGCAAAGTGGGGATAGTGGGTTGGGGGTTCCCCTGGGAGGGGAGACCCAGATTGGTGGGGTACTGTCAGGGGGCAGCACCCCAGTTAAAAGGGCACTGGGGTCCAGAGAGGGACATGGGGGCCAAGAGGACAAGCAGATCACCGGCCTGCAGAGGGTGCTCCGGAGCTGGAATGAGCTAATTCCCGGAAGTCACCAGCAGGAGGCGCCGCAGGGGTGAATCCGCATGTCTACAGACAGGTATTAGTAATGGGTGATTTGATCATTAGAAACATAGATAGCTGGGTTTGCGATGATTAGGAGAATTGCATGATGACTTGCCTGTCTGGTGCGAAGGTTGCAGATCTCTCGAGACATCTAGATAGTCTTATGTGTAGTGCTGGGGAGGAGCCGGTGGTTGTGCTCCATGTAGGTACCAATCAGGGCCAACGAGAAGGGGGGGAAGCCGATACAAATTACCAGGGCCCGGCAGTCCGGAAAGGGGCCCAGGGCCAGGCTTCCCCACCCTCATCAGCCCTATTTAGGTGGTCTGGGGCCCGGTGGCCTGGAAGGGGGCCCAAGGCCTGGCTTCCCCCCACCTCATCAGCCCTGTTTAGCTGGTCCACGGCCTGGTGGTCTGGAAGGGGGTCCAGGGCCTGGCTTTCCCCTCAACCTTGTTGGCCCTGCTTAGCTGGTCCGGGGCCTGGCGGTCCGGAGGGGGGCCCGAAAAGTTCTTTTAACCAGGACCCAAACCCGCTCTCGGTGGTCTTAGTACCAATGATAGAGGAAAGGATAGGAGAGAGGTCCTGGAGGCCAAATGTAGGCTGCTAGGTAAGAGACTGAAGTCCAGGACCTCTATGGTAGCATTCTCTGAGATGCTCCCAGTTGCACGCACAGAGCCAGTTAGACAGGCAGAATTGCATAGTCTCAATGCATGGATGAGACAATGGGGTAGGGAGGAATGGAACCAGATTGCTGGCACTTAACATTAAACAAGTTGTAGAACACTTTAAACTAAGGGCTGGGGGAAAGCCGACAGGTGCGGAGGAGCATGTAGTTCGGACATCCTTTGGGGAGGATCTATTAATAGAGATTCTCTGTGCTCTAGTGAGGATGAGAAGATGGAAAATGATAAAACACAGGCAGGGTCTGATCAGAAACAGTCAAATAAAGAATTCCATTCAATTACATTGTGTAATGGCAGACAGCTAAAAGGAGTCAAGTTTTTAAAGTGCTCATATACCAATGCTAGAAGTCTAAATAATAAAATGGGTGAACTAGACCCTAGTATTAAATGAGGATATTGAGATAATAAGTGTGACATTGCACCCCATAATGCTTCATAGAAATATGCTTATGAATGTAAATATGACATAACTGGACTATGTTTTATGCTAGATATGCCATGTAACATATCTGTGCAAAGGTTATGTTCATTGCATGTATTGATCCTATCTGTATGAATGTATCATTCTTGTATCCGAAACTAGAAATATGAAATATAACTCTGAGGCCCTATTGTAATTATGCAAAGTGTGGACCTTTAATGGTGGTTTTGGAATCTTGATGGCTCCCATTAATCAGGACAATTGACTGTAGATGGGTGTTTTTTACCTGTAAGTCTTCCTGTATACGTGTGTGCTGGCAAGTGGGTAATGAAGTCTTACAGTGACATGTGATCATGTCACCTGAACTGGAATCCATCTTTAACCTGCTGCTTTTCCATTTAGAAGGAGGGGTGGGAACCCAGAGAGGGACAAATGGTTCCCACTTTGTGCAAAAGATATATAAGGGGGTGGAACAGAACAAAAGGGGCTGCAATCATGAGAAATCCCCTAGCTACCGCCTGAGCTGGAACAAGGACTGTACCAGGGGAAAGGCTTGGACCCAGACTAGGAAGGAGGCTAGTCTATCAAAGAAGCTTATTGGAACATCTCTGAGGGTGAGATGTACCTGCATTTAGTTTCCTACTGTATTAGGCTCAGACTTGCATGTTTTATTTTGTTTGGTCATTTACTTTGTTCTGTCTGTTACTTGAAACCACTTAAATCCTACTTTTTGTATTTAATAAAATCACTTTTTACTTATTAATTAACCCAGAGTATGTGTTAATACCTGTGGGGGCGAACAGCTGTGCATATCTCTCTGTCAGTGTTATAGAGGGTGAACAATTTATGAGTTTACCCTGTATAAGCGTTATACAGGATAAAATGGATTTATTTGGGGTTTGGACCCCACTGGGAGCTGGGTATCTGGGTGCTGGAGACAGGAGCACTTCTTAAGCTGTTTTCAGTTAAGCCTGCAGCTTGTGGGGGACGTGATTCAGACTTGGATCTGTGTTTGCAGCAGGCAAGCGTGTCTAGCTCAAACAAGGCAGGTTACTGAAGCCAAGCTGGCAGGGAAAACAGGCTCCGAGGTAGTCCCAGCACATCAGGTGGCAGTCCCAAAGGGGTTTCTGTGACCCAACCTGTCACAATATGCATCACAGAAACTTGGTGGAATGAGGATAATCAATGGGACACAGTAATACCAGGGTACAAAATATATTGGAAGGACAGAACAGGTCCTGCTGGTGGGGGAGTGGCATTATATGTGAAAGAAAGCGTAGAATCAAATGAAGTAAAAATCGTAAATGAATCAAACCGTACCATATAATTTCTATGGATAGAAATTCCATGCTCTAATAATAATAATAAGGGATATATTACCAACTACCTGACCAGGATGGTGATAGCGACTGTGAAATGCTCAGGAAGATTAGAGAGGCTATTAAAATAAAAAATGCAGTAATAATAATGGAGGATTTCAATTATCCCCATATTGACTGGGTACATGTCACCTCAGGATGGGATGCAGAGATAAAGTTTCTTGACACCTTAAATGACTGCTTCTTGGAGCAGCTGGTCCTGGAACTCACCAGAGGAGAAGCAATTCTTGATTTAGTCTAAGTAGAGCACAGGATCTGGTCCAAGAGGTGAATATAGCTGGACCACTTGGTAATAGTGACCATAATATAATTAAATTTAATATCCCTGTGGCAGGAAAAACACCACAGTGGCCCAGCAATGTAGCATTTAATTTCAGAAAGGGGAACTACACAAAAATTAGGAAGTTAGTTAAACAGAAAGTAAAAGGTACAGTGCAAAATGTGAAAACCGTGCAAGCTGCATGGAAACTTTTGAAAGACACCATAATAGAGGCTCAACTTAAATGTATACCCCAAATTAAAAAATATAGTAAGAGAACCAAAAAAGAGCCACTGTGGCTAAACAACAAAGTAAAAGAAGCAGTGAGAGGCAAAAAGGCACCCTTTAAAAAGTGGAAGTTAAATCCTAGTGAGGAAAATTAAAAAGGAGCATAAACACTGGCAAATGAAGTGTAAAAATATAATTAGGAAGGAGAAAGAACTTGATGAACAGTTAGCCAAAGACTCAAAGTAACAGCAAATGTTTTTTAAGTACATCAGAACAGGAAGCCCGCTAAACAACCAGTCGGGCCACTGGACGATCGAGGTGCTAAAGGAGCACTCAAGGACAATAAGGCCATTGCGGAGAAACTAAATTTAATTCTTTGCATCCTTCTTCACGGCTGAGGATGTGAGGGAGATTCCCATACCTGAGCCATTCTATTTCGGTGACAGATCTGAGGAACTGTCCCAGATTGAGGTATCATTAGAGGAGGTTTTGGAACAAACTGATAAATTAAACAGCAATAAGTCAGCAGGACCAGATGGTATTCACTCAAGAGTTCTGAAGGAACTCTTATGTGAAATTGCAGAACTACTAACTGTAGTCTGTAACCTATCATTTAAATCCGCTTCTGTACCAGATGACTTGAGGACAGCTAATGTGATGCCAGTTTTTTTTAAAAAGGGCTCCAGAGGTGATCCTGTCAATTACAGGCCTGTAAGCCTGACTTCAGTACCGGGCAAAGTGGTTGAAACTATAATGAACAATATTGTCAGACATATAGATGAACATAATTTGTTGAGGAAGAGTCAACTTGGCTTGAGTAAAGGGAAATCATGCTTCACCAATCTACTAGAATTCCTTGAGGGGGTCAACAAGCATGTGGACAAGGGGGATCCAGTGGATATAGTGTACTTAGATTTTCAGAAAGCCTTTGACAAGGTCCCTCACCAAAGGCTCTTAAGCAAAGTAAGCTGCCACGGGGTAAGAAGGAAGGTGCTCTCATGGATTGGTAACTGATTAAAAGATAGGAAACAAAGAGTAGGTATAAACGGTCAGTTTTCAGAATGGAGAGAGGTATATTGTGGTGTCCACCAGGGGTCTGTTCTGGAACCAGTCCTATTCAACATATTCATAAATGATCTGGAAAAAGGGGTAAACAGAGTAGGTGGCCAAATGTGCAGATGATACAAAATTACTAAAGATAGTTAAGACCCAGGCAGACTGTGAAAAGCTACAAAAGGATCTCTCAAAACTGGGTGACTAGGCAACAAAATGGCAGATGAAATTTTATGTTGATAAATGCAAAGTAAAGCATATTGGAAAGCATAATCCCAATTATACATATAAAATGATGGGGTCTAAATTAGCTTTTACCACTCAAGAAAGAGATCTTGGAGTCATTGTGGAGAGTTCTCTGAAAACATCCGCTCAATATGCAGCGGCAGTCAAAAAAGTTAATAGAATGCTGGGAAGAATTAAGAAATGGATAGATGATAGGACAGAAAATATCATCTTGCCTCTATATAAATCCATGGTACGCCCACATCTTGAATACTGTGTGCAGATGTGGTTGCCCATCTCAAAAAAGATATACTGGAATTGGAAAAGGTTCAGAAAAGGGCAACAAAAATGATTAGGGGTAAGGAACTGCTTCCATATGAGGAGGGATTAATAAGACTGGGACTTTTCAGCTTGGAAAAGAGACGGCTAAGGGGAGATATGATTGAGGTTTATAAAATCATGACTTGTGTAGAGAAAGTAGATAAGGAAGTGTTGTTTACTACTTCTCAAAACACAAGAACTAGGGGGTCACCAAATGAAATTAATAGGCAGCAAGTTTAAAACAAATAAAAGGAAGCATTTCTTCACCCAACGCACAGTCAACCTGTGGAACTCCTTGCCAGAGGATGTTGTGAAGCCCAAGACCATAACTGGGTTCAAAAAAGAACTAGAGAAGTTTGTGGATGACAGGCCCATCAATGGCTATTAGGCAGGATGGGCAGGGATGGTGTCCCTGGCCTCTGTTTGCCAGAAGCTGGGAATGGGTGACAGGGGATGGATCACTTGATGATTACCTTTTCTATTCATTCCCTCTGGGGCACCTGGCACTGGCTACTATCAGAAGACAGGATACTGGGATAGATGGACCCTTTGTCTGACCCAGTAGGGCCATTCTTATGTTCTTATGACCAGACCCTGGTGTCCTGCACCTGGCTAGAGGGGGTTGGGGGTGTTTTCCCTTAGCCCAGCTTGAGCGTGTGAGGGGAGCAGAGTGCCCCTGGCTTGTGTGGATTGGGGTGTGCTTGCCCTGCACCCAGCTTCGGTAGTGGTGGGGAGGCTGGGTGCCTCTAGCCTGGGGGCAGGGATTGGAGATGCTTGCCCTGTGCCCGTCTCTGGGTATGTTTGGGAGGCAGGGAGGCAGTGTCATCCCCTTGTGCACAGTTTGGGTGCTGCAGTCAGAGGGGCATCCGTGGCCCAGAGTCTCCCTAGCTCTCACATCCCTTGGCGGGGGTAGGGTAGCCGCCTAGAGGCTTGTGATGTTCCCATCAGTCTTTCTGGTTCGATGTCCTCTTCAGGCCTTCCTGGGGGTGGGGAGTGCTGGGGACACTGCAACTGGGTAACCATTGAAGAGGAGGGAAGCAAACGCCTGGCTGCTGGGAGGCGGAACAGTGTGTTCCTCAGCTCAGTGGCTGTCTATAGGTCCAGCAGGGGTCCAAGGCTTCCTGCCTGACATCCTATTGATCTGCCAGTGAGGCTGCTGTAAAGGAGCCACAGGGCAGGGGTGAGGACCCCTCTGTGCCCCTATCTCGGGAACCCCCTGTGTTCAGCTGACTGCAGAAGCCCTGGGCATGGGATGGGCCTATCATAACCTTAGTCCCAGATTTGGACCTTAGCGTCCAAAATATGGGGGTTAGCATGAAAACCTCCAAGCTTAGCTACCAGCTTGGACCTGGTACTTGCTGCCACCACCCAAAAAATTAGAGTCTTTTGGGGCACTCTGGTCCCCCTGAAAAGCCTTCCCTGGGGACCCCAAGACCCAAATCCCTTGAGTCTCACAACAAAGGGAAATAATCCTTTTTCCCTTCCCCCCTCCAGGTGCTCCTGGAGAGATACACAGACACAAGCTCTGTGAATCCAAACAGAGTGACTCCCCCTCTCCGTTCCCAGTCCTGGAAACAAAAAGCACTTTCCTCTTCACCCAGAGGAAATGCAAAATCAGGCTAGCAAATTCAACACACACACAGATCTCCCCCTGATTTCTTCCTCCCACCAATTCCCTGGTGAGTACAGACTCAATTTCCCTGAAGTAAAGAAAAACTCCAACAGGTCTTAAAAGAAAGCTTTATATAAAAAAGAAAGAAACAATACATACAAATGGTCTCTCTGTATTAAGGTGACGAAATACAGGGTCAATTGCTTAAAAGAATATTGAATAAATAGCCTTATTCAAAAAGAATACAAATCAAAGCACTCCAGCACTTATATTCATGCAAATACCAAAGAAAAGAAACCATATAACTTACTATCTGATCTCTTTGTCCATACACTTAGAAACAGAAGATTAGAAAACAGAACTACTTCTCCAAAGCTCAGAGAAAGCAGGCAGACAGACAAAGACACAGACACCAAATTCCCTCCACCCAGAGTTGAAAAAATCCGGTTTTCTGATTGGTCCTCTGGTCAGGTGCTTCAGGTGAAAGAGACATTAACCCTTAGCTATCTGTTTATGACAGGGCCAGAGAAGGAAGGGGGTGTGGGTGAGGTGGACCTGTCCCCAGAGATTCTTGCACCCTTGCAAAGCTCCAGAGAAATAGGGTCACAACTTAGGGTAGCCCTCAGGCCAAAGCAGCTGCCAGATGAGGGAGGCAAAAACCAGTGCAGAGGTGATGGGCTCAGAGTGCAGGGCCTGGCTTAGGAAAACCAGCAAGCCCAGGCTGTTCCAGAAGCACTGGCTCTCAGCTGTGAACATGTCTCCTCTCACCACGGAGAAGGCAGGCGCTGCAAGAATGTGAGGGGTCCCAGACAAGAGCTCTTCTCCCTCTGCAGCAGCTGTCCTGACTCTGATCTGCCCCTTGCCCCTCTCTCTGTGCCCCCGCCACCCATCCCTAGGAGCTCCTTCTCTGCCTTGCACTGGCCTGCCTGCTCAGCGCTACCCTTGGCCTAGAGGGATGGTCATGGTGCACTGTGCTCTCTAGGTTGCCCCGGGGCTCCCATTGGTCATTGTAAGAGCTAGCTGGACTCTAGCATCATGTCTGAGCTCCAGGCCGGCCAGCCCAGTAGCTGGGGAAGATAGGCTGGTTGGATGTGGGCTGAAACATTGGCCTACACATTGAAACAGAAGGTTCCACTTCAGCAAAAAGCACAGATGCTACGAAGTCTGGGGATGAACCTCAGGGACTCTTGCCCCTTGCGGTGAGCGGAGATCCAGGGCCTCACTGGCTTGTTTCCATGAGAAGGGGAAATTGACGATATGAGGTAGATATTTCTCTGGTGCCATCCTGTTCACTTACAGGGAATGTACATCATGTCCTCTTTCCCTGCACACTGTAGAAACAAAAAGCAGCAAGAAGTTTCTTTGCTCAGAAATCCCTCAGTCCACCTCTCCAGAGGGCTCTCCGCTTCCTCTCAGGGCCAGGCTCATAACTGCTTCTCTCGATGTCGGCTTTTTCTGCTCCGGCACACAAACTGCTTGCCAAATAATCCCTTGGCACCCACATTTGCAACCAATTCCAAGGAAACCCCTCAGACCATACAGCCTAGTGCTTTGGGTGGTGACTTCTATTGCATCCAGCTATTGCTACCTAAAGGGCAATTTAATTACTCCTTCCACTTAGCCTGAAAGAAAGGTGCTTAGCACACTATGTGTGTGATTGTCCATATATCAAAGACCCACTTCATAGCAATCATTAACCCTTTGCAGCATGATGCGACAATGCTAAAATGTTGAACCAATTAATCACATCAGTAACTGGGAAATCAGCTAACTAGACCGTATCTTTGACCTGTTAACAGGCTCTGTGCTTTCTCAGAGAAGCACAGCATTCTCCAAGTGCCTCCCTCTAAGGTAGGTGACACATAGAAGTTAACAAAGATTTTTTTCCTGGTCATTTTCCCCATGTACAATTGGCTTTATTCTCTATTTGCAAATTGCTGCGCTGGCCCAGTTGTGCCGTGGCTTCATGCTCCAGGCAGGGATTGAGAGAGTCAAATCATGTAACATTTGCTGACAGATTTGGAAACATTGTTTCTCTGAGGGATCTCCAGGAAGGTCACAGCAACAGCAAACCCAGCTCTGCTCAACAGCCTCCTGGAGGGAGAGTGAGCTTGGAGGGGGATGTTCCAGAAAGGTGATCTGCGAAGGAAATAACAAGTCTGCAACTTCTTGGCTGCTGTCTGATAGCGAACAAAGGCCTGAGATGACCTTGCAGGAGGTCTCCTTAGAGCTCTCTCAGCCTTTCTCTGGAGGGAGCAGAGAGCTTTTTCCCCAAGGATTGGGCAGGCATTTGAGAGAATGGCGAGTGGTCTGAAGCAGTCAGAGCTTAGTTGGCATTGTAACCCTGCCAAATCTCCAGACATCTACAGGGCCTTCTGGGACTAGACCTGAATTTACAGTGTGAGAAACAACTGGGGCCCTCTCCAACCTGCGTTATCCAACATTTGGAAATGCCCCTCCCTCCCCCATTGTTGTTGACTCAGGAGTGGGGTCCAAGGATCTGAGCTACCCTGGGCGAGTCTGCACTGCATACACGTTCCCTGGAAGTCCTGCTGCAGCATGCAGCGGCTTCAGTGATTGCTCTGGAGTCCGGTGTCATTTGTTCCAGGGCAGATCAGGGAGGGAACATCCTCACATCACTAGCTCTTGGCTTCACACCACAGCAGTGCCACATCAGGCGTTGGGCAGTGAGTAGAGCCTTGACATGGTGCCTCTTGTCTCAGCTTTGAACAGTGGGTAAAAATTAACGTGTTCTCCTGTATCCAGGGCCAGTAGGAATAACTGCCTCAGAGCCCCTGCCCTCCTCTGAATGAAGGTCTCCTGTGGAGGGGCAGGAGTGAAGTATCCAGTACATCCTGCCAGATTTCAGCTTTCATTCAAGCAAAGCCCTTTTTAGTGGGAAGGAGAAAAGCATCTGTGTGAGACCAGGCTGCATTCCTGAGTCTGCAGCCAGCCCATGTGAAGCAGTGTGCTGCATCCATTTAATAGGGCTGTTGATTCTGGAACCTAATGGTGGCAGTGCAAATGGCTACAAGGTGTCATTACTGCTCTGCTACTAGAGTTTTATCCCACTTAGTAAAATCTATACGAAAGGTCTAAGTTTTAAAGGTGAAATTGAGTGAACATTTTATCAAATACTTGGCTTTATTTCTCAGTGTAGGAATCTTGGAGGGAGCAGAAGATATGGACTTGTGGGAGAAAGGGAGGTAAGAATAATACTGTAGTGTGGTCAGATGTCCTTCCATGACTAGGGACTCTGGGCCAGAACTTGGATAGACCTTCAGTCTGTTGGAAATTTGGATAGGGTTCAGCTTGTCAAAAAAAGCTCAAGAGGTGATGTGATTGCAGTGTGAGTATTATTATTATTCAATCTTTGTATTCTCATAGCACCTCAGAGCCCTTGTCCTGGATGCTTTGTGCCCAGTGCTGTACAAACACACAACACCCTTCCCAGGGAGAAAACACCAGGTGCTAATAGAGAGAAAGGCAGAGCAAGAACCAATGGCTGGAGGCTGACACCAAACAAATTAAAATGAGAAATAAGGCACAAATTTGTACTAGTGCTGGTGAGTAACCACTGCAAAAAACTCCTCAGGGAAGTGGTGGCTTCTACCTCTGTTGATGTCTTCAGATCAAGACTGGCTGCCTTTCTGGAGGATGGTTTAGCCAAACACAAGATATTGGGCTGCATGAAGAGGTGACTGATAAAATTCTCTGACCCATGTTACACTCCCAAACCAACGGGCAGCAGCACCCTCCGCTGGGAATAGGCATGGCTGCTGTCTCCAGAGGTGCTAATACCAAGGAGTCAAGGAAGTGAAAAAGAGGGGAGGAAAAGGCAGGTGGAGGGTGACCAAACAGCTAGTGTGAAAAATTGGGATGGGGGTGAGGGATAATAGGAGCCTATATAAGAAAAAGACCCAAAAATCAGGACTGTCCCTATAAAATCGGGACATCTGGTCACCCTAGGTGGAGGAAGTATAAAGGTGGGACTGGAGAGGCCTATAACATCATCATCCCACCAAGCCCTATGCCTGCATTTATTCTGCAACATCCATGGGTGACTAACTCAATCCATGGTGCTGAAACAGAGTTGTGTCCCTTGATTGTTCATTCTGAACCCTAATGAGAAATTATACAGAAGTGCTGTGCACTATTCCACTGCGGATCAGCCAGGGCCTACTCTGAGAGCCCCGGTGGCTTGTGGCTGGCACTCTGGCACCCTCGCACTCATTTGTTTCATGTTACAGCTTACAATAGAGACACCTCTGTACGGGGAAAGGCTCGTGCATCTGCACATGGAGAGCACCAAAATCCTACACCAAACTGTATTCCAAGCCAGTGCACCATATCTCTGTGTGTGTGTGGGCACATTCCCTGACTCTTTGTCTGCACTGCTGGAAAATAAAATAGTGATGAAATATGCCGTTGAAACAAACTCAAGCAAACAACAAATCCGATCCCAGGAGACACCCAGATCGTGTTCTGGGGAAAACCAGATTAATTGACAGGAAGGAACAGGAACCGTTTGAAAAAAAGAGGTAAAATGTTCCACTTTCGCCTGTCAGAGTGGGTGACAGCTGTTCCTCTGGGGCTCTGCAATAGGATCCCCTGCGCACGAGCTCTGAGGCACCCCAGCAGGGGGGAACTGAAGCTGCTGTGTAGGCCCAAAGAGGAATGTGGCCAGGTTTCATAAAAACAGGCCAGAGTTTCCAGGCTCCTTGGAAAGCTCCTGTCCCTAATGGCCTCTAGGGAGCAGTGATGCCCAGGAGAGGGGGATGGGTTCTTCTCTGCAGTGCTGCCTCCTCTGTTCAGGGGCTGATTTGGGCCCTGTGCATCTTCCACCATCATAGCACCAGGGGTGCTGCAGCGGCAGGAAAACATCAGGTCAAAGGACTGCCCTGGTCAAACCTCCTCTTGCCCCCCTCATCTGACATGCCCCTGCCCCAGGCTATTACTCAGAGGGGGCTTTATGCCTGTGAGTATTCTATGTCATTGCTGGTCCATGGGGCTACCAGGGGCTAAGGGCTTTGGGGGAGTTTACATTCAGAGCTGATTCCACAGTATACTGCACCTGAATCTCTACTCTACAGAACATGGCCGCTCAGCTTGGCTCAGGCAATGCGGGGTGTACCATGGGTGTGGGGGAGGGATGGCGGTATTGTGTTCATAACAATAATATAGAGCTGTGCTTTTCATCTGGGAATTGTGTGGGGGCGACAGCACATGGTGGGCGTGGGAGACTGTTAGGGTGAAGTGCCTGGATGCGGGGCCTCTAGGGTGTTTTGCCTGAATTGCGTAAGGTGCTGTGTTGGGGAGTGGAGTCAGGTGCACACACATCAGGGGTGGGTGGCAGCATTGTCTTGGCTGCCATGAGGAACAAAGTTCAGGCCCTCCAGAGATGAAAGCATCAGCAAAAGGGCCAAGGCCTGGATCCCCAAGGCTATTTAGGCTCCAAACTCCCATGGGGAACTGTAGCCGAGGCCTCCTAACTGGGACACATCGCCCCGCTCTCCGGCAGGTCACAATGCCAGGGGTGGGTGGCTGGGAGGTAGGCACGCAACCAGGTCGCGTGGGATGATCCCAAGCCCATGGCGAGGCGGGTGGAGCCCCCAGAACACCGTCCTCAAAAAAGGGGGCCACCTGCACAGGTGGCAACCTCTGTGGGGGGGCGCAGTCGCCCTTTCCCTGCACGGGCTGAAATCCCAGTGCCCCTGTGCACCAACCCGGCCTCCAGCAGAGAGCAAAGCCCTTTGTTTGTCTTTCCCACCCCGAGTGGGGGTGGGGGGCTGCAGCCAACTGCCCCTTCCCCCCCTCCCCAATCCCCTGCCTGCAGATAGGAGCTCCATTGCTTTCGCCTGGGTGGGGGAGGGAGGGCTCAGCCTCCCAGCAGGCTATGAATATTGATGAGGCTGCCGGGCTGCTATTGTGCAATTGGAGCTGGGAGGGAGGCAGGATGGAGGTGGGGAGCTGCGCGCAGCGGCTCACTCACCCCGCGGTGGCTCAGGCAGCGGCAGGAGCGGAGGCTGGGCACGGAGGGGCCGCAGAGCCAGGGCTTTGTTAGTTGCACCCGCCGAGCCCCGCCGCCCCCCAGCCATGGAGCCGGGCCAGCAGCAGGATCAGTGAGCCCCCCCCCCCCCCGCCCCAGCAACGCCGCGCAGGGAGGAAGAGGGCGAGGAAGGCAAAGGGCCATTTTTGTCTCCTTGGAAGGTAAGTGGCTGGGCCGGAGAGGGGGCTGGGCACGGCCCGGGGGCGAGGCGGGGGCGGGGGGCGGGCGGTGGCGTCCCTGTGCTGGGGTAAGGGGATGCCTGCCGGGGGCTGGGGAAGGCGCCCCCCGAGGCCGGGGCGGCGGGAAGGGGAGGATATTTTGCGCCGTCTCCTTTGTTGCATGGAAGGAAAACCCTTTGCAAGCGGCCCGGTGCCCGCGGGGAAGGAGGCATCGGGGGGCTGGCTAAGCCGGGGGCGCTGGAGCTGGCTGCTCCAGGGCGGGGAGAGGGTTCCCCCCGGCTTCCTCCGCCCCCGCCTGGGAAGCTGCCATTTTTGTTGGTATCTTTTTTGTTTGATTTTTTTTTTAAATGCTTCTGGTTGCGGTTGAATTCGGGTTCGGGCTGATGGATGCCCAGGAAAAGTGGGTTTCCATAGCAACAGAGCTGATGCCATGGGCGAGGTGGGTCGGATGCCAGCTGGGGGGTGGGAGCGGGGTCGCCATCCGGGGCCCCCGCTGGCCGCCCAGCTGCTGCTGCCTGCGCAGTGTGGGGCAGGTTCTGGGGAGTGCTGGGGGGGGGGACGCTGCTCCGGGCATGGCTGGGCAAGGCGAGGTGGGCACTGGGCAGGACCCCTTCGGAGGGAGCCGGAAGAACGGGCCCGGAGTGGGTCGGGGGCTGTGGGCCAGCCCTGGGGCCTGGCTGCCAGCAGAGTGAGGGCAGATCTGCAGCTGATCCAGGCGCTGGCCGAGGCCGGGATCTTTGGAAGGGGGGGCCCCCGGGGTGGCGAGAGCTGCCAGAGAGCCCAGGGTTGCTGGGAATTCACACGCGAGGCTTCCTGGTCTGCGTGGGAGTGGGCTTGGGGGTTTCCAGTCAGTGCCTGCGGTCTGGGGGCTTCCCCCCTCTTGGCTCCAGCCAAGGACTCCGGCCCAGCTGAGTGCAGATGGATGGGAAGGGAGAGGCCTTGGGCCGGCGGAGGGGGCGGAATCCTTGAGCTTGTCCTAGATTGACACTCGGGCTGTTCTAGCCGGTTTTCAGGCCCTGGACAGTGTCTCTGTGGCTGTTGGTTTAGGTGAATGAGCTGCAGGCTGCTTCTGGTTTCTGCCCAGCAGCGCCCAAGCAATGGCTTATCAGTGCCACCAGAGGTTTTCTGCCTTCTTGCTGTTGTCTGGTACGCCGTTGGCAATGGGGGAATCTCTCCTCCTGCAGACTGGCCATCACAGGTCTAGCTGGCTTCTCCCGACTGGGCCTGACCCACCCACCACATTTCCTAGGTTTGAGGATGCTGGGTTGGGAGCACAGAGAGTCTCTGCAGGTGGTGTGGGTGGGGGGCTGCCTGCCCCTGCAGGGCGCATCTGGCATTGTAGTGTTTGTTGCCTTTTCCTCCTCTGGTGTGACACAGGCCCATGGGTAGTGGGGCACGTGTGGCTGTGACCCTCCAAAGAGGCTGTTTGCTTTGCTGGGGCCTTGGGGACAAGCAGCTGATCCAGCAGCAGCAGTTCTTGGCTTCTGGGGATGTTTTACTTTGAACAGAGGATCTGTGGGTACTGATTGGTCACCGTAGGGGCCCAGCCCTGCTATCTGATGGGCGATCCACATACCCAGAGTTTTTTTTCCTACCAGGGATTTCATGATCCAATATAATATCAGCCATGATTCAGAAGTGGTGCAGGTAGAACCCCCAGTTTGTCACAGCTAGGTGGACTGAGAGGCTGCAAACAGGAGACGGGGCAACTGCTGCAGGAGTCTTTTGTGGTTTGGTCTCTAAGCTGGTCCGTTTTATCCCAGCGTTTGGACGGCTTTGTACCAGTGCATTGGGTTTTTTCGGCAGAGATCCAGGCCAGGTGGGGACATGTGTCAGGAGGTTGGAGGGGGAGCTCATTGTGGAGGTGTGTGGTTAGGGATATTTACTGTGATGAGCGTTTGTGGGGCTGAAATATGGTATCTGGCCCCACCCCGGGAAGCCTGTTTGCACTCTGTGGCCACCTGATGGCTGGGTAATGCTTGGCTGAGCAGGGTCACGCTCTTCCCACCATTGGGACACCGAGGACTGCAACTTAATCAGGCAATCTGGCTGGTCCGGCACTTTGGCTGCCAGCAGTGCTGCAGGTCCATTGGCCCAGCTTGTTGGGACCAGCCCCAGCCTTAACCATCAGCATAACACAGTGCACACTGGGAATATCTCCTGACCTCTGGACTCCTAAATCCCACCTTCCTCCACCCTCCTGGAGGCCTGGCCTCTGCTTAAGTGTCTTCTCTAGAATCCGCTAGCTTCAGCCCTGGCCTGGCATGCCCATCTATTGTCCCTTTGACGCCACCTCTTGGGCACTGTAGCATGACCTCCTGGAAAGGGTGGGTGGGTTGGTTGGTTTGCACTGGGGGATGCACTGGGATGGGGAGGCTGGGTGGAGCCTGCTGCTGTGGTGTGACTTTGTTCCCTGGTTTCCTAAGAGCTGGCAGCACTGGTCCCACAGATGAGATGGTCCAGAGCCATGGTGCAAGGCAAGTTCGTGTCCCACTGCTATGAAAGGGCTCACGTTCCAGTGACTTTGCATAGGTATTGTCACAGTGGACTAGCTCTCTAGGGTAATTGCAGTGTGTTGGCTCTTCACTATCCCGTCCACACACGGGAAGGGTCAAAAATCAGGCGCTGGAATCCATGGCGAAGGTAGAGGTGGCGTGGATGATTGTTATGGCCAAGACTCACAGAGAACATCTCCCTCCCCCCGCACCCCCGTTGAGAGACTCCTGTGGTTTCCCTCCTGTCCTGTGCAGGGGATTTCCATGAGCAGGAGGGATCTGGGGAAGAGAGGGAGACTTCTTGACAAGTGACGTCTCCACCTAGACTTTCTGCCCCACGCCTGTGGATCGTGAACTCCATCCTGAGCATGGCAGTGCAGGCCACTCTGGTGTCTGCTTCAGCCCTGCCAGAAACGCCCTGGCTCCTTCACGACTGCCCCCTTCGCAGTGTGACTTCTGCTGGAGCCCCAAGCTCAGGCTGGGCTCCGGCCCAGCAGGAGGCCAGACATGCCGGTCCTAGCATGTGGGGCTGCAGGGGGGAAGAGCTGTGGAAGGAGGGCTGGAAGTCTGGGTTGGCTGTGGGGAGAAGGTCTTCTAACTCCAGGCCCCCAAGCCTGGCCCACTAGCAGCCATCCCAGGGGATGGAGCCCTCAGACAGTCAGACCCTAGCAGGGCCTTGTGCTTTCATTGGAAGGCCCTTTTTCCCAAGCCCAGAAATGGGGCAGATGCTGCTTCCTGGCCTCTGCTGCAAACCTTCCTCGCTGTAATCAGATGAAACTCTCCCAGGTCCCCTGCTCTGCCCCTCGCTGTTGCTAGAACAGTGGCTGACTCTGTATCTGGGTGCAGTGTCTGCTGTCCTGGCAGGTTCACAGCTTGCATGTTGGCTCGGGTGTGCATTGAAAATAGTTCACTAGGTAACTAGGTTAAGCAGAGGCTCATCCACCCACCCGCTTATATAATGCTGGGCGGGCCCCGGGTGAGTGTCTTGGAAGGTCAGGGTGTGCTGCATCCCTGGCTGCCTGGTTGGCAGGAGGTGGGGGGACAGCAGAGGCTGGGTTGAGCCTGAAGGGCGGAGAGGGGAGTAAGGGAATGTGAAGTGATGCACTAAGGCCAGCCATAGGTAAGTGGGCAGTGGAGACCATCTGTCATTAGTCTTGCTCCCTAGTGAATTAGTCCTGCTGTGTCAAGCAATGGAACTGGCTGCCAATTGATCAGAGAAAACAAGCAGTCAGCATCCATGTGACAGCCCCTCACCTGCGATCAGTGAGCATGCTGCAGCACCTGGCCCCTCTTGATGGCTGGGACTGTATGGACATGCTGCTCGGGCTGAAATGCCGGCAGCCACATGATGAGTCTGATCTTGACCCATGAGGGCCCCGAGAAAGAAAGCACAGGACAGGGCATGCACAGACCAAAGAACAATATGCTTTCTCTTGGGGGAGGCTGGGAAACAGAGGGTCTCCAACCTTTGCTAAACAATATCTTGGACAAGTCTCATGCCACTGTCCCCTCTGAATGCTAGCCAGGCACAGAGCTGCTTAGTAGTTAAACTCCAAGGGAATCAAGCCACTGCCTTCACGCTTCCAGTCACTGTTGCAGAGACTCCCATGATCTGTCACCCCCCGGGTGATGGTGTACCTGCTGTACTGTGGCTTGTTCTGTAGACCTTTGCCAGAGCATTCCTGTGCCATCAGGCGGTGCGCAAGTGGCTGGCTGCAAAGCCAAAGAGAGCGCTACAGAGCCAGGTTACTGAGCTGTGTTTGCCAAGGGGAAAGTGTCAAGCTCTTGGATCTTAAAAGAGAGGGAATGTGTGGGCCCTGAGGAACGAATCACTTCCATTAGCAAGGGGAGTGAAAAATATCTGTGAATGACCCACTCTTCCCCTCTGCCTCCCAAGGCATCACTAGATTTCCCTGGTTGGAGGACCCCCCCCCCAAAAAAAAAAAAAAAAGCCAACAAGTGAGTTTGGACTGAAAAGTTACAAGCAACTGAGAAGGCAGGTTTGGAATGGAAACATCCCCGAATCCTCTGGTGTCTAGAACCTCTGTGAATGTGAGCATGGGAGCCCAGACACCTCTCTGTGCTTCAGCATCTGCATTGGTAACAAGGGGTGCTTATACTTTATTGTTGGGAAAGGGCTTGGAGATCCTTGGCTGAAGGCCAGCTCATGGGGAAGGCTTGTGACTTAAACCACTGGGTCCAGGGGTGTGTGTGTTGGGGTGGGGGGGTCAGGGCTGTAGCTCTGCTTTCTGCCCTCTTGGGCTTGGGGTGCTGTGGGTGCCCGGCATTAGGTACCATGGGCATGGGGAAGGCCTTGCGCCAATCTTCCTGTAATGGCTTAGCTAGTCCTTGCCCTTTGTGCCAGGTGCTGTACCCCCACAGTCAGCTGAACCCGAGCTCCCAGTGCATTGCTGTGGCCAAAAGGAGCTAATGTGATCCTGGGTTACAGAAGCAGCAGAATGTGGAGTTGGAGCAGAGCGGTTCTTTTCCCTCTGTAGCTGGCACTGGTGCAACCACTGCTGGAATCCTGTGTCCGGGTCTGGGGCTCTCAATTCAGGGAGGATGTTGATAAATTGGCAAGGGGGGTGGAGAAGAGCCAGGAGACTGACTCAGGGTTTAGAAAACCTGCCTTCTAGTGAGAGACTCCAGGAGTTCCATCTATTTAGCTTAATGCAGAGACTGGATCCCAGTCTATCAGCATCCTAAGTCAGTGTCCCAGCACAGTCCATTTTGCCTGTTGGTCCTCTGACATCCAGACAGTGGGTGTTTTCACTGACTGGGAGCTGCGAGGGCCCAGTGTCTCAGAAAATTTGCTCCCAGGAGCCTTGCATCAGGCTCCTGAAACCAGCAGCCTCTCTGGAACACGTAACCAACCTGCCGCTTCTACACACTCGCTCCAGGCCAGGAGGATAAGTGGGGATTTATACACTGCAGTGGCTCCGGATATATGGCTGGGGAAGCAGCTAATGTCAGAACGACTGGAGATCAGCTCCCGTGCAGCCCGTGCCAGGCCGCTCAGTGCTTCATGCCCTGGTGGGGAGGGATCCCTTAGGGGGTGGGTGGGTGGCTGGAGTCCCCCAGTCGGAGAGGCTGTGATTCCAGCCCAGTTTCCAGCATGGCCCAGCCAGCCTGCGGCGGGGGGCCTTAACTTGCACCAGCAGAATCACAGGGCCTCGGGCAACTGGGGAGAGAAACTTCCCTGGGGCTGCTCAGCTGGAGCCTCTCATGGCCATGGCCCTTCCTGGACTAGGAGCAGTAGGAGTAGATCATGAGTTTGCGTGTGTCCTGGTGTGTGTGCCTGGGGAGGGTCTCACATGCATGTGCACGTGCCCTGGAGGAGGAGGAGTGTGTGCACGCCCGTGTGTGTAACAAGACCCTGCCCCACTGGGGCACTGCCATGGGGTGGTGGAGGTGAAAGGTCCTGGGGCCAGCACACACATTCTTTTCCATGACAAAGGAGCCTCTGATGGCAGAGCCAGTCCCTTTGACTGGGAGGTACCCCCTCCCTATGGGGGTGGGGTTGGGCTAACAGCTCCCATTGCATGAGGGGTCTGCCCGGCAGGCCCTGAGGGGATTGGGCCCATCTCTCCTTGCTGCTCCTAGGCGTGGGGTGGGGGAATCGGGGCCTACCCCTCCATAGTTTGTTCCTACCTGGAGGGAATGGGGGGTAGACCTGGGAATGGAATTGGGAGTAAAATTCCAAGCTGCATCCAGGTGACCCTGACTCCCATCCCTTGGGGTGGGGAGCATCCTGCCCCGGAGGGCAGGGTTGTGCCACCTAAGATAGCGCCTTAAATACCCAGTGGGGACCTCTGACCCTGAAGTCTGACCCCATCGCTTTCCAGGCCACCATCTGGGGTGGGATGGGGAGGGTCCCTCTGGCAGAGACCTTCGTGTCAAAGGGGCTGGGACAGCGAGTGCACACATTTTTTTTCCTCCCTACCCCTCCCAGCTCAAGGGGACCTGGCTGCGATGTGACTGCACCTCAGATCTTGCCTTGTCACTTAAGGATCCTGAAGGACGGGGGTGTGCCCTCACTGCTGGAGGGTGATTGGAAACAACAGGTGGGCTCTGCAGAGGAGGAGGCTCTGGCGGGGAGAGCCGGGCGAGTGGCTGGGGACCACGCATGGAGCCGGCCCATTGTTTTGTTCCCTGACTGCAGTATCTCAGGCCCCTGGGAATCTGGGTCAGAGCAGATCAGATACCCTGCGCTGGGGGAGGGACAGCCGAGTGCTGGCTCAGCTGCTCTGGATCTGAGCCACTGTGTGGCTGGCTGGGTGTCACAGTCGCGCTGGTGCTCAGCACCTCCCACCAGGAGCGGAGACCAGAGGAAACTGAAAGTGTCTGCATCTGGCCTACAGCAGAAACCCAGCCATCAGCCTGGAATTACCCCAGCCCCACTGGGGCAGGCCTGGGGGAGGGAGAGACTCTTCTTAGCTCCATGGGGACCAGCATCACCAGTACTCGGTGCCCTGCCCCTGTGTGTGAGGGTGACCAGGAACCCTGTAGCGAGTTAGGGGAGTAGGGTCCCCGGGCAGGAGGCTACATGCCCCTGCCAGCCAACCAGCTGCAGTGGGGTCATGGGCCCTGGAATGACTATACCTGTGGCTTCTGTTTCCTGCCCATCTGGGTGCAGCTCCGCTCGCTGCCCTGGTGCTACCAGCCCATATGCAGCCCGCTCCCTGCGGTGGAAGGCTGCCCCCTGGCCTTGCCCCCTGCCCTGCTGATTTCTCTGCCTGTTGCCCCTTCCCTGTCCCATCCTGCTTCTGCATCTGACTGTTCAATGTTAGCGGAGCCATAGAGAGCTGCCGGGTGCTGCCAAGGGGCCACAATGGGGGCCAGTGCCAGAGTAGCATGGAGCACAGAGAGAGCAGACGTTACCTTCCCCAGCCTTATTCTCAGCCCCTTGGCCAGCTGGCACCAGGCCCCCAACCCAGCCTGAGCCCCTAGGCTTGGGTTCTGTGCTTCCTGATCTCCTGCGGCCCTCGCAGGGACCCCAGCAGGGCGTCCTGTCCTATGAGGATGGAGCCTGCCCAGCACTGGATGTACACGTGTGTGTGTGGGGGGGGGGTGGGGGGGCGGGGAGAGTCCCATGGTCCTGGAAAGTGAACGCTGGGCCGGGGGAGCCCCTAATACCAGCCACTGCCCCAGGCTGAGAGCAGAGCAAGTCACTGCAGAGCCCCCACCCTGGGGGGGGGAGGGGCAGTGTGGAAAGTCCCTGTGATTTCCCCTTCCCCTACCTAGGGGTGTGTGAGTGCCCCACAGGGGAGTGGGGTGGGGATCCAACCAGGCAGGGAGTGGTGAGTGGGTGGCTGGTAGGCTCATTCCTGGCATTCTCTGTAATGATTAGCATGATCTTCCCCCCGCCCCGCCCCTCCATGGGGGCAACACAGGCTCCTGAAAAGCTGCTGTGTGTGTGGGTGTGAGTGACTCCATGTCCCAGCCACCCCACCCCATCTCCAGGAGCTCCCAGAGACTCTTGGGCTCCCCCTGGTGCCCTCCCCCCAACTCTAATTCAAAGAGATCAGCTTTGTTATTTACAGGATAAGGGGGAGAGATACTGGAGTGTTTGTGTGTCACTGGGAGAGCATGAGACAGCATGTGTGTGTATCAGAGACAGTGTGTGCAAGCCATGTGTGATTGTTTCTAGGCTGTAAATGGCTGATTTTTATTCTGAACTCCAGCCTCATCCCTCCAGGAATGCCCTCCACCCATTCTCCCGGGGCCTGGCTGGCCTGGGGTCAGAACCCAGAGGATGGGTGGCAGGGGGCCTTTCCCAACCCATTTGTTAGTCCAGGTCCCGTCCCAGTGGATAAAGAGCGAAGGCCTGCCCCAGGAGTGGGACCTAGGCGCCTAAGCAGCTGAGAGGCCGGAGGTTGGTGCCTCCCTCTGCTTGGGCTACCCAGCCAAGAATCATCTGTTGGGGTCAGGCACCTCAGCCAGGCCAGCTGCCCTGGCTGGGCTGTGCCCTGGCAGCCCAGCCTCTCTCTGTCCCTCCTCCAGCTCAATGTCTCTCTTACGCCTCCCCCCACATTCGTTCCCTGTGCAGTGCTGGGATGCCCTGCCTCACCTGTGTCTGGCCCTCCTGCTGTGGGGACTGGCAGTTCTCCGGCCTGCTCAGAGTTCCCCTATGGGATTGGGCCCCACTAGGGTGATAGGGCCCCCCATTTGTGAGAATACTGCTGCAGAGTGAACCCCGAGGGTGTGAAGGCTAAGACAGCCTGGCAGATGCCAACTGGATCAATGTGTTGCAAGGTTCCGACGTGCTGGGCCAGAGAAGGACCTAGAGAGCTGGAGACAGCAGTGGAGTTCACTTAGCCCCTTGTGTTCTCAGCACACATGGTACTGCCCCATCAGCTTCCATTTACTGGCAGCTTCTGCAGGATTCCAGGACCCTCTGGCCCCAGAGACTGGCTGATTTCTCCAGGGGAGGTGGGGTATGGTGGCGGAAGCAGACTACTCTGCCTGTATCTGCCTAGCGTCCAGGGCTCTCCAGCCAGCTCCTGTGACCAGCACTAAATCCAGCCATGCAACTCTCTAGCCATCCCCATTTGACCTGTGTATGCCCCTTCCTCCTGCAGAGTGTTGGAAGGGGAGGTGCTACCCCACCCACCCTGCACTCTGGGCCCATCCGGTTCCAACCCGGGCTTGGCCGAGTCCTTGGCCCTGGAGCGGCTTCCCCATAGCTCTGTGCTCCTGTGGCGTATCAGGGTTGGATCTGCTGCCTTTAGTTGCCTCTGGCTCCTGTGAGCACTTGCACAACCTCTAGGAGAGCCAGCTGGACACCTGCCTTGGCAGTAGAAGTGGATAATGAGGTCCAGGATCAGGGCTGGCATTGCAGTGTGTGTGGTGGGGGCTGCAGGGTTTTTGGTGGAGGACACAGGAGGGGGTGTTCTCTGCTAGCCAGGCCCAACATTTGGCCCAGGAGTGGGATTAATGCCCGGCCCTCTGCAGGGAGGCGGACAATAGCCACAGCGCAGTGTGTTGCACCCACTCTGTTCCTCATGAAGTGCCCTGTGCATGGTACCCTGGCCAAGGGGCTTTGATGCCAGGCCCTGGAGGAGTTTGCAGGTGGTAAGGGGATGGCATGGCTGGGCACACAGCACTCGTGGCGTTGCCATGGTCAGCAGAGCCACACTCTCTACCTGTGATTAAACCCAGGGAGCCCAGGCACCGCTGCCATGTCTCAATGCTGGACCTATGCCCATGTCCTCGCTTCCCTGTTTGAGGAGGTCCCACTGCTGTGATGGGGCAGGAACCCAGCCCCCCAGAGTCCCCTGCTTTGCTGTTGGTGCTGTCCCCCCCGCACAGTGTGGGTCCTGCTTCTGCTGGAGCTGCCGCTGGGCAGCACAAGTGTCTGCCCCTTGGGCCAGCATGCTGCCCCTCTTTCACCAAGTGGTGGGGCTCAGGGAGGGCAGTGCCATTGGACACTGTTGTTGCCAGGGCCTGCACCTCCATGTTAAACACAAGGGCAGCTGCTATCTGCACTTCATGCCAAAGAGCTGCAGCTCTTGGGTTCCTGGCAGGCTGCCAGCTGGGCTCTGCTGGGCAGGGCTGGGGTGCGTCTCCCCTTTCCAGGATCAGGTTACCTTCCCTGCCTGGCTGCACACAAAGGCCTCACGGCTGCTTCTTGGCTGAGAGCTCAGTGCACAGAGTGACTTGCATGGATCCGTCCCTTGGCACCAGGCTGCCCAGCAGAAAGAGTTGCTGGAGAGGGACACGGGTGGGGAGCAGAGAGGTGGCAAGTCCTAGGCACCAGGTGGGGATGCTGCATCCTTTTCATGGGGAGCTCCCCAATGCGCAAGGCTCAATGCTGCCTCAGTGCTCCCAGTTCAAAATCCCCTTGCTCTAGCATCTCCGGAGACAGCCCTGCAGCTTTCAGGAGGGGGGCAGGAGCGCTGCTGTGGGGAGAGATTCAAGTTACCCCAGACCTGACCTCTCCCAGCAGGGGGTGCTGTAGGGAGCAGGGCGGGAGCACTAGTGTGGGGAGCTCATGACTACTCCAGCCCTGGCCTCTCCCAGCAGGGAGTGCTGTGGAAAGCAAGGCAGGAACTCCGGAGTACTCACCTCTCCCAGGAGCCAGCGGTTCTGCTATTCAGCCTTAATGTCACCCCATTCCTGCTGGTCCCACCCTTGTGCCCTCCTCTTACCATTTCCCCCCGCCCCCCCTTTTGTAGATCAGCCATTGACTAGCTGTGCGGGTGATCTGACTCTCCTGTGGGCTGCAGGCACCTCTCCGTTGCCACTGTGATGCCACACTCCAGAGGGGACTCTCTCCTAGTGAGGCGGGGGGGATTCCCTAGCAGAAGGGGCCATGGGACTGTGCCTGGCACAGTTTGCTGGGTGACACTCCCACCCCTCCCCCTACGCTGAGCAGGAACTGCAGACACCAAGGCACATCCGGGAGTGCCCCCCTTCCCCTCCCCCACTGCCCCAGGAAGTGGCAGTTGCATTTCCAGGTGCCTGGGCCCCCAGTGCTGATGATCTCTCCCACCCGGGACAGCCTGGCCCTGAGGGGCAGGGAGGGCTGTGCCCATTGGGCCCCTGCTCCTTACCTTGTGCTCTGAGTCCTAGAATCTGTGCCTGGTGGGGGAGGG
Organism: Gopherus flavomarginatus; assembly: GCF_025201925.1. NCBI lineage: Eukaryota > Metazoa > Chordata > Testudines > Testudinidae > Gopherus > Gopherus flavomarginatus. Next base: position 150,531,459 of record NC_066618.1, on the reverse strand, counting down.
GGAGGCACCTTCTCCTCCCCACCCACCCACCCTGCAGGCCTCGGAGCATGCAGCATCCCAGGCCCTGGAACCTCCCCGAAACAGTACCTCTGCCCCAAAACCAGCTACAGAGGGGGCCTGCTGGAAAGAGTGTGGGAGTGCAGGGAGCTCCTGGCTACTCCAGCTGTGGCCTCTTCCAGCAGGGGGTGCTGTGGGGAGCGGGGCATGAGTTCCTGGCTACTCCAGCCCCAGCCTCTCCCAGCAGGGGGTGCTGTGGGGAGTGGGTTGGGAGCTCCTGGCTACTCCAGCTGTGGCCTCCCCCAGCAGGGGGCGCTGTGGGGAGCAGGGCAGTTGGCTGTGGGGGGGAGCTCCCAGTCCCGGCTGCTCCCAGCAGGAGGAATAAATTAGTAGTCCCAGTTAGAAATCACTAAACCCTGTGAGCTTGGCCATGACCCCACATGCACGGAGGCCTGTGCGTGCAGATCCCGGGGATCCCCGCTTCAGCAGGGTGGGGAGGGAAGCTTCAGGATTAAAGCCCACACTGGGGCGACACGCCAGAGCGGGTTTCATCAGCAACTGCTAACATGGAGCGGCTGAGCCGGATGCCTGCAGCATGAGGCCCCTAGCTCCAGGCCGGCACTGCTTCCCTTGAGCCTAGTGGCTCAGTGCACCTCAGGATCTGCAGTCTCTGTCCTGCTCTTCAGTGGCCTCTGCGGGCAAGGTGCCAGTGGCTCTGGGGGTGCCAGGGCACCTACCCCACTTCTCCCCATGCATCCCCACCACTGGGTGGGTTTGCTGACAGCTCCACAGAGGACTGCAGCAGGGTGGTTCCGTGTGCTTTGGCCTCCAGCAGCTTTGCTGTTTCCCAGGACTGGCCTCGTACAGGAGCAGAGAGGGCCTCAGGCCTGCTGCAGAGGGAAGGGTTTAAGGCTGCAAAGCTCGCCTCTGCCCCAGGTGCAGGGAGGAGGCCCCATGCCCTACTGCTGATTCACAGGTCGGCCCCCCCTGCCCTCTCCTGCGGTGCCTCCTGGGCTATAATCTCTGGGAAGGAACAGGCTGTTTCCTTGTTCCAGGAACATGTTCTGTAAGAAGCACAGAGGGCACAGATGTGCGCTGCAGGGGAGCTATGCGCAGGCAGATGGTCAGCGCCAGGCAGCACAGGGCAGGTCCACCTGGAGGGGCCTGCAGCACGTCTTGTGCTCCGGCCCCTCGCCTCCCCGCCCCCCCCAGCCAGCTACCGGGGCCCAGCACTTACCCCCCACCCCCTAATCCTGTAGTGCACCTGCAGGGGCCCTGGCAGGCTCAGGACAGGGCCCTTCCCCAACCCAGCTCCCCAGGAGGAGCTGCACGGAGAATCCAGATAATTGTGCCCTAGGGAAGAGTGGTCCTTCCCTCCAGGTGGGGGCTGGGGAAGGAGCCTCATCTCCCCCAGCCACCCTGCTTCAAGACCATGGATTAGCTCTTCATCCCTGGGATGGGGAGGGGACGGGATTGGATTCTTTCTGCTATTTGCTACAAGCCCGTGCGTTAGCCTTTTGTAAAACTGGCATCCCTGCCCGGCGGCTAATAGGGGGCTTGGGTGCAAGGACCTTGCGCCATGCCTCAGTTTTCCTGGTGAGCATGTACATACAGAGCTATCCTCCTCCCCAGATGTTGCTGGGCAGGGAGGCATTTTCCCCTTGACTCTGCTCTCCAGAATCCTCCCTGGGCCGGTGCTGATGACGTCCCTTTCTTGCCAAGCATTGGCCTGGAGTTGGAGTTTGAGAGACCACCAGCTGCTACCCATGCTGGAGAGAAGCTGGTTTAAACTTGTCCACTGCAGAACATTGGTTTCAACTGGGAGCAGCTCCTGAAGGACAGTGCATTTTACCCCCCCACACACACACACACACACCCCACCATGGGAATGCGGTGCCCGTGCCACGGTCAAAGCTGCAGGATGTGCCATGGCCCTGTTCCAGGTGCTGGCAGCCAAGCGGGAGTAGGGCCAAGGCAATCGTGGCTGTCCCTGCAGAGCTCTGCCTTGCCATGGCACAGGCCAGCTGTGGGAGTAATGAGAGGGAGAGACACTGGGCCGTGCCCCAGAGTGCAGGAGGGGCCAGCTGCTGATGGATGGCACCCAGGTCTGAAACAGCACTGGTGCCCCATGGGAAGGGGTAAGACTCATCAGCACCCGAATGAGGCTCAGCATGCCCCGTGCATGGGCTCCCTCCTGGCTCCTGCTCCCATCAGGCCAACCAGAGTCTGATAGCTACAGTGTCCCAAGTTCTACCAGCAGGCTCTGGTGCCCCTGTGTGCCAGGGAGCTGGGGCAGGGCTCGGCACAGGTGCAGGTCAGATGGGGCAGGCACAGCAATAGAAAAGTGATGAGGGCAGAGTCAGGGCCGGCTCTGGGTTTTTTGCCGCCCCAAGCAACAAAAAAAATTCAGCTACTCCCTACCCCAGCCCTGGGCTCTCACCCCTACACACACCAGTGCCCTCCCACACTGCACCCCCTGCCACCCCAGCGCTGGGCTCTCCCTCCTAACCTACCCCACCCGCACCCCATGCTGCCCCAACCGTCGGCTCTTCCCCCCCCCCCCAACCTGCACCCCCTGCCACCCCACCCCAGCCCTGGGCTCACCGCCACCAGTGATGACTCCGCCTGCTCCCCCCTTGCCTCCAGCCAGTCTGGCGCTGGCAGGGTCAGGATAAGCAGCGGGGCTCCTAGGCTGTGCCTGAGCCCAGAGTCCCTCCAGCCAGGCCTCCTGCCTCCAGGACCGGCTGGGACCCGGGAGGGCAGAGCTGGGGGACTGCCCTGGCAGGGGGCTGAGGAGCTGGGGCAGGGCAGCCCTAGAAGGAGCGGAGCGCCAGAGAGTGGGACAAGGGCCCCACATGGCAGTGCCCCGCTCTCTATGGCCCCACTGCTGTTGCTGCTTCTGGCTGCCCTGCTGCAGTCCCTGGGCAGCTCGGGCCACTTTGCTCAGCCCCGGCTATGGTGCTGGGGAGTGGACACCCTGCGGCACCTACAAGCAGCTCCCCCCAGCCCGAGTGTCCCCCACTCAGAGCCTGCCTGGCCCAGCCACAAGGTGCGGGCGCTGCTCCCCCGTGGCATGAACTGCACCCCCATGCATGATGCGCTGCTGCCAGGGCCGGCTCTAGGCTTTTGCCAACCAAAGCGTCAAAAAAAAAAAAGTGTCTGGAATGCTGCCCCTGAAAATGTGTCGCCCCAAGCACATGCTTGGTTTGCTGGTGCCTAGAGCCGGTCCTGGGCAGTGTGTCGCCTTGGCATGTAGGCAGGGAGGCAGAGAGCCCCCCCAGGGCTCCATGCCAAGGCCCCAGGCTTTGGGCATCATGCTGTGGCCTACCCCCACAGAGCCGGTCGCAGGCCATGGGGCCTTGCCAATGACTCGGCCCCATGGAAGGGTTAGTCACTGCCCCCGCTAGAGCTGCCAGCTGCCCCTTTCCCCAGGCTGAGCAGGGAGGCAAGGGCCTGGCTGCAAGCGGGGTGGGAACCCCACGACCTGGATGCCCCCAGTGCCCCTTCTGCATTGTAGCCTGTTATGCCCCGCTGTGGCTTGGTGTGGGGCTGGGGCTGGGGCTGGGCTTGGGCCTGCCATGTCCCTGCAGTACCAGGAGAGCTGCCTGACCCCCTGCCCTCCCCCTGCTTCACTCAACCCTCCACTGTCCCAGGCCAAAGCCATGTCTGGGCAGGGGAGCCCCTGCACAGACACTCTCTGAGGCCCAGGCAAAGGAGAGGAGCTGGGGGAGCCAAGCAGACTACACCCCTGCCACAAAGCACACCCTGCACCTTCCCTCATCCCCTCTACTGTGTCCAAGCCCCTCCCAGGCTTAGCTGTGGTACCGGAGTGGCTCTGATCACCCCTGCAGTGCTCAAGTCACCTTGCAGGGCTCTCTATGCAAGCTTAGTGCTGATCCCCATCACCTGATCTACTCCCCAGCAAATGGACCTCCCGGGGGTAAGATCCCCCAGCTCTCTGCAGCTGGCACTCTGGCACATTGGGGCCACCTCTGGGATGGTGCCATGCACAGCAACATGATGCCAGGCAGGAACCTCTTCCTCCCCTCAGCGAGGAGGTTTGGACCAGACAGCAGGTTTAGTGCCCACCCTCTTGCAAAAAGCGCTGGTGAGTCCTCCTCCTCCGCACAGTGGGTAGGACCCTCAGTGTCACCACTCCTCCTGGCTGCAGAGCCATCCCTGACTCGGAGAGGAGAGTGCCGCACACGGAGGCACCTGTGCTACCGCCATAGTGTTTGCCAGCTCTAGTGCTGTTTAACTTGTTTGACCTGCTCCAAAAACCTTTGCTTGTCCTTAGATTAACCCAGGACATGATTAGCCTGTGGAACTCACGGCTGTCGGATAGCACTGAGGGCAAGAGTAATGATTGACAGAAGAGACTTGACCTTGTATCTGGATAATGTGGCCGGGCAGAGGATGGTGCTGCTGTGTGGAACTGGGGTATTGCCACTTACTAGCCCTCCCAGCCCCCATCTTCCTGCTGGCTGTATAAAGCAGCTGGGCCCAGTCACCTGGTATCTCCAGCTGCCTTGACTTCCCAGCCCCATAACCTTTTCTTATCTGCTCCTTGTGACCCAGAGGGGCACCATGCACTCCCCTGGCACTGATACACACCTGCCTGCTAGGGGGCATGAGGCAGCTGCTGATCAGGGTCAGGAAGGGATGTTCCCCATGGACAGCTTATTTCAGAAGGTCCCATCAGGGGATTTCTTGCCTCCACAATCCCAGCCAGGGATGAAGCAGCTCCAGGCTGAGTGCTTATTTGTGTCATGTTGCCCCTTGTACCTCAGTCCTTTGTTCTGTCCTACTCCCTCCTGCCCCGTGTCTGGCATGCCCAATTCTGCTATGGGCACCGGCTGAGGAGTGCGATTCCAGTGTTTATATCACACAGACTGGTTCTGTTTGGAGTTTCTGTGGAAGGCCCACAACTGGGCTAGCAGGGGCTGCAGGCCAGGATTGAGGGGCCCTGGCAGAGCTGTGGCCAGGAAAACCCAGGTCTGGGGTTGCATGGGGCTGTGGGTCGGGGTTGAGTGGCATCAGCAGCTCTGAGGCAGCAGGCAGAGAAATCATTTGTCAACTCCAAGAGCAACCCCCCTCCCCATTTTACCTCCCACGGAACGAACACGTGGCTGGAGACTCCTTCCCAGAGCATTGACAGTGGCACAGGCTAGATCAACAGGGTGGCTACTTGGGGCAGAAACTCGTGGCCTTGCCCTGCAGCCTGGCAGCTGGATGGGTGCTGGAGTGGCAGGGTGACCTGGGGAGCTGGTAGGTGGAGCAGAGTGTGGCCATTCCTGGCATGTTCCTTGATGCTGTGTATTGCTTCTCCTCCCTCTCCCCTTTAAATGCAGCCTCCTCCACTAGCCCTTGGCAGGGTCCCCTTCCGGGGGCTGTTGCTGCTGTCCACAGCTGGGGGGCCTAGCAGCCCCTCTCTCCCCATTTGTGGCAGGATCTGTCTCATGCCTGCCCTCCTAGGTCTCCATACCTGGTCAGCTTGTTGGGGACTCCAGGGTAGACCTTCCATTGCATTACAAGGTCATTTACAAGTGGGAATGGAGTCCTTGCCTGCCTGTCATGACTCCATAAGAGGCAGGATCAGGCCCTGAGTCGTTTGCTTCTCCACTCGGCTCCTGCCTTGTCTCTGGCACTGGCACTGTGAGAGCCTTCTCCTCTGCAACACTGGTGCTCGGAGCAGCCCCCTTTCGCCCCCACCCCCGGGCACAGGGCTGGAACACTCAGCTGGCCGGCTGGTCCCTGAAGGGCAAGTAGGACAGAGAGAAGGGATTGTGTGTTGGGGGTTCAGAGGGAGGCATTGGAGGGGGCTGTTGTATCTGAGCCATCACAGAGGCACTGGTGATCTCTCACACACACACACACTCTCTCTCTGTGCAATGTGGCAGAATGCCCCTCCCCACTCCACATGGGGCAACTTGGGCTGGCATCTGCTCTGCTGGTGTGCAACCTGCTCACTCAGCCAGGCTACAGGAGATGCGGGGGATCCCTCTGGACGCACGGCCTCCCCCCAACCAGCTATTTTCATGAGTGTGATAATTTTATAGTGCTATGGGGGAGGCAATGGGAGAAGAGTGGGGATGGCAAGCTGGCCTTCATCCTGAGGGATAGGACGGTCTTTGTGCGGCATGCAGTGAGGTGCCCTGCATTGTCTTTGCACCCCTGGGAGGTCATCAAGTGCCTCTCCGACACTTAGAGAGAGGATCGCCCTGCAGCGGCTCCCCATGGTCTCTAACACACAGTCATGTGGTCCTTCTCTCTGCCCTGCTGCAGAGGCCGTGCCAGTGCTCTGTGAAGTAGCGAATATCTGGTGTTCCTAGGAAGACTAGGAAGTCTGTGTCCGGTTTGGAGAGGGCCTGCGGGATCCGTGCTAACACTGCAACCCTTATTCATCCATTAACAAGGCTAATCATGCAGCTTACATATTCCACAACGAATCGATCAAGAGTCAGGACATGCCCAAATCAGAGTGAACAGTTTAACCAAGTGCCTGTGTCTGTGTTCTCCATCAACTGTGCCCCTGTAGGTGCTTGCATTTTGACACAACTTTCAACTGTAGGGTCTCATAACCCAGGATAACATTGTGTCTTTCATTTCTGCAGCTACACTTGTATCCAAGAGAATGTGGGCATGACGGTATAATGCAAATGACCCAAGGAGGCAGAGTTAAGGAGATATGTGGTCGGCCTGAACTTTTGCTGTTCTTGACTTGAATGCATATAACAGTGGAATGTAGTTTTGCATTTAATTTCCTAGTTGTTTAAAGATAAATAAGTGGGGGAAAAGAAAATCTCATGTCAGTAGTGATCTCTGAACATTCTTAACATTTAAAACCACACCTCTGTTTTTTTTTTTCAAACTTGGCTTCATTTTTAGATCTTGCTGAGATCTGCCAAACAAGCCAAGTCTGAAGGAAACCATTGGAATTAGTTCTTTTGTTTGTCTTCTAAACTTTTTATTAAGGCAAAGTTACAATAAAACATTGCCATACTATATCATACATTACTTTTTACTTATTCAGGATCAGATTAATAATCAAAGAACCTAGCTAAAGAACCTGGCTTGCTGGCTGGGGAGCCCTCCTCCTTTGAGTACACTAAAAAAAGATGACCACGTTCTAAATAACTATCTTCTTTTCAATGTCTCTTGCATGTGAAAGCTTTTCCGTGACAAGGCCAGTTCATATTTTACTATACCACAATTCCATAGGAAGAAAAATCACATTTTTCCAATACAAAGTCTTGCTGATAACAATAAAAAAGAAATAAATTTGTCATTCTGTTTAAAAGGTAGATGCTTTGTGGGAACATTAAGTAAGAAGTCGAGGAGTCTCTGGGAAGCCGGCATTTTGTTATAAGATGAATCTCTGTAATAATTTCCTGCCAAAAACCATTTAATTCCTGTGCAAGTATGTTCCTTTTTCCCTTCAGCCCGTCCAACAGAACACTTCTCTTGTGGCAAAAATACGCCAGATCTTAACTGGATTAAAATGCCATCTGCACAGTCATTTCTAAAAACGTTCTTTGTGAGCTATGCAAATTGAAGGTGTGTAGCCCCTTTCCCATGCTCATCTTGAATTAGTTTGAAAGGCTAGAAGTCAGCAAAGTGGGTGCCAACACAGCAAGCATACTTACAACCTGCGTGAAAAGCATCTATATTCACCGAGTCTCCAAGGCCCAGATCCTCAAAGACAGGCACCTAAATATGGGTATCTTAGGGAATCGTAACTCAGACTTTTTGCCAAGGAACTGGTCTCGTGCAGATAAAGGGGGGGAAGAGAGCAGAGTTTGGGGGTCTGCAGACGCCCCCCTCAATAGCAGTCTGGATAGAACATGCCCTTGTGCAAGGAAGTGGATTTGTTTTGGTTTTTCAGTTTTGCTGAAAAACTGTTGAGAATTTTGATCTCTTAAAAAAAAAATCCAACTTCAGGTGATCTTGTGTGAGGAGCCAATGAAAATGGAGGGGGAGAGAGGGGAATCTGAAAACTGATTCTCAGCCTGAGTAATCAGATGAGACTGGATACCAGCTGCAGTGCTGCCTAACTCTTCTCCTCTTTGGCGCGGGCAAAATCCTGTTGTGTGGTGTTAGTGTGTTAACATGGGACAGGCGGAAGGGAGGGAGAGCTAGTGGTTAGAGCATGGGGGCTGGGAGCCAGGGCTCCTGGGTTCTGTCCCCAGCTCTGGGAGGGGAAAGGGGTCTAGTGGTTAAAGCGGGGGAGCCTGGACTCCTGGGTTCTGTGTCAGTCACCTCAGTCAAATCCCATCGCCTCTCTGTGCCTCAGTTTCCCTCACCTCCTAACTGGGATAATGAGCCTGGGGCTGTATTGGTTAATGTTTGCTTGGAGCTCCTTAGGGAGCACTAGAGTTGGGTAGAGATGTTGTGAGGTTTGCCCCACCCAGGTGGCTGCCTGGGGCTACAGCTCCCAGCCCGCCCCAAGGGTGCCATGGGGTGGAGGTGGCAGGAGTTTTCCTGCAGTGAAATCCCTTGTTTGTGAGCTCCCCTCTGCAGCCTCTCTTGGTGCTGGCTCCTGCAGGAAGAAGGCTATGCTGTTCCAGAGGGACTGTGGCTGGGAGGGGGTGGGCAGGTGTCCCAGCTGCTCCAGCTTGTCTCCATCACAGGACAGACCCCAGGGAGGAGCTTGCAGGGAGAGCCCCCTGGCTGGGGCCAGCCCACTGTAGCCAGAGCTAGAACTGGGTCTTGCTGTGCCCTCATGCTAGATTACCAGTCCTGGCCTGCCTGCCAGCCTTGGGGAAGAGAGTGCAGAGCCCAGCTGTAGGGGGTCACTCGGGAGGGAGGGGTCTGGCCTGGTGGGGCTTGCCATTGTGCAGAGATCCCTTAATCTGGTCTCTGCCTGGTCTGACCCTGACCCCCCATTGGCTGGTTGGCTCTGGGAAGCAGGGAGCTGGTTAAAGCCCCACCCCTATTAGCTCAGCCCGCATCACCAGTTGGGGGGGGGGAGGGGAAGAATGCTGGAGGGGGGTGGTTGGGATGGGAGAGACTTAACTAATGGATGTCTCTTGTTTGGGGGAAGGGCAGTGCAGAGCTGGGGTGGGGAATAGCAGGATATCCTGGGGGCCATGCCCTGGGGGCTGGGGTAAGGATTTATTTTACATCTGGCTGTCTGCCCCACTGGCTGGATTCCCCAGGCTGAAACTGAAAGCAGAATTTCAGAAGCTGATCCCTGTCCCATGGAACAGGGGCTGGGTGCAGTCCCTGGGAGGAGAACCCAACCTGGCTCTGCGCCCCTGGAGCGGGCTCTGGGTGTCCGGTGCTGGGACAGAACCCGACTTGGATCTGTGCCCCTGGAGTGGGCTCTGGGTGCCCAGTTCTGGGAAGGGAACGCGACCTGCATCTGTGCCCCTGGCCTGGTGCTAGGAACGCGGTGTTGAAGTGACTGTTGTGTTGTGGGCAGTCAGAGAGCTGAATTGAATTCCCTTCTCTTGGGGGGCGGGGAGGGGGGGAAGGTGGGCATCCCCCTTGCACCCAGGGCTTTGGAGGAGAGTCCTGGCACTTCTTTCCCCCTCCCCCCTGCCAGTGCATGGGTCCAATCAGGGTCTGCTGTTTGCTGGTCAAACCCCAGCCCGGCCCCTTGCTGAGCACTAGGGAAGAGGGTGCTGTGTTTGAGCAGTGCCAGGAACCACACTGCCCCAGCAGTGCTAGCTGGGATGGCAGTGCTGGGCCTATGGGATGCTGAGTGTGTATGGGTGAGGGGGCCACAAACAGACCTGTGTGCAGGACCGTCCAGAGGATTCAGGGTGCCTGGGGTCTTCGGCGGTGGGAATCCTTCTGTTCCGGGTCTCCGGGGCACTTCGGCGGCAGGTCCTGGAGCAAGTGAAGGACCTACTGCTGAATTGCTGCCGAAGACCCGGAGGGGAAGAAGCCCTTGCCACCGAAGACCTGGAGCGGAAGAAGCTCCGGGTCTTGGCAGAGGGTCCTTCACTCGCTCCGGGTGTGTTCGGCGGCACTGAAGGACCTGCCACTGAAGACCTGCCGAAAACTCTCGTGGGGACCCCTGAAAACTCTCTTGGGGGCCTGGGGCAAATTACCCCACTTGCCCGCCCCCCTCTGGGCGGCCCTGCCTGTGTGTGGGCCAAAACACCTCTCTCCTTCCCCCAGTGAGCAGGCTGGGCCTTGCAGTGAAGGAAAGAGCCTGATTATCTGAATGTACAGGAGACAGCAGAGTTAGGTGGGCTCATAATGCTGATATTAGGAAGGTTAGACATATGCTTTCCACGTCACTGGACTTTAGTCCAGTAACTACAGGGTTAATTTATAATGGCAGTGTGTGCATGTGACCTACTGTGTTTCTCTCTTTGGGTGATAAAAGGGGACACATTGTTGCAACTGATGTTCTAGCCTGCAGCTGTGCTTAGTCTGGAAGAAAAGCTCGGGGGAAGGGGAAATGGGGTCTGACACTGGACCAGAACGTGCTGTTTGCTCTTCGAAAAGGCTTTGAGAGGTTTTGTTTCTATGTTTTAATCCAAACGAGCCCTTGGATGTTCACAGTTTTCCAAAACATGCGCTGTCTGGGGCAGAAATTTTCCAGGCTTGGGGGGTTTTACTGAAGGAAATTGTTGTTTTTTTTAAGTTATTTTATTTTGGAAAATTTGAGCAAAAGCCCTTTGAGTCACTGGAGGTGGGGAAAATATCCAGCCGTATTCAGGGCAAAGTCGACTGAGTTTGACTCCAGGGCCTTCCTGGGGACTGTGGCCTTGGCTTGGGTTGGAGACCAAGTATTTTTGGTTTAGTGACTGAGGTACGAATGGTTGAAAATCACATGCTGAGCTTGAGCAGTAGATATTAAATCTCAAGGGCTGGGATCCTGCAAGCGGATCTGTGTGGACGAAGCCCTGGTGAGGCTCTGACCCTGCTCGTCTGGGTCTGTTTACAGGATCTGTGCACAGCTAGCGAAGATTGCCCTGGAGAGGCTGTGTGTCCTAGTGGATATAGCACTGGATAGGGACTCAAGAGGCTGGGTTCTATGGCCAGTTCTCCCACTAGCCTGCGAGATGCTTGGTGAAGCCACTTCCCTAAGTTTGGATTCCTCTCCCGGGGCTGCACCCAGGGAGGGAAGTGACTGTGTGAGGGGAAAGTGTGCCTCAGTTTCTCCCATTCTTTGCAAAGCAATGAAGAGTGCAGGTTAGAAGTGTTAACATTATTGTTGGTTGAAGGGACATCTGAAAGCAATGGATTTTTTTTTCCTCTTAAAAAACCTAGGAAATTCAACCCAAAGAACTTTGTTAGTGCAGCACTATATTCGTAGAGATCAGAGCAAAAAAATTGATGATTCCCTGTTCTGTTCATTCCCTCTGAAGCACCTGGCACTGGCCGCTGTCGGAAGACAGGATACTGGGCTAGATGGACCTTTGGTCTGACTCAGTCTGGCTGTTCTTATGTTCAGAACTTAAGACTCCCATGGCACTGCCACCTCTGCCCCGGGGCTCACACCTGAATTCTCTGTTCCTCTCGTTGGGATTAAATGTGCAGCATAACATAGGTGCTGAGCTGATGCTACTAGTGGGACCTTAAACTTGAGTACTTTCTATCTTACTCCAGTAACTGCACTGCAGTGATGCCTAGGAGTGCCAGTCAAAGACCAGGACCCCAGAGTGCCAGGTGTTGGACAAACCTAGAACAACAAGTCCCTGACCCAAAGAGCTGGGATTTTAGCTGGGCAGCCAGCACGTTGCAGCGGGGGGACGGCAGGTTGAACTTAATAAAAGTGAGGTCTTTGTTAAGGTGCCCGGTGGGTGTAGGCAGAGCTCAGAGGGGTGACTCGAAGCCTGGTGGGTGCTTGGAGTTGGAGATTGGGGACATCCTGTCAGGGACAGGGTTCAGCACTGTTCACTGGAGCTGGGTCATTAGTTAAGGACCAGCTGGCCAGGGGAAGGGGGCGGGGGGCTTAGTGCTGGAGATGTAACAATCCTTGCTGTAGTTTTCCTGTCACAAGCAGAGCACCTGTGAACACCCCTCCTCCAGCTCCTTCTCAGGCCTCCCCCCAGCCCTGCAGCTCATGGTGGGGGATGTGCAGCTGCCGCCCCCGCAGCCCCATTGCATCCTGCCCCTGTTCCTGCAGCTGAGCTCATGCACTCCCCTCCCCCATTGGGAGCATCAGCCAAGCAGCCCCCTTCCCCCTCCCTCCAGACAGGCCTCCTCTGTCTGCTCAGCCAGGCACCGCCCATATGGGGAGAGGATGCCCCTGCCCATAGCGGGTGGAGGGGCAGCAGGCAGACAGGTCCCTGCTGAGGCAGGATCCCAGGCTCCCCACGGGGATCAGGAGCCCCTAACTGGAGTGTGGGGTGCTCTGGCCACAGGCCTGTCTCCGACACACAAGGGAAGCGGGCGGTGGCAGGGAGCCAGGGTTTACTGTTTCCCCTGCTCTGGTGCTCCATGGCTGAGAGGTGGAGGCTGCCGGGCGGAGTGGGGGCTTCAGTTATTGTCCCAGCCTCAGGCCTGCTTCCCTTCCCCCACCAGCACCAGGCACAAAGGGGGAGGGCAGCCTTTGCCCCACCTTCCCACCCCCCTGCTCCAGAGTGCCGAGCCGGATTCCCGCGCTGCTGGCGCCCTGCCAGGAGGCCTTGGCTCCACTGTGTGTTTGCAAACAGGATCCAGGAGCTGGTCTGGGCTGTTCCAGCCAGAGACGCTTTCCTTCCTCACTGTGCGTGGGATGGCATGCTGCTGCATGTGGGGACGTTGGGCACAGGACATTTAAGGGCGCCCCACAGCCAGTGCTCCTGCCCTGCTCCCCGCAGTGACCCCTGCTAGGGGAGACCAGCGATGGAGTAGCCAGGAGCTCAACCCACAGCCAGCACTGCTGCCTTGCCCCCAACAAAGCCCCCTGCTGGGAGAGGGCATTTCCTAAAGAGATCTTCTCCCCCTGCCTGCTGTGCCCGGGGCGTAGTGGCCCGAGCCAGGCGGTGGGTGCTGTGGGTTTGCTCTGGTTGAGTCATGCCACCGGCTGCGAGCTGTGGGCCAGGGAGAGTTAACCCAGCAGAACTAGGCCAGCCCTCCAGCCCGCACATGCCAGGACCTTGTTTTGCCAGATCTGGGCAGGACGCCAAGTTCCTGCTGGCTGCGCTGTGAAGCTAACGTAGTTGGTGCTGCCGAGCCAGTGTGACCACTTCCCCTCAGGAGAGCCCCCACTCGTCATTGGGGGGGCAAGAGAGGAGTTCTGGGGGCCCAGTACAAGGGGATGGGTGAGACCAAGGGGCCGGCCTAAGGCGGTTGAACTGAGTTGAAGAGTTCACCTTATCTGACCCGACCAAAGGTCTGGGACGCAAACACTGTGCAAGGCGCCAGGGTCCGCCCCTGCCCGGCCTTGGGAAGTGAGGGGGAGGCTGTGGGGTGTCAGGGATGGACTGGGAGGAGGGCGGGTGCGGCCTGGGACTCAGGACTCCAGGGTGCTATTCCCGGCTGAGCTCCAGCCTCCCTGGGTGACAGCTCCCTCCCCACGGCCCTGTGCCACCTAGTGATAAAGATACCGTCCTTGCCTGATCATGCTCATGAGATGCCATGGGGCTGCGTGGGAGCCTCCATTGATATAGAGAGGGGGTGCAGTGGGGCGGAGAAACATGGCCAGTGGGAGGGCGCTTCAGCAGGCAGAGCAGACGTGAGAGACAGAGCAGGTGGGCGAGCGCATCGGCTCTGTGCCTAGCCTTGCCCTGCTCTCTCCCCAGCACTGGCTGAGTCACAGCCCCTGCCATCATGGCCCAGTGTCCAGTACTGCCCTGTGGGTCTCCTAGGGGCAGCATGGGGCCACCCCATGGACCCCCAAGGAGGTGGCACAGCATTAGCACCTTGGGGAAAGGGTTACTCAGGCCAAGACGGGCAAAGTCCTGGCACCTCAGCCACTGGCAGAGGGGCATCACTGTATGTCAGGGAATGTGGGGTGCAGAGGGGTTGGGGGCTGTGTGAGCAATTGTGAGGGGACAGGTTGTGGCAGTGGGCAGATTGTGCAGCGGTGGACGTGTTTGCGGTGTCCATGAGGGTTGTGTGTCTGCAGGTGTCTGTAGGATTGCATCTGCGTGGGCTGCATGCACAGAGGACATTTATTTGTGGACAGGGCTCATGTGTGCAAGGCCCAGTGTGTGTGCTTGGAGGGGGTTGGGGGTGTGGGATGGGGGGTGCTTTATGTGATGGGTTGTCTGCAGGGGGCTGGGGAGAGAGATATGAGGGATTGATGAATTAAAAGCATGCATGTCACTGAATTGGAAATGACCCCTTGACCCCTGCGCTTGCCTCCATGCCCACCCCGAGCCCTGGGATGAGTGCCCTCCCGGAGCCAGGTCTGGGTGCTCTGGCAGGGCCTGATTCCCTCTGGGAGCGGTGGGGGTCTGCCAAGTTTTGCCCTTGGTTCCAAGCAACTGCTTGTTTCTGAACCCACCACCTGCTCTAGGTACTCATTGGCCCTTGGCCTGTGCAGGGATACCGGCTGTGCGGCCGTTTTTCCATTAAACGTTTTTGTGTTGGTGAAAATGGATCAGTGTCACCGACTCTTGCTCCAAGGGGCAGGGGGCTGGCAGGGGAGGATCCTCAGGTTTAGGGTGGCCTTTCTTGGGGCATGGGGAGAGGAAGGAGACAGAGAGAGCCCCAGGAGAGCAAAGTGCCCCCGTGGTTAGGGTACTCGGTGGAGAAGGGGGAGGCTGAGGATGACATATTGCCAGGTGGTTCAGGCATTCATGTTCCCTCCCTTCCCCTGCTGAGTTTGGAGGAGGGATTTGAATGTGAGTCTTCCCCACCACCACCACCACCACCAATGCTCTAATCCTGGCCTGCTGGGGAAGCAGAGGGCATGGTCTCTCTCCCTCTCTCTCTCTCCCTCCCTGTTTTCTCATTACAATGTTGAAAGGTCTCCATTGTGTTCTGACATGGAACGGGAATAATTTTCACAGGGAAAACCATCCCCAGTGCAGGTCTAGCGGGGAGCTCCCTGCTGCAGCCAGAGCTGCTGCCCCATTCCCTGCAGTGCCCCCTGCTGGAAGAGGTCTCCCCACACAGCGCTCCTGCCACTCTCCCCACAGCTGGCGCTGCTGGGAGAGGCCGGGGCTGCAGTAGCTGGGCACTCCCCCCACAGCTGGTGCTGCTGCCCTGCTCCCCGTAGTGCCCCCACTGGGGCTTGTGTAGCTGGAGCTCCCCCTGCAGTGCCCCATGCCAGAAGAGCCTGCCTAGAGAGCTAACACTCCATGTGGCTGCTGCTTCCTTGTAGTGTTAATGCCTTGGCGCTCTGTCCATCCCTCCCCAGTCCGGCTGGAGCCACTCAGCAGCCGTCGCTGTTCCCGAAGACCCAGCACGCAGCCCGCTCGCCTGCCTGCAGCCAATGAACTCCATGAACCCAATGAAACCATCCCTCCCGCCCACGCCGCATGGGTGAGTGTTTCTGTTCGTCAGTTCCGTATGTCCGTCCCTGGCACACCTTGGAATTTGGGGGTGGGCTTTCCAGGGAGATGTATGGGGAACTGGGGTCATCCCTCACCCCTTCTGCCGGCTGGGATGGGGGGAGCAACAGAGTTCTCCATGCACAGCTCCAGCATTACCCACCACGTGGCACCAGAGGACGAGGTGATGTGTCTTGTATCAGCTCTACACAAACATCGCTGATAAGCACCTTGTGTTGCCTCCTGCCCTGTCCCTGCTCCCCCACATAGACTCAGCGCCTCCTCCCCCGTCATGGATCCCCCCAACTTAGCACCTCCTGCTTGGCAACAGATACTGCGCCAGCTCTTCCCAACACTCATAGATAAACTTATAGACCATCATGATCATCTAGTCTGCCCTCCTGCACATGGCAGGCCACAGAACCTCATCCACCCACTCCTGTAACAGACCCCTCACCTCTGGCTGAGTGACTGAAGTCCCCAAATCTTGATTTAAAGGCCCCAAGTTACAGAGACTTCACCATTTCCACTAGTTTAAACCTGCAAGTGACCCAGGCCCCACGCTGCAGAGGAAGGCGAAACCCCCCCAGTGTCTCTGCCAATCTGACCTTGGGGAAAATTCCTTCCTGATCCCAAATCTGGCGATCAGTTCGACCCTGAGCATGTGAGCAGGACTCACCAGCCAGACACCTGGGAAAGAATTATCTGTAGTAACTCAGAGCCCTCCCCTATCTCTGGCCGTTGGGGGTATTTGCTGCTAGCAGTTGCAGATCGGCTCCATGCCTTTGTAGGCAGCCCCATCACACCATCCCCTCCTCAAACTTATCAAGCTCAGTCTTGAAGTCAGTTTGGTTTTTTGCCCCCACTCCTCCCCTTGGAAGACTGTTCCAGAACTTCACTCCTCTGATGCTTAGAAACCTTCACCTAATTTCAAGCCTTAACTTGTTTCTGGCCAGTTTATATCCATTGGTTCTTGTGTCCACATTGGTGTTTACCTTAAATAACGTCCCTTTCCCCCGCTCCTCCCCATCCACCGGAGCCCCCTCCTTGCCATGGATGCCTCCAGCCCTGGCCACGTGTGTCTGTCCAGTTGCACCACCGCCCCCACCAACCTCCCAGAGGGACTTTTAATGGCCTTGTTTTCTTTCTAGTGATGGTTCATTTGCATACGAGTCAGTTCCTTGGCAACAGAGCACCAATCAACCTGCAGGATCTCTCTCCGTGGTAACCACTGTGTGGGGCGTCAGCAACAACACGTCCCAGAGCCAGGTACCCGCGCCACCTCCCCAAGTCACGGGGACACAGTTGGGGGTCCCCTGGGCGTGGCAAGGGCAAGGTCTAGAGAGCTGCCCAGAGCTGTGGTGTTTTTGGGAGCACCTAAAACATTGCCAAGGGGAAAGACCTGTCCTGGGACCTGTACCCACCTCCTGCCCCTCTGCCAATCCCTTCTCCCCACCCCTTGTCCCTGCCACACCAGCCCTCCACATATGTTCCATCCCAGCTCCCTTCCTCCCTCCAACCCCAGCCCCACACACCACCCCCACTCCATCAACTCCCCACAAACACTGCCCCTTGCCAACTCTGTGCCCACACGTGTTCCTCCACCAGCCCCCCTCACCCCTCCACCCCCCTCTTTCCTTCCCCCACTCCAGGCATGCTGCTGGGGCTTGGGCTGCAGCCCCTTGGCTAAGGGGGTGTGGTGGGGGGCTCCCAGGGCTGGATGCTGCCTCTCTCACCCCCTCACACCACTTCCCTCGGGATCTGTCCTGTGCAGGTTTTTGGAAACCCCATGGGCCCTGGGGGAAACGCCTCTGGAAACCCCATGATGCCTGGCATGGCTGGCAGTGGCTCTGGAGTGAACTCGCCTCAGTTTATGGGACAGCAGCCTTTCCCGGAGGGGGCCACTGGCAAGGGCTACGTGCAGCAGGGGATGTACGGCCGTAGCACGTACCCCGGGGGACCGGGCTTCACCACTAGGTAAGTGGGGGGACTTGACATGGCTCGGATGGTGCAGTGCTCTCCTAAGCACAATGGCTTCTCAGGGTCATGGGCAGCCCTGGTGTGATGGGAGAATGGAGCTATTCTCTCTAATAAGCCCTCAAACACCCCATGCCCACACAAACTGCGGTGCTGTGCTCCCCCTCCTGGCCAGATAAGGAACCATCCTCATCCTCCCACCATCATTGATGGCACTGGGGAGCCCAGTCTTGGGATGGGATGGAGGCTCCTTCAGGGAGATGGAGTGGGGTGGGGGGGAAATGCCGTTATAGGCCTTCAATGGGGGGAGTCCCACAGCCCTTTGCAGGAACGGCCCTGTGACTTCCCCCCCTTTTTCTAGTTACGCAGGCAGCCCCAATGGCCCCGGCGGCATGGGCCTCCCTTCGCACACGGGCCGGCCCCCAGCTGACTTCACCCAGGCAGCTGCTGCAGCCGCTGTGGCCGCAGCAGCTGCCACGGCCACGGCCACAGCCACGGCCACAGTAGCCGCCCTGCAGGAGAAACAGAGTCAGGAGCTGAGCCAGTACGGAGCGGTAAGAGATGTGCTCCCTCGGCCGGCCAGCTGCTAGCAGGCTGGGGGCACTAGGCTGTCGTATTAAATGGGGGTGTCGGCGTAACTCTGGGGCCCAGCAGCGCCGGTGGTGGGTACGGGCTGGGGATGGTGCACAGGTGCCTCAGTCTCGACAGGAGCAGTGTTGGTGTTCTGGGGGCCTGGTGGTGCTAGGTTGTGCTAGGTGCCCCAGCGGAGAAGCAGGGTGTTGGGGTTGGTGGGAACCCCAGCACTAATAGATGTGTAGGAGGGGAGATGGGTGCTCTGGCAGTGGTAGGTATGTGTGGGGTGGGGTAGGTGATGTCCCTGGGGTGGGGTGTCAGTGATGGGAGTTGAGTGCTGGGTGCATGTGTGGGAGGGAGAGTGATGAGTGCTGAGTCTATGTAGGGGTTCAGTGATGGGGTTGGGGCATAGGGGGGTAAGTAATGGGTACATCAGGGATCAGTGATGGGGTTGGATGTTGGGGGGTCAGTGATGGGTGCATGGGGGGTCAGTGACGGGTTTCAGTTGGGGGGGTTCAGTGATGTGGTTATATGTGGGTGGGGTCAGTGATGGATGTATGGGGGGTCAGTGATGGGTGCGTGGGGGGGTCAGTGACAAGTTATGTGGGGGGGTCTGATGGGGTTGGGTGTGGTAGGTGCTGGGTGTATGTGGGAGGTCAGTGACAGGGTTGGAGGTACATGGGGGGTCAGTGATGGGGTTGGATGTGGGGGATCAGTGATGGATGCAAGGGGGTGTCGGTGATGGGGTCGGTGTGGAGGGATCAGAGAAGTGTGCGTGGGGGGTCAGTGATGGCATTGGCAGTGTGTATGGGTGTCAGTGATGGGGTTGGTTGTGGGGCTGTTCAGTGATGGGGTTGGTTGTGGGGGGGTTCAGTGATGGAGTGTGGGGGTGTCTGATGGGGTTGGTTGTGGGGGAGTTCAGTGATGGAGTGTGGGGGTGTCAGTGATGGGGTTGGTTGTGGGGGGGTTAAGTGATAGGGGTGTGGGGGTGTCAGTGATGGGGTTGGTTGTGGGGGAGTTCAGTGATGGGGTGTGGGGGTGTCAGTGATGGGGTTGGTTGTGGGGGGGTTCAGCGATGGGGTTGGTTGTGGGGGGGTTCAGTGATAGGTGCTGAGTGTATGTGGGGATTCCGTGATGGGGTTGGATGTGGTTGGGTCAGTGATGTGTGTGTGGTGGGGTCAGTGATGGGTTGGGTGTGTGGAGGTTCAATGATGGGTGCTGAGTGTAGAGAGAGTCAGTGATGGGTATATGTGGGGGGGTCAGTGATGTGGTTTGTTGTGGGGGTTCAGTGATGGGTGCATGCAAGGGTCAGTGATGGGTGCGTGGGGAGTCAGCGATGGGATTATATGTGGGTAGGGTCAGTGATGGGTGCAGGGGGTCAGTGACGAGTGTATGTGGGGGTCAGTGATGAGGTTGGGGTTGTTTGGGGGGTTCCGTAATGGGATGCATGACAGGGGCCAGTGATGGGGTTGGGTTTGGTGGGGTTCAGTAATGGATGCATGAGGGGTTCAGTGATGGGATTGGATGGGGGGTTCAGTGATGAGTGCATGGCTGGGATCAGTGATGGGTTCTGGATATGGAGGGGGTCAGTGTTGGGTGTGTGGTGTTACCCGAGGTTCTTTCAACCCAAAGCTCTTGGTAACTTTTACTCTGTATGAGGTGGTGTCAGGAAATAAATCAGTGACCGATAGATGGCTGGCACAAACAGGACAACACAAGGGTGCTTTCACTTAAAGCTAAACTTTACTTAGTCTCAAGCACTTACACATGTCCACAACAGGTTAGTAAAACACCCCCAACCCTTGATAATTACCAGAGCTGAGTGTGGCTCTCGAATGGCACAGCAGCAGCCTTCTGTCACCCAAATCTTCCGCCTGCCGGTGGGGACCACAAGATGTGTCCAGAGGGAGAGTCCCTGAAGAGTCCCTCCTGAGAAGTCCAGTTACCTCAAACTTTTTCCCCTTATTTATACAGTACTCATATAATGACATGTCACTTAAAGAAAACTTATTAAGCAAGCAGTTTCAAAGGTCAAGCAAAAGGTTTCCTTCTGATCATCCATTGAACAGTTGTGGTTTTTTCCAGAGTTTGCACGCCTTGAGGCCCTGAAAGACACATTCCTGAGGGCAAATATAGACAAGCTTCCTGTTTTTCTAAAATGCATATATGAGCAATTTCAACACAATTCTTATCAGAAAGGATGTGGGGTCAAGCTGCCCTTTCTGTGGCACCCAAAACCCCTTCCCCTCCTGCCTTGGTTATGTTATGGCTGCTGCATGGCCATTTTACAGCCTGCTGACTTGGCGGCTTTTAACAGTAAGCAATAGTGATCGTGCACTTTACTGAGTTTGCCAAAATCTCCCCTACAGTGGGGGGTCAGTGATGGGGTTATATGTGGGTGGTGTCAATGATGGGATTTGGTGTGGGTGGGTTCAGTGATGGGTGCTGGGAGTATAATGGGGGTTCTGTGATGGGATGCCTGTGTGGGGGCGGGGTTCAATGATGGGTGCTGAGTGTACGTGGGGATCAGTGATGGGGTTGGTGGTGTGTGTGTGGGGTTTAATATAGAGATATGCCTATCTGATAGAACTGGAAGGGAACTTGAAAGGTCATCAAGTCCAGCCCCCTGCCTTCACTAGCAGGACCAAGTACTGATTTTGCCCCAGATCCCTAAGTGATGGGTGTGTGTGTGTGGGGTCAGTGATGGGGTTGGATGTGGGGGTGTTCAGTGATGGGTGCATGTGGGAGGTCAGTGATGGGGTTGGGGTATGGGGGGGTTCAGTGCTGGGTGTATGTGGGGGGTCAGTGATGGGGTTGGATGTGGAGGGGCTCAGTGATGGGTGTATGTGGGAAGTCAGTGATGGGGTTGGAGGTGGGGGAGGTTCAGTGATGGGTGCTAGGTGTGGAGGGGGTCAGTGATGGATGTATGTGTGGGGGTGTCTGTGATGGGGTTGGGTGTGGTGGGGTTAGTGATGTGGCTGGATTGGGGGGGCCAGTGATTGGGTGCGGGGAGGTGTTTCAGAGATGGGTGCTGGATGTGCGGGGGTCAGTGATGGGTGTCGGGGGGTCAGTGATGGGGTTTGGTGCTGAACACCTCAGCAGTGCTGAGTGCTAGGGTGTGAACCAGGAATTGTTGCAGTGCCCCATATGCTTTGTTTCCTTTCCAAGTGGTTCTAATCTCTCTACTTATTTCTCCAGATGGGGGCCGGGCAGCCATTTAACAGCCAGTTCCTGCCTCACTCGGGCCCCCGTGGACCTGCTGTGCCAGCTGGGATGAACCCTGCCAGCATGGGGGGCGTGATGGGCCCTTCAGCAATGTCTCCCATGAGCATGAACCCCGCCAGGGCGCCTGGCATGACCCCCTTGTATGGAGGACAGAGGCTGCCCCAGCATGGGTACCCCGGGCCCCCACAGAGCCAGCAGATCCCCCGGCAGGGGGTCAAGAGGGCGTATTCCAGTGACGTGAGTACGAAGCAGGGATGAGGCTGACATGACCAGGGGCAGGGGATTTGTGTCCCATTGCAATTAAACAGCCCAGAGTGACCCCTCATGCTGGGACCCAGCTTGCCGCTGCCCAAGGAGGAGGTCCTGGGCCTGGGGAGGCTGGGAGCCCTGCAGCTCTGGAACCTCTTCTGTCCTCTCAGAAGAGACCTGATGCCCAGCTTTAACCCTGAGCTTGCCAAAAGTGATAAGCCGAGAGTTCACCGGGGCTAGAGGAAGGTAGCTACTGCAGGCCCCACAAACTCCAGCCCCCAGGGTAGAGGCACACAATGATGCTGGGGGAGGCAGCATTTTCAGCGAGGCTCCTGGCTCTCAGCTTCAAGCCTGACTGGGGCGACTCAGCTGGGTGAGGAGATTACTGGGCGTTGCTCTTCTGGAGTCTTGCTCAGCACTGCTGGGCAGTGAGCGATGCATCACCTCTGTGCTGGCCTCCACCCCAGAGGTGGCTGCATGGGGGGTTCCACTCTTTCTGGTTTCAGGGCTGTGATGCCATCTTCTCTCTCCCTCTCAGGGTTACCCTGGGCAGCAGTACATTCAGGGGGCCCAGTACCCCACCCAAGCTGCCCAGTATGCCCCCAGCGCACCCCAGCCATCTGCCCCGTCCCCCTCATACCCTGGCCACAGGATGCCCATGCAGCAAGGAATGGGCCAGTACCTCTCCGCCTCTGGCTCCGCTGGACCATACTACAAGGTATGTAACCGTCAGGGTAACGCTGCAGAGACTATATAGGGGGAGGGTGTTGGGGGGCATTGTACAGGGTAGGATAAGGCAGCCTCCACTGGGGGGAGCACATTGTCTTAAAGTTGCCCCTCACCCTCAATTGCTCCAGTGCCCCCTGCTCCAGGAGCTTCTGTGGAGTTAACCCTCTGTCTCCTGCAGCTGAACCCCATTGTAGAGAGGGCCCAATGGGGTTTTCTGGGGTCAGCCAGCAAGGCAGAATTGGGAAAATAACCCAGGAGTCCTGGTTCCCAGGCTCAAGCTTTAGCCCCAAGACCATCCTCTCCTGCACCCCATGACTCCTGCCTGTACCCCTGACCCATCTTGCTGCCTACACCCTGAGATGAGGCCCCCCCAGGATGGGGTGAGGAGGCCAGTCCATGATGGACAGTCTAGCGGGTCTGGGGTGGGCTGAAATCTGAGGACTGGGATGCTCCTCTAAAGTTGTGCCTTGGGGTCATCTTCTTCCCAGCCAACTGACCAGTTCAATGGGCAGAATGCCAGCTTCACCAGCTACAGCCAGGCCTCCATGAATGGGGTGAGTCACCACACCGAGGGCCAGCCCTGGCACCTCCCTGCTCTGGGACCTAAGGGGCAGCCAGGCCTGCTCTGCGCCCAGTATTGCCCCCTGTTCCTGTGTCCACTCTGCCTCCCCTGGTACTGCCTCATTACTGCACCTACTCTGCACCCCAACCCCAGTACTGCTTCCCAGTACTATGCCCGCTGTGCCCCCCGAGTCCTACCACCCTTGTATGGTGTCCTCTCTGCCCCTATGGTGCTACCTGCCAGTCCTGCATCCCCTTTGTCCCCCAGCATTGCCTTCCCAGTACTGTGTCCGCTCTGCTTTTCCCGGTGCTATACCTGCTCTGCCCGCCAGTACTGCACCTGCTTCCTGCCAGTCCTGTCCCCTGGCACTATGCCCACTGTGCCCCCCAGGTGCTACCACCCAATGCTGCCCCAGGGGCGTGCTTGTTGCAACCCCGAGTCCCCTGGCTCATCTGGCAGGTTGCTCATGGGCATGCCAAGTAAATTCTAGAGGCACCAGTAGCTCTCCCTGCGCTCCAGGGGTCTCCCAACCTCCCTCTTTCCTTGGCATCTCTGCCCAGAGGAGCAGGCCCCCTACTTCTACCTCCCTCCTGCTTCCCCCATATCTCCTGTTCCCCTCCTAGTCCCTAAGGGGACGCACCCCCTGTGCTAAAGGTTGGGTTCCCCCAAAGGCGGCCGGGTGGGGCTTGCTCTGAGGGCCACGCTGTGTTTGTCTCCCTGCAGCCTGGCCGGTCTATGCCTGGCTACCCCAGCTCCCCGCTGCCCGGGAACCCCACACCCCCCATGACGCCCGGAAGCACCATCCCGCCCTACATGTCCCCAGGGCAGGACGTCAAGTCTCCCTTCCTGACAGACATCAAGCCCAGCATCAGCTCTCTGCACCCGTCGCCTTCGGGTGAGTCCCATCTGCAGGTCTTTGGGATCCAGCCTGGGCGCCGAAGCAGAGGAGCGCCTTCACCACCAGCTGGGCCACCTGGGCCCATCACCCATGGGTGCTGCAGAGAGCGTGGGGATGGGGGGATGAATCCAGAGCAGGGGGAAAGGCAGCAGCTCCTGGGCTGAGACCCTGGCTGCTCCGCGGCCTCGCTAGACGTGGGCATGGCGGCTCCCGGCCCACAGGGCAAGGCGGAACAGCGCAGGGGTCTGTCCCTCTGAGCCGGGATGGAATTTAGGGGGCACGGCCCCTAAAGGGGGCAGATGGAACGTTGAGGGACTGGGGGTTCCATGGCAGTTGGGGAGGGGGAATCAGGTCAGGGGAGGAGCTAGCAGAGGGGGAGGGGTATCCGGGGCTCCACCCAAAGAGGGGAGGACAGGACGCTGCCCCCCGATCATGTTTGGGAGGGGAGGAAGGGGCAGGGGGCTCCAGGCCGGCCCCATGGCCTGGCGCCCCCTGCAGCTGGTGCCTGTGGTGCTGCGGGTGCGGTGCCTGCCGGTGCCCATGGCCCTGCACCGCTGGCCCACCCCCAGCCTGAGCCCCCCTGCCCCCACCGCAGGCAACCCGTGCGAGGAGCTGCGCCTGACCTTCCCTGTGCGGGACGGGGTGGTCCTGGAGCCCTTCCGCCTCCAGCACAACCTGGCCGTCAGCAACCACGTCTTCCAGCTCCGTGACTCTGTCTACAAGACGCTGATGCTGAGGTGAGGCCTCCCGCCGGGCTCCGCTCGCAGCCTCCCTCACCCCTAGCGCCGGCAGGGTCCCCCCATCCCACTGGGGTCATCGCAGTGCCGTAACAAGGGCGAGGCGAGGGAGGCACTTGCCTCAGGCATGCAAAGCGGAGGGGCGCAGCTCTACCGGCCCTTGCCTCGGGTGCAATAATTCCTTGTTACGGGTCTGGGTCATCGTCACACTGGCCTGGCCGCTCTCATGCCTGCTGGTGGAGATGCAGCCTGGCCCTCCTGGCTTTGCAGCAGCTTTGGCATCTCCCTAGGGGCAGGCCTCCCCACAGCTGCATCTGCTCCTTTTCCCACCCCCTAGTCCAACCATCACCCTCTGGTCCCTCCACCTCAAGGCACTGCCCTCTGGCCCCTTCGTAGGTAGGATCCTCACCGCTGAGTCACAGCCCCATCCCGTCTGCCTTCTCTCTAGCAATGGAGAGAACCTGGCCAATGCTCCCCCCTTGGCCCTGGAGCTACCCTGAGCCCCTGTTCCACAGGCTCCTAGCCTATCTCCCTCTACACCCCCCTCAGCCCGTCCAAAGAACTGGCTGGGGTCACTTAGCTAGCTTTCCTCCTGCCCAAGGCCTGACCTGGAGCTCCAGTTCAAATGCTACCACCACGAGGACCGACAGATGAACACTAACTGGCCGGCCTCAGTCCAGGTCAGCGTCAATGCTACGCCCCTGACTATCGAGCGGGGAGACAACAAGACTTCTCACAAGCCCCTCTACCTGAAGCAGGTGTGCCAGCCTGGGAGGAACACCATCCAGATAACGGTCACTGCCTGCTGCTGTGTAAGTGACCTGCATTCCTCTATCTGCCCAGATCCGAGTACATGCACAAACTGACAAGCTCGCAGACCCTGCCAGACGCATACAAGCCTATGTGTGTGTATATGTGTGCACACATGCTTGTTGTAAAGTTACATCACATCGTGGGTCCAGTCCTCATTTGGCACTGGTGCGATCGCTGCTAGAATCCTTTGTCCAGTTCTGGTGCCCACAATTCAGGAAGGGTGTTGATAAATTAGAGAGGGGGCAGAGAAGAGCCACAAATATGATTAAAGGATTAGAAAACCTGCCTTCTCGTGAGAGACTCATGGAGCTCAGTCTGTTTAGCTCAACAACAAAAAGGCTAACAGGTGACTTCATCACAGTCTTTCAGTACCTATGTGAGGAACAAATATTTAATAATGGGCTCCTCAGTCTAGCAGTGAAAGGTGTAACATGATCCACTGGCTAGAAGTTGAAGCTAGACAAATTCAGACTGGAAATAAGGTGTAAATTTTTACCAGTGAGAGTAATTAACTAATGGAACAATTTCCCAAGGCTCGTGGTAGATTCTCCATCACTGACATTTTTTAAATTAAGGTTGGATGTTTTGCTAATAGATCTGCTCTGGTCTACCGCCTGGTTCCATTTTGATTTTTCATCAAAGAAACAAATGCTGAATGTTTTCATTTGACAGTGCTGCTGCCACACCTCATGGGAGTTGTAGTTCATTTTCCTCTTATCCACATTCTACTCTAAGGGCCAGATTCCCGAGTCAGACTCGCTTTCCCATGATGCACCACAGCCAGGAACTCCCATGATACCATCACCTGCTTTCATCAGGAGGAGAAACTGAAGTCCAGCCCATAAAGAATGAGAGCATGAGGCACCTGAACTACAACTCCTATGAGGCACCCCAGCAGTATTGCCAAATTGAAATATTTTAGTTTTTTCATTTTTTTGATGAAAACCCAAGATTTTTCATGGGAATAAAAACCCATTTCCTGGCTACAGCCAGTCAGAGGTCAGACACCACACACCATCTCTGCCAGGCCAGGAGATGTGGGCATTGTCTCCCAAGGGCACCTATATCTCTCAGCATCCACATGCTCCAACCATCAGCATCCCAGAGGGGCACCCGTACCTTTGCCTATTGGAGACAGTGTGGTCTGCTGGTTAGAGCAGAGCAGTGAGATCCAGGAGTCCTGAGCTGGAGCCCTGGCGTTAGTAGGGAGGGTGGAGTAATGGTTAGAAATGGGGATGGGAGCTCACTCCTTACTTTTGTTCCTAGCTCTGGGAAGGAGTGTGGCCTAAGCGATGTGCATACTAAACTTACCTTCCAGACTTGCTTAGTTAACTCATGTTGAGCTCCACCATTTAAAGGCACCAGAGAAGGGCAAAAGATTATTAATGGTTGGGATGGTTCCCAATTGGTTCCTTACTCCCAGCATGCACCACCCCCCAACAGAAAATCTAGCCCTGACTAACCAAGTTCAGCTAGACCAGCAGCAGGGCAGCCCCATCGGGAGGAGATACAGCATATCCTGGGGTAGTGGATTGACCTCTGGGGCAGGTATTCCAGAAGTCACAGCCTGGACTCTGGGAGGGAGGGGATTTCTGTTTTCCCTGGAGCAGACTATGAGAGAGAACCTATATCCACAAAAAGCAGCAAAGAGTCCTGTGGCACCTTATAGACTAACAAACGTTTTGGAGCATGAGCTCGTGCTCCAAAATGTCTGTTAGTCTGTAAGGCGCCACAGGACTCTTTGCTGCGTTTACAGATCCAGACTAACACGGCTACCCCTCTGATACTTGACACCTATATTCACAGCTTATTGAACCAGAAGGGACCACTCAGATTATTTAGGCTGACCTCTGGCATAACACAGGCCATAGGACTGCCCTGAATTAATTCCTGTTTGAACTAGAGCAGATCTTTTAGCAGAACAGCCAATCGTAATTGAAACCTTGCCGGTGACGGAGAATGCATCCCAGCCCTTGGTCGGATGTTCCAATGGCATATTACAGTAAAAAACACAAAACCAAAAAAAACCCAACACCAAAAAAAACCCCACACTGCGTGTGAAAAGAACATTAAGGTTGCAAAGTCAAGTACTCAAAAGCTAGAAATTCCTCAATGTAGGTTGTCCGTGCACTTTGCTTATACCAGAGGGCAACCCCTTGTCACATTTTAACTTCTGCCCCAAAGCATGGGGGTGCTAGAGCTTCTCAGCGAAATGCTCGCAAGAGTTTTTTGACCATGGGCAAAACGAGATGTTTTCCCTAGTCTTGGTCTTGGAAACAGCTGAGCTCTTTTCTCTGAAACTTGCCCAGAAAATGCAGCCTGAAGCAGACTCTCGGTGTGGAAAAATTCAGCCTGAGCAGTTAACATTTGGAAAAGTTATAAATAGCTAAAAAAGTTGTCTTAAAATGGGAGGTGTCGAGCAACCTTAATCCTAGGTGGCACTACTGCTGCCACCCATAATGTCCCCCTGGAAGGGGCTTTGGGTTCAGCCTCTGGGTAGCTGGGAAAGCTCTGCTCAGCCTGTGGGAATCAGATGCAGGGTGGCCCTGACCACGTATACTGGACACAGTCTATAGCCATGTCATTAGGAGTGTGGGTGGCCATTTAAAAGGGCCAGGGACTCCAGACACACTAGAACGCTCAACGAGACAGTTCAGTGGAGCCTGTTGGCTGGGATTCTTATGCAGAGCCCTGGGGATCTACCGGTGCAATCGATAGATGTGGGGCCTGGGGGCACCGGAGGAGAGGCATGGCAACGCTGGTCTGATTTGTGCACACACACAAATGCTCACCCTCTCTCGGCCCAGCTAACCTCTCTCTCCTCCTCTTTGCAGTCTCACCTCTTTGTCCTGCAGCTGGTGCACCGGCCGTCCGTTCGGTCAGTGCTGCAAGGGTTAATAAAGAAGCGCCTGCTACCAGCTGAGCACTGCATCACCAAAAGTGAGTGCCCCCTGTTGGGCCGCAAGATGGCTCCTTTGACGTGTCATGAGCTTGGAGGCCTTAGCCCTGTGGGCAGTGCTCTTGGTGGAGCTGCTGTAGATGGGAGCTGGAAGGAGGAACTCCAAGCAGCACTGGGTTCTGTCTTTGTGGGCTTATAGTTAGAGAAAGGGACTGGGAGTCAGGACTCCTGGGTTCTCACCTTGGGCATGCCCCTGCCCTCCTCTGTGCCTCAGTTTCCCCATCTGTTAAATGGAGATAATGATACTGAGCTGGCACACAGTCAGTTAGTGACTAAGGAGCTTGGAGAGCCTCGGGGGAAAGGCAGCGAGGAGGGCAAGGCGTTAGTAATTAGGGCACCAGTCAGTGCTCTCCCTCCAAGCCCAGCTGGTGTGTTCCTAAGGGCTCTCCCCTCCTGCTGGCTCAGGTGCCCATCGCAGTGGGCTAGTGCAGTTCATACACGTGGGCATCTGACTCTTGACATTCCAATTCCTTGTGCCAGGGGTGACGTGCATGCCTTTGAGCCAGGGGGCACCCTAGTGGTGACCAGCACTTTCATCCCCCCAGCCTGAGTTGCCACCAGCTGACCCATAAGTGTGGCAAGGCCTGGTCCTAGCATTGCCTGTCAACTCTGCACAAGCCCCCTCACTCTAACTAGCCCCCTGCTGGTCTCCCCTCCCAGCCCTGCCATGTGAAGCAAGCCTCCCTAAGGGGTTGGAGTAGGGGGCTGTGCAGCTTCCTGGCAGGCTGGCTCCCCAGGCCTGGAACCTCTCTCCGTCTGAACCCAGCTCCCCAGGAAGTGACGGTGCTGTTCTCAGTGGCCTTTCCCTTTCAATACCTAGTAAAGCGAAACTTCAGCAGCGGGACGATCCCAGGGACTCCGGGTCCCAATGGGGAGGATGGCGTGGAGCAGACAGCTATCAAGGTGTCGTTGAAGTGTCCCATCACCTTCCGGAGAATCCAGCTCCCTGCCCGAGGGCATGACTGCAGGCACATACAGGTGAGACCCCCCCCCCAACCCCCACACTGGCTGTGCTCCCCGCCAGGCGTCTGGGCTCAGGCACATGCTGAGAGGTCCAGAAATAAAGAGCTGTGACTAGTGGAAAAGGGACAGAATGGCAGTGAGATTTCTCAGGCAGAAGAGTCTTTCCAGGGAAGGGGTGGGAGACTCCTCACTGGGGACATTGTAAGGCTAGGCTGCTAGCCCAGTGCCTGGGCTGTCTCTCTCCCTGCCACCTGGAGGTAGCACTTTGCTGCCTTCTTCCCCCCACCCCCAAGATGACTGCTTGTCTCACTTTCTCTCCCTGCTCAGTGCTTCGACTTGGAGTCCTACCTGCAGCTGAACTGCGAGAGGGGAACGTGGCGGTGTCCTGTTTGCAAGTGAGTGGTCGTGCTCTGTGAAGTGGGCAGCCCAGACTGACCCCCCCCACTCCCCACCCCCTCACACACTGGCTGAACTGCTGTCACGGGGCAGGGGAGAGCGGCACCAGTGTAGCAGAGTCTAGTGCTCAGAGCAGGTGGCCGAGAAGCTGGAGAACTGGATCCTACCCACAACTCTGTGACTGGGTGACCTGGGACTTGCCCTCACTGTGCTTCAGTTTCCCACCTTTGCACAGTGCTTTATGACCCACTCTCAGGACCCAGGGGGTTTGTGGGGGGGGAGGGGAGCAGCACTAGGTTCCTCTGGCTGTGGATGCTGTTTTGGATTTGAGTCCCCAGCTCCTACGAGGAGCTGAATGGTGTGACTGGGCTCCGTTCTCAGACTCCTCCCTTGTCTTGTCCTCAGTAAAACAGCCCTGCTGGAAGGACTAGAGGTGGATCAGTACATGCTGGGGATCCTGATCTACATTCAGAAGTAAGTGCCCTGCTTGAGTTCCCGCACTGTGCTGCACTGTTGTGTTTCCCTCTCGCCACCAGAGGGCAGATATGTGCCAGAGAGAGAGAGAGCTGGTGGAATTAGTGTCTGTCTGGGGGCACAACCTGCCCCCCAAAAGCCAGACTGATTATGGGATTTGCTCTGGAAAGCCCTGACCTGCCCCCTGCCCTCCCCCCTCCCCCCTGCCCCCAGGAGAGGGAAGATGGTGGAGGGGCTGAAGGGGGAATCCCCGTGTGCGGTGAGGGGACGTCGGGGCAGCACATGACTTGGGTGGGGTCCATAGGGGATCCTGGGGAATGGACAGCTCGGGGTGGGAGCACAAGGGATGGGAGAGCTGTGCCTTGGGGGACAGAGCACCTTGCAGTGCTCTCTAGAGAGCCCTGCTTAGTGGGAGGGGGGGGGAAATACGTTTTCCTGGGGGACCCCAGAACAAGATTGAGCTGAGTGCTGGGCTGTGCCTGTCCCCAGGGCCCAGTGCAGGGTTCAGGCAGTGGCTGGGTATGTCCAGCTAAAAGTCCCATCTTAGCAGCCTCAGCAGAGAGTGCTGGACACCCCTCCTCTTCCACTGCCAGAGGGGTCCCTCCAGCACAGCCTGGGGCAGACTGGGCGGAAGGCTGCACCTTGAGAGAAGGCTCCAGTCTCTGCAGCTCTTGAGCTGGCCCCTCTCCATGACTAACAGGACAGACCAGCACTAGAGGCCCTGCCTGCAGCCGCCCCTTGTACAGAGCCCCCTGCCGGCCCTGCTCCCACACCCCATCTTTCCATAGCCCTTGTCATGCCAGCCCTGCTCTGCTGACTCCTCTGCCCAGCTAAACCCAGGGACTTCAGGGAACAGGTCTGGCCCGCCCCCAGGAAGGGAGAGGCTGGCTCCAGAGCAAGGGCTAGCGCAGCTCCCAGCACAGGCGACAGGGGTCTCTGGAGGGCTTTGCCAGGATGCAGCCCCCCATGCTCCTTCCTCACCCCTCTTGGAAAGCTGCCACGCCCAGGGCTGCTGCAGCAATAGCCCGGTTGCCCCAGGCTGGCTGATGTCAGAGGCCCTGGCAGTCCCTGCAGGTGTGTGAGCTCTGCCCACCCTGACCTGCCCCTCTGTGCCCACCCAGCTCCGACTATGAGGAGATCACCATCGATCCCACATGCAGCTGGAAGCCAGTACCCATCAAGCCCGACATCCACATCAAGGAGGAGCAGGATGGCCCTGTGCTGAAGCGCTGCCGGACCATGAGCCCCACGCACATGGTGATGCCCAATGTCATGGAGATGATTGCTGCCCTGGGCCCCGGCTCCTCACCATTCACGCCCCTGCAGCCCCCGCCCACCAGCGGCAGTGCCAGTGACTACAGTAGCCAGAGTGAGTGACTGGGGTTGGGGGGCTGGGGGAGGACTGGGCCTCTGGGCTGGGAGGAAGGGGAGAGGGTCTCAGGTTAGGGAGGGGCAAGGAATGGGGCCTTCAGGTGGGAGAGCGGGCAAGGGGGCAAGGAATGGGGCCTTCAGGTGGGGGAGCAGGGAATGGGGCCTTGGGGTGCAGGGATGGGCTGGGCATCAGGAACAGGGGCCTCTGACCAGAGGGAAGGGACAAAGAAGGGGTCTCCACTGGCTTCCTTTTGGGGGAGCAGGCAGGGCAAGATGGCCAAGAGGACCCTGCTGCTGGATGAAGTACAGGGAGGTGCCTTGGAGCTGAGTGTGCCCAGCAGCTCATGATGGGATTCCCAGGGAACTGCCCATGGGTGTCCTTCCTCAGCGCGCCTCGCCCCACCCTGGCACACCTGGTTCTACTCTGACAGGGTTTCCTTTTGCAGGTTCCAGCTTCTCCGGCCCCGGCAGTTTCCCGGACTCGTTCCCTCCCACAAACCCCGGCACCCCAACATTAAACGAATTCACTCCAGGGCCTCCCCCCATCTCCTACCAATCGGACATTCCCAGCAGCCTCCTGACCCCTGAAAAGCCACCGGCTCCCTCCATCACCGGACAGGTCAGCTGGGCTTCCCTGGAGGGGGCAGGGGCTGTGGGTGTGGGAGAGGGGTGCTCTCCCTGTGGCTGGGATGACCCCACCCCGTCTGTGGGAACTGTTCCTCCCAGGCCCTTGAGCAGTGGAGCTGGCAGGACGCTGCACTTCCTCACTAGTGTTTGTGCCAGCTCACAGCTGGTTCACTGGATGTGCCTGGGCTGCTTGGCAGCATGTTGCCTTGCCCAATAGCATCCTGTCCTTTGATGGGTTGGTTTCTGAAGCGGGCATGGTTAATTGCCATCTGGTGTAGGAGAGCCAGAACCAGGGCACAATCTCCAGAAGTTGGTGAGTGAGAGAGCACGTCGCTTTGCCACAGCCCATACCCCACAGGGGGCAGTGTGGCAGGCTCTTCGGGAAGGTGGGAATGCAGAGGCACTATTCTGTCTGTTCACATCAGCTGTAAAATACCAGGCTCCATGAGTGCCATGGATGGTTGTGAGGGGAGGGTGGGACAGGGTGCATGGCAGTGGCATGTTTGTGGGGCTGTTAAAGGGGCAGGCGTGTATGCTGGGTGTCCGTATGGCC
Source organism: Gopherus flavomarginatus (assembly GCF_025201925.1). Lineage (NCBI taxonomy): Eukaryota > Metazoa > Chordata > Testudines > Testudinidae > Gopherus > Gopherus flavomarginatus. The sequence continues at coordinate 150,498,970 of NC_066618.1, read as the reverse complement.
CCGGGAGTAATGCTGGGGCCCTGCTTCAGGCCTGGCCACTCCACACCTCAGAGAATGGTTTCTCATCGCCAGATTTTCTTCCTCTCTCTCAGATGCCTCCATCTGGCAGGATGGATCCATCCCACAACCCTGTGCAGCAGGGGCTTCATAACCCCAGCCTCAGCGGCCAGTCGGGACAGCAGCTCCATCATCGGAACCCTCCCCCTCCGCAGTCCCGGCAGCCTATTGGGCAGGCGGGATCTGGGGGTCCAACGCATGCAGGGGATCTTGCCTTTAACCCTGGGCCTGGGATGGTGGGGCAGCCGGGCATGCCGGGAGCTGGGGAAGGGCCAGAGCCTTCCCTTGATGTAAGTAACCTGACTCCTCCTGAGTGTGCCCTGCCCAGCTCTGGGACTAGTGTGAGGGGCTGCACTGCCCCCGCACTGAGTCTTCTGTCTCTAAGCAGGGCAAAGGAAGCCTTGATGCACTGATCTGCACTAGTTGCAGGGACCTTCCAGACTGAGGCCCAGTTCTGTGATTAGCCAACAGTGCCTGGGCCCATTGCTGGCTGAGCCCACTGGCCCCCGGCTCCCATGCTCACTGGGGATGGGGTCTGAGAAACTTGTATGCCAAAAAGCCCAGCTCAGTGCCCCCTGCTATCGGAGTGAAAATCCCCACATGCTCAAGGCCTTTGCCCCAGGGCAGGAGGGCTGCAGGGACGTGTGCTCTTCAAAGTTCCCCCACGCCACTTAAGGCAAGTCAATTTCAGAGCCAGCAGTAGGTGAGGCGACGATGCAGCCAGCCTCATGGCTGACCCCCTTGGACTGCCCTAGCTCGATGGATCTGCCCCCACCTTGCAACAGGGCAGCTGGAGGTGTGAGACTCTGAACCACGCCCTCTGGGAGTGTAGTAGAGTGTCTTCGCCACACAGCCCCCGTGGAGGGTATGGTTTGTTCCCCACATGGTCTGGCTCCCACTGGCTTCCCCGAAGGATTCCTGGCTACAGGACTTACGGCCTCAGGCTGGGTAGGAGTAATCCCCACCGCCCTCTTGCCTGGGGCACAGATGGTCTTGGTGGGGAATGGGGCTTGATCCCCATCCCATCCCCCCGTCAGACTCTTCTGGGCAGTAGGTCAGGGGTTTGAGCTCCACTCGGCTGGTGCCCTGCGTTAGAGGGGCGGGGGCAGAGGAGGCATGCCCTTAGCCAGTGCTTCCTCATGCTGTTCCCTTTGTGCATCCCCTTCCTATGTCTGCTCAGAGACCCCCCGGGCATTGGCAAGGCTGCCACCCCAGGGGCACGGCACTGTCTCAGGCCTCCAGCCAGGGCTAATCCCACTCTGCCCAGCCAGCTGAACTCAGAACCATCTGCAGCGGCTGGAATTTCCTGTCGCCTTCCCCCGCCGAACAGGTGTTTCATTAGTGCACTCTCAGCAGCACTGTGGGGCTCCGCTCTTGGCTTCTGTCTGCCCTAGACGTGTCATTGTTCCAGAGATCTGTGCCCCAGCGGGGACCCGGTTCTCCCCAGCCCTGCAGCACCACATGCCACTGTTCACACATGCTCTGAGCTTACTATGAACCAGGAGCCCCCAGGGCTTGGGAGTCTCCCTTGCCCCTGGCCAGGGAGGGACTGCCAAAAACATCAGCTGCTGGATCTAGCTGTGGATCAAGTTGCCCCCTCTCTGCTGGGAGCTGGCATTGTTTTCCCAGGGGGCTGTGACTGGACATGGGGATTGTGGTGTTAGTGGGGAAGGTCCCAGCACTGGGGGAATATGCTGCCCCCACCCTCTGGCTCCTGATCTCCCTGCAGGAGAGTTTGCACCTGCTGGCTATTTTGGGGGCCGACATAAAAAGGTAACCTTTCCACATGGCTTCTGTGGGGCAGGGACTTGGAGGCTACAGCCCCCCTTTCCTATCCCATCCCACTCTGCTCCATGGGTGCTCAACTAGCAGTTACTCCTGCTGGGTTTTCAAAGCCAGGCCGAAGAAATCAATTGAACTGCCATGCCCAGAGCAAACTGGGCAACACTGGCTCACCACAGCTCTCTGGGCAGCCTTGGGCCCTCGCACCAGCTGTCGCCTGACATGCCAGGCTGAGTGAGATGGGGCCAAACGTCCCGTTCTGGGTAGTGTTTTATAGCCTGGGGAGCAGGTCAAGGTGTGACCCCAACAGAGGGCTCGGGGGGCAGCTCCCAAATTTTGGAGCCTAGTGGTGTGCCTGATCAGAAGCTGATCTCTCCATGTGGGAATGCAAGGGTGGAGAGGGGATAGCCTGGAGCTTGGCTTTATGGAGAGGGAAGGTCACCTGCAATAAGGGGTCTGTTCTAGAGCCGGGACTGGAGTCAGGGCTCCTGGGTGCTGCTTGCAGCAGGGAGAAGGCTGTGCACTGAGGGTTTGGTTCTGGGGGCTCAAGTCAGGGCTCCTGGGTTCTTTTGTAGCTGTGCCATTTACTTTCTCCCCTTGTCCAGAGCAGCGCCTTCGACTCTGGCTTTTCCTCAGGGGGCTGGGCGGGTTGTTACTGGCTACGTGCCACCTGTGTGACATTCTCTGGGTCCCAGCTGTCCTAGTAATTTTGTTCTGTTCCTTGCCCTTAGCTTCTTCCCGAACTGACAAACCCCGATGAGCTGCTCTCCTATCTGGGCCCACCAGATCTCCCCAACAACAGCAATGACGACCTGCTCTCCCTGTTTGAGAACAACTGAAGCCGTCCCTGGTAGAATGCAGTCACCAGGCCCAAAGGCCCTCCATGCCCTCGTCCTTGCCTCCGCCCTGAGGCACCTCCACACTCATCCATCCCACAGCTTCCCAGACACGTGCCTCTCCTCTGCACTGGGCAAGGACCAGGGCTGAGGCAGCCCAGGACTTTGGCCTGGACAATAACCCTCTTGTCTGAACTCTCAGAACCTGCCCCACAAAAGGGACCCTGGAGCAGCTGGCTCTGGGAGTCCTTCCCGCGCAACTGAGATGGCCCTCTCAGACCGTTCCTGGAGCCTCCGTGACACAGATGCACTCGGGCTATGCTAACGTGCCAGGTCACCAATATGCTGGGTGTACTGGCCCCATTGATTGACCCTGGAGGTGTCCTACAAGCCACAGCTGGAGAAGAACAAAGCAGAGCAACTTCTTGGAATGGGGCTGGTGGCACCCAGCCTCCTCCTGGCTTCCTCAGATGGCTCTAGGATGGTCAGCTCTGCCTGGGTGCATGGAGGTTCAGGATGGAGACTGGCACCTGTGTGTACATTGCTGCACAGCCTAAGGTCATTGGGGACACGTGCTGAAGGAAAGCAGAGAGCCATGGAGCCCAGTAAGAGATTCACTCCCAGGGCCTGGCGAAGCAGACACAGCATTGCCCTTGAAGGGCTCTAGAAGCCATCTCCACCCATCCCAGCTCCTAGATGGGCACAGCACCAAGTTGGCTTCAGTCCCCCACACCACCTCGCCCCAGTGCTCATGTGCTCTGGCTCCCTGCCATCTCTAGGAGTGTCTGAACATCACAGGAGCATGCTTGGAGATCCACCTCGGCTCCCTGCTCAGCGAGGTTGGGCCAATGATGAATTGCAGTGGAAGGGGGGTGGGAGGGCCTGGAAAGCCTCTTCCATTCCTTTCCCCGGGACTGCAGCAGCAGCAGCAAAGGAACCTCGCTCCGTCAGAAAGACCAGGCAGTTCCCTAAACACGCCCTGACAGATTGACTTCATCTGGTGATGGGTCATCTACAAGCACAACGATGTACATAGCTTAGAAACACTAAAGGAAACAAACCCAATATATTTAAAGGCAAGTGGGTCGCTCTGGTGTCTAGTTCTGGGGTCCCCCAGCCCCGGGGCAAGAGTCCTCTGTATAAATGTGCATATGCTCCCTAGTTTGTAATACAGACCATTCCATGTGGGACCACCCGCGCCACCAGAGACTGCTGCTTTAGCCAGAGCGGGACCCCTTCCCTCACATTCGAAATGTCTGTCCCACCCAAGCCAGGTCTGGCTGACGAGGATGGGAACACACCCAGCCGGCCCTGGAAATCAAAGCAAAGAGTCAGTCCCAAATGCTGTGGTTTTGGAACCTGCCGCCCCACCTCCACCCCCAGTCAGCGCCCCTCTCCAACCAAGGCTGAATTCAGTGTGGTGGAGAAGGGGTCCCAGAAATGGCCTGACAGGGGAAAACCAAACCATTGTCCCTGGCTGGATTTCTTAGGCCGGAGTCCTGTGTCTGAGTGCTGATGACTGTTTAGTTTTGTGTATCCTGTTTCATTATCGCTATAAAAGGATTTCTTTTTGGTGGGGCTCACTGAATCACCTATGTGCTGTTGGTCTGAAGTGGTGAACATGTATTACAAGATCAGGATGGGAGCAGGTCGAGGGATGAGAAGGCTGCAGACATCTCTGATCGGGAAGTGGCTTTAACATGGAACACCAGAGAGAGAGAAATAAGTGTAGAGGAGGGCAGGTTCCAAATCTCTCCCCTCACCCTGGCCCTCTGCTAAGAACATGCAGAGTCCAGTTTACACATAGCCCTGCTAGCAGATGCGAGAAATGTGGGCTAATTTAGTGCTGAAGCAGCCATGGGAGATGCTGAGTGGAACGGCATCCCAAGTTGTAGTGATCCTGATTGATTTGGGTCAAACCGAAATCTGGTGGGATGGGAAGTCAGTGCAGTGGGGCCAGTCCAGACTGGAGAACTGGATGGGGAGGAGATGGTTGCTGGGGTGTTACAGAGCAGTGATTTCTGCAGTGCCAATGAAGGACAACCTGACTCTGAAGGGTTTACCAGGGAAATTCCTTGAATATTTTTTGTCAATAACCAAATTTCTTGGTCCAGGTATTGCCAAGGTCCAGACTCCAGAGAAAATAATACAAAAATAAGTAAATAAGAAGATTTTGGGGTCCATTCAGAAGCATCTGGCGGTCCAGCTTTGGCCCTGTGGGCCGCCTAGTGGCTCCCCCTGGGCTAGAAGAAATGAAAGGCAGCAAAGCAACAGGTCAACTCCCCACCTGGGAGGGGAGTGGGAATGGAAAATCAGGGGAGTAGCTGTAAGGGAAGGTGACTTGGTATTGACAGGCTGGGACCTACCTGAGGAGATTTTGGAGCGCAGAGAGCTCTCCAACGCAGAAAGAGAGTCAGGGGCTGGAAGCTGAAGCTTTTAGACTGGGATTAAAAGGTGCCCGTTTTTAACAGTGGAGGGAAATTAACCACTGGACCAGTTTCCTAGGGATGTGGTGGATTCCCCATCACTTGGAGTCTTAAGGTGTGTCTTTCTAAAAGATACACTTAAGCTCAGAGTCATGGACTGGATGCAGGAATCCCTGGGGGAAGTTCTCGGGCCTATATTTTGCAGGAACTAGTTTAGATTATCATAATGGTCCTTTCTGCTCATAAGACCCCTGAATCTTCCACCCTCAAACCAACCCAAAACTGTTTGTGGGGGTTTTACCTGCCTGGTATTTGCTGAATACCAAATAAGTCTCATCTAAGCTACACCAAAGGTGACTTGCTATCCAAAGAGCAAAGAGATTGGTTGATGGGGGAGCCATCCCAATCTGTATCTTCCCAGGAAAGGATCTGACAGAAGGAAAAGAAAATACGAAGCCCCTGATTTCAGCAGAGCGAGGGATGTGGTCTCTGCCAGCAGCCGTACCAGGACAGTAAGACAGCAGGTTGGAATGAAGGAACCCAGTAAGTGCAGGAGGGCATATGAAAATCCAACAGTGGGGAAGGTGGCTGGGGAAAGCTGAAAGGCAGCAGTTTGGGAGCAACACATCCAGCCTCATCCAAGAAAGCAGGACATGTGGAGCAAGAGGCAGCCAATGCAGCTGCCCCAGGAGCTGCTCGGAAATCTGAGGTGGGCAAAAAGAAATAAAGGAGAGGTCACCAGAACAAAGCCCACAGGGGAGCGGTGATGGCACCAATGGGGGCACAGGAGTTAATGCTGCCAAGGGGTTTACCGAGAATGAGCTCAGAATCCTAAATCTACCAGCAAGAAAGAATCGTAGAATATCAGGGTTGGAAGGGAACTCAGGAGGTATCTAGTCCAACCCCCTGCTCAAAGCAGGACCAATCCCCAACTAAATCATCCCAGCCAGGGCTTTGTCAAGCCTGACCTTAAAAACCTCTCAAGAAGCGGATTCCCCCACCTCCCTAGGTAACCCATTCCAGTGCTTCACCACCTTCCTAGTGAAAAAGTTTTTCCTAATACCCAACCTAAACCTCCCCCACTGCAACTTGAGACCATTACTCCTTGTTTTTTCTCTTAATTGGCCTCTCAGAACTGGTAAGACAACTCCCACCTTTTCATGCTCTCTGTATGTGTATATATATATCTCCTCAATATATGTTCCATTCTATGCATCTGAAGAAGTGGGCTGTTGCCCACGAAAGCTTATGCTCAAATAAATTTGTTAGTCTCTAAGGTGCCAAAAGTACTCCTGTTCTTTTTGCGGATACAGACTAACACGGCTGCTACTCTGAAACTCCTTGTTCTGTCATCTGCTACCACTGAGAACAGTCTAGATCCATCCTCTTTCGAACCCCCTTTCAGGTAGTTGAAAGCATCTATCAAATCCCCCCCTTGTTCTTCTCTTCTGCAGACTAAACAATCCCAGTTCCCTCAGCCTCTCCTCATAAGTCATGTGCTCCAGCCCCCCAATCATTTTTGTTGCCCTCCTCTGGACTCTCCAATTTTTCCATTCCTTGTAGTGTGGGGCCCAAAACTGGACACAGTACTCCAGATGAGGCCTCAACAATGTTGACCAGAGGGGAATGATCACGTCCCTCCATCTGCTGACAGTGCCCCTACTTATACAGCCCAAAATGCCATTAGCCTTCTTAGCAACAAGGGCACACTGCTGACTCATATCCAGCTTCTCATCCACTGTAACCCTAGGTCCTTTTCTGCAGAACTGCTGCCTAGCCACTCGGTCCCTAGTCTGTAGCAGTGCATGGGATTCCTCCATCCTAAGTGCAGGACTCTGTAATTGTCCTTGTTGAACCTCATCAGATTTCTTTTGGCTCAATCCTCTAATTTGTCTAATTTGGCCCTCTGTATCCTATTCCTACCCTCCAACGTATCTACCACTCCTCCCAGTTTAGTGTCATCTGCGTACTTGCTGAGGGTGCAGTCCATGCCATCCTCCAGATCATTAATGAAGATATTGAACAAAACTGGCCCCAGGACCGACCCTTGGGGCACTCCGCTTGATACCAGCTGCCAACTGGACATGGAGCTACTGATCACCATCTGTTGAGCCTGATGATCTAGCTAGCTTTCTATCCACCTGATAGTCCATTTATCCAGCCCATACTTCTTTAACTTGCTGGCAAGAATACAGTGGGAGACCGTATCAAAAGCGTTGCTGAAGTTCAGGAATAATACATCCACTGCTTTCCCGTCATCCATAGAGCCAGTTATCTTATCATAGAAGACAGGTTAGTTAGATGTGGGGTGGGGTGGTCTCTATGAATAAGGGGATGAACCAGGACTGAAATGGCTGGAAATAGAGCTCTTGAGAGAAGCCATCCTCAGCGAGAAGCAATCCCTTTGAGCTCAGGCATTATGGAGGAGCCTCTGCTCCAGCACGGTAGATGTACCCACAGCCTACCCTGGGCCAGTGCCAGACAATGCTGTGGGGAATTAAAGGTGTTAGCAAACTGTTTTACTGACAGACAGTGCTGGAAGGGGTCCAAAAGCTGAAGCAAAGCAAACATGATTCCAGCCTTTACAAAGAGAAGAGGGAACAGGGAAGTAGCACACTCCCAGTCCGATATGCTGGGGTGGCTGAGGAGACGTACAAGCAGAGGGATTGCCAGGCTGAGCCGGCTAGCTCAGTATCCCAGCTCCTGCTCCCAGCAGCTGCTTGAGAGGAAGGTGGGAGAACCTATGTACTAGCAGATGACTACACCCCACACTGGAGTGTTCTCTTAAACCCAGCTAGAGACTGGTTTAAACCCTCAAGCAGAAGGGTAAGGATTTACTATTGTAACTGGAGATTCTTTTTCTTCATATAAACCTCCATATAAACATGCTCTGCAGCTTGCTAAAATCATTGAAAAGGCTTAGCCGTCACTGAGATGAGGACTGGTAGAGCAAGTGGCTATGGGTCAGGAATTAGGGCCACAGAGCTGGTGGGGGGCAGGACTGGTATAGCAAGGGGCTGTGGTTCAGGGTGAGGGGTGCTGTCACATGGGCCACAGTGCACCAGATCCTAACAATGCTGCCAGCTAGTAGAAGCAGTAAGTGTTCCCCACCTCTCCTGCGTGAGCCCTCCGGCCAGTCCCTCACCCTGGAGGATTGCAGGGTCCGGGCCCCCTGCAGGCAGGGCTGCTGCCACCCAGCACAAAATACACGTGCAGATCCAGCCATCGCCAGGGACCAGCTGGGAAGACACCTGGGATGTGTCCTGCAGAGAGCAGCCAAGTTGCTACCATAATGATCTTTGCAGGTATAACCTTCTCCTCCCCCCCCATGTGGCACTACCCACTTCTAGGAATGGGGGGGCTACAGAGTTAGGTGGGGTCACTCAGCTCAGGCAGGGTGGGGTAGGGCCATTCATGCTGGCACAACTAGCTGACCTCATGTCAAACTGGCCCAGGGTGACCCTTTTACATTTCAGCTGCCCCCAGCCCGGCCTTCTGCCCCACAAGCCTCTGGCTCCTGCACTGCTCCATGTGGGTGGGCACAAACCCCGCTGGCAGGGAGCCTCAAGCGGTTCCCCCACTTCCTCTGCGGGCTCTCCCCCGCCTCATGCTTCCCCCGTGCCCCCTTCTAATCAGCCCCGCCCCGCGGGCTTTCCCTGCCCCTCTTCTATCCAGTGACCCAGCCCCACCCACTTCCTCCGGCGGGCTCTCCCCACGCTAACCGCCCGGCCCAGGCCCCCGGGCTTCCCCCGCCCCCTCTACCCAGCCCCCCCGGGCTTCCCTCTGCCCAGCCCAGCTCCCCCCGCGGGGGTGGGGGGGCGCCTCCTCCGGCCACAGGCTGCGGTGACCATTGGCCGCCGCTGGGGCTTTACCCGGCAGCTGCCGGCGCGTTAGCGAGGCCGGGCCCAGCCCCGCCCCCAGGCCGGCGAGAGGCTGCTCAAGGGGGGAGGCCCCAGCACCAAGGTCCTGCCTGCCGGGCACCTCCCTGCTCCCCAGGGCAGCCTCAGTCTCCCCCACAACTAGACACCCACAGGGGACCCCCATCTCCCCGGGCTCCCCCTCCCTGCTGGACCCCCCCGGGACCCCTCCCTCCCAGGGCACACCCCCCCAAACACCCACAGGGCCCCCCCCATGGCTCCCTGACCCCTCCCTGTTGGGGACCCACTCCCAAAGCTCCCTCTTTCTACTGGGTACTCCCCGGGGACCTCCTCTGTGCCAGGTATCCCCTACCCCCTTCTCTGTCAGCCGCCCATCCCCGGGCTCCCTCTCCCAGCCCCCACCCCGAGGTGCCCTGTACCATTTATTTACACACACAGCCGGCTGTCCGGGGCATTCCTCTCCGCCCATGCACAGCAGGTGCCTGGGAGCCCACCCCGCCCAGCGCTGTGCTATTCCCCTGTGCTGCAGCGGGCTTGCATCCCCCTGCCCTGGCTGCTAGCATGCCAATCGCTCCCCCTCCTGACAGCCATGTGCCCTTTGCTGTTCCCCTGTGATCCCCTGCTCCCCCTCCACTCTGGCCCCACAGCCAGGGCAGCACAGAAGGGAGAGAGGAGATCTGGGTCACTCCCTCCTCCTTTTGCGTCAGGACATGAGCAGATCCCCTCAATGATGAGGAGGGCGAGTCCATAGGAGACATTTTCCCTCCTAGAGAACAATGGAGAAAGTCCTGGCCCCACTGAAAATGGAGACCCCCCAGAGAACAATGGCTAATTCTCCTTCCCCAATCAGGGTTCTTTCCCCACTCTGAACTTTGGGGTACAGATGTGGGGGCCCCACCTGAAAGACCCTCTAAGCTTATTTTTACCAGCTTAGGTTAAAACTTTCCAAAGGCACAAATTCCTTTTTTGCCTTAGTAGGGCTGCAACCACTAAGTGATTTAACCAAACATTCAGGAAGGGCCACTTGCAGCCTTACCTTCCCCAAATATTCCCCCCCCCCAACACCCTCTTTCCTGGGGAAGCTTGAGAATAATATCCTCACCAATTGGTACAGGTGAACCCAGTCCCAAATCCTTGGATCTTAAGAACAATGAAAAATTATTCAGGTTTTTAAAAGAAGAATTTTTAATTAAAGAAAAGGCAAAAGAATCACCTCTGTAAAATCAGGATGGTAAGTACTTTACAGAATAACAAAAGACTCAAGAACACAGAGGATTTTCCCTCTACGCAAAACCTTAAAGTTACAAAACCAGGGATAAACCTTCCTCTTAGCACTGGGAAAATTCACAAGCTGAAACAAAAGGTAATTTAATGCATTTCTTTTTTGCTATTACTTACTATTTCTGCCAAACTAGATGCTTAGTTTAGATATACTTAAGGAGATAAATTTTCCTGTCCTGGTTTCTTGGCTGGCTTGCAAAGACACAGACCAAAACCTTCCCCCACAGATCTGAAAGTATCTTCTCCCCTTATTGGTCCTTTTGGTCAGCTGCCACTGGGATTATCTGAGCTCCTTAACCCTTTACAGGTAAAAGAGGAATTAACCCTTTACAGGGTTAAGAGGGGTTTTATGCTACCCTTAGCTGTATGTTTAGGACACCCCCAGACAGGATAATTGAGTATTCCCGCTCCCCATAGACAACAGTTCCACCCCCTTGTTCTCCTGGGGTTTGCTGGCCTTGCTCTTCTGCACCAGCTGTTCCTGGCCCCTTCCCAGAGAGAATATGGGGATGGAGGGGCACTTGGGCTAAGAGCCTGTCTGGCAGCTCCTACTGACCCCAATTCACCCCTTTGCCTGCTCTCACCTTCCTGGTTCTTCCTCCTTTGGCCCTTTCACCCCCTTTCCATGCGCCCTCCCCTGCCCCCCTCTTCCCACTCTTCTAGGGCTTGCCCACCTAGATCCCTAAATCGCTAACTATCTGCACCACCCTTACCCAACCTAGACTTGAAATCACTCAACCAGGCCAGGCCCTGCCAGCTGCACATGTGGCTGCCTAGCTGCCCTGGGCCCCCTCCCCTAGGTCCCTGCATTTGTCACTATGCCAGGGCATGTTGGGTTTAGCTAGGCATGTCTCAGCCAAGGTGGAGGAAGGTCAGATTGGGAAGATGCCCACACCCCGGGACACCCTGCAGCTTCCCCCAGGGAGAGTTGCAGCCGCTCATCCAGGCAGGGTTCAGTCAGTAGTGTGAGACTATCTCTGCACAGGGAAAAGTGCTGAATAATCCAGGAGAGGGGCAGTGCCCCCATTCAAACTGCACTATGCTCTGAGCCAGCAGCACTGACAGCCTTAGAGACCATGGCTGCTCCCTGAAGATGTTTCCCACTCCCTCTTAATAAGCCCTGGCCTTGGCTTGGTAGAAAGGACTCAGCAGTGCAAGGGCCACATTGCTGCACGGCTGGAGCTTTCCTGGCACTGGGATGTTGGCCCTTGTGTTGGGTCTCTCCTAGCAGCTCAGCTCTGCTGGCCCCTGCCATCGTCGGGATCCAGGCTCCTGGAGGCTGGAGCCAAGGTTGGCAGGCAGGGCTGGACTCCAGACGGACAAATCTTTGGTGCACCTTGGTGCCGCATGTTCTCTATCTGTGGCCTTAGTCCCAGATTTGGACCTTAGCGTCCAAAATATGGGGGTTAGCATGAAAACCTCCAAGCTTAGTTACCAGCTTGGACCTGGTACCTGCTGCCACCACCCAAAAAATTAGAGTGTTTTGGGGCACTCTGGTCCCCCTGAAAACCTTTCCTGGGGACCCCAAGACCCAAATCCCTTGAGTCTCACAACAAAGGGAAATAATCCTTTTTCCCTTCCCCCCTCCAGGTGCTCCTGGAGAGATACACAGACACAAGTTCTGTGAATCCAAACAGAGTGAATCTCCCTCTCTGTTCCCAATCCTGGAAACAAAAAGTACTTTCCTATTCCCCCAGAGGGAATGCAAAGTCAGGCTAGCAATCCAACACACAAATCTCCCCTTGATTTCTTCCTCCCACCAATTCCCTGGTGAGTACAGACTCAATTTCCCTGAAGTAAAGAAAAACTCCAACAGGTCTTAAAAGAAAGCTTTATATAAAAAGAAAGAAAAATAAGTACAAATGTTCTCTCTGTATTAAGATGATACAACACAGGGTCAATTGCTTAAAAGAATATTGAATAAACAGCCTTATTCAAAAAGAATACAAATCAAAGCACTCCAGCACTTATATTCATGCAAATACCAAAGAAAAGAAACCATATAACTTACTATCTGATCTCTTTGTCCTTACACTTGGAAACAGAAGACTAGAAAGTAGAACTACTTCTCCAAAGCTCAGAGAAAGCAGGCAGGCCGAAAACAAAAGACCTTAGACACTCAATTCCCTCCACCCAAAGTTGAAAAAATCCGGTTTCCTGATTGGTCCTCTGGTCAGGTGCTTCAGGTGAAAAAGAGACATTAACCCTTAGCTATCTGTTTATGACACGCCCCCCAAATTGCAGACAGTGGGGAAGCTCACTGGCGGCGATTTCCTTTTAGAACTTGAAAATAAACAGATTAATACAACACATACACCTTTACATATACTCCTAAGTATATAACTAACAGACTTCTACATTTTAAGAACACTTTTTAACTACTGAATTCTGGGAAACTCTCACGGGAGAGTGCATCAGCAACTTTATTAGAAGCTCCTGTGATGTGTTGAATTTCAAAATCAAAATCTTGGAGAGCTAAACTCCAACGAAGAAGTTTCTTGTTGTTCCCCTTGGCAGTATGAAGCCACTTTAGTGCAGCATGGTCAGTTTGTAGTTGGAACCGCCGTCCCCAAACATATGGGCGTAGCTTTTCCAGGGCGTACACAATGGCATAGCATTCCTTTTTACTGACTGACCAGTGACTTTCCCTCTCAGACAGTTTCTTGCTGAGAAACACGACAGGATGGAAGTTGTGATCTGTTGCTTCCTGCATGAGCACTGCTCCTATACCACGCTCAGATGCATCTGTGGTTACTAGGAATGGCTTGTCAAAATCCGGGGCCCTGAGCACAGGGTCAGACATGAGCGTTGCCTTAAGTTGGGTAAAGGCCTTTTGACACTCATCAGTCCACTTAACTGCATTTGGCTGGGTGTTTTTGGTCAGGTCGGTCAGTGGGGCAGCGATTTGGCTGTAGTGTGGTACAAATCGCCTGTAGTATCCGGCCAAGCCTAAGAAGGATTGGACCTGTTTCTTTGACCTTGGGACAGGCCACTTTTGGATAGCATCCACCTTGGCCTGTAGGGGGTTTATGGTTCCTCGACCCACCTGGTGCCCCAGGTAAGTCACTCTGTTTTGGCCTATTTGACACTTTTTGGCCTTAACAGTTAGTCCTGCCTGCCTGATGCGCTCAAAGACCTTTTCCAGGTGTAGTAGGTGTTCGGGCCAGGAGTCTGAAAAAATGGCCACATCATCGAGGTAGGCAACTGCAAATTCTCCCCGTCCAGCTAGTAGACCATCTACCAGCCTCTGGAAGGTGGCGGGTGCATTTCGAAGGCCGAAAGGAAGGACATTGAATTCATACACCCCCGCATGGGTGACGAATGCTGACCTCTCCTTGGCAGGTTCATCTAGCGGTACTTGCCAGTACCCCTTGGTTAAGTCTATTGTAGAGATGAACTGGGCACGTCCCAACTTTTCCAATAGCTCATCGGTACGTGGCATTGGATAGTTGTCCGGACGAGTTACAGCATTTAGCTTACGGTAGTCCACGCAAAAGCGTATTTCCCCATCTGGTTTGGGTACCAGAACCACTGGAGATGCCCATGCACTGGTAGATGAGCGGATTATACCCATCTGTAGCATGTTTTGGATCTCCCGTTCTATAGCAGCTTGGGCATGAGGAGACACTCGGTAGGGTGGGGTTCTGATTGGGTGAGCATTACCTGTATCAATGGAGTGGTATGCCCGTTCAGTCCGTCCTGGGGTGGCTGAGAACAATGGGGCGAAGCTAGTGCACAGCTCCTTGATTTGCTGCCGCTGCAGACGTTCCAGAGTGGTTGAGAGGTTCACCTCTTCCACGCCACCGTCTTTTTTCCCGTCGTAGTAGACACCGTCAGGCCACTCAGCATCCTCTCCCTGGACTGTAAACTGACAAACCTGTAAGTCTCTGGAATAGAAAGGCTTGAGAGAATTAACATGGTACACTTTAGGCTTTAGTGAGGAATTGGGAAATGCTATGAGGTAGTTTACAGCTCCCAGGCGCTCTTGGACCGTGAATGGCCCTTCCCATGAGGCTTCCATCTTATGGGCCTGTTGCGCCTTCAAGACCATAACCTGGTCTCCTACCTTGAAGGACCGATCTCTGGCATGTCTGTCATACCAGGCCTTTTGCTCTTCTTGAGCATCCTGTAGGTTCTCTTTAGCAAGGGCTAAAGAGTGTCGGAGGGTGCTTTGTAGGTTGCTTACAAAGTCCAGCATGTTAGTTCCTGGAGAAGGCGTAAACCCCTCCCATTGCTGCTTCACCAACTGTAATGGCCCCTTAACCTCGTGACCATACACAAGTTCAAATGGTGAAAACCCTAAACTGGGATGTGGTACAGCCCTGTAGGCAAACAGCAACTGCTGCAACACTAGGTCCCAATTATTGGAGAATTCGTTGATGAATTTTCGTATCATGGCCCCCAAAGTTCCATTGAACCTTTCCACCAGGCCATTGGTTTGATGGTGGTATGGGGTGGCAACCAAGTGATTCACCCCATGAGTTTCCCACAGTTTTTCCATGGTCCCTGCCAGGAAATTAGACCCTGAATCTGTAAGGATGTCGGAGGGCCAACCTACCCTGGCAAAGATGTCTGTTAGGGCCAGGCACACAGTGTTAGCCCTGGTGTTGCCTAGAGCTACTGCTTCCGGCCATCGGGTAGCAAAGTCCACTAAAGTCAGTACGTACTGCTTTCCTCTGGGCGTCTTTTTTGGGAAAGGGCCCAGAATATCCACAGCTACTCGCTGAAATGGGACCTCAATTATGGGGAGTGGCTGGAGAGGGGCCTTGACCTGGTCTTGAGGCTTTCCCACTCTTTGGCATACCTCACAAGACCGGACATACTTGGCAACATCCTTGCCCATCCCCTCCCAGTGGAAGGACTTCCCCAACCAGTCTTTGGTTCTGTTCACCCCAGCATGGCCACTGGGATGATCATGGGCTAAGCTTAAGAGCTTCTCCCGGTACTTAGTTGGAACCACCAACTGTTTTTGCGGCTGCCATTCTTCCCGGTGTCCACCAGAAAGAATTTCCTTGTATAAAAGTCCTTGGTCTATAACAAACCGGGATCGATTAGAAGAGCTGAGAGGCGGTGGGGTGCTCCGGGCCACCGCCCAAGCTTTCTGAAGGCTGTCATCTGCTTCCTGCTCAGTCTGGAACTGTTCCCTTGAGGCTGGGGTCACCAGTTCTTCCTCAGACTGTGGACTTGGGCTTGGTCCCTCTGGAAGCGATGTAGGTGATGGGGTTGTTTCCGTTGCTGGTGAACCGCTCTCCGCTGGTGCACCTGAGGGTATTTTAGGCTCTGGCTGAGCCTTTTGGGTATGGTTGTCTTTTGCTTCTGCCAGTTCTGGCTCGCTGGCGCCCTCTGGCGTTGAGTTTGAAGATGGGGTTGCACTTGCTGGTGCTGGTTGCTGTTCCAGTTCCGGGCCTGGGACTGGAGATGCTGTGGCTGTTTCAGTGGTAGGCATGGAATCTGGGTCCACTACCTCTGTCTGGGTCTCTGGTAACACAGACGGGGCCTCTGTGGACGGTTCAGGAACAGGAATGGGTCTGGAAGCTTGCCTGGTTTGGCTACGTGTAACCATTCCCACTCTCTTGGCCCGCCTCACCTGGTTGGCCAAGTCTTCCCCCAGTAGCATGGGGATAGGATAATTGTCATAGACTGCAAAAGTCCACATTCCTGACCAGCCTTTGTACTGGACAGGCAGTTGAGCTGTAGGCAAGTCTACAGCTTGTGACATGAAGGGGTAAATTGTAACTTTGGCCTTTGGGTTGATGAATTTGGGGTCAACGAAGGATTGGTGGATAGCTGACACTTGTGCCCCCGTGTCTCTCCACGCAGTAACCTTCTTTCCGCCCACTCTTAAATTTTCCCTTCGCTCCAAGGGTATTTGAGAGGCATCCGGGCCTGGGGATCTTTGGTGTGATGGTGGTGTAATGAATTGCACTCGCATGGTGTTCTTGGGACACTTGGCCTTGATATGTCCCAGTTCATTACACTTAAAGCATCTTCCATCTGATGGGTCACTGGGCCGAGGTGAGTTACTGGAGACTGGTGAGGTTGAAGGGTAGGGTATCTGTGGCTTTACTTGGGTGGTATGTGGGGTCTTTGGCTGTCCTCGGTTGTAGGGTTTATGGTCTGTGTGCCCCCTGGGGTAATCGTTCCCCTTGACAGTAGCTTTCTTGCTTTCTGCCAGTTCCATCCATTTGGCTCCAATCTCCCCCGTCTCAGCGATATTCTTGGGGTTTCCATCTTGTATGTACCGTGTGATGTCTTCAGGAACACCATCCAAGAACTGCTCCATTTGTATGAGGAGGTTCAGTTCTTCCAAGGTTTGAATGTTGTTTCCTGTTAGCCAGGCCTCATAGTTTTTTGCAATGTAGTAGGCGTGTTTGGGAAATGACACCTCTGGTTTCCACTTTTGGGTTCTGAAGCGCCGACGGGCATGATCTGGGGTTATCCCCATCCTGTATCTGGCCTTGGTTAGAAAAAGTTTATAGTCATTCATTTGGTGCTTAGGCATTTCAGCTGCCACCTCTGCTAAAGGTCCACTGAGCTGTGACCTCAATTCTACCATGTACTGGTCTTCGGGAATGCTGTACCCAAGACAGGCTCTTTCAAAATTTTCCAAGAAG
Organism: Gopherus flavomarginatus; assembly: GCF_025201925.1. NCBI lineage: Eukaryota > Metazoa > Chordata > Testudines > Testudinidae > Gopherus > Gopherus flavomarginatus. The sequence goes on along the minus strand of NC_066618.1, from coordinate 150,482,096 downwards.
GCCTCGGTGTCATCACCTGCCTTGTAGGTGGGCAATTTTCTGTGCTGTGGAGCAATATTTGGTGCCGGGTTGTTAGGGTTGGCTGGCACAGGCAGCCCAGCTTTTGCCAACTCCAGTTCATGTTCTCTCTGTTTTTCCTTCTCTTCATTCTCTTTTTGTTGTTTTTCCATTTCTCGGTGGTGGGCCGCCTCCTCTTCTTCTTGCTTCCTTCTGTGGGCCAACTCATCTTCTGCTTGTTTCCTTCGGTAGGCCATCTCTTCTTCTTCTAGTTTTCTTTTGTGTGCTGCCTCTTTGATCTGTTCTTCTCTTTCTTTCATCTCCATCTCTTTTTGTTTTATTTCCAGTTGTCGCCTGTGTTCAGCTTCTTTGATTTGTTCTTCGGCGTCAATTTTTGCCTTAGAAGTCATGGTTCCTGTTTTCTTGTGTTGGGGTGCCCTCCGGTGTTTATCTTCTGAACTGCAGGTTCTCTGTTGCCTCCTGAAGTCTGCCTAGCAACAGTGCCTTTAGTTAATTTTCCTTTTCTCTCTCTAGCTAATGTTCAATGAAGGGAAACCAGAAAAACCACTTTATTTGCATGCATATAAGTGCCGGTACTTGCCTCCTAATGGGAGGGCTATTGCATGACAAAAGACCCTTAACATGCAAGCCACAAACTGCGAGAGAGAGCAGAAAAAAAAATTCTCTCTGGTTCCCTTTTAAAACCAACTGCTTCTCTCTGCTAAAAAGCCCTTAGCAGAGAAAAGAAAAATATAATATTTCTACTGGCTTCTGGGTTCTGTCTATCTCCCACCAGCTGCCACTCATGTAATAACCTTAGTCCCAGATTTGGACCTTAGCGTCCAAAATATGGGGGTTAGCATGAAAACCTCCAAGCTTAGTTACCAGCTTGGACCTGGTACCTGCTGCCACCACCCAAAAAATTAGAGTGTTTTGGGGCACTCTGGTCCCCCTGAAAACCTTTCCTGGGGACCCCAAGACCCAAATCCCTTGAGTCTCACAACAAAGGGAAATAATCCTTTTTCCCTTCCCCCCTCCAGGTGCTCCTGGAGAGATACACAGACACAAGTTCTGTGAATCCAAACAGAGTGAATCTCCCTCTCTGTTCCCAATCCTGGAAACAAAAAGTACTTTCCTATTCCCCCAGAGGGAATGCAAAGTCAGGCTAGCAATCCAACACACAAATCTCCCCTTGATTTCTTCCTCCCACCAATTCCCTGGTGAGTACAGACTCAATTTCCCTGAAGTAAAGAAAAACTCCAACAGGTCTTAAAAGAAAGCTTTATATAAAAAGAAAGAAAAATAAGTACAAATGTTCTCTCTGTATTAAGATGATACAACACAGGGTCAATTGCTTAAAAGAATATTGAATAAACAGCCTTATTCAAAAAGAATACAAATCAAAGCACTCCAGCACTTATATTCATGCAAATACCAAAGAAAAGAAACCATATAACTTACTATCTGATCTCTTTGTCCTTACACTTGGAAACAGAAGACTAGAAAGTAGAACTACTTCTCCAAAGCTCAGAGAAAGCAGGCAGGCCGAAAACAAAAGACCTTAGACACTCAATTCCCTCCACCCAAAGTTGAAAAAATCTGGTTTCCTGATTGGTCCTCTGGTCAGGTGCTTCAGGTGAAAGAGACATTAACCCTTAACTATCTGTTTATGACAGTGGCATCCAATCTAGTCTCCAGTGGGCCATAGGACTGTGGTGGCTGGGTTTGGTGGACAGGCACTGAACAGTGTGGGTGGTCTGTGCTAGACTGAAGATCAGTCTAGAGGATCTGGGGGTCCCTTTTGACGCAAAACTCTGACTCTGCCAGGGATGGGTGCTTCCTTCCAGGCTGTTGCAGTCCAGAGCAGGCTATGCTTTAAGCCCGATGCCTCCACTTCCTGGCAAGCCCTGAAACCTGGCAGGGTTCAGAGATGTGGGGGAGGGGTCTTCTCCCCTCCCCACCTGCCAGGGGCTGGCTGCTCAGGTGACCTAGCACCTGGGCGGGTTTCTGGCTTGGGATCACCCAGCTAGTTTCCCAGTAGGCCTAGCATAGATCAGGTTGTCCTGTCTCTGGCCCCTACAAGGCCAAAATCCTGAGTCCAGATTACTTTGTCCTATAGAAAAGACCACTCTGCAGCCTCCTCTCCCCCTCCCCCAGACAGCCAAGCCCAACCCACAGCCACCTGGCTATAGACAAAGCAAGGTGGCAAGGCCCAGAAATCCCTGCCCAGACAAATCCAGCTTGGGGAGTTGATGCTCCTGCCATACAATATCCCAAATCAGAACAGACAGAGCCAGTGAAACCCAGCAGATGCCAGGGACCTGCTGCTCTGTGCCAGTGCTATTGTGCTGTGAGCCCCAGGTGCAGGGGCATCTCAGTGGGTTGTATCCCTGGCCCCCAGCAAACCCTGACAACTCAATGCTAATGAGCCCACTAGCTTTTTGCATAGGAAGCAATCCAGTGACCTAGGCCGTGCGCTTCTGTTCAGGTTCTCCACCCTCCCCTCCCTGGGCTGTCTGAGCACCTTGGAGATCCTCTCTACCCAAGAGATCCCAGCTCGGTCTGCTGACCGGGCCTGCAGCAGGGCAGAGCTCTTTCCTGGCAGTTGGTATCATAATCATATCTTGGCAGCTTCAATGAGAAATTCAGACATCACATACTGCGGCTGCCTCCTGCCAACAGGGAGAGGAACAGATGGCCACCACGACAAGTAATGATATGGGAGAGCTGCTGCTGGGGATGGGGGAAGCTCAATACATGGGGAGGAGGGGGAGTCAAGGGCTAATCCCAGGGGATCAGAAATGCCCTAGTGGCTGCATAACCCCTCTAGGGAGAGGAATCATACACTGGGGCAGGAATGTGCCCTTTGGAAGTCTCCATAGCACCCTGCATGTCCCCGGGGCCATATAAATAACAATGATTGTAAGCGACAAAATATCTGGCAGTAGGGTGTAGTGGTCCGAGCACAGGCCTGGCATCCAGCACGCCCACCTCTGGCCCTGGCCAGGCCTCTCTGTCTACGCAGAGGGGGCACATGAAGCTTCGCTGAGGTGCGATGCTTTGCGCACCCTGACAGCTTGACAGTTGGCATCCGAGTCTTCCTGCATCTTCCCTGCCATGCTGCAGAGTCCTCCTACCAACTAGCCATCACAGATCCTCTGCTCTTTCTCCTGCAGGAGCTGGGGAACCAGCCCATCCCTTCACAAACTCTAGGCAGATGCCATTTGCAGGGAGCTCTGCCATCTCCCCCAAAGAAGCATCCTCAAGCCTCACCCTATTTCTCCCTTTCTGCTCAAGCTTGCAGAGATCTGCACGCTTTGCAGAGCCCTTTCTCCCCAGGGCAGGGTGATGAGCCACTTTCCCAACCTGCTGGGGAGAGGAAGCCTGGCTCCAGACACACTGTCTCAACTTGTTTTTCAAGTTACCGCTGGTGCTTTGGCACAACAAATCCAAGCATGCTCTCCTGCTTTGATTACTATCTTTGTGGGAAACTGAGGCAAAACCCTGCATTCTGCACCACACTTGGTACAGGTAGCCAAGGCAAAATCCTCACTGCCAGTGCCTGGGGGTGTCTATTGGGTGGCCAGTGCTGCAATAGCTGGGCCTCTCGGTCTTTAATGTATTTATCCTCACACACCCCTCCACAGCAGGGCAGGGCATGTCCCACCATTGTATTGGTGGGGAAACTGAGGCACAGTGCTGCTAAGTGACTTGCCCACCATCACACAGGACTCTGGGATTTAACCCATTCTAGTCTCCCCCTGTGCCCTGCCCAGTGATTGCCAGGGCGTGGCTCACTGCTGGCACTCATTCCCCCTCTGCACTGATCCTTACAGTTACTGGGCTGCAGCCCTTGAAGTGGGTCCAGGCAGTTTGGAAAATCCCACTCTGCTTCCCCGCCGCAGGGAGAATATAACAGTCCACCCCACCCATGTGGCTGTTCCCACACAAACCTGCAAGGGGGGGGGGGGGAGCAGATGGAGCAGAGATTTTCTCAACCCCTTCCTGGTCCGGTCTAGGCTGTGGAATGGGAGAAGAAATGCACCAGCTGCACTGAGCAAACCAGCAGCGTAAGTCACAGGGTCAGCTGCGCGCTGCCCCCTGGGCCAACGCCAGACTTTGGCCAGCTCTCTGTGTTACATTGATGTCAAGTGTTTCATGGGAAAATTTGCAGGTAACAGTCAACTATGGATTTAGCACTGGTGCAGCCCTAGTGTGCGAAGCCTTCAGCATATGTACAGGGCTGTAGCCTGATTTGGAGTATGTTAGTACTGTTGATTTTATTCACTTCATTTAATCTTATTTAATTCATTTTTAATTAATAATATTCTCATTTTCTATAGCATAAGAGTCTAATTTCCAGTGAGCTTTCAACTTTTTTACTTTAATTGGCCACCCTGGAACAGTAATTATTACTGCTAACCAATGGATATATTTCATCAGTGATGCACACCTAATAGGTGTGCCATCAGAAGATATAAATCCATTTGATTCCCAACATGGTAGAAACTCTGTGAGAGAATTGCATATCCGTGCAGAGTCTGAAAACAGATATTTTGGTATGTGGTGGTGATAGAGAACTGCACACAGTACTCCCACACACAAGCCACTGCAGCTAATTCAGCATATTGAGCCGAATGTGGAGTGCATGAATATGCCTTCTCCCAAGGCTCTCCTTTCCCCTCGGGAGGAGCTGCATAGATTCTGAACCCGGTATAGGGTTTGCCTTAATAGTAATAACTAGAACCATCAACAAAGAAATGATACCTATTAATGGAATCTGTCTCCTGGATCAAAGGTTGGAAGAGCTTTTGTTTTTCCTCCCCCCTTAGTTCCAATTGATCAAAATTGGGACACCTGTGTGGCTCTCCTTGATACAATAGAGCAGTTGTTAACAAGGATGGTGTCCTAATAGGTTTGACTGCAATATCTTTCCCTTGCAGCAGTAATGCCCAGTGGGCTAGGTGAGCATTTGAGACTTGCCCGTCTTTTACCCTATTGGACAGTAAAAACTGAAGGGGAGTGTGCGATGAGTGTAATATGATCGAGCTGAGGCCAATTTAGAAAAGAAAAGTGTTGTATGGCCCAACTGGTTGCCAATAGATACTTTACACAATTGTCGTATTTAAGATCAATTGATGACATTAAACGTGAGGCATAGGCCACAAGTCAGATTTTCCTATGCCTTTCTTGTGAGGCCACAGCCACTAACGCATTAACACTCACCGCTACCTCCAGATGATAGGGTATGTCAGGACTTGGAGTGATCAACACTGGAGCCTTGACACTGGCCTGTTTTAGCTGGGATACTGTTTCTGTGCGTTGCTCAGACCATTTCCATTGAACATCTTTCTTTAGTAGTTGGTACAAGGGACCTGCAATAGAAGCAAAATTGGGGATGAAATCCCTGTGGTACCCCCATTAAACCTAAAAAGGATCTTAAAGCCATTGGGTCCCATGATAAAGGCAATGTTTGGAATTCCTCTTCTTTCTGGTGCACCAGAGTTCTACCCCACTTTGTCAGGGCGAGGCCCAAGAAAGAGACACAATTGGCCATTAGCTTGGCCTTGGCTGGATTGCACTTTAACCCTGCTTCCTTTAGAATTTGCAGGAGCTAGTCAAGTTTTTCTAAATGCTCCTTTTTCATCTGTGTTGCTAAACATGAGTCATCTACATATTGAATTAGAACATTTGGTTTAGAAAATTGTGACAGTACTCACCTCATTTGTGCATGGAATAAAGCTGGAGTTTTAATATCCCTGGGCAAACATGGCCAAGAATATTGCACTCCCTGAAAACTAAATGCAAAATGGTACTGTGAAATGTGGGCCAATGGCAATGTCCAAGAGCTGTTACTGATGTCTAATACCTGTGACAAAGTTCCTCCTCTACCTTGGTGGGTCCTGCACTGAGGTGAGTAAATCTGCCAATAAGCGATCTTCCCCACAGTGTGGATCAACTCTTCCTGTGTCTGATCAGGAGTTGGGAGGTTTGGGGGAAACCCGGCCTGCCCTCTACTCCAGGTTCCAGCCAAGGGCCCTGTGGATTGCAACTGTCTATAGTGCCTCTTGTAACAGCTGCATGACAGCTGCAACTCCCTAGGCTACTTCCCCATGGCCTCCTCCAAACACCTTCTTTATCCTCACCACAAGACCTTCCTCCTGGTGCCTGATAACACTTACTCCTTAGTGCTCCTCCAGCTCCCCTCACATACACTTCCTCTCCTCTGACTCCTCCCCCACCTGATTGGGGTGCACTCCTTTTTAAACCCAGGTGCCCTGATTAGCCTGCCTTGATTGGCTGCAGGTGAAGTAATCAGCCTGTCTGCCTTAATTGGTTCTAGCAGATTCCTGATTACTCTAATGCAGCCCTTGCTCTGGTCACTCAGGGAACAGAAACCTGTTTCTCCTGTGGCCAGTAGATCTTCCTTCTATTCCTCTGCTGTAGAAGGGAGAGGGCTGCTGCTGCTATTCCTGCTGAGCTCTGGGCCCTCGCTGCTGCTGCTCTTCCTGCTGCTCCCTTGGCTGGGCCAGACACCACCACTTCCATCCCCACCTCCCCTGTTCTCTGCTACTCTCTAGTTGGCTGGCTGCTGATCCCCTCACGCCCCCCCCCCCTCAACTGCTGCTGTTGCTCCTCCTACAGCCCTGGGGGGTGGGGGGAGGAAGGCTGCTGGCCTGCTTCCCAGAGAAGAAGGGGAGTGAGGGGCCCTAGCTCTTGTTGCTGAGGACACCACCATCTGAGCGGGGTCCCTCCTGCCTGGACACCAGACCACCACCACCTGGAGCTGCTGGGACAACTGTGGCTGTTACTGGGGAGCTGTTGGTGCCTGGAGGAGGAGGAGGAGTAGAAGAGGACCGCCTGCTGCAGGGAGACCACATGAAGACCACTGTGGAGGGGGCCTTTCTGGACTGAGTCTTTTTCAAACTGTGCTCTTGTGGTAGGGGTTTGGACTGTGTTTGCTGGGGCAGCGGGGGTGTGGCGTGGAGCCTGCCCCCGGTCCATCCGTGTCCCCTTTTGCCCCCACCACCGTTGTTGCCCCCTCCACTACCCCTGCTGGCTGTTTTCCTTCTGCTTTGGACTCCTGCCTCTGGGTCTGAGCTGCTCGCCTGGCTCACCACGCCCACTTTCACCATTTGGGCCTGCAGCAGCCAAACATTGACGTTTTGGCACGAGTGCCTGTGGGTGCACCACCTCCCCCCTCCTCCTGGACTGATCCCCTGCCCTTTGCCACATTTGTCCACCCCACCTATTTCCCTCTGCCGCCTGATAGTTCTGCCCCGGCCCTGCAGCTGTCCCTTTGGTCCCCCTACCCCAATCCCAGCTTGCCCTTTCCCCCCACCCTGTGCTCCCCCAGCCCTGATCGGTCCCCCCCCGTGCACCCATGCCCCCTCCCAGGTGCTTGTGCCCTTCCCCATTTGGTTTCCCCTTGTTCACTGCACTCCCCCCTCTACTGTTGCCCCCCCGCTCCCCTAGTGCAACTGGAGGAGCCGGAACCCCCCTCTGCATTGGTGCCCTGAAACAATCCCACCCTTAGGTCCTTGGTTGCTCCCTACGCCCCTTTAGCCTTCCCCTTCTAGCGCCCTCCTCCCCTGCCTGCAGCCTAGCGGGGAGGGGTGGCCGCCTCCTCTCCTTCCCCTCCCCTCGCTCTTTGTCCCCCTCCCCGCTCTCGTTATGGCGGGGGACGCGGCGGGGGAGACCCCTCGCGATGCTCCCACTGCCCCTCCTCCACCTGCCCCGTGTCCACTGCCCAAGCCTCTACCTTGACCGCCGCTGCCGATCCACCTACCACCGCCCCTGCTAAGGCACCGGTGGCGGCGAGTACTGGGGAGACCTCCGTTGCTGCCACATCTCTCGCCCCTTCTGATTCGGGGGGAGCCCCCCCAGCCAGTGGGAAGGGTTGGGGTGGGAAGAAGGGTAAGGGCCCTGCTAAAAAGGCCACGCCCTCCATGGCGGAGACTGCCCCCGCTGCCACAGCACCGCTACCGGCTGCGGCATCCTTCCCCGCTATTCCCTCCACCAGCTCTGCAGGTGTCCCTCCCCCGGCCCCCAGGGCATACGCCCAGGTGGCGGCAGCCCCCCCGCCTGCTGCTGCTCCTCCGACCGCTGCTCCCGCCAACATCTACAGCGGCCGGGGCCCCTTTCCCACTTTGACCAGGAAGCACGACGTCCGTTGCCTCCTGGTGCCCGCCTCGCCCCACGTGGAGACCTACGTGCGGGCGTTGGTGAGGGTTGTGGGGCCCACGGCCATCGTGGCGGCCTCCAAAATGTACGGGAAGGTGGTCTTCTTCCTGGCATCGGAGGCCGCTGCCCAGGAAGCGGTAGAGAGGGGCCTGGCGGTGGGGGGCGTGTTCGTCCCCCTGGAGCCGTTAGAAGACCTGGGGGTCCGCTTAATCTTGACCTCCGTCCCTCCCTTCCTGCCCAATGCCGCCCTGCTGCCCGCCCTTTCTGCCCTGGGACGCCCCATCTCCGTCATCAGCCCTCTCCCCTTGGGCTGCAAGGACTCCGCCCTCCGTCATGTTCTCTCGTTCCGCCGGCAAGTGCAGCTTCAACTGCCGCCGGCGGCGCGTGGCGGAGAGGCGCTCGAGGGGTCCTTTCTGGTCCCCTACCAGGGAGCCCACTACCGGGTGCATTACTCAACGGAGGAGGCCCGGTGCTACCTCTGCAGGGCGATGGGGCACGTCCGGAGGGACTGTCCCTTGGCCCAGCACGGAGGAGCGTCCGGGACCCCCGAGCCCCGGCAAGGCGCCAGCCCTGTCATCGCCGGTGCCCCTGGCTGCCCAGCACCCGAAGCTGCCCCTCCTCCTCCTTCTCGATCCACCTCTGTGGAGGAGGGTGTGGCGGGGCTACCGCCGGACATGGGAGAGGGCTCATCCCAGGGGGAATCCTCCCCAGTTTCTGCTGTCCCACCACTGCCTCCCTGAGTCCCTGAGCCATTGCCCTTGCCTCCCGAGCCGACCCCTGTTAGCCGGCCCCCGGATGATGCCATGGAGGGCTGGTCCTTAGTGCAGGGGAAGTGGGGCAAGCGGAAGGCTCGAGTTTGCTTACATACTTTGGATTCGGAGGCCCCCCGGAAGAGCAGGAAGGGGGGCGCCAATGACGAGTCTTCTGCCTTGCCCCCTGATGACTCCCGTTGTGTGGAGCCGGCTGAGGATGCTGTGGCAGCACGGGAAGGTAACACCGCTCCTCCTCCAGGGTCCCTTCCCGTGGAAGCCCTCGAGGGAGCCTCTCTCGCCCCCTTCCCACTTGACGCCTCTGAGAGCGCCGCGGTGGGTATCGCCTCGGGTGCTGGCGGGGAGGGCCCTGGGGTGGTGGACGGTGATCTCCCTCCCATCTACGTGGAGATCGAGGCCCTGGGTTTGACCCCGGTCACGCAGGGGGAGGACGACCCTGTGCTGGCGGGCCTCGATGTGGGCGACCTTCCTACATCCCCCCTGTCCCTGGGTTCCCTTCCCCTACCCGCTGTTTCTGCTCCCACCTCTGAGGGTCCCCTGGAATCTTCTATCGACCTGGCTGCGGGTGGCACTCTGTTGACGGCCGCCGAGCCCCTTGGGGCGACGGCCAGTGCCCCGCTGCTGAGCCCCGCTTCCCAGGGGGTGTCCCTCTTGGGTGTGGAGGACCCACCCTCCTTCCTCAGCGGGGACCCCATTGACCACCATCTCTCTCTGGATGCCGAGGCTGCCGCACGTGCCACAGTGGCTGAGCCCGGCATCGTTAGGGGTCCCCTGCCCACTTCCCAGATATTTGAGCCTGGCCAGGAGGAGCCACCTTCCGGCGTCTCACGTATGGAGGCTCCGGATCCTGCCTCTACTTCCTTCCTGGATTCTCTCCCTGATCCCCGCCCTACTCCTGTTGGCTCTGTCCTTGTCCCCCCCCATTTCCTATGATGCCAGTGCCACCCCTGGCAATACCTCCCAGGGAGTGGGTTCACTAGTTCTTTCCTATCCCGACCCCCCAGGGGCTGCTGTTCTCCTTCCACTGCCCCTTCTTGAATCTGGGAGCGGGGCGGGTCGTGTGGCATCGGTCCATCTGCTGCCACGTTGGGGATCTGCCCCCTGCCTACCCGCCTTGGTGGGCCACGGGGCTTTGACGGGGGCCCCACTGGGGGCCAGTCATCGATCAGTGACCCCACCCCCCCATGCGCTGAGGGAAGAGCTGCGGGAGTTCCTCGAGGACGTCCGTGGCTCCCAGAACAAAGTCCATCTTGCGCTCCAGCGGTGGGGGGATTTCCATCAGGTCCTCCGAGCCGCGAGGGCCCTCATGGGGGAGGGTAAGAGTACCGGGAAGCAGGCCGCCGCGGCCTACCGGCGGGTCCGTGTCTTCCGTGACTCCTTACTCACCTTCAGGGTTGGTCACGGATTGCTGCGCGGTCTGCCGGAGGCCGTGGGCGTGTCTGCCAGCGAGGATCCCCCCCAGCCCTCCTCATGGCGCCGATCATCCTTGCCACCTTAAACACCCGAGGCTATAGGATGGGTCTCCGCAGGAGCCAGGTGCTCTCCTTCCTCCGGGAGGGGGGGTACTCTGTGGTTTTCCTGCAGGAGACCCATACGGATCCGGCCGCTGAAGCTAGCTGGTGGCTGGAGTGGGGGGACGGGGCCTACTTTAGCCACTTCTCTGTCTGCGCGGCTGGAGTGGCGACCCTGTTCTCCCCCGACCTACGGCCCGAGGTGCTAGGGGTCGCCGAGGCTGTGCCGGGTCGCCTGCTGCACCTCCGGGTCCGCATGGAGGGGCTTGTGGTTAATCTCGTCAATGTTTACGCCCCGACATCGGGCCCGCAGAGGCTACGTTTTTATCAGCAGGCGTCCGCCTTCCTCGGCTCCCTGGATCTTCGTGAGTCCCTGGTCCTGGGAGGGGATTTTAACACCACCCTCGAGGAACGGGACCGCTCGGGGACCGAGCAGTGCCCGGCACCTGCGGACGTCCTCCGGGAGATTGTCGACCACCACCTGGCGCGACCAACACCCGGACGACGTCTCGACGTTCACCTTCGTCCGGGTGGAGGCCCATCGGTCGCGCCACTCCCGGCTGGACCGTATTTACCTGTCACGTTTCTACCTTTCACGGGCCCACTCCTCCAGCGTTCGGCCGGTGCCCTTTTCGGATCGCCACCTTGCCACCGTGACGGCCTCTCTCTGCGCGGAGAGGCCGGGGCCGGCCTATTGGCACTTTATTAATAGTTTGCTGGAGGATGCGGGCTTCGTGGCGTCCTTCCGGGAGTTCTGGCTGGCCTGGCGAGGGCAGCGGCGCGCCTTTTCCTCGGCGCGGCGGTGGTGGGATCTGGGGAAGGTGCGCGCCCGGCTCTTCTGCCGTGACTACACTCGGGGTGCCAGCCGACGGAGGGATGCGGCGATAGGGCAGTTGGAGCGGGAGGTCTTGGAGCTGGAGAGGCGTCTGGCCGTCAACCCCGAGGATCCATCCCTCTGCGGAGCGTGCCGGGAGAAGCGGGAGGAGCTCCGGGCCCTCGAAGACCATCGGGCCCGGGGTGCTTTTGTTCGATCCCGCATCCACCTCCTTCGGGAGATGGATCGCGGCTCCCGCTTCTTCTACGCTCTGGAGAAAAGGAGGGGGGCCAAGAAGCACGTCACCTGCCTCCTGGCGGAGGACGGCACCCCCCTCACGGATCCGGCGGAGATGTGCCAGAGGGCCAGGGCCTTCTACGCCACTCTTTTCTCCCCGGATCCGACCGATCCTAACGCTTGCAGAGTGCTCTGGGATGGGCTCCCGACGGTCAGCACGGGCGACCGGGACCGGCTAGAACTGCCCCTCACTCTGGCCGAGTTCTCGGAGGCCCTCTGTCGCATGCCCACCAATAAATCTCCGGGCTTGGACGGGCTGACCGTGGAGTTCTACCGCGTGTTCTGGGACGTCCTCGGCCCAGACCTGGTCACCGTCTGGGCCGAGGCTTTGCAGAGCGGGGTCCTCCCTCTCTCGTGCAGGCGAGCCGTGCTGGCCTTATTGCCGAAGAGGGGGGACCTCCGCGACTTACGGAATTGGCGTCCCGTCTCGCTCCTCAGCACGGACTACGAAATTGTTGCGAAGGCCATCTCGATGCGGCTAGGGTCCATGCTGGCGGACGTGGTCCATCCAGACCAGACCTACACCGTCCCGGGCCGCACCATCTTTGATAACTTGTATCTGGTCCGGGACCTTCTGGAATTGGGGTGTAGGGATGGTCTGTCGTTCGCCCTCTTGTCCCTGGATCAGGAGAAGGCGTTCGACCGGATGGATCACGGGTATCTCCTGGGCACTCTGCGAGCATTCGGCTTCGGACCCCTGTTTGTGGGTTTTCTCCAGGTGCTGTACGCTTCTGCGGAGTGTCTGGTCAGGCTCAACTGGACCCTGACTGAGCCGGTCAGCTTCGGGCGGGGAGTGCGGCAGGGGTGCCCCCTCTCGGGCCAGCTGTACGCTCTGGCGATCGAGCCCTTCCTCTGTCTCCTCCGCAAGAGGTTGATGGGGTTGGTGCCTCGGGAGCTGGGGCTGCGGCTGGTCCTGTCGGCATACGCTGACGATGTGCTCCTCATGGTCCAGGACCCGGGCGACTTGGCGCGGGTGGAGGCTTGCCAGGCTGTGTACTCGGCGGCCTCCTCCGCCTGGGTCAACTGGGTCAAGAGCTCCGGCCTGGTGGTCGGGGACCGGTGGAAGATGAGCTCCCTCCCACCCATGCTTCAGGCCATCCGGTGGAGCGCGGGTCCACTGCTCTATCTCGGCGTTTACCTTTCTGCCACGCATCCGTCTCCGCCGGAGAACTGGCAGGATTTGCAGAGCAGGGTGACGGAGCGGCTCCGGAAATGGACAGGACTACTCTGGTGCCTCTCCCTTCAGGGGAGGGCACTGGTGCTTAATCAACTGGTCCTGTCCATGCTCTGGTACCGGCTCAACACCCTGGTCCCGGCCCCGGGTTTCCTGGCCAACCTCTGGACGGCGATTCTGGAGTTCTTTTGGCCAGGGACGCACTGGGTCTCTGCAGGGGTCCTCCACCTGCCCCTGGAGGAGGGGGGGCAGGGCCTGAAGTGCTTACACGCTCAGGTCCATGTCTTCCGCCTCCAGGCCCTGCAGAGGCTCCTGTTTGGTGCGGGTAGTCCGGCGTGGAGCGTATTGGCGCACGCCTTCCTCCGCCGCTTCCGAGGGCTCCGATACGACCGGCAGCTCTTTTACCTCCAGCCGAGAGGTCTTCCGCGAGACCTCTCCGGGCTGCCGGTCTTCTACCAAGACCTTCTCTGGACCTGGAAGCTCCTTTCAATGACCAGGTGCGTGGCGGCCACCGTGGGGGCCGATCTCGCGGAGCCCCAGCTACACAACCCCTAGCTTCGTGTGCAGGTGGCAGAGTCCCCCGCGGTGTGCCAGAGGCTGGTCTTGGCGAGAGTCACCAGGGTCGGAGACCTCCTGGACTACGACAGGGGAGACTGGCTGGATCCCCTGACGCTCGCTCAGCGCATGGGGCTCTCCAGACCTCGTACTCCCCGGCGCGTACTTCAGGAGGTGAAGGCCGCTTTACTGCCCGCTGCTCGGGCCTACCTCGACCAGGTCCTGCGAGAGGGCATGCCCCGCCCCCACTCCACCCCAGGCCCCGTGGACTTTTTTATCGGGCCCCCGCCCTGTGGACCCAATCGGCCCTCTCACCCTTTCACTGCGAGCCGGCTGCATGATCTGCAGCTGGTTCTGTTCCAGGCCACGCCAAGGAAACATCTGTACACACTCATGCTCCACACTCTCCACTACCTCTTCCTTGTGTCCTGCCCCGATACCAAATGGCGGGACCTCCTGCCACCTCTCGAGGGTGAGAGGCCCCGGTGGGCCAGCTTATACTCTGCCCTGGTCCCGAGGCCTGCCGGGGATGTCAGTTGGTGGCTCCTTCACGGGGCCGTGAGCATGGGCGTGTACTTAGCGCGTTTTATCCCTGTCCCCAACACCTGCCCTTTTTGTGGCATGAAAGAGACCCTGGCGCACATTTATTTAGAGTGCGCCAGATTGCAGCCCCTGTTCCGGCTCCTCTTGAATCTTATGTTTGCACTTTTCCTCTCACCTGTTTATCTATGCACTCCCCGTCCGTGGTCCCACCAAGTCGCGAGATCTCCTTGTCAACCTCCTCTTGGCCCTGGCCAATCTAGCCATCTACAAAACCAGGGAGAGGAGGTTGGCCGATGGGATTTCCTGCGACTGTGGAGCCTATTTCTGCTCCTCCATCCGTTCACGCATCCGGGCAGAGTTCCTCTGGGCGGCGTCCGCTGGCTCCCTTGATGCCTTCGAGGAGCAGTGGGCATTGTCCGGGGTTCTCTTCTCGGTGTCCCCATCGGGTTCCCTTCGTTTAGCCCTGTGACCTCACTCCCAATCCTGTTTTTTTCATTAGTTGTCCCATGGAATTAGTTGGTGTCACAGACCTGTAGATCCTCTCCTTAAGCTAGGGAGAGGTCCTTTAGAAGTGGGCGGGCTTCACCCACCCACCTCCTGGATACCAATAGGACCAGACTCCTGTACCCCCCACTGTCTGGGTTTGTCACATACCGTAAGCCACACAGCCTCTGGATCAAAGGCTTTGATTAGATCTGGCATTTTGGCCACTATGGGGGCAAATGTGTGTGTGACCTGATTTAGGCATCTGTAATCTATTGTGAGACACCACGAACCATCTGGTTTCTTGACAGGCCAAAGAGGGGAACTAGCAGTGGAAGTACATCTATGTAGTATTCCCTGTGTGAGCAAAGACTTGTTAGTCTTTTCTATATACAGATTTGCTAGTTCTGGGTAAGGATACCGTCTTTGGGCTGAAATTTCTCCTCCTTCCACAACAATAGTGACTGCCATGCATCCACAATCGTGTGTGTTTAACAAAGGCATCTGCATGTTTGCGAAGTAATGCCTGTAACTCAGGTTGATCTGCATGCTTAGCCACTATTTTGCTCAAATCACACCTCAGGTTCAGAGTCCTCCACTGGAGATACCATGCCACACTCAGGTATGATTATTGGAGAGGCATCCTTTGCCTGTTCTACTGAAAGACACGATAATTGGTTACACAAATCTGCTAATTTCATCAGTGCAAAGGTATGATCCTTTCTTAGGTGACCTATTTGTACTTCAAGAGGTATAGAAAGTGTGGTAACAACCTGATTACTTGCAAAAGTTGCAAGTGTCTTTGTATATCCTGATGACAGAGGAGAGGATCTAGGATGCTTGACATGGATAATACTAATTGCTGCCCCTGTATCTATAATAAACTCCAACCCTCTGCCCTCCAGCACGCCTAACACCTCATCTCCAGTCCCACCAGAACCCTCATCCTCCTACACCAGAACCCTCATCCTCCTACACTCTGACCCTCTGCCCGAGCCATGAGCCCCTCCAGTACCCCAAACACTTTATCCCCAGTCCCAGCCACAGCCCTCATCCCCACACTCCTACTCTTGCCCTGAGTCCCTCCCACACTCCAAACCCCTCATCTGCAGCTATAACCCACAGCCCTCACCCCTGCACCCCATCCCTCTACACCCCTCCCATCCCCAAACTCCCTCCCAGAGCCTACCCCCCAATTCCCTGCCCTAGCCTAGGGCCTGCACCCCAGACCTCCTCCCTCACCCAAACTCCCTCCCAGAGCCTTGGGCAGGTGGGGGGCGGAGTTTGGGTGGGGGCGGGTTCTGGGCACCACCAAAATGTCTACAAACCTGCCACCCCTGATCCTGCCCCGCAGACTTGAACTCCCAGCATTCTCAGCACACATGCTGATCCCTAGTGGCCACTGCTGATATCCAGCACCTCCCTCCTCTCTTAACCTGTGAGTTCCTCTCTGGATTGGAACTGGACTGGAACCAAAGACCATCTTGGAAGCAACATTACCAGCCCAAGCATTCAAAAATCATGAGTTGACCCCCCAAACTCAGGCTCTAGCACTGCCCCTTCATTCATTCTTCAGCAGCAATTTGGCGGCAGGCCCTTCCCTCCAAGAGGGACTGAGGGACCCGCCGCCGAAGAGCAGGCCCTGGGGGAGGGTGCAATTTTATATTCATGCCTCGGGCACAAAAATACCTAGTTATGGCTCACTTCTAAGTCAAAACCACAGTACAAAACTGGAAATACTGGGACTGCTCCCAAGCTGCAGTCACAGTAAGTTAAGCTTACTGCTTTTCTTAAGAGAGACAGGGTTTGCAAATCTCTGTCATTTTAACCATTTACTTATGCCTCAGGTAAGATTTCTTAAGGGTCTAAGGATGCCTGGAATCCCTAAAATTCCTGTCACACACTTCTCAAAACTCCTGGCTGGCTCACCAGCCTGTAGCCTGATTTGGAGTATGTTAGTAGTGTTCACTTAATTTAATCTTATTAATTAATAATAAAAATAATGTTAATAATTATTGGATATTAATTAATGTGGGTTTTGGCTCACTAATATATTTGATCAGAAAATAAAGTTCGTCCTGAATCAGGCTTCACAGAGTTTATAAAAGGAACTTCAGGAGTATGACAGGAAGCTTACACAGAGACAGATATAGTCATGAAGACCTTTTATTAAAATTAATGAAATAGTAAGCAAATGGTAAAACAGTTAGAATTACAGAGTTACAACTGTCTTACTGTTATTTGAGAGATACAGATGATAATACAATATTGTAAGCTGCAAACGTGGTTAATTCTCATACTCTGTTTTAATAACCTGGTGTTGGAAGAGACAGGGCCACGCCTGTGGCAGGTCCGTTTTCACACCTCTTAGCAGAGGAAGCTAAATGCAGAGCTGTTAAAGCTGTTTATTCTTTAACTTAACCCAATAAATCTTAAACTAAATAAAATATAGGCTTACGGAAACCAAGCTTAGCCTAGTCCCTTAAACTTATAGTTTGAAAAGAAATAAAGTACGGACTATTAATAGTTAATAACCGTCGTAGATGGGTAGCATCGATACGTTGTTGAAGGTGGAGGCAATGAAGAGTTGACTGGAGTAGATAGGTGGGTAGATTCCCTGCCTAATGGCGAGCTGCCTCGCCTTTTTATAGGGCATTAGTCGGAAATCCTTCCTCTTATGCCCAAGTTTCATCCTCCCCCACCAGAAATGTTAGGGTACACTTACCCCATAGGCTAGTATGTATGTGTGTATGGATGACAGGTAAGTACGCATTTATGGTGTACTTGTTACATTTTTCATACCACTTTGAAAAATCCCCTTTGTCATCTTCCATTATTCATTGGTTTAGGCAAAAGGTCTCTAGACATCTGTGTGGGTGTTTTGTCTATTATTACTTTTCTGGGTAAGGGTCTTAAATGTGCTAACTTTGCCTTAGCTTCACATACAGGGTTTTGGCCTTGCATTACAGCCAAACTTATTTTAATACAAATCTATAAGCCTATTACATCAAATACTCAAATTTATAAGAAAGATATATTTATACAGGCCAGCAGATTAATCCTTAGGGCCACAGGGCCATTTCAACACATGTTCCTTATGGTTCTCAGCCTTTCTGCTGAGCCTGTCCCACTAGTGCAAAATGTGGAGGTGAGTTTGTGATGCGGGAGCTGGAGCTGAGACCCACCAAACTCATCTCACATAGTCCCCCCTCCAGAAAACTGCTAGGAGAGGGGAACTGAGCGGTGCTGGAGTTGGACTGGTTAGAAGCTTTGGAGCTCAGTGCACATTCCCTAGGGTTTCCAGGTGTTGGGGAAGGGACAGGGGCAGCTCATGTTTTTTGCCACCCCAAGCACAGCTGTCAGGCGGCTTTTGGTGGCGTGCCGGCGGGCAGTCCACTGGTCACACAGATTCGGCGGCATGCCTGCGGGAGGTCCACCAGTGCCGCACCTTCAGTGTCCCCGCCGCTGAATTGCTGCTGAAGCCGCGGGACTGGCAGACCGCCCACAGGCATGCCACCGAACACAGCCTGACTTCTGCCCTCACAGCAACTGGCAGCCCCTCCCTGCGACTTGCTGCCTCAGGCACACGCTTGCTGCGCTGGTGCCTGGAGCTGCCCCTGGGAAGGAAGATGCTCTGTTATGTAGCCCCAGGGCCGGTGCTACCATTAAGGTGAACTAGGCGGTTGCCTAGGGTGCCAAGATTTGGGGGCACCAAAAAGCAGTGCCCCCAATTTTTTTTTACAGCATTCCTCCCCTAGAGTCCGGTCACTGCTCCACTTCTCCCACCTCCCAGGCTTGCGGCGCCAAGCAGCTGTTTGGTGCCACAAGCCTGGGAGGAGAATTAGAGCGGGCATGGTGTGCTCGGGGAAGGAGGCAGAGCAGAGGTGAGCTGGGGTGGGGAGGTGCCACACGGCTCCCCAGGCCGCTGCTGTGGGGGGGTGCCTCAGGGCAGAGTGGGGGAGCTGCTGTGGAGGGAGGTGCTTCAGGGCGGAGGCAGGGGCAGGGAGCTGCTGCAGGGCTGGGGGGGAGGGCGCAAGGTGGAAGTTTCGCCTAGATGCAAAACTTCCTTGCACTGGCCCTGTGTAGCCCTGTGTGACACACAGGGCCGGTGCAACCATTAGGCAAACTAGGTGGCCGCGTAGGATGCCAAGATTTGAGGGCACCAAAAAGTGGTGCCCAAAATGTCTGGGATGCTCACCCGGCGCTGGCTAAACATGTAACCCTTTTCCCACCACTGTGTGAGGGGGTGCTGCAGCTTTAATCATCTCTGTCCAGCCAGGAAGTGATGTCATTCCTCCTTTGGCGGCCCGGGCGCTGCGCTGCTCCCTGATGCTCTGGCTCTTTTCCAGGGCCTCCGTCCCTCCTCATCCCCGCCCCCACTCCCCTGAGCTCTGCAGCAGAGCCGGGCCTGCACTCACCAGTGGGGGGGAAGTGCAGAGACCTGGCCCCAGCCACGCCGCAGGGGGAGTGCTGGGGGGTGGTTCCCCGTCCCCCAAGCCAGCTCCGCCCCCCAGAGGCCTGTCTCCCCCCTCTCCCCCTCCCAGAGGTCTGCCCCCCCATGGAAGCCTGGGGTGCCCCTGCCCCCCCGAGGACCCTCCCCCCATGGAGGCCAGGGGCACCACCGCCCCACTGTAGGGGGAAGCGTAGGGCCCCAGAATATCTAGGGACGGCCCCAGTGCCCGCCACTCTGCCCGCAGCCAGCCCCTGCTGCATCCGCTGCCTGCAGCCAGCCACCCCCTGCCCTGCCCTGCCCCTAGCCAGCCCCACACCGTCTCCAGCCAACCCCTGCCCTGTCCACAGCCAGCCCTGCACCCCCTGTCTCCAGCCAACCCCACACCCCCTGTCTCCAGCCAACCCCTGCCACAAACCCCTGCTCACAGCCAGCCAGCCCCACCCTGTGTCAATTTATTCATTTATTTTCATTAAATATGTAGACTAACTAATGAAATTAATAAATTTTCAAGCCAAACGTGTTAATTCTAATGAACAATGCCATATTATGCCTATATAAGAAAAAGTCCCAAACACGGGACATCTGGTCACCCTATCTCACTCAGATCTAAGTTTCCACCCCATTTACACAGCGTTTACACGGGGAGAAGGTGAAAGTTCTCCACAAGAGTCACCATCTTTTGTGCTTAGCTTTAGGAGTGATGTCAGGTGGCTCAGGCTGGATCCACTCACAAACCTGCACCAGTTTAATGAAAAGGGGTGATTTGAAGTCAGTTTAGTTCAACTGGCACAGCTTTGGGTGGAGGCTCTTATATCTGTTTAAACCTTGCATGGATCAGCAAATCTCTTACAGGGGCAAATGAAGCTAATATAAACCAAGTTAAAGCAAAGAAAGAGTGCTCACACAGGGGTTTGCACGGATTTAATTGCATTGTTTTTTAAACGGATTTTAAATTAAACTGTTGTAAATCCTCAGTGTGGATTGGAGCAACCTGTGTGGAACCTAGAGTGAAGGAGGGAAGAGTTTGGGGGAGGTACCACCAGGGACTCAGTCTGCATGAACATGTCTGGAAAGTTGGCTGCAGTTGCTACACTTCTTTAAATAATTCTCTGAGCAAAGATCTGGTTTAGTTTTACTAGTGTGGAGACCTTTCATGGTACAGGAGACAGGGTGGCAGTGGACAGTCTGATGTAGTGTAGACTGTAGTCACGCTGAGAGCTAGAAAGCCAGAGGAACTCTAGCATCCAGCAGCCTCATTAGTAAATTCCCTTTGGATTCATTATATCAGAATCCTCTTGGCTGAATGCCCCACCAATATCTCAGTGCCCCCTGCCATCCACACTCCCTCCTGAACCCCAAGACTAGTGCTCCTGTCCCATGTCACTCACTAACAGCCTTTCCCAGGCCTGCTTAGCTTGTAGCTCCTGGTAGGGTGGAAAGCTGAGCCCTTCCCACAGGTTAATGAATAATCAGGCTATTTGCTTTCAGGGCCTTGCTGTGATCCTGTGTCTACGGCAGAGGCAGGAATAGCTCTCCAAATGACACCCAGCCTGAGGTAACTCACTTCCACCAGTGACCAGTCCCAGCCCACCACCAGTCTGAGGTGGGGCCATGCCAGGTGTATCCCCTAAACAGCCACAGACCCTCCACACACCTGTTACACTCCACCTACCATGTACAGTGGGCCTCCAGTTCATGTGCCATGGGGAGGTTTGGGGGTGTTGGCAGAGCCATGGATTCAGGGGGTGTCCAACTGTGGAACAGTCTGGTGGTTGTCAGGAGGGGAGTAGAACACAGAACAGAAATACCCAGGAGAGGGACTGTGGGTCAGGAACAGGGAACATCTGTGAACTGGGGAGGAGGAAGCCTGTGCTTGTAATAGCAGGAGTAGCTGTGGGTCAGGATTGAGGGGCACTGGCAGAGCTCAGTGTGAATGACAACTAACACTTAAAACAATACTTCTGAAAATCTGCTTCTTCCTCCCTTTCCATGGCTTCTTTGTGCCACCAGAGTGGGAGGAAATGCTCTTTCTGGGGCACATATTGCTGCAGCAGTGCTCGGAGAGCTGGACCCCTAGGGAGGTGGTGGAATCTCCTTCCTTAGAGGTTTGTAAGGTCAGGCTTGACAAAGCCCTGGCTGGGATGATTTCGTTGGGGTTGGCCCTACTTTGAGCAGGGGGTTGGACTAGATACCTCCTGAGGCCCCTTCCAACCCTGATGTTCTATGATTCATGCAGCAGCCTCATGCAGTGGCGTAAAGGGCAGCTTGGGCCAAAGCCTGGCTTCTAGATCAGATTAAATGCAAACCCCAGACACGCACTCACCTGGAAACACACAGCCCAGCTCCTTCCTTAATTCTCCCCACCCCCATAACCCACCTTCCCCACCACTGTGTATGACCCATCTAGAGATGGGGCTGGTCTCTGCTCCTAGTGCCCCCTATGCAAACTGCTGGAGTCTAGGGGCTCTCCCTAGGCTCCCCCTCTGCTATTGAGGCCATGTGTTGTGAGCTGCCTGTCTCTTGGGACAGGATGGACCCCATGAGCCATGAGGAGGTGGTTCCCACTGTGCTCCTGCCTCCAGCTTTCCTGTGTTGCCAGGGCTGGCTCCAGGCACAATCACAGCAAGCTGTGGGGGGTGGTGCACCGGTCGCCATGAGGGTGGCAGTCAGGCTGCCTTTGGCAGCATGCCCGCAGGAGGTCTGTTGGTCCCGCAGCTTCGGCAGCAGGTACGCCGAAGGCGCAGAACTGGCAGATCACCCGCAGAAATCCTGCCGAATCCACGTAACCAGCGGACAGCCCACAGGCGTGCCGTCGAAGGCCGCCTCACTGCCGTGCTTGGGGCGGCAAAAACCACAGAGCTGCCCCTGCGTGTTGCTGCATCCAGGATGCTGCTGTCCAGAAGCCTCAGTCCCAGGGAGGATGGAAAAGGCCTTTAATGTGTCCCACACTGACTGCTTCTGCTCTTTACCTACAGGGATCCCCAGATGCTCCCTGCCCATGTGCAGCTCTCTGAGTGCTCAATCCCAAGATCCTCCCAATAAGTCAATGCTATTGCATCCAATCCGAATGCTGGTAATGCAGTCCTAGGCCCCAGCGCGGCACCTGCTCCCAGCCATGTTTGTTCTGTCTTCACATCGCTACGGTTTCGGTAGGAGGGAAGCAGCAGCAGGATCGTAGGGCAGCAGCCAAAGTGCATGCACAGAGCCCTGCCACACAGCTCACGGCCAGCGCAGCCACCACACGCCCCAAGGTATGCAGACATACCGCTTGGCCCAGTGATGGCACATTGCAGGCTGGGTATTGTAGCCATCGAGGATGCCAATTAGGTGGCAGTTTGCATGTAATTAATATGTACAAAGGAGACAGCGGCCACAGGCTCTTGTGTGGGCAAAGCTTTGAGAAGGCATTAAATGATTTAGGTCAGTTAATACCAGGGGAGTAGGGAGGATCTTTGGAGGTTGTTTTATTGAGTGCGTGACTCCCACTGCTTCCCCCTCCCATCTCCAGGCCTTGGCAAGCCTTTGGAACGAAAAACATTCCTGTCCTTTCACAGCTTGCTAATGGGCATGCTTGGGGGAGCTCAGTTTCCCTCGCCCTTTGCCAAACAAAATGCACTGCTCTCTGCCAGATCTAGTCCAGCTCTTGCAATAGGTTTGCCCTGTGCTGTCAGCTCGCCTGCAAATGAACTGCCTTCTGAGCCCACCAGCCATGATGCCGCAGACCTGAGCAAGAGAGCTAAACTGTGTGAATCTGAGCTGTAATCAGGTGGATCTAGACACCAAATTGTCTCCAAATTCATCTCCTAACAGCTCTGAATCATATGCCATAGCTTTATAGCCTGCAGGTCTGTAACCCATGGTCAGGTCTAGCACAAAACAGCCCATTTCTTGGAAAGAAGATGTGTTTTTCCCAGAAGACACCCTGGTATGATTCCTCCTGAGTGATGCTGCCTAGCAGTTTGCATCATCTTTCCGCTCCAGTGGGGCGTACTGTAGCTGTCCAATGCCCTGGGGGTACAAGCGAGCATCCCAGCCGGGGTCGACAGACTTGGGCTAGTGGGGCTCAGAGCAGTGCTCTAAAAATAGCAGCGTAGACAGCGCTTGGACGTTGCAGCTCTGACTGGAGGTCTTGCTATGAATCCCACCCCCTGCCTAGGCTTCAGAGCCCAGAGCTCTAGCTCTGAGCACACATTTATTGCAGCCAGTGGGAGCGGAGGGGGCTGGCAGCTCCAAAAATCAGGCCATTACTGAGTCACTCTGTGATGCTGCTCGGAGGAGTAAAGCATTCTGGGAGGGAATGTGACATCTCAGCGTTCATTTTTCATCAAGATGCAGAAATCCTTAGGGAAGCATCCAGAAACCTCTGGGCATCACTGTGTTGTATTGGGGCGGGAGGGTTCCCTTTCCATAGCATGTCTGCTGAGTGCCCACTCCCTGTGTCCTTATTAATACAGGTGTTTGCAGGGAAATCGTCCCTGCACTGCTCTCCGGATGGGGATGATTAATTATTGCTAATAATACACTGTGATTAAACTGTCAAGCATGAAGCTTTAAAGACAAATCAGCAACTGCCGGTCCCTTTCCCCAACCAGCTTGCTGCTTAAATTAAACATAACAGTGTGTGGGCAGGTTTCTCTTCCCCCTGTTCCTTCCCTAAATGTAAGGTCTGACTCAGATTCCAGAGGTGAAAAAAAAACTCCAAACCTTGAGCTTAAGCAAAAATCCCAGGTTTTTTTTGGAAGATACAACTGTGCCTATTGAGCTGGAGAGACGCAGATTTCAGTGCATCTAAACATACCAGTGGTGTCCTAACAACCTGGGTCACGGGGACGTATTCAAGAAGGGAGCCTTTGATACTTTAAGATGGGTTCACTTCCAGCCCCAGTGTGTTAGTTATATCCTCTTAAGAGTGCCTTAGACACAAAGGGTCTGATTCCAACCTTACATGGATTTTACCCGACTTCAGTGGAGTTACTGCTGAATTCTACAGGTACGAGACCAGAATGAGGCCCCCAGGGGACCAAATTCAGACGACCTGGGTAAGGGGAAAAGAGTGTAAAACTAAGGGAGCATGACTCTAGCACCTTGAGGGAAGAAGGTGTAGATTATTGAGCTTGTCACCTCTGTATTTGGCCCAGCCAGTCCAAGCTGCTTCCGTGTATCAGAAGGGTCTGCTCATCAATGACTTTGGCCGCCAGACTCCCAATTGCCCTCAGTTATAGTCATGCAATTTAAGTGGGGTTGCCACAGGCTCATGTGGGCAGAATCTGGCCATCTGCATTTAAGGAGCTGCTGATTTCTTCTCTGGGCTCAATTGGCGGCAGAAACATGAGGAGGTCTGGTTGCTACCGTCTCCTTCCTTTGCAAACCCAGTCACACTGCTGTTGGACTGGCTCGTGGCCTCAGACCAGGCCTATGCTTTATGCACCTCCAGCTATATAGCACACTAGCCTGGGGCTTGGCAGACAGGATTCAATTCCAGGTGTAGACTTTTCAGGTAAGTCATGTAGTGCCTTGTTCCTCAGTTTCCCCTCTGTGCAATGGAGGCTCTCAGACGCTCTGGAAATGGACGCCATAGAAGTGCTGTACATAGAGTTAGAGTGGTGCTGGGGGGCCTAGGATGGCTGTCATTAGGCACCCATGTTTGAAATCTTTTTCTCGGTTTTCACCTGCTGTTGTTATTCATGGGTTGTTCCTTGCAAGTTGAAATCAGTCTTCAGCCCAGATCATTCTTCGCCCCTGTGTGGAGACAGACTGGACCCACGTCTGCCTTCAGTCACGCCTACACCAACACCGATTTCCTTCCCTGGGTTGTGTTTGTGGGGCACTCACAGGGGCTGGGCACATTCCAGGCCAGAATTCCCAAGAGGTGCAGCACCCAGCTGGTCTCTAAGTGGGGATAGGATTCTTCATGGTTCTTGGTGGGCACTGGTCCCTTTGGGCAAGCTGGCCGCCAGTGGTATATTGCTGCAGGGTTGCTCAGTATGGCTAAACTTCTGGCCATGCACATTTATTATGAGGGCCACCCCAAGGCTGAGGGACTTGAGCTAGAACCCTAGGAGAAAGGTTCTAGTTGCAGGTCCCTTCTGCTCTCTGTGGGCCCAGTAGCGAGCCAGCACTAACTCCTAGCAGACAAAGGTGTACCTGAGGAGCCCAGGTTCATGGACAGCCAACCCAACAGCCAGCCACCAAACTGCAACAAATGAACATGCTGCAGCCAGCGACCCCGGGAAGCAGGGCACCACCCTATGGGCACAGGCCCCAATACCAGAATTTGCAATGCCTCTATGGAATTGGGAGGGACTGGAGACAGAAAGCGCCACCTTTGGCATTCAGCCAATGGCTCCCTGTGCTCCAGTCCATGGTGGCCTACAGACAGCTGCCAGGTGAGTGCTTTACTAGAGGCAATGGGGACCCAGCATATCTCAGGCTGGCTGCCTTGGGACCTCAGCCTGGAGTGCTCTGGGAGGGCAGCTTATGGCGCAGGCAGGACTGGGCGAGCAGGTTCTACATGTTTCTTGTTCACCAGATTTGGGGGAGGCAAAGGGGTCACAGCTGAACAGCAGCACCCACAGTCTCTTGACTTGGCTCCTATGGCCTTTGCTTCACACTCTCTCTCCTCTTTAGATTTTCTTTTCCCCGGTTAATTCCTATTTCACTCTCACTGGGGGTTCTTTCCCTTGATCGTTGCTCACTGCCCGCCAGTAGCACCAGTGCCAGGAGACATTTCCATGCAGGGCCTCCATGAAGAGCTGCCTGCTTGGTGGGGGACACGTAGAGCCACTTGTCCTGGATGTCTCTGTAGGTTAAAAATGATCCGGCGAAGGGGGGGTGAAGTACCTGAATGTGATGAAGGAAGGAAGGGCAGTCACATGGACACTTGCATGGTTCATAGGAAGCCTGTGCTACTGAGTGACCCGTGGCATGGACTGTGGACTGGATTCGCAGAGGTGCTCAATGTCCACAAAACTAGCTGAGGAGTGCCCTGAAAATCAGATACTGTCTCTTAATTGTTTTATGGTTGGCATCACCATCCTCACAGGAAAAAACAAACAAACCCTTTTCACTTCCTCAGGCTCTATAAACTTAAGAACATAAGAACGGTCTTACTAGATCAGACCAAAGATCCATCCAGCCCAGTATCCTGTCTACTAACGATGACCAATGCCAGGTATCCCAGAGGGAGTGAACCTAACAGGTAATGATCAAGTGATCTCTCCCCTGCCATTCATCTCCACCCTCTGACAAACAGGGGCTAGGGACACCATTCCTTACCCATCCTGGCTAATAGCCATTAATGGACTTAACCTCCATGAATTTATCTAGTTCTCTTTTAAACCCTGTTATAGTCCTAGCCTTCACAATCTCCTCAGGTGAGCAGTTCCACAAAAGGCCTGAAAGGCTTTATTAATTATTATTTTATTGCTTGTTTTTTTGCCTTAGATATTCCTTCAGGCATGTCATGCAGTGAAGGAAGAGACCCCTGGCTCTATAGATGGTGGGAATGCCCTGAGATAATAGTATTTTGGAGGAAAACAACAAACAGAATTTTCCAGATTGCTAAAGGCAGCCCACCCTTAGTAGGTCCATTAGGTCACTGTCCAAAGAAAGTTATTGACTTATGCTAGGCAGTATAGCTCAGTGGACTCTGGACTGGGACTTGATCTGAGTCCAATTCCCCGTTCTGTCACTGGACTGCTCAGTGACCTTGGGAAAGTCCCTTTCTGCCCTGTGCCTCTGTTTCCCCATCTGTAAAATGGGGGTAATATTCTGTTTTAGCAAAGAGCCTTTCTTCAAATTGTTGCTCAGATGTTGGAGTTGAGTAATAAAAAACAAACATTTTTGGGGAGGGATAGCTCAGTGGTTTGAGCATTGGCCTGCTAAACCCAGAGTTGAGTTCAATCCTTGAGGGGGGCCATTTAGCGATCTGGGGCAAAAATCTGGGGATTGGTCCTGCTTTGAGCAGGGGGTTGGACTAGATGACCTTCTGAGGTCCCTTCAAACCCAGATATTCTATGATTTCAAATAAAAATCTCATCCTCTCTCAGCTGGTCAGGTCACACTTGCATGATGGGTCTGGTGTCACAATCCTACCAGGTACTTGTAAAGATAATTAAAGGCCCATCCACTGAATTAGGGGAACAGCTCAGGATTTGTTCACACAACTAACTATTTTGCATGAACACTTGCATGTGTGGGCTATGTACATGTCAAACAGCTGCTCCAGCACCATTTGCACATGCAGCTAAGGAGGCCAAAATGCCTCATAGAAACACAGCAAAATCTGTCATCACACCCATAATATGAAGAAATAAATCAACAGGGCTATTTCCCAGGTCTTCTTCCCATCTCTGTGCCCCTTCCTTCCATACATCTGTCTATTCCCATTGCTCATTCCACAGTGCTACTGTGCCATGGCCTACTCCATTCAGGAATCTTCTTTTTATACCTCCAAGCCCCTGTCCCCATGCTGCATACCCCCTTATCCCATGGGGGCTCCTCCTGCAGGGTCATGAAGAGGTCCCAGGGGAGTTAGCATTTTGGTATGGCTAGATGGACAGGACAGTCCCAATGCTTTTTTTTTCTGGAGGGTGGTATTTGTACAAGGCCCAATCTGTGCAAGGGTGGCAATGACCTTGGGGGTGGGGGCAGTTTACAGTTCCTGGGCAGGGAGGTGCTATGTGAATGTCAGGAAGTCTCATGAATACCTTATTAGATGCAGAGGCACTGCCCTGGCTCTCTCACACACACACACCCCACGCCACTCAGGAGGTTACACACAATTTTTAGCTGCACAGTCCCAGCTTCTCCCCCACCCCCATTCCTGCCCCCAATCCCAGCCTTACTTCCCCATTCCCATCCCATCCCTCTCCCTCCCAGCCCCAGTCCAATCCCTCATTTCCAGCCCCACAGCCTAACACCTAGTCCCATACCCCTAATCCCAGCCCCCCCAATCCCACTTCAGCCCCTTCCCCCAAATCCCAGCCTCCCACCCCAGCCCCTTCCTCAAATCCACCCATTTTCACCCCAGCCTCTTCTCCCAAATCCCAGCCCCCCATTGCATCCTACCCCCCAAAAATCCCATTCCACCCCAAATTCCAGTCTCCCTGCCCATCCCATCCCATCCCCCCAACCCCCATCTCCGCGCAGCCCCGCCCTGTGCAGAGCCCCAGTGCGCATGCCCGCCATCTCCCTCCCGCTTCTCAGCGGGCACCGCCTTACCCGAGCGCGAAGGCTGGCGCTGCCCCGACCCATGGCAGTGATTGGCTGCGAGAGCCCTCACTCGCCGGCGCCGCGGGCGGCGATTGGTAGCACCCTGTAGGTGGGCGGGCGGAGCGGCGAATATATAAACTCGAGGGGGCGATCGCTCTCTTTCCGCTGCGCCGCACCCGCTGTTGAGGAGGAGCTGGTGCCGCTCAAGCCCTTCCCCTTGCACGCGACGCGCCATGGCCGCCAACCCCATCGTGTTCTTCGATATCGCCGCCGACAATGAGCCCTTGGGGCGCATCACCTTCGAGGTACTTGGGAGCAGGGAGGTTCCCGCGCGGTGTCCGGCGGCGCCATTTCCTGGCAAGGGCACGAGCACGAAGCCATTTTGGGCGGGAGGGGCGCGCGCGGCGAAGGGGGCCGGCTGGGGGCGCGCGCGGGGGCGGTCTCGCGGGAGCGGGAGGGAGCGCGCGCCTGGTGGCCGCTGTGGGCTCCACGTGGCTGAGGCAGCCCGGTGCGCGAGGAGCTGTCCCCGGGGGCGCGCCCCGAAGGCGGCATGCGGTGCCGGCCCCACCCCGCGCCGCGCCGCATGGGCAGGGATCGTAGCGGCGGCCCCGCCAGTCCCCTGCAGCGAGACCGCTGCGTTGGCGGCGGTGCTCGTCTCTCTCCGGAAGCCGCATCGCCGCGCTGGGCAGCTGCCCCGTGTCTCGCTCGCTCGCTAACCCGTAAAGGCCTCCGCCTTCAGGCCCATCCTGTGCCTGCGGGTTTCCAGGCGGTTCCGCAATATGCCCTAGCTGCGGGGACGCGAAGCGGCTCCCACACTCGCAGCCCTTGCCCTGCATAAAGAGCGCCTGGTCGCTCATTAGCCCCGCGCTGTAATTGAAGCCCCGTCCCGCTGCTGTTGCTCCCCAGACAAAGTCCCTCGCCAGACCCTGCATATCCGAGCTCCAAAGCCCTGTTAGCGGCGAACGGGATGTGCTTCGTGCTGGAGTGAGATTCTGCGAGCCCTCATCCTGCCTCGGGCTCTTCTTGTGGAGGCGAAGCTATGCTCTAGCCCCCGAGCTCTTAATCCTGTAGCCATTCACTTTATTCTTAATAGTTAAATCAGCAATCATGGAATGGCGGTTATAGTACTTTGAACCCAAGGACTGCCTGCCTGCTTGTGTAACTGCCCCTCATTTTGGGTCAGAAACCTCACATTGTGAGCTTTCTCAAGCGGGTGTGAAAAGGATAGCAAGGTTTATTGATGCAGACGTTCCTTCAGAAGTGATGTGCCAATTCTTCATTCACTCAAATTTAAGGTTTCATGTGCCAATAATACATTCTAACGGTTTTAGAAGGTCTTTCTATGTCTATATTATATAACTAAACTATTGTTGTATGTAAAGTAAATAACATTTTAAAAATGTTTAAGAAGCTTCATTTAAAATTAAAATAAAATGCAGAGTACCCCGGGCTGGTGGCCAGGACCCAGGCAGTGTGAGTGCCACTGCAAATCAGCTCGTGTGCACATGCCATGGATTGCCTACCCCTGTTCCAACATGTAAGGGCTTATAGGGCATGGAGCAGAGAAATGCCTAACAGTTCTGGGAGGGGTTGTTAATGTATTTTTGTAGACTGTTGTGAAGACCACTAATTCTCTGTAGCCTATCTTTCATCAGGGCAACAAAGCACTCTGTAGATTTTAAGCAAACCACTGACTGACAGTCTGAACTCTGCTCTGACAATTGTACTCCATTAATCATTGGTTGATTACCAAACATGAGGTTAATAGTAGGCTCATCACCAAAAGAGATGGTTACATAAATCAGATTCTTGACTCCTTGGTATGCTTGTCATATAGCAAAACTTGTGTCCTAGTGCTTGAGAATAAGCTTTGAGCAAGGCTTTCTAACTGGTCTCATTAACCACTCAAATAACTTTCCTTTTGAAAGATAAAGCTTCACTTAAGAACAAGTGTGTAAGTGCATAGACTGTAGTCAACGGACAGACAGTGCATCCTTTGTCCAGGGGCTCCATTTTGTCTGAGTCCCTCTGACACAGTCCAGTCCCACAGAAAGAATAGTAGAAACACTGCTGCTTCCTGCACACTACTGTACCAGGAAATGAGCCTGGCTTAATAACCCTAACAAGGTTACAGTTGCTCCAAGTGTATGCTTTTGGCTGATACAAACCTGTCAGCTTCATAAAAGATGATACAGGATCTTGTGAATGAATTTAATAATGGAGTCTAATCCTTGTTCCAGCTGCCAGGTTCTGCTCATATGAGGAGCTGGTGGCAAAAGCCATGGAATGTGATCCCTGAGGGAAGTAAAGCATGGCTTGCAGAATCCTGGATTGCATTTAAGAAACCATTTCAATGCCATGTAGGCTTCTGTCATGGGTTTTGAGTGGAATGCAGCCATAACACAACTTGTATTCAACCAACTACAGCCACTGCAAGATTCTCCTATAAATCGTTCGTTGTGGTATACTGATTTTTTTCTCCTGTTTTTAGTAGTTGGTAAGCACGCTTTAAGCAAAATGACTTAACTGACTCTTTTTTTTTTTCTTCTACAGCTGTTTGCCGACAAGGTTCCAAAGACAGCAGGTTTGTAAAAACTACTCAAGTTCATGGAGGCTGCATTGCAGTTTTCAGTTAACTTTTATTAACAATAAGTTTGAAATTTTCACCCATTGGCTTGCCAATGGGTGTTCCTATAAATTCCAGCTGGTAATGACTCTTAAATTGACAGAAAACTTCCGTGCCCTGACCACTGGGGAGAAAGGATTTGGTTACAAGGGGTCCTGCTTTCACAGGATCATTCCTGGATTCATGTGCCAGGTATGCATCACTGACTTTCTTACTACTTAGTTGTGGCCTCTTTGAGTAATTTTGTTGCAGCTCCTATACTTTGAAACAGTCAAAGAAGTGATTCTCCAGTTTTATAGGACAGTCTTGCTTAGGGGTTCAAGACTGACAGTAAACATACCAGAAGGCTGTCACTAGCCTACGGGTTTTGTGCCTGATTGAGTAAAGGGGGTGGCTTTGACTGTACTTGGTAGCTTGAGCAGCAATCTTGTATAGATTAGAAGTCTGCCTGACTGATTAGAAGGGTAGGTATCACTGTTTCACTTGCAGTGCTTGCTTTTTTGCAGGGTGGTGACTTTACATGTCATAATGGAACTGGTGGCAAATCCATTTATGGTGAGAAGTTTCGTGATGAGAACTTCATCCTGAAGCACACAGGTCCTGGCATTTTGTCTATGGCAAATGCTGGCCCCAACACAAATGGATCCCAGTTCTTCATCTGCACGGCTAAGACTGAGTGGTAAGTACTGTTGGAATCTGTACTCTTCATTCATCTCTGAATTTACTCAACACCTTTTTAGGGTTTTATTAACTTTGCCATAGCCCTCTAATGCATTGTCTAATAATTCTAGTGTAGTGTGGCCTGTTCATAGAACATACTGTCCCCAAAATGTTCCTGTCATCCTGATCAGCATACATAGTGAAACCTCAAGCAATTCTGATCAAGGTTTCCATGTAGTGAGGCTGCATTGAGCCCTAAACTACAGTTACTTGCTTCTGGGCACTGTTACAGCATGTAATCTCCCAGATCCTCTCGTATCTGACAAATTGAGGGTACTACTAGTCTGGTGGCTCATCTCTTTTCCATTGAGCATGATGGGAAGCTGGTAATTTCTGTAGCAAAAACTGAGTACTAACAAGATTGCTGATTATACAAGCTTCTTGAAATCAGTGGTTTAATACAGTAGGTCAAAAACAAGTCACATTGGTGCTTCTCAGCAACATGATCCCATAAAACTTGTTTTTTTATCTTAGGTTGGATGGGAAGCATGTTGTCTTTGGCTGTGTCAAAGACGGGATGAATGTGGTGGAGGCAATGTCTAGCCATGGAACAAGAGACGGCAAAACAAAGAAGAAGATCACCATTACTAATTGTGGGCAGCTGTCATAAAATTCCTTTCTGTCTTAACCAACCATTCCTTCTGTAGCTGGGGCTAACATACTATGGTGTTTAGCCCCTTGTAATCCTTGTGTTCCTGACTTACTGCTGCATTTCTATTGGGTTTCATTTCCCTTATCTTCACAAGTGTAGCTGCACTGCAGAGTTAAGTTTATGATTATGAAATTAAAACAAGCTAAACCACATGAGTTTTTTCTTTTTATAAGGAAATCTGCTTAGGGCATTTGTGTAGCAATCATGTATTTTTCCTAAAAGTGGCAGGAAATTCCTTTCTCTGAAGTGTGGATTGGCTACTACAACCATCATGTAGTATCAGTAGCTAGGTTTCTAAAAACTGTCCTACAGGGATTCCTTTAGGGAAATCCCTAGATTAAAATTGTTCTGGAAGCATCTGTAGTTTAATGTTGACCTGTCACAGCAGCATGGGAGTTCAGTTGGCAGGCAGCTAGCTGTTGTAATACTCTTAAGGCCATTACAGAATGAATGGCTAAGCAGGGTTTTAATGGTAAAATGTGACTAGAAACAACCACTGATACTAAAGCTTCTGTATAGTTGTCTGGTGCAGGGTAAGGTCCTATGTGCTTAGATGCCTGTTAGCAGAAGCCCTGTTCTGTGGTTTGGAAACCCAGCACAGTGAGACACTGGGGAGGTTGACAGACACTACAGCTGGGATCAAGGCTCTGAGATCAATCCACCTGCTGTTGTTTTAGCAGGTCTAATAAAGACCCACCAATCAACTGTAGATTGATCTTCAGTTGATCCTTGTACTCAACCCTGAGGAGAAGGGTAAAGTAAGTTGACAGGAGATTTTTCTCCTGTTGACCCCTGCAGTAACTCAACCTAAGGTACATTGACTCCAGCTATGTTGTTCATGTAGTGTAGGTTGACTTACCTTGCAGATGAACTGCTCAGTTGCTATGTCTACACTAGCAAGCACCACAACCTCTTGCAGTAGTGGTAAATTCTCTTTGCAGCATCCAGGCTGGGGGTGGCCAAACTTTTGAGCCATATATGGCAATCTTCAGAAGTTCAAGAGGTGGGGCATGCCTGCCAGGGTGAGGTGGCATGCTGGATCTTTAAAATGTACTCGCCATTCTCAGCAGGTACCAATTATCTCTGCCACAAACCTCTAGTCCCACCACTCTGCAGAAGCCCTAAGCTCACCCCTGCAGTCTGGTAGGCAGAGAATGTGCAAGGTGGGGCTGAGTGAGCTGCATTTTAACTGTGAAAGCTGCATGCAGTTAGCCATCTGTGGTTTGGCCATCCCTGATTGAGGCTCTCTGGAGGCATCCTGTCAGTACTAATGTACCAGAGCATTTACATTCAAAGCAGCATATAAAACTCTAAATGAAACCCAATTGGAGAGGGCTTCCCTGGCATGACTAAAAAAATCTAATGAAAATGTGACTTATGCATTGTATAGTCTCCAGCATCAATGTGTTCAGTTAGCCTTGTGATCATCACACTAATCAATTCCAAGAGACAATGGCATTATGTCCCATAAAACAAATCTTACCCAAGTAAATGCTGAAATTTAATGCCAGCAGTGAAACGGCAATGTTACATATCCAGTGTTGTGATCCCTTGATATGTGGCATAGTGTTCTTAGTATGTTAGCTCAGCCCAGTGCCATGCTGTAGTCATTTATCAGTAGCTGTATGTATCAGTGGCATTTACACTAAAAGTAATCCTGCTTTCTAGAGGCACAGTATAGTGACTCTGCTTTGAAATGAATAGCTGTTGCTAACAATGGCAACTTCACAAAGATCTTGCATTAATACCATTGCTGTTTAGCTATTTAATAGTCTTCCAAACTGCTTGGTCTTTTTTAGGCCAATAAAGATCTTTATTGATCATAGCTATACAGTAGAATCACCTTACTTTAAAAAGCAACTGTCCTGTGGCACCTTATTGACTAACACTTGTTGGAGCATAAGCTTTTGGGGGTGAATGCCCACTTGGTCAGATGCATACAGATCCAGATTAACACAGCTCCTCTGATACTTGACATTAAGTTAACAGATGATGCAGGCAGTAGGTGGGTCTACTTGCATCAGCCTTGTGGTATCTCCATATTATAAAATGGAAACTGAGGGTTGGGAGTCAAGTGGCGGTAAAGATTTTCTTGGTAAAAAATAGATGTAGAGGCATAGCCCTGGATAACAGTGGGGTGCCGAGGAAGTATGGCAGAAATGCTGGATGGAGTCCACAAGATACTTGTGTATACTTTCCCTTTATGAAGGAAGGGGGAGGGAGGAACAGTAAATGTATGGTTCCCTTCGGACTTGCTTCTGAGAGGCTGCAGGGGTGAATGGAAACACCCTGCACTGGCTCATGTCCTTCAGAACTGACTGAATTGGCATGGGCTTATCTCTCTCTGCCCCCTCCCCCCCAATTAGTCAACATCTAAACAGCTACTTGGAGAAGGGTACCAGCAGGAGCACCAACACTAGTCATCTGACACCTGCCACACCACCTTAACACCAAATGCATCATCTCTAAATACCTAATATAAATAACTGCTGAAGATCAGCTGCCTAAACTCAAACTTGGCTGGGAAGCAGTTTGAAGAACTTGCCTGCTTTATAATAGCACCTGCTACCAAAAGCATTTTCTCTGATTCTTATATCAGTCTGTAGTTACTGGCTTCCTTTTGGATGCCCAAACAGCTAGATAGCAAACTCCTATTGCCATTTGATTGGCCTAAATGTTGCACCCCATTCTGTCAGTTTACCACTTTAGAAATCAGCATTATAGAAAATCAGTGTAGCACATTAACTCATGTCAAAATTGCAGTGGTGGTGTAGCAGTGTCGGTCCAAGAATATTGGAGACAAAGTGGGTGAGGCAATATCTTCTATTGGGCTGACTTCTGTTGCTGAGATGAGCTTTTTGAGCTGCACAGAACACTTATTTGGGACTCAATATAACTTTGGGGGCTTAATCTAATGGGGGTCCCATAGGATCTGTTCTTTGGCCCTATACTGTTCCATGTCTTTATCAGTGGTGGGGGGAAATCCTGGTAAGAACTGATGACAAAAAACTTGGAGTGCTAAATAATGACAGGTCAGCTTTAGAGATTGCCTGAGTAAGCTAGGCACACTTGAACACCACGTTTTAATACAGGCAAAGCCGTATAACTAAATATCAAGGTCTTAGGTCATACTTACAGGACGGGAACTGTGTGTTGGAAAGCTGAGGTTCAGAAAAGATGTAGGTTGTGGTGGATAATCACCTGAATGTAAGCTCACAGCGCCATGCAGTGGTTAAGAAGAAATGTCATCCTTGGGTGCATAACCAAGATGATATTGAATTAAGACAATGCAGTGTCCATGAGACCTTTAGTGGGACACTGTGTCCAGTTCTGGTCAGCTTTAAAAAGATTGTTGATAGATTGAATCGTTCTTTGAGCTCTTTCCAAACTCTAGAAAACCTGCCAATGAGAGACTAGAGAAGCTCAAACTATTTGGTCCAAGAAAAGGTTGAGGCAACTTGATCAGTCTATAGGTACCTAGGTGAGGAAGAGATTGCTGCTAGCAGAGTGCTCTTTAATTAGCAGACAAAGGCACAACAAGTTTCAGTGGCTGAAGACTGAAGGTAAAATCATTTCAAACTAGAAATGAAGTGCAGATTTTTAATAGGGTAACTAAGCTAGGGGTGTGAATTCTCCATCACTTAATATCTTCCTAAAATATACGCTCTAGAGAGCAACTAGGAACTGTACCTGATGCAAGAATTGTGGTGAAAATCTCTGGCCTGTTATGAAGGAGGCCCTGCAC
This sequence comes from Gopherus flavomarginatus, assembly GCF_025201925.1. Classification (NCBI taxonomy): domain Eukaryota; kingdom Metazoa; phylum Chordata; order Testudines; family Testudinidae; genus Gopherus; species Gopherus flavomarginatus. The sequence continues at coordinate 150,446,359 of NC_066618.1, read as the reverse complement.
CAGGGGTTCTCAAACTAGGGGTTGGAGTTGGGAGGTTATTACATGGGGGGCTGTGAGCTGTCAACCACCACCTCAAATCCTGCTTTGCCTCCAGCATTTATGATGGTGTTAAATACATTAAAAAGTGTTTTTAATTTATAAGGGGGGTTGCACTCACAGGCTTGCTGTGTGAAAGGGGTCACCAGTACAAAAGCTTGAGAGCCACTGCCCTACTCATTATGCTCTCTTAACATATGTGACTATCAATCTGGAGCTCCACTTTGACTCCCTTTGAATTTAGAGTCTGTTTAAGGTTTGTTGGGACCCGCAGAGCCTTCTGTGGGACTGGGCATGCTAACCTAAGGAATGCCTTTCTCTGTTGCCGTTACCTCCCGTAATGGGTACATTCCAGTGGAATGATCAGACAGTTGAGGCCCATGAGTGTAGGAGACAGATCTTGCCCTCAGTCCAGATCTTGAGAATGGAACTCACCTTGCCAGAGGGGGGAAAAATCTCTCCCTAGATAATTTCTTTAGCACATAGACACACATCACACAAACAGACACATACCCTAAAGCCTAATTCAACTGTTTCTTTTGCGGGCTGGAAAAAAGTTACTATTTTAAAATTCTTGTGAGGAATTGAGATATTTGGATGATAGGAGCTATGTGTAGTCACTTAGTTCAATACAGCAGTGCTTCCTTCAGCTTCCCTTGATCTTTGTACTCTTAAGTTCATTCATTTTTGCCAGGTAACTTACTCTCTAGGTTTGTTTTCTACCCTTACTCTGCCCAAGTTTTCAATTTGGCCAGTTCCCTCCTCTCTGTGACAGTGTTTGGACATCAAAGGCATGAATCATTTCTTGACTTCACTGATCCCTCCTCCCCCACCCCATGTGATGATTCCTCATGAGTGAGATCACATTTTGCTAAACACTCACCCATCTACACTCTTTCTGCAGAGCTTCTGTGCCCCTGGTTCCCTGTTCGTTAGGATTTTCCTGTGGGCGGCCAGTCATGCCATGCTGTGGTGCAATATCTTGCACGGTTGCTTTTCCTGCACAGGTTAATGTTCTGTTTTTGGGGTTTTTTTAATGGCCTTTTTTTAATGTTGAGTGAGCAGAGCAAAGGATTTTGGGTAATTGTGCTTTTTTGTACCAGCTACAGCACTTTTTTAGGATTTGTAAAGGTGCCATCCTAGGCATTGCTTTATTTCCTAAATAAAGCATCAGTGACCAAATTTGCATTCCCTTTCTCATGCATCACTTCTGTCTTGGAGCACCAGGTTCCATCTTAGCAATTTAGCATTAGTCCTTTACATTTGATGCAACCACATAAGGGGTCAGTGTAACAGATATTGCAACCCTGTGCAGTATTTTTGGGGGACCATTGTATTACATTTATGAATGGCATACTTATGATTGTGTTCTGCTGGATGGTTAAAGAACTACTTACACGAATGAAAACAGTAGGGGGTGGTTGTTCCTGAGATTGCAAACAACTCCAGAGATGTTCCACCTCCTGGGTGGTTTGCATATGCAGATTCAGACTGGGTTTTCCTAGAAACAAAGAACAGGCTTTTGTTATAAAGGCTGAGTTGAAACTAGGTTGGGGTTTTCCTGTTGAGTCAACAAACTGACAGGTCTTCAGGTTCTAGGGGGACCCCAAGCCTTGCTGCAGAGTGTTGGAAAGACTGACAATTATCACTGCCCTGTATTGGAGTTGCTGTGGCCTCAGGTAAGCTTTTAGTAAGGTCGGGAATGTATTTTTATTTTTTGAGTCATTGTGCATATATACATTCCACTGCAGGCGTATGTATGCCCACTGCACTTAAGTCGAAGTGTTTCGTCAGCAGTATCAGTAGGCAGTGTTCGTGCCCCTTCTCTCTCTGTGCTCTCAGATGAGAGCATGAAATGCGCGTGGTTGCTGCCTCCCTCTCAAATCCTTCTCAACTGCCCAGGGTGACAGTTGGAATTCCCTCTAGTTATTGCTGCTGGTAGCCAGCCTTCCATACTTTTAGTATGTGTAGTTTAGTAGTTTCCCTGGGAGACTAGTATGAATAAATTCCCTATCACAGGTAGGTACAACAGTTGTTTGAGCAGCATGGGTGAGGGACAAATGCCCCCATTGCACCTCTTTTCCACACCAAGACTAAAACTGAGAGAAACACGATGGTGAACTCTCTCAAACACGTTTTCTTGGATCAACATGAGTGGTCAATCGGGGAGAACATTCTCCCGATTTTCCAGCACTGGGGATATCCAATAATAGATTTGTCTGTGATCAATCTGAACAACTGCAGGCCAGGCTACAGGCTGGGTTCCATCCCAGATGTTTTTCTTTCATGGTCCAGTCATTTATATGCATTTCCTCCAGTTCCTCTCATTCCAAGGGTAGTCAGGAAGCTGAAACAAGACACAGCATCGTTAGTCCTTATTGCACCAGCCTCACCAGGACAGTATTTGTTTATGGACCTGCATCAGCGCTCTGTCCGGTCGTCAATAACTTTACCACTAGTCAAGGATCATCTGTCTCAGAGCCAGGGCAAGTCTCTGAATCCCAACCTCAGATCTCTTCACCCAGAAATCATCCATGCCTTAAAGTGAATACTTGTACTCCTGAGAGATTCAGAACATATTGGTCAGCAGCAGAACTGTGTCCACTAGAGCCATGTACACCATAAAGTGGAAAAGGTTTTCATTTGGGTGCACTCCCAGCATTTTATCACATGGCGATTACACATGCCCTGAACTATATTTTACACCTGAAATAGTCAGGCCTTTTGTTCACTAAGTGTGAGTTCATCGGGCTTCTATTTCTGCCCTACATTCCTCCAGTGGATGGATTTTCCATGGTTTCTCTTTTTCTCATTTTTTGAAAGGCACAGTGAATGTTTACCCTCCTGTGTCTCTAGAAGGAAAGCTTCAGACTCTCCTAGCTGACCCTGCTTTCACAGGCATCCCCAAAGACAAGGTTTCCCTTAGGGCTCACCCTGCATTTATGCCTAGGAAGTGTCAGTGTTCCATCAAAGCCAACTATTAATCTTAAGTTTTTTCTAAAAACTGCGTTCATTTAAAAGTGAGGAAATACTTCACACTTTGGATATTCATAGATCCCTCGTCCTTCAGGACTCCCCACCCCCCTGGCTTTGTAGCCCATGCTGAGAGAATTAAGGGTCAAACAATGTCATCTCAGCAAATCACACATTGAATTTCTGATTGCATTAAGCTTAGCTACAACCTTGCAAAAGTCTCTCCGCTGGGAATAATGGCTCAGTCCGCAGCATCAGCTTTTCTCAGCAATGTTCCAATAGCAGATATCTGCAAGGCAGTGACGTCCGTGTGTACCTTTTCTACTCATGCCGTCACTCAAATCTCTGTTTGCCAGAAGCTGGGAATGGGCGACGGGGGATGATTACCTATTCTGTTCATTCCTTCTGCAGCACCTGGCATTGGACACTGTCAGAAGACAGGATACTGGGCTAGATGGACCTTTGGTCTGACCCTGTATGGCTCTTCTTATGCCAATACCAACTTTGGCAAATGAGTGTTAGAGTATTTGTTCAGGTGATCCAAAGTCTCTCCACCTGTATGGGATGGGGATATTGCAGTGAATGGCAGGGGGCTGTGAAGCCTTAAACCCCTGAACAGAAGGGGTTTGGGACAAGAGCCTCTGCCCAGAGACAGGTGACTGCTGCAGACCTCAGACCTTACCGGGCACTCCTTTAGTGGCCCATGAAGGAGGAATATAGGTGAAGTTACCCTGAAACTGTTATAGGAGGTGATCAGTGTATACAGCATAATGTCCAAAATCACAGGGCTGTAGATTTCTGAAGGCCCACGCCATTGCTAGACATTCAGTTGTCTCATGGTTTTTCTCTTGAGACCAGTAGTGACATCCCTTAGCATTCTTTCTGCCATCTCCTGGGGGCACTGGGTGCAGTTGGTTCCACACCTCATCCATTCCCCTGGGTATACGGGGAGTCTCCAAGACCTTTGAGTAATGAAACTTTAATAGTTCTGGGTCCCATCAGCAGGGATATTGTCCACCGGTGTCCCCCTGCCCTTGTCCATCGTAACAGGAGATTGTAAAAGTTCAGTGAATTTATCAGGCCTTAGTTTATATAATAAGCTGCTAAAATGAGGCCCTGACCAGGTAGAGGGGGCTCTGAATGCCCAGGTGTTTCTGAGAACTCTGGAGCTTGTTAGTCAAATGACTCTGATTTCATTCACATGCTCTTGCTTATGGGTTTGAAGCAACTTGCCCTCATTCCTCTCTGCATCCTGCAGCTGAAGATCTTGGTGTTGCCTCACTGCACTGCTTGTTTACAACCCTGGAGGCTCGTTCTCTGCTTGGTGCACAGGTACATCATGGGCAGGGGCACTGCAAGCTTCCCTCATACCATTCTGCCAATGCGTTTCAGCCGTGTCCTTGGGGTGGAGAGAGGGCATCTATGTGGAGTGCAAATGAGCAGAGACCCAAGTGTGGATCCTTAAATCCAAACCATGGCAAGAACATCCATGCTGCAGCGTCACATCAAACCTGATCCCCTGTGCTCAGCCATTTTCCCAGACACCCAAAGATACTACAGCCATTGTGTTGCCTTTTGTGCCCTGATTTTGCCAGCCTGCCCACTGTTGTACAAACCTGTGCTTAACGAAGATCTGCTTGCTAGGGACTGTTCCTAGGGAATGGATTTATCCAAGGGATTCTTGCTGGGAAGGAGTGCCACTCAGCGGGGATGGCAATACTGCTGGGCAATTCTAGAGGGTTTCTGGATTCTCTGATACCATCTGGACAAGATTCTTACTCTGAGGTCTTCACTCATTAGAGTGAGCCTAGTGCAACTCTGCACGTTCTCACATCTTCCTTGTCTTGGAGAGCCGTAGTGCTAGAGGCTGGTGCAAACCATGCCCTCAGCTGGCTTTTGTGTGCCACTCCCATAAGAGTCAGTTGGCAAAAGAACTATACCGGATACCCACCAGTGAAGAAGCTCAGTAAAGCTTGAATCATTGAAGAGTGAGTCAGCCAGGCGTTGCTCCTGGACTTGGCCCCCTCTGGCAGAACCAGCGTAGCTGCTTCCCCACTGTAGCAACCAGCACCTCACCAGTGAAAGAAAAAGTTGGCTACTTCCTAACATGCCGCAGACTCTGGGCAGCTTCTCTTTGAGGCCTCTGCATGCATGGGATCACTGATTCCAGACAGCAGTATGTGCATGTCCAGCTGCTCTTTGTGCTGAGTCTGCTAATGCACAGGGAGTCAGCGTAATGTTCAGCACACCTGAGCCATCTGTATGCATTCTCTTCTAGTGCTCATCCCTCATGTCCTTCACTTCCATCGCTTATTCACAATGCCTGTGCCATGGCGGGATTGTCCCCATTTCACGGATGGGGATACTGAGGCACAGAGTCCAAAATCACACATCAGAGCACAGGCTTGCTTGCCCACACTGCTACTTGTAGGAAATACTGTCCCTGGGTCTAGGTCTGATTATTTCTAGCCGTCTCCGAAAGATGCTTCACACTAACAGACTGTGCTGCTTTGGCAGCCTACGAGGCTGTAGTTTGGAATTCCAGAGGTTTGATGGAAACTGAGCAGATGACATAGACCCTTGTGAAGGTGAGTCACCAAGGGCAGGGTCACCCCCAGGCTGCAGTGGTAGAGGCTGCTCCACCTTCAGTTGCAATTTTATCTTGGCCGTCTGTCAAAAGGTTTCAAAGCTCAGTGCCCAGATTCCTGCCCTGCAATGGGCCTGGGATGACTGGGGGAAGGGGGTGTATGAAGAAGGTGGGGGAGGTATGAAATCAGGCAACTTAATTAGAATAATAGAATATCCGGGTTGGAAGGGACCTCAGGAGGTCATCTAGTCCAACCCCCTGCTCAAAGCAGGACCAACCCCAACTAAATCATCCCAGCCAGGGCTTTGTCAAGCCTGACCTTAAAAACCTCTAAGGAAGGAGATTCCACCACCTCTCTTGGTAACCCATTCCAGTGCTTCACCACCCTCCTAGTGAAATAGTGTTTCCTAATATCCAACCTAAACCTCCCCCACTGCAACTTGAGACCATTGCTCCTTGTTCTGTCATCTGCTCCCACTGAGAACAGTCTAGATCCATCCTCTTTGGAACCCCCTTTCAGGTAGTTGAAAGCATCTATCAAATCCCCCCCCCCCATTCTTTTCTGCAGACTAAATAATCATAGTTCCCTCAGCCTCTCATAAGTCGTGCTCCAGCCCGCTAATCATTTTTGCCGTCCTCTGGACTCTTTCCAATTTTTCCACATCCTGCTTGTAGTTTGGGGCCCAAAACTGGACTCGGTACTCCAAATGAGGCCTCACCAATGCCAAATAGAGGGGAATGATCATGTCCCTCGATCTGCTGGCAATGCTCCTACTTATACATCCCAAAATGCCATTTGCCTTCTCGGCAACAAGGGCACACTGTTGACTCATATCCAGCTTCTTGTCCACTGTAACCCCTAGGTCCTTTTCTGCAGAACTGCTGCCTAGCCACTCGGTCCCTAGTCTGTAGCAGTGCATGGGATTCTTCCGTCCTAAGTGCAGGACTCTGCACTTGTCCTTGTTGAACTTCATCAGATTTCTTTTGGCCCAGTCCTCTAATTTGTCTAGGTCCCTCTGTATTCTATCCCTACACTCCAGTGTATCTACCACTCTTTCCAGTTTAGTGTCATCTGCAAATTTGCTAAGGGTGCAGTCCATGCCATCCTCCAGATCATTAATGAAGATATTGAACACAACTGGCCCCAGGACCAACCCTTGGGGCACTCCGCTTGATACTGGCTGCCAACTAGACATTGAGCTGTTGATCACTACCCGTTGAGCCCGATGATCTAGCCAGTTTTCTATCCACATTATAGTCCATTCATCCAGCCCATACTTTAACTTGCTGGCAAGAATTATGTGATCCTGCCTCAGCTATGCTTTTACATAGCTGTTTTACCATTTGCTGTGGGAGTTTCCATTAGGTGGAGACTGCAGCTAGCCACTCCCCGCTCCCAGGAAACCCTAGAATCTTTACCTATTCATGACTCCATACTGTGGAGTGGGAAGCACATGACTGGGGGGCAATGAAAATCCTCCTGCACTGATTTCCATGCTGTAAGTTCCATCATTGATCTGAACAGTGGAGCAGTAGCTTCGGCCCTAGCTAGTGTAGGACTGTTCCCTGCAATGCAGGCTCTGGTGTGTGTTTAATAGAGAGAGCCACAGGATTGCACGGGTCCCCTTTTTTATTTTGTGGCAAGGCCTTACCTCTCACACACAAAAAGATGGTGGATTTGTCTTTTTTGGAAGTATCAGTGACGGTTGAGACTGGTTTCACCAGAGGGCTGAGAGTCAGAGGGGTGTGGCATGTGCTGCAATCACCAACACTTCTGCTTGGCAGGCCTGGTGAATCTTGTAACAAAGGCTTCCTTTCTCTCAAACGTTTATTAGTCATTGGAGTTAAATGGGGGAAACAAAACTAAGAAGCCTGTTGCTTCTGAATAGAGGGAGCTTTCATGCTCTGGCCTGGAGAGAGCAATGATGATAGCTGCAGAATCTTCAGGCTCGACAGGACCCAGACTCCTCATGGAAAAAAACCATTTCCTCCGAACCCCCCATAGAAACGTACGTAGATGAAATATGTCCAGATTGTCTCCTTTCCCTCCACCCTCAAAAACCATCTGAGAAAAGAGCATAAGCTCTTGGAGTGTTGACTCATCCTATTAACTGATGGGTGTCATTGATGTTTCTTCTGCCTGGGCCAGAGTCACATTCCAGACTGTTACTTTGCAGGCTGATTGTTCTCCTCCAGGACTATCCACTCCAGAGACTGCTAAAGCTCTGCCTGCTGAAGCAGCAAAGGAGGGGAAGTGCTGGTTTTTGGAAAAACAAGGGACTTTCCTCCCCAAGATCTTTAAGTGCGCCTATAAGTAGGGATTTCCCCTGAAGGCTCCCGATGCTGGTAGAGAGAGGTCTGTTGTCCTGTCCATCAGCCACCATCCAAACTGAACTTGGCACTGGCTGGGGGGTCAGCAGTGAAGCCAGGTACCACCATCATTGTGTGCAGTCAGGGCAGGTGTGAGAGTTGCTTTAAGAGTGACTCCCAGTACCAGTCCTCTCCCAGGACAGGAGAGATGAGAAGAGCCATAGACCCCTCTGATTTCCAAACTACAACCTCAGAGGCCTGATCTTGGAGAGACTTAGCAGGGTCAAGTGGAACTAAGCCCTCTCCGGTGATACCAGGAAAGACTCCTCACCCCCACGCAACCCCTTCAGCATGCCTAAGAAACATCGCTATATCAGAGAGGTACAAGATAGCCACTCAGTGATCAGCCCAGACCTTTACCAAGTGTTACGCCCTGGATTAGGTGACTAGATCTGATGTAGCTAGGACTCCTCAGACCTTCCTCTGATTAATCTGGCTGCTGCCAGCTAGTTACTATAAGAGGGATCCACGCAAACAAAGACTTAAGAATCTTGCTGTGACAGGTTCTTTCCAATGTTTTGTCTATGTGGGTCCCAGGCCCCACCTGCCATCCCCACTCCTTTAGAGTCTATCGCTGCTGGGATTCTAGATTAGTGGGAGAGCTGAGGCTGCACTGCCCTATGTGCCCCCGTGCGGGGAGGGGATGAAGACATGGAGGGGATTAGCACAACCCCAGTAGACACTACTGGTCAAAAGAGCCTGACCTCACATGCCATGAGTGGAAGCTATGGGCACTAAATGTTCTTTGAGTGCTTGCCCATATCGATTCCAATTAGGTGTGTGCATGCTGCGTGCACGATCGTCAGAAGATTTTTACCCTAGCAACACTCGGTGAGTCGATTGAGGCTTCCCCTGGAGTGGTGCCCTTATGGTGCAGGATATATGCCCCTGCCGACCCAGTGCCCCCTCAGTTCCTTCTTACTGCCCGTGATGGTCGTTGGAACTGTGGAGCGCAGCTTAGCTGATCTCCACTTCCGTAGCTCTTAGCTCGTTTATACCTGTAGATAGAGAGTAGTTGTTCGCATTTTCTAGTTGTAGTTAGTACATACAGTACTTGGAGGTAAGGGGTTTTTCCCCTCCTTCCCGGTACCTGGGCTCAGGCCAAGGGTCTCCGGGTTTCAAACCATGCTTGGCCTGCCTCAAGCCGATGCCTACCGGAGACCCCCACGACTCCTGTCAGAAGTGCCTGGGGGAATCCCATCAATCAGATAAGTGCCGCATTTGTAAGGCATTCAAGCCTCGGACAAAAAAGGAGCGGGACTTTTGTTTGAAGCAGCTCCTATGGAAGCGGCACTTAGCCCAATGTCCTCAGCCCTGCGCCGAGACCTGGTGCCATTGGTCAGAAGGGTGCCTCTGGCACCGGAACGACCCGGCACCGGACGTCTCCAGCACTGCTACCAGTGTGGCACCGCTCGCTGTCTCCAGGATCCAAGAAGCAGCACAAGCAACCTGCTGCTCCTGTTCAGTTGCCGGCACTGCCTGTGCTCCCCTTGGAGCAGCATCCTGTGCCGGACCACCCCGCGAAGGCTCCAACTCCAGCACCATTGATTCCGGCGCTGCAAGCGCCATTGAGTCCGGTGCACATAAGCTCCCCGGTGTGTACCATGGTCTAGCTCAACCTGCCTTCCACCCTGGAGATTTTCTCCACTGCTCGCAACCTGATTGCGCTCACCAAGCCGGGACTGTCACAACCTTCGGTACCACTGGTGCATGCTGTTCCCTCGAAAGCGGAGCCCTCCATGATGCGTCCTCTGTCGCAGAGCGAGACGGGTTGGCACCAATCTCGGTCCCAGTCCAGGTCATAGTCCTGATCCAGGCTTTGGTCTCGTCCATGGCACCACTCGCAGTCCTGGCACCGATCACCATCTTGGCGCGGGTCTCACTCGGGGCACCACTCCGCCTCACGAAGATCTTCTTCCCATTACGGTCGGTACCAGTCCAGCTCCCAGCACCGATCCTGGCGCGGTCTACTTGGAGTCATTCCTGGCACCACTCTGGATCTAGATCTTCCTCGAGGTCCAGATCTGCCTCCCGGCATCAATACGACCGTCGGTCCTGGTCCAGGTCGCGGTACTGCTTGAGACCATGGTGCCGATCTCCATCTCTGTGGCGCGGGCCAACAACACAGGACAGTGTGACCCAGCATGAGCGATCGGTTCCACCTTGGCCGTCCCGCCCCAACTCGAGGTCATCCCAAGCAGAGAGTGGCTACCATGTCTATGACCAAGATGCGGACGGTGCTAGCAAATGGCATGACGAAGGGCAGGATCCTGCTCAGGGACCCCCACAATGGTCCTTTTGGACCCCTTGGGCATACCATCAGGCCCAGAGTGTCCCATCGGGGGCTTCTCGCTCTGCCCACTTGGAACTCTGGGTCCCGGAGGCCACTGTCAAGCCACCCCCCAGGGAAACTGGAGGTGATGGCCCTACCCTCAGCTCAGGCCGATGTCCCTAGCATAGTGGACCTAAAGCAGCCGGACTCCCCCACCACTGAAAGACTTGCCCCAGGTCCCATTAGTCCCGGGCGTAACTTCCTCGTCTTCACCTGACAAGGTGGTGGCGAGCATGTCCTCCTCTGATCCACCACCTATAGACCCCTCGGTACACCAAGACTTACTTCGTAGGGTGGCACAAAACATGAACCTCCAGGTGGAGGAGGTGGTGGAGGTCGAGGATCCAGTGGTGGACATTTTATCTGACGATACCCCCACACGTATAGCCTTGCCATTTATTCGGACCATCCAGGCTAATGCCAATACAATCTAGCAGTTTCCAGCATCTATTCCTCCCACTGCCGAAAGGGTGGAGAGGAAGTACTTGGTCCCCTCCAAAGACTATGAGTACTTGTACGTTCACTCTCAACCATGCTCTCTCGTTGTACAGTCCGGTAATGAGAGGGAAAAACATAGTCAACAAGCTCCCGCCCCTAAATCCAAGGATGCTAGACGCCTGGACCCTTGTAACTGTGTCACCGAGTCCCTGGGTGATGCTCTGGAACTGCTCCCCACAAAGCCAGTCCAAACTTTGGGGAACCTCCTCTGCCTCGGAGCAGACTGTCTTCAGGGCAAGAAGCTCACATGGCTTCATCTCCTGGGTCTCTCCTAGGAGCATTCATCATATGCCCCTCCGTGCACTTCCAACAGCGAGTCCGCCCAGGCGGGGTCCTGGGGAAGTCACTGGGTCCTGCACCCCCATTTCGCAGTCAGACTTGACTCTTAGCCAGCCAGTAAAACAGAGGTTTATTTAGATGACAGGAACAAAGTCCAAAAGAGGTCTTGCCAGTACAGACAACAGGACCCCCTTTAGGAGCCCTGATGGGAGGCCCGAGCCCCATCAGGGCTCCCCTCCATTTCCCAGCCAGCTTCCAAGCTGAAAACTCCCCCCAGCCTCTCACTCGGCCTTTGTTCAGTTTCCCGGGCAAAGGTGTCACCTGGCCTCTAACCCCTTCTTGGATTCTCACCTTACATGCTCAGGTATCCTCCCTCAAGGCCAGTCTCCCATCCCCAAATGCAGACTGTCCTCCCAGGGCAACACTCCCCACTCAGCATTCAAAGACCACATTAAGAACAGTCCCAGTTCGTCACACTGTTGTTTTTCGAGGTGTGTTGCTCATATGCATTCCAAACCCGCCCTCCTTCCCCTCTGTCGGAGTAGCCGGCAAGAAGGAACTGAGGGGGTACTGGGTCGTTGTCGGCATATATCCAGTGCCATAAGCGCGCCACTCCAAGGGGTGCCTCAGCTGACCCATCAAGTGTTGCTAGGGTAAAAATCTTCCGATGATTGTGCATGCGGCACGCGCACACCTAATTGGAATGGATATGAGCAACGCATCTCGAAGAACAACAGTTACAAAGGTGAGTAACCCATCTTTTTTGAGGAAGCATGGTTACTGTAAGGTAAGTCTTGAAGGGACCGTGACCAGTTATCATCTGTTTAAAAGAAACAACCAGATTTCCTTTGGGTTACTAAAAACAGGCGAGAGAGGTATCTCCACTGATTCTGTTTTACCTTCTGTCTATGGTACCCTTACGGCAGCCATCACTGTAGTGTTTGAGCCCTTCACTATCTGTAATGTATTTAGCCTCCCATCCCCCTGTGAGCTAGGGCCTCAAAGGTACTTGGCAGAGGCACCAATTGAGAGGCTTGGGGAGAGCGAATGTGGGCACCCCCTGGTTTTTGCACTTGCTCTAAGTTCCATAGGCTGTGAAGCCAGAGGGGGTAAGGCACAGCTCCCAGCCACTTTTTAGTGGTGGTCCTGTCCTAAACAGCTGCTGCCAGAGTGATCTGGAGTGTTGCTCTGGCTGCATGGTTGAAACACCTCCGATATTCGACCCAGTCGCCCTGCCATCCAGAATGAGGGGCTGCCAGGCCACATTTCAGTGCGTGGCATTGCCACCTGCTGTGGGGTCACAACGCCAGTCAAAGTTGGCCTGGCCTTCCCTCCCTTCGGACAGAGTGGGTGGGTGAGCAGGGAATGGAACAAGGTCCCTGCCTGGAGGGGCAGAGACTGGAATTCCCCCTGGGCCCCGCCCCCAAGAGAATTGGCACCACTATTATTGGGATGCCTGACTCTCAGCCAGGACCCTTGGAGGACCTGGAGACAAGGTCACGCAGGCAGTCTGCCGCAGAGCAGGGACTAGTTGGACCTCAGTCTCTGAAGATGCAGATTACTGCCCTAACCACTGGCTACCTTTGATCTCCTGCCCACTTGGGACCATGGAAATAGGCAAGTCGGTTTCACCTGTGCTTGGAGTTAGCTCTTAGTCAATTTCACTCTCAGGTGCTTAATACTGCAAACATAGTTGGAGGCTGTTGGGTTAAAGATACCAACATTCATTTCTCATGGTCCTGGTTCTGCAAAAGCCTATTCACAAACCCAACATTTGGACCCGCCTCTCCTTCCGCAAGAATCAGCTGCCAGGTGCTGTTTGCTGGGTTCTCCCTGAACAGAAGTGCCAGTAGATTCACTTTGCTTCCACCCAGTACAATCAGGCTGTGCTAAAAAACCCTGTGTGCATTTTTCTCTGTAACCGTTTAAGGGGGCAATCACTTTGGATCACTTTGAGGGACATTGGAGAGCCAGATGGTGTGTGTATGAAGAGCAGAGGGGGACTGATTTCACACACTGGGGAGAGAGTGGCTTCCTGAACTGAAAAGCTGGCTAATTAAATATAAACCTGAACCAACAAGCTGGCATCCTCATTATCTAAGAAGACCAAGGGAGGTTGTTCAGGCATGACAGGACTTGGAGATTCCTACCCTTTCCTGCAATCTGTGCTGGAATCCGAGATAGGGGTGTCATGGAAAGTCACTGTTTGGTTTACATGATCCCTTTGCTAATTTACCGCCCCCAAGTCGGCAGTTTCAGAAGCAGCTCAGCCGGATTCTTTCCTGTATCTGCATCAGAGGCAGAGCTTCCATTCCAGCTGGGCAGGGCCTGGGCTGGCCCTTGGCCAGGGATCTCTCTGGTCTGCTGTCAGAATCTTGGCTGCTACTCAGCATGGCTGGGATGTGTGTAGTGGGAGTGTCTCACGACAAGTCAGAGAACAGACATACGTTTCCAGAGGAGTCAAAGTAAAGAGCCCCAGCTAGTGCCTGGGGCTTCCTTCTGCATGAGCAGAGACCTCCGCTCACTTTTTGTTTCCGTCCCTCCCCTCCAAACATTCCTAATTTAGCCTTGGAGTGTAGGAATCCAAAGCTCAGCTCCCTTTACCTGGTTTGTGCTGGTTGCAGGGGACTGGCGGAAGAGTGGAAAATGACAACTTTCCAGCCTTGTTCACAGAGCAGCCAACAAAGCTCTGCGAAAGCTGGCAGGGCTATCCCTGGAACAGACTACTGAGGTAGCTGAATGCCCTCCTCCCTCCCTAGCTGCAATGATGAGACTCAAAGGATCCCCAAAGAAGAGACAAGTGATCCAGGGTTCCAAGGAGACAATTGGATTTCATTGAAGGGCAGATGCTGAAAGCTGCGATTTTAGTGCTTGCAGAGGTCAGTACAGTCACGGTATCACTTCAGCCCTCATGTGGCATGTGAAACGTTAGAAACAGTGATACTGCAAAGCTGAAACACAGGCTCCCTTGCCACAGACAGGGTAGCAGGTAGGGTTGAGCTGGCATCAGACTGACATGCACGGGGATCAATGCTGGATCTACACAGAGTTAATTTCAAGGAGAGCAGAAATCATGAGCCCGAGCGCATTGTGGATTTCACATTTTGGGGGGGCCTTCTTTTGTGCACTTTCAGAGCGTTCGGTTTGGAACCAGTTGATGTTTCTGTCTTTTGCCTGCAGAGATGTGGGCATTGTGCACTGTCTGCACAGCACCCGGCTCTTGGCCATGTGGGGCTGTGGCCGACGTGCAGCATGGGAGCACTGCTGAAGTTTGCTCTGCAGAAGATGTAAGCTTGGGTGCTTGGGGAATGATAAACTCAACAGGAGCAAAGCTTCTTCCTGGAGGACCATGATCCTGCAGGAGCACAAAGATTTCAGCAGGGAAGGCTGGACTGACTAGGCTGTGTTGCTCCGTTTGCAGCATTCAGACAGCAGCAGATTAGCTGCATGTCCTCTACTGAGGAGACCCCAGCACAGGGAAGTTCCCAGCCAGTACTAGTTAGCTCCTACACATCTACTCCCCAGCAGTCCTTGGCATAGGGGTGTTAGGTCATGTCAGGGATGTGGCCAGGGTACACTGTGCTCCAGCAATCCCCAGCTGGCACAGGGTTCCCTAGGGGCCCTCACCAGCTGCCAACATTTAGAACAGCTCTGGGAAGTGAAGCAAAGCTGGTCTCAGAATCAGCAGGCATGGCCAGCTCCCACGTTTTTCCTAGGCCTTGAGCTGTGGAGGCCAGCCTGTTTGAACAGCAGTGGTGATATTGCTCACTGCACCAGCTCTTGGTTGCCTCTCTGCGCCCATGGCTTTCCCCTGAGTACCCATCACTTGCTGCCCCTCCCTGTCCATGGCATTCAAGTGCCTCTCCTCTCAGCCCACACTACTAAAGAACTGCCCTACTGCCTTCATCATCAGGGCCATCTCTCCGCATGGCCCCATGTGCTCTGTGCAGCTGCGCCTCACTTTCTCACACTGCTCCAGTACAGCAGCTGGGAGAATCCACAGCAGCTTTAGTGCAAGAGTTGATAGGAAAAGGAAAAACACAAAGAGCATGGGGCCCTGGAGCCGTTTACGTGGGTCTCAGACCTTTACCATCCATTCCATTGCTGCTCTATTTTTCCCTGTGCCAGACAGACACTTTTGCACTCGCCCCACCTAGCACGTTGAGGGCAGAAGCTGGAACTTTGTAAGGAAATCTCCTGTAGGAATCCTATCCCCGAGCACTTTACAAAGATCATGGTGTGGTGTTTGTCAAAGCGACTAGTGCGACTTGTGTTCCCCCTTGGGTGCTCTTGGAAATGTCGCCTGTTATCCCTGTGTTACAAGAGGGGAAAATAAGGCTCACAAAGGGGCAGGCTCAGAATCCCAAATCTAAACATAGGCCGCTAACTCCCTTCATAAGTGTCTGATGTTCAGAGGTTTCCAGCCATGAGACCCGCGGCTCTGAAAACTTAGTGCTTCTTACCGAACTGGGTAATGGGGCTTCACTTTAGTCACCCAGATGTGAAACTTGCTCACAGCCTGTCCGCAGCACCGAACCCAGGTGTCCTGATTCCCACCCAATGCCCTCGCCACCAGACCACACTCCCTCCTCTCCCACATTTGGCAGCTACATAGGGGAATGCTGAGCTGTCTAGAACCCACAAGATTGTGAGCGGCCTTCTGTGGTTTTGGCACCAGCAGATGCTGGAGGAGTCAGGGGCTGGGGACAAGAGACGCTGTCTCCTTCCCACCCATCGTGGGTGGAGCACAGAGGGACTATGCTTAAGTCATCGATTTCAAAGCCACAAGGGCCTATAATGTTAACCTAATCTCAAGAACCTCACCCAGGGATTCCTGAATTGAACCCAGACAGTAGGCTGGGTACAGTGGATCTCACAGGCAGATTCCCTATCTTGATTTAGTGCCTTCAAGTGATGGAGAACCTACCTGTGATAAATAGGGGGTGGCGGAGGGAGGTAGCTCCCTTTGATGGACACCCAGCCAGCCAGTTAGCTGTAAAATCCCTCTGGGTAGCTGTTCTTTACTTGCTTTACCTGTAAAGGGTTAAAAAGACCCCCAGGTAAAGAAAAAAGCATGGGCACCTGATCAAAAGAGTCTGTGGGAAGGCTAGAACTTTTGAAAATGGTAAAAGAAACTTTCCTTTTGTTTATGGTTGCTCCCTCTGGGCTGCAGGAACGGAGCAGCAGTGCTATAAGCAGGAATGCTGTGGAAGGTTTGAACCAGGTATGAAAAAGTGTTTTCCATACCTAAAAGTGATAATTTGGCTAGGGAATGTTTAGTTAGATGCTAAAGGGTTTATTTCATATTTTGGCTTGTGGACTCCTCTGTGCTACCTCCTGATGCTTTTGGTTGCTTATAAACTTTAAGCTGAACCCCCAAGAAAGCTAGTTTGGGTGCTTAATTTTTGGAATTGCTCTTTTAAAATCTAGCAAATGCCTAAGTTCCAGATGTATTTTCTTTTATAACATTTTTTTTTTAAGAACAGGATTGGATTTTTGGTGTCCTGAGAGGTTTGTGCATGTTGCTTGATTAGCTGATATCCAATAGCTAATCTCCTTTGCTCTTTCTCAGGCTTGAGGATACCCCACAGGGAGGAATTCCCAAGTGCTCTGTCCTATGTTCAAAGGGGGTTTTGTATTTGGGTGGTGGCAGTGTTTACCAAGCCAAGGTCAGAGAAAAGCTGTAACCTTGGGAGTTCAATACAAGCCTGGATGGGCCAGTATTATTTTTTTAAAAACCTTGCGGGTCCCCACTTCCTGCACTTGGAGTGACAGAATGGGGATTCAGCCTTGACACCACCATATCCTTAGGTGAGTTCTTCCACCCATTCATTGTCCTCACTGAATGCTGGGAGTGGGGCTTGAACTCCTATTTCCCCAATACCCATCTAGCTCATTCTCTCCAACCCATTATCGACCACTGTACCCCAGGGCTTGGAGATGCCCATTCATCAGATGGCTCTGTCAAAACCATTGGCAGTGAAAGCAGACTTGCAAAACAGGCATCAGTAGGTTTCAGAGTTAACACCCTACTAGGCTCCATGAGGAAAGTTCACGCTTCTCAGAGCCGTTGGTGCTGGCTGGAGGCAGACCTAGGCAGGTGACTCCAGACAGATCTAGTTAATGAAAGCTCGGAGTGTATTGCACAGTTCTTTAACAGGGAGGTGGATTATTACTGTTTATATTGTGGTAATGCCTCATCCTGGACCAGGGCCCCATTGTGCCAGACACTGAGTACAAACACAGAGGAAAGATACGGTTCCTGCCCCCAAATGGTCATAAACTAAGGATTCTGCAGCAAATCCACAGCAATGGGCCCTGCCTCTTGGGATTTTAATCTCTGCTCCTTGCATCTGACCACTGGCTTGCTATCCCTTCTCTGCTGGCACAACCGCACAGTATTGCTCTCCATTTTGTGGGCAGTGGTGCATTTAGCGGGGTCAGCTGGGCCTGGCTTTAGCTCCTTGGCCAGGATCCCAGCACTCTGCAGCTGTGAGGCTAATGTGAAAGCCTAACAACTTTGGTGGGGTCTCAGGAGCAGGAGCCTCTCGCCCACCCCCTGGGGGCTATTCCTCCTCCCCTCCCACTGCAGACTGCGGCTCTGTGCTTTCGCCCAAGTGCTGCATGGGAAAAACCTTCAATTCACCAGATTATCTGGGGATTGCTAGTGCCTCCATTCCAGCCTTGTGCTCAGGGTCAGCTTCAGGCACCAGCTGAGCAAGCAGGTGCTTGGGGCGGCCAAGGGGAAGGGGCGGCACGTCTGGCTCTTCGGCGGCAATTCGGCGGCAGGTGCCTCAGTCCCTCTCGGAGGGAAGGCCGAATTGCAGCCGAAGAAGAAAGCGGTGCAGTGAAGGTGCCGCCGAAGTGCCGCTGATCGTGATCATGGCTTCCTCTGGGCTCTGCAAACTAGGACAAGGTTGACCCTGTGATTGCCGCACACCGGAACCTCTTGGTCAGGCCTTCCCCATAGTTCCCAGCATTAGTGTCCCTCAAGGGAAGAGGGAAAGTGTAGGGCTGGGAAGCAAAGACCAGGAGCCCTGAGAGGGCTCCAGAGCAATGGGGAACACACACAGGGCCGGCTCTCGGCACCAGCAAACCAAACAGTATTCCGGACACTTTCTTTCTTTCTTTTTTTTTTTTTTTTTTTGGTGCTTCGGGTGGCAAAAGCCTAGAGCTGGTCCTGGCAGCAGCAGTGCATCGTGCATGGGGGGGAGGGGGGAGGTGCAGTTTGTGCTGCGGGAGAGCAGCGTCCGCACCTTGTGGCTGGGCCGGGCAGGGTCTGAGTGGGGCACACTCGGGCTGGGGGGAGCCACCTGCAGGTGCCGCAGGGCATCCACCTCCCAGCCCTGCAGCCGGGGCTGGGCGAAGTGGCCCGAGCTGCCCAGGGACTGCAGCAGGGCGGCCAGAAACAGCAAAAGCAGCGGGGCCATAGAGGGTGGGGCACTGCCATGCGGAGCCCTCGTCCCACTCTCTGGCGCGCCTCTCCTTCTAGAGCTGCCCTGCCCCGGATCCTCAGTCCCCTGCCAGGGCAGTCCCTCAGCTCTGCCCTCCCAGGTCCCGGTAGGTCCTGGAGGCAGGAGCCCTGGCTGGAGGGACCCTGAGTTGAGGCGCGGCCTGGGAGCCCCACTGCTTACCCTGACCCTGCCAGCGCCGGACCGGCTGGAAGCGAGGCTGGAGCGGGCAAAGTCAGCACTGGTGGGGAAGAGCCCAGGACTGGGGGGGCAGGGGGTGCGGGTGGGTGGGGTAGGAGGGAGAGTCCAGCACTGAGGTGGCAGGGGGTGTGGGTGGGGGAGGGCACTGGTGTGTGTGTGGGTGAAAGCCCGGGGCTGGGGTGGGGGGCAGCCAAATTTTTTTTGCTTGGGGCAGCAAAAAACCTAGAGCCGACCCTGAACACACAGAGATTTTCATACACTGCTCTGTATTGCCCCTTTTTCCAGAAGCAGCTGCTAGGTCCCTAAGGTCCCTAGGTGCATGGGCTGCCAAGGAGGCTCCGTGCTGCCCTTGCAGCTCCCATTTGTCACGGTTCCCAGCCAATGGGAGCTGCGGAGCCGGCCCTTACGGCAGGGCAGCACACCGCCTCCCTGGCCGCCCGTGCACGTAGGGGCTGCAGGGACCTGGCAGCTGCTTCCAGGAGCCATGCAGAGCTAGGGCAGGCAGGGATTCTGCCTTAGCCCTAGGCCCCTGCTGTGCCACCAACCGGACTTTTAACAGCCCAGTCAGCAGTGCCGACCAGAGCTGCCAGGATCCCTTAACATCCAGTCGAAAACCGGATGCCTGGCAACCCTACGGGCTCAACACCACCATGCTGCAGTGCAAATATACCAGCTTCAGCCCAGCATGCTGCCCCAGTGCTCCAGTGCCCTGGTATCTTGCATGCTGCCCCATGCACTGCATGAAGCTGCATTTCCCTGGTGATTGTCATGCATTCCCATACCCAGTGGTGCACTGTCTTGATGCTCAGTGCTGCAGTACCCCAGTGCCTGTCATGCTGCTAAATGCACTGCCCGGTGCTGCAGTGCCCAGGTGCCTGGCATGCTGCCCCATTCACTGCCCGGTGCTGCAGTATCTGGCATGCCACTCCATGCACTGCCTGGCACTGCAGTGCCCAAGTGCCTGGCATGCTGCCCCAGGCACTGCCTGGTGCTGCAGTACCCAGGTGCCAGGCATGCCACCCCATGCACTGCCTGGCACTGCAGTGCCCAAGTGGCTGGCATGCTGCCCCAGGTACTGCCTGGTGCTGCAGTACCCAAGTGCCTGGCATGCCACCCCATGCACTGCCCGGCACTGCAGTGCCCAGGTGCCTGGCATGCCGCCCCATGCACTGCCCGGCGCTGCAATGCTCTAGCACAATGTGTAGCCCACAGACATGTTTTCCAAGCAGAGGTGCAATGCAGGTGCCCAGCTGCACTTGAAGGAATGACATCACCTCTGTGCCTGAGAACAGCCCTCCCAGGGGGATGGCACAACCTTGCTGAAAAATTGCTGCCTGCTCACTCGCTTGCTCGGGGTTTCTCTGGCTGCAGAGGAGGCTGGCAGGGAAGCTGAGAGCCCCCGGTGCCTCTTGCCTGGTGGGGACTTTCAGCTGTTTCAGCCAGTGCACAGATGCGTCTCTCTGTGTCTCCATCTCTGCAACAGGGCACTGCTCCTGAGCCTGCTCCCATTTCGCTCCCAGCCATTAGGTGCTGGAACTAGGGAGCTTCCGCACCTCCTAGCTTGAAGTGGTTTCCATCTTATCCAGGGTTTACAGTTTGGTTCAGTGGCTCTCAGCACCCCTGCTCCCAGGCCGCAGCAGTGACCTTCTCCAGGCCTGGAAAAGCACCTTGTGTGAAGTGGTGGTTCGGGGCGGGGGGCAGGAGATGCAGCTGCAGGAGTGGAAAAGTACCGCTCCCTTCCCCAGGGTTGTCATTCTGCGGTGCAGGCAGCCGGGATGTTTCTTTTTGCTGCAGTGAATGGAGCAGCGGCGCCCTCAAGTGGCCGAATGGGGTTATGGTCCTAAATGGGAGAGCCAGAGGAGCCCACATAGTCTGACCTGACCAGAGCAGCTGGCCCCAGGGGTTCCTGCATCCAGCCCAGAACCCCGGTTGAGCTAGAGCAGATCTCTGACAAAGAGACATCCAACCTGCTTGTTTCCAATCTTGCCTTCTGCCTGCACAGAGGCTGTCTGAGACTTGCAATCCATCAGGGT
The DNA here is from genome assembly GCF_025201925.1 of Gopherus flavomarginatus. NCBI lineage: Eukaryota > Metazoa > Chordata > Testudines > Testudinidae > Gopherus > Gopherus flavomarginatus. The sequence goes on along the minus strand of NC_066618.1, from coordinate 150,425,599 downwards.
TATTCCAGCTGGGACGGAGCCACAGCATTTGGTTCAACATCTCATCTGGCCCCCCTCACTGCCGTGATGTTCAACGTATGTGTCCTCAGATACCCTGGAAGGCAGGGCAGTGCTATTATCTGAGGTGCAGAGAGGCTCAGGCTTTGCAGTTCTTAATGTCCATTTGCAGTGGCAATCAGTGCCTCTGAGGCTTGAGGTCTAAGCGATGTAGCCAAGGTCACACACAGATGATGTGGCAGAGAATTGAACCCAGGAGTGACAAGTCCTAGCTGGTGCCCTAACCACTTCACTACCCTTCCTCTCTTCATCTTTCAGGCCTGAAATGACTGATTCTTCTTTGAACTATTGCAATGAATGGAGGTCAGGGTGTTCCGCAGTAGCAGGAGAAGCCAGCTGCTGCATGTTTAGCCCCAAGCCTTGCAAAATCCTGAGTCAGGCCCCCAAAATCAAGAGATTAGGTTAAAAATGAGATTTAAAAAAAACATTAAATTCTGGGTTTATTTTCTATGCTGGTTTTGGGGTCTACAGTGGTATTCTCAGTCCTTTTCCTGCCACTGGATGGAAACATACTTTATTTTAAATGACTCTGTTAGGTAATAAAGCAAGTCCTCACTCACCTCTCCAGCACCCGAGTTCGTGCGGAGTTGGTATGGGGCACACAATTCTGTCAGAGACCAGACACCAATGCGTTGATCAACGGGCTCACACTATCCTTAGCTCTAAAAAGCTTTAGATTAAGTGTGGCCCCTTTATTAGGGGTGAGCATCAATATTTATACACAGAAGTAAACAAAGTGATTAACAAAAGATAATGGTCATGCATAATTAATCAAGATTTTACAGGAAAAGCAAGTTAACAAGTAAATGCATAGAGATAAAGGCTAATGGCTACTAGGGAAAGGGGGTGTCATGAGTAGTTTGCAGGTCAGTGCTTTGTTCAAAAGGGTTCAGGAAGGATTATGCAGAGACAGTCAGTCTGGGTGTGTTTTGGCTCCCCAAAGTTCACCAAAAGTATAGACCCAACATTCCTCCATTTGTAGCTTTGAGATAACTATTAATCAAAAAGCTACACCCTATTTCAAGATCTCAAGGGCCGCTTGGCAATTTTAGCCTGGGCCAATTTGAAGAGAGTAAGGCTTTTAGCTGAAGTGGGAAAAGAATAAACTGACTTACATGAGTTTATGAGGGAGGGGACACACTGAATACAGCAACACAGTATTATAAGGACTATTATGGCCCCAACAACACCCACCAAGAGTTTTTTTTAACCCACCCAAATCCGGGCAGCCAATTTTATAAGGCTCCCCACCAATTATAAGGTGGCTGGCCAGAGGAGTAGTTTTTAGCCATTTCCCTTAGGTGTTTGGTACGTTGAAAAGTGTTAGAGTAGGTGTCATTTACAAAAACACAGCATTCTTCATAAGCAGAAAATAAACTAAAAAAGCATAAAAAAACATACAGTTGTCAGAATAAAGGGTCCTCTCATTTTTTTTCGAGTCAATTTAAGTTTAATGTCTGAGAGAGGTAAGCTGGTCCACTGGTCGAAGGCAGTGTCCTCAGTGGTGACAAGAGCTGCTGGTCCGTCACTGTGGTCCACTACGGCTGGCTTGACGTGGGAGTGGTGGATCCAAGATTTGCGTCCTTCCAGGAACACTGCAGTCTGGGTTGTCAAAAGAACCTGGTGGGGTCCAGTAAACCTTGGCTGGAGGGTGTCGTCACGAACGAACTTTTTGGCCCAGACGAAGTCCCCTGGTTGGAACGGGTGGATCTGTTCCTCCAGCGGCACGGTCTGGGAAAACTGCGAGGCTTTCCAAAGGGTACGGAGGCGAGCCTGTAGGGAGAGAAACTGACACGCGGTTAAATGATCCCCTCCCAATAGTGAAACATCAGCACGTGGTAGCGCCCCGCCTTTGAAAGGGGGGTGTTCATAGAGCAGTTCAAAGGGGGATAATCCCAATGCGCGGGTTGGGCGAGTACGAAGGTGAAACAGGACCAAGGGAAGTACCTGAGGCCACTTTAATCCTGTTTCCTGACAGTATTTAGCCAATGTAAACTTAAGTTCCCTATTTATACGCTTAACTTTCCCGCTAGACTGGGGGTGGTAGGGTGTATGAAAGGAGTGTGAAATGCCCAGTCCTTGTTTTAAACGGCCAAGGACATGACCAGTAAAGTGAGGTCCGCGATCTGAGTCGAGCACAAGAGGGATGCCAAAACGGGGTACAATGTTTTTAAGGAGAATTTTCGCCACTGTGGCAGCAGTACAATTAGCAGTAGGAAAAGCTTCGACCCAGGAAGTCAGAGGGCAAACCAAAACAAGGAGGTGCTTTTTTCCAAAAGCCTTTGGCATATCTGCAAAGTTAATTTGAAGATGTTGAAATGGAGCAGCAGGCGGAGGTTTTCCACCCTTAATTTTGTTAAGAGGTGGAGCAGGTCCATTACGCTGACATGTGCTGCATGCTTTCACTATTGATAGGCAATAGGGTTGAATGCCTGGAGCATACCAAAAGCGAGCGATGGTGTTCACGAGGGCGTGCGTGCCGTAGTGACCCCCTTTATCATGGTGCCAGCGAACTGCCACGGGGTATGTGGAGCGAGGGAGGCAGGCTCGGCCATCTGGCATAAGCCAGGTCCCTTTGACCAGAGTGGCCCCGAGGCTCTCCCACGATTGTAGTTCAGCAGCGGGTACTGGTACGGGGTGCGGTGGAGTCAGCCAGGGCATTCCCACGGGTAACGGGGCTACTATCTTTAGTATGGGCCCGGCAGTGAACTACAGCCAGGACAGAGGGTTTTTGGAGGGCGTCCAAAAGCTTGTGGATGAGGGGGAGGTGCTGAATGGGTTTACCGGCAGCTGTCTGGAAACCTCGAAACTTCCAGAGGTGGATATGACAATGCACAACTCCAAAAGCATATTTGCTATCAGTAAAAATGGTAACGGTCTTACCAGCGGCCAACTGGCAAGCTCGGGCCAGGGCATAGAATTCAGCGGCTTGGGCTCCCCAGTTGCCTGGCAGTGAGGCGGCCTCTTGAATGTCCCATTCAGAGGTGACAGCATAACCAGTGAAACGCTTGCCATCAACATAGAAGGAGCTTCCGTCCGAGAAGAGGATGCAATCGGGGTTGTCCAGTGGCACGTCAAACAGGTTGTCTCTTATCTGTAAGATGCTGTAAACTACTTCCACACAGTCGTGCTGATCCTGGAGGACTGGCAGGTCAGGAAGCAAGGTAGCTGGATTAAGGGGTCCACACCTTTCAAAAATTAGGTTAGTGTCTTCTAAGAGTTCGGCCTCTAGCTGTTGCTGACGATGGGCCGAAAAGACTTGGGTTGTGCCCCTACGCAGAAGGGCTGACAAGGCATGAGAGGTCCAAACCGTGGTAAAATGACCCAGGGTTAGGCTCTTTGCCTTTGTGATCAGCAGGGCAGCTGCTGCCAGAGTCCGGGTGCAGGATGGGGTTCCCTGAGCGACAGGGTCGATTTGCTGAGAGTAAAAAGCAAGCGGGAAATGGTGGGGCCCGCTCAGCTGGGTAAGGACACCACTAGCAATTCCGCCCCTCTCGTGGACAAAAAGGTGAAAGGGTTTGCTGTAATTGGGGGGCGGAGAGACATGGAGGAGGCCACACTGTCCTTGAGTAACTGAAAGGCTTGAATAGTGTCCGGGGACCACTGCAAAGGGTCAGGAGCAAGGTTAGCAGTGAGTCGGTGGAGCGGTTTGCTTAACTCCCCGCAGGACGGCAACCAGGGGCGACAGAAGCCAATTAATTTTAAGAAACCTCGAAGTTGTTTCTTGGTGTTCGGTAGAGGGCAGTTTTGAATAGTCTTTATGCGGGCTGGGTTCATCTGTCTTCCCTCTGGGGTTAACAGGAAGCCCAGATATCGGACCTTTTGTGAGACCCACTGAATCTTTTTAGGGTCTACCTTGTGGCCTCTGGTGTGTAGGTATAATAAAAGTGCCTTACCATCGATGCGGAGGGCAGCTTTTTCGCGATTACCTAATAGGATGTCATCTACGTATAGGACCAATATGGATCCCTGCGGACTGGTGAAACCTTCCAAGTCGTGGCGGAGGCACTGGCTGAAAATCGTGGGGCTGTCTCTGTAGCCTTGAGGAAGTCGTTGCCAGACATAACTTTGTCCCTCCCAGGTGAAACCAAAGAGATACTGAGAGTCTGGGTGCACAGGAATGCTGAAAAAAGCTGATTTTAAGTCAATAACAGTGAACCACTCAGCATCCCAGGGGATTTGGCTGATGATAGTAGCTGGGTCAGGAACTACTGCATGAAGAGGGACCACATACTGATTAATAACTTGTAGATCCTGTACAAAGCGCCAACGAACAGGGTCTCCGTCCTTTTTAGGAGGCTTTTTGACAGGCAGTATAGGGGTGTTACAGGGAGTGCGCTGAGGGCGGATTAGCTTTTGTGCAATGAATCCCTCGATAATGGGGCGGATGCCCTCCCGGGCTTCCAGCGACAGGGGGTATTGAGGGACTGACGGGGGGGTGTTTCCCAATTACCCTGAGTAGGGGCCGAATCTCCTAACACTGTCATCAATAATCCTACCCCTTCAGGAGTGCAGGTTAAAGTAGCCTCAAGCTTACAGAGTAAATCCCGGCCCATCAAAGGGATCGGACAAGCTGGGGAAAAAAGAAAACGGTGAGGAAAACATTTATCAGCATAAATAACATTCAAAGGCAAAGTGAGTCCCAGAGACTGTGGGTTGCCCTCCACCCCAGTCGCAGTTTTAACCTCAGAGGATAGCCAGGGAGAGGGGGCATGATTTAAAAGAGAGAAAGTAGCCCCAGTATCAATGAGGAAAGAGACAGGCAGTCCTTGGACTGAAAGGGTTAAACGAGGCTCTTTGCTGGGAGGGGAGAAAGTGAGAAAGGAGCCGGCTAAAGACATTAAGGAAATAAGACCATCACATTGTTTGTCTTCGCCCCCGGGGTACCGTCATTGAGGAGGCTGAGTTTGCTGCGGCTGCTGCTGTTTCCCGTAGTTGATCCAGGCCTGGGGAATGGGCTGAGCTGGTGGTGCACCTGTAAAGGCATCTCTCTAACTATACTTTTATTACTCGCAAGAGATTTGACGGGGACATCCTCTGGGCTATCCTCGGGGGGGGGGGGGCATGCACCCTGCTGTATCTGTTTGGACATTAGCCTAGTAACTACTCCTCCCGAGGTTTGCCCCTCCATTTCCTCCTCATCCTTCTGCAGAAATTCCAATCTGGGATTCTGCAGATTCCCCTCTGCTACATGGAGAGAGTCCCCCTGCGGAGGAATAGGGGCAGGTGCAGAGGGGACCAGCTGACGAGTCAAAACACGCCGTGGTCTACACCCTTCATCGAAATAACCTGGAGGGGGTTCACTCTCGGGAGAGTACCTGACTGCCATAATTTTTAAAGATTTCCACAGCTCTGCTGCTGTGTTCCAACAAAACCAGTAACATAACTGTCCCGGATGGTCTTTTTCGATCTGGCTCTTTACTCCTCTTAAGGCAGCCTGTTCGAAAGAGCCATACGAAGGCCACCTCATCTCCGGGTCGGCCAATACCGCGGTATACCCAGTCCAATTCCTTACACATAGTGTGTACAACTTCTTCCTAGACATTCCTGTCTGTACTGGGAGTTTCCCTTCGTTCCATAACTTATTTACAATCCCCAACGGACTCTCAAGAGGCACGCTAGTCCCTTGACCCATGGTGTCTGACAGGAGCCCTCCAACTGGCGTTTACCCTGCTGTCCAATACACGACCCCTCAATATTGAATTGGCTGGGAGAAATCTCCTGTGGCGCCTTGCCAATTCATATATGAGTGGTCTGACCACTGGACAGAGGTACCGCACCAGAAGGAATCCCGGACAAGCCCCCAAATTGTTAGGTAATAAAGCAAGTCCTCACTCACCTCTCCAGCACCCGAGTTCGTGCGGAGTTGGTATGGGGCACACAATTCTGTCAGAGACCAGACACCAATGCGTTGATCAACGGGCTCACACTATCCTTAGCTCTAAAAAGCTTTAGATTAAGTGTGGCCCCTTTATTAGGGGTGAGCATCAATATTTATACACAGAAGTAAACAAAGTGATTAACAAAAGATAATGGTCATGCATAATTAATCAAGATTTTACAGGAAAAGCAAGTTAACAAGTAAATGCATAGAGATAAAGGCTAATGGCTACTAGGGAAAGGGGGTGTCATGAGTAGTTTGCAGGTCAGTGCTTTGTTCAAAAGGGTTCAGGAAGGATTATGCAGAGACAGTCAGTCTGGGTGTGTTTTGGCTCCCCAAAGTTCACCAAAAGTTTAGACCCAACAACTCTGTGCAATCACAGGACTCCAGGAGCCTGGGGCTTTACAAGAAAGTCACCAAATACCCTGAGGCTCAGTGGGATGCCACTGGGATGGCAGAATCCAGGACCAGGGCAGTCAAGATGCCACATGGCAACTCTGTGCTTCTTTAGCCACCACCAGAAACACCATTAGCTGAGAGTTGCCCATTTCCATTACCAGCCAGAGGAATGGCACACGAATGGCCGTTTCTATTGAACCCCACATGTTCCACCAGGTAGGAGATGGAGGGGCCGATGCCTCCCCAGAGAACCGCAGGGAGCGTGCCTAGCTTGTTGGTTGGGTTAACTGGTAAATGGGAGAGGAATCAGAGAAGAGCCACGAAACTGATTAAAGGATGGAAAAACCTGCCTGACAGGGACAGATTTGCAGAGCTCCATCTATTTAGCTTAACAAAGAGAAGCTTGGGGGGTGACTCAATCCCTGTCTGTAAGTACCTCCAGGGGGAACAGCAATTTGACAGTAGGCTCTTCAGCCTCGCAGATAGCAGTCTGAGATCAATGGCTGGAAGGTGAAGCGAGGCAAATTCAGACTGGAAACTGGGTGAATGTTTTTAACAGGGAGCTTAATTAAGCATCAGTGGCAATTTGAAAATGAAGATTGGATGTTTTTTCTAAACAGGAATGAATCCAAGGAAGTCCCCTGGCCTGTGCTATACAGGAGATCAGACAAGGTGATCACAATTGTCCCTTCCAGTCTTTGAATCTATGCACCAGGGTCATTGACTTTAGGAGAGATGAGAGACGGTACTGGGAAGGGGCCATGCGACTAACTCATGACATTAAAGCTCCTGTGCACTGGGCCAAGGGCCAGGGGCAGAGCTAGATTGTTTGGCCTGTGGCCTTTGTCTCCCTTTGTTCAGGAGGCATCTGCTTATCTCTGTGTTGTCAGCGGGTGTGCCTGGCTGGAGTTTCCATTCCAGTCGCCTGCTCCCACACACAGGTAACTTTCCAAAATGCTCGCCCTTTGGGCTGAAATTTTCCAGACTTGGCCTCTGCTTCTCAGGTCAGTTCCTGTGGAAAGTTTGAGCCAAGTCCCGTCAGCCACTGTGGCATGAAGGAAAGCAAGGAGGGTACATGCTGCCTGGGGCAAAATGACTCCTGCTGGGCTATCTCCGACAGGCCTGTGGCCAACACCCCTAACGCACGAAGCTTGGCTTGGACCTGGGCCTTAGCTTGGGCTGGATTTAACTTGCACTCTGCATCAAGGTGTGACAAAGTGGGGGATTTTCTTGTTTTTTCTGATGGTTTGTGTGCAGAGGGGGTGGGACTCAGTGTCCCCAGGTGTTACTGGTTTAATGAGGTGAGGGGAGAGGGATGGCAGAGGACCAGCCACGGAACTTGGGACCTCAGCCAATGGCCTGGAGGATGGAGACCCCAGTGACTGGTGATCTGGTGACCTGCAGGCCCAGCTTAGGAGTCACAGCCGGTTCTGGCCAGTGGGAGGACAATGGGCTATAAAGAGAGGACCTTGGTAACCTGACCAGGCGGTTCCAGCCAGAGTTGGCCAGAGAACAGAAGAGAAGAGAGGAGGCCCAGGTGACCCTGTTTACCTGGATAAAAAACAATGGACAGAGGCGGGGCTTGGGGCTGCGGATATCGAAGGCCCAGCTGGGAAGCAGGGGGGCTCTGGGCTGGAGAGAGGGAGCAGGCAGAGCCCACCTGGATGCAGGGGAGACTTGGATGTGCTGTGCTGGGGGAGGCCAGGTCTGAGGCCCTGAGAGTTTCCTGTGCTGTGTTCAGATGCTCAGTAAACCCTCCTGTTTTATGCAGGCTAAGAGTCACTCCGGTCTAGAGAACAGGGTTGCATTATTCCCTCTGGGAGTGGAGGCCCCAGGGGTCCAGAGCGAGGGGACTCCCTGAGGGGGCCCATGGCAAGAGACAGGCGAACTAAGGCTCAGAGAGGTGTGGTTCCAGGAGATGGAGGGACTTAACCCCTGAGAGTGGATGCCCGAGAAGGGCTGTCGCACTGAAGGGGGTTCCCCCCAGGGACCATACGGAGCCAAGAGTGGGCATGACTTGTGAGCCTGTGACACAAGGACACTATTTTTATTATTATTTGCATTGTGGTAGTGCCTAGCAGCCCCAGGAACCCATTGTGCTAGATGCTGGACAAACACAGAGCAGAGACAGCCCTTGCCCTGTCCCACCACGACACTGGGCACAGCATGGGGCAGCATGCTGGACAATGCTTGGAGTGACAGATTCTGCCTAAAAGGGTGGGGACCATGAGGCCCATCCCTTTTGTGGCCCTGCCCCTGCCTCTCCTCTTTCCCCAGAGCCCCACCCCCACAGCCAAGCCAGAAGCTGGAGCCAGGCCAGGCAGCCCAGGCCCCTCCACCTGCCGGGGAGATGGGGGGCGGCCCAAAAGCAGCCCCCAGCCCATGTCCCTGGCCTTCAGGCTGCCCATCCAGGGCAGGTGGAGGGTCTACATCTCCTCACAGCTGCCCAGGCTCTTTAGGCCAGGCTCCATTTCCAGCCTGGCCTGGGGACAGGGCCTCAATGGAAAGATGATGGGCATGGAGATGGGCCTGTGGCAAAAAGTGGACAGGCCATGGTCCTTTGGTCCAGCCCTGTTCTGGTGCCCCTGCACCACAGCCATGCCAGGGGTAGCACAGGGCTGTAGCGGCTCTGTCTGTGATGCAACAATGGAGGGGGGAGCCCACTGGGCCCTACATCACCGATACGGCCCTACCTCAGGGACCAGTGAAATGATTCTGATAACTCTAACAAGCTGCCATTACAACACACCAGTTGCTGGGCCATTGTCTAGCTTCTCCCAGCCATTGGGTTGTACTCTGCCTTTTGTCAGCTAGATTGAAGGGCCCTCTAGTATCAGAAATCTTCTCCTCATGTAGATACTTAGATGCCGATGGAGTTGCCTCTTAACCTTCTCTTCAAGTTAGTTGACTAACCGGAGCTCCTTCAGTCTGGCATTGCAAACCTTTTCTCCAGACCTACGGAGCCCTCTCCCATTTTCCAAAATCCGATTTGAAGTGTGGATGCTGTCTGGAGACAGGACGTGGTGCTGGTCTCGCTAGTGCTTACACAGAGGTAATGTAGTCTTCCAACTCAGTGTTGCCCTGCTTATCCATCCAAGAATCGCATTAGCCCTCTTAGCGACAGCCTCGCCCTGGCAATTCACGTTCAGCTGATTATCCACCTGGAACCCTCAGTCCTTTTCAGAGTCGCTGCTTCTCAGGGTAGAGTTCCTATCGGGCAAATGTGACCTACATTCTCTGTTCCTAGATGTCTGACCTTGCACTGAGCTGTATTTGGAAGATTGTTGCTTGAATGAGCCCAAAGTATCCACATGATCGCTCTCTCCATAGAACAGACCTGGCCTCGTTGCTGTTTACCTCCCTGCCGGTCTATGTGTCCTCTGCAAACATGACTTATTTTCCTACAGATCATTGGTAGAAATATCACTCCAATCCCGCCCACCACCAGATGTCTGTGGCAGCAGCCAGGGCTGGTTTTAATAGCGCCAACAACTCCCCTTCACCCTCTCATCCGACCCAAAAAAAACAACAAAAAACCCAACCCCAACCTTATTCTTTGCCAGGCTTTAGGAATTAAACTCGCTGGTCCATCCCCATTCACAAGCCTTCTGGAGTCCTTGAGAACATGGATCCACAAATACCTTTTCTCTGGGAAAAACACAATCAGACATTTGCACTAGAAAGTTAGGTTGGCTTAAGTACATCCTTCAGGGCTGGGAAAATTGTCACACCCAGAGTGATGTAATTAGACTGACCTAAGCCCTGGTGCAGACACCACTAGGCAGATGGAAGAGTGATTCCATCAGCCTAGCTCCCACCTCTCGGGAAGATGCATTAACTACATTGCCGGGAGAACCCGTCCCATCGCTATAGGAGTGTCTACACTACAGGGGTGCAGCTGCAGTGTTTCTAGTGTAGACGTATCCTGACATTGTGTATTGGCGGCATGGTCAACTCAACAGTCCCAGCTATTAATCACCTAGCTTTGTTGCGGTCCAGAGCTTTCAACCACAACAGTCCCCATCCACCCATACCCTCACTCACCAATCCATATTGCTTCCTCATCCATCCCAGAGTCTATCAGGGAATGGCTGTCCTCCAGCCAGTCCCCCAGGACCTGCACTGATCTGCTACTATCCTGTTCAGCTTTGTAGATTCAGTTCCACTAGGTCAGCTACCACCTAGTCCAGCCCCACAAAGTCAGCTCCACCACTGCCAGGCAAGGTCAGCTGTAGCCAGGGTTGAGAATCTTGAGGAGGTGTGTGTCCCACGCTGGCAGCAAAAGAATTAACTGGAGCCAAAGAGCAATTAGTGCACCTGATTCGAGCTGGGGAGGAGCTGGATGGCTGAATTAAAGGTATGTGTCAGCCTGGCAGAAGGTAAGTGGCCTTGGGATACTCCCCTGAGATGGGAGTTCTGGCAAAGGGCTAACTGAGTGATGCATGGGTGAAGCAAACTCATGTGATGAATCTTGACACAAGGGCAAGGGAGGCAGCCTAGGGAATGGGATTCTAGAGGACAGAGACATGGAGAGCCTGGGGGAGAGGCTGATGGGAAGCTGGAGCTGGAGTTCTACCTCCAGGGAGAAAGTCCTGGGTGGCGTCATTTGGTACAAGAGAAGAAAAGCACTCTGCAGCATTGGGGGGAAGGGGGGAAGAGTTTGCAGATAAGTGATCCCAGGGAGGGGCTGGGGGAAAGGGCTGAGAGATAATTGTTTGTCATCTCCACCCAGTAACAGATCTATACCACTGCTGGGATTTGTATCCTGCCTGTTATATTGTTACAAATTCCTTCTTGTTCTTAACCCAGCTGACTGCAGGGTTTTTTCCATTGATATCTTTAGCTTCCCTTATCAATTACCTGCATTTCATAATGTCTCATTTAGAGTCATTGCTGTCAAACTCCCCATATTACATTTGTTGTTGACTGATTTTTAATTTTTGTCAGTTACTGCTTTAATTACGTCCATTTAATAAGATGGGGGGGAACAGGACCAAAGCAGCCTTTTTCATGACTCAGATGCTTGTTGGTCACCTAGTACAGTGCTCATAACAACTCACTTGGGATGTTTATTAGAGAGTTATTTGTGTCTTTCTCGAATAGCAATATAGAAACCTTAGAGTGTCTCCCACACTTGGCACTATATGCCAAGGTTCAGAGTCACTGGGCCAGATCCAGAAGAAAAGAGTCTTTAATGCCAGCTTTGCCCTCGATATTCTTCAGGTTGCGGGATGAAAAGACCCCTGCCTGCTTTAACTTACAGCAGTTGGTTCTAGGCTACCTGTAGGCTGCAGGGAAGCCTAAAGTCCTTGTGTGTTACTTGGCTTGCGGAAATGTTCCTGGACAGTGAATTCCAGGCAGTGGCTGGGGTTCTAGTCAAAGTAGAAGCAAAATTTGCTGAGCTGAAATGAAATGATCTCCTCATGAGAATGACAGTAGTGTATGAAAAGGCAGGTCCCCCATAAGGGGACAGACTTGAGCTTGTGTCATGTGGCAACAACCAACTACATTAGCTACACCAGGATCATTTGTTTGGTTGTATGAGAATATAAACCTTCCGGCTACTGGACACAAACCTGCTTGGGGCCAGGAAAAATCTGGCCTGGAGCTATCACCATCGACCACTAGACGGGGCTCTTGCATCTTCGGCTGAGCCCCTGGCATTGGCCACTATCAGAGGCCGGATCCTGAGCGGATGGAGCCTTTGGCACTACCCTGTCCGTCAGTCCTCGTGCTCCCAGGACTCAGGCCTGTGCAACACAGTGCTTGCATGACTGAGGGAGGGGGGATTTTTGTATGAGTTGTACCGGTACGACTCCTCGTGTGGACATTGCTGCTGGTGACGCTTATAACCCTGGCTGTCCAGGAATAGCCATACTTAACGGCTCAGTGCAGTGCTCACCTGCTAAGCTCCCCCAGAAACCCACCATGCAGCCCCCAGCACCAGGAACCTCCAGCCATCCCATGCCCCCCACATACCATCCAGCATACACCCACCCAGTACCCCCGCAGGCATCACCTGGCTAACTCCATCTCGCTTATCATCCTTCAGCCAGCCCAGTATCCCCGCGAGCATCACCTGGCTAACTCCATCTCGCTTAGCGTCCTTCAGCTAGCCCAGTACCCCCGCAAGCATCACCTGGCTAACTCCATCTCGCTTAGCGTCCTTCAGCTAGCCCAGTACCCCCGCAAGCATCACCTGGCTAACTCCATCTTGCTTAGCGTCCTTCAGCCAGCCCAGGACCCCCAGTGGGCAATGGGCCTCAGTGACTCATCAGGGGTGTCACCCATTGAGCTGTCAGATCTGGCCTCACACTGCAGGGAAGCTAGAAGCTCTCCCACAGGCTGGATTCCAGGCCAGCAGCCAGCTGGGAGGGACATATTGCTTGGCCCCTCTGTTCTGCCCCTGAAGTTCGTTGGAGAAACAAGCCCTTGCCTAGGTTCAAGCCAGTCCCTTTTGCTATGGCATCGGGGTGGTGGGGCATAGCAGGGCAGAGCCCTGGTACACAAGCAAGCTCTGAATTCTTTGCAATTCAAATCAGGGCACAGGAAGGTAGCTTTTGGCCTTGGATCCAAGAATTGGCTCTGTGCTCGGCTGGGGGATCATCCGGGCCTGCAAGCTGGAGCAGCTCACAGTTAGATTTGTCCTCACACACCCCTGTGGGACAGGCCAGGCTGGGGTCCCCATTGGGCAGGTGGGGATTGAGGCCTGGAGAGGCTAAGTGACTTGCTCAGGGTCACACATAGTCTGTGGCGGATAGGGACTCAAACCAGGTCTCGTATGTGTGAGGCTAGTGCTCTAATCATTGTGCCATACATCCCTGTTCTCCATGCCCCCTCCCCCCGACACTGCACTCACCCTCCAATCGCCCACAGGAGTGACAGTGCAGTGGGTGGGGAGTGGGTGTCATGGGCACAGGGTATAGACAGATACAGAGATGGGCTGGGGAGGGAAGAAGCCCGCCCATGCCACCTGCCCCCTGGGGAGAGACAGCCGAGACCTTCTGGCAGACAAGCCCCGGCAGTGCTCTTACCGGCAGGATAAGCTGGCTGAGCGCTGGGAGAGCCCAAGCCTTCAGGTGTGTGTCAGGGGCGGGCCCAACGCTTTCCTCCACCTCCCCCGCCTTACTCAAGGGATCTCCCCCTGGTGCTGTGACCCTTGCGGCACTGCGCAAGCCATGTCAGTCTTGGGGAGTGGCTCCTCCACCTGGGTGCCAAGGTGCAGGAGGGCACCTCCATGGACAAGACAGGCTGGCATCCCTCCGCTTCCCCCACCCTTTGCATCCACACTGCCACCTCTCCAAAGAGGCCTAGGGGCCACTGGCCCTCCTAGGCTGCAGAAGCAGCTTTGCCTTGAACCATTCTCTGCCCCCAGACTGGAGTGTTACTCTGTAGCCAGGTCCTGGGCCCAGCCCCCTCTTCCAGGCGACTCCAACAGCCAAGGTCACAAGGCTGCCCAGCTCCAGGCTATTTCTGTCCTGGAACGGTGAGGGAGCCCCTGGCCTGGCTGTTACTGGAGCCTGGGAAGAAAGGGGGGATCTGCCCTCCCAGCAGCACCATAACTGGCTGCCTACAACTGTCTGTCTGCCCCGGAGTGGGTGCTGATTGGGCTGGCGGGGTATAAAAGGGGCACACAGGGCCATGAGGAGGTGCTGTTGCTGCTGCCACAGAGCTGGGCTCTCCAGGCACGCTGCCCTCCCTGCTCTGAAGATGTCGACCCACCGGCTGGTGATAGTGCGCCACGGCGAAAGCACCTGGAACCAGGAGAACCGCTTCTGTGGCTGGTTCGATGCTGACCTGAGCGAGAAGGGGGCAGAGGAGGCGCGGTGTGGGGCCCAGGCCCTCCGGGAGGCAGGCTACCAGTTCGACATCTGCTACACCTCCGTGCTGAAGAGGGCCATCCGCACCCTCTGGGCCATCCTGGATGGCATCGACCAGATGTGGCTGCCCGTGGTGCGCACCTGGCACCTCAATGAGCGCCACTACGGGGGCCTGACTGGCCTCAACAAGGCCGAGACCGCCGCCCGGCATGGCGAGGAGCAGGTGAAGATCTGGCGGCGCTCCTACGACATTCCCCCTCCCCCCATGGACGAGCAGCACCCCTACTACCAGGTCATCAGCAAGGTGAGTGTCAGCCGGGCACCCCGGGGAGGGGCAACCAAGCACCTGGGTTGGCAGGGAGGGGGACTGGGGGGCTTGCTAGCTGGACACCCAGGAAAGGAGGGGTGGGGGTGCTAGCTGGATCCCCTGGGGGCTAGGTGGGAGGGGGGAGACGGAGGGAGTGCCAGCTGGGGTTCTGTGAGGTGAGTGAGTTTCAGATGAGGGGGCAGCGAGTGCCAGCCTGATGTCTCGCTCAGCAGCCTGGGGTGAAGATGGGGAGGGTGCCCAGCCTGGTACCCCAGGCAGGGCTGGCGCAACCTCTTAGGCGACCTAGGAGGTCGCCTAGGGCACTAACATTTGGGGGGCGGCGACCGCGGCAGCCGGATCTTTGGCTGCCCTGGTTGGGGGCAGCATTTCGGGGATGGGGCCCTTCCGCTGTCTAGGGTGGCAAAAAAGCTGGCGGCGCTCCTGACCCCGGGGGAGAGCTAGGGGGTGCCCAATGAGCTGCACTGGGGCAGGGTGGCACTGGGAGAGGAAGACGGAAGCATTTGCTTCCCGGCGGGCTGACACCCCTGGCAGGGGCAGCAGGTGCTGGAGGTTGCTGAGTCAGTGCTCGGGGAGAGGGTTTGCTGGGGGAGCACAGGGCTTTTTGCTAAGCAAACAAGGATCTGGGGAGCAATGGAGGTGTAGGGACAGGAGGGCACATGCTCACCCAGCACTGGTCCCCAGGCCTCTCCCTCCCAGGACATGGGAGAAGCCAGATCAGGGTGCAGAGAGATGCCTGAGGCTCTCACCAAGCAGCTGGGCTCATGCTGCTGCTGCCCGACCTCTCCCGGCACAGACACCGGGTCTGTGGCACGAAGCCCCCACCCAGCCGGTGGGCACAGGGCCTTCAGGATGGGCATCAGCCGTGTGGCTGTTGGCAAAGCTCTCGGGCAGCCCCCCAGAATCCCCATCTCAGTGCTGGGGGCATCAGGCTGGGGAGACCTCCATCCCTTGGGCAAGATGGTCAGGCTCAGCCATTGTTCTCATGCACAGCTGGCCCATCCTGGCAGGGCCACACGTGGGGTTGGGCTGACAGTGGAGTCCCTGTGCATGGTCTCACAGCCCTTCCCCCCACCCCCACACGTACAGGAGGGGTGATGCCGCCAGCCAGCCAGCCTGTCCCTGCAGGGTAAATAGTCTGCTAGGGCCATTGTCTGGCTAATCCCTGCTGTGGGGTTGGGAGGGGAATGGGGAGGAACTAGGATCCCACCCTGCCAGAAGCCGCCAGGCCAGATCTGTCTCTGGGAGCAAAGCTGGGGACAGGGTGGTATGGGCCCTGGGGTGCCAATCTGGGTGGGAGGTTTGGGTGCCTTGCGTGGTGGGGGAGGGCAGCTCATATACTGTGGGAAGGGGCTAGCAAGGAGACCCCAGTAATCCAGCCCCTTCAAGCAACAGACTCACGCTGGGTTCTGGGCTGAGCCCAGCTTTGGTTCTGATTAGAAACCCACCCCTAGTCTCTTGCCTCTGGCTGAGCCCCAGGAGGGCTGGGGAGCAGGGGCCTGTTCCCTTCTCATGTTAAAATGTTTGTTGTTACCCAGGTGTGCAGCCTGATTGTGTCCCCCACCCTGCCTCTGCCCCTGGGCTGGCGACCCTGGGGGAAGAAGTGTTGGAGCAAGTGGGGCTTGTGTCCCTAGCGCTACCAGGGTGTCTCCTCTGCCCCCTAGGAGAGGCGCTACGCAGGTCTGAAGCCCGGGGAGCTGCCCACGTGTGAGAGCCTCAAAGACACCATCGCCCGTGCCCTGCCCTTCTGGAATGAGGAGATCGTCCCCCAGATCAAAGCCGGCAAAAGGGTGCTGATCGCCGCCCACGGAAACAGCCTGCGTGGCATCGTCAAGCACCTGGAGGGTACGGCCCCCTGACGAATGACCTTTAGCTGGGCCAGGTGCCAGGCCCCATGCTCTCCTAGCTATGCGCCCTTTGTAAGATCCTCAGGGCTTGTTCCCTCTAGCCTTGGTGTCTGCTCCTGGGGACATGGGGGCCAAACTGGTCCCCATCTGCCGCCTGGAAATTCCCTGCCTGTCACCTTGCTCTGGGGGAGAGAGGGTTCCCAAGGTGATTAGCAGGGCTGCCAACGAGCCGTGGGGGCTGGTTTCCCAGCCAGCGGGCAGGAGACTGCTCTGCTAGGGGACCTGGCGAGGAAGGGGAGAAAGGAGTGCCGGGAAAGGAGTTGTTGTGCAACTAGAAGGGACCCAGCAGGGAGGTGCCCACCAAACTTCCCCCCTCCCCCGATTTGGTTAAAGGCTGTAAGCCTCCAAGCCAGCTGGGATGGGCTGTAGGGGCAGCAGGTCTTATCCACCCTGGGACCTGTAGCTAGAGATGGGCTAGGTCTATAATGGGCATCAGGAGTCCGGGGGGCAACTCCTCCACCCCCTCTGTGTCTCAGTTTCCCCCACTGTTTCATGAGGCTGATGTTCTGGGGCTGGGAGGTCTGATCAGCGGGCAGGTGAGGAGCCTGGTGCAGCACCAGCAGTGAGCGACTCCCAGTTCTGGCGCAGGAGCAGCCCAGGATGGGTGCGCCGCATATCCGAGGCCCAAGTGAGCCTCATGGGGCAGGGGGGAGTAGGAGCTGGCAGCTCCACGACCGGCTGCCGCAGAAGGTTATTGCTATTTAGAGGCGGGCGTCACATTTCAAGGCTCTGTGTGGGGTCTGGTTTCCACGCTGACCAGCCTCCCCCTCCAATTCTGACGCTGGGATTCGGTTTCCCTGGCCTCTGTGAGCCCCCGCCCTAAAGGTCACTGAGGGATTCCAAGGAGCTTTTTCAGATGCAAGTGGATGGAGCTGCAGGACCCAGCCTGTGAGCTGTGAGGCAGCTCCTCAGGGGACTCCCCACAGGGCCCCCTGCTGGGAGAGGACGGGGCTGAAGTAACTGGGAACTACCTCCACAACCAGTGCCCTACCCTGCCCCCCACAGTGCCCCCTGCTGGGACAGGGCAGAGCTGGAGTAGCCGGAAGCTCCCCCCACAGCCAGCGCCCTGCCCTGCCCCCCCACAGCGCCCCCTGCTGGGACAGGCTGGGGCTGGAGTAGCTGGAAGCTCTCCCCACAGCCAGTTCCCTGCCCCGCCCTCCACAGCACCCCTTGCTGGGACAGGCTGGGGCTGGAGTGGCAAGGGGGCTCCCCCCACAGCCGGCACTGCCACCTCGCTGGCTGTGTTTCTGCCTCTGCCAGCAGGAGGCGCTGTAACTTTGTTGCTGTGCAGTGGGAAAGTGCCTGGTGTCTCTGTGCTGGGGCAGCCCCAGTGGGCAGCAAGGGAGGCAGCAGGAGCCACGGGCCTGTCTAACCATCTTGCCCCCAGCCCTTTCCCTGGCTCTCCCCACAGGAATGTCTGATGCTGCCATCATGGAGCTGAACTTGCCAACTGGGATCCCCATCGTGTACGACCTGGATGAGAGCCTGAAGCCCACCAAGCCCATGCAGTTCCTGGGTGATGAGGAGACCGTGCGTAAGGCCATGGAGGCTGTGGCTGCCCAGGGCAAGGTCCAGAAGTGAGGGGTGGGGAGAGCAGCTAGGGCAATAAACCCGTGAAACCCAACTGAGTGAGTGCAGTGTGGGCATGGGGGCCCTGGGGGCCTGACACAGCTTGTGGAACGGGGGCCTCAGGGCCTGGAACAGCTGGAGGGGGTATGTAGCCCAGTGGTGGGAGGCTGGGGCCAGGCACAGCCTGGGGAGAGTATGTAGCCCAGTGGCGGGGAGGCTGGAGCCGGGCACAGCCTGGGGGGGCTATGTAGCCCAGTGGTGGGGGGCTGGGGCCTGGAACAGCCTGGGGGGTATGTAGCCCAGGAGGGGAGAGGGGTGTTTGGGGGTCCACCTACAGCCTGGGTGATCCAGCTTGGGGTGGACCTCACTTGACACAGCCTGGGGGCCCTTGCCCAGTGGCAGAGGGAAAGTTTGGTGCTTGGCACCCCTGGGAACTCAGGGCCTGTCAAAGCTTGGAGGCTGTGGAGGAGGATCCAGCGTGCTGGGGGAGGGCAGCTTGGGGGTCTGGCTATGCTGCTCCCTCCTCGGTGAGAGGGAGAAGTGGGGCTGGCCTTGAGGCCCATTGGTGTGGGGGCCTCGTGTGGCCAGGGAGGGGTTACAAAGCCGTAAGGCTGTCCCAACCTGTAGCAGGGGACTAAGTGCCACTCCCTGGTAGGTTCTCTTTGGGCTCCCAGCAGGGAGTGAGAGCGGCTCTGGGACAAGCAGAGTGAGAGCTTCTGGGTCTGTATGCAGGGCTGGCGCTTCCATTTAGGCAACCTAGGCGGTCGCCTAGGGCACCAGGATTTGCGGGGGCGGCATTTTGCCGCCCTTGGCGGCAATTCGGCGGCGGGAGTTCCTTCCGCGCTCCGGGTCTTCGGCGGCAATTCTGCAGCGGGTCCTTCACTCGCTCCGGGACCTGCCACCGAAGTGCCCTGAGGACCAGGAGCACGGAAGGACCCCCGCCTAGGGCGTCAAAAACCCTGGCGTTGCTCCTGTCTATATGAACAGGGGGCCTGGTACCGCCTGTCCTTGAGTTGAGTCATTTTTCCTGGAGAAGGAGGCTGAACCTTACTGCCTGGGCCTGGAGCAGCTACCATGCCGGAGGGATCTAGAAACCTTCTTCATAGGCCACCAGCTGGGTTTGAATCCTAGGCCTTCAGCACCAAAGCACAGGCTGCTACCTGTGAGCTGAAAGAACGACCCCATTAACCAGCACATTAATAGGCTCTTTTCCATGGACCAGATTATAGCGGACTTCACACTTCACAAACGTCCCTCAGGGTGCAGCCAGTATTTGCGCAAGGAGGAGCCCCGGAAGAGGTGCCAGGGAAGAGAAGATGGTGGGGCACACGGTGCCACATGGGCATGACACAGCTTGGTGTATAGGACGCAGAGGGCAGAGCCAGCCATAGAAAGGCTTGTCGGGGTGCAGCCAGGGGCAGCTCCAGGCACCAGTGCAGCAAGCGTGTGCCTGGGGCGGCAAATCATGGGGTGGGGGTGTGCCGGTTGCCGTGAGGGTGGCAGTCAGGCAGCCTTTGGCGGCATGCCTGTGGGAGGTCTGCCAGTCCCGCGGTTTCGGCAGCAATTCGGTGGTGGGTATGCTGAAGGCACGGGAACCGGTAGATCACCTGCAGAAATGCCGCTGAATCCACATGACCAGCTGACCGCCCACAGGTGTGCCGCTGAAGGCCGCCTGACTGCCATGCTTGGGGCTGCAAAAAACATAGAGCCGCCTCTGATGACACCACTGCCCTCTAGAGGGTAGATGTGGAACCACCAAGCTGTGTGTCATAGACCCTGTACTGCTAACAACTCCTGGGCCTCCTCCGTAAGCTCAGGTACAAGGACCTGGGCTCTTAGAGCTGGGCGCTATTGCCGCTGCCACCAGGCCTGGCTGTGGGGAGCAGCAGAGAGGAAGCAGGGCTTGTCCACCCGTCTAGCCGGCCATGCATCCTGATCTCCTCCCAGCTGGCAGGCAAATGGCTCAGCTCTGGGCTTGCTGCCACCTGCTGCTCCAGCTGTGGGTTTGTGTGTCTCCTGCTTGTATCCTCTGACAATGGGGAAGAGGCTCATGCTAGACCTCATAGCAACCTACTCTAAGTGCCCCTCACAAGGCATCCACCACACCGTGGCACCAAGAGAAATAAACACAGACTGCCCCCGACCCCCACTCTGTGTCTGGCTGGTTCTGGCTGTTTCCTTCATTCCTCCTCTTTCTTTCCTGGGGTATTTCTTCTCCGTCACTAGCTTCTCTCTCCCTTTCCCCTTGCTCCCCCTCCTTTCCTCTTCTCCTCCAGCTGCTGCTGTTTGGCCCCTGCTTCCCACCCTCCCCACTTGCATCCCCACAGAGGAGCCAGGCTAGGGGCCTGCATGCTTCTTCTCTGGGTGGATGGGGCAGCTGGCCTAGCCCTCAGCGGGGGCAGCCCCTGTACAGTTGATGTGGAGCAGGTCGGAGGCTGCTGTTCCAGCCCATCTGGTGCGTGTGTGTGTGTGCATGCACTGGGCAGGTGGCCATGCTTCAAGAGATGCTATTTTTCAGCAGACCACAGTCTGGGGTCCAGTGTCTGAATCCCAGCACCCCCTCGCGTTTACTTTGACTTGCTAGTGCCTCCACACTGTGATGTTGGTTACTCCCTGGCCAAACTCCTTGTTCCATAGCACGGACGTGCCTCGAGTTAGTTGTGATTCCAGGAACAGGACGTCCAGTAGCGGAGCTAAAAATCTCATCTGGACCCACCAAACTCTGGAGAGCCCTTACTGGGTTTTCCCACTGTCTCCCTGGGTTTGCCTGGACCCTGCCTGCAGACCTGTGTGGGAGGGGAGGCAAGAAAATGCAGACAATTTTGAATAAAAAAATTGAAAATGGAAATATTTCACTTTGGCAGGGCAACTGCAGTGCGTGTGGCCCTAGTCCTTCAGGCTCCTGTTCTCCACCCACTGGGCAGACTATGTCCTTCTTGGTGCCACCAGGGTCTTCCCCCTTGGAGATGGCAGGGAGCGAATCATGGGAGTCCCTGGCCACAGTGCATTGTGGGAGAGCTAACCCAGAAGGCAAATCAGGCTGTTACCCCCAGTGTGCACTCTCTGGCTCTTCAGCACAAGTAGGAGCAGCCCTTGGCAGCTCCTTGGCAGCTGTTGTCTGGCCCCAGCTGTCCGGGATGCCATGGTGTCAATGCTGATTCCCTACTCTGTCACTTCGAGTGCAGAAGGTGGGGGCCTGCAGTGATTTAAAAAATTAATACTGGCCACACCAGGCTTGTATTGAACTCCCAAGGTTACAGCTCTTCTCGGACCTTGGTTCGGTAAACACTGCCACCACCCAAATGCAAAAACCCCCTTGAACCCAGGAAGGAACACTTGGGAATTCCTCCCTGTGGGGTACCCTCAAGCCTTTTCACCCCCCCTCTGGGGAAGAGCTGAGAAGAAAACAAAGGAAATTAGCTGTGGCCACCAGCTAATTAAACAACATATGCACAAACCTCTTAGGACACCAAAAATCCAATCCTGTTCTTTAAAAAGGTAAATTTTATTAAAAACAAAAAGGAAGAAAATACATCTGGGACTTAGGCATTTGCTGGATTTTAAAGGAGCAATTCCAAAAATTAAGCACCTAAACTAACTTTCTTGGGGGTTCATCTTAAAGGTTACAAGCAAAGAAAAGCATCTGGGGTTAGCACAGAGAGCCACAAGCCAAAATAAAGAAATAAACGTGATCACATCTAGCTAAACTTTCCCTGTCCCAATGATTCCTTCTAGGTAGGAAAGATAATTTTTCATACCTGCTTCAAACCTTCCACAGCATTCCTGCTTATAGCATTGCTGCTCTGTGTCCCTGCAGCCCAGAGAGAACAACAGACAAAGAGAAAGTTTCTTTCCTAATTTTAAAAAGTTCTACCTTCCCATTGGCTCTTTTGGTCAGGTACCCACTCCTTTTCTTTACCTGGGGGACTTTTAATTCTGTACAGGTAAAGCAAGCAGAGAACAGCTACCAAGAGGGATTTTACGACTAACTGGCTGGCTGGGTGTCCATAAAAGGGAGCTACCCCAACCCCTTTCATTTATCACACATGGCCACACTTGCTCTGATCCCACGGACCATGTGGCCCTAGGCATGGCTGGATATCACTCTGCTTCCATCCTCCTGCTCTGTCCTCTCCTCCCACACCCAGCCCCCCATGCCCAGACCAGCCTCCCACTGCTTGTGCCCTAGGTGGGCATCCTCCCTCCTCCAAACGCCTCCTTAAAACCTGTGCCCCTGTAACCCACACACTTTATGGATGTGGTGTTCTGTCCCTGTCTGGCACTGAGACCACTTAGAGAGAGTTAAATAAGTCTGCTTCACACTCTTACCTAATAGCCAGTTGGCTTTTAGTTCATGTGGTAGAGGCTCATGCACTAAGCTCCAGAGGGCTCCGGTTTGAGCCCACCCGCCAACGACCGTGGTCTGTCAACGTTACACCACTGCCATGGCCCCTTGTTTCTCGCCCCACCTGTGCCGCTGCCCCGCGTCCCCTCTGCTGCCTGCCTCTCTAAGACCCACTGCTTCTCACTCAATGGCACAGGAAGAGCCCCACCTCCCTCTCGCTGGGATACCCAGGCCTCCTGGAGTCCCCAGTGAACACGCTCTGCAGAGCAGTCATTCCTGAGGGCTCCTCTGCTCAGTTCAGGAGTTCATGGGCGAGTCCCTGAACTGGTTTCCATGTGCTGGTCACCTTGCCTGCCCTGGCTCAGGGCTGGCATGCTAATCAGCTCCATTTCACATCAGGGAGCGCCTGGATGAGTCAGCCTTGCCCCTTCCTGGCCTGCAACCAAGCAGGAGTTTGCAGTTCCTGCTTTTGTCTCCACTTAATCCCAGCCCTAAACGCAGGAACAATGAGCATTGCTGACAGCTGCATGCATCACACCCCACTGGGGAAAGGACTGAGCACTGCTGGCATCTTCTGGTCCAGTGAGCCCCCAGTGCTGAGACAGCGGGAAGGACTCATACACTAGCCTGTAGCTGCAGCTACACCTCCCCTGGGGGCTGAGCTCCTCCAGACCAAACTCTGGTGGAGGCCTGAGCCCTCCCAAGAGGGGCTCAGATACCATGGTGATGGGCACAGTGTATAAAAACAGAGAGAGAGATCTGGGGATGGAGGCTTGTAGGGGAGACTGTTTAAGGTCTCCCCTCTCCCCCGCACCGCCTCACCCATGGCACTGTGGGAAACAGCGCTTCCAGTATTGTCAGCTCAGGGCAGTTCTGTGTGGGGCGGGGACCCCCGGGAGGGGACCCCCCCCTTTGGCAAAGAAGCAGCAGATGAATTCCCTGCAAGGATCCCCCAGCCTCTGGCATCACATTGGCCTCCAGTCCTGGGGCTGGCTCCGCTGACAGCCCCAAGG
The DNA here is from genome assembly GCF_025201925.1 of Gopherus flavomarginatus. Classification (NCBI taxonomy): domain Eukaryota; kingdom Metazoa; phylum Chordata; order Testudines; family Testudinidae; genus Gopherus; species Gopherus flavomarginatus. The sequence continues at coordinate 150,402,283 of NC_066618.1, read as the reverse complement.
CACTGCAAATGCCTATCTATCTTATTACTCCCCGCCCCTGGCCTTCCCTCCCTCTATGAGACCAAAACTTGCCATGATCGGACACATCCAGGGCCCACAAAACCCTCTCAGCAGAGCTCTTGAGGGTTTGAATCTCACCTCTCCCCCACCCCAGCACTCCCTGGCCCCTGTCCTGCCGCCACGGGACGCTGCAGTGTGTGTGGGGTGGCGTAACATAGAGCTCACAGATCAGCATCATGTCCTGCTGCATCTGGGCTCACTGACTGCAGCCTCAAAGCAGCAAAGAGAAGCAGCCAAGCTAGGTGGGTGGCCAGGAGGATTAAATGGAGGTGCAGGCCTCCCGTTTCCAGGCTGACTCAGCCAGCCAAGAACCATGTGTCACGAGCATGTGGGGTGAGCAGGTGATGGTGTACTGCCAGGATCTGCACCCCGCAGAGCAGACTCACAGCAGTGATGTACACCAGGGCAGAGCCCAGTGTGGGCAACTAAATCCCAGCTCCTGTGGATGTTTCAGGAGAGAAGTGGATTAAGGTCTTGTCTACCCTGTTTCTCCTGGCAGATGCCAGAGAGTGGAGGAACCAGGCATCGCATATCCTGGGAATGGGGCTTTATCTGGACTGTTTAAAACACCTTGTTTATTGTTTGGGCTTTGATGCCCATTTAACTCAAAGGCCTGAGAAACAGGTGGAAGGAAAGCGCTCTCTGTTACGATTTGGCACTCTGGCCTCTTCATGTGAGGGACCAGAGAGCTCCCAAGCAATGTATGTGAGATTGCCAAGGAGTCTGTCCCAGGGTGGCTGGCCCTTCAACAGGAAATGGGTCTCTCGGCCCCACCTGCGACATTGTTAACTCACTGCCCAGGTGGGAAAAAGGATAATGACTTATGTGACTCAGTTAGGCCTGGCTTGGGGATAAATAAGGGAGTGTTAACCAGGAACTCAGCTCCTGCCTATGGTTAACTGGATGTGCTCTAAGGTCCACACCTCAGCATCCCAATCCAGCAGACTCGTTCCCCCAAACCGCATCTATCAACAGAGAGAAAACTAAGGACAGGATTAACTATAAAGCAAACTGGTTTATTAAACAGTGACTCAAACAGGAAACAGCAACGTATAGGACCCGCAGCAAAACAATATACAAAGGGCATACAGGTACAGGTTGGCATAACAAACTGGCTTAAAGTCAAGGTCCCAAACCCATAAGGACAAAGGGGAATTTACTAAAGGTAAGATACAGAAGTATACAGCATACTGCACCAAGTCCAGAGGCAGTGGCGGATTCATGATTTTTTGCCGCCCCTAGGCCCAGGATTTTTTGCCACCCCCAAGATCCCAAAGCAAAAAAAAAACAAACAAAAACACTTCCAAGTAGGCCATGTGACCCTTGCTCTTTCCCACCATAGAGAGAAAAAGGCGCCAGTTCTCTCAAGAAGGTCACCAACATGGTGGACAAACAACAACTCCTTACAAACAAAATGGCGACATGCCTAAACAAAATGGAACTTCTGGTTTTTCCCCTACAGGAGAGGCCTGAGTGAAGGGAAGGGGACATTTCAGCAAAGGCCTGGCGAAGATGGCTGAGTAGCACCAGAACAGCAACAGATTTTTTTTTTTTGGCTTGCTGGCATTTCTGAGCCGGAGTGTGCGGAGCGACAAGAAACCTGGGGGGTGTGGCTGAAAAGAGAGAGAGAGAAAGAGAGCAGAAAGACAGCCAGACACTTTGTTTCTACCACTTCATAGGCAGAACTGAAATCGGCCCCTGGAAAGGGAACCTTATTTTGAACTGTGGTGGGGAGTAGTTCAGGTGCCCTTTGGAGAGGGGAAACTGAGGCAGAGCCACTGCAGCACCAAGGCAGGCCACAAGCGGGTGCTTGGGAGGTAGCCAGCCTTGTTCCAGTGCCCTTCTGCAGGATCAAGGCAAGCAGATCTGACAGGGCTGCAAAACAAGCAGAAACAAGACATGAACCCTGGGCTCCCCTACCCTCCAACACCATCTCCTCTTTCCATCCCAAAGCTGGGTCACCCAGCTGTGAAAATGGGGCCCCTGGTGATGCCGTGGGGGTGGGCTGTGGGCAGTAGATGCAGGGCTGATCTGGGGTTAGTAGATGGTGTATGGGCCTAGGAGCCAGGACCCCTGGTTTCCACTCCTGGCTCTGGTACTGACTCACTATGACCTGGGCTATGTCCTGTCAGCATCTGTCACAGGGAGCTAATGATCTCAGCTCTCCAGGAGAGCAGTGCAAAGCTGGGCTGGAGGAGCTCTGCTCTCCACATGCCAGGCAGTCCCAGAGTGCTGCCCCCACACCCTACCCCATTACTCCTGGTTGTGCGGGGGTGGGGGTGGGTGGGGAGGGAGATGGACCAGGCACCTCCATCCTGCATGCCCTTTCATAGCAAACACTCCCATAGCAACAGACAGCAGGGTGTGCTGGGGGTAAGCAGCCTCCCCCTGCCATAATGAGGAATTAAAAGGGCTCGGTGGGGGTAGGGGAAGATGTGGGTCTGGCCAAGCTCACTCTGGGCAGCCCAGAACCTCAGTGTGGTCCCCTGAGCGTAAACAGACTGAGCAATCACTTAGGGTCCAGGGTAGCTCGGAGGGAGTGGGGGCCAGGGGAGGGGCCTGTTTGCTTTTAAATATTATTGAGGGGGACAAAATATTCCTGCTTAGAGCCCCCTCTAATGGGCCGGCACCACCTTTGGATGACAGTGAGCCAGGCCCTGCAGCAAGAGCTGTCAATACACACCCACCCCCTCAGACAGCTGGTACATGCACATACACTCATGCATGACATCCTCATCACCCCTCGCATGCACACACTGCCGCTTTGACACTTCGCAAACGCCTGGTCCAGCCCTTCTCTTCAGCTGCTCTGGGCAGCACGCCGCCCGGTACCCACTCCTTGCCCACCCAGCTCCTGTCTCCATTCCCCCGCAGGAGGCACAGTACCACAGTCTCAACTGCTAACAGCCTAGCAGACAAGGCCTGAGCTCTACTTTGCTCAGGGCCGGAGGTGTGAAACTCGGTACAGAGCCGGCTCACCGGGGATCCAGCACTTCAGGCTATTAGAGCCAGAGCCCAGCAGGGAGGCCAGGGGCATGGTGCAAGCCTGCCTGCCTTCCAAGCCGCTCACAAATCCATGCAGCTCAGCAAACATCTGTAACAAGGGAGTTTCCTATAGATGCGTTTCCAGCCTCTCACGGGACCAGAGCCTCCCCTCATGGCCCCTTTTCCAGCCATCCTGTGTGACCAGCAAGGTGTGTCCATGGCTTCTTGCCACCATCTACACAGGGTAACTGTCGGTTGTAATGACCAAGCCCGTCTCCCTGGTGGGGGTTCCCTGTGCTGCCATTGGAACTAGATCCCAGTAGTCTGAGGAGGCTGGAGACCTGTGGTGGGGTGAATCCCCCCTTCCTTGGGCAAATCCCTAGTGCAGGGATTCTCCACCCGTGCAATCTGGAGACAAGAATCCACCCTCTTCAGGCCCGACTGAGCCAGACACAATCTCTCTCTCTCTCCCGGCTCAGGTCCACATCTCAGTCCCTCTTTGTAGATCGCGCCATGGCTCACTCCTAGTGCTGGTAGCTCACTCCTGCATCCTGGCAGACCAAGGAGCTCCTGCTGGGCTGGAGTTGACTCTGCGACACTGGAAATCAACTCCTCTTGGTCTCCAATCCTCAATGCTCTGTGGATGGAGCTGCCTCTGAGCCTGACGTAGGAGCAGTGGAGCCAGGGACCGGCTTGGGAGCCAGCAGCAACCAAAGGGTTTGTCTGGGACCAGCAGCCGCAAGTGAGAATAACTTACACACATCCTTTGTGCCACTGCCGCCACACTCTCCAGGGGCTGCCATTTGGCCTGGATGATGCCCTGGCTGTGCTCAGCGCATGGGACCAGGAGAGATGCTGGGGATGCTCGGCTCCTGCATAAGGATGGAGAAAGCAGACTCCACTGGGGAGCTGGCACCTATCTCATGGTCTCACAGTGTCCCCTGCCCTGAACCTGACTCCACCCACCGGTGGCTAGCAGAGAGGGGAACCAAGAGCTGCGCTGCCGTCGGTCATGCCCGTGAACACCTGCCCTTCTGAGCCAGCAGGGGGTTAGTGCCCCTACGACCAGCAGTCACCAGAGCTGGCAGGGTTGGAGTGCTGCCTACAAGGTCTCCTACTGCCCTGTCCCAGGTGAGATGTCACAGGGCGGCTCATCTTCCATGCAGGTAGGCAGGGCTTGGAGATTCCACACCCCCGGATGGCAAGGTAGCATCAGGGGAGCCTCCGACTTTCCTGCCAATCCAGTTACCCAGGCATGCCCCCCTCCCTCCAGCCAGGCTGATATTACCGTGGTGCCTGCTCCTTCTGCACTAAGGGATATGATCTGGGCCACTGACTCACCACCAGCTCGGAAAGACCAGGGGGGTGTTTGCTGGTTTCTCACACAGGGTTGAATTGCTGGGCCCAGGGGACAGCTGGTTCCCCTTCCCCCAATGCACAGTCCCTCGCTCCCTCTGGGCTGCATTCACCTCCTCCTCGCCCTCCCCTCCCCTCATCTGCATTGCCGCCCCTGTTCCGCCCAGACTGCGTTCTGCCCCTAACCCCCCACATCCGGCTGCACTGTCCCCCCTGCCTGCCCCCAGCCCCCTGCCTGGCGGCTGCACTGTCCCCCCCCCCCGGCTGCGTTCTTCCCCCAACCCCCCCTCACACCCGGCTGCATTGTCCCCCGCGACCGACTGCGCTTTGCCATGACCCCCCCCTCTCCCCCGGGAGCCTTGGCAGGCGGCTGTCTCTGGGCTCCGCCCGCTTTGTTGGGAGCGCGGGGCGCGGACAGGGGCTGGCTGCGCGGAGCTGTTTGGGGGGCAGCGGCTCAGCGGATCTCGGCTCCCCCGATCCCGCAGGCGGTACCGGCAGGGCCCAGCCCCAAGGGGGTCCCGGAGAGCCTGGGGCTCCGCGAGCCTCTGCCCGAGCCCTGGGCGCGGGGGCGGCTCCATCCGCCGGCGCCGTTAGCCTGCGCAGCCTGGCCGGGGCGGGCTCCGGGATCCAGGCACCGATGAGTGGCCGGGCGGCTCCCGGGCAGGAGCAAGTGGCTCCGGATCCGCGGGGATCGGGCCCATCAGCGCAGCACAGCGCCCCCGGGAAGGTGCCCTGCTGGGCGTCGTCTGGCCGCGCAGCTCCCGTGGGCTGGATCCGGCACTCAGCGGGGCTGGGGTCCCCCCGGTGCCTTTAAAGGCTGGGGGTGACGGGGGCGCGCTCCCCTCTCCGCCTGGGGACAGCCGGGGGAGCGGGCAGCAGCTAGCCGGGGAGCCCTCGTGGGGACGCTAGCTGAGGCTTCCCCCTCTAGGGGCCACCCCCATTCCCAAGGGCCCCCTGCTGGTCCAGCAGCGTGGCCCCCAGTGCTGGCAGGAGAAGGGGGCTGGTACATTCTGGGTCCATTCCTGGACACCCTCTGACCCAGACTGGGTGCCCCCGGCCCCAGCCGTGGCCATGGCACAGTACTCGGGGCAGCCTCAGGAGCAGCATGCCAACACCTCACACCTGGGGCCAGGTGTGGCTGCTCTGCTGGACAGGAGCAGTGACTTCACCCTGGGCCTGAACATCTTCTCTGGCGCTCTGCATGCTGGGCCTCCCAACCTCTCCCTGATGCCATGTGAGCTGGAGCTGCTGGGCTCCCTACCCCTGGACACCGAGGGGCCTGCAGCTTGGGGTAGCCTTCTGGAGCCGGCCCTGTCACTGGTGCTGCCTGTGGTGTACGCCCTCATCTGTGGCTGCGGCATCCTGGCCAACGGGCTGGTGATCTCCATCATGCTGAGCTGCAAGCACAAGCTGGTGTCGGACATCTACATCCTGAACTTGGCCGTGGCTGACCTGCTCTTCCTAGTGGGGATGCCCTTCATCATCCACCAGCTTGTCCAGGAGCACGGCTGGATATTCGGGGACTTTCTGTGCCGTGCTGTCACCACCCTCGACCTCAACAACCAGTTCACCAGTGTGGCCATCGTCACCGTGCTCTGCGTGGACAGGTACCCAGCAGGGCACGCTCTGCAGCACAGCCCTGGCCCCATGGGGTGTCCTGTTTTCCCTTTGGGAAAATATGGTCACTTTACTTCTGGGCAGCTAGTCTCGCTCTCACAGCTGCAGTGTTGGCAGCCATGGCACAGGCCGTAGCCTGTGGGGTTGGGTCAACCCTGGGCGTGGACAAGCCCCCAAAGGCTGAACTCAGACAGGGCCCGAATGGCTGCAGAGCTGGAATACTGGAGGTGAGTCGAACAGGGCTAGAATAGTGGGAGGGCTTCAGGATAGAGAAAGAACTAGGGGTGGCAGGGCTGGAACTGGAGGGGGCATCGCAGGGCACAAGTGGAGCTGGGGGTGGGGCAGGGTTGAAACAAGGATGGGGGCTGCAGGGCTCCGGTGGAGGTGGGGGTGTGGCAGGGCAGAAAGGGGTGAAGTTGAGCCCCAGCAAGCCCCCCTGCCCAGCCCTCTCAGAAAGTGTTGAGCTGGTGTGGGGGGTCCGCACACCCTGCTCAGGGCCTGTGGGTAGGAACCCCCTGCATCAGCGCTTGAGTCATTGTTTCTTGGCCTCTCCAAGCTCGGGCAGCTGGGAACTCTGTCCCCTCTTTGAAACAAGGGGCTCAACAGCTGTCTCCTCCCCAGCCCCATTGTCACCCCTAGATCTCCCTGCCTCACCCCTGCATCCTGCCCCATGCCCCTCCCGATGGCCACTCTCTCCCCAGGTACGTGGCAGTGGTATACTCGTCCACAGTGGGCCAGAAGCGGATGCTGCACTGCACATCCCTGATCAATGCCGGCGTGTGGGCCAGCAGCCTGGTGATGGCCACGCCAGCCATACTGTACGCCCGGGTGCAGCGGGACAACCAGACGGAGCTGTGCCTCATGGATCTGCCAGGCCCCAGTAGCCTGTACTGGTACACGCTCTACCAGTCACTGGCGGCCTTCCTCCTGCTGTTGCTGGTGATCACAGTGCTGTACTCCCTCACTCTGCACCACCTGTTCCGGACCATGCACCGGGCACAGCGACGCTGCTCGGCCCGCAGCCGGCGAGTCACCCACATGGTGCTCACCATCATCACTGCCTTCCTCATCTGCTGGACACCCTTCCACGTGGTGCAGCTGATCAACCTGACGGCCACCCCCTCCGCTGCCTCCTTCTACCTGAACCAGCTCACCATCTGCCTCAGCTATGCCCATAGCTGCGTCAGCCCCGTCCTTGTCCTCTTCTGCACCGAGTTCTTCCGCGAGCGGATGGCCCACTCTAGGTGCGGGCAGGGCACAGGCTGCTGGAGACGGGGCTTAATCAGGAGACCAGGGTGCGGGGGAGATGCTGCTGCAAGTGTGCTCATGGTCTGTCAGGCCTCCCTACAGGCTGGGGCAGGAATTGATGTCTCTCCCCACCTACTTCTCCTGGGGGAGGGATAGCTCAGTGGTTTACCCATGGTTGTGAGCTCAATTCTTGAGGGGGCCAGTTAGGGATCTGGGGCAAAAATTTGCCTGGAGATTGGCCCTGTTTTGAGCAGGGTGTTGGACTAAATGACTTCCTGAGGTCCCTTCCAACCCTGATATTCTATGATTTAACCCCTGTCTCCAGCCCCCCTTCCTGGGCAACCCCCCCAATCCATCTTTGCCCCACCCTAGTGCAGAGATAGGGGTCTGTGTCCTGTGCCTGGCCTTGAAGGTGCTCTGTGGGTGGGGTGAGCCCAGCCCTGTGTTACTGGCCAAGTCAGGCACAGAACCTACATCCCTGCAATCCAGATTCCTGGAGGGACAGCCTGTATTCACTCCCCTCAGGAAGCTGCTGTGATTCCTGGATCTTTGCTGGGGATGATCAAAAGCCAGGCAGCTCCTTAGTATGCACCCCTGCTGCCCTCTACCTCCTGTTCTAGTCCTCACATCTGGCCAAAGCCCAGCTCCCACTCCAGGTGTGAGCAGGGACACCGAGAGTGGGTTCGGGCCCCAGTGAAAAAATTTTTGGGGGCAGATCAGCTAAACAGGGCCAACGGGGGGTGGGGGGGGGAAGCTGGGCCCCAGGCCCCCTTCCGGACCACCAGGCCTCGGTAATTTGTACCAGCTTCCCCCCCCTCGTCATCCCTGGGTGTGAGTGCATCCTGGTGAGTGAGCCCAAGATCAGGCCCCACTCCCAGTGTGGGCAATGAGCGCAGAGGTCGGGCCTTGTTCCAAGGCTGGGCGGTGAGCCCGGGGGGTCAGGTCCATCCCTCACTCAGGGCTTTTGAAGTTTCACTCCAGTCCCCCAAGTCTGGAGAGTTGCCCTTGTCTGGGAGCTGCCCCTGGCCTCATAGACTCATAGACTCATAGGTCAGAAGGGACCAACATGATCATCTAGTCTGACCTCCTGCACAAGGCAGGCCACAGAACCCTACCCATCCACTTTTATAACAACCCCTAACCCAGGACTGAGTTATTGAAATCCTCAAAATTGGTTTGAAGACCTCAAGCTGCAGAGAATCCACCAGCAAGCGACCCATGCCCCATGCTGCAGGGGAAGGCAAAAAACCTCCAGGGCCCCTGCCAATCTGCCCTGGAGGAAAATTCCCTCCCGACCCCAAATATGGCGATCAGCTAAACCCTGAGCATGTGGGCAAGACTCACCAGCCAGCACCCAAGAAGGAATTCTCTGCAGTAAATCAGTTCCCATCCCATCCAACATCTCCCCGCAGACCATTGAGCAGACCTATCTGGTGATAATCCAAGATCAATTGCCCAAATTAAACTATCCTATCATAACATCCCCTCCATATACTTATCAAGCTTAGTCTTAAAGCCAGATAAGTCTTTTGCCCCCACTAGTTCCCTCGGAAGGCTATTCCAGAACTTCACTCCCCTAATGGTTAGAAACCTTCGTCTAATTTCAAGTCTAAACTTCCTAATATCCAGTTTGTACCCATTCGTCTTCGTGCCTACATTAGTACTAAACTTAAATAATTCCTCTCCCTCCCTAACGTTAACCCCCCTGATATATTTATATAGAGCAAGCATATCCCCCCGCAGCCTTCTTTTGGCCAGGCTAAACAATCCAAGCTCTTTGAGTCTCCTTTCATAAGGCAGGTTTTCCATTCCTCGGATCATCCTAGTAGCCCGTCTCTGGACCTGTTCCAGTTTGAATTCATCCTTCTTGAACATGGGACACCAGAACTGCACACAATATTCCAGATGGGGTCTCACCAGCGCCTTATATAACGGTACTAACACCTCCTTATCCTTGCTGGAAATACCTCGCCTGATGCATCCTAAAATCGCATTTGCTTTTTTAACAGCCGTATCACATTGGCGGCTCATAGTCATCCTGCTATCAACCAATACCGCAAGGTCTTTCTCCTCCTCTGTCGCTTCCAACTGATGCGTCCCCAACGTATTACTAAAATTCTTATTATTAATTCCTAAGTGCATGACCTTGCACTTTTCACTATTGTATTTCATCCTATTACTATTACTCCAGTTTACAAGGTGGTCCAGATCTTCCTGAATAGTATCCCTGTCCTTCTCCGTGTTAGCAATACCCCCCAGCTTTGTGTCATCCGCAAACTTTATTAGCACATTCCCGCTCTTTGTGCCAAGGTCAGTAATAAAAAGGTTAAATAAGATCGGTCCCAAAACCGATCTTTGAGGGACTCCACTAGTGACCTCCTTCCAGCCTGACAGTTCACCCTTCAATACGACCCGCTGGAGTCTCCCCTTTAACCAGTTCCTTATCCACCTCTGATCCCAGGCCTCCTTTTGCCCTCCCCTGTGTCAGCAGCCTATGGAAGACCCTGAGATCTGTCCCGTCCCCTTGCTGACCTGCCCCCAAACTCCCCAGTCCTCATGGGTTCTGCTCCCCCATTGACTCTGATTCCTCTGCCCAGTTCTTCCCCCATCAGAGTCCCCCTCTCTGCTCCTCCATCCACCCCTCCCTTCTGCCCCAAATCCGCCTTTCTCTACAGATAGTGCCCAGCTCCACCACTCCACCATCCCTGGAATGACACCCCCACACACTTGCTGCCTCTCCTGGCCCAAGCCACCAGTACCTCCAGCTCAGTGTCTCCCCAGTGCCTTCCTTGGCCTGCACCCCCATGCCCAGCCATTGGTGAGGTCACAGTTCACCTGCTTCTGCCATCTCCCCCACAGTCTGTCCCTTCCCTGCCTGCACCCTGGCTGGGGCAGGACTCCATTGTGGGTGGGTTTGCAAAGCGGGTGTATGTGGCGCTAGCTGCATAGTAACCTCAATCTCCCCTGCCCTCTCTGCTCCCCAGGCACGTCTAGTGCCAGCCTGCTCTGTCCTTTCACACTTGGCACATGAGGCTGCACCTGGGCAGCTCCTGCTAGCTGCCACATCTCAGCAGAGCCAGCAGCCAGAGCTCAGGGTCTGGACAGGGACCCGAGCCCAGGGGATTGCTCTGCCCTCATGGTACCTGAGGGCAGGGGCGGCTCCAGGCCCCAGCACGCCAAGCGCCTGTTTCGGGCGGCATGCCGCGGGGGGCACTCTGCCGGTTGCTAGGAGGGCGGCAGGCAGGCAGCCTTCGGCGGCATGTCTGTGGAGTGTCCGCTGGTCCCGTGGGAGGTCTACCGGAGCCGTGGGACTGGCGACCGGCAGAGTGCCCCCCACGGCATGCCGCTGTGCTTAGGGCGGCGAAATGTCTAGAGTCGCCCCTGCCTGAGGGATTGGGGTAATGGGGATTTGGGTTTCATCCCACAGAGCCCTGCTGGTCCATGGGCTCCCATTTCATGAGCCTCACATGTCCAGCTGGAGCAAATGTTGGGATTGGGGGTGAACCCAGCTCCTGGGCAGAGTTCAGCCAGGATTGCACGTCCCACTATAGCTCCCAGCCCCTTCTAACCAGGCAATTGGGGTCCCTCATGCCAGGGTCTGCTGCCTGCTGTGCTTCTCCCTGTTGTCGGTACCCTGCATAACAGCCCCCTCCTGCATAGAAAGCTTGCTTGCCAGGACCGGCTGGAGTAGGAATGGCTGTTAACTCCCCCCATGCTCCCCCATGGGCCCATTGGTGCCACAAAGGGCCAGGAGTATAACCTTGGGTGCAAGGGGCAGCACCGCTTCTTGTGTCAAGCAAAAAAATCTGACCTTCCCCTGCTCCCAGGCTGGTGAGATCCTTCCCCTCCCAACCAGACCCCTTCTCTGCCCATGCACTGTCGCCACCCCATTCTTGGACACTCGTCTTCCTGCTGTGTTGCCTGAGCCCTGATGCCAAGCCGTGCCCATGCCATACAGGCAGCTTGGGTATTGGCACACCCTCTGCCAGTGAGATGCTCTTAGTGGCGTTAGTTGCTGGGGCTGGGCTCTAGGGAGATCCTTAGTTTCTGGCCTGGGCCTTTTGCACCCTGGCTGCCCATGTGAGAGTGACTGTGTCCCCCATCACCAGGTGGAGGGCGCTGCATGCAGGCACTGCCCTGCCCAGCCAGGAGCTCACCTCTACCGTCTACAGTCCACAAGTGGGCAACGCCATGGCCCAGCGCTGCTGGCGCCCCTTCGGCACCGAGCAGCTGCCATGTTCCATGACCGAGGCCAGTGTCACCATCAATGGGCAGGAGGAGCAAAGTGCCGTCTAGAAGCTTCCGTGCTACCAGAGCACTGACTGCTGCAGCATGACTTGGCAGGTGTGGGGACAGAACTTTGGTGATGCCAGGCCAAGGCAACATGCCAGGAGCCTCAGCCGTGGCTCAGATGGGACTTTTCACCTCCACATAGGACAGTGCAGATTCCCACCCCCGAGGCCGGTGGGAAGAGCCAGTCTAGCTCAACCACCAGATACGGACTTGATGTGGGAATTGCTGGGTGAGGTTCTCTGGCCCAGGTTATGCAAGAGGTCAGACTGCATGGTCGCAATGGTACCTCCTGGCCTTACAGTTGACAGATCTATGAATCAGGGAGTCTGGGCAGGAAATGGCAGTGATAGGAGAGACTTTAATAAAGCAAAAAGAACACACTGGGGTGTAATAAAGCAAAAAGAACGCACTGGGGTGGAGCCTGTCTGTCACCCTCACCCCCACCCCACCAGGATGGGTGACAACTTAAATGTATACCCCAATTTAAAAAACATAATAAGAGAATCAAAAAATTGCCACGGTGGTTAAACAACAAAGTAAAAGAAGCAGTGCGAGGCAAAAAGGCATCCTTTAAAAAGTGGAAGTTAAATTCTAGTGAGGAAATTGAGGTGTCATTAGAGGAGATTTTGGAAAAAATTGAGAAACTAAACAGTGATAAATCTCCAGGATCTGATGGTATTCACCCGAGAGTTCTGAAGGAACTCAAATGTGAAATTGCAGGACTACTAACTGTCATCTGTAACCTATCATTTAAATCAGCTTCTGTACCAAATGACTGAAGGATAGCTAATGTGATGCCAATTTTTAAAAAGGGCTCCAGAGGTGACCCTGGCAACTACAGACCAGTAAGCCTCACTTCAGTACCGGGCAAACTGGTTGAAACTATCGTAAAGAACAAAATGTTCAGACACATAGATGAACATAATTTGTTGGGAGATAGTCAACATGGTTTTTGTAAAGGGAAATCACGCCTCATAAATCTACTAGAATTCTTTGAGGGGGACAAGCAGCATGCGGCCAAAGGAGATCCAGTGGACATCGTGTATTTAGATTTTCAGAAAGCCTTTGACAAGGTCCCTCACCAAAGGCTCTCATGCAAAGTGAGCTGTCATGGGAAAAGAGGGAAGTTTCTCTCATGGGTTGGTAACTGGTTAAAAGACAGGAAACAAAGGGTAGGTATAAATGATCAGTTTCCAGAATGGAGAGAGGTGAATCATGGTGTCCCCCAGGGATCTGTACTGGGCCCAGTTCTATTTAACATATTCATTAATGATCTGGAAAAAGGGGTAAACAGTGAGGTGGCAAAATTTGCAGATGATTCAAAACTACTCAAGATAGTTATGTCCCAGGCAGACTGCAATGAGCTACAAAAGGATCTCACAAAACTGGGTGACTGGGCAACAAAATGGCAGATGAAATTTAATGTTGATAAATGCAAAGTAATGAACATTGGAAAACATAATCCTAACTATATATGTACAATTATTGGGTCTAAATTAGCTGTTACCACTCAAGAGAGGGATCTTGGAGTCATTGTGGAGAGTTCTCTGAAATCATCCACTCATTGTGCAGCGGCAGTCAAAATATGCCCACACCTTGAATACTGCATGCAGATATGGTCACCCCACCTCAAAAAAGATATATTGGAATTGGAGAAGGTTCAGAAAAGGGCAACAAAAATGATCAGGGGTATAGAACAGCTTCCGTATGAAGAGAGATTAATAAGACTGGGACTTTTCAGCTTGGAAAAGAGGTGACTAAGGGCGGGATATGATAGAGGTCTATAAAATCATGAGTGGTCTAGAGAAAGTAAATAAGGAAGTGTTATTTATTTCTTCTCATAATACAAGAACAAGGGGCCACCAAATGAAATTCATAGGTAGCAGGTTTAAAACAAAAAGTATTTTTTCATGCAACGCACTGTCAACCTCTGGAACTCTTTGCCAGAGGGTGTTGTGAAGGCCGATACTATAACTAGGTTCAAAAGGGAGCTAGACAGATTCATGGAAGATAGGTTCATCAATGGCTATTAGCCAGGATGGGCTGAAATGGTGTCTCTAGCCTCTGTTTGCTAGAAGCTGGGATTGGGTGACAGGGCATGGATCACTTGATGATTACCTGTTCTGTTCATTCCCCCTGGGGCACCTGGCATTGGCCACTGTCAGAGGACAGGATACTGGGCTTGATGGACCTTTGGTCTGACCCAGTATGGCCGTTCTTATGTTCTTATACCTGTAGCATGCAACACTCAGCCACTGCACACCACACGAGCACACAGCACCTGCACTCGGGCATACTCCACATATCCTCCCCCCATGCATAATTCCTCCACTGTGCATAGACACTGCACACCCAAACACCTGCACCGATACTCACATGGGTATGCCCTCCTCCATGTACCATGCCAGTGCACACCCACATGCTATCCCTGTGCACACATAGCCTGAGCAAATGGTCATACTTAGCCCCCAAATTTAGGTTCAGCAGAAACAGATTGGAATTTAAAATAGCCCAATTGACCCATTTAGTCCTTGCCCTGATTGCAACCCAAACGTCACAGCAGGGGCTGGAGCATGAGAGCGCCAAAGTGAAACTGACGAGAAGCCAAATGGAAACTGACCAGGCTGGTGTTGACCTGGGGCTGGGGATCATACACTATAAAACCCATTTGTGTGCTGTCATCGCTGGGCAATTAACAAATCAGGGCCTGAACCGCCCTTTCCCCTGCTTTGGCCAGCCAATGGGGGAAGCGGAGGAGAATCCTGGTGCTGTCCCTTTAAATTCATGCCCCTGTTGGATTTGCCTTGGTGCATTTCATGTCACAGGAGCTGTTGCCTGTATGGGGATTTGCCCCTTCATGCCTCCGGTCCCCCCAAACAGCCCTGCAGACAGAGCCCCCTCCTGTGAGCCAGCTGATTCCAACCCCCCCACAGGTCCCAGCCGATCTTGAGCCGAACTGTGGGGGACAGACAGAGCCATTCGGGGAGCCCAGGGCTGGGCTAGCAGGGGCTGCAGGTCGGGACTCAGGGGCACCAGCAGAGCTTGCGGGGAGCCCAGGGCTGGGCTAGCAGGGGGTTGCGGGTTGGGAGTGAGAAACACCAGCAGAACTGGGGGGGGAGGGGGAAGGGCTAGGCTATCGGAGCTTCGGGTCGGGCGTGAGGGGCACTGGCAGAGCTGGAAGAAGCCCAGGGCTGGGCTAGTCGGGGCTGAGAGTCAGGAGTAAGGGGCACCAGCAGACATTGGCACTGACCCCAGTGTTCAGTCTAAGCCAAGATGTGGGAGATTCATGTCTTTGCCCAAGCCCACTGTGGCCTGGCACATCCCCCCCAAACCCCGAGGTGGTGGGGGGCTGGGAAGGGCCCTGCGCAGAAGTTAAACGTTGGTGGCTGGCAAAGGCCAGGTGCATGCAGGCGTGGCTACCAGGGCTGCCCCATGGTGGCGGTGCTGGCATCTGCGCCCACAGGGACCTGACCTTTCCCAGCTGTCAATGTTTAACTTCTGTGCCAGGCCCTTCCCAGCCCCCTGCCTCAGCAAGATCCACCCTCACCCCTCCAGGCCCCCCCACTGGTCCGGGTTGTTATAATTAGAGTGCCGCAGAAGATGGGGGAGCAGGGCTGGGGAAGGAGAAACCCCAAAGATTTCTGACAGGACTGACTTGGGCAGGAGTGGAGCATGGGTGAGCGAGGGAAGGGATGGGTGGGAGGATGGGTGCATGTGGAGCTAGATGGTGGCTGGGCTGGTCCAGGGGGGCAGCGAAGGGGATCTAGAGCCTTTCCCAGTTCCAGTCTCAACCCAGCTCCACCAGGTGTTGCCAGCCCTGCCTGCCAGGGGAGAGCGCCATTTGCTGAGTTCCTGCCCCACTCCCTGCAGCACAGCGCCCCCTAGTGCCGCCCTGAGGCCAGTCCTGCCGAGACCCATCCTGCTCCCTGCAATGCAGCGCCCCTAGTGGTATATTGGGCGTAGGTGACGCTCTCCACTCACTGTCAGTGCAGCAACCTGTTTCTTACTCCACTTTGCAGAACCAATGACTCTACTGCGCCTCCCCGCATCCCCCTCCAGATGGGCTGGTCCTGCTCCAATCACCTGCTGGCAGCACTGGAAGCCAATGACCCCAGCTGTGCCAGGATCTCCACACAGGCATCCATCGCAGGCCCAGCTGCCTGGGGCCCAAGCTTCCCTATCTAAAGAGATGGCAGGCAATTCCCAAGCTAGAGTCCCAGCCCCCTCCCCTGTCGCTTCTGCCAGCAGGGCTTGTCCACCCCACCCCTGCACATAGGGCAGAATCAGCTTCCATGTTAGAGATGGGGAAACTGAGGCATAGAGAAAGTACCAGAGAGGGCTGGGTATATAACCCAGAAGTCCTGGCTCCCAGCCTCCTCTGCTCTAACCCACCAGACCCCAGTCCCCTCTCAGAGCAGGGAGAGTCCTGGCTCCCAGCCCCCTTGCTCTAACCACTAGACCCCACTCCCGCCTAGAGCTGGGGAGAGAACCCAGGAGCCCTGGCTCCCAGTCCCTGCCACGTTCTACCCATATGAGGAGGGGGCACCTCCCCCTTGACCTGCATTTACCCTGGGGTGCGCATGGGGAGGGCGGGCTGAGCAGACTCTCCAGGGCCATAATTCAGGCCGCGGGCGAGAAGTGCCCTTGATCGCATTTCAGTGTAAAACATGCTACTGACACGTCCCTTCCCTCTGCCTAGGCCCGCGCACGGAGCCGACGCCAGTGCCCGGCCCAGCTAAGCATGGCGGGTGGGGGGGAGGTGAGACCGACGCCTGTCTTGGGGAAGGTACGCGGGAGGGGGGGAGATGGTGTCCCCGAGCACCCACGGGTCTCTCCCGGCCGGTGCAGGGCTGCCCCGGGTGACAGGGCGCTGCGCTGCAGGGAGTGGGGTGGGGGGGTCAGCGGGGGGCGCTCTCCCCTGGAAGGCGGGGCTGGCCCCAGGGCGGTGGGCAGGGAGGGGGACACAGCAGGGGGCGCTCGCCAGCGCTCGGCTGGTCCCCGAGCCCCGCGGGGGGCGGAGCTCCGCGCAGCGCTGCCAATGGGCTGCGGGTGCCCCCTGCCTTGGGGGTCTCTGTGCAGCTGACCCAGGCGTTGGGAGCTGGGACCCAGGCGAGATGGGCTGTGGCAGTCCGGGGATCGGGGCGCTGCGCACCGCCTGCCCCTGACATAACGGGATCGGGGCCCCGGGGTGCAGAAGGCGCTTTGGTGAGGCCCCGCCTGTGCAGCGCCGGGCACGCGGGGGCCCCGATCTCGGTCGGGGGGGGTCTGGGCAGCGCAAGCGCCAGGCGCCCTCCCCCTCCCCCTCGTGGCAATGACGGGCGCTCCCGGGTCGGGACTGTCATCCTGCCCTTCTAAGGAGTCTGGAATGACTCCCTCCCTCCGAGAATTTGAGGAGACCTTCTCCTTCCCATCCTGCCCGCCGCCCTCCAATCAGCTGCCTCACTGAGCAAGATTGACAACTGGTCTTAGTCCTGCCGCTCGTCCTATTCTCCAATCAGGCGCCTCTCTCCGTAGGATTGACAGGGCTGCGTCCCATCCCGGTCGCTCTTGCACGCCCCCCTCACCAACCGTCGCTCGACCGGCGCGCGCTACTTCCCGGGTCCCTTTGACGCTGGCTCCCTGGCAGGCTCGCGCTCCTCTGCAGAGCGGCGCTTGCTCGGTTGCCGGGGAGACGCTGCGGGTGGGAGAGACCCGAGGGGCGGGTTGGAGGGGGCTTGCGGGGCAGGGGTGAGGTGGCGTAGGAGGTGCGGGTGGGAAGGGGCGGGGGAGGCGTGGCAGGGTGAGGGAGGGGCTAGCTGGGGGAGGGAGCAGGGGCGGGCATGTGGAAAGGGTAGCTGCGGGGGAGGTGGGCAGGAGAGGGAAATGTGTGAGGGGAGGGAGCAGGTTGGGGGAGGGGAAAGGGTAGCTCTGGGAGCAGGGGCAGGTGGGAAGTGGGAGGGGGTGTGGAGATGAGGGAAGGGTGTGGGGGAGAGGGGGTAGGTTGCAGAGGGAGGGATTAGGTGGGGAGGGGGCAGCTGTGAAGGGACAGGTGGAAAGTGTAACTGGGAGGGAGGTGGCAGTAAAGGGCAGGGGGACGTGTGTGAGGAGGGGACAGGTTGAAGGAGCGGGGAGCTGGGGGAGGGAGCAGCTATGGGGCAGGTGGAAAGGGTAGCTGTAGGGGAGGGGCAGTTGTGAAGTGGGGGAAAGAGGCAGGTGGGGGTAGGTGTGAGGGAGAGGAGGTGCAGGTGAGGGAGAGGCAGATGGTGGAGGGGGCAGTTGGTGGAGCAGCAGGTAGGAAGAAGCTGGGCGAGAGGGCAAATGGGAAGGGTGTGAAGGGGAGGGGGACAGTTGTGAGTGGAAGGGGACGGGGAGGGGCAGTGTGAGATGAGTGTGAGTGGGGGAGAGGAGGCATGGGAGAGGGTGTCAGGTGCAGGAGAGGGCAGGAGCTAATGAGAGGGAGTCAGGAATTAGGTGGCAAGTAAAAGAGTGTGGGGCCAATGTGTGATGGGGTAGAGCCAGGTGGAGGTTGGAGGACGAGTGAGAAAGGGGGCAAGTGAGTGGCTGGGGTGGAGAGGAAGGGAACAAGTGTGAGGTGGGGAAGGTGTAGGGGGGTAGGTGGGAAGGTTGGGGAGGGGGGCAAGTGAAAACAGGTAACAGCTGTTAAGAGAGGTAACAGTTTACTGGGAAGAAGCCAATGACTTTGAAGAGGAGGAGGAAGAGGGACTGAATTCAGGGAGAAGGAGCAGGGCGCAGATGGGTTGACTAGAGACAGGAAGTGACTTCCCCAAAGTCACAGCTACTTAGTGGTAGTGCAGGAGCAGAACTCCTGATTCTCCATTGCTCTGGGTCATGTGCAGTCATTTACCCCAGAGCAAGCAGTGTAAAAGCCACCCAAAGAGAATGATAGCACTTTACACCTGCTTCCATCTTGGGTAAAAGGCAGGGGAACAGAGTCTCCTGCTCTAACCCTCTAGACTCCACTCCCCTTTCAGAGCTGGGAATAGGACCATGACTCTCTGTCCTACCTGCTCTGTTAGACAGTTTTTCCTTCCAGTTATGCAGTCAATTTCCTAAATACAGGTTTGTTTTTTTCACAGAGCTTTTGGTGAACGATGAGTGCCCTGTGACAAAAAGCAGCTCAAAAGTGCTGCACGGAGACACTCCTTGGTATCGGATAGTGTTTGGGTCTGCTGGCACACCTCCTCCCCCCCCCCCACCAGAGGAAACTGGTATTTCCCCAAATCCCCAAACCCTTTATTAGCGCTGCCTGCTGCGCAGATCAACCTGGGGCTGGATTAGATTGTAGATCTGGAAGGCTCTTCATCCCACTTCCGAAACTAACCAATCATCTCTGACATGGTGCCAGATGCAGCCACTGCTCTAGAGGTGAAAGGCCCTGTGTCCCATTCCCTGCCTCCCAAGAGCCAGCCAACCAATGCTCCTCATGTGCAGCTGGATCAGAACCAGTGTCCTAGAAGTGAAAGGCCTTATATCCCATTCCTTGCCCCCCACAAGCCAGCTGGTCCCCCACCTGTGAGACAATACTGGAACTGATGCTCTAGAGGTGAAAAGCTCTGTCTCTCAGTCTCAGACCACCGATCTATGCTGTATTTTTCATCATTCCTTTCTTCAGACTTATCTTTTAAAACTCTTAGCTGTAGATGTTTATCTTAACCAGGTCTGTGTGCCCCCCTCCTCCTCAAATTGTTCCCCTTCAGTGTGTTACCACAGTAACCCATCCGGATTTCCAGCAGCAGCTCTTCCGTGCTCATGCTAGCTCTTATGTTCCAGTGATCATCGCTGCCTAATGTAACGTGCCCAAAGTCAGCTCTGCTCAGAGCTTCTGCTCCAATCCAATCTGCTGCTACAGTGAAATGACATCCCCTGTCAGGCAGCTGATCGCTGGCTGAATTGGGAAGCACATCCACCGGCGTGCTCCCTGGGAGATAAAGCTGCGGGAGGATTTTATTCAGCAAGTGCGGAGTGTTTGATTAGGGACAAGGGAGCATGAAACAGAAGACAAGATGAAAAGGAGCAAAGATTAGGTCTGTAATACCAGCATCCAGGCATGGCCTGACTGCCTGCTGGTTCCCCTTGACATGCCCTGAGTTATCAGGGCAGCCGTTGGCAGCTGACTCCCCATGGCTGTCTCTCTCTTTGGCCATTGTTGTATGCAGAGTTGTTGTAGGCATGTCTGTCCCAGGTCACTCCCACCAACAGAAGTTGGTCCAATATTGCTTAACCCACCTTGTCTAGCCATTCACGATAACAAATCCCTTCAGAGGTGGCCACTCTATTTTGGGTTCTTATATTGGGGCACCCTGGGCTTGATTTTCAGAGCTGCAGAGCACCACAACTCCCGTTCACACCGTTAGGAGCTGGGGATGCTTAGCACCATGGTTCTGAATTTCTAAAATGGGACTGTGAGTATTAGAGGCACCTGGATTTGAACATGTGGTGGCTAGTGACAGCCAGTAGGTCATGTGCTATGCACGGTGGTGGCTCAGAGCCGCACTGCAGAAGGAGATCTAGAACTCAGGATATGTGTACACAGCAGTCAGGAGGTATGTGTTGGCATATCTAAGTTATCTTTAATTGAGTTGGCTTGCTAAGCATAGCAGTGTAGTTGCAGCAGCCTGGGCTAGCTGGACAATCACGCCTTGGCCCCTAGGTACAATACATTTGCAGGGAGCTAGCCCCATGCTGCGGCAGTTACACTGCAGTTTGTAGTAAGTTCAATCCAAGCTAGCTTGGGTATGCCTATGTGTGCTGTCCCAATTGCAGTGAAGATGTGTCCGTAGTTCCTCCTGCTCCAGACGGTCGGGCCCCTAGCACTTGGGTGAAAGGAGACTCCCTCAGCTCGTAGCAATGCAGGAGCTATGAAGCATGTCTGAATTGTTCGAGTCCATCCAGTGAGTGCAGTGGTACACTCAGCAGTTCATTGTAGAATCCATGACTGCTTGTCCTCCAAGACCCCCCAATTGCATATGATGATTCAGTCCCTTCATTGTCCACTAATAAGTTGTGCTGTTTCTAAAGCAGGAGAAGTGAGGGGGAGAGAAGTGGGGAGCTGCTGGTCATGTGGCATTACCACCACTCAGCAATGAGCTGGCCATTGGATGGCAGCGGAGGAGGGGAGGGCAGATGCTGGGCAGAAGGTAGATCACCAAACTGCATTTTTCAATTCAGTAGGGCTTTATTGGCATGACAAGCTATATACAGCGTGTTGCCAAAGTGTAAAAGGGAATGGCTGTCAAAAGTCTGTCTCCAAAGCAGATACCATCTACACAGGAGGGGGCATCACAGCGGGTTAGGGCTTTTATCCTGTGTCCATTTGCCGCTGCAGTTCAGTCCTGTGCTAGTGGAATGCTGCTCTAGCTTTGGGGACAAACTGAAAGACGCTTAGTGACTGGGAGGTGGGAATGAGTGGAACCAATGAGCCCGATGGGAAAGGCCCTGTGTCCCATTCCTCAGTCCCCTAAACCAGCCGGTCCTTTCTTCCCGGCTCCAGCCTCCCTTCCCTGATTCTCCTGAGCTGTAAAAACCAGAATCTGTCATTATGATTAGGGATGTCAGGTTTAAGAGTGTGCCTGGTCCTTCACAATTAAGTCTAAGTGTTACTTGTCTGCTTTAGATTTGTAGAGCTGGATCAATATTTTATATGACAAAGATATTAACACTCAAGCAGCACCGAAACTAGGCAAATACCGCTGAATGGGGATTATGTACTTGAGCTTTGCTCTCAGGGTTGGTGATCTCCCCAGAGCTCCTGGATAGGATAATCTCCCTGTGTCTTCCTACAGCCCTGTCTCCTTGTCAGTGGGAAGAGATTCTGGGGCATCTCAAAGGCTGTGAGCTCTTCCAGTCCTTCCTGGGGCTTTCTTGGGAGGGGGAGCAGAGAGAGGCTCTGCAGGCTTGATGTGCCCTTTGGGGGCTGATTCTTAATTCAAATAACATGCATTTGCAAAATCTTGCCCTGGGATTCATGTCCCAGACCCCAGAGCCTGAGGTCTGTGAGCTAGGAAACTATTGGCAACATTCCTATTCTTTGTGCCAGCAGGGCACTGCCTTCTGTCCCCAGAGCGCTGCTCTGCCTTTTCTGCAAGGCCCTGAATGATAAACATGTTGCTGACTCTGAGAACGTGCGTACTGCTCCAGCCCCTGCTCCAGCTCTTCCCCAGGGCCCACCTAGGAGAATCTACTCCAGGGGTCCCCAACGTGGTGCCTGCGGGAGCCATGGCCCCCGGGGGGGCATCTTAATACGCCCATGTCCTGGCCCCCGGGAGAGCACCTGCCGAAATGCCGCAGCGGCATTTTGATGGGGACACCTCTCGCTGATGCTGCTTGCCGTTGACAAGTGATGTCATCGAGAGGCATTGCTCCCGAATTTCGGTGGTGATGCCTCTCGATGATGTCGCTTGTTGACGGCAGGAGACGTCATTGAGAGACGTCGCCGCCAAAATGCCGCTGAAATTCGGTGGCATTTTGGCGGGTGCACCACCACCGCAGTGGTCCTTCGGCTGGCGCCCACCAGCCAAAAAGGTTGGAGACCACTGATCTACTCCCTATCTCGGTGCCTGCCTCTGAGTCGGCTGTTGGGCATGACAAACAATTTCTCCTTCAGCACTTCTAACAGGCTTTCTGAGAAAGGCTGGGTTCTGGACCAGCCTGGCATCTTTGCTCAAGTGGATGCCTTTGTTCAGCACTGCAGAGACCTCCTGGCAGGGCCATCCCTAGCTATTTTGGTGCCCTACGCGGCCCCCTGTGTGTGGGGGGGCTGTGTAGGGCCCCAGGCCTCCATGGTGGAGAGTGTGGGGGGTGGGGGGGCTGGCCCCAGGCCTTCACAGGGGGGCTGTGTGGGGCCCCGCACCAAGCCTCCATGGGAGGAGGTGGGGCTGGTCCCAGGCCACTGGGGAGGAGGGGGGTTGGCCAATTCCTGCGGGAAGTGGAGTGACCCGGCCGCAGCCTGTTCTGCTCCTCTGGCTCCCAGGCTTGGGAGGGGGGAGGGGGGAGGGGACCCGCCCCCCAGCACTCGCTGGCAGCGCAGCTGGGAGCCAGGGGAGTGGAGCAGGCTAGGGCCGGGTTGCTCCACTTACCATGCGGTGAGTGCAGGGTTGGGCCTGGCTGCAGTCTTTAGGGGAGTGGGGGTGGGGCTGGGGTGGAGCAGGGGCAGGAAGAAGCGGGGTTGGGGCAGAGTAGGGGCGGTGGCCCTGGGGAAGAGCTGGAGCAGGGGCTGGAGCAGTATGCAGCTGCGCAGGGCACCAGGAAATTGTTCACTACACAGCTGCCTACTTTGCCTATGGGTAGGGATGGCCCTGCCTCCTGGAGGTAGGTGGAAGTGGCACATGATTCCCCCATTGCAGTGACAGGACTAGGGACATGGCCTGGCATTGCCCTGCGGGATGATAATCTCACTGCAGCATTGGCATCCTGGCATCATGAGAGGAGGCTGCATCTCAGCCTGACAATTACTGATGTTCATTTGCTTCGAGCCAACAGCTGCTCTCAGGCGCACCAGGACAAATCAATCTGTTTCCGTGACAGAGCAGTTTGGCGCTCAGTGTTTTGTACAGTGCCTGAAACAAGTACCAGGAGCTGTGCAGTGATCGTTAACAGCTCAGTGCCTGGTGTCAAACACTCCTCACACTGAAAGCACAATAGCGTTTAGCCCAACTGTGATGTGGGGAGCTGTGCGGGAGGTACACAACCCTGTGTGACAGCGGAGAGCCCCACCCAGGAGGTAAACAGCCCTGGGTGGTGGTGGGAACGCAGCCAGCTGGAGTTTTCAGAGTGTCTGATCGTCTCTGCTGCTCCAGGTAGATTTCATTACAGTGCCCCATTCTGGTGGTGATGTGTGGAGAACTGTGGCAGATGCTCCTTCCTCGCAACACATGCAACGTCATCACATCATAACATGCTGCCCTGCATGCATTCAGGGCTCCCGCGTTGTTCTGCAGACTCAGGCTGCTGTGGTGCAGGCGGCCCCAGGTCAGCTGTGCGCTAGTCTACACTTCAAACTCAGCAGCAGTGCTTCAGTGAAGATGCTACCTACACTGATTGGAGGGGTTCTCCAATTGACGTAGGCACTTCTCACGGAGAGGTAGTAGCTAGGCTGAAGGGAGAATTGTGTCTTCACTGAGGTTAGGTTGGTTTAATTCTGGTGCTCAGAGGTGTGGATTTTTCACACCTCTGAGTGTCATATTGACTTAATTTCCTAGTGTAGACTAGGCCTTTGACTTTACATTGTAAGATCTTTGGTACAGGGACTGTCTTTTGTATTCTGTGGTTGCACAGCACCTAAGCACAATGGGGTCCTAGGACGAGCCCAGGGCTCCTTGGTGCTAGGACAAGACAAATGAGTAGCTGAAAGCCCGTGCTGTCACATGGGTGTGGCAGTTGGGCCAACTAATCCAGTATGTGTCTCATACAGCCAATTAAATAGTTGCATGCAAATTAGCTGTAAAGTGAGGGTGATGGTTGAATCATAGACTCCTAGGACTGGAAGGGAACTGGACAGGTCTTCTAGTCCGGTGCCCTGCACTCAAGGTGGGACTATGTAATAACTAGACCAGGGGTTGGCAACCTATGGCACACGTGCCAAACACGGCACGCAATCCAATTTTGAGTGGCAGGCAGCTGCCTGCTGTGATCCTGGCCCTCATCCCCCGGCCCACCGCTCTCCCCTACGGGGGCAGGAGGCAGAAGCTTGGTTCTGCAGCAGCCAAGCTTCCCCCCTCCCCCGCTTCTTCCCCCAGCCTGGTGCTTTCCTGCCCCTCCCCCTCTCCTTTCCTGCGCCAATCAGCTGATAGCTCTTGCGAGGGGGAGGGGGAAGCACGGCAGCATGCACACAGCTCTGTAGAGGATGCAGAGAGAGGTAGGGACGGAGCCTTGGGGAAGGGGGTGGAACAAGGCATATCCCTCCCAGCCCCCTGCCATGAGCTGCTCAGGGCAGGGGGCTGGGAGCCTCTCGAGGCATCTAGACAGACTTATGTGTAGTGCTGGAGAGGAGCCGGTGGTCGTGGTACATGTAGGTACCAATGACATAGAGAAGGCACCACCACGAGCCGAGCACCCCAGCCCTGTGCCCTGACCCTCCCACACACCCCCAGCCTTCTGCCCTGAACCTCCAGACACCCCCAGCTCTCTGCCCTGACCCTTGAACCTCCCCACACCCAGCCTTCTGCCCTACACCCCTCACCCCCCATCCCTCTGCCCTGACCCTTGAACCCTCACCACACCCAGCCTTCTGCCCTGCACCCCCGACACCCTTCAGCCCTCTGCCCTGACCCCTGAATGCCCCCCCACACCCAGCCGCCTTAAACATTTTGAAAACCTTGTTTACTCTACATACAATAGTTATATAATATAGACTTACAGAAAGAGACCTTCTAAAAACGTTAAAATGTATTACTGGCATGCGAAACCTTAAATCAGAGTGAATTTGAAGAACCATGTGCTGTGGCTGGTAGTTGGAAGCTGTGAGCTTCAAAGGAAGGTCTGAAAGCTAGAAATCTCTGGTAACACTGGTCTACAATTTTTGAGAAGTCGTCTGCTTCAGAGATAAAATGTGATATTTATTATGTATTTTGATATACTGAATTCAAATATGACAATTAAAACAACTGATTGGCTACGGTTTCTAAGATATTTAAGTTTTTGCATTTTATGTCTATGTCTATTGTGTAGATGATAGAGTTTTAATCATAAATTGTAAACCTAGGTCTTTTCATGTGTTTATGGTTGCTTTACATGATAACATTTCACCTGTCCTGTTTATGTAACACTTTAAAAATCAGCAAACGGGTTATATAAATAAAAATTATGAAACAAAAGGCAAAAAACTATTATGTACATAGTTTAGTCCTATTCAGTGTCTACTCGGCGCTTCTTGGCTTGTCTCTTGTATTTGTTAAATGGAGCATCTCTTGTCACTGTCCAGCAATAGTCTGCAAGCATTGATGGGCTCCATTTGCCCTGATAGCCTGCCAGGAGATTCCACTGCTGTAGTCTGGAGCCCAACAGCTCTGCCTTACTCTTGGGTAGTTCCAAATCCCTAACAAGGTCATTCAGTTCACTTTGTGTTATGAGGTGTGGTTCAGAGGAGGAGGATGGGAGAAAATGTGGGTCCTGTGACACTGATGGTTCAGGACCAGAAGTTTCATCCTCTTCCTCTTCCTCGTCTGACTCAAGTGAGAATGATTCTGGTGCATCAGGAACCAGCAGTCCTTCTCCATGGGGTACTGGGCGTATAGCTAATGGAATGTTTGGATAATGCACAGTCCACTTTTTCTTCTTTGACACACCTTTCCCAACTGGAGGCACCATGCAGAAGTAACAATTGCTGGTATGATCTGTTGGCTCTCTCCAAATCATTGGCACTGCAAAAGGCATAGATTTCCTTTTCCTGTTCAACCACTGGTGAAGATTTGTTGCACAAGTGTTGCAGCATATGTGTGGGGCCCACCTCTTGTCCTGATCTCCAATTTTGCAGCCAAAAGAAAGGTGATAGGCTTTCTTAACCATAGCGGTTAGACTGCGCTTTTGTGATGCAAACGTCACTTTACCACAAACATAGCAGAAGTTATCTGCACTGTTCACACAAGTACGAGGCATCTCTGCTCACTTTGGCTAAACAGAAATGTGTCCCTTTGCAAAATCAAATGTTGATAAATAAGAGAGCACGACACTGTATGATTTCTAGAGCTGATATAGGGCAATTTGTTCAGCAGAGTGATGTAAGTTTCATTATGATTGCATCATCCATGACTTCTAGCAATAACATGATGCAATTCATCTCATGTATGATGCAATACCAGCTTCAGATTGCATCATTCATTGTTTTGCCTCAAAAGCAAGTACTGTCCAAACCCAGTCATAGATTTATTCACAGATCCACTCAAAGATGTATTTTAGTCATTTCTGGTTTCAATTTAGATCCCTTCCCTTTATAACTCACTTATCCTCCGCCATTCCCAAGTCAAGGGTCGTATATACTGACCCAATAGCATATCTTGAAAACTAGAGCCAATCAACAATTTTAAGCATCACTTTCGTTCTCAGTGACCCAGAATTAGTAAAGTGGACTATATTTATTTCAGAAGCATTTTGGCTGTAGAGCAGTGTAATTGGCTGAGTCTTAATCAGTGGGCAGGGCATTCACACAGGCCAGGGCTTTATAAAGCAGCGCACAAGTGACCAGGGTGCTTTGCAACCAGGGGCTGCTAACAGGGAGTTTCACAAGGGAGTTTGGAAGGGGAGTGGGAAGGGTGCGGGGGTCTCTTGCCAGTTTTATCTGTTTCCCTTTATTCCCCTTAAAACCAAACTACATTCAAAACTTCTTGCTTTAAACAATCCTTTCATTAACTAGGAGACAATGCAGGCAGAAGCCCAGCTGCAGAGTGGGGGCTA
The DNA here is from genome assembly GCF_025201925.1 of Gopherus flavomarginatus. Lineage (NCBI taxonomy): Eukaryota > Metazoa > Chordata > Testudines > Testudinidae > Gopherus > Gopherus flavomarginatus. Next base: position 150,375,337 of record NC_066618.1, on the reverse strand, counting down.
TCCAGTTTATTGCACTGAGTGCAGCATGTATGATTACCTGCCCTGTGGGTGGGTGGCGTATGTGTGCATTCAGTGCAAGGAGCTCCTGGCCCTCAGAGACCACATACAGACTTTGGAGCCAGGGTGGCAGAACTGAAGGAGCTAAGGGAGGCAGAGAGGTATGTTGATGAGGCTTTCCGGGACATTGTAGAATTGTCCCACCTCCGGTCAGACAGCCCCTGCACTGTTGAGGAGGATGAAAGGCCCAGGGAAGCAGAGCAGTCAACGGGAGCAGAGGGAAACCTTCTCATAGTTGGGACCCTCCTTCCAGATGGTGCTGGGGTTGCCTCTTGCACTGAGGTTACCTCTCCAGGGGACGGAACTCCAGTTGCTAGGAAAAGGCAGGTGTTAGTAATGGGAGATTCGATCGTTAGAAACGTAGATTGCTGTGTTTGTGATGACCAGGAGAACTGTATGGTGACTTGCCTTCCTGGTGCGAAGGTTGCGGATCTCTCGAGGCATCTAGACAGACTTATGTGTAGTGCTGGGGAGGAGCCGATGGTCGTGGTACATGCAGGTACCAATGACATAGGGAAGGGTAGGAGAGAGGTCCTGGAGACCAAATTTAGGCTGCTAGGGAAGAGACTTAAATCCAGGACCTCTATGGTGGCATTCTCAGAAATGCTCCCAGTTCCACGCGCAGGGCCAGGTAGGCAGGCAGAACTTCAGAGTCTCAATGCATGGATGAGATGATGGTATAGAGAGGAGGGGTTTAGATTCATTAGGAACTGGGGAAACTTTTGGGATGGGGGGAGCCCATACAGGAGAGATGGGCTCCACCTAAACCAAAGTGGAACCAGACTGCTGGCACTAAACATTAAAAAGTTTGCAGAGCAGTTTTTAAACTAGGAGATGGGGGAAAGCCATTTGCAGCAGAGGAGCATGTGGATCGGACAGAGACTCTCTTATGGGAGAGTCTAATGATAGAGAATCTCCAGGTTATAGTCAGGAGCAGAGGATGGAAGAGGATAATGTAAGGGCCAGATCAGATGATAAACATTCACATAAAAAAGATTCTGACACATCAGAAAAGAGCAGACAAATAAACAGTGACAAGTTTTTAAAGTGCTTGTGCACAAATGCTAGAAGTCTAAATAATAAGATGGGTGAACTAGAGTGCCTTGTGATAAAGGAGGCTACTGATATAATAGGCATCTCAGAGACCCGGTGGACTGAGTGCAATCAATGGGATACAATCATTCCGGGGTACAAAATATATCAGAAGGACAGAACAGGTCGTGCGGTGATGGTGGTGGGAGGGAGTGGCACTATATGTGAAAGAAAACGTAGAATCAAATGAAGTAAAAATCTTAAGTGAATCTACAGTTCTATAGAATCTCTATGGATAGAAATTTCATGCTCTAATAAGAATATAACAGTAGGGATCTATTATCGACCACCTGACCAGGACAGTGATAGTGATGATGAAATGCTAAGGGAAATTAGGCTATCAAAATTAAGAACTCAATAATAGTGAGGGACTTCAATTAACCCCATATTGACTGGGAACATTTCACTTCAGGACGAAATGCAGAGATAAAATTTCTCGATACTTTAAATGACTGCTTCATGGAGCAGCTGGTATGGGAACCCACAAGGGGCGAGGCAAATCTAGATTTAGTCCTGAGTGGAGCGCAGGAGCTAGTCCAAGAGGTAACTATAACAAGACCGCTTGGAAATAGTGACCATAATACAATAGCATTCAACATCTCTGTGGTAGGAAGAACATCTCAACAGCCCAACACTGGCATTTAATTTCAGAGGGGGGAAGTATGCAAAAATGAGGGGGTTAGTTAAACAGAAGTTAAAAAAGTACAGTGACTAAGGTGAAATCCCTGCAAGCTGCATGGGTGCTTTTTAAAGACACCATAATAGAGGCCCAACTTCAATGTATACCCCAAATTAAGAAACAAGGTAAAAGAAATGAAAAAGAGCCACCGTGGCTTAACAACCATGTAAAAGAAGCAGTGAGAGATAAAAAGACTTCCTTTAAAAAGTGAAAGTCAAATCCTAGTGCGGCAAATAGAAAGGAGCATCAACACTGCCAAATTAAGTGCAAGAATGTAATAAGAAAAGCCAAAGAGGAGTTTATTAACAAAATGTTTTTTAAGTACATCAGAAGCAGGAAGCCTGCTAAACAACCAGTGGGGCCCCTTGATGATCGAGATACAAAAGGAACTCTTAAAGACAATAAAGTCATTGTGGAGAAATTAAATGGATTCTTTGCTTCAGTCTTCACGGCTGAGAAAGTTAGGAAGATTCCCAAACCTGAGCTGACTTTTGTAGGTGACAAATCTGAGGAACTGTCACAGATTGAAGTGTCACTAGAGGAGGTTTTGGAATTAATTGATAAACTCAACATTAGCAAGTCACCGGGACCAGATGGCATTCACCCAAGAGTTCTGAAAGAACTCAGATGTGAAGTTGTGGAACTATTAACTAAGGTGTGTAACCTGTCCTTTAAATCAGCTTTGTACCCAATGACTGGAAGTTAGTTAATGCAACACCAATATTTAAAAAGGGCCCTGGAGGTGATCCCGGCAATTACAGACCGGTAAGTCTAACGTCGGTTCCGGGCAAATTAGTCGAAACAATAGTTAAGAATAAAATTGTCAGACACATAGAAAAACATAAACTGTTAAGCAATAGTCAACATGGTTTCTGTAAAGGGAAATTGTATCTTACTAATCTGTTAGAGTTCTTTGAAGGGGTCAGCAAACGTGTGGACAAGGGGGATCCAGTGGACATAGTATACTTAGATTTCCAGAAAGCCTTTGACAAGGTCCCTCACCAAAGGCTCTTACATAAATTAAACTGTCATGGGATAAAAGAGAAGGTCCTTTCATGGATTGAGAACTGGTTAAAAGACAGGGAACAAAGGGTAGGAATTAATGGTAAATTCTCAGAATGGAGAGGGGTAACTAGTGGTGTTCCCCAAGGGTCAGTCCTCGGACCAATCATATTCAACTTATTCATAAATGATCTAGAGAAAGGGGTAAACAGTGAGGTGGCAAAGTTTGCAGATGATCCTAAACTGCTCAAGATAGTTAAGACCAAAGCAGACTGTGAAGAACTTCAAAAAGATCTCTCAAAACTAAGTGGCAAACAAAATGGCAAATGAAATTTAATATGGATAAATGTAAAGTAATGCACATTGGAAAAAATAACCCCAACTATACATACAGTATGATGGGAGCTAATTTAGCTACAACGAGTCAGGAAAAAGATCTTGGAGACATCATGGATAGTTCTCTGAAGATGTCCACGCAGTGTGCAGAGGCGGTCAAGAAAGCAAACAGGATGTTAGGAATCATTAAAAAGAGGATAGAGAATAAGACTGAGAATATATTATTGCCCTTATATAAATCGATGGTATGCCCACATGTCAAACACCACATGCAGATGTGGTCTCATCTCAAAAAAGATATACTGGCACTAGAAAAGGTTCAGAGAAGGGCAACTAAAATGATTAGGGGTTTGGAACGGGTCCCATATGAGGAGAAATTAAAGAGTCTAGGATTCTTCAGCTTGGAAAAGAGGAGACTAAGGAAGGATATGATAGAGGTATATAAAATCATGATTGATGTGGAGAAAGTGGATAAGGAAAAGTTATTTACTTATTCCCATAATACAAGAACTAGGGGTCACCAAATGAAATTAATAGGCAGCAGGTTTAAAACAAATACAAGGAAGTTCTTCACACAGCGCACAGTCGACCTGTGGAACTCCTTACCTGAGGAGGTTATGAAGGCTGGGACTATAACAGGGTTTAAAAGAGAACTGGATAAATTCATGGTGGTTAAATCCATTAATGGCTGTTAGCCAGGATGGGTAAGGAATGGTGTCCCTGGCCTCTGTTTGTCAGAGGGTGGAGATGGATGGCAGGAGAGAGATCACCTGATCATTGCCTGTTAAGTCCACTCCCTCTGAGGCACCTGGCATTGGTCACTGTCGATAGACAGGATACTGGGCTAGATGGACCTTTGGTCTGACCCGGTATGGCTGTTCTTATGTTAATAAATGAAGACTCGGCACACCACTTCTGAAAGTTTGCCGTCCCCTGAGCTGGGGCTTGTCTGCTGAATACAGAGCTGTCCTGTGTGGGTTGGTGGGTGAGGGGGATCCCAACTTAGAGATATTTCCAGACAGTTTTTTTGTCAAGCATCTTGCTCTTACAGTTAAGGATTCTGCAGTGTCGTTTCATGAGGCATTTATAAATATCTCATTTATTTTTTTAATGGAGATCTTACTCACAATTTGTGTCTCAAGATTGTAAAATCCCAGATATGCTGCCTGCGGAAGCTTTCGAAATCGGTCAATAAATTCAAAGGGCCACTCTTAGTTATTTACCAAGTGTATCAAATAACTTGCATTGATACAGCATTTTTCAACCCAAAGGGCTGTACATACATAATACAGGTTTGTACAACACATAGACCCCCACCAAAAAAAATTATGAAGCGCTCAAAATCATGAGCTGCTTTTTATAAATAATAAATGTGGGGATCTTTTTATTTGCTATCTGGCGTTTCAGCTGTTAGAGTTCACACATTCCAACTTTTATCCCCAGCAAGAGCAAGAAGCTTACTTAAACAAACAGACAAACCAACCACGAGTAAGGCTTCTAGAGATACAAACAATAATAATAAAAGGGCTAGATCCAGAGATTCTGTCAACCATCCCAAATCACAGATATGTTTAGGATGAGGCACAGTAGCTGTATAACTACACAGCATGACTTCACACATTTAACACAGGAACTGCAGTGTCACCAGCACCTGTAACTTTATTGCAGGTTTTGTGTTTTTCTGAAGCATTGGGAGTTGTGTAATTGCGTGTGTGTGTGTGTTGGGGAGGGAGGTGGTGTTTGTTTTTTTAAGTAAGCTAGCTCTTGGTGGGGATAAAAGTTGGAATGGGGAGGAAGTGGGGGAGGTTTAGGTTGGATATTAGGAAAAACTTCACTAGGAGGGTGGTGAAGCACTGGAATGGGTTCCCTAGGGAGGTGGTGGAATCTCCTTCTTTAGAGGTTTTTAAGGCCCGGCTTGACAGAGCCCTGGCCGGGATGATTTAGTTGAGGTTGGTCCTGCTTTGAGCAGGAGATTGGACTAGATACCTCCTGAGGTCCCTTCCAACCCTGATATTCTATGAATGTGTGACCCCTAAAAGCTGAAACGCCAGATGGCAAATAAAAAAATCCCAACATTTATTATTTATAAAAAGCAGCTCATGATTTTGAACGCCTCATCATTTTGGGGGGACTGACTCATAATTTTTCAATGCTTAGTTGTGGCCATAAGGGAAGCAAACGTACCCAACTAATACAAGACAAAACATAATGACTCAGGTTGATATTTGGCTAGAATACTAAGGTTAACACTCTTGCTAAAAATAGCAGTTGTGCCTGAGATAGAGTCACGTATTTTCTGCTCTGTTAAACTACCAGAGGGTTTGACTAAAATGTTCCTATGATGATTGTCTTATTATTTCTCTCACTAGTGCTCCTTTCATTAACTGGAAAGGGGGAAAATATCACAAAGTTCAGCCAGCCTCAGCTGCATGGCTGGGGGTTTCGCCAGAAAGGGAAGCTCAAGGCTACAACCGCTAGCCCTGCTTCACATACACTGATGAAACGTGATTAAAGATTACCACCATGGAAGTGTAGACCCATTCCTGCACTTGACAGTCGTCCAAAGCTGATCTTAGCTCCATAGTCCAGCATCACAGTTCTGAGTCTCCTTGCACCTCTGTACAGTGAGAGCAGCTGATTGGGCATTTAACACAGACCTGAAAAGGTCCTATAACAGGAGAAAAAGAGAGGCACTGACATTGGATTCTTTACTGACTTGGTACATAGACCAGTTGCAGCTTTTGGCTCTGACAACGACAGGCATTCAGGCAGCACCACTTGACCCATGGGCTCTAAACCACATCTAATGATTGACTGACAATATGACATGTGGAAGAGACTAGCAACTCCGCAGAGGGATGCCAACAGCAGCCACGAGTTGCTCATGCAAGGTTGAGACATGCACCTTCAGATTAAAAGACTGCAAAAGGGTGTTTCTTCTTTGAGTGATTGCTCATATCCATTCCAGTTAGGTGTGCGCGTGCTGCGTGCACATTCATCGGAAGATTTTTACCCTAGCAACACTCGGTGGGTCAGCTGGGCACCTCCTGGAGTGGTGCTGCCATGGCGCCGGATATATACCCCTGCCAACTCAACTGCCCCTCAGTTCCTTCTTACCACCCGTGTCGGTCTTTGGAACAGTGGAGCGCGGCTTAGCTGACCTCCACCTCCCTAGCTTCTCGTAGTTCTTTCATCGTTATTGTGTATATAGTTCAATTTTCTATATTTCTAGTTAGTTTTATTAGTTCTTTAACGTAGTTATTGTATATAGTTAAGAGGGGTTGGGGATTAGCCCTTTCCCCTCACCCGGAGCTGGGGCCCATGCCCGGTTCACTGGGTTTCAAACCGTGCTCGGCTCGTCGCAAGCCGATGCCGACAAGAGATCCTCACGACTCCTGCCTTAAGTGCCTGGAGGAATCCCACCTCGCAGACAAGTGCCGCATCTGCAAGGCCTGCAAGCCGCGGACGAAAAAGGAGCGCTACTTTCATCTCAAACAGCTCCTGATGGAGGCAGCTCTTACTCCTCTGCCCCCGGCACCGAGCGCTAGACTGACCACACCAGGGAGAAGTGCATCTTCAGCACCAGAGCACACCGGCACTGCGAAGACCCCTCGGCACTGACTGATGCCGGCCCAGAAGCCTGCCCGGCACCGCTGTCTCTCCCCGTGGGTCAAGAAGCACAAGACTCCTGCGACCCCTGTGCCTACATCGCAGTCAGAGCACCCGCCTAAGTCAGACTGCCCGGCACCGACAACTACCACGCCGTTGATTCCGGCCTCGCAAGAGCTGTCGAGTCCGGTGCCTGACAGCTCCCCGGCATGCGCCGTGGTTGAGCTTATTGTTCCCTCCACGCCGGAGACATTCTCTACGGCAAGGGAGCTGATTGCCCTGACGGAGCCTGCACTACCTCAACCCCTGGCACCGCCGGTGCGGGTTATCCAATCAGTAGGCAAGCCTGCCCTGCTGAGACCATCCTCAGTCAGCACCGCTGAAAGGCACCCGTCACGATCGAGGTCCCGCAGGCGTTCTCGGTCCCGACGCCGCTCGCAGTCCTGGTACCGCTCTCCATCTCAGTACCGGTCGTACTCGTGGCACCGTTCGAGATCCCACTCACTGACCCGATACTCTCGACACCGATCCAGCTCCCAGCACTGTTCACGGCACCGCACCTCTCGCAGCCACTCTCGATTTCGAGCTTCAAGGTCCCAGTCGACCTCCCGGCACCACTCTGGTTGCAGGTCCCAGTCTCATTCCCGGTACCAGTACGGCCCCCGGTACCATTCTCCGGTGCCACATGGAGACTGATCAACCAGACACAGAGACCCTTCCCAAGTGGTTTCAGCTCCTCCGTGGCCGTCTCGCCATACATCAGTATCATCACACGCGCACAGTGCCTCCTACGCACAGGACTGTGATTCGGATACACACAGCCAAGTCTTCCAAGAGACCCACGGCCCAGACCAGGGACCTCATCAGTGGTCCTTCTCGACACCTTGGGCATATCACCAAGCCCAAGGTGGATCCGCAGTGACATCATGCTCTGTTCCATCGGAACACCGGGTGCCAGAGGCCACTGTCAGTCGCCCCCCTCCTGCGGGTATGGAGGAAGTTTCCATCCACGCACCGGACCCTCAGGTCCCACCGCTCCCTGACATCCCCCATGATCAGGAGACTGTACAGGACCCACTCGTCCCGGGCCTTTTGTCTTCCTCTTCCCCGGATGAAGCGGTAGCAGGGACATCCTCATCGGGCCAGCCTCCAATTGACCTCAGGGCACACCAGGACCTCCTGAGGCGCGTTGCCCTGAATATAAACCTGCAGGTGGAGGAGGTTCCAGAGGTTGAGGACCCCGTGGTAGATATATTATCGGCGGATGCACCAAGTCGAGTGGCCTTACCATTCATTCGATCGATTCAAGCTAATGCAGATACCATCTGGCAATCCCCGACATCTATTCCGCCCACTGCCAGAGGAGTTGAACGGAAGTACATGGTGCCCTCTAAGGGGTACGAGTACTTATACATGCACCCTCCTCCCTGCTCACTGGTCGTAGAGTCCGTAAATGAACAGGAGCGCCATGGCCAGCAAGCCCCTACCCCAAAATCTAAGGAGGCTAGGCGCATGGATTTATTGGGCCATAAAATCTACTCCACGGGGGGCCTCCAACTCAGGGTGGTGAACCAGCAAGCCCTGCTTAGCAGGTATAACTACAACACCTGGGAGATGGTAGGGAAATTCACAGAGCTGGTCCCGCAAGACTCCCACCAAGAATTTACGGCATTATTAGAGGAAGGAAAGAAGGTGGTGAGAACTTCTCTCCAGGCCTCGCTGGACGCTGCTGATTCAGCAGCCAGAACTGTGGCCTCTGGAATCTCCATGAGGCGTATATCATGGCTTCAGGTGTCAGGCCTGCCACCTGAACTTCAGCACACTATCCAAGATTTGCCATTCTATGGCCAGGGTCTATTCTCCGAGAAGACGGACCCTAGGCTACAGAGTCTGAAAGATAATCGGGTGATTGTGCGTTCGCTTGGGATGTATACACCACAGACTCAACGAAGATCTTTCCGCACCCAACCTCAACGCCCTTACCCCCTGCCTATACCAAGACAGGACTTTGGCAGGAGGCGAGGTCGAGGCAACCGCAGACGACAGTCTGGACCTCAAGGGGATCAGAATAACAGTCCCTCCAAGCCAACGACGGGATCCAAGCCAAACTTTTGAAGGTGCGCCCGAGAGTGGTGTACCAGTTGTCTCCCAGGATCCTTTTCAGTTTTACAACCGCCTTTCCCCTTTTCCCTCCCTGCGTGGACCCAATTAACCTCGGATCGTTGGGTCCTATGCACGGTAGAATTCGGATACCACCTCCAGTTTATTTCACTCCCTCCGTCCCAACCCCGCTCCTCGTCCCTCTTCAGGGACCCCTCTCACGAGCAATTCCTCTTGCAAGAGGTACAGACACTCCTTGCCATGGGAGCTGTAGAGGAGGTGCCGAAGGACTTAAGGGGAAAGGGGTTCTATTCCTGGTATTTCCTAATCCCCAAGGCAAAAGGAGGCCTCAGGCCTATCCTAGACCTGCGAGGACTGAACAAGTTCATGAAAAAGTTGAAGTTCCGCATGGTATCCCTGGGGACCATCATCCCATCCTTGGATACCGGAGACTGGTATGCCGCCCTCGACATGAAGGATGCATATTTCCACATTGCCATTTACCCTCCGCACAGACGGTACCTCCGGTTTGTGGTCAACCATCAGCATTTTCAGTTTACGGTCCTTCTGTTTGGCCTCTCTACAGCCCCTCGGGTATTCACGAAGTGCATGGCTGTAGTCGCTGCCTCCCTCTGTCGTCATCGAATACATGTCTTCCCGTATCTCGACGATTGGCTCATTTGGGGGACCTCCGAGGCCCAAGTCACCAGTCATGTGGGCGTCGTCAAGGACCTCTTCATGCGACTAGGCCTGATGATCAACCTAGAGAAATCTACTCTAGTACCTACACAAAGAATAGAGTTTTTTGGGGCCATCCTGGACTCCAATCTCTCAAGGGCCAGTTTACCACGACCCCGATTTCAGGCAATAGTATCAATTATACAAAGCCTTCAAAACTTCCCGACAACTTCAGCTCGCACTTGTCTCGGCCTCCTTGGTCACATGGCTGCCTGCACGTTCGTGACCAAGCGTGCCAGACTATGTCTGCATCCCCTTCAAACTTGGCTTGCCTTGGTTTACAGCCCAGGCAGGGACGCCATAGACATGGTAGTCACCATTCCCCCGAGCATCCTAGGCTCCCTCGACTGGTAGCTGATGCCCTCCCTGGTGTGTGCAGGACTGCCGTTCCATCCGCCACAGCCCTCCATGTCCCTGATGAAGGACGTGTCATCTCTCGGCTGGGATGCTCACCTCAGACATCTTCGCACTCAAGGCCTTTGGTCGTCTCAGGAGCTGGCGTTACACATAAATGTCCGAGAACTAAGAACAGTCCGCCTGGCATGCCAGGCGTTTCAGCAACATCTACAGGGCCGTTGTGTCTCAGTGTTTACTGACAACACAACGGCCATGTACTACATAAACAAGCAGGGAGGGACACGATCCTCCCCCCTTTGTCGGGAGGCTATCCAACTATGGGACATTTGCATAGCCCACTCAATAGACCTGGTAGCGTCCTTTCTCCCAGGAGTTTGGAACACTCTGGCAGATCAACTCAGCAGATCCTTCCTGTCTCACGAGTGGTTGATTCATCCGGACATTGTACATTCTGTCTTCCGGAAGTGGGGATTTCCCCACATAGACCTCTTCCCTTCCCGTGATAACAGGAAATGCCAGAGGTACTGCTCCTTCCAAGGTCTCTTCCTGGGTTCGATCTCGGACGCCTTCCTGATTCCGTGGAAGACCCAACTACTTTCCGCCTTTCCACCATTCCCATTGGTTCACAAGGTCCTACTAAAGCTCCGCAGGGACAGAGTTCGCCTGATCATGATCGCCCCTGCGTGGCCCAGGCAACACTGGTACACCATGTTGCTCGACCTGTCGATAGCCAACCCAATCACCCTGCCTCTTCGTCCAGATCTCATAACTCAGGACCATGGCAGATTTCACCACCCAGACCTGCAGTCCCTTCACCTCACGGCATGGTTGCTGCGTGGTTAACCCAGTCAGAGTTACGTTGCTTTGCCCCAGTGCAACAAGTACTCCTGGGTAGCAGAAAACCTTCCTCTCGGTCTACATGTCTGGCCAAGTGGAAGTGTTTCTCCTGCTGGTGCGAAACGCAAAATGTTACTCCCACCGAGGTCTTGATCCCCACCATCCTGGACTACCTCTGGTCTCTAAAACAGCAGGGCCTAGCGGTATCATCATTGAGGGTGCACTTGGCGGCCATTTCTACCATCCACCCAGGAGATAGTGGCTGCTCCGTGTTTTCACACCCTATGGTTTCCAGGTTCCTCAAGGGCTTGGAGCACCTATACCCCCAAGTACGCCGCCCTGCTCCTACCTGGGACCTCAACCTAGTCTTAACCAGACTTATGTCTCCACCATTCGAGCCATTGGCAACTTGCTCGCTGCTATACCTGTCCTGGAAGACAGTTTTCCTCGTAGCCATTACATTGGCCAGATGAGTCTCCGAGCTTCGGGCGCTCACGGTGGACCCACAGTATACTGTATTTCACAAGGACAAGGTGCAGTTGTGACCGCACCCAGAGTTCCTCCCTAATGTGATATCGGCCTTCCATACCAATCAGGACATTTTCCTTCCGGTCTTCTTCCCGAAGCCACACTCATCACAACGGGAACAACAATTGCACTCCCTAGATGTCCGTAGGGCACTCGCATTTTATATCGAATGGACGAAGCCCTTTCGTAAATTGCCCCAACTCTTCGTTGCAGTGGCAGACCAAATGAAGAGCCTACCTGTCTCCTCCCAGAGGATCTCCGCACTTGCTATGTCTTGGCTCATGTTCCCTCGGGCCATCTCACCGCACATTCTACCAGGGCTCAGGCCTCATCTGCTACCTTCCTGGCTCATGTACCAATCCAGGAAATATGTCGCGCAGCTACCTGGTCCTCGGTCCACACCTTTGCTTCGCATTATGCTCTGGTTCAACAGTCTAGAGATGATGCAGCCTTTGGCTCAGCAGTTTTGCATTCTGCCACATCTCACTCCGACCCCACTGCCCAGGTAAGGCTTGGGAATCACCTAACTGGAATGGATATGAGCAAGCACTCGAAGAAGAAAAGACGGTTACTCACCTTTGTAACTGTTGTTCTTCGAGATGTGTTGCTCATATCCATTCCAAACCCGCCTTCCTTCCCCACTGTCAGAGTAGCCGGCAAGAAGGAACTGAGGGGAGGTTGGGTCAGCAGGGGTATATATCTGGCACCCTGGCGGCGCCACTCCAGGGGGCGCCCAGCCGACCCACCGAGTGTTGCTAGGGTAAAAATCTTCCGATGAACATGCACGTGGCGCGTGCACACCTAACTGGAATGGATATGAGCAACACATCTCAAAGAACAACAGTTACAAAGGTGAGTAACCGTCTTTTCTCTAGTGCAGCGTTTTTCAAATGTGGCCACCGTGGCTGCACGCAGCCACCAGGGGCTTTTCATTTGGCCACGACAGCCGCTTGGGTGGTGATGGGGAAGGGGGGCAAAGCATCCGCAACTTCCAGTCCTTCCCTGTTGCGCCTGGATGTGCCACCCTGCACCAGCTCTGGAGACCAGCGGGGTATAATGCTGCAGGAGCAAGGTGAATTTTTAACCCAGGGAGGAGAAGGGGGGGGATGAGAAGGCTTGAGCTTCAGCCCTGGGGTGGTTGGGTGGCAGGCTTCAGCAGCGGGACTTCAGAGCCTGGCTGTGGGGCTTTGGGTGCCAACCTCTGGCTGCGCAGCAGCAGGTGCTGAACTTCAGCTCTGGCCATGTGGCTCCGGCCCCCACCTCCAGCCTCTCAGCGGTGGGCACTGTCCCCCAGTTCTGGTCACGGGCTCCAGCAGCAGGAGCTGGCCCTGGGTGCTGACCCCTGGCCCCCAGCTGTGACTGAGCAGTGGCAGGTGTTGACCCTCAGCTCCAGCCACATGGCCCTAGCTGGGACTGATCCCTAGAAGCGGAAGCTGGCCCCACATGCTGACCCCTGGCTCTAGCTGCGGAGCAGTGAAGCCAGCTCTGGCTGCATGGCAGCAGGCATTGACCAATGGCCATGCAGCCCCAGGCCCCAGCTCTGGGCTCTGGCCACGCAGTGGCACGTGCTGGCCTCTGGCTCTGGCTGCATGGCAGTGGGGCTCACCACAACTATCACATCAGTTTCCCACTGCCTTCCCCATTCCTGATTGCCTCTTCTGCCCCCTCATCCAGGTCTTATTTTGTCGGGCTTACTGAGAAAAGTGATATTAACGAACATGCAAGTATCACTTTTCACAGCAGACTTACTGGTGAGTTGGGAGGCTGTGATAAGTGAGATTAGCAAACATGAAAGTATCACTTTTCACAGCATTTTTATTATGGAGTCTGCCAAAATAATAATTAAAAAAACCCCTGCATTAATTACAATGATTTGAATGTGTGTATGTGCATATTTATTTCTTTTTCCTAGTTATAGGAACAAGTGTCAGAGTTGGTGGCTGCACTCTGAGACCACCAAAAAAAATTTGTTGCGAACTTGTGGGTGGAAGAATATGCAAGATGGTGACCAACTAGTGAGATTTATCATATCTTATGTGACATGTAACCATCATCCCCCTCTGCCAGGCTGTTTGGTCCAGCACAAGAAGTACTGTCAATGCTTTGAGAGGTATCTAATCAATTAAAGGAGAGGTATCTAATCAATTAAAGAAACAGGTTTACTGGTCTTGAAAAGTCCTCTTTTATGTTCCTACAGAGTGATATGGACTGACAGCAGCTCTGCATGGGAATTTCTGCAGAAATATCCTCAAACCAGTTGTAGTTTGAGGTAGCAAAGTAGTGTTAATTTTTGCCTACTGCTGCCATCTTGTGACTCTCTCCTGCTACATCATTCTTTGAACAGATTGCTACTGCAGTCATTTTGTAACTAACATAACTGAAGATGTTTGGAGGTTTCACACAGCTTCCAGCTAAGTTTGACCACTGTTTGTACCCAAGCATGCTTTGAGAATATCATGGTAGCTGAATTATATTTGGAACACTGGCTAACTCAGACCAAAAACACCTGCTCTAATGTTCATGAAGAAATATATTACCCGCTCCATACACTTCAGATATTCTTGCCAAATTTCTCTATGGATGGGCCTGAAGGGTAGTTTAACTCACAGTAATACTTAACTCTTTACCATCCTAGCTCCCAAAGCACTTTACATTGTAAAGTGCTAACCCAAGCGTAGACAACCTATGGCAAGCGTGCCAAAGGCAGCACGTGAGCTGATTTTCAGTGGCACTCACACTGTCCTGGCCATTGGTCCGGGGGACTCTGCATTTTAATTTTAAATGAAGCTTCTTAAAAATTTTAAAAAATCTTATTTACTTTACATACAACAATAGTTTAGTTATATAGTGTAGACTTATAGAAAGAGGCCTTCTAAAAACATTAATATATATTACTGGCACATGAAACCTTAAATTGAGAGTGAATACATGAAGAAAGGTTGCCGACCCCTGAACTAGACCTTCCTTGACAGTTGTTTGGTTGAGTTATCTCTGATACCATGGATTCTTGACATGGTGTAGATATATGCCTTGCTTTGCACGGGTGTAATTTGTCAAGTCAAAATAGCTGGGACCTTAAAAATTGAGTGGTAACAGACAGCAAAACCCAGTGATGATTGCACCTAGTGATATTCTGAACAGAAAGAGCTCCCAAGCATGCCTGTAGGTGTTTCCATCCCTCCTCACTGACTCAACAGACATTCAAGGCTCCAGAGTGAAACACAGACAGGTGACAATCCTGGACTCTTATTATATAGATAACAATAATAATATCAGGGTGGGTGGCTACCCTGCCAAGGTGGGGTGGGGTTGAACTACATCTCCCAGCAGCCACTAGGTGCTCCCACAGCCTAGAAATGTCTGCTGAGGTAGCAGGTCAATGGGGATGAGGGTGGGAGTCATGCTAGGGTGACCAGATGTCCTGATTTTATAGGGACAGTCCCTATTTTTGGGTCTTTTTCTTATATAGGCTCCTATTACCCCCCACCCCCGTCCTGATTTTTCGCATTTGCTGTCTGGTCACCCTAATTCATGCAGAGCAATGGGAAGGCAAACCCGATAACACTGCGGTGAACTTGCCAATAGGTTTGCAACGGCCAGTAGCACTTCTCCCACTAGAAGGATGGGAAGCAAACCCCACTGCCCTGTTTCTTTGGACACCAGTGTCTCCAGATGACCCGGAACCTGCTGGAGATAGAGGAGACCTTTCAGAAGCACCTGCGCACCCTGTGGAACATGAAAGATGGGATCCTGGATGTGAAGAACACATTCTTGCATGAGGATTTTAACTAGAGAGAGGGGTCCTCTGCTCACAGGGCCTGGTGGCAGAGTCTTCCCCCTCTGACAGCTCTCGCAGTGGTCATGGGGTCAGCCCAGTGTGCTCCCTTCCTCTGTGCTGATACTGCTAAGGATGGTGCCAGCTGCGTGGGTCAGGCCTGGCTAGGCACTGGTGACTAAGAGCATTGGCAGGTACCTGACTTGGTAGTGATGGATTGGACCCATTTCCTACCCTAGTGGCCAGCAGTGGAAGAAAGGGGCTGTGCAATCAACTCTGTGTCACAGAGGCACTCCATCCCGTATTGTCAGGTAGAGAGGGCAGGGGTTACAAATGGATACGCTGTCACAGAGCAGGGGACAGTGAAAGACTGGAGAGGTAGTCGACTCCTGGATGGGGACGGGATGTTGCAGGGAGCGACTGTCCCTCTTATTCCCTGCTATCAGCTTCCAGGAAGAGGGGAGAAGTGTGAGTGGTAGGCATGCTTGGAAAAGTGGAGACATGGCCTGTTGTGTGTGTGCAGGGCCGGCTCCAGGCACCAGCGAAGGAAGCAGGTGCCTGGGGCAGCCAATAGAAAGGAGCGGCACTCTGTCTGTTATTGAGGCAGCATGTCTGGGTCTTTGGTGGCAATTCAGCGGCGGGTCCTTCACTCCCTCTCTTTCTCTTCCTTATTCACCACCTGGGGTGGCAAAAAAGCCTGAGCCAGCTGCGCGCATGCGCGCACAAAAGCTGTCACTATGTCCTGGCCAACTGGGGCTCCCTGCTCCTAGCCAGCAGTGTTGTCCCAGCAAAGTGGTGGTGAGTTTGTGCCTCTGTTTACTGTCCTTCAACACCTTTTCCTTCTCGCTGAGAATCCCCACTGCCCTGTGACGTGAGGTTCCGCTCTGGTATCAAAGACCTGGAGGTGATGACCCAAAACCTGATCACCTTGGCCTTCGAGATGGTGAGGGATGTGGAGCATGGCATGGAGATCCAGGACATCTTCCATCACCTGTCCGCATGAGAGGTATGGGACCGGTGCCAGGGCAGGACCCTGTCCGAGTACTGTGTCCTGAAGACGATTAAACTTTCCAGACACAGATGCCAAACTTCTAGCCAGCTATTGACTGGATAGCTGGTGTCATAAACAGATAGCTAAGGGTTAATGTCTCTTTCACCTAAAGCACCTGACCAGAGGACCAATCAGGAAACCAGATTTTTTCAACTTTGGGTGGAGGGAATTGTGTGTCTGGGGTCTTTGTTGTCTGGCTGCTTTCTCTGAGCTTTGGAGAAGTAGTTCTGTTTTCTAATCTTCTGTTTCTAAGTGTAAGGACCAAGAGATCAGATAGTAAGTTATATGGTTTCTTTTCTTTGGTATTTGCATAAATATAAGTGCTGGAGTGCTTTGATTTGTATTCTTTTTGAATAAGGCTGTTTATTCAATATTCTTTTAAGAAATTGCCCTGTATTGTGTCATCTTAATACAGAGAGACCATTTGTATTTTTTCTTTCTTTTTTATATAAAGCTTTCTTTTAAGACCTGTTGGAGTTTTTCTTTACTTCAGGGAAATTGAGTCTGTACTCACCAGGGAATTGGTGGGAGGAAGAAATCAGGGGAGATCGGTGTGTGTTGAATTGGCTAGCCTGATTTTGCATTCCCTCTGGGGGAATAGGAAAGTCCTTTTTGTTCCAGGACCGGGAACGGAAAGGGGGAGTCACTCTGTTTGGATTCACAGAGCTTGTGTCTGTGTATCTCTCCAGGAGCACCTGGAGGGGGGAAGGGAAAAAGGATTATTTCCCTTTGTTGTGAGACTCAAGGGATTTGGGTCTTGGGGTCCCCAGGGAAGGTTTTTCAGTGGGACCAGAGTGCCCCAAAACACTCTAATTTTTTGGGTGGTGGCAGCAGGTACCAGGTCCAAGCTGGTAACTAAGCTTGGAGGTTTTCATACTAACCCCCATAATTTGGACGCTAAGGTCCAAATCTGGGACTAAGGTTATGATAGCTGGTAAGTTTGGAAGCTGCTGGAATGGGGAAGCAGGTGGCAGCTCCAAGATTGGGGTGTCAGTGAGAAACAGCCTCTGGACCAGGTGGTTCTGAGTGGGGGCAGTTCTCAGACATGGCAGTTAGGGGGTGCATGCTCCTAGACTGGCTTCTTGTGAGCTGTGGGAGGGCTACTCCCAGACTGGTTAGTCGGGGAGTAAGGGAATGTTGTTGACAGCACTCAGATTATGTCAACGAGTGCATCTTCCAGATGAAGTGGGTGGGACCAGCCCCTTGATGGGGAGTGGATTGCTGGTGCAGCTGCTGCATTGCATGGGCTAATGGCTTTGGCCCAGTGCCTCACACCCCTCTGGGGCTCAGCTGGCCTCTTTCCTCCCCTAGGCCATCAAGCTCACCTTTGACAAGAAAGCTGTGGATGTCTACCTGCTGTTCAACAGAGAGCTCTCCCTGGTCAACAAAGAGCCGAGCAAGAAGCTGCCGTTCCTGCCGCCACACATGTGCCATTATTTGGGCCTGGCACAGGGGCTGCAGGGTTTGCACTGGCGCATCGAGAGATCCCTAAATGAGTATTGCATGTCCATGGCAAGACCCCTATTCCAACCATCCAGCTCTCCCTGTCTCATGCCTCCATGTTAGAGGCCCTTTCTGTCAAATGGGACAGAGCTCTTCTTGGGGGCCTGTTAGCACTGCCTCATAATCAGCTGCAGAGGTGGCTCTTGGAGAGACATAAGAAAGCTCCTTCATCCCAAAGTCTGCTCATATTTCTCATCCTGAAGGATCTCAAAGCACGTTACAAGCTATAGACTTGCAATGATTGCGTAACACACCATGGAAAGGCAGTTTCCCTTGGAGTGGAGCATTGCAGGAGTTTACTAGTCACATACCAGTGTTGCACAGGGTTAGTTAACTCAGTATTGAAATGCAGATGCCTCTGGCATGGGACATAGGTGCTGTTTAACTGTATTGCTGCTCATCAGTTTAAAACAGGACACAAAGGAGAAGCCTGTTGCCAGCTGAAATTACAGGAGGAATCATCCAAGTTGGCATTTGGCCAGGACACCACTTTTCTACACAGAGCCCTCTGCATATTCCTGCTTTTGTGCTGGGGTCTGCACAGCATTGGAACTCCCTAGTGAGTAGAGCTGGCGGGGGCCTCAAGAATGCTTTCTTGGGGCATCACAATTGGGGCTATAGTTGTATAAGGGTTACGCAGCCTCCACCTTCTTTCATTTCTTTTGTTATCCCTTGAGAGTCCAGTTATGTAGAGGTGAACAAGCGGGGCGAGAAGGGATGCATAGGGAGCATGAGTAGGGAGAACTCCAGTTCTTCTTCGAGTGATTGCTCCTGTGTATTCCACAGTAAGTTTAGATCAGGGCATCAGTTCCAAGCCACTCCCAAATTGAGGGACTAGCTGGCTCTGGGATTGAGAAGTGGGCTATGAAGCCCTTCACCTCTATGCAAGGGGACTGTTGGTCTCTTACTAAAACATGGGGCAGGGGGGATGGTTGGCTAGCTCCCAGTACTAAAAGAAAGAGAGGGGTGGGCGGGGCATGTCCTTGTGCAAGACCCAGTGGAGGTAGGCCTGAGCAGTGGGTGGAAAAGCGGCCCTCACCTCCTGAAGTATGCACTGGGGAGTACGAGGCCTGGAGAGCCACATACGTTGAGCGAACATCAGGGGATCCAGGTGACCCCCCCCCCCCCCGGTAGGGAGTGAGGATGAAGTAGATACATGAAACCCTCTCTGCCCCCAGGATCAAAGTGGAGAGCAAAGGGAGAGCCTCCTACCCCTCAACCTCATGTCTGCCTCACCTAGGTGGTGCCGTAGCTGGTCAGTTTCACCTCCGTCAAACCCTGAGGCACTCAGATGTCTGATCAGAGTGCTCCCTGCCCTGAGCCTGCCTTGCTGCAGACCATTGTGAACGAATACAAGGCAGCCATCCTGACCATTGCTCACAGTGCCCAGCAGATCAATGAGGCGCTGCTGGTGCGGATCACCGGCAAACGAGTCTACAACGACTTGGAGTTTGAGGAGGACCAGAAGGAGCAACGTGCCTGGGTGCAGCAAACGTTGATGGGTATCCACGAGGAGATCACCAACATCATGCGGCAAACCTATGAAGGCTTCAAACATGGTAGTGCTGAGGTAAGCCCGGGCACAGGCCAGGCAGCTCCCAGCAGGCAATGCTCTGTCTGCCTCTGGGTGCAAGTCCCAGCATGCAGTGCTTCATTTTGATTCTGTCAGGAGATCTCTGTGTAAGGACTTGTACGTACTTTAGATCTGCACTATGGGCAGAGACCTTCTTCTGCCATCTGCAACTTCCCCTCTTCTCCAACAGCTGTCTCCGCCCACCCACCTACCTACCTGATTCCGTTCACTTGCCTCCCTCTAGCATCACCACCTTCCCAGCAGCACTGAACAGTCAAGGCCCAGGTTATAGAGGTATTCTGGGTTTTTTTTCTGCCTTCCTCTGAAGCATCAGAGCTTGGCCACAGCCAGAGATGGGACACCTGACGGGGTAGGCTAGTGCTCTGAGGTGGTCCAGAGAATCCTCTCTCAGGCTGCCTGGCCAGTGGGTCTAACTCACATGATCAGTGCCCAACCAATCACCAGATTTGAGATCAGGAAGGAATTTTTCCTGTAGGTCAGACTGTGAAGAACCTTGGTGTTTTTAGGATCCTCTGCAGGATGGGGCACTGATTGCCTTCTGAGATCATCTGGGCAAGCCTCACCTAGTCAGTTCCCTGTCATCGCAGATACTTTGGACATGGCTGGCTTGTCAGTCTTGCCCATTTTCTCCCTGTAGTACCCAATGGTTTAGTCTTACGAAGACTGAGGTACTTTAGTCTAACTCACTATAAGGGTGCTGGGTGAAATGTAATGGTCTGTGGTATACAGGAGGCCCTTATGACTTAAATTCTATGACCCTCAGTTTCTTTCTGCAGCAAATTGTGGACATAGGGTCCCTCTAGGCATGGCATGAGGTGACATTAGATTAGGGAGGAGGAGGTTGAGTTGGCCCAAGCAAATTGTGCCAGCATCTAGCTACTCCATTTTACTCTGCCTCAGTGCCCCTGCGTGTGGCACTACTTCCGACAACAGAGTAGGACATTCCCTGGTTGCTTTTACCCAAATGAGTGGCAGTGAAATAGTTAAGTCTGGTGTCAATAAACTTAGCATTGGTCTTCGGTGCTAACCCCTACTGAGATGGATGGGAGCAGTTCCCACCTCTCTGAGGAGGACAGACCGAGGAGCTACTTGGGTCACATAGCGAAGGTCACTTTTGCAGCCAGAAGGGCCAGTGGCCAGAGCCAGTTCTGCAGCATTGACTGTCTTTTACCCTGGCTGCCCCTTGCTCTGGTGGCTCCTCCTTGTCAACACTGCCTTTCTCAGCTCGCTTGTTTCTCCCCTCAGGTGCAGCTATGGTAGATGGCCTACACCGTCAAGATGAATAGAATGATGGAAGAGGCTTTCAGGCTCAGTGTCAAATGGTCCCTACTGGAACTCTCCAAGGCCATCAGTGGAGATGGCAAGACCACGCCTAACCCCCTGTTCAGGGTCAAGGCGAACCTGCAGGACAACTACCTGGCACCATCTGCACAGGTGAGCTCTTCCACTACAGCTTCCAATCCACTGCAGCCCTCAGACACCCAGCTGAGCCCTGCCAGTAATTAGCAGCATGTCAGGAAGGGTTTAAGGCAGGAATTGAAAATGGTCCTAAGTCTGGAACTTGCTGTGTTCAGTCCTGAATTAGTGTCCCTGCAAAAGCACAACTTGACCAAAGGCTGGTGAGAAAGTTAAGCAACAATATTACATATGCCATCAGGGTCAGAAATATATGCGGGAAGGCTGGGACTCCCAGCTGCTCAGTCATGTCGGGATAACACATTCACTTCAAGCCTTGTCCAGGCACAAGATATTTGACCTTAAAATCACGGCTGTCTGATTACCTTCTTGCTTTTCTTTCTCCCTCAACGGGCAGCTGCATGGGCTAATCCCACCCACCCAGGACCCTGGGTACATCCACAGCAACAGCTCCCTGTGCTGTCATAGCTTTACTGCTGCTGTTACGAGAGCTAGCTAGAATGATGAAATCTAGCTCAGGTATGTCTATACATGCTGCGGTCACACCTCTCCACTGCAGCATGGACAGACCCTAAGAGGCTGGGTAAACTGACCTTAGTGCCAGAGCAGCACAAAGCATCTGCAGAAGGGCTTCTGCTACATGGGGGTGACTAGGGGACAAGAGAGCATGGCCTGATCATCCTTGTGGCCTGTCCTAGCAATTCCTGGCTGACAGTATGGGCCTTTGATGCCTTTGACCACTACTGAAGGTTTGTTGAGTCTTGTGTTGGAGGTACGAGCCAATGCAAATCAGCTCCAGGAGTGAGACACCCATAAAGGTGGCTTTAAGCCACCTTTACCCTGGTCTTGCCCCAAGCATAGCTGTTGGACTGGGGGATTTGGCCTGTAACCTCTAGCATTCCTCAAGCAGCGAGCTGCTGTATGTGGGAGCAAGGTGAGGAAGGGGGTAGCAAGATGGAAATCAGAATGATGGGGTTTTCAGGTCCAGTATCTTGCAGCTTACCACTGCAAGGGCTTTTGCAGATGTGGGAATGGAATAGATTTTCCAGTGCTCACCCTCTGGATTGCTTTGGGTTTGCTGAGCATTTGTTGCCTAGCATATATAAATACTATACAACAGGGACACATTTTCTGGACTAGCTGTAAACCTGCCCACTAGCAGCAATTTTACATATGTGTTTGTGTTAAACTGTTCTCTCTAATGTTAATCATGATTTAACTCGGTAAGCACACATATGGTGTTAGTTGTTGTTTTAATGAATTATGTTGTTTTACTTTATAGATAAGGAGAACTACACATTGGTACAGTCCTAATATGCTACTTTTATACCCATGTTATGCTGTAATACTATGACAGAGAACTATAAACCAGCATATATATATATATATATATATATATATATATATATATATATATATATATATATATATATATATATATATGTAACCCTTCTGCCCCTCTGAGATGGCAGGAACAAGGGCCGGGTTCAGTATCCAAGGTTCCATTTCAATAACACAATGCGAAACCGGCTCGAGCCCCCACCAGTGACCTGGGACAATTACATACCACCCCCTTGGGCATCTCTAGGAGGCAATACTTCCTCTCTCGCAAGCACGGGTCCTGAGTGTAGCAAAAACCTTTTAATAAAGGAGGGAAACAATGTGGCATCATGTTGAGGAAACACCACAAACAGGATTCATAACACAAACCATGAGCAAAAGACCCACCTCCAAATAAGTTTTGGTAGTGTCTTTTTCCCCTCAGGATCTTAAGTCCAATCACCCCAAAGTCCAATAACCCAAAAGTCTTTGTCCCTGGTCAGTGCCGCCCCAGAGTTCATCTGCAGAGTTTTACACACCCCCAGCCTGGGTGGAAATGGGAAGGCGGCACATGGGGTGTTAAGGAGCACCTTACATGGTCCGAGGCCGACTGCCCTGATTCTTTGTGGAGTTCTGCTGCAGCCGTCACCACGAACAGCTCCACTCCACCAGTCGGTCTGCCCTTCCAGCTGTCCGATGAGCCGCTCCAGTCATCCCTGAAAACTGCTCCGCTCTGCTCGCTGTTCTGTGGGCCACTCCAACTGTCCTGCAAACTGCTCCACTCTGCCAGTTGCTTAGCAATATATCTTCAGGCTTCCCCACCAGTTAACACAGCAGTCAGTGATCTCAGCTCAGTAATTTTAGCTCTTTTAGTGATTTCAGCTTGTAGTAGAGGAGCTCCAGTGCTGGTGCACCATTGGTCCAAAGTAAATTCAGCTTAGCAGCCTCCAGATAGACTCCTAATGGAATCAAAATTAACTCTGTTATTCAACAGGGGAGAGAGGAGAGGAGAGAAGAGCAGCAGCAGCAATTGGTGTTCCAGGCCCTGAAAGGGGCTATACCATCAGGTACACATACCTGCCCCCAACCTCTCTGAATTCACTGGGTTTTGGAACCCATGTCCCTTGTCTAGCGAGTGCTACTTAGTTGATGGTGAGACCCTCTGTCATAAAACAGTTTCATAGTCCTTCATGAAGGAGGGGGGAAGGGATAGCTCTAGTGGTTTGAGCATTGGCCTGCTAAACCCAGGGTTGTGAGTACAATCCTTGAGGGGGCCACTTAGGGATCTGGGGCAAAATCAGTACTTGTTCCTGCTAGTGAGGGCAGGGGGCTGGACTCAATGACCTTTCAAGGTCCCTTCCAGTTCTAGAAGATAGCCTAGCTCCATTATTAAATTAAATAAATTCACATAGTCAGGGTAACAACACTTTATTTCTCCTGCCCCAATAACAGAGAAATTGGGGATCCCACAGCTGTCAAAGTGACCATTTTGGGCTGCCATGGGCTCATTTAGGTGGGGTGGGTGTGCCTATGCAAACAAGACCAGCCCCTGAAGTTCTTTTCCACACTTGCCATAATTCACCACCAGATGTCAGGGTAGAGCTCATCCTGACTGCTTACATATATAACATACAATTTTAAATAAAAAGATTTTTAGAAGGCTGACAAGACACAAGATTGAATTCTCAACACATGTTTCTGTTATATGCTGTGAACAATTTTAATGGTTACTCTGATTCTTAAGTATTCTCCAGTTATATCTCAAGCCACTAAATTGGCAGAAGTTTGTTGTTGTCACACTGTCGTTCAACTGAACTAATCATTTAGTTTGCTAAAAAGCAGCCTTCTAAAATATGTTATTGAGAAAACAATGCTGAAAGCTACATTCTATATGCATAATCTAGAAAATGCATGTAGTGTATGTGTGTTGGTGGGGGGTTATTTTAAACACAAAAATTGCACAAGATGTTGGAAAATCCAATCCAAAAAATGATGAACATATGAGCATGTGTTTGCTTTATACACTGCCTAATAAAAAACAATGTTTTAACAAATCTATTTTGCACATTGGGTGGTACTAGAGTGATGCTAGAGATTACCATTGGTACAGAGGACAAAAAATATCTATCTAATTATTTTCTTAAGGATTTGTTTCATTGAGGAAGAATCTACTAACGAGAAATAAATGGCTGTACTTTGTTATTTCAGGTTTCTCCATATAATCCATCTTTGTAAACATGGACTGACAATGATTGGCAAATCTATAAGCATACCCAATGATCAAATTAATGCTGACCATGTGGCCAGTAGTATTCCAGATCTGATTTAAACAGTAATAATAAATTATAGCAATAATTAGGTTACAGCAGTCTGTCCTTTAGGTGAACCTTACTTTCACTATGAGCACTTACAGAACATTCTCTCACATTCAGCAAACTCTGTATGAGTTGCTTATGTGGCCCCCCATTAACGTAGCATTTGAGCACCTCATGATCTTCAGTGTATTGTAGGAAAGAATTAATACCCCTATTGCGCAGATGGAAAACTGCGTAAAAAAGAGGTGAAGTGACTTTTCCAAGCTAATACAGGAAATCTATGATGAATAAGAAACTTGAATGCAGGTTCCCTAGCTCCTAGGCCAATGCCCTACCCACTGGGCCATCCTTTGTCTAGGATCAGAATGTAACTTTTCACACCATTTCATTTTGTTATTTAAATTGGTGTGCCCACCCTACAACCAATAGAAATTTGTTTATTTTCTCTTAACCATTGATCCTTTATTTAAAAATAGGGAGGTTTTCAGCCTCCTAGTTCCAATGTGTATGGTATTTAAAGCTAAAGTTAAAGATAGAATAAAATGTCACCAATCCTTATAGCATTATACAAGTGAGACAGGTGAGATGGTCAAATGATTTGTTGCAAATAATTTAATCAACCAATGTACCCCTGCTTGTCATTCTTAACTGAATCTTGACTACTGCAAATGTATTTGTTATTTCTGAGTATTCATGGAGGATTACATTTAGCATCATGCAAAAGGCTGACAAGGCCTGAGCAATAATACCATGACCACAGAGCTTTTATAAAATGCTTTACAAAGTATCATTATATCACTATATAAATAGGGAAACTGAGGTATAGGGAGGTGAAGTGGTCACCATGCTGGCTAGAAGTAGAGCCAGGAATGGAACCCAGAACTCCTGCGTGTCATTCCACTAGTCTATCTACTAGGCCTGTGTGTATGATGGTGAAGTTCACAACCAGTAGTTTGGATGAACAATTTTCATCCTGTAGATAATGACAATCCTTTTACTTTGAGTATTCTTTATTTATGTCACATGATTTATTTTGAAATTTGCTTTTAAATTTTTCACTATATATGAACAATCACCTAAGTCGCCTAGCTTTGTTTCTCCTTTCTGATTGGATGACAAACTTTTTTTTAAAGCAGAGAAATGAATAGAGAACAAAGATTAACCATAAATAAATAACAGAAGTGTTCTTATTCATTTACATATGCCTTCAGTTTTTATCTTAATACATGTGTTTGAATGAGCAATAGCCATTCCCCAAGTGTTTGAATAAAATCCTTTGTTCAAATATTCACTGGGGAAGGGGAGAGGGGGAAAGGAGGCATGAACATGGCTGAACTGAGCAGCCATTCAAAATTCAGATGAATGTTCATACACTGTTTTTCTAGTATCTGACAAGCTCTAACAGGCAGGTTATATTGATATTAGAAGAATGTATACTTCTTCCTGTTTCAAAGTTGGTCAATGCTATATTGGCAGCACTGTATGTAGGATGCATTTGCTTGCTTTATAACAGTGCTCTGTAACTGCAGATCTAAATTACAATGAAAAATCCAACATGAATAGAATGCTAACATTGCAAAGTCAAGCATTTTAAAAATAGGAAATGCCATAATTAAGGTTGCTTGTGCAACCCTAATTTGGTGGTGTTGCCTGTATGCATTATGATACAATCTTTAAATACATGACCGCATGCTACTATTCCCATAGGACCCCAGCCTCATTCAGTGCCATAGGAAGGATGGTGCTCACTGAATGGGTAGCTGTTCATTATTTTGTTTTAGCCTCGTCATACAATGTGTGACCCATTGTATTATTTACTGAATATCCTTCATACCCTCCTCTGAATATAGAGTTATTAAGTTCCTCTCTGTAGCACTCACCACTATCTGAGATAGATCTGGCACATCCAGCTGATACTGTTGTTCAAACTTTTCTCCAGAGGAGAAAAACAAAACCTTCAGGGTCCATGGGACAAATAACCTACAATGCATATTATATATTTCTGCATCAACAGAATACTAGTTGCGCTCTACGTTATGTTTAGAAATGACCTTGCCATAAGGCTTCACATGTACACTGGAGCTAAAACAGACTATTGAGGGAGTCTGTGTGCTGCAGATAGATGATTATTGGGTATTTTAACAGTTATTCGGGGGAAACTAAGACCAGAATACTTGTCCTTCAGCTCCAAACCATGGTTCAAACACTTGAGCTGCAGGATAACTCCTCCGGCTGCTTACACTAACAAGTTTCTTGTTCTTTATACGAGCCATTTATTAGAGAATATCGTTATTCAAAACGTACTATCCTACTCTGTCATTACCCTCACTTCTTAAAAATGTACACGTTATGTCCAGTCTGAATTTATCTAATTTTAACTTCCAGCCATTGGATCATGTTATACCTTTATCTGCTAGACTGAAGAGCTCATCATTAAATATTTATTCCCCATGTAGGTACTTATAGACTGTAACCAAATCACAAATTAACCACCTCTGTGTTAAGCAAAATAAATTGACCTCTTAGAGTCTATCACTATTAAAGCATGTTTTCTAATTCTTTAATCATTCTTGTGTCTCTTCTCTGAACCGTTTCCAATTTCTCAACATCCTTCTTGAATTGTGGACACCAGAACTGGACACAGAATTCCACCAGCAGTTGTATAAATGCCAAATAAAGGGGCAAAATAATCTCTCTAACTTCTATCAAGGATTGATCCCAGGACAGCATTAGTCCTTTTGGCCACAGTGTAGCACTGGGAGGTCATTGTCAGCTGATGATCTTCCATGACCTGCAATTCTTTTTCAGAGTCACTATGTCCCAGAATACAATTCCCCATTGTGTAAGTATGACCTATATTCTCTTTGTTCCTAGATGTACGCATTTACATTTAGCTATATAAATACAGACAACGTTAAAACAAACACCATAAAGAACTCTAAGTATATTACATCATCATCACTTCCTTTATCACCAAACTTAAAAAAAAAATCAACTTGGTTTAACTGGATCTATTTTCCAATGTGATTGAAATGGTTATTACAACCTCTGTCTCTAGCAACTGCAGTGATTTTCTTACATTAACATGAAATCATATCTCATATGAAAATTGTCTGGGATTTCACAATGATCAAGTATATTTTTTCCTTGCCACTGTCCTCATGCTGAGAAAATGCTAAATATTTCAAAACATTATAATAGCTAGCAAATTGTAGAGAAATTATATGAAGAAACACAGTAGATTTGTCATGTATTTTTTTTCTCACTTAGGCATTTCAGAATAAATATTTATTTTGTAATGTGTTTTGCCACATTATTCAATCAAATCCACATATTGTACAAGGGCTGGGGAGGGAGATCTCTCTTGCTTTTAGCAGCAATGAATGAAAAAAGAGTTCTGTGATGTCAGATATTCCCTTGCGATTTTCTATTTGGGGCATGGACTAGCCACTCAAGTACATACTCAGAGTTCCAGGCAAGCTTGTACAGCTTGTACAGCCTGAGCTGCTGCAGCTTCATTAATATTGTCATTCGAGCTAGCTAAATTCCAGCTACTTGGAGTATGTCTGCATATGCTGCAGTCACACCGCCGATTGCACTATAACTGTACCCTAAGACTGGCCAGCATTATATATCTCCACCCCCAATTTCTTCTGCAAAATGAGCTCAGCCATCCTGTCCCTCCCCTCCCGTCCTTTGTTCTCTATGCATATTCACAGGATGAGCAAGGTTTGATTGGGAGGGCGGGGTGGGTAGCCTGGATAGTAACCTCCTTGCTCCTCCTGACCAATAGTATACCACCTTCATGTCAGGCATGCCTAAGCTTTCTTCTCTGATTCTTATGGGCTGGGAAGTAGTTGTCCCCTGCCTTAGGCTAAGGTGGAAGAGGAGCAAAGAGCCATGTAGGCTGCCCCCTTGCTGCAGAGAGATTTTGCATTACACCCATCCACATCTGTAGGAGCAGGGCATAGGACAAGGACTTAGTCCTTATCCTTGGGAGAACATATTGGCGTTTAGCCTGTAACCCTTCTGCCCCTCTGAATTGGCAGCAACAAGGGCCGGGTTCACTATCCAGGGGTTCTGTTTCAATAACACCATGCATAACCGGCTCGAGCCCCCACCCAGTGACCTGGGACACTTACATACCACACCCCCCTGGGCGCCTTTAGGAGGCAATACTTCCCCTCTCGCAAGCACGGAGACTGAGTGTAGCAAAATCCTTTTAATAAAGGAAGAAAACAATGCGGCATCCCACTGGAGAAACACCACAAACAGGATTATAACACAAACCATAAACAAACAAAAAAAAACCACCCCCAGGTACGTTTGGCAATGTCCTTTTCCCCTTAGGGTCTTAAGTACTATCACCCCAAAGTCTAACAACCCAAAAGTCTCTGGTCAGTGCCACCCCAGAATTTGAGAGTTTATCTGCAGAGTTTTACGCCCCCCACAAGCCTGGGTGGAAAGGGGGGAAGTCCACACAGGGTGTTAAGGGGCACCTTACGTGGGCCAGGGCCAACTGCTCCACCTGTCCATGGAGTTATGCTGCAGCCTTCACCATGACCAGCTCCACCACACCAGCTGTGCCGCTCCTCCAGCTGTCCCTGCAAACCGCTTCACTCTGCTCACTGTTCCATGGGCTGCTCCAACACACTGCAAATGGCTCTGCTCTGCCAGCCACTTAACAATAGGTCTTCAGGCTCCCCCACTAGTTAACACAGCACTCCATGATCTCAATTCCACTCTTTCAGTGATTTCAGCTCTTAGTAGGGGAGCCCTGGTGCTGCTGCACCATTGGCCCAACATGAATTCAGCTCAGCAGTCTCCAGATAGACTTCTAACAAGAACAAGATAGAACAAGAAGCAATGGGCTTAAACTGCAGCAAGGGAGATTTAGGTTGGACATTAGGAAAAAGTTCCTAACTGTCAGGGTAGTTAAACACTGGAATAGATTGCCTAGGGAAGTTGTGGAATCTCCATCTCTGGAGATATTTAAGAGTAGGTTAGATAAATGTCTATTAGGGATGGTCTAGACAGTATTTGGTCCTGCCATGAGGGCAGGGGACTGGACTCGATGACCTCTCGAGGTCCCTTCCAGTCCTAGAGTCTATGAGTCTAATAGAATCAAAAATTAGCTCTACTCTTTAACATTGGAGAGAGGAGGATGTGCAGCTGATGTTCCAGGCCCTCAAAACAAGCCCATACCATCAGGTACACACACCAGTCCCCAACCTCTCACTTCAGGGGGGTTTTGGAACCCATGTCTCATGTTTAGCAAGTACCACCCAACTGAGGTTGAGTCATTTCTGTCACAAAGAAGTCCCACAGCTCCCCATTCACACAATCAGGGTGACCAACTTTTTTTTTCTTGCCCCAATAACAAAGAAATTGGGGATCCCAGAGCTGTTAAAATCACCATCCCAAGCTGCTGCGGGGTTATGCTAAGTGGGGGGGTGGATGCCAATACAAATTCTTGAAATTCTTTCCACACCCTCTACAATTCACCACCAGATGTCAGGGTAGCGCTCATCCTGACTCTGCTTACATGTGTATAAGGTTGTTGCTACAGTAACTTATCACCATGCTTTCTTCTCTGTTCAGATCAACCCAGAATTCATTTCAGGTTTCCACATGGTTCAACTACATTATGCCACAACTTCTGGGATGGACTTTCTCTTCTCAAGTGGTATATTTATTTGGCTCTTTGGTGAGAAGATAGGTGGAAAGAAACATCTCCTTAGAAATGTGGGATTCAGCGTGCAGCCTACAGAGGAACTCATTGACAGAGATCACTGCTAGTTTCTCTCATTGGCAACTTTAACACTTATTATGTGAAACGGCATGGCTTGGTACAAGCTGCATGCACAAGGCTGCATGAGCCGGAGGGTATCTCTGGTCTATAAACCCTTGGGAGAAGGGGTGTGGTCAGGCTCTGTGGGCTACAGTCATAATTTGCTGAAAAGACTATATTAATTCATCTCCTTTATACCTCTTGTTAGTTTATTTAATAAAGTCATACCATAAACTAAATCTACCTTGTGAGGTGTCTTTTTGGGGAATAACCTGGGCAATAAGTGAGATTGTTTATTTAGAGAGCTGGTACTTTACTGTTTGTCTTACACATTTACTTCTTTAGCGTAATATTAGTGTTGAGAGATTTAGAACTTTACAATAACTTTTCAAGGCAAATCTAGGTATTACCAGGCTAGGTCTGCTAGCAGAAAATATACACTCAACTATGATTCTGCATTCCTTGTGAATGCCACATCTCCTGCTGACTTCTGTGGGAGTTATAGGTGTGCAACGAATGCAGGACAAGGCTTTTAAATACAATATGCAGTAATTGTACAAGTCCCACAAGGCAGCTAGAATATAAAAAGTTTTTTAAAAAAAGTTAATTCAATCTCAATATAATCCTGTTTAAAAGTACCTGGTAATTGCTACATAGTTCATAAGTGCTTTGGGATCCTTCAGGATAAAAATCACTATATTTAAATGTAAGAATATTAAAGAGAAGGGAAAGGAAAGCTAACAACACACTCATAAATGATCCAATCTTATGAGTGGCTGAGCCCCTCTTTTGAGGGCACTCTACACCTTGCAGACAGCTTTCCCCATAATGCAGGATTCAGCCCTTAATTATCTAAAAATTCTAAGGGGCTCCAGGTATAAGCGTTACTCATCTTCATACCTTAGTGAGTCTAAAGCTCAAAACAAATTTCACATTAAAAGGTATCAAGTTGCTTGTAATTAACAATACTTCAGAACTCTGACCATGGAGACAATTTATTCTTATGCCTCAAGTGTATCTCACTTCATAACTAGTTAAATATAGATCTGGAATCATGTCCCTTTTGTCTCTTTGTAAATGCATATATCTGCAGCTGTCAACAGGGCGGGCTGCTGAGGATTGTCCTAGTGTCCTCCTCCTTGCACCAGGCCACCAGAAGGAGACATATCCAGATTAGCCTCCATCATCTGATTAGGGATATTTCTACAATGCAAGTGCTGCAGCACTATTGTATAGATACTCGCTACAGCCATGAAAAGGGTTTCTCTATTACTGCAGTAAATCCACCTCCTCAAAAGACAGTATCTAGGTCAACAGAATAATTCCTCCATTGATTAGCAGTATCTACGGTGGGGGTTAGGTCAACCTGATTATGTTGCACTGGGAGTGGTATTTTTCACAGTCCTGAGCAATGTAGGTTAACATAAGTTTTAGGATTGACCAGGCTAGGATGTGGATGAATCACAACCATCAGGTGGCACCCTGCAGCCACCACAGTATTGTAGGACTCGGTGCCATTGGGCCATGAGAGAGACAGGGAAGGGGAATACTGGAGAGGACATTTGAATGGGCAGTTGGAGACGACCAGGAGGAGCCCAGATAGGGTGCTGGTATGGTATGTAGAAGTATTGGAGTGCAAGGGAAGAGAATACTGGCATGGCAACCTGAAAATACCTGGAAGCTAGAGACAGCCATGGTTATAGCAAAGGCTATAACAGAATGGAGTTTCAGTGGAGGGTGGACTTGACTGTTTTGGTGAGGGAGAATTCATTTTGACAGTGAGGGGAATGTGATCTGGGGGTTAATTTCTTATGATCTGTCTGGATGTGTTATAAGGTGGCCTCTCCTGGAGTACCCTCCAGTGGCAGGCTAGGGCAGAAGCAGCACACCTACCTCATTTCACCTGACTGGCACCCCAAAGACTCCACGGCACTCTCTCTTGACTCAACAATAGCCTCCTTGGGGCCAGTTTATTTCTAAAGTCCGTCAACATAGCATACAATGCATGCTCTTTATCAATACTCTCCTGTCCTTTTACCAGAACAGCTATTCCAGCCATTCCAGCTGGAGTGCAACCTCATTCTTCGTAGCAGGAACCACCTACACCTCTTGCTTCTCTTCTGGGAGTTTATCTTCACCAAGGGAACATTCCTCACTCACCCTGGCCCTTAGTCTTCTCCACCCAGGAGACATAAGAGGGTAAACTCCTCCACTACTTTCCTGCCTTCAGTCCTCTCTGGCCCTTGACTCCAGGATTCCCACCTAAAAGTTAGCTCCCTCTGGTGTTCTTTGGATTTCAGCCCTGGCTTGGTGATGCCAGCCAGGAAATGCCTCTTGCTGCTTTCCTGCCTTCAGTCTTCCCACAGGAACTATCTACTCTGTCCTGGCTCTAGCAGCTCTCACCTGCCATCTCTCACTCCCAGTCAGCTCTCATCTGAGCTTTCCCTGACCGAACCCTCCACTGTCTCAGTTTCTTCCCATTCCTATGGCCCAGGTGCCTTTTTTCAACCCCGGTTGGGAACCTGTCTGCTGCTGAGTCACATGTGCACTGGTCTCTTCCTTCTTAAATGGCCAGTGCCACCTTGTGACAGGGTGAGACACATTAGTTCTCAAAAACTGATTGGGGGCAAACTGATAATGAGACAATAAGCAGAAATAAGGTACGGTGAGAGGGAATTTATTGTGATTTGGGTGGAGAGATAGATTATATAGATTCTCACTGAACGGACAATGAAAATTGACGTTCTCTATAGCCAATTTTCTGTCAGCTTCATGCAAGAGGAGTTTGGATTTAAAAGGGTCAAAAATAAAATATAGCGCAAATTGAATCTGACAGCACTCCTTAAAGCAAAAGGAAAGAAAGGAACAAGCTCAGATAATAGATCCCTAATTTTGCTGGTAATTCTGAATGGTTTAGAAGTATTTGGATCTTAAATTCAGAAGCACACTCGTATTTATAAAACTGGAGGAACACTTTGAACTGTCAAGTGCCACTGAATGAGCCTCTTGTGACATATTATATGCAACATTTATAAAACCCTTTGGAAAATGCCTGAAATTCACATACAATTCTTGCCTGAAAGCAAGAAGTGTGCTGCTGTTGCTTTTAATGTCACAATCTATCAAGTCCAAGTTACAGGTACCTATCAACACTTACATTGTGTAACCCCGCCATACTTCACTGAAATGTTAAGCTTTCAGCACTTTCACTTATCGGCTGACCAGATGTCCTGATTTTATAGGGACAGTCTTGATTTTGGGGTCTCTCTCTTATATAGGCTCCTATTACCCCCCACCCCGTCCCGATTTTTCACATTTGCTATCTGGTCACCCTATTCACTTACAATACGATAATTAGAAGCATCTGAGCACTAAAGCTGGTACTTTTGTCTTTCAGAGGATATCATAGTTCAATTAAATATTCCCCCTCCCCCACTGACTACTTTCTAACTAGCAATAAAATAAATATGAAGATGGGTAAGAACGTGAACCAGATGGACAACTGAAAACACACCTTTGCTCCTTCTTTCCTTGCTGCTATTTACTTGTTAGGCCAAACCATATGTGCTTCCCTGCCTATGTTCCTTTCCCACCATATGAAAATGTCAGGACATCTGCTTTGACGTTTCCAAACAGGGTCCTTCAAGCCTCTTTAAAATCTCTCTATATAGTTTTATAAAGGCTTTAAAAATTGAAATGTTTTAATGGCTTTCTAAAATACAAAAGGCTTTTAAAACTTTATATTCACAGGGCTCACCCTCTCACATCTCTCTTCAAGAGTGTTACGAAAACCATGCCAAATGTCCCTTCGCTTAGCATCACCCTCCTGAAATCACACACTTCCTGCATCAGCAGAAATAAGACTTTGTTCAATAAAGAACACCTTGAATGTTTTGCCACTGGGAAGTACACTTTGGATGTCAAACATTTTGATTTTAAGAACATTAGCTGATAATGCTATATGGATTGTTTTTATTTTTATGATAGCAATTACAGGCTTGTAGATGGCATTCTGCTTTCTTAAAGAATATTTATGGCTTTTAGAAAGATGTTAATGGATGGAGCAATTGAGAAAATTCTGGGAAATGCTAAAAGATAGTAGCATTAACATTCTAACATAGAATAATTATGATGGAATTGCTCTCTTAATATAGCCACCTACTTGCATTTGAATTATACATTTAAGTGCCTTTTGTTACAAAAAACCAATTAGGGACTATATTCAAAAAGATTCACATCCCATTGGTAGGGTCGATTTTTAAGTGTAAAATGCTTAAAATAACTTTCCTGTGCAATATGTAAGACAGAGGCATTCAGATTAGATAACTCATGAAATGCAAAATATGGAAAAATTTAAAGATTGTTTAAAAAGTTATGCATATTCCTAAATTCAGAACTTACCACGATGCTTTAAGAAAAGGACAAATGCCAGGCTAATAGGTATGTGGCTGATATAATGTGAACCATTCTCACCCTGTAGGTAGCATCCTCCACAAATGGTTATGAACTGACACAAAGGCGTCACAATGACCCTGTAATGGGATATATAAACTCCACACTAGTATGGAAGGGATTAAGAAGTTGCTTTGGGCTGGTGTTCTCAACAACCCTCACCCACGCACCTGTAAATCATGCCAGAACTACACAAGGAGTTAAAAAGAGGGAATGCCTCTCAGATGTGGAAACCCTGTTGAGCTTCTCCAGCCCTGGACAGAGCCCCTACCATCCAGAATGAGAGTGCAGAACCCTTGAGATGAAAGGCAAAAAGGACTGAGGCTCGTATTTGAACTGCATTGAACTCTAACATAGCAGTGATATCCTAGGGCCCATTTGAAGTAAGAGGCCAATATCCTGGAAGAAGCTCCTTACAGGCTTTTCTTTACCTTTCTTTTGCTTAACTCGGTCTGCTGACTGCATGCGGTTTTGTGGTTTCACCTGGGACCACGAAAGGGGATGAGACAGTTGAGAGGCCTCAGCCAGAGGGTTAAGTGCTGGCCCACTAGAAAAATACCCCACAGCACTGTCTGAGATGGGGGGCGGAGTGAAGTAATTGGACTCACGTGTATGCACTCCCTATGTAGGCTAACAGAGGTGCTCTACCACAGACAGATTGGTTGACAATTGGTGGAGAATGCAGGCATATTGATCATCCCTGGTATAAGGGGAAGGGATATTGCTTAAGAATGGATCTGGATTGATTATTAAAGTGGGTTACGGAGAACCAGCAGCAACAGGCTGCCCAATAGCAGCAACATCTGCAACAGTTGTTGCAGCAGCTGGCCATACAACAGCAGCAGCAAATGGTGCAACATCAGCAGTCTTAGGAGAGGGGCATCTGCAGGTTAAGTGTCAACAAGGTCCAAGTGTTGAGAGACTAGCCAATGTTGATGATGAATACACACGTGCTTCTTTGGTCTGTTGGGATTCTATTGACAATACCTGCCAAGATTTGCCTCCATTGCAGACCCATTCATCGACCTCTTGAAGAATAGATGTCCTAGGAAGGTCCAGAGGTCAGAGGCCTGTGATAAGGCCTTCAAGACTTTGCATGGAATGTTTATGTGTACAGTCTGCCTTTTTTAATCTGGACCTTTCAAAACAATTTATCCTGACAACTGATGCCTCAGATAGAGGCCTAGATGCAGTCCTTTCGCAGGAGATTGAGAGAGAAGAACATTTGGTACTTTATATAGGCTGGAAGCTGTTTCCTGGAGAAAAGATATGCTCTTTCATAGAGAAGGAAGAGCTGGTGGTAAAATGGGCAGTGGACTCCCTACAGTATTATTTACAGGGCAACTGCTGTCCTTTAGTCACAGATCACACTCTGCTCAGGTGCCTGTGCACTATGAATGACACTAACCAGCAGATAATATACTGGGACCTGTCATTATAGTTTCCAGGTGCTTCATTGGGCTGGGAAGAATGACTCTCTTTTCATGAGAAACAGTAGCAGCCAACCCTGAAGACAATATCTTTGCCACCGAACCTCGTGCTACTATTGAAGGGGTTAATGAGCTACTTTGGGCTGGTGTGGCTCTGCTCCACCACACCCACATATGCTAGGATTGCAGGGGGATTTAAAAGGAAGGAACTCCACTCAGGACAGAAAGAAGGTGCAGAATCCCTGAAGAGGAAAAAAGAAAGACTTGCAGTGGAATCCCAGTGGATTCTGAAGGGTTCCTCTGAAGTAAGAGAGACCGATTTCCTGGAGAGAGCTGCTGACAGGTTTTTCTTTACTGTTTTTTTTTTTTAAATTCCCATTTGCTGACCACAGCCTGTTTTGTGGTCTCACCTGGGACCCCGAGAGGAGATAAAATGGTTGTGAGGTCTTGGACATAGGGTTGAGCATCAGCCTAATAGAAAGACACCCCACTGCACCCACCTGAGTGTGGGGGCTATCGGACTCACATTCACCCACTCTCCTCATAGCCTAAAGGGAGCACTTTCTCATGGAGAGTTGCATGACAGACCTCTCCCTCCTTTCTTTCTGGAGAAGTGGGAGAATATAAATGAGCGTTGGCCATGGAAATGTTAGGGGTAACACTTTCCTGAGAATGAGCTATTTGAAAACTGTCTCTCCAATGTATTTGGCCTTGTGTCTAATCCAATGCAACCGTGACATAACTTCATCAGCTTCAATGGAGTTTACACTGAGATGAATTTAAGCCAATGAGACTGGTTTACAGCATGACACGTCTTCCTGTTTCACCATCACCCTCTCGGTGGCGAAGAGATGATTCCATGGTATAAAACATGAAAAAGGAGAGTGAAGAAATTAGATAGAAACTGCCTAAAGGAGAAAAATAAAAGCCATTATAGCAGTATAGAGGTTTTTCAAGAATATCCTGTTAGGAGCACTAAACTTATGCATCAGGGTTACATTAAATTTTCCACAAAGAATCAAAAATCCACCTGAAATCCAAGTGGATTCAAGAATTTGTGTATAAACGAACACCAGCCTGGATTCATGAATACACTGTCCCCTAAGGCAATTTATCTTATCAAAGAAAAGAGTAAGAGGTGACTTGATCATGGTCTATCAGTATTTACACGGGGAGAAAACATCAGGGATTAGAGGACTTTTTAATAAGGTACACAAAGGCATAACTAGATCAAATGCCTGGAAAATTCATTCCTAGTGGAAAACAGATAAATTCTCACCAGTGAAGTAATTAATCATTAAACAGAAATCAATCATTAGAACACATCACCAAGGGATGGGGTAAATTCTCCATCCCTTGGAGCCTTACTGTGATTGCTGAATGTCTCTCTCAAATATATGTTCTAGTTCAACTACAAACTATTGGGATTAAGAATATTCTCATATATGGCAGGTAAGGATAATTCCATTGCCTGTGTTATAAAGGAGGTTAGATTCAATGATTGTAATGGTCCTTTCTGGCCTTGAAATCTATGAATGATTTGCAAAAAGTGGACTTCTTGGCTACACTGGCACTTTACAGCGCTGCAACTTTCGCGCTCAGGGGTGTGAAAAAACGCCCCCCTGAGCGCTGCAAGATACAGCGCTGTAAAGCCTCAGTGTAATCAGTGCCGCAGCACTGGGAGTGCGGCTCCCAGCGCTGCAAGCTACACCAGTAGAGGATGTGGTTTACATGTAGCACTGGGAGAGCTCTCTCCCAGCGCTGGTGCTCTGACCACACTCACACTTCAAAGCGCTGCCGCGGCAGCTCTCCCGCAGTGCTGCCGTGACAACGCTTTGAAATTTCAAGTGTAGCTATACCCTGAGGTTCGTTTTCCAAACATCCCTCACATCTCTGCCCTCTCAATAAGTGCTCCCATCCTCCTTCAATCACCTTCCCATATCTGAACCCTGGGACTGCCTCTAACCTTGACTCAGCTGTTTCTCCCCTAGTTTTCTAGAAGTGCCAATTGGTCATTCACCATCAGCTTCTGTGGTCTACCCTAATTCTCCCAAGAACAGAAATAGGATGCATGGCCCCAACATGGAACTGCAGGAGTAGGGGAACATTTCTAATTCCACACCATCTGCCAACTATCCTTTAAGCAAAAAAGCTCAGAGATGGACCAGAGTCATTAAGATGGGACAACCTGTAATTCTTAGCATCTAATTGGTAAGGAACCTATAGGGGGATTATAGGTCACATTTGCCCTCATGTTCTGTGACACTTTCTTGGGGCATCCATGACTGTGGGTCGCTGTGCTATCCTCCTGTCGCTAGTGTCTCTCGTGGTAGTTTGATGTCAGCTCCTTTACACTGCCAGCCCTTCAGCTACTCAAGCACTCTCCTCTGGGGGTACATCTACACTATGGGATAATTCCGATTTTACATAAACCAGTTTTATAAAACAGATTATGTAAAGTCAAGTACATGTGGCCACACTAAGCACATTAATTCGGCGGTGTGCGTCCATGGTCCGAGGCTAGCGTCGATTTCCGGAGCGTTGCACTGTGGGTAGCTATTCCGTAGCTATCCCATAGTTCCCGCAGTCTCCCCCGCCCCTTAGAATTCTGGGTTGAGATCCCAGTGGCTGATGGGGCAAAAATCATTGTCACGGGTGGTTCTGGGTAAATGTCGTCAGTCATTCCTTCCTCTGGGAGAGCAACAGCAGACAATCATTTTGCGCCCTTTTTCCCTGGATTGCCCTGGCAGACGTCATAGCACGGCAACCATGGAACCCATTCAGCTTTTTTTTTTTTTTTTTTTTAAACAGTCACCGTATGTGTACTGGATGCCGCGGACAGAGGCGATGCTCCAGTGCTACACAGCAGCATTCATTTGCTTTTGCATGATAGTAGAGATGGTTACCAGTTGTTCTGTACTGTCTGCTGCCGGTGTAATTTGGCAATGAGATGATGGTTATCTGTCCTTCTGTGCTGTCTGCTGCTATCGTGGGTGCCCCTGGCTGAGATTGGCCTGGGGCGCAAAAGCAAAACTGGGAATGACTCCCCAAGTCAATCCTGCCTTTATGGTTTCTAAAAATAGAGTCAGTTCTGCCTAGAATATGGGGCAAGTGTACTAGAAAACCAGTGTATCAGAGAGCACAGCTGCTCTGTGTCAGATCCTGCAGAAATGATGAGCTACATACCATTCACAGGGGGTGCCCCTGCAACAACCCCACCCATTGCTTCCCTACTCTCCCAACCTTCCTGGGCTACTGTGGCAGTGTCCCCCTCATTTGTGTCATGAAGTTATAAAGAATGCAAGATTAACAAACAGTGACTTGTTAGTGAGATAAAATGAGGGGGAGGCAGCCTCCCGGTGCTATGACAGTCCAGGCAGGACAGAATCTTTTCTTTACACAGGAAAGGGAGGGGGCCGATGGAGCTCAGCCCCCAGTTGCTATGATGAGGACGGTTACCAGCCATTCTGTCCCATGTACTGGGAATGACCAGGAATCATTCCTATTTTTACCCAGGCGCCTCTGAGGTCAGCCAGGGGTATTCAGCAATTATCAAGCACGGGCTGATGGTGACAACAGATAGCAGTCATATTGTACCATCTGCCACCGGGGAGGGGAGACAAGCGGATACTGCTCTTCACTGCTGCAGCATCCCGTCTACCACCAGCATTCAGTAGACATAGGGTGACATTGAAAAAAGTCAAGAAACGATTTCTTTCCCTTTTCTTTCACGTGGTGGGGGGAAGGAGTAAATTGACGAGCTATACCCTGAACCACGCTGGACAATGTGTTTGAACCTACAGGCATTGGGAGCTCAGCCAAGAATGCAAATACTTTTCGGAGACTGCTGGGGACTGTGGGATAGCTGGAGTCCTCAGTACCCGCTCCCTCCCTCCATGAGCGTCCATTTGAGTCTCTGGCTTCCCGTTACACTTGTCACACAGCACTGTGTAGCCTGTAGATTTTTTTTCCCAACACTTTGGCATTTCGTCTTCTGTAACAGAGCTCTGATAAAACAGATTTGTTTCCCCATACAGCGATCAGATCCAGTATCTCCCGTATGGTCCATGCTGGAGCTCTTTTTGGATTTGGGACTGCATTGCCACCCATGCTGATCAGAGCTCCACGCTGGGCAAACAGGAAATGAAAATCAAAATTTCGCGGGGCTTTTCCTGTTTACTTCGCCAGTGCATCCGAGTTGAGAGTGCTGTCTAGAGTGGTCACAGTGGTGCACTGTGGGATACCGCCCGGAGGCCAATACCATCGATTTGCGGCCACACTAACCCTAATCCGATATGCTACTCCTCTCGTCGGGGAGGAGTGCAGAAATCAATTTAAAGAGCCCTTTATATCAATATAAAGGGCCTCGTAGTGTGGACGGGTACAGCATTAAATCTGTTTAACGCTGCTAAAATTGGTTTAAACGCGTAGTGTAGACCAGGCCTGGGATCTGCCAGCCCTGACTTTGCCTTGCAGGTAAACACTTGGTATATCCCTAGTCCTTGAATACTTCAGAAGCATCCTCCTGTCATGTCCAGCCCCTGTCAGTACAATAATTACCAGGTTTGCTACTCACAAAGGAATAGTAACACACATCAGCTTGTTTGATTTAACTGAGTATCAGCTCTAATATAACACAGCACTGTAATCTACTTATGCTGAAAACAAATGTAAATTGTGTTAATGAAAGTAAAGATTTTAAGAGAAAGTGAACAAGGGTAATAACAGGTTACAAATAAAGCAAAAGAATAACATGCTTTTACTAGACTAA
This sequence comes from Gopherus flavomarginatus, assembly GCF_025201925.1. Classification (NCBI taxonomy): domain Eukaryota; kingdom Metazoa; phylum Chordata; order Testudines; family Testudinidae; genus Gopherus; species Gopherus flavomarginatus. Next base: position 150,334,584 of record NC_066618.1, on the reverse strand, counting down.
AATGTAACTTTCACAGACTATACCCTCTCATTAAAAGTCTCCCGTCTAAACTTTTTCTGCAGAGTTTGCTAGTTTTCAGTCAAAGATCCAAAACATTCACCTGCCACCCCCCATCTGCCAAGCGTGTTGCTCAGTGAAATAGACACCAGAATGTCCTTTTGCTTCTCCTTATGCTTCCCAGAGTTAATTGTCTTTGTTACCAGAGACAGTATGACCCCCCTACAGTTCAGACTTTGGTGTGCTCTCCCCTGTCGATATCACACCCCACTGTCGGTCAACATCTGTAAACGGTGTTTCCATTGTGTTGCCTTACAATGCTTAATTCATCTAGGCAGACAGATAAATCAACATTCCTTTGTCTAGGAAAAACTGGTTTGTCAACCCTGCCTGGGGGACAGAGCTTAAAATATATATTTCAATATGTACATACAACTTTTACAATATCACCCATACATACATCATACATCAACTGAGGATCAGTATGACGTAAATTTCCATTAGATACTTTACATGACTCTTCCTGGGTAAATACTATGAAAGCAGTTTGGTAGATGTAGTGAGCTTGTCAGGCCTGATAAGAGCTGCTGTTACAGAATACTGAACCCTTTGCCAGTTATCACTGAGGGTGTCTTAGGGGCACATCCTCACAGCAGAGCTGTGTCATAGGAGAGTGAGTGAGTGTTTCCATGCTTCTGCTGCCATGTGAGCGTGTGCACATTATTCTCAATAGATTGCCATTTGGCAATAAGAATGAGGAGTACTTGTGGCACTTTAACTAATTTATTTGAGCATAAGCTTTCATGGGCTAAAACCCACTTCATTGGGGGCATCCAAAGTGGCACAAGTACTCCTTGTTCTTTTTGCTGACACAGACTAACAAGGCTACCACTCTGAAACCTGTAATGGCAGTGTTTGCCTGTTCTTGTTGTCGCATGTGTGGGTTGATGCATTGGGCTATTCTGGGAGTCAACATGCCAGACCAAATAAATCATTGTTCTTGTAATACAATATGACAGTATCTTCATTGCTTTTCTTTACCTTTTATTTCTTAAGAAAAATTATGGACAATGTGAAGAAACGTGCATCCTTTACATTTGAGAAGTTCCTGAACATACTGGCTTATAACATTGTGGGATATTGATGCTGATACCATACAGGATCTCTTCTTGGTCATTTCTCATTTCTGTAGGATTTGTCTTAAATAGTTTAGGGCTAAAAATGGAAACATTTGCAGTGTTCTCCTGAATCTCTGTCCATCTTTGAGGACTAAGCCTTGATTTTCTCTTCTTTGTATACTGAGATTCACACTTTATCCTTTGCTTCATTTTCTACAAGCCTGCAATGACACCAGCAATAGAGAAAGTGGGGGTGGTATATTTTAGCTCATCAAATTTGACAACATCAGGATTCTGAGTACAAACAGCCTCTATTAAAAAAGAGTTCTCTTCTTTTGTACTAAGAAACCAACTATCATTTGTCACTAGGAACACAGAAATGGAGGCTGCTTCTTTGTCGCTGAACATACAAAGGTGGCCATCCTCTCCTCAATAGGTGAAGTAACTCCCACTAAAAATCAATGAGACTTATGCAGAGTCTAAAGGATTCATTGTAAGACTAGCTCCATTTCTTACTTTGCTCATAGAAGAAGAAATCCTTTGAAATCCTTTGTGTTCATTTAAAAAAAATCCGCTCTTAATACAGTGTCTGGTCCAACCTCGATCAGATGCTGGAATTACAGATATTCTCTTTGTGTTTAACAAAATGCAGCTAACATGCTTTAAAAAAATACAGAAAATAGTACTTCAGAGGATCCAGTTGTATTACTGTCTTTTCTGTACGTTTTCTCTGTGAATGAAAACTAGACATGATCACTACAGACATTCAGTACAATTTATTTTATTAATTTATTAAAAGAGGTGAGATCACGAGAAATGTCCTTAATTCGGTAAAACAAAAATGAGAATTATGCAGTATGAAATTTAGCAATGGTAAATTTAGTTTGAATGTCAAGAGCATTTTCCCTTTAGTGATCTGTGTTTGATGAAGAACTTTCTCCCAAAAGCCCTATTCCGAATTCATTTAAAAATGGGTTGGACAAAGCATATGAAAATATACAAACCATAGTGATCAATTTAGCTTTGGAAGTGAGACAGAGTAGATGGCTTAGTAGGTCCTTCCCTTCTCTAATGTTTACAATTGGATAATCCATATATTTCCCCTTTTAAGAATCCAACTCCACATTTCAAAATTTAATAAAGGATGAAATAAAATAAAAAAGATTGAAGTTCAAACAACATTTATTAATTTAAAAGAAAGAGAAATACTTGTGGCACCTTAGAGACTAACACATTTATTTGGGCGTAAGCTTTCATGGGCTAAAACCTACTTCATCAAATGCATGCAGTGGAGAATACACTAAGTTGTTTCCTCTACTTTGTTTCCTCTACTTAATTTATTCTTTTTCTTTAAATATCTTTCTCAGCAATCTGCCATTAGAGTTGATTGTACCTGGCGTTTTTTAAATGGAGTTATGCTTTCTCCATACCTAAACAGAGATAGAATATGATAACAGGAGTGTTCAAAGGGAAGAAGAGAACAGTAATATGCAAAGGGGAAAGAAAAGGAAAGAGGGAAGACAGAAAATAATGATTATTACTAGAGTCTATTGTGGTAGGAAATAAAAGTGATTCCAGTCTGGGATTCACAGCAGAGGATTCAATGCAATAAATCTTTAATTGTGGCAACTAAATGCTTTCTTCCTGGAAGAGAGGGTTTGCACAGCTAGAGAATCTGGTAGAAATTTCTTGTGATATATTTTCAAAACCAAATGCAATCCCAGCAGAAATTGTTAGCAAGGTTTCAGATGACTCCACTTTTACTTTAAAAGGTTTCCTAGTTGCTCAAACTTCTTTAGTTCAAAATTTCCATAAACAATATATATATATATATATATGAATGAAATGCATTGACTTAATATATTACACACACACACACACACACAGAGGGGCTGTCAAGCAATTAAAAAATAAATCGTGATTAATTGCACTGGTCAAACAATAGAATACGATTTATTTAAATATTTTTGGATGTTTTCTACATTGTCAAATATATTGATTTCAATTACAACACAGAATACAGTGCACAGTGCTCATTTTATATTTATTTTTCATTACAAATTTGTAATCTGCACTTCAACTTTCACGACAAAGATTATACAACAGTAGTTGTATAAGGTGAACTGAAAAATACTATTTCTTTTATCATTTTTATAGTGCAAATATTTGTAATAAAAATAACATACACTTTGTATTCTGTGTTGTAAATGAAATCAATATATATGAAAATGTAGGAAAACATCCAAAATATTTAATAAATTTCAGTTGGTATTCTATTGTTTAACAGTGCCATTATAACTGTGATTAATCACAATTAATATTTTTAACTGTGGTACATTTCTTTGAGTTAATCACGTGAGTTAACTGCAATTAATCAACAGCCCTAATTTTATACATATATATATATATACACACACACACATATATAAAGTGCTGTCCAGGGTAAGGAGAGCAGTGATTTGAGCAAGAGGAAAAAGGTTTTAGGCAAAAACAGGGCTAGGAGTTTGTGATGAGAGAAAGATGTAGAGTGCAGTTTGTCTACGAAAAAGGGTGGGGGGAAATGATCATCTATAGGGAATATGAACTGTACAGTAAAAATGAAATAATCTTTAGTTAATCTTGTAGGCACCTATAAATGGATATTTGAGCCATTCTGCAATTTGCATAGTACAAACAAATAAGATATTATAACAAGTGTAGAAATTACTAGTTCCATCTGTGTTTCGGAGACTTTTAAGCTATAGTCACTGTACATTTTAAGGCACCGGGGGAAAAAACAGCTGTTTGAAGGTAATGGAATATAAATAAGTATATTTCTGAGAAAACTAGGGTTCTGACACAAATTCCTTTAGAAATCCCTTTCCACTTCCCTTATCTTTAGTTAACATTTTTTCAAGGAGCTGAAATGTTGCATGCTTAATCTCTACACAAAATGTGAAGCATGATCAAAATTTGAAGGTGAGAAAATTCACCTTAGGTGCATTTCTAGGGCCTTGGATGGAGGGGGCTTGTATCACCAGAAAAAATGAGCAGCTCATGCACCATCCCCTTCACAGCAGAGCACTCAGAGACAGACTGTGCAGCATGAGGCACTAGCTTTTCTTGCATTACCCTTGACGAAGTGCAGTTGCCTCTTACGAAGGGCTGTGCCTATCTGACACAATCTAAACTAAACAGGACAGGTGTGTATTAGAACTTGTCAGCAAAGAGTTTCTCTTCTGCATGAAATTTCTTGTGGAATGGGAAAAAAAAATCAGCCCAGAAATACTTCATTTCAATAAGGTAAAAAAGTTTAATTTTGATGTCAAAATGTTATCATATTAAATATATAATTTAATATTGTGTGTATTAAAATAACAGACACATTTCAATATTATCAAATTTAAGTGAAAGGTAAAAGAAATCAGTTTGACTTTATCCCCATCAAAAATTTAATTGGAATCATGTTAATGCAAAAGTTTCTTTCAGTGAAAATGCATTTTCCAACAGAACATTGTTCCACTGAAATATTTTCAACCAACTTCTATGCCTAGTTATCTGTTAAACAACCTCATAAAAAACTAAATGGTGGGTTGAGTAATCAGGCAACAAAGCAGTTTCCAGAGGCTTCAGCAGTAGAACGTGTGCTAAATCCCAAGATTTGGGTCATGGGGCATATTGGGTACATTTGCTAGACTGCAATAAAATTTTGCAGTTCATCTAAATAAACACTACAAAGTGAAATGTACTTAGAGCCCTTTGCTGTGCTGATGATGCACCAGCATATTCAGTTTTCTCAGGCCACGTTCTGTCTCGGATACATTCGTGTGACTCTCATACACAGCAGTGGAAATTGCACAAATGTTTCTGAGGGCAGGGTAGAATTTTGTATTGTGAGGCTGCTCCCACAAACACAAATCAAAGTTTTGATATTGATTTTAGTGGAAGCAGGATTGAGCCTCTCACCTTCAACCCTTGGACGCACACAATATTTGTTACCGTCAGCTTTGGAGGAAACATCAGTTTTCGCTGCGGTTTTAGAAGTGACGCTTCAAACATATTATTACATTTTAAATCGATAGCACACAACTAGTCATTCTTCACATGACATCGCTGGAACCCAAATGCAAAGAAAACCGGTTCAATACCATTAAGAACAAAATCTAGTCCTGCATAACAGTAGCGTTTGAAGTGAATACAAATCTTGTAATTGCTCTCCTGGGGTAAACTGCCTCCCTTCAAATAGTCACACAACAGTTGGTCCCACTGCACAGGGGGAAGGCAATACACATGTAATGCAGGGTGTGGCTCCATATCTCCTGAGAGCCAGGAAGTGCTGTTCTGTAGTTGCTAAAACCATAGGAGCACAGAAATGGGTTCATGGGAGAGATGGAGACCAGCAGGGTTTAGTCAGTGAGTCCATGAACAATGTAGATCCATTAACCACAAATCCAGTTTGTAGGGAAAGTGGCAGCAGTGCACAGACACTAGTAACAACCACAGAATGGCTGCAGAGATGTTCCATGCTTTCACTCCAGGTTATGGGGACAATTGTATGCACACACATCTCCCTGCCAACCTCCGGGTATGTCACCTACACAAAGGCTGCTTATTTAGGCAGTGCATGGTTAATGCAAAAATCTACCAAGAGGAAACTGAAATTAGCTAAATGGGAAAAAAGGCATATACTATATCCAATGCAAAAAAAAAAATCAAACAAAAATAAACTGTTAATGAAGCAGAGAAACAGAGGCATAGAATAGTGTTAGGGATTATACTGTTGTTCTTATTTTAATTATGTTCCATGATCAGTGTTAGAAGAAAGTGATTTTGTTTGATAAAGTGTAAACCTGTTTATATAGTGGCAAGAAAACTAACACGAAAATTGTCACACATCCTTAAAATTTTATCTGGTCATCCAAACAAGTATCATGAAATTGCTCCTTCATTCCCTCTTTTTAAAATTTAGGAACAGAAGAGGATGAAAGGGAAAGGAGAAGTTAGTGACATATACATATGGCATTATGATCCAGTAGGAAGAGCTTGATCAAGTATAGGCGGGGACTGAGGTTAGGGAAAAAGGAAGAAGTGAGGAGGCACCAGGGCCTCATTCCAATGACTATTAAAGTAAATGGTAGTTTGTCCCCTCACTTCTGGGCATGTTGAATCAGGCCCAGTACAGGGAAGCAGAAGGATCCATATACAGGGAATGGAAATGAAGATGTGACCTGACAGAATACAGCAACAGATGTGTCAGCTGGTTGGGGAGAGAAGCTTCAGCCGGATGGACTAGATGAAAAGCTTTGAAGACCATATCCTAACTTTCACTGAAGGAACAGAGATAGGTTTAAACAGTCAACCTAAACTCAGCATTTCCAGATTTTTTGTGTCCTTGAATGCGTAGCCTAAATATTATTTATTTTTGGCAATGAATACAAATTGACACATTACATGTTAACAACATGGGTAAAACATTTTGAGGAATGCTTAGAAGTAATTTGGATAACTGAGAGTTGTGCGCTACCCACCGTTTGTTATATTTGGCCATTTGTGTTTGCATGAAGTCATGGATTTGTGTGTGTTGTTTTTAAGAGATTTAACAATAGGGCATTTCTTCCTAATACTAGTTATTTCAGTCAAATGTACAATGAACTCAAGACTAAGGTTGGCTAGAAAACAAGAATTCCTAAAGTTTCACAAAACGGACTTTAAAATTATTTTTGTTTCAAATTGGAACAAAACAGATCTTTCAAAATGCCAGATTCGGAGCAGAAACTTGAACGAGGGGTCTCCCACATCCCAGGTAATTGCTCTAACCACTGGGTTATTGTAGGGTGGTGAGTCCTACACCCATCCCCTCACCCCTCATTCCAGACCTGAGAACTCTTCCTGTCAAAAGTTTAGTTTAAAAAAAGGTATATTTTTGAGAAAAGTTTCAGTTTTGATGCATTATCATTTTGCAGTGGAAAAAAAAAGGTTGTAAAAAAATTTCCCACCACCTCTACTCAAGGAGGACTGTTTGGCAGTCCTGTGACAATATCTACACTATAGAGATATATTGCAGGAATAAAGTTAATAATGTCAGCAGACAATGCTACTAGCCATATTACAGGTGCTAGCTAGTACTACATTTACAACAAATGTCAAGCTGATTTTACTGAGGCAAATTGTTGCATTTCTATTTATGATAATATTTCACTGAGAAACTAATCAAACAAAGATGAGGGGGAAATAGTTTGGCATAGATGTCTCCAAGATGACACATTATAAACTGAAGCTTTGTGGGACAGAACAACCTTATGGCTACTATTCCTTTTTAGTGACATATTGCACTCTCTCAGGCCAATGACTTCTTCCTTGCTTGCATTTCTTACCATACTTCACATTTTGGCTCAAAACATCGCCATTATTTTTATGCTGAGGTCATACACTGCATGGTATCCTGTGGAAACAACAGGAGGTATCAGCAGTAAGCTATGAGGATAAATTCCCTTGTATTGGTTCTTTAAATCTGTAGCAGGAAGCCAGGCCAGAGAAAAGGAGATTGCTAGGGAGGAAGTGTTGCAGTGAAGTTGAGAATGGTTTTTGAGATAAGATACATTTTTAGAACACAACAGCTCTCTTTCATTCTTTAATGTTGAGGCTGTTACACTTTTGCTCGCCACAAAAGCGATTTTCCCTCAATTATTGGGAGTGGACAACATCCACCCTGACTAAATTGGCCTTCAACATTGATTCTCCACTTGTAAGATAACTCCCTTCTCTTCATGTGCCAATATATATTTATGCCTGTATCTGTAATTTTCACTCCATGTATCTGAAGAAGTGGGTTTTTTACCCATGAAAGCTTATGCCGAAATAAATCTGTTAGTCTTTAAGGTGCCACGAGACTCCTTGTTTTTGTGGAATTTCTGTGACTGATTTAGACTAATAGAACCCCTAGTGCACACGTCAATACTATTGTAAGATCAAATTAACAGAGGATGAAAGACACACTTTAGACCTTGTTGAAGTGTTACCAATTCTCACAATTGTATTGTGAATCTCATAATATTTTGTGTTCTTCTTAAAGCCCAGCTCCTGGAGTCAAGTCATTATTTGAGAATCTCAGCTTTCATTTAAAGGAAAAAGAAGTTTCTATCCCTCATGGTTGCAGAAAAAAAGCCTAAAAACATGGCCAGAGTATACCCTTAAAGCTCAAAAATAAAAGGCAGAAGAATAGATAATCTTTAAAATTCTCATGATTTTATGCAATTTAGGATTTTTGAACAATTAAAGTTGAAATTCCTGACATTGCTACAATATTATTCTCCCAGATTTGATGGATTAGAGATAAACAACATGTAAAACAAATACTGATGTGTCTGGATGTTGTGATTTACAAGAGAAATAGGACATTTTTATGGGGAACTTTCCAATGTTTCCCCAAGGTATTCATGCGTAAGGAATTCTCAGGATTTTCATAGGAGGGAAAGTAACAACCTCATTACCACAAGGGAGGGAGAGAGCTAGCAAGGCTTGGGACCGGAAAGGCTCAGGCATCGTATCCTATTCTGGGTGGGGAGCTAATAAAGCCACAGGCTTGGGGGGTGGGGGAGGAGGCTTTAAGCAGCTGCACTATCAGGAATGGAGAGGAAGGTCCCAGACATTCAACCAGAACAAAGGCATTAATTTTAATAGAAGTTAGGGTGCTTTCACCTTACAGGATATTGTCTTCAATATAAGAGCTTGGACTAGCGGCTCCTCAGTACTGGCTGTAATACTTACTATCATGGGTACGGATCTCATAAAAATCGATGGGAGTTAACGTGTTCAACATGTTGCAGAATAGATTGGAACTCTGCAGCTGTTTTTAAGAGGGACTTAATCAGTTCTGGGACCTCTAAACATGAAGGTTTTCACAGATTCATTGCTAGGTCAACTTTCTTGACTCCTCATCCTAATGGAGATCAAGTGCCTGATGCCATATTGAATGACAGCTCTCTGGGTAGTATTAGTATTTCCATAACAAAACCCATTAGCCAATGGGTTTTGTTGTGGAAGCTGCATAATGAATTGAACACTATTGGTGTCAACTGTAAGCACAAATTCCAGTAGTTAGTGTTTGAGAATGTGACCCTAAAAAACAGTCATGTAACTAGCATTCAGCTTTCACGTATCAAGTAAAATTAAAGCATTTAAAATGTAACTATTTATACTTTACAGGAAAGTCAGTCATCCTTGGCTTAAGTCCAGTCACTTATACTATAAAAAATGCTGTGCAAAAGTATTTGTCAGAGATTCTATCAATATAGATATTTTATAGATGACGTAAATTTGTTAGCTGCTGGTTTTATGCAGATCCAGGCCTTATCTACACTAGAAAGGGTTTGCCAGTACAGCTGTACCAATGTCCCTTGTGAGCACACAACTTATAGGGGCAAAACAGTTATTTTTTCCACTATAGCTTATACTGGTTGCCCAAATGAAATAAGCTATACTGGAAAAAGGTCATGAGTTTTTGCTGACATAGTTATATCAACTAGTGGTGTGATTCACACACACACACACAGCTATGCTGGCAAAAATATACATTATTCTTTCACTTCAGGAATGTAAATGGAAAATCACCATCACATATTGAATACAGTATGTGAAGACTATACTAAAGATGGTTGAATACCAGTATATCCAGATTCAAATAATATTCATATTCAGGCATCCTATTTGTAAAACAATGAGACTGGTTTCAGATTGGAAAAAAAGAGAGACTAGAACTAAGTTGGTCATAAGAAATTAGTGAGAAAGTAATAGGGCTTAAAAATTCTCTGCAAAGGGCAGAGCAGTGGGTCAGTATCAGCTTCACAAGAGCAAGCTAAGAGGATAAGAGAACTGAGATTTGTTTTTGTTTTTGTAAGTATGGATACCAGACAGGAGAATTCAAGCATTATACTCCCTGAAAAAAGGCAGACATGATGCAATGGCCTACTCAGAGATGGATGTCAAAACAAGAGGAGATGAAATAAGCATTTATCTGACAGACGTTCTCCTCTGACTCCCCTCCCCCATCCTCTTGTGTCAAAAAAAACCAAACACATTCTTTGCAAAGGGACTTTTTAATGTTTTTTGTAGGTGTGGAAGTTTGACAACAGTGAGAGTAAGGAGATTTCCCCCCCCCTCTGAGAGCAGCAACCTGCTTAAAAAAATTCCTCAAACAAGCGAGGAATGACTGGAAAAAATGAGAGAGTCAGTTAGATCAGAACTGACAGAGTCTATTGTCTGCAGTTCTCTCAGGACAGTAGTAAATCTCCATCTAACTTCTGCCATTAACTCTTGACCTCTCAGTGCACCCCCAAATGTCTTTCATTTGCTATTTGGAAACATTTGGCTCATTAGATGCAGTTTATCACATGCCTGCTCTTCAGCGAATGCATTATTTGCTTCACTCATATCTAGTGCTATTGTTCTCCTAGTGTACACTTACAATGCATTCATCATCATTGTATGTACTCTTTACACAGTTTAGATTAAAATACAGAGCATACACTCTAGTGGTGCGCAACCTGGGGGGAGGTGCACCCACCCACCTGGGGCATGAAGAAACTGGGATCTCACAGGACCCACTGTCACAATAGCGGGAGCAGGATAAAAATAGAGTGTGTATTGCGGGGTTGGATGGGAGTGAGATTAAAAAAAATATTATCTATATATAAAATAGTCCTCCTGTGCCACAAAATCGCATGAACTCCGCAGCCTGCAGCCTGCCAGTTTCTGGCCACCCAGTTTTGAAGGCAGTACCATCACTAGCAGCACGTAATATACCTAAGGTGATGATATTTTTTATTCTTTTAAATGCTGATTAAATACCACTTTGTATGTCAGAATGGTGAGGAATAGATGTGTGTGCCAATAGTATAGACCAGTATGAACAGAGAAGCAAGGTACAAGTAAAAACAGAGACAGAAACAGAAGAACATAGAGGCTTCAATTCAGGAAAGTGCTTATGCATGTTCTTAAGTCCCACTGATTTTATACATATATGTTTGTTCTGAATCGGGAACTAAAATAATTATTTAGATCAAATTTTTGTTCCAGACTATCCACAAAACTCTTGGAAGTGTCTGTTACAGCTATCCCCCTATTCCATTTTGTTTCTTACAGCTGTCCCCATACTCCATTTTGTTTTTGTTCTCCTCCTGTGGCCGCCCTTCCCTGGCTGTTAAGTTGTTTACCAGGGCCACTGCCCTTCTCAAAGGGAGGGCCCCTTAAGTTGTTTAACAAGAGCCATTGCCCTTCTCAAAGGGATGGCCACTTGTGCTGCGTGCTAAATGGGACCACTGCCCTGTTCAAAGGGTTAGTCCTGTTATCACCTTGTTGAACCTGGGCTCGGTCTAGGGCAGGCAATGTCCAGAGCTGCAAGACCTATTGTGTTTTTAAGATCCTGGGCATGAGTCATAGGCCTCATGTGCTTTTGAGTCACCTATTGCACAGGACTCTGCCAAGACATGTTTCTGTGCTCACCTGCAGTTTTTCCCTGTGCCTCCTCCCCTGTGACAGAGGGAGCCTATAAGGATTACTGGCGAGAAACTGCCTGAGTTTGCCTTTAAAAACAGACATTTTTGAAACAAACATCAGAAAGGTTCCTGCATTGCTGCCTGGTCTGATCAGCCAGGGGTTCTGGGGGGTCCTTTCTCCGCTCTCATTTTATTTTTGATTGTACCCCCAGTTTTTTAACTCCCCCCCACGAAGAACAAATTGCTACCTGAGAGATCTCCTGATTATTGAGACTGTACTGAGCCCTCCTTGCTTCTTCTGATATTGCTGCTGCTTCTGCCTTTGCTGCTGCCTTGGGGACTGGTAAGAATCCCTCTGTGAAACTTTCCCTACTTTTATTTTATTATTTTAGCTGCTGGCTCTGTTTCCCCAGCACACAGACTCAAGCTAAACCTTGGTCTGTGTCTTAAAACCTCTCTTAAACTCCGCGGCGCTTTGCCGCTAAAAATAAGTTTGTGCCGCTGCTAAGCTCTGCTCCTGTGGGCTTTGCCTCGGGGCTCCCTGCTTTCAGCTGTATCCATTGCTGCAGCCAGCATCCCTTGGCTTCCTTGGGGGCTGCCTTAGGAGCTGTATCCTGGGCACATACCATAGGTTTTGTTTTTTTAGTTAATAAGTCATAGTTTGTTAAAATTGTAGAGCTTGTAAGTTTCACCTGCCTTGTTATAGTTTACTGTTTTGTTGCTCCGTATAGTTTGTTATAGTTTTTCTTAGAATTATGATATTTGTTGTTTTGCCTAGTCGTTGGTTAAGATAGATAAGGTTTTTGCTGCTTAAATTCGTCTTCCCGCTGTCCCGATCTCTCCCTGAACTTTCCCGTGTCTGTTTTCTCCCGCTCCAATCTCCCCCTCTGTGTACTTCTCCGTGTCTATAGATAGGGTTTTTGCCGCTTGAATTTGTGTTTGTTTTTCCCCCGCTCCAATCTCCCCCTCTGTGTGCTTCTCCGTGTCTCCCTGTTATAACCCTTTGCTGCTTTTTCCCCCGCATCTGCACTCTCTCCGAACTTCCCAACTCCTTGCTGCTTCCCCCCCCCGCGTCTGCATCACCCTCCGAATTTCCCAAACCCCTTGCTGTTTCTCCCTCTGTGAAACTTCCCAAAACCTTTGCCGCTTTTTTTCCCCTTTGTTTCGGTGTCCGCTTGTTGCTTAAATCTCTCTCTAGCCCTTCTTTACACTTCTCCGCTGCCCCTCCCCTACCGAAGATCATCATCAGACTGCTCCGTTGTCCTTACCCTGCAGGGCTTCAGAGTCTCTCGCTGCTTCCAGTCGCACTCTCCTCTCATCAGTTGCCACTAATCATTCACTCCCCTCTCCCCTCCTGTTCCTTGACCCAGCCTTTAGGTACACTCTTGCAGATTATCTGCTATCCTAGCCTCACAAATTAAGTCATTACTTTTCTTTTATACCGTTACATTGCATAATTTCACTTATCACCCATATTGTATTATTGCACTGTGATTCACATTTTACTTGTAATTATAACTCCCCATTGGTTGCTTCCACTTTTCTGATATACTTTGTATTTGCATTGATACCATTGTGTTACATTGTGCATAAGGCCACTAACCACTTAATACATTCTATCTAAGATTGTTGACCATTTTATATAGAAGCTACCATTTTATTTTGCATTTCTTTTTGATATGCTTATTGACTGTACTGTATCCCATTGTGCTGAACCCCACTGTTAGAACTCCCTAGACTGTTCAGTAAGAACCCCCCCATCATTGTCTATTGTAAACACCCTATACACCCCATCCCATCATATTTCATTGTTAAATTCCCACCACTTCCTTTTTCCTTTAATAAAGAAATTAATTAGCACTCCACCTGTGTGGTAATTGCTCCCCAAGATCCCATATACCTGCAGGCAGGGACACGAAGTAAGAAGTGGGGGTCAGAGTACAAATAATGAATGTATGAAAACAGTAATACCATACGAACAAAATAGGAGTTAGCGGCATTATTTCAGTATTTAGATTTTTCTCTGAAATTTCATCCACATTTTAATACATTCATACACCCACAAACACATAAATGTATACCTGAATTAATGTGAAGTAAACAATATGGGGCATATGACATATCACCTGTACGTCTGCCACAGATACCCAAAATTTGCCAATGGTCAAGAAGGTCAATATTAATCTATTGTGGTCCCAAGTTCAAGATAAGCCTGCCTTGACCAGCTGTAACACAACCTTTTCACTATGCTGGTCTTTGATGGGGATAATGTATGTGTTTTGGCTCTGGCCACATCTTTTTGGCGGGATCTTGGCCAAATTGCACCCAAAAGGTAAGTAGGCCTTGTGCATGGCACTACTTTCCACCCCAGATTATAAAAGGATACCGTTTTTTGGTATAACATGAGGTGATTCGACAAAACTTGCAAAATTTTTGCCAAATGTAAACTGTGCCCCAGATGTGATAATTGGCTCGTGGAAGGAGAATTAGACTCCTGATATTTTGTCTGCCTTCTAGTGTTAAAATCCCTTTTCTGTCTCATCATAATGCTGGCTACATTAATGAAAGGTGTTACATAGCACAGGTAGGTGCAGATTTTTTTTTAATCTAAAGATTTTCAAAGCAAGATAGCCTGTTACTGTGCCAATTATGCATTGGATATCAACGTCATCTGGGGCAGTATCACTAAAAACATCTTATTGTAATGAAGAAGTAATGATAAGGTGAGCTGTAAGGAAGTAGTAAGATTAAGCACTTCTTTAAGACGAATATATTGTAAAACAAGCTGTGCAGGACATGTCTTGCTGTGTTTTGATGCTATTATATACTGTGATATGTTAGCGATCTTTCCAAGTGAGAACACTTTTGATGTAAAACAAACTGTGCTGGAATCGGACAGTCTTTAATAAAGTGGGCTTGGGCTGTGCTTTGTGTTGTCAGTTCCTTGAGGATCACTCAGAGTTTAAAGTTGCTTTTCTTAATTTAAAAGGATTTGCAGCAGTGTCATTGGGTTAATGGTTTTACTGGGAACCAATGTGATGTCATTCCAAAATTTCAGTCTTAAGTCTCAATGTTCATTTGCTATTGCTTTATTTTGGGCACATACAGCAGAGGGATAATATTTCATGATCCTCCAGTTTATTCAGCCTCTCTCTCTCAAACCAAACACCAATCTATAGATAATGCTAGTTTTTCCATATGCAAAAGGGTATCAATGATTTATTTTAGATTAAGAAAAGCAGCAAGAAAAAATAAAAGTCAAGTCTCACTGAAAGGACACTCTGTGATTCCTATCTATGTTACATTCTTATTTGGCATCCATTACCAGAGTGTTGAAGTGCCCCACAATCTTCAATGTATTTAATCTCATGACACCATCAAGAGCTCAGAAAGTGCCATTATCCCCATTTTACAGATGGAGAACTGAGGCACAGAAAGATTAATAGCTCGATTCGCGATGGAACTTATGCATGGGAACACTGAACATTGAGACAGCTAACTTTTAGGTGCCAAGAAAATCACTTGGATTTACAAAGCCTGAGTAAGCCGCCTAGGTTTCCTGCACAATGAATGGGGAGAGAGAGGCATCTCAGTATGGGATTTACAGAAGCCAACATGCCAGGGCTCTTTGTCTAAGTTAGCCAAGAGAAGTTGCCTAGCCCAGGGGAGCATGAGCTCTGAGATCAGTGCCTAAATCTGGGCTAAAAGGAGACACCTCCCTTTGGTTGGGATTTTCAGCTGCAAACCTTCTGATGCAGTTAGATATCTACACTATTTTAGCAAGAAGCCGAGTTTGAGGGCAGGAGGAGGAAGAGGATAAATAATGAAATAATCATTGGATTCACAAACAGCAACAGCTGCTGGGCTGGCTTTCTTTTGTCTGTAACTGGCCAGGAGACAACACTCCATCTCACTGGATGATGATATGGCTATTGTGATCAGGTTCGTGACAGCCAGTGTTGGCTACTGCAGTGCACTATTCCTATGAACACCACCAACAACTGTGAAAAAGTTCCAACTGGTTCAAAAGTAGCAGCCCATCTGTTCTGCTGAGCAACCCTAGATGATGTGATGCACATCATCCTGGTACTCTGCACACTGCACTGGTTATTCACTTAACTGGATAAAATTAAATTTTCGGGCACTTTAGAGACTGCCTTTTTCTCTGCCACCAGGCACTACTATAACCACTTCATCTGTCACAGAAACCACAGTGCTATCTACTAATAGAGTGGATTTCATGGATGCAGGAAGACTGAGTTTTCTTAGTTTAGGTTCTGAGGTTGGCTACAAAACATCTGCTTGTGAGAATGAATGTTGGAGCTGAGAGGAAAAATCTATTTTTTTTTTCTACCCACTAAGAAAAAAAATTTGACTTTTGGCCAAAAACTGCCAAACACTGAAATGTTTCAACTAAGCCAGACACGTCACACAAATGTTTTCCTTTAGTCAAAAACCCAATTTTCCTCTGAAAACAAACAAAAAACAAACAGAAAAATGTCTACTATTCCTAATCAATGGGCCCTAAGAACGAGAATCTCTTTAGTTTTGGAAATCAAAATTAGTCATGGCAGTGTGGCAAACTGATCAGACCCTGGCACTAGCTCTTAGGCTAGGTGTTTCAGAAAACTTTAAGGAGATAGTTTACAAGGTATATAGTCTATAGTTAGAGTAGTCATATGCCTAGATTGTGCTAGAAAGGCATAGCCTGGACTAGGGACAAATATAGCGCTTCCTGGCTCCAAATGGTGCCGAGAGGGCTTGTGCCTTTGAGAATCACAATCCCTCCTTGAGCTCTGTGGTGAATAGAGAGGCTGTGCAATTAGTTCATTCCTATGAGCTCAGCCCCTTTTTGAGCAGTATAGAGGCAGCTATGGCCTGCCCTGCCTTTCCCTTTTGGGGAAGGGTACACAAAGGGAGGAGCACCTTCTCTCACCCCCCCCCCCCCCCCCACACACCGTGACTGGCCCTTGTGCAGGACACTCTCCATCTCCCTGCTTGGATACCCACACAAGGCCTCAGTCATGACATGGTGCTACTTTTGGAGGAAGTATAAACACCTCCTTCATAGTTTCATTGCTTCAGAATGCAATAGATGTGAACAACACGTTGAGCACCTGTTGCCTTTCTGCAGTAGAAATACGTATCACTTTAAACCAAGATCAGTGCAATGCTGGACTTGGAGATCTGTGTGTGCTGGCTGTGTGTTTTCTCTGTTTAAACTTATTTTGATTAAAGCAATTACTTTTGCTTAATACAAAGATAGAGACTGTATCGCTCTTTGCAACAGATACATCACCACCATGAGGATCTGCTTTTGTATCCTTACAGTATTTGTGCAATCTGTTATTTGAACCGTCTAATCTTTCTATCTGTGCCAAATTAGTAGAAAGCAGAAACCTCTCTTCCCTGTCATTAAAAGTTTCAGTCTTTGTCCTTGAATCTCAAAAACAACAACAGATGCCTATTCGTAGGAGACTTTTATAACATAGCTTCTTCTACCTTTCATATAATTAGGACTTAACTAATGAGTGTTAAATAACATTATTCAAATAATTTGATTAATTATGTCATAATATTTTGCATGCATATTATTTTTTTATTTGTTAAACTGTGATAACATATTTAGCACAGTACAAGACACAAAATTAAGACAGCCTGTGTTCTAAAAGGCTGAATCCCAATTCCGTCACTCTGAGTGCAGAAGTGGGGTCCACAAGGATTTTAAAAAATAATACTTGTCACTCCAGGTTTGTATTAAACTCCCAAGGTTACAGCCTTTTCTCTGACCTAATTGCATCTAGTTAACATTCTGATCCACTTACACAGTGGAGTTAAGATAAGTAGTTCTTGGCATGATCTGATGACTTACAATCATACCTGGCTTAGTTGCTTATAGCATGACTGCTCTGACCCTCCAGCCCAGAGAGAACAGACAAAGGGAAAGTTTCTTTTCCAATTTTAAAAAGTTCTACCTTCCCATTGGCTCTTTTGGTCAGGTGCCCCCTTTTTTCTTTACTTGGGGGACTTTTTAACCCTTTACAGGTAAAGCAAGTAAAGAACAGCTACCAAGAGGGATTTTACAGCTAAGTGGCTGGCTGGGTATCCATCAAAGGGAGCTACCTCCCCCCATTATATTTATCACAGGGGCGGAATTGGGCAGGAAGAGGTGGGGCAGGGGTGGGGGCTTGGGTGAAGGTGGTGGACAGGGGCGGAGCAGGGGGTTGAGTATCCCGAGGGCTTGGAGGAAGCTGGTGCCTGTGGCCCTTGTATAAGTTGGCACATCTTTCGGTGCTACTGTAATACATGGAACTATTAAATGGAACTATTAAAATAGAGATCTTCAGTTTCTGGAGAGCTCAATCAGGAACTTTTTACCAAGATTAAATTCACTTTAAAAATAGTAAATATAGCAAAAAGCCTTTTTTTACCCCCTGAACCAAGCGAGTATCTGGGTGTTTGCATTCACTAGCATTATTGAAAGTAGCAAACCCATTTATCATCAGTGCTGACACTATCTCAGAGGAAATCTTCGGAGTTCAAATGTATCTCTACTCTTGTTTTTTGAAGAGCTAAGACTGTCTCTTATAAAATCATCTATATATCTGAACTCCTAAAAAATTCCACGAATGCTACTGCTAGGTTATTTACTACTTTCCTAATTATTTTTACTAGTCTGTTATAAGTGCTCTGAATGGGCTCAGACAGAGAAAACTAAATGTTTTAAAAATAGTCTAGATAAGAAACTTGAGGGAAGATAGATGACAGGAAATAAGTAAAGACTATGGAGAGAAAGGTCCAGGAATACTACCACACATCAAATTCTTAAAGGAGAAAGCCCATGAGATTAAAGAGAGAAGCTAAGGGACCTTGCTGAGTGCACATTTTACAGGATGACATATGGGTTGATAACTACATGACAGGTCTGGCAAAAAACAAAATTGCAAAAGCAAAGGGGTACTATGATTGAATGAAACATCAATACAAAAAATGAAATCTTGCCCCCAGAATGTACGGTTGCAATTCACCTTCCTGCTCCCCTTGATCATTAGAGTAAAAAACTTCCTCAGTTTGGCTTGAACAGTGGGATAAGGCTGTGTGATTTGTCAGCCATTACATACCACACTGTATCCAAAGAAGGAAGATGTTCAAAGTCACATTTTTTCTCTAGATACAGCTGAACCTTAATCCTAGATGTTACACTATTTTGTTCTGCAGTTAACAATTTTCCACTGGCGTTTACTGATATGAAGTACAAAGAGAAAAATTATTTAGCCTTCATAATTCTACCTGAGTTTTTACACATGGTATTCATTTGCATTTAAATGGTTGTTATTTTATCAATTACTAGAAATTTCAAAATTTTAAAGGCTTCTTTATAGAGAAAAGTGCACAAAAGACTGAAAATCTGAGCTGAAAGTACATCAAGTCAGGCTAGTGAACTTCAGAAAATAAAGAAATTAAGAGTTTAAACTTCAACACTAAACATGTATATTTTTTCTTGATTTGTCTGACACTTATTACATGGATACTAAACTAGATGTTACACTATTTGGTTCTGCAGTTAAGTTTGCACAAACAAACTAGGGAAATGCAATCTAGATGGAGCTACTATAAGGTGGATGCATAACTGGTTGGAAAACCGTTCCCAGAGAGTAGTGGTTCACAGTCATGGTGGAAGGGCATAACGGGTGGGGTCCCGCAGGGATCAGTTCTGGGTCTGGTTCTGTTCAGTATCTTCATCAATGATTTAGATAATGACAGAGACTACACTTATAAAATTTGCGGATGATAGCAAGCTGGGCGGGGTTGCAAGTGCTTGGGAGAATAGGATTAAAATTCAAAATGATCTGGACAAACTGGAGAAATGGTCTGAAGTAAGTAGGATGAAATTCATAAGGACAAATGCAAAGTATATCACTTAGGAAGGGACAATCAGTTGCACAAATACAAAAGGGGACATGACTTCCTAGGAAGGAGTACTGCGGAAAGGGATCTGGGGGTCATAGTGGACCATAAGCTAAATATGAGTCAACAGTATAACACTGTTGCAAAAAAAGCAAACATCATTCTGTGATGTATTAGCAGGAGTGTTGTAAGCAAGACATGAGAAGTAATTCTACTCCATGCTGATTAGGCTTCAACTGGAGCAGTGTGTCCAGTTCTAGGCACCACATTTCAGGAAAGATGGACAAATTGGAGAAAGTCCAGAAAAGAGCAACAAACATTATTAAAGGTCTGGGAACATGATCTATGAGGGAAGATTGAAAAAAATTGGGTTTGTTTAGTCTGGAGAAGAGAAGACTGAGAAGAGACATGAGAACAGTTTTCAAGTACATAAAAGGTGCTTGAAAAGTTACAAGGAGGAGGGGGGGAAATTGTTCTTCTTAAAGGATGAGGATAGGACAAGAAGCAATGGGCTTAAATTGTAGCAAGGGAGGTTTAGGTTAGGAAAAACTTCCTAACTGTCAGGGTGGTTGAGCTTTGGAATAAATTGCCTAGGGAGGTTGTGGAATCTTCATCATTGTCTATCCTGCTCTTAACATACCCTTAGAGCCCCGACCAGGGTTATTCTATCTACTACCCAAGATCCACAAACCCGGAAATCCTGGATGCCCCATCATCTTGGGCATTGGCACTCTCACTGAAGGACTGTCTGGATATGTGGACTCTCTACTCAGACCCTATGCCACCAGCAATCCCAGCTATCTCCGTGACACCACTGATTTCCTGAGGAAACTACAATGCATTTGGTGACCTTCCAGAAAACACCATCCTAGCCACCATGGATGTGGAGGCTCTCTACACGAACATCCCACACACAGATGGAATACAGGCTGTCAGGAACAGTATCCCTGATGATGCTACAGCACAACTGGCTGCTGAGGTCTGTGCCTTTATCCTCACACACAACTATTTCAAATTTGATGACAATATATATCTCCAGATCAGTGGCACTGCTATAGGCACCCGCATGGCCCCACAATATGCCAATATTTTTATGGCTGACCTGGAACAACGCTTCCTCAGCTCTCGTCCACTCATGCCCCTTCTCTACCTACGCTACATTGATGACATCATCTGGACCCATGGGAAGGAGAATCTGGAAAAATTCCACCATGATTTCAACAGCTTCGACCCCACCATCAACCTCAGCCTGGACCAATCTACACAGGAGGTCCACTTCCTAGACACCACGGTGCAAATAAGTGATGATCACATTACTACTACCCTATACCGAAAACCTACCGACCGCTATGCCTACCTTCATATATGGCTCCAGCTTCCACCCTGGGCACATCACACGATCCATTGTCTACAGCCAAGCACTGAGGTACAACCACACCTGCTCTAACCGCTCAGACAGAGACCAACACCTACAAAGTCTCCACCAAGCATTCTCAGAACTACAATACCCACACGAGGAAATAAGGAAACAGATCAACAGAGCCAGACGTGTACCCAGAAGCCTCCTACTGCAAGACAAACCCAAGAAAGAAACCAACAGGACTCCACTGGCCATCACATACAATCCCCAGCTAAAACCTCTCCAACGCATCATCAGGGATCTACAACCCATCCTGGACAACGATCCCACACTTTCACAGGCCTTGGGTGGCAGGCACACCGCACCATAGGAACTCTAGCTCAGGAACCAATCCATGCAACAAACCTCGAGGCCAACTCTGCCCACATATCTACACCAGCGACACCATCACAGGACCTAACCAGATCAGCCACACCATCACCGGTTCATTCACCTGCACGTCCACCAATGTAATATACGCCATCATATGCCAGCAATGCCCTTCTGCTATGTACATCTGCCAAACTGGACAGTCGCTACGGAAAAGGATAAACTGACACAAATCAGATATTAGGAATGGCAATATACAAAAACCTGTAGGAGAACACTTCAACCTCCCTGGTCACACTATAGCAGACCTTAAGGTGGCCATCCTGCAGCAAAAAAACTTCAGGACCAGACTTCAAAGAGAAACTGCTGAGCTTCAGTTCATCTGCAAATTTGACACCATCAGCTCAGGATTAAACAAAGACTGTGAATGGCTTGCCAATTACAGAACCAGTTTCTCCTCCCTTGGTTTTCACACCTCAACTGCTAGAACAGGGCCTCATCCTCCCTGATTGAACCACCTCATTATCTCTAGCTTGCCTGCATATATATGCCTGCCCCTGGAAATTTCCACTACATGCATCTGACTAAGTGGGTATTCACCCACGAAAGCTCATGCTCCAAAACTTCTGTTAGTCTATAAGGTGCCACAGGATTCTTTGCTGCTTATCCTGCTCTTAATAATCTCCAAACACCTGTCTGGGATGGTCTAGATCAGGGATCGGCAATGTTTGGCACTCAACTCACCCGGGTAAGCACCCGGTGGCCTGGGCCAGTTTGTTTACCTGCAGCATCCGCAGGTTCGGCCGATTGTGGCTTTCAATGGCTGCAGTTCCCTGCTTCAGGCCAATGGGGGCTGTGGGAAGCGGCGTGGGCCGAGGGATGTGCTGGCCGCCATTTCCTGCAGCCCCCATTGGCCTGGAGCGGTGAACCGCAGCCAGTGGGAGTGGCGATTGGCTGAACCTGTGGACACGGCAGGTTAACAAACCGGCCCAGCCCGCTAGGGTGCTTACTCTGGTGAACCGCGTACCTAACATTGCCAATCCCTGGTCTATATAATACTCAGTCCTGCCATGAGTGCAGAGGACTGAACTAGATAACCTCTCAAGGTCTGTTCCAGTCCTATGATTCTGTGATAAATCTAGTATGTTAATTGCTTTGCAGCTGAATTTTAGGGCTATTTTATGGCACTTTCATTTAGGTGAAGTGTTGATTTTTTAATTATATTACTCAATCTCATTCTCATATAGTCAAGTGGCTATGCATCAAGTAACCAACTTGATTCTTTAATTGTCTATTACATAAATTACATGTTAAAACGAGATGGTTCTGGCCAGAACAGTCCCAAATTTTGCCACTTTGTTCAGATTGAGATCTGAATGTCATCACTGATATCCATTTGATTAAAACACCTCAACCTTTGGCAATTTTCTTTCAAGCAGCATAACAGGAGATAGTGCAATTCATTTTAAAATAAAGACAACATAGAAAAAATACAGAGTAACTTGAGTAAAAGGAAATTAGCCTAAAATTACTTTATGCTGAAAACAATCCCTGGAACAGAAGACATTGCACAAGCCTATCCCAACTAGTGGTGATATAGCCTTAACAAACAGAGTTTTAAAACATGAAGTCCTACCCTCTATTCAATGTCAATGGTAATAAGATATAAAAGCCTTTGGCTGTTTTTAATCTGCCTCTTAGTTTCTGTTTTGATTTCAGGATTTTTCTTGTAAATGTGTGCTTAATGATGCTGGATAATTTTTTTCCATTTCAAGCACACTGTACATTTCGAAATGTGGCTTTTCAAATTATTGGTTCATAATTGCATATGTATTTTTCCCGTTATGTTTGTGCTTTCATTCATGGTATGGATGTGTTTTTATACTGTGGCTAATGTCTGTTTATCCTTCGTTCTTATTCTGGCTCATTATTTGTTGATGAAATTCTCTCTTCATTTCCTTCATCCCTTCCTCCAGCATCAAGTCCTTTTTAAAAACACATTTACCAGTTCTTCTACTGAAAGAATATTTATAGGTTATATCCTGCAAAGTGCTTGGGCTGTTCACTTTCATGAAGAGGAACTTTCTGCCAGACTGCCATGTGTTGATAAGAATCAGACCAACAGAGCAGGGAGTGCATAGAAGTTCCTCTTCTACTCTGTAATCTGGAACTATGGCACCCCAAAAGAGAGAGTTCCCTGCCTTCTCAACCAGCCCTGTTTGTACATTGATTAGTTGGATGGGAAAATGTTTCTTTTCCCTGAGGAAAACCGTGACTGGCGGGGGGGGGGGGGGGGAGAAAGCAGGGAGCAGAAGGGGACATGAGAGAGACACAAAAAATTCCTATCCAAAATACTAAAATTCAGGAATTGTACAATTAGAAAATATGCTATGGTGCCTCATTGGACCACATCATGGTTTAGGTATGTCTTGTTTCCTTTCCCCCCTATGGGCTGGACTCCCTACTTGGACTATATCTCTCATAATGCACGATGGTCTTCCCTCTTAATGTGGGGAGGTTGTGCATCATGACACTTTTACCAGGTGTCATCATGGGAGATGTAGTTCAACTGAGAAGTTAGGCTCATAGAGAAGAATAAGAATATAAGGAAACCAAGATACAACTCCCATGAGGCAGTGTGGTAACATGTCTGAATTCAAATAGTTTGTTTTTTAAACTAAATATTTGGGTTTTGGGGTGTCTTTTCAAATGGAAAACGGAGGTTTTCCTCAAAAAGCTGACACTTGACAAAGCAATTTAGTCACCTCCCCCCCCCAAATTTTCAATTTAAAAAAAACCTGTTTAGATGGAAAAATTTCAACTGGCACTAACTCCGACCCTTCTCCTCCTCCTCAACTGTCCAGATGCCACAGAAGTTTACTGCATTCCTGAGGCTGCAGTATACACGCACAGAGGAAACTTTAGAGGGAAAACAAAGGAAAATCAGAGGGTTTCAGGGATCAGTGTTCACTCAGAATCCTGAGGGAAAAAAAAAATCAACAACCCCAAACCAGTACTTGTGGGTGAGCATACCACTGAGATTGCAGGAGACTCTGCTGTCCTTCTCTACTTCCATCCCCAGTGGATCCCTCCCACAAGCTGGTAACTCTATTTCTGAGTTATCAGACTGGTCCAAGTTGCCTGAAACCGTAAGGCAGCATGGAGTCAGGGATTCCAAAACGAGGAACAGGGGTTGGTATTGGTTGAAGTAAAACAGTTTTACAGTTGCTGCTAATTTCTCCATTCACTGAAGATACGACTCCTAACTGGTTTGGCTTTGTTCCTTGACAGTTCAATTCATGGTCAGGATTCGGCCTAATATGTTATGTTCAGTCTTTTTTCTTTTGGTTCAGATTTTTCCGAAAAGGATTGGTGGGTAGTGGCACGTATCCCATACATTTCAATGTACAGCATTATCCATCAATATTTTGTCAGTTTTTAATGTACAGAATAAAGTGTTATAATATGCTGTCTTTAGACATTTCCAGTCAGACCATCATTGCCATATGTTCTGCTCATTAAATCAATTTTTACCAGGATTATTTAGCAAACTATATATGTAACAATCTGAATATCCAGTTGAAATTTAATGTTAATTATTTAACTTTCGGAAAGAAGTGGTGAGTTTGAGTGCAGAAAAGTTCATTTTGCTTGCATAGTTTTTGCTCTGTGGAGTCTGATTTTCTGTTACTCTGAGAGTGGAAAGCAATGGCTTGTGCCTCTAATATTATGGGCCGTTCTTAGTATCACCACTAGAGCTGCTTGTTTTTCTTCTTGTCCGATGCTCCTGACCTTTTTTGACCATGTCATTCCAATAGTTACTTTTCTGATTAATATGATATAGCTTTGACTTCTACTCTATTAAACCTATGCACTCTCTTAGCAAACATAGCTACTTTTAAT
This sequence comes from Gopherus flavomarginatus, assembly GCF_025201925.1. Taxonomy (NCBI): domain Eukaryota; kingdom Metazoa; phylum Chordata; order Testudines; family Testudinidae; genus Gopherus; species Gopherus flavomarginatus. The sequence continues at coordinate 150,309,457 of NC_066618.1, read as the reverse complement.
GACTGTCATACATTTTATGAATTTATATTAAAACACTCCCTATCATTCTTTTCTGCAAAAGAGAAGGCAGTTAAATTGGCACAGAGGGAATGATAGCACATCACACATCCATTTATGCAGTCAAAAATCTGGCATAGCATTTGGCAAGAAAGCAATTATGATCTGAGTTAACACAATACATGTGGTTCATGAGTGACTGATAAACCAAATGCTTAACTGAATAGTGAGTTATGTTTGATGTCAGTCAGTGTTGGACAATTTTTTTTTCTGATTGACTGTATGTATTATTAAGGTGCTGAAAAAATGTTCTGAATGCAGCAATTTTATAATTCTGTTTTTCCTATTTGAAGAGTAGGAGAAATGTGCTGCTATTAGGTCTCAAGTAAACTCACAGAGATTGTTTGTCAGCTGCTCTGCAAGTTTTAGGGGATAGGAACAACACCATCAAGATACTCCAGCTTTACTTTAATTGGGGAGGCCTCCACTGGGGGTAAGAACTCTACACTGAGCTTGCTCCCAGCCCTTGTGTAGGGGTGTGGATAGAGCTACTTTGCTTAAGAGCCTTGGAAGAGGGACCTTATTGAAGGCTTTCTGAGTATTCAAGTTCACTCTATCCACTGGATTGCCCTTGAACACATGTTTGTTGACCCCCTAAAAGCATTCTAATAGATTGCTGAGGCACGATTTCTCTTTACAAAGTAGGTGACTTTTTTCCAAAACTAGAGATTTTGGATAGAGGCTTTTGAAACCCACAAAGTGTGTAAAACCATCCCTGGAATTTTTCTCCTTGTAGTTTCCTACAGGATTAAAAAAAAAAAAGGTCATAATCAAACATTGTAGTCCCAATAGAAGTACTCAAATACCTTCAAGGAAATATCAGATCTCTCTCGTACCTGAAGGGATGGATGGAAATATGTTTTCACTGTTTCAAAAAACATATGGTGGTTATAGACAGTGTGGGACAACTTGTCATTTTATCACTGGCAATAGGAAAGAGGCACTAGACAAACTGTACTCTGTCAAAGGTATAGAGCAGGCTTTTGAACTACTCTTGACTCCGCAAGCATGAGCTGTTTGGTTTACTCCCATTAGAAATAAGTCAATGCATTGTGGCTGACCGCTGACACGCAGAGGTTGATCTTAGAATATCCCAGAGACTTTGCTATCCACTAAACCAACTGGTTTAAATATCCTTCCCTTAGCTGGAAACATTGATGACTCACCCAAGCAAATCTAATGTTTTATGTTTCTTTCTGTATTACTAGTTGAGTAAAGGTTGTTTTTCTTTGCCCACTGCAACAGCATCATTTCTTTCTGGAGTTTGCATATCCTTCCAGTTCCCGTATTTCCTGTTCGAATGCCACTGGTTTAATGCTATCTGTCCTTAGGATGTGTTGCTCTTTCAAAACAGACTGCATTTTCAGAAGGACGTGTCAGACTGCTGAGTACCAGGAAAAATATGCAGGTTTTTTCCCTCTTCTTTGGATCAAATGCCTTGAACTGAGATGTCCCTCACATCTTTTCCAATCTTTGAGTCTAGTACCAGACATGGCTGCTGTTCTTCGATTTATCAGCCACCACTTCAAAGCATCTTTCACACTGTCTAGAGCCCTGACTCAATGGTGCATAAAGAGCTGTTGTCTCAGCCATTTATTCAGTATGACTCTTTCCAAGTACTCCATTTTCCACTTTACTCATGAGAAGGCATCCAATAATGAGGCAATCACCCTTAAGAGGGCAAAGTAGAAATGTATATTTCCTGCTGGACACCACCCAGGTGATCACTGAATGGAGCTTCCAGAATCATTTCTCCATCATGGGTGCTATACTTTTTACTATGTCTGTGACCAACTGCCAAACGAGCAATCAACTGAGTGTGAGATAGACTCATCTTCAAATGGAGAAGAGCAACCTATAGGCTTGCTGTGTAAGGAGAGACAGATTTTTTGAAGTGTAGTTGGCTGATTTGATGTGATCCTGAATAAATATGTCAGATGGGAATGGCTACATATGTCTACCCAGCAGTGAAGTGATAGCTGTCAGAGATTTAAACATTCAAGGGTACTCAGTAACCCTAAGGGCAGTGCCCTGTATTAATAGCAACCTGAACTGTAGGCCAGCTGCAATATCTTGTTGCATGGCTGGATCAGTATATGAGATAGGTACCTATGGAGGTCATCATGATGTCTGTGTTTCCATATAATGTCAGTGAAGGGATTCAGTTCATGTCTTATGGATCAGCAGACTCAGAGAACAGCCAACGCATCAAAATGAGATAAGTGCATAAGGCTTTTGTTCCATGTGTGATATACAGAGTATATGCCAATGTGAGTGAGAACAGTGTGACGGGTTGGATCACAGAAACCCCCTTGGGAGCTGCCAACCAATGTGCCAAGACTACTTCTGTCCCTGTTTTCCCTGCGAGCTCAGGACTTCAGCACCCTGTCTTGCCGAGCCAGACACTCTTGTCTACTTCAGCAAAGACCCAGAGTCTGAATTACCTGCCCCAAAGCTGCAGGTTTACCTGAAAACAGCTCACAGAAGTGTGCTTGTCTTTAGCACCCAGATGCCCAACTCCCAATGGGGTCTAAACCCAAATAAATCTGTTTTACCCTGTATAAAGCTTATGCAGGGTAAACTCATAAATTGTGCACCCTCTATAACACTGATAGAGAGATATGCACAGTTGTTTGCTCCCCCAGGTAATACATACTCTGAGTTAATTAATAGTAAAAAGTGATTATTAAATACAGAAAGTAGGATCTAAGTGGTTCCAAGTAGTAACAGACAGAACAAAGTTACCAAGCAAAATAAAATAAAATGTGCAAATCTATGTCTAATCAAACCAAATACAGATAAGATCCTCACCAGTTCCAGAACGCTCCCTTTTACAGGCTAATCTCCTTTTAGCCTGGGTCCAGCAATCACTCACATCCCCTGTAGTTACTGTCCTTTGTTCCAGTTTCCTTTAAGTATCCTGGGTGGGTGGAGAGGCTCCTTCTTTAGCCAGCTGAAGACCAAATGGAGGGGTCTCTCACGGGTTTAAATAGACTGTCTTGTGGGTGGAGACCCCCTTCCTCACTCCTATGCAAAGTCCAGCTCCAGGATGGAGTTCTGGAGTCATCTGGGCAAGTCACATGTCCATGCATGACTCAGAAGCCATTGTCTACATGGTATCTTGTATGTCTCCAGGAAGATTTCTTATGTGGATTGGAGCCTTCCAAGCTCTTTTGTCTGTTAAGTGCTTCCGGATTGAGCACCTAATTTGCACATTCCTTTCCCAAGAAGTGACCAAATGTTCTAACTAAGGCTACTTAGAACTCAAGCAATTATACAGACAACATTCATAACTTTGAACACACCAGTGGTGCCTGCATACAACTGGGATGAATGTAACCAGTAGATCATAACCTTTACATAGATATGTTACATGGCATATGTAGCAAAACCCTATTCCAGTTATATCATACATACATTTATGAGCACCACCACCCCATAAAGCCTTATGGGGTACACTGTCACAAACAGGATCTGTCCCCCACTTTGCAGTTGAAATAGTAGCTGCACCAGATGCACAGGCAGGGCTGATTACTTTCAGAAGACACCTAAGAAACTGAGAGGCCAAGGTAAGATAAAAAGGAGGGACAACTGAGCACTAATATATGTTCAGAAACATTTTGCACCAAACCCCCCAAAAATAAAGATTTTGTTTTTGCTCCAAGTTCTTAAATCCTCAGATAGCATTTCTAATGGTTTATTCCAATCCCCATTGATTTTAATAACTGTCATTGTCTTTTAAATGGATTTTGAGTTCAATGGAATAAATATATGAGTTAACCCAGCCACTGCATTAACTCAAACCTCTAGTAAAACCCCTTCATTCTAAGTAGCCCCTGCCTCATCTTGAATTCCACCATCCTTAACATTTGATGTCTTAGAGGGGATGTGTTCCCTAGCAACTGTGCAGTGAGGACTACAGGGCATCTCTGCCATAGTCAGGGCTCAATCCTCACGAGCTAACTGTGTGATTTGAAATGTGTCCCTGTTCTTCTGCCTTCCTGTAAGAAGGTCAGAGGTAGAGGGGTGCACATTATGACCCTCTTCCAAAGATACTGCAAGAACTGTGAGCAGTACCTAATAACCAGTTATTACCCAAAGACCCTGAGAGGGAAGTGTCCCATTGTCTCCAGAGAGCAAGTAGTGAGCCAGCAGCTCAGGAAAACTGCATGGGAGGAGGGTAGAGCTTGGTGTGATGCTGGCAGACCAGATGCCAGCTCATGACCAGGCCCCTAGGCCTCACTGAACACTGACAAGTGTATAGCTGGAAACCAGTCTGGCACACCTGTGGGTTACAATTATTAAAATAAATGTAAAGTTTGTATGAATACCTTTAGTGTTTGGACTTCATGAAATACTCATGAGTATCTGCAAGTATTGATCTCACTTATAATATCCAAGCCTGTGTTATAAGGTAATATTAAAGTGTTTGCTTTGTAACTATAAAAGCGTTTGCTATGAAACTGGAAACCCTGACAGTCAGGAGAGAAGCATTACCAAGGGTGATATACTAGTTTACTCCAAGAGGTCATTTCCTGGCCAGCCAAAGAAGGCCCATAGACACTGGACAAACCATTGTGGAACATCAATGGACAAAAGACTTGGTCAATTGTTCTTCCCACACCCATAAAGAGGGGACATGCACAAACTCTCATCTCACAGTTTGAACTCTGGGAGAAGGTAATAAATATGCCTGAACAGAAGAAACTGTATCATTATGCTGCCTGCAATTTGCAAAGGGCAGTATTTCTAAGCTTAAGCAAAGGAACCCCAAGCTACTTAGTTTGGGGTAGCCCTAAAGGATTGTCACAGGGTGCCTCTTCACTACCTGGTGTACTCCATTGCCTGGCCAGTTTGCATGGTCTCAATCACAAACACACCAGGTTGCTACCCTTTCACCAATGTCATAACTATAAAGGGAAGGGTCACAGCCCTCCTGTGTACAATACTATAAAATCCCTCCTGGCCAGAGCCACCAAAATCCTTTTACCTGTGAAGGGTTAAGAAGCTCAGGTAACCTGGCTGACACCTGACCCAAAGGACCAATAAGGGGACAAGATACTTTCAAATCTTTGTGGGGGGGGGGAGGCTTTTGTTTATGTGCTTTTTGTTTTGGAGGTGGTTTTCTCTTGGGACTAAGAGGGACCAGACATCAATCCATGCTCTCCAAATCTTTCTAAACCAGTCTCTCATGTTTCAAACCTGTAAACTAACATGCCTTGCCTGGCTGTTACTTATCTTTGTTTTCTCAACTTGTATATGTTCCTTTTTGCTGAGAGGATTTTACCTCTGTTTGCTGTAACTTTGAGCCTAAGGCTAGAGGGGGTTCCTTTGGGCTTTATGAATCTGATTACCCTGATTATTTGCCTTCCTAATTTTACAGAGAGTATTTTTACCTCTTTCTTTAATTAAAAGCCTTCTTTTCAAGAATCTGATTGATTTTTCCTTGTTTTAAGATCCAAGGGGATTGGATCTGGACTCACCAGGAATTGGTGGAGGAAAAGAGGGGGATGGTTAAATTCTCCTTGTGTTAAGATCCAAGGGGTTGGATTGGTGTTCACCAGGAACTTCATGAAGAAATCTCTCAAGACTATCCAAGGAAGGGAGTTAGTATTTGGGAGTAATGGCAGTGTTGGGTCTAAACTTTTGGTGAACTTTGGGGAGCCAAAACACACCCAGACTGGCCGTCTCTGCATAATCCTTTCTGAACCCTTTATCGAACAAAGCACTGACCTGCAAACTACTTATGACACCCCCTTTCTCAAGTAGCCATTAGCCTTTATCTCTATGCATTTACTTGTTAAACTTGCTTTTCCTGTAAAATCTTGATTGATTATGCATGACCATTATCTTTTGTTAATCACTTTGTTTACTTCTGTGTATAAATATTGATGCTCACCCCTAATAAAGGGGCCACACTTAATCTAAAGCTTTGAGAGCTAAGGATAGTGTGAGCCCGTTGATCAACGCATTTGTGTCTGGTCTCTGACAGAATTGTGTGCCCCATACCAACTCCGCACGAACTCGGGTGCTGGAGAGGTGAGTGAGGATTTGCTTTATTACCTAACAGCAGCAAAACCAGATCTAAGCTGGTAATTCAGTTTAGGAGTTCACATGCAGGTCCTCATATCTGTACTCTAAAGTCCAGAGTGGGGAAGGAACCTTGACAACCAACATGTGTATTTACTCTTCCATTACAAATTATATTGTAATACAGGCTTACAGCAAGGGGGGCTTCCCCTGAAGACTTCACTTCTCAGCCCAAGCTCATCCTCTGAGTTTTCTTTCTGAGTGCCCCACCCCCTTGTGATTTTTGGTATAAGGGGTCATCTATCAAAGCATAGCTAGCCTAGGTGGCAAGATAGACTGGAGTGCCCAAGGGGACTGTCTGTGATTCCACATCGAGGCTGTTCTAGTGCTTAAGGAGTTCACATGTGATACTTGGTTGGTGATATATTCTAGAACACTCAACCAGTTTGGGGTTCATGTCCTATTGTGTAACAGTCTGCCCTGAGGTTGGCACACAGGGTCGTGAGCCACTCCAGACAGCTTGACATCTAGCTCCCTCTTGAAGACAAATAATTCAGGGAGGTGAATACCTGGGAGGGGTGAGTCACATAGGAGGTAAAGAGCTGTCTGAACACCATCACTCCAGCTTCAAGATGAAGATGGGCAGAGGTTTGTGAAAAAAAAAAATAGAATTGGGACTCACTTTGGTTTCAGGTGAATTCTGACATCTATGAAAAACTTTTGCAGCAGTTCTGGTTTACCCTATCTCCTCCCTGCCTCTTCGTGTTCACACATTTACTTCATGCGCACAAGAAGTTTGCTTCATAGACAGATTCACTAGCTTGAGTGCTTTCAAAAATGTCTTATATAATTTTAATTTTTACTTATATGAATAGTTATAGATAAATGTATAGACATTGCAGGTAGACTTAAAGACCATTCTGTTTTTAGAGATAGATGTATTCCCCATTTTAAGCACAGAGATTGTCATAAACAGATGGTTAAGGGTTAATGCCTCTTTTACCTGTAAAGGGTTAAAAAGTTCACCTAGCCTAGCTAACACCTGACCAGAGGGACCGATGGGGGAACCAAGATGTTTCAAAAGGAAGGAGGGAAGTTTTTCCTTTGTTTAGAGTTTCAGTTTCAGCCGGAGTGAAAGAGATCAAGAAACCAGCCTCTTATCAGAGTAGTAAGTTATGAAAGGAATAAATAGCTTTATGTTTATTTCTTTGTAACCTGTCTTGTGCAATTAGAGGTAAAATCAAATTGGGTATTTTTTTGTGTAACTAAATTTGTGTCCAGGGGAACATCCTCTGTGTTTTGAATCTGTTGTCTGTGAGAGTAGCTGGTATGCTAATCTTTCCCAGAGAGTTTTCTTTTACCTTTCTTTTCTTTAATTAAAAGCCTTTTTCTTAATACCTGATTGATTTTTCCTTGTTTTAAGATCCAAGGGGATTGGATCTGAACTCACCAGGGAATTGGTGGAGGAGTCTCTCAAGGCTACCCAGGGAGGGGAAGGTTTTGGCAGGAAAGGGAGTGATCCAGACACTGAAAATTTTGGATGGTGGCAGTGAAACCAGATTTAAGCTAGTAATTAAGATAAGAAGTGTCCATGCAGGTCCCCATATCTGTACCCTAAAGTTCAGAGTGGGGAAGGAACCTTGACATGGTGAGCTGCAGTGAGGGATTTTTTAGGAACCAAAAGCCAGATTTTTTTTTCCTCCTTTGAGATGCTGGGGAAGCAGTGAAGGAGAGATACCCTGAAGGCAAACAGATAAAGGTTTTTCTAACAAGGCTTTGTTAGAAAGGATTTCCAGCTGGGCTTAGCTGGAGGGTAATTAACAGTTTGAAAAAGACAAGTTACAAACCAGTTTTTCTGGTTTCTTCTCATTCTGAGACATCCAATTAAAAGCTGTGGGTTTTTTTTTTTTGGCCTCACAAACAAGATAGCTCAGGCAGAGCAGGGAAAACTGTCAGGCAAGGAGAAAAAAAAACATACAGCAACAACTAGAGTTGGCCATACTCCAGGCTGAGGAGCTCCAAAAGGAACATGACAGACAGATGGCCAGAGAAGAGGCTGCCCACAAAAGAGCTATGGAGGCAAAAGAGATGGAGATCCAGAGGGAGGCCCACAAGCATGCCCTGGAATTAGCAAGGGCTAAGCAGGAGTTACCAGCCAACCCTAACAACTCTTCTCCAGGTACTGTTTCCCATCCCAGAAAATTTCCCACTTACAAGGCAGGTGATGATACTGAGGCCTTCTTAGAAAATTTCAAAAGGGCCTGCCATGGGTACAGCATCCCTACAGACCAGTACATGATGGAGCTGAGGCCACAGCTCAGTGGACCCTTAGCAGAGGTAGTGGCTGAAATGCCTAGGAACACATGAACGATTATAAACTTTTTCAAACCAAGGCCAGAATCAGAATGGGGCTAACATGTGAGCATGCCCGTCGGCGGTTTGGAGCCCTAAGGTGAAAACCAGATGTGTCATTTACCCAACATGCCTACCACATTGGAAAGAATTGGGATGCCTGGATATCAGGAGAAAGTGCTAACTCTCTGGAAGAGCTGTCCTTCCTAACGCAAATGGAACAGTTCTTAGAGGGTGTTCCTGAGGAAATAGAAAGGTACATCCTAGATGGGAAACCCAAAACTGTAACCGAGGCGGGGGAAGATTGGAGCCAAATGGGTGGAAGTGGCAGAAAAGAAAAAAACTGCTAGCAGTTGGAGCGAATATCAGAGGGGGTAAACCAAAACTAAACTCTATCACTGAGGGCAACCCAAGGCCCCACCTACAACCCAAGGAAAGCCCCAGACACCTTATTGTCCCACCTCACCAGTCTTCAGCAACCCACCTCATCCCAGTGACCAGTCAGCTGGGCGATGTTTTAAAATGTAATGAACTGGGACACATAAAGGCCCACCGCCCCCAAAACCCCAACCGATTACAGTTCATTACACTACAATCACACCAAAGATCCCCAGGCCCAGATGCCTCTCAAATACCCTCGGAGCGAAGGGAAACCTTGACAGTGGGCGGAAAGAGGGTTATCACGTGGAGAGACATTGGGGCACAAGTGTCAGCTATTCGCCAATCCTTAGTGGACCTCAAATTCATCAACCCAGAGGCCCAAGTGACAATTCACCCATTCATGTCAAAATCTTTAAACTTGCCTGCAGCTGAACTGCCTGTCCAATACAAGGGCTGGTCAGGAATGTGGACTTTTGCAGTCTATGACAATTATCCCATCCCCATGCTACTGGGGGAAGACTTGGCCAACCATGTGAAGCTGGCCAAGAGGGTGGGAATGGTCACACGCAGCCAGGCCAAGCAAGCTTCCACACCCATCCCTGTTCCTGAGCCATCCACCAGGGCCCCGTCTGTGTTACCCGAGACCCAGACAGAGGTGGTGGAACCGGATCTTCTACCCATGAATGCTACAGCCATAGTGAATCCAGTTCCAGAACTGGAACTGACAAAGCAACCAGCACCAGAACCCTTGCCAGCACTGACTCCAGCGCTTGAAAACCCATCTACAACTCCAATGCCAGAGGGCACCAGTGGGCCTGAACTGGCAGAACCAGCCGACAACCCCACCCAAGAGGCTCAGCCAGAGCCTGAAATATCACATAGTGCACCAGTGAAAAGCGGTTCCCAATTAACGAAAACAATCCCATCACCTACATCGCTTCCAGAGGGACCAAGCCCAAGTCCACAATCTAAGGAGGAACTGATGCCTCCAGCCTTAAGGGAACAGTTCCAGGCTGAGCAGGAAGCAGATGACAGCCTTCAGAAAGCTTGGGTGGTGGCACGGAGCACCCAACTGCCTCAGCTCTTCTAACCGATCCCGGTTTGTTGTAGAACAAGGAATTTATACAAGGAGACTCTTTCTGGTGGACACCAGGAAGGCTGGAGCCCTCAAAGACAGTTGGTAGTTCCAACTAAGTACCAGGTAAAGCTCTGGAGCTTAGCTCATGATCATCCCAGTGGTCATTCTGGGGTGAACAGAACCAAGGACCGGTTGGGGAAGTCTTTCCACTAAGAGGGAATGGGCAAGGACGTTGCTAATTATGTCCGGTCTTGTGAGGTGTGGCAACGAGTGGGAAAGCCCCAAGACCAGGTCAAAGCCCCTCTCCAGCCACTCTCCATAATTGAGGTCCCATTTCAGCGAGTAGCTGTGGATATTCTGGGTCCTTTCCCGAAAAGGACCCCAAGAGGAAAGCAGTACATACTGACTTTCATGGATTTTGCTACCCGATGGCCAGAAGCAGTAACTGTAAGCAACACCAGGGCTAAAACTGTGTGCCAGGCCTTGGCAGACATTTTTGCCAGGATAGGTTGGCCCTCCAACATCCTTACAGATTCGGGAACTAATTTCCTGGCAGGGACCATGAAAAATCTGTGGGAAGCTCATGGGGTGAATCACTTGGTTGCCACCCCTTACCACCATCAAACCAATAGCCTGGTGGAGAGGTTTAATGGAACTTTGGGGACCATGATATGTACATTTGTAAATGAACACTCCAATGATTGGGATCTAGTGTTGCAGCAGTTGCTTTTTGCCTACAGGGCTGTACCACATCCCAGTTTAGGGTTTTCACCATTCGAACTTGTGTATGGCCACGAGGTTAAGGGGCCATTACAGTTGGTGAAGCAGCAATGGGAGGGGTTTACGCCTTCTCCAGGAACTAACATTCTAGACTTTGTAAGTAACCTACAAAGCACCCTTCGACACTCTTTAGCCTTTGCTAAAGAAAACCTAAAGGATGCTCAGGAAGAGCAAAATGCCTGGTATGATAAACATACCAGAGAGTGTTTCTTCAAAGTAGGGGTCCAGGTTATGGTCTTGAAGGCACAACAGGCCCTTAAGATGGAAGCATCATGAGAAGGGCCATTCACGATCCAAGAGCGCCTGGGAGCTGTTAACTATCTCATAGCATTCCCCACCTCAACCCTAAAGCCTGAAGTGTACCATGTTAATTCTCTAATGCCCTTTTATTCCAGAGAATTAAAGGTTTGTCAGTTTACAGCCCAGAGAGGAGATGATGCTGAGTAGCCTGAAGGTGTCTACCATGAAGGAAAAAGTAATGGTGGCGTGGAAGAGGTGAACCTCTCCACAATCCTGGAATGTCTGTAGTGGCAACAGATCAAGGAGCTGTGCACTAGCTTCGCACCAATGTTCTCAGCCACCCCAGGATGCACTGAATGGGCATACCACTCCATTGGCACAGGTAATGCTCACCCAATTAGAACCCCACCCTACCAGGTGTCTCCTCATGCCCAAGCTGCTGTAGAATGGGAGATCCAAAACATGCTACAAATGGGTATAATCCGCCCCTCTAACAGTACATGGGCAACTCCCGTGGTTCTAGTTCTCAAATCAGATGGGGAAATATGCTTTTGTGTGGACTACCGTAAGCTAAATACTGTAACTCATCCCAACAACTATCCAATGCCACGCACCGATGAACTATTGGAGAAATTGGGACGTGCCCAGTTCATCTCTACATTAGACTTAACCAAGGGGTACTGGCAAGTACCGCTAGACGAACCTGCCAAAGAAAGGTCAGCCTTCATCACCCATGCAGGGGTGTATGAATTTAATGTGCTTCCCTTCGGGCTGCGAAATGCACCCTCCATATTCCAAAGAGTTGTAGATGATCTCCTAGCAGGATTGGGAGAATCTGCAGTTGCCTACTTCGATGATGTGGCCATTTTTTCTGATTCATGAGCAGAACACCTGGAAAAAGTCTTCGAGCGCATCAGGCAGGCAGGATTAACTGTTAAGGCTAAAAAGTGTCAAATAGGCCAAAACAGAGTGACTTACCTTGGACACCAGGTGAGTCAAGGAACGATAAATCCCCTACAGGCCAAGGTGGATGCTATCCAAAAGTGGCCTGTCCAAAGTCAAAGAAACAGGTCCAATCCTTCTTAGGCTTGGCTGGATATTACAAGTGATTTGTACCACACTACAGTCAAATCGCTGCCCCACTAACAGACCTGACCAGAAAGACACAGCCAAATACAGTTAAGTAAATATACCCAGTAAATCTGTCTAGCGATTGAATGAACTTTTTATATCACCCACTGTCTGAGGAAGCCAACAAATGGTTACCACCTTCTAGATTATTATACTTAAAACATTACAACATGTGTTATATATGTATCTATTTGAGAGAGAGTGTGTGGATGTGTTTGTATAAAAAGAGTAAGAGCGTTAGATTATGTCAACTCTTACAGGCAAGGAAAGTCTTACTTTGTACATGCACAGAACCTAGCACAATGGATTCCTAGAGCCAGTTGAGACTCTAAGTGTTACTAGAATGCAAATAATAAGAATGTATATGCATGCAATATCTATGTTTAATAAACTAGTGAAAACATTCATGTGCATATCATGAATGTTTCAAACAAAATGTAAATTATGTTTAATATTATGGGGTACTCATGGATACGAGGGAGCTGGTGTTTCATAGCCATAGCTAACTAATGACCAAGAGTTAGCTTTTAGAACACAGAATCAACCTCTGTGTCAGTCTACGTCAGCTACACAACTCAGATGGAATAGATAATAGAAACAATTTCCTCATATAGCTGACTGGTTGGTCGTGAAACATAGATAAGTAAAAAGAAAAAAGTGCTACTGTAAGTTTGATAATAGTGAAAAGGGGAAGTAGGAAAATTCTCTCTCTAGTGCAAACAAATACCACACAATGATCTGTATATGAGTATTGTATAAAATTAGCAGATGTTTCCTTGCAATCACATCCAGTGCTACAAACTAAATCCCAATACTGGGACTTTTATCTCCTTCATTCTTTCCTCCTGTTCTGCCCCCTGTCTTCCTTAAAAAGATTTTGTCTTGCTTTTGCCCCTTGTAATTATGGTACACTCTCCATTAAAAAATTGTAAGTAGCATATCATAGCTCTCTGAGCCAGCGCCCCACAGTCATATACAGTACTGGAAATGTTGGATGTTTTCATCAGTGCTTAGGCTCCATAATTCACCTGTGCAAGGAACTGAGAAAATACTGCCAGGTCAGAATGATCACACAGCTGTAAGTAACTTTACAAGGTGCAAGCCAATAGAGAACATTCTTGTTTTCTCATCGTTAATTATGATTTTCTCCTTTAAAAGACCCAAAACCTTGCAAATGCAGCAAAAAAATATTTTATGTCTGGTGTTGGTCTGATTTTTGAAACTTTTGGCAGAGATCTTGTAGAGTTTGTCAGGCTTCTTTTGGTCAAAAGGTTTGATTGTCTCAGCAAGTGCTCAGCTAATTCAGCCACAGTGTTAAAACTGTCAGTGGTACCCTTTGCTCAGTAATTGACTAGTGCTGAGGAGCTTCATGACCTTTGAAAATGCCAGCTTCCAACCAGGATCTGATGTAAAGTCTTTGCAGGCATATAGATCCTTGTACAAGATGCAGCAGTCATGCTTGAGCTTTTTAAAAGCCAAATCCAGTTTGCCTTGTATTTGTTCTACTGTATGCTGTACATACTAGTAGATGACAAAGGGCTTTTATGTATTCCATTCAAAGGTGTGTAGGCAGATACCATTTGGATGTAATTATTCTTGGAGGTTACCCTGGAACATACAATGCTGAAAAGCTCTTGTATACAGGGTGAACAATGAATGTTCTCCTCTTTATGTGCCTACCAAGGTTCTTATGCCGAAGCCCATCAGCATGGCATGCGAGTGTCTCTCAGCTTCCTGTTGGAACTTCACTGTTTTATGTATTTTTTATGGATTTTTTTATATGACAGTTCAAGAGATATTTTTTATGATGAAAGATGTGCTATCCTGAGCAATCTATTTCCAGTCCAATTTTATGATATCATATCAACAGAGTATCATTTGTCTATGTTTATCTGCTTACATATACATATCAATATTGCCATAAAGTGCAACAAATGAGCTAAGGAGGGGATGTGATTCATAGGTAAGTTGGAGTGTTATTGTACCCTTCATACCATTGAGCTCAGTAGGAATTCTTATATTATTGTTTCAGATTCTTCTCACAAGCACCAGAGAAAACTTCAGTGTTGATATAACTCTGACAGTTCTCACAGTCATTACAATTCACTTTCAAGGAAAAAAAGTGTGCAGATGGAACAGCAGAAATAGAGAGAAGAGGTTGATAGAGAGAAGGCTGCTGGCAACACAGAAGAGGTCCCAAGGTGGTGTGGGACACACACACACAGAAAGACCTACGTCAGAGCACAGCTACAGACAAAAAACCCCATTCATTTGCCAGCCAAATTTGTGACCAGCAAAATTTTGAATTTTATATTATGCTACAAACATAAGTCAAACTAATACAAATATTACATTTTTACTGGGTTTGAAGTAATTTTATGTTAAGATGACAGAGTTTTAAAACATTCAAATAAAATATATTCCATTTGTACAATTCATTTAATCCCAAAATATCCTGATCTCTTTTATATCCCAACTACTGTATTGGCACCACCAAGGTGGATGATGGAAACCAACCAGGAGACACACTGTTAAACAGTAGAGGAAGGGAAAATTTAGCTAAGGAGAGACACATAAAATGAAATAAAATAAAAACCCTATTCATATGTCAAAAGTGAGATCTTTAGCATTCATATAGGGCAAACAGGAGTTCGTTTTGGAATGAGCTCTTTAAAAATATCTGCAATGTTTTACAAAACTAATAAATGTGTTTAGGAAGATTGTGAAGTATTTCCCCATCCCATATATCTGTCTTAGTCTAATATTGAATCTGCATGACTCATTGAATATACTACTTAAATTCTTCTAACAATAATTTCCCCATGTACTCTGAATCTCTCCCTTTTGTTCAATTGGATTATTTTTCTCTATTTACTATCTGAAGAGAAATAGTTTCCCACTGTCCTTTTTTCACCATTGACAGGGTCTTAGTCTCTGAATTATAGCCCTCAATGAAACATCCATGTTCATCTTAATGTTATTGATAGCTGTACTGTCTTTTTACTATTAATTCCAGGCATTAAACCCTTGTGGTTTAAAATTGTAAACAGATTATGCTGCATTTCTGTGGAATAGCTATAGAAATAATTAATGTCATCACCAAAAGTGTCCAGAAACATACATTTGTGAATCTCTTTTCAACACGAAAATACAAAAACAAAGAGCAAACCATAAAGGGTGGGGGGGGGAGTTAAAAAGCGCTTTCATTTTAGGATGCTGACATGAACCTTATCCAACCTATCAATGTCTCCCTACAAGACCGGGCTATAAATTTCATGGGACCAAACAGGTACCTCTGAGATTGCCAAGATTTTCCCTGTTCTCAGTCCGATTGGAAATCCCTCTTCTTGTATTTTAGACTTCACTTCTAAACCTGGCTAGAAGAAGTCTGGATGTGCCTGAAAATGAACAATAATGAGGAAAAAATACTGAGTATTTTGAACCTCCATGAAAGGTTCCACTTGTCAGTGACCAGGACATGGGCAGTTTTCTCCAGTGGTTAGAGCAGGAGTCAGGCCAAGTGGTTAAAGCAGGAGTTATAGTTGGGAATCAGAGCCATGGGTCATAGCCAGATTCAGAGGCCAAATGCCAGAGCCAAGGGTCAGAGCCAAAATCAGAAGTCATGCATCAGAGCTGAGGGTCTGTTACCTGGCATGGCGCAAGGCAGGATCAGGGTTGGTTCTAAGGCAGGAGCAAGGCAGGAGCCAGAGCTATCACAGCTGTGGATGAATGCTTTGATCAGCCACTGAGCTGCTGCTTTTGGGTCTCAGAGCTGGTCTGCTGACACTTCCCACCAGTCAGGCAGAATAGCCAATCAGGTAGATACTACAGGCCAGATGCACATGTTAAGTTGCCTGGAGAATGGCTCTGTTACAGGCCCTGATTCCTGACACCATTTGAATTCTGGTCAAGGTTTAAATTGGATGTTATTTTAACCTGAACAAGTTCACCCATACTTTGAAAATGTGCTATGAGAAGCACTATGGGCATGGACATGCAAAGTACTGTGTATCTTCTGCTGTGTCACAGAATTGAGGGAACTGGGCACTACCTCATAAGATCAAGTTCTATATAAGAGATATATACCATTGCTCATATTAGCATTTATTTGTTTTATCTTAGTGCCAGAATTTGGCTTCATCTCTAGGAAGAAAAGCAGTAACATCCATGATAATTTTATGGGACAAGTATCCGTATAAACACTCTCTACTAAAAAAAGGCATTAAAGTGGAAAATGAAATCAATAACCCAATATATAGTACATTTTACCATTCATTAATATTAGTTTATATACATAACATCCAATATAAAGGAATCAAATGACAGATGTAAAGTTATAAGAAAAAATCTCTTGTCAAATGTTATCAAGTTCCAAATGGTTTCTTGTCCTAAACAAGAGTGTGATAACGATATGTTATTAATGAGCTTACCCATAATACGTTGTTAATAAAATGTGGAGTTGCATTGAGCCATAAACACAATGAACTTATCTACTGGATAGCTTTGGATATACATTTATGATGTAACATGGTGAACTACTGTTACTATGAGAGCTTTAACTCTTTTTGTTCATTAAGTGCCTGATCCAAAGCCCACTGAAATCAATGGATTTTTTGACTTCAGTGGCCTTTGGAGCGAGCCCTTCATTTATAAAAGTAACATTGCACTAGAATGGATAGTGGTCTTTGGATCAAATTTTGCATTTAATACTTATTTAACACATGTTGATTGATCCTCTATTTGCAATGCAGCCCAAGGAGCATATTTCAAAATGGAATTCAGACCTCTCCATAAAATTAATTAACACAAATGATCAAGTACATTTTTCATCTCCAATTGCAGTGATTCAGTGGACATAGCTTCCTAAAGTGCTGACTAAGCTTGAACAATATAAAGGCCAAACCCAGCTCTAATGCATATTTTCAAAAGATTCTGGTTGCAGAAAATTAGAGAGCAAGACAGATGCAGACCTAATGCAAAATAACCACCATTAAGATGAGCATGGGAACTATTTAAATATAAGAAAAAAAAAGTTATTGTGCATCAACTTTGGTCACCTAAATGCTGACTATAGCTTTAAATCTATTTTTACGAAGTACATGGATGAGCTGTCAACGGTGATAAAGATAATCCCTCAGTTCTTCCCTTACTCATGCCTCATCACCACCACATGTTTACTGTATGGGATCTTCCATCCTGAATAGAGAATTAATCTTATTCTACTGTGGAAAGTCATTTTGGGCCACTGGTCTTCACAAAAGTGTATTAATCTCCAGTGTGGGCTCGACAGATTCCTCTGTGTTCAAGTTATACTTTACCAAGGAGCACAAATAAATTGGTACACAGCCAGTGGGGGCTCTCTTGCAAGCTTCTTATTTGTGTTTATTTTTCTGCATAATTAAGACATGCATTTTTATGAGTCCTGTCTCAAATTATACTGTTTTGTTTTAGACCAGTATGAGGTTGCTTGAATCATCATCTTTGTGAATCAGACAGTTTTAGCATCCTACTTGAACATCTAAACATTCTTTACATCCTGTTCTCATGAGAGGGATGTCTAATCAAATCATGTTCCACTATTACGGCAGGGAGGTGTTTGCTAGACAGCAACATGGGTTACACTTCCTTAAGATGGACCAACGGTACCTAAGTAAAGGACTAAGAACTGAAATTTCCTAAAGTTTCCTGGGATATTCTCTTTATTTCTCTCCAAACAATGGAATCCAAAGTCACCGTCATTTCTAAGTAGCTTACAAATAAAATTGTTCTGTATATAGACAGACATTCTGACACCCTTACTCATTTAGGGTATGGCTACACTTACAGTTGTACAGCGCTGGGAGTTACAGCTGTCTTCATACAGCTGTATAGGGAAAGCACTGCAGTGTGGCCACACTGACAGCTACCAGTGCTGCAGTGTGGCCACACTGACAGCTACCAGTGCTGCAGTGTGGCCACATTTGCAGCATTTGCAGCGCTGTTGGGAGTGGTGCATTGTGGGCAGCTATCTCAGCGTTCAAGTGGCTGCAATGTGCTTTTCAAAAGAGGGGGGTGAGGGGGAACACGGGGGAGAGAGAGAGAGAGTGGATTTTTGGATCTGTCAGCTCCCTGCCTTGCAAGTTCTAAGAACTGGAACATACACAATCACCAACCTGCAATAAATTTAAAAGTTTCGAGCCCTTCCCCCACCCCTCCCTTATTCACTAAATGCAAATTATGCACTCCTAAATAGCCTTCAGACCACATATAAGCAGCTGCTCAACACGGACTCCCCCCCTCCCCCTCTGCCGTGTGACTTCTCTCTTCAAGAAATAGCTATGAACCTTCCAAAGCAATTCCCCTGCCTGCCTCCGCTCGCTCCAGCAAACAGGAGCTGTGTTTGTTTTTTAGATAAGCAGCTCGGGGGAGCTCAGAGTTCAGCCATTCTTCCGGTTTGTTGTGAGCAGGCATTCTGGGATACCTCCTAATACCCTGGAGGCCAACAACAGCGCTTTTGGTGGCCACACTTGATGAGCAGTGCTGCATCACCAGTGCTGCAATTGTTACACCCCAAGCAGACCAGGTGTACAGCCAGCCCTGCCTCCAGGGAGTTGAAGCGCTGGATGTGCCTTGCAGGTGTGGACAGTTACTAAGTTGCAGCGGTGTAAACCCACCACCAGCGCTGCAACTCTCCAGTGTAGCCAAGCCCTTAGTGTATTGATAGTACAGCAGAATTCAAAATGACCACCAAGGAAATAAGGCATTTCTCAAAGTGAGGGCATCAGAAACTGGCTCCTTGTGCTTATAAACATCTCATTTGTTCAGTGTAGTAGGTTGATGCTTGTCAATCTTGTATTGATTTTTTCCATAGATTGTTTCAATAACAAATTTTAATATACTGTTTGTACACGTATTTAATTTGTGTAAGAGAAGATGGACATCAAAGTACAATTTACTCAAAGTCAGATTGGCCTTTCTTCCTCACACTGAGTAGCACTTTAAGCCACATGCAATCCCATAATTTTCCTTGTCAGAGTAATGGAATCTGGCCCTTACTCAGCACTGATAACAACTGGGCAAGCTTCCCCCAATACCCCGTTAATGTGTCTCAGCTCAGATCTAGGGCAGAGAGCACAAGTCAATTTTCAAAGCCATTTGATGTATGAACTCTGCTGACTCATTTAAAAAGGGTCATAATTAATGCCAATGGGGATGGTGACTTTCAGACATCGACAACTATCCATTACGAACTGGGCTGAGTTCACTTTTTAAAGTTTTAACTGAATTTATTTTTTGGGAAGGGGGAGAAATAGTGTTAGAATGACAAGATTAGAGACTGAAATCTTTCAGCCACACACACAAACAGATTACAGCATAGGCAGTGGCAGTGCGAGGTACACAATCACTTTTCAGCAAATGCACTTCAAATGTAACCTTGAGGAACAAATTTTAGGGTTGAGAGGGTAGCTCTCACTCCATGCCCACTTAAACCTCAGCCTTTTTCAGACTGCCATTAAGTATGGCACTTACTGACCATCTTGAATTAGAACCCCGCTTGTGAGAAAATGGGCTGAAAACACCAACTTAAAGGTCACTGAGCAATTGTCTGATAAAAATTACCTTGGGTCACTATCATCCTGGCCTAAATTTGAACTAATGACCATAGATAAAAGGTGCTATATCCCATTAAAACATCACATACTATTTGGTTTATAATCTCCGGTGTAGGAGAGCAATCCGTCTGTCAAGCTCGCTTCCTCTCGTCCCCCTTTTAGCTGTCCAAGTCTGCAAGACTATTGAAAAATCTAAAGCAATAAGACAAAAGTAGTTACAGTAAATGTCTTTCTTCTACTCAGAACTCTGAAAGACTGATTTCAGTTCTGGAGAAATCAACCAAACAAAATGTTTATGTACTAAATGTACTCATATACACACACACACACACGTGGACATGCATGCATACACAATATTGAAAAGACAGCTATAGGCAGCTTTCAGTGTAGCCATTCTTCCTGAGATCAAAAGACAAATACTAGCAAGCTTTTCTAAACCTGGCATTGTCTCAAGTGGCAAATCTGCAAAACCATTTGATGGACATATAAAAACCATTAAGTGGATTTCTTTATATTTAAGTATTTGCCATTTCTTGCCAAATAGCCATCCTACTGTACTTCTACTATTTTTGTAACCACTTCTTATGCTTATTTATCCTAATGTACATGAATAGAGCTCTGTTAATGCCCAGCTTAAAGGCAGTTGTAAATGTATGGGCATATCTAAACACAACACTATGCTGAGACTACAAAAACTACTCTATAGAGCAGCCTTAGAGCGAACAGGAGCTGCTAACAGGGAGTTTCACAAGGGAGTTTGGAAGGGGAGTAGGAAGGGAGTGGGGGTCCCTTGTTGGTCTCATCTGTGACCCATTGGTCCCCTGAACCTATAAACCAAGCCACATGCAAAACCTTTCTGTTTAAAGCAGAGCAGCGCGGACAGGGAGCTGCAGACAGGAATTTGAGAGAGTTTGACAGAGGGAGGCTTATGATGGTTAGGAGGACCCGCAACACCGGTGGCAGCACTGATTCTGTCTCTTCCACCTGCGCCTGTAGCCAGACAGAGCACCAAAGCATGGATGCTTTCACCCAGATTCTGGTGTGGGCTTGCAAAGACTGTAATTTGCAATTTCCACTTACTGATATCCAGGCTGAGGGTGGCATTCAATGTGAAAGGTGCCTGCTGGTGGAATCTCTCAGGCAGCAGGTGGGAGAGCTACAGGAGGAGGTGGATAGGCTAAGGAACATCCGTATCCATGAGCAATTCCTGGACAGTATCCATGTGGAGACAGCTGACGTAGCTGTCCCAGTTCACAGGACTACTGACACACCAGTGGAGGAGGAGATGGCTCAGGGTGGACACTGGCAACTGGTTACTTCTGGCAGCAGGAAGTGCTCCACTCCTGCTGCGAACCCTCCTGCTGTAGTAATAGATAACCGTTATGCTCTTCTTGATACAGGAGAGAAGGAATCACCCCCAACAGTTAAGGAGGGGAAGCCTCGTACCCCTAAGGCTGGGAGGTCTGCTGCCACCACTGATAATAAGAAACATAGGGTAGTAGTGGTTGGAGACTCTCTGCTCAGGGGGATGGAGACACCCATCTGTAGCCCTGACCCTTCATCCCGGGAGGTATGCTGCCTGCCAGGGGCCCGTATCCGAGATGTTACAGAGGCATTGTCGAGGATTATCCGGCCTTCTGACTACTACCCCATGCTACTCATCCATGTGGGCACAAATGATACTGTGAGGTGTGACACTGAGCAGATCAAGAGTGACTACAGGGCTCTGGGAGTACAGGTTAAGGAGTTTGGAGCACAGGTGGTATTCTCTTCGATTCTTCCTGTCGAAGGTAGGGGCCCGGGCTGAGACAGATGCATCGTGGAGGTGAATGCCTGGCTGCGAAGATGGTGTCGCCAGGAGAGCTTTGGCTTCTTCGACCACGGGATGCTATTCGAGGAAGGACTGCTAGGCAGAGATGGCGTTCACCTTTCGAGGAGGGGAAAGGTCTTATTTGCGCAAAGACTGGCTAGCCTAGTAAGGAAGGCTTTAAACTAGGTTCGACGGGGACAAGTGAGCAAACCCCACAGGTAAGTGGGTAACAAGACCTGGGAGATGGTTTGGAAACAGGAGGGAGCACAGGCTATAATGGCAGAGAGAAAGGAGGGTCAGGGCAAAGCTGTGAGGCAAGATCAAACCAGTATCTTAGATGCCTATATACAAATGCAAGAAGTATGGGTAATAAGCAGGAAGAACTGAAAGTGCTAATAAATAAATATAACTATGACATTGTTGGCATTACTGAAACTTGGTGGGATAATACTATCATACCTTTAGTCCCAGATTTGGACCTTAGCGTCCAAAATATGGGGGTTAGCATGAAAACCTCCAAGCTTAGCTACCAGCTTGGACCTGGTACTTGCTGCCACCACCCAAAAAATTAGAGTGTTTTGGGGCACTCTGGTCCCCCTGGAAAACCTTCCCTGGGGACCCCAAGACCCAAATCTCTTGAGTCTCACAACAAAGGGAAATAATCCTTTTTCCCTTCCCCCCTCCAGGTGTTCCTGGAGAGATACACAGATACAAGCTCTGGGAATCCAAACAGAGTGACTCCCCCTCTCCGTTCTCAGTCCTGGAAACAAAAGCACTTTCCTCTTCACCCAGAGGGAATGTAAAATCAGGCTAGCAAATCCAACACACACAGATCTCCCCCTGATTTCTTCCTCCCACCAATTCCCTGGTGAGTGCAGACTCAATTTCCCTGAAGTAAAGAAAAACTCCAACAGGTCTTAAAAGAAAGCTTTATATAAAAAAGAAAGAAAAATACATACAAATGGTCTCTCTGTATTAAGGTGACAAAATACAGGGTTAATTGCTTAAAAGAAATATGAATAAACAGCCTTATTCAAAAAGAATACAAATCAAAGCACTCCAGCACTTATATTCATGCAAATACCAAAAAAAAGAAACCATGTAACTTACTATCTGATCTCTTTGTCCTTACACTTAGAAGATTAGAAAGCAGAAACTACTTCTCCAAAGCTCAGAGAAAGCAGGCAGACAGAAAACAAAGACCTCAGACACAAAATTCCCTCCACCCAAAGTTGAAAAAATCCAGTTTCCTGATTGGTCCTCTGGTCAGGTGCTTCAGGTGAAAGAGACATTAACCCTTAGTTATCTGTTTATGACACGCCTCCCAAATTGCAGACAGTGGGGAAGCTCACTGGCGGCGATTTCCTTCTAGATCTTTAAAATAAACAGATTACTACAACACATGCACCTTTACATATACTACTAAGTTTATAACTAACAGACTTTTACATTTTAAGAACACTTTTTAACTACTGAATTCTGGGAAACTCTCACGGGAGAGTGCATCAGCAACTTTGTTAGAAGCTCCTGTGATGTGTTGAATTTCAAAATCAAAATCTTGGAGAGCTAAACTCCAACGAAGAAGTTTCTTGTTGTTCCCCTTGGCAGTATGAAGCCACTTTAGTGCAGCATGGTCAGTTTGTAGTTGGAACCGCCGTCCCCAAACATATGGGCGTAGCTTTTCCAGGGCGTACACAATGGCATAGCATTCCTTTTCACTGACTGACCAGTGACTTTCCCTCTCAGACAGTTTCTTGCTGAGAAACACGACAGGATGGAAGTTGTGATCTGTTGCTTCCTGCATGAGCACTGCTCCTATACCACGCTCAGATGCATCCGTGGTTACTAGGAATGGTTTGTCAAAATCCGGGGCCCTGAGCACAGGGTCAGACATGAGCGTTGCCTTAAGTTGGGTAAAGGCCTTTTGACACTCATCAGTCCACTTAACTGCATTTGGCTGGGTCTTTTTGGTCAGGTTGGTCAGTGGGGCAGCGATTTGGCTGTAGTATGGTACAAATCGCCTGTAGTATCCGGCCAAGCCTAAGAAGGATTGGACCTGCTTCTTGGACCGTGGGACAGGCCACTTTTGGATAGCATCCACCTTGGCCTGTAGGGGGTTTATGGTTCCTCGACCCACCTGGTGCCCCAGGTAAGTCACTCTGTTTTGGCCTATTTGACACTTTTTGGCCTTAACAGTTAGTCCGGCCTGCCTGATGCGCTCAAAGACCTTTTCCAGGTGTAGTAGGTGTTCGGGCCAGGAGTCTGAAAAAATGGCCACATCATCGAGGTAGGCAACTGCAAATTCTTCCAGTCCTGCTAGTAGACCATCTACCAGCCTCTGGAAGGTGGCGGGTGCATTTCGAAGGCCGAAAGGAAGGACATTGAATTCATACACCCCCGCATGGGTGACGAATGCTGACCTCTCCTTGGCAGGTTCATCTAGCGGTACTTGCCAGTACCCCTTGGTTAAGTCTATTGTAGAGATGAACTGGGCACGTCCCAACTTCTCCAATAGTTCATCGGTGCGTGGCATTGGATAGTTGTCCGGACGAGTTACCGCATTTAGCTTACGGTAGTCCACGCAAAAGCGTATTTCCCCATCTGGTTTGGGTACCAGAACCACTGGAGATGCCCATGCACTGGTAGATGGGCGGATTATACCCATCTGTAGCATGGTCTGGATCTCCCGTTCTATAGCAGCTTGGGCATGAGGAGACACCCGGTAGGGTGGGGTTCTGATTGGGTGAGCATTACCTGTATCAATGGAGTGGTATGCCCGTTCAGTCCGTCCTGGGGTGGCTGAGAACAATGGGGCGAAGCTAGTGCACAGCTCCTTGATTTGTCGCCGCTGCAGACGTTCCAGGGTGGTTCAGAGGTTCACCTCTTCCACGCCACCGTCTTTTTTCCCGTCGTAGTAGACACCGTCAGGCCACTCAGCATCATCTCCCTGGATTGTAAACTGACAAACCTGTAAATCTCTGGAATAGAAAGGCTTGAGAGAATTAACATGGTACACTTTAGGCTTTAGTGAGGAATTGGGAAATGCTATGAGGTAGTTTACAGTTCCCAGGCGCTCTTGGACCGTGAATGGCCCTTCCCATGATGCTTCCATCTTATGGGCCTGTTGCGCCTTCAAGACCATAACCTGGTCTCCTACCTTGAAGGAACGTTCTCTGGCATGTCTGTCATACCAGGCCTTTTGCTCTTCCTGAGCATCCTTTAGGTTCTCTCTAGCAAGGGCTAAAGAGTGTCGGAGGGTGCTTTGTAGGTTGCTTACGAAGTCCAGAATGTTAGTTCCTGGAGAAGGCGTAAACCCCTCCCATTGCTGCTTCACCAACTGTAATGGTCCCTTAACCTCGTGACAATACACAAGTTCAAATGGTGAAAACCCTAAACTGGGATGTGGTACAGCCCTGTAGGCAAACAGCAACTGCTGCAACACTAGGTCCCAATTATTGGAGAATTCGTTGATGAATTTTCGTATCATGGCCCCCAAAGTTCCATTGAACCTTTCCACCAGGCCATTGGTTTGATGGTGGTATGGGGTGGCAATCAAGTGATTCACCCCATGAGTTTCCCACAGTTTTTCCATGGTCCCTGCCAGGAAATTAGACCCTGAATCTGTAAGGATGTCGGAGGGCCAACCTACCCTGGCAAAGATGTCTGTTAGGGCCAGGCACACAGTGTTAGCCCTGGTGTTGCCTAGAGCTACTGCTTCCGGCCATCGGGTAGCAAAGTCCACTAAAGTCAGTACATACTGCTTTCCTCTGGGCGTCTTTTTTGGGAAAGGGCCCAGAATATCCACAGCTACTCGCTGAAATGGGACCTCAATTATGGGGAGTGGCTGGAGAGGGGCCTTGACCTGGTCTTGAGGCTTTCCCACTCTTTGGCACACCTCACAAGACCGGACATACTTGGCAACGTCCTTGCCCATCCCCTCCCAGTGGAAGGACTTCCCCAACCGGTCCTTGGTTC
Source organism: Gopherus flavomarginatus (assembly GCF_025201925.1). Classification (NCBI taxonomy): domain Eukaryota; kingdom Metazoa; phylum Chordata; order Testudines; family Testudinidae; genus Gopherus; species Gopherus flavomarginatus. The sequence continues at coordinate 150,284,031 of NC_066618.1, read as the reverse complement.
TGTTCACCCCAGCATGGCCACTGGGATGATCATGGGCTAAGCTTAAGAGCTTCCCCCGGTACTTAGTTGGAACCACCAACTGTTTTTGCGGCTGCCATTCTTCCCGGTGTCCACCAGAAAGAATTTCCGTGTATAAAAGTCCTTGGTCTATAACAAACCGGGATCGATTAGAAGAGCTGAGAGGCGGTGGGGTGCTCCGTGCCGCCGTCCACGCTTTCTGAAGGCTGTCATCTGCTTCCTGCTCAGTCTGGAACTGTTCCCTTGAGGCTGGGGTCACCAGTTCTTCCTCAGACTGTGGACTTGGGCTTGGTCCCTCTGGAAGCAATGTAGGTGATGGGGTTGTTTCCGTTGCTGGTGAACCGCTCTCCGCTGGTGCACCTGAGGTTATTTCAGGCTCTGGCTGAGCCTTTTGGGTATGGCTGTCTGTTGCTTCTGCCAGTTCTGGCTCGCTGGCGCCCTCTGGTGTTGAGTTTGAAGATGTGGTTGCACTTGCTGGTGCTGGCTGCTGTTCCAGTTCCGGGCCTGGGACTGGAGGTGTTGTGGCTGTTTCAGTGGTTGGTATGGAATCTGGGTCCACTACCTCTGTCTGGGTCCCTGGTAACACAGACGGGGCATCTGTGGATGGCTCAGGAACAGGAATGGGTCTGGAAGCTTGCCTGGTTTGGCTACGTGTAACCATTCCCACTCGCTTGGCCCGCTTCACCTGGTTGGCCAAGTCTTCTCCCAGTAGCATGGGGATAGGATAATTGTCATAGACTGCAAAAGTCCACATTCCTCACCAGCCTTTGTACTGGACAGGCAGTTGAGCTGTAGGCAAGTCTACAGCTTGTGACATGAAGGGGTAAATTGTAACTTTGGCCTTTGGGTTGATGAATTTGGGGTCAACGAAGGATTGGTGGATAGCTGACACTTGTGCCCCCGTGTCTCTCCACGCAGTAACCTTCTTTCCGCCCACTCTGAAATTTTCCCTTCGCTCCAAGGGTATTTGAGAGGCATCTGGGCCTGGGGATCTTTGGTGTGATGGTGGTGTAATGAATTGCACTCACATGGTGTTCTTTGGACAGTTGGCCTTGATATGTCCCAGTTCATTACACTTAAAGCATCTTCCATCTGATGGGTCACTGGGTTGAGGTGAGTTACTGGAGACTGGTGAGGTGGAAGAGTAGGGTGTCTGTGGCTTTACTTGGGTGGTATGTGGGGTCTTTGGCTGTCCTCAGTTGTAGGGTTTATGGTCTGTGTGCCCCCTGGGGTAATCGTTCCCCTTGACAGTAGCTTTCTTGCTTTCTGCCACTTCCATCCATTTGGCTCCAATCTCCCCCGCCTCAGCAAGATCTTTGGGTTTTCCATCTTGTATGTACCGTGTGATGTCTTCAGGAACACCATCCAAGAACTGCTCCATTTGTATGAGGAGGTGCAGTTCTTCCAAGGTTTGAACGTTGTGTCCTGTTATCCAGGCCTCATAGTTTTTTGCAACGTAGTAGGCGTGTTTGGGAAATGACACATCTGGTTTCCACTTTTGGGTTCTGAAGCGCCGACGGGCATGATCTGGGGTTGTCCCCATTCTGTATCTGGCCTTGGTTTGAAAAAGTTTATAGTCATTCATTTGCTGCTTAGGCATTTCAGCTGCCACCTCTGCTAAAGGTCCACTGAGCTGTGACCTCAATTCTACCATGTACTGGTCTTCGGGGATGCTGTACCCAAGACAGGCTCTTTCAAAATTTTCCAAGAAGGCCTCGGTGTCATCACCTGCCTTGTAGGTGGGAAATTTCCTGTGCTGTGGAGCAATAATTGGCGCCGGGTTGTTAGGGTTGGCTGGCACATGCAGCCCAGCTTTTGCCAAGTCCAGTTCATGTTTTCTCTGTTTTTCCTTCTCTTCATTTTCTTTTTGTTGTTTTTCCATTTCTTTTTGTTGTTTTTCCATGTCTCGGCGGTGGGCCGCCTCTTCTTCTTCTTGCTTCCTTCTGTGGGCCAACTCTTCTTCTTCTAGTTTTCTTTTGTGTGCTGCCTCTTTGGCTGCCTGTTCTCTTTGGTAGGCTGCCAGTTTGATGCTTTCTTCCTTTTCTTTCAGCTCCAGTTGTCGCCTGTGTTCAGCTTCTTTGAATTGCTCTTCAGCCTCAATTTTTGCCTTAGAAGTCATGATTCCTGTTTTCTTGTGTTGGGGTGCCCTCCGGTGTTTCTCTTCTGAACTGCAGGCTCTGTTGCCTCCTGGGGTCTGCCTAGCAACAATGCTTTTAGCTAATCTTCAATGTTAAGTAAACCTGAAAAACCACTTTATTTGCATGTATATAGTGCTGGCAATGACTCTCAATGGGAGAGCTATTGTCACAAAAGATTCTTTGTCACAGCTTAATGGTCTCTTGCTTATTATGCAAGCCACAAACTGCCAGAGAGAGCAGAAAAAAGAATTCTCTTTTAAACCCAAACTGTTTCTCTCTGCTAAAAAGCCCTTAGCAGAGAAGAGAAAAAAATAATATTCCTACTGGCTTCTGAATTTTGTCTATCCCGTAACCGCTGCCACTCATATCATACCTTTAGTCCCAGATTTGGACCTTAGCGTCCAAAATATGGGGGTTAGCATGAAAACCTCCAAGCTTAGCTACCAGCTTGGACCTGGTACTTGCTGCCACCACCCAAAAAATTAGAGTGTTTTGGGGCACTCTGGTCCCCCTGGAAAACCTTCCCTGGGGACCCCAAGACCCAAATCTCTTGAGTCTCACAACAAAGGGAAATAATCCTTTTTCCCTTCCCCCCTCCAGGTGTTCCTGGAGAGATACACAGATACAAGCTCTGGGAATCCAAACAGAGTGACTCCCCCTCTCCGTTCCCAGTCCTGGAAACAAAAGCACTTTCCTCTTCACCCAGAGGGAATGTAAAATCAGGTTGGCAAATCCAACACACACAGATCTCCCCCTGATTTCTTCCTCCCATCAATTCCCTGGTGAGTGCAGACTCAATTTCCCTGAAGTAAAGAAAAACTCCAACAGGTCTTAAAAGAAAGCTTTATATAAAAAAGAAAGAAAAATACATACAAATGGTCTCTCTGTATTAAGGTGACAAAATACAGGGTTAATTGCTTAAAAGAAATATGAATAAACAGCCTTATTCAAAAAGAATACAAATCAAAGCACTCCAGCACTTATATTCATGCAAATACCAAAGAAAAGAAACCATATAACTTACTATCTGATCTCTTTGTCCTTACGCTTAGAAACAGAAGATTAGAAAGCAGAAACTACTTCTCCAAAGCTCAGAGAAAGCAGGCAGACAGAAAACAAAGACCTCCGACACAAAATTCCCTCCACCCAAAGTTGAAAAAATCCGGTTTCCTGATTGGTCCTCTGATCAGGTGCTTCAGGTGAAAGAGACATTAACCCTTAGTTATCTGTTTATGACAAATACAGACAACTGGAATGTTGGTGTGGATGGGTATAGTTTGCTCTGGAAGGATAGACAGGGGAAAAAGGGAGGAGGTGTTGCCTTATATATTAAAAATGTACACACTTGGACTGAGTTGGAGATGACATAGGAGATGGAAGTGTTGAGAGTCTCTGGGTTAGGCTAAAAGGGGGTAAAAAACACGGGTGATGTCATGCTGGGAGTCTACTACAGGCCACCTAATCAGGTGGAAGAGGCTTTTTTCAAACAACTAACAAAATCATCCAAAGCCCAAGATTTGGTGATGATGGGGGACTTCAACTATCGAGATATATGTTGGGAAAATAACACCACGGGGCACAGACTGTCCAATAAGTTCCTGGAATGTATTGCAGACAACTTTTTATGTCAGAAAGTTGAAAAAGCTACTGGGGGGGAAGCTGTTCTAGACTTGATTTTAACAAATAGGGAGGAAATCATTGAGAATTTGAAAGTAGAAGGAAGCTTGGGTGAAAACGATCATGGAATCATAGAATTTGCAATTCTAAGGAAGAGTAGAAGGGAGTACAGCAAAATAGAGACAATGGATTTCAGGAAGGCAGATTTTGGTAAGCTCCGAGAGCCGATAGGTAAGGTCCCATGGGAATCAACAACTGAGGAGAGTTAGCAGTTTTTCAAAGGGACGCTATTAAGGGCCCAAAAGCAAGCTATTCCGATGGTTAGGAAAGATAGAAAATGTGGCAAAAGACCACCTTGGCTTAACCACGAGATCTTGCGTGACCTACAAAATAAAAAGGCGTCATATAAAAAATGGAAACTAGGTCAGATTACAAAGGATGAATATAGGCAAATAACACAGGAATGCAGAGGCAAGATTAGAAAGGCAAAGGCACAAAATGAGCTCAAACTAGCTATGGGAATAAAGGGAAACAAGAAGACTTTTTATCAATACATTAGAAGCAAGAGGAAGACCAAGGACAGGGTAGGCCCACTGCTCAGTGAGGAGGGGGAAACAGTAACGGGAGACTTGGAAATGGCAGAGATGCTTAATGACTTTTGTTTCAGTCTTCACTGAGAAGTCTGAAGGAATGTCTAATATAGTGAATGCTTACGGGAAGAGGGTAGGTTTAGAAGATAAAATAAAAAAAGAGCAAGTAAAAAATCACTTAGAAAAGTTAGATGCCTGCAAGTCACCTGGGCCTGATGAAATGCATCCTAGAATACTCAAGGAGTTAGAGGAGGAATCTGAGCCTCTAGCTATTATCTTTGGGAAATCATGGGAGACGGGGGAGATTCCAGAAGACTGGAAAAGGGCAAATATAGTGCCCATCTATAAAAAGGGAAATAAAAACAACCCAGGAAACTACAGACCAGTTAGTTTAACTTCTGTGCCAGGGAAGATAATGGAGCAAGTAATTAAAGAAATCATCTGCAAACACTTGGAAGGTGGTAAGGTGATAGGGAATAGCCAGCATGGATTTGTAAAGAACAAATTGTGTCAAACTAATCTGATAGCATTCTTTGATAGGATAACGAGCCTTGTGGATAAGGGAGAAGCAGTGGATGTGATATACCTAGACTTTAGTAAGGCATTTGATACGGTCTCGCATGATATTCTTATAGATAAACTAGGAAAGTACAATTTAGATGGGGCTACTATAAGGTGAGTGCATAACTGGCTGGATAACTGTACTCAGAGAGTAGTTATTAATGGCTCCCAATCCTGCTGGAAAGGTATAACAAGTGGGGTTCCGCAGGGGTCTGTTTTGGGACCGGCTCTGTTCAATATCTTCATCAACGATTTAGATGTTGGCATAGAAAGTACGCTTATTAAGTTTGCGGACGATACCAAACTGGGAGGGATTGCAACTGCTTTGGAGGACAGGGTCATAATTCAAAATGATCTGGACAAATTGGAGAAATGGTCTGAGGTAAACAGGATGAAGTTCAATAAAGATAAATGCAAAGTGCTCCACTTAGGAAGGAACAATCAGTTTCACACATACAGAATGGGAAGAGACTGGCTAGGAAGGAGTATGGCAGAAAGAGATCTAGGGGTCATAGTGGACCACAAGCTTAATATGAGTCAACAGTGTGATACTGTTGCAAAAAAAGCAAACATGATTCTCGGATGCATTAACAGGTGTGTTGTAAACAAGACACGAGAAGTCATTCTTCCGCTTTACTCTGCGCTGGTTAGGCCTCAACTGGAGTATTGTGTCCAGTTCTGGGCACCGCATTTCAAGAAAGACGTGGAGAAATTGGAGAGGGTCCAGAGAAGAGCAACAAGAATGATTAAAGGTCTTGAGAACATGAGCTATGAAGGAAGGCTGAAGGAATAGGGTTTGTTTAGTTTGGGAAAGAGAAGACTGAGAGGGGACATGATAGCAGTTTTCAGGTATCTAAAAGGGTGTCATCAGGAGGAGGGAGAAAACTTGTTCACCTTAGCCTCCAATGATAGAACAAGAAGCAATGGGCTTAAACTTCAGCAAGGGAGATTTAGGTTGGACATTAGGAAAAATTTCCTAACTGTCAGGGTAGTTAAACACTGGAATAGATTGCCTAGGGAAGTTGTGGAATCTCCATCTCTGGAGATATTTAAGAGTAGGTTAGATAAATGTCTATTAGGAATGGTCTAGACAGTATTTGGTCCTGCCATGAAGGCAGGGGACTGGACTTGATGATCTCTCGAGGTCCTTTCCAGTCCTAGAGTCTGTGAGTCTGTCTTAAAAATATTTTTTAATTTGACAAATAAACAGAGGAACCTTTTTTATAGGTTGGGAAGGAACAAATAAATATAAATAAGTATCACAGTTTGTTATTTTAATGATTTTTATTGCCACCATAAAATAATTTGTCTTCCTTGCTCTTTTTTTTTAGAACTGCTTACTGAGATGGTTGGCAGTGAACGTAACAGATACATTTACAGCTTTAGTACTAGCTTGGTTAACATGCACCAATGAAAAAAGGGTGTCAGTTTCATTTGTCATTTACCACTACAATAGTCCAAAGTAGTCTAAGGGAGCTTTACGTGAACACAAATGGTAAAATAAATATTTTCAGTGTTGTGGTTTTATTAACTATTGCATAGGAACACAGCTGATGTTATCACATCTAAGCGCACATTTTCATGTGGATAGGGATTATGTGGGCATATGAAAAGTAACAAGGATGCATATGCATTTTTTAGATGGTTGAAAGTGAAAAAAAAATTTCAAAGTAGTTGAAACTTAATTACAGTATTAGCAATGTTGTGCTTATACAAGACCTCCATACCAACAAGCTTAGAAGCAGTAGTCAAAAAACAACACCACCCAAAATGGAGAAACTTACATTAGGCTGAGGGATAAGATTATATTAAGAACGACTGCTTCCAAACTTTATTAATAATCATCAGTTGTTTGTGATGAATACAGAATACTTAATGGTACTGGGTAGCAATCTAAATCTAGGGACACATGAGTCTTAATCAAAGAGAGAAACTTTTAACCTTTTTAACTGACATGGGTTCAAAGACAGTATTCACTTGTCCAATGCCTAATCTGAAAGTTGAATAGTCTGTGCAGAGATCATTCAGCTATGATGACCTAAAAGGAACGTGCAGGTCATGCTTCAGCAGTCATCTCTTAGCACAGGCTTATTAGAGGACATGAAACTATGAGAACTGAAATCTTCATCTCAGCAAGCATTTTTTTAAAACAACTAAATTTCTCTATTTGCTCCACTCCCTTGCTCTATGCAGAGGAGAGCACATAGGTAAAATTCATTAACTGTGCTGTGCAGTCAAGGGAAAAAAATGACAAAGGAAAGCAGGTTCCCTGTCCCAATGTGCTTGTAGAAGCCAATCACATTTTTTAGCACTCAGTAAAGATCCCCTACCATTGCACAGCAGCTATTAACCCCTCCATTCAGCAGAGCATTTATGTCAGGATGAAAAAAAGTATGACCTGAAGAAACTGACAGAGCTTGGGAACAACTACTCTGTGATACACAATGGACACCAAAACAGCCTTGTGAGTCACTGATTACCTAAATTGCCTTAAATACACTGCTTACTCTCTGACCTCATTATTAAAGTCTCAGATGCAGGTTTCATTGAGAGAAGCCAATGGCTGCAAGAGGTTGTGGGGGTGCTATGAGGCAGCATATAAACCTTTATATTTGGATACAAACCCGCAGGATGTCCAGTGTCATTTCCTGTGTATACTCAATCTATGCATGGCTGAGGACACAAACTGCTTATTCCACACCACAAGTGACCCCACCAATATGAGCATGTGGTAGCCATTCTCAGATATAAGAGCCATAGAATTTTGACACAAGTTGGTACATTGATCTTCATTGTTCAGATGTATATTAATCAAATACATGTGCTTTGGTGGCTGAGAGTGAAAAGTATGGCTATTTGGCATCACAAATACTGTGAGGACATCAAATAGAAAAGATGGTCCTAATTAACTCCATGTGCACCTTGTTTAGACAAAAGCACCACAGCAAAGTGGGAATAAAAATATAATTTGGTAGCATTTTACATCCACTTTTACATTGTCATATGACTATACAGGCTTCAGGAAAAGAGAATAAGGAATGATATTCTTGAGTCCTCCCATGGGAATTATGATATTAATTCAGTTGGAGTTGTTTTGAAAAAAAAATCAAGCAAATTCCTAAATACAGATTTAGTAGCCTAAATTTAGGCTTTACAAAAATATTTTGACCAGAAACTAGTGTACTCCAGAAGGCAATGAAATATGCTTTAAATGGACCAGGAGAAGTGGAATGAAACCAAGAATTGGTCTTCTGGCATCCTCTACTCTACAGTTTGGTATGCAAGAGAAGGAACGGACAAATAACCCCAACCCTTCGCTTTCCAGAAGCTCCTCATATGTGGGACTTAAAAGTCACTGTATCATCCCTGGAAGAAGTAGAATAAATGGATCTTTGAGAGATACTCCAGAGTGACCACAGATAGGTTGAGGAAGCCTGGCATCTGCAGTGTCAAAATACCATAGCTGAGAAAGATGGCCTGCTGAGTGCAAGAATGCCTCCTTTTTAAACTTAGGAGATGTAACATGATCTCTTTTTCCTGGTGAGGAGACTGAAAGGTGCCCCATTATATCAGAAAAGAATACAAACCTGTTGAATGCATTTTGTTTCCTGTGTCCAAGGACAGCTGAATAGCTGCTCACTGTTACTAGTTTGGAGATAATAGAAGAATTTTTATTTACCGTTTACAGAACATGGCTGCACCCATTTTATCTAATCATTTGTAAACTATGCATCATATTTCCTTTAGTTAGCAACAGTGCTCATTATAAACACTGTCTGTTAATTCACCAAAGGTTTTGCTGTCTCTACAGCAATCCAGAGTCATTTTACCTCTATGAGAAATAGAATTCTCAATTAATTCTTTAGTTAAATAGAACCTGTTGGGTGACACATTTAGGTGAGTTAAGGACAAGAGTGAGTATTTAAGTTTTGCCATCTGTATTTGTATACAGCAGAGTCAGAGTTTTGGCATGTACAAAGCACGTAAAATATATGTAGTTCTGCACTGTAGTTTTATTCCCTTCTTTTTTCACTAATGTTCTTAAGTGAAACATTAACTTAAAGAACATTAGCTTAAGATTTAAATCAGAACCTCAATGTTGTCATTTTCATTTACTATTGCATAGGTTGCTCACATTCTCTCAGACTTAATGCAGCCTGGCATTACAGACTGCTGTAGCAGCATTGTTCTTGTAATACCTCCACTCGGTGATGTTTTATTAGGTTTGTAAGCTCATTGGGGCAGGGAGTGTCATTTATTATGGCCCAGATATAAGAAAAGCTCAGAACTACGTGGGGTAGGTGGCATGTATTCATAAGTGGAGTCAAATTTTCCAAATCATTCAGCACTCAATGTGTTGAGTTCTTTGGAAAGTCTGGCCACTTGTTTTGGTGTGTAAATAGGAGTCAACTGTCTTGAAAACCTGTTCCCAATTGTCAGTGTCAAACTCCTTTGAAAATTTGACTCTATCCATTTATATAGGGCCCAGAAAAATGGGGCCCACATCTGATGGAAGCCTCTATATCAGTGGTTCCCAAACTTGTTCCGCCGCTTGTGCAGGGAAAGCCCCTGGAGGGCTGGGCTGGTTTGTTTAACTGCGCATCTGCAGGTTCGGCTGATCACGGCTCCCACTGGCCATGGTTCACTGCTCCAGGCCAATGGGAGCTGCTGGAAGCGGCAGCCTGTATGTCCCTTAGTAGGTTCATTTGCATCATTGTTTTGGTTAGCCCCAAATTTTATTTCATTCAAATCATATGCTACCTGCCAAGCTACTGGCCAGATTGAAAAGCTGTGCAATGACACTGATGAGACTAGCTGCCTTTCCTGATCTAGGTGCTAGTGTCTCAGACCTTAGACATGGTTTCATAGCATCTGCACATCAGATCAAGTGTCTCTTCATCTTTATTTATAATAGCTTCCTCATACCTTAATCCTACTTTCCTTATGGCACAGGCAGAAAAAAGTATGTCCACATTAATTCCTGCTGTAATTCAACTGAAGTCAATAGAACTATGCCATGGATGAATTTTGTTCAATGATTTGACAGCCATTCATAACAAAGTGAACATAAAGTCCATTGAGTTGATATAAGGACATAATGGGACATATTGCTATTACAAAATAATTTTAAGATAAGAATGGCCATACTGGGTCAGACTAAAGGTCCATTTAACCCAGTATCCTGTATTCCAACAGTGGCCAATGTCAGGTGCCCCAGAGGGAATGAATAGAACTGGTAATCATCAAGAGATCCATCCCATTGCCCATTCCCAGCTTCTGGCAAATCGAGCCTAGGGACAACATCCCTGTCCATCCGGCTAATAGCCGTTGATGGACCTATCATCCACGAACTTGTCTAGTTCTTGTTTGAACCCTATTATAGTCTTGGCCTTCACAACATCCTCTGGCAAGGAGTTCCACAGGTTGACTTGTGTGAAAAAAATACTTCCTTTTGTTTGTTTTAAACCTGCTGTGTATTAATTTCATTTGGTGACCCCTAGTTCTTATGTTATGAGAAGTAGTAAACACTTCCTTATCTACTTTCTCTACACCAGTCATGAGTTTATAGACCGCAATCATCTCCCCCTGTAGTCATCTCTTTTCCAAGCTGAAAAGTCCCAGTCTTTTTAATCTCTTCACATACGGCAGCCATTCCATACCCCTAATCATTTTTGTTGCCCTTTTCTGAACCTTTTCTAATTCCAATATATCTTTTTTTGAGATAGGGGGTCACATCTTCAGCAGTATTCAAGATGTGGGCATACGAGGATTTATAGAGGTAATATGATATTTTCTGTCTTATTGTCTATCCTTTTCTTAAAGAGTTCCAACATTCTGTTTGCTTTTTTGGCTGCCGCTGCACATTGAGTGGATGTTTTCAGAGAACTATCCACGATGACTCCAAGATCTTTCTTGAGTGGTAACAGCTAATTTAGACCTCATCATTTTATAAGTATAGTTGGGGTTATGTTTTCCCATGTGTGTTACTTTGCATTTATCAACATTGAATTTAATCAGCCATTTTGTTGCTCAGTCACCCAGTTTTGAGAGATTCTTTTGTAGTTCTTTGGAGTCTGCCTGGGACTTAATTATCATGAGTGGTTCCATATCATCTGCAAATTTTGCCTCCTCACTGTTTACCCCTTTTTCCAGATAATTTATGAATAAGTTAAATAGGACTGGGCCCAGTACAGACCCCTGTGGGACACCACTATTTACTTCTTTCCATTCTGAGAACTGATCATTTTTTCCTACCCTTTTGCTTCCTATCTTTAACCAGTTACCTATCCATGAGAGAACCTTCCCTCTTGTCCCATGACTGATTATTTTGCTTAAGAGCCTTTTGTGAAGGAACTCGTCAAAGTCTTTCTGAAAATCTAAATACAACTATATCCACTGGATCCCTCATCACCATGCTTGTTGACCCCATCACAGAATTGTAGTAGATTGGTGAGGCATGATTTCCCCTTACATGATTTCTCTCAAGTTTACTATTCCAACAAATTATGTTCATCTATGTGTTTGACTATTTTGTTCTTTACTATAGTTTCAACCTGTTTACTCAGTACTGTAGTCAGGCTCACCAGCCTGTAGTTGCCAGGGTCTCCTCTTGAGCCCTTTAAAGAGAATTGGCATCACATTAGCTCTCCTCCGATTATTTGGTAATACTGTTCTTCAGAACATATAACAAATCTGCAACCATCCAGTATATCACAGCTGTCACCATATTGACAGTTATGGCCACTCAGAGCTTTCTAGCAACAGAAGGTGTAAATCTCATGTCTTCCTGACCAAAATCACAAACTATGAGAAATCCACATAAGTTATTAGAAATATAGGACCTATGAGACAAATTCTGGTTCTAATATGTTAATTTAGGAAAGCATCAATACATATCTACACCCGTGCTCTTAATAAAATACAATCCTTCCACTTCTACTCAAGAATTCCCAGACAGCCAGTGCAGTTCTTTAGCAATGATGTGATGTACTCTGAGTGAAGCACCACTATTTCAGTAGGATACCTCATTTTGCCCTAGATCCACTTTTTCAGTAAGAAGTTGAGCCATTTTGATCTCAACTAGCTAAACACACCAGCCATGTAATTTTAGTGTTCTTTCCCCAGCTACTTTCCCCAATGATACAAAAGGACAAAGGAACAATATTAAAGAATCACAAGTTGAACATGTCATTGTAACTCAGGGTTGGTTGATGAACCAGACTAACTTACACAGCCTTTGGCAGTGGGACCACAGTTATCATTGTTGCTGCCATCAAATATCCCCTTTAAGATTGTGCCAGTAGATTTTCCATTCAGGGCCAAATTTTGTGCTTGGATGAGCACAGGCTGATCCCATTGAAATCAACAGAGTCATGCACATGCATTTGAAGGAAAGAAATGGGCCCTTAGGCTGAGTTTGTTCCAAACTAGAATCTCATTGCATTGGGTTTATGGAGCAGAGATTTTACTGAGATGTAGAATAAACATAAGCAATTCCACAGACACTATGTAGTGATTCATTTTGGTGTTATAGATAAATGAAATCTGGACTGAACTTGCACTAGCAATAAGGTGAAGAGCTATTTTTGGCAGATAATAAAACTGGCCAAATATCAGAAAATCAGTGGTAACACTAAAACCCATTTTGTAAATGTATCAGAAAGGTTTACAGTGAGATTTCCTCTCTATTCAGCCAATTTCCTACTATTTTTCAGTTATTTCACTTACATTCTGTATTATATTATGAGCATTTCCCTTAAAATGCATGCATTCTCCTCAAATTGTATCCAGTGTAGCACTGTACATTTAAACAGTGAATAAAAAATGAAGTCAGAAAGAAAGGAAGGTTTCAGGTGTTACTATGGCAGAGAGAGGAGCTCACTGGAACTCAGGGGTTTACTTATGTGTGCTGATAATTTCACAAGGAAAAGAGATGGACAGTAAGAGAAGCAATGACCCTCCTCCTTCAGGCCCCCCCCCCAAATAAAACAAAAATAAAATTCAGAGAACAAGTGACTTATGAGACTTGAACAGAAGCATCTGAAGAGCTGAATCAGAGAGCCACCTCCTAGATCTCAGGCTCATGCCTATAAACTCTTATTCATGTGAAGATAACGACAGTACTTGCAAGGCCTAATCGTATGAGCAAACATTTGCAGATTAGGTCCCCAAATTTTTTTTTACACTGATGAGAGACATCTGGTAGAAAGCAAAAATCTGCACTTCAGGTCATGGAATGAGGACTATTAGCACTACAGCCTCTTGGCATTTACACTACTTACATTTTAAAATTATCTATACCTAAAAATAATCAGAATGGCAGGTGCCTCTAGCAACAACAACCACCACCACCAATGGCAACGTAGCTACTGTTTTAGGCAGCTTGAGATGAGCTGCTGTGATGCTTCTGACATGTCTAATTTCTGATAATATTTTAGGTAGAGTTTTAAATATATAAAACATGTTAGCTTATTAACCACTTCAGATGAATTTCCCTCCCCTCATTACACACTTATCACATCACAAATAGTCAGCATCAAATATATATTCTCCATTATTGCAAATGGCTTTTTTTATGAAGTTCTATGTTCAGAAGAAAGCACACTAAGTCCATTGCAAATTAAGTGAAGTGGTCACTTATATTTCCTGTGACTCTTTATTCTACAACTATCGAAGCAGCACTCGTTTCACCAGCACTACATTTTAGTTCTGCCTGTTTGGGCTAATATGACCAGCTAACAGATTTAAAAAAAAACAAAACAAAAACTTGCTCTGGCCAGAATCCTTTAAGAAAATTTAGTTAAAACATTTCCCCCACCACAACACATTTTAAAACATGCCTTTTTATTCCTAGTCTAGACATGGCCTTTGTTTCTAAAATCCACATCGACACAATCTGTGCCTAGGACTCCTGTGGTAATCCTTTATTCCTTTGGAGACTTAGTACTACTTAGTACACATACACACACATATATATATATATATATAGTGGCAGAGCTCCAACCTTGTCCCTTTGGGTCCTGCCCTTCTACGCAGTTTATGCTAGCCTCAGTGCCTCACTATGACCCTCCACGTAGCCCTTCTCTCTCTAGGGCCAGGGTTACAGTCTACTGAGCCCTTTTCATCACAGGCCAGCAAGGAGGTTGGTGAGAGAACTCCCACAGTCTCTGCTGTCCCTGTAGGTTTATTTCAGAACAGTTTAGCCTCCTGTCCTGACAGGGGCCTGACTTCCCCACCTAGGAGATGTTCCTGTAGTGGTGGGTTGGGGGGAACCCAGGCCCACCCTCTACTCCAGGTTCCGGCCCAGGGACCCTAATGGTAGCAGCTGTTGGAAGCCAACCTTTTACCACCAGAGTTGCTACATTTCCCTGGGCCACATCCCCACAGCTGTCCTGCTTCTCCCTTACCTTAGGGCTCCCTTAACAATGGTTTGAGGGTGTTTTCATTAACCAGCCCTTCAGCTACACTTCCTCTCCCCTGGCTCTCCTCTGCCTGACTGGAGTGAGCCCTTTTTATAGTATCAGCAGGGCCTTAATTAGAGTCAGGCGGTCACATTAGCTTAATGGCCTCACCTGACTCTTTGCAGGTTAATTAGAGTCAGGTGTTCTCATTAGCCTGGAGCAGCCCCTGCTCTGGTCAGTCAGGGAACAGAAAACTGTTAATCCAGTGGCCAGTATATCTTCCTTCTGCTATACCCAACTGGTCTAGGTCTATCACACTATATATGATGAGATGAGCATGACCTAAGACCACTACTAAAGCAAACTGCTGATGCAGAATCTATAAGTATCATTGAACTTAGTGACTGATGTGTGTGCTGTTTACAACATGGCCACATACTCTAGAGACTAGTTTTTGAAAGAAGCAGCTTATAGGCTGCACATGAAAGAGGCAAAAGAATTTGGTGCATAATAAGAAGCCAGGAGAATTAGTTGCTGCCATGGTGCTGACTCAGGTTAGTAGCCAGAAAAGAGACAAAGTTGAGATGCTACCTCTACTACAATTTCTGAAATAGTGAAAATTGCACATAGGGATTCCACTGCTGTCTCTCCCCACCTGCTACACAAGCTTATATTTCCAAACAAAAGTAACAAATGCATTTTAACTGGTCACTGAATGCTTGGGGTTAGGAAGAAACTTCCCCCAAGGGCTGGTTATTCCATAAGTGTCTAGTGTAGGGTTTCTGAAGCATCAGCAAACACCAGAGACAGGATAATGAACTAGATAGACCACTTGGCTAAACTGTTATGGCAATTCCTATGTTCCTGTATTTCTTTCCTTTAAGGTGACCTCTTCAGTGTCAGCACTCTGTTCATGATTAGAAACGTAAAACTTACCAAAAAGTATGAACCATACACACTAACAGGCCCCATAAATGTAGAGTGGGCACACAAATATTTCTACAATTTTGAAAGAAAAATAGGATATTCTACTAGGAATGGTAGAATCCTTCAAAACGGTACATAGTCTGAAGGGTGCCTAAAGGTTCAATATCCGCAGAGCAGCAAAGTGTTAAAGGACAGGAATCTTTATTATCTCTTCAACTTGGAAGACTTTATTGTAATTAAATCAATTTCCCATGTAGCTAAGACAGTTGATATAAACATGCAATAAAAACCCAGCCCCATGTCTAGATGAAACTTTCAGAATTACATAACTTTTTATCAGTCAAATATACCTCCAAAGTTAAAAATAAGAACATAAGAATGCCTATACTGGGTCAGACCAAAGGTTCATCCAGCCTAGTATCCTGTCTGCTGACTGTGGCCTGTGCCCCAGAGGGAGTGAACCTAATAGGTAATGATCAAATGATCTCTCTCCTGCCATCCATCTCCACCCTCTGACAAACAGAGGCCAGGGACACCATTCCTTACCCATCCTGGCTAATAGCCATTAATGGACTTAACCTTCATGAATTTATCTAGTTCTCTTTTAAACTCTGTTATAGTCCCAGCCTTCACAACCTCCTCAGGCAAGGAGTTCCACAGGTTGACTGTGCGCTGTGTGAAGAAGAAATTCCTTTTATTTGTTTTAAACCTGCTGCCCATTAATTTCATTTGGTGGCCCCTAGTTCTTATATTGTGTGAACAAGTAAATAACTTTCTCTTATTCACTTTCTCCACACCACTCGTGATTTTATAGACCTCTATCATATCCCCCCTTAGTCTCCTCTTTTCCAAGCTGAAAAGTCCTAGCCTCTTTAATCTCTTCACACAGGGGACCCATTCCAAACCACTAATCATTTTAGTTGCCCTTCTCTGAATCTTTTCTAATGCCAGTATATCTTTTTTGAGATGAGGAGACTGCATCTGTACTCAGTATTCAAGATGTGGGCATACCATGGATTAATATAAGGGCAATAATATATTCTCCATCTCATTCGCTAACCCTTTTTTAATGATTCCTAACATCCTGTTTGCTTTTTTGACTGCCATTGCACACTGCGTGGACATCTTCAGAGAACTATCCACAATTACTTCAAGATCTCTTTCCTGTTAGTTGTAGCTAAATTAGCTCCCATCATATTATATGTATAGGTGGGGTTATTTTTTCCAATGTGCATTACTTTACATTTATCCACATGAACTTTCATTTGCCATTTTGTTGCCCAATCACTTAGTTTTGTGAGATCTTTTTGAAGTTCTTCACAGTCTGCTTTGGTCTTAACTATCTTGAGCAGTTTAGTATCACCGGCAAACTTTGCCACCTCACTGTTTACCCCTTTCTCCAGATCATTTATGAATAAGTTGAATAGGATTGGTCCTAGGGCTGACCCTTGGGGAACACCACTAGTTACCCCTCTCCATTCTGAAAATTTACCATTTATTCCTCCCTTTGTTCCCTTGGAGAACGAGTCTGGTGGACATATGTGAAAACTGCC
Organism: Gopherus flavomarginatus; assembly: GCF_025201925.1. NCBI lineage: Eukaryota > Metazoa > Chordata > Testudines > Testudinidae > Gopherus > Gopherus flavomarginatus. Next base: position 150,267,226 of record NC_066618.1, on the reverse strand, counting down.
ACAGTTAATTCTTGTGCAACTGACTAAAATTATATCAGCCTGATCCTCCAATAGTTTTTACAACAAAAAATGCACAGTTGCTGACAGGAGCAATCAGCAACTACACCCTGTAAGAATGTATTATCTCCAAAGGAATAATAAAGGAAAAAGATAACAGTCTTAAAGATTCTTGCCCAGCTGAAGCAGAGAGACATGCAGCAAGCCAAAGCAGTTGCAAAATGGCTACTTAAGGCTGCAGCTGCTTGGCTCTGGAAAATTTAAAGGACAATCTCCAGAAAGACAAGCTGAGAAAAAAAGTTCCTAACATAGGGCAACCTTGCATTTGGGAGAGTTAGTAGGGACCCGGTAGTCAACAAAATAAGTTATTATTGGAGAAAAAACATCTGCTTTGGTGTCTGTTTTATCCTACCATTATGTTACATAACGCTATTTACTTCTATTTATTCCCTTGTCTCTGTGGCTCACAGGTGCATTTTTAATCCATGAACTAATGGACCTATCACTGCTACTGGGAGATCTTGTGAAGTACATGAGTAAAAAAGAATTTCAGTTGACTGTGTGAAAACAGACAGAGGCAAATGCCAAGTACAGCAAATACTGAGTGGAAAAGTCCTCATTCCCATGCTACAGCCAATATAATAAAAGATACCTAAAGTAAAGTCTGTGCTAGTACAATACTATCCTACTGGCCTGCAAAGTGACACTTGCCCACTTATTTTGCTAGCAATCACCTCAACTGCTTTGCCACCTTCTCTTCTGTCTCCTACTTCCTGTCTGCCCAAAGCCTGAGCATAAGGTGGGTGAGGTAATATGTTTTACTGGAACAACTTCTGTTGGTGAAAGAGACAAGTTTTTGATCTTACACAAAGTTCTGAAGAAAATTGAAATCATATCTTTCTCACCTGCAGAAGTTGGTCCAATAAAACATATGATCTCATTAACCTTGTCTCTGTAATATCCTCAGACTAATACAGCTACAATAACGCACACTGACTCTGTACAAACGTGTTCTGGGAAGGTGATTGTCCATATTCCATAAAGGCAAAGAGAATGCATTTTCCATCATCTATTATCCACACAATGAACTTACACAAACAAAGGCAGTGCAAGGAAGGGAGCATGAAAAGCAATGACTTGCTGCAAGATACCATCAGATGAGCAGAGACAGAATGTGGCCTTGATATATGTTGCTACCAAGGGAGGTTCCCATACAACAACTTTGCCTTTGTAGTTACAGCTGCTTCATTGCAGTTTATACCAGCCACTTTACCAAGGCACCCAGACTGAAAATATATGCTGTGTGTATTTTTTTTTCTTAACTATCCTCCTCCCAGTTTTGTATTTACACCTCCCAGCAGAGCCAGTGCAAGGAAGTTTTGCGCCCTAGGTGAAACTTCCACCTTGCGCCATCCCCGCACCCAGCTAACCCCGCCTCCCGCGGCAGCTAACCCAGCCCTCCATCCGGGAAGCCTGCCACCCCCGCACCTGGGGAGCCCCTCCTGCAGCAGCTACCCCTCCTCTGCAGCTAACCTCGGCTCCGCCTTCTCCACTGAGCACTCTGGCTTCACTCTAATTCTCCTCCTCTCCCAGGCTTGAGCACCGATTGAAGAAGAATTAGAGCGAGGCCTGTGTGCTCATAAGAACATAAGAACGGCCGTACTGGGTCAGACCAAAGGTCCATCTAGCTCAGTATCTGTCTCACAACAGTGGCCAAAACCAGATGCCCCAGAGGGAATAAGTAAATAACTTTTCCTTATCCACTTTCTCCACATCACTTATGATTTTATATACCTCTATCATATCCCCTCTTTTCCAAGCTGAAAAGTTCTAGCCTCTTTAATCTCTCCTCATATGGGACTCTCTCCAAACCTCTAATCATTTTAATTGCCCTTTTCTGAACCTTTTCTAGTGCCAGTATATCTTTTTTGAAGTGAGGAGACCACATCTGTATGCAGTATTCAAGATGTGGGCGTACCATGGATTTACATAAGAGCAATAATATATTCTCAGTCTTATTCTCTATCTCCTTTTAATGATTCCTAACATCCTGTTTGCTCTTTTGACCGCCTCTGCACACTCAGTGGAGGAGACAGAGTGGAGGTGACAGAAGACAGAGTGGAAGTGATCTGGGGCAGGGAGCGGTTCCCCTGTGCGCCCCCTCCGTCTCCTTGCCTGAGCGGGCTTTTAGGTGCCCCCAACCACTAGTTGCCCTAGGCGGCCACCTAGTTTGCCTAAATGATTGCACTGGCCCTGCCTCCCAGAGCAAGCCAGTTTAACTTCAGCTATACAGACTCTGCACAAAAGGAAAATCATCTCAAGGTATAGAGTGTGTGCAGTTCACTAGTGGTAAGACTGAAAGCATTTCTCCACTGCTTTACACATTGTGCAGTTCTTTATACCAATGCCAAAGGAGTATAAAATGCCACCAGATCAGAATGGTAGTGTTTTATATCACCTTTGCAGATGTCTATATATGATCCAAAGCAGAGGAGATTAAGCTGTAAAATCTAATCAGAGCTCAGCAATGAAAGGCTTCTCCCAATGTCACAGGCCCAGGTAGAATATATGTATCCACTCCCACCACCCTCCCAAATGCAAACTTAACTGTTTATTCCTTGCTACCTATGAGACTCCAAACATTCAGTTCTCCAAATCTGGCTGGACCCTCTCTAATGGGAATTAATGCAAATTTTCAAAAAAAAAAGTGGGCCTGATTGTCCCTCACCTACAAATGGGTTCTAACCTCATCAAATTCAATGGAGCTCCACTGGTGTGAATGATAGGCAAATCAGGCCTGAACATTTTAAACACAGGGTGCTGCAACTTCCTGAAGAACTGGGTGGCAAAATGCCACCTGGGACAAGCATCTGATAGTGTAAATAAGTACAGCTCCACTGAGTTTCACCTATTTACACCAGCAGATAATGGGGCCCTAGAAATTCAGTTAGAGCAGTATTTGTCCTGTGATTAATAATAGTATTTTATGGAGTATTTGGACAATGCCATTTCTAGTGTCATGCTGAGATATCAAAGATAAGTAACAATTACAGAACTCGACATCTTTAACTTCCCAGTGAGACAATTGTAATTGAAATGGAAATGGCACAAATGGAAATCATCCTCATTACAATATCAAGATTGAAATATTCTTCAGATATGGTAGTTGTGGGATCTTATCTCATAAGTATACTCCATTCTAAATCTGCTTCTTGGGGCAATTGTATTATCATCCATTTTCACTTCTTTTGGCACTTGCTTAGTTTTATGTCCAGATCAGTCAAATCTGCGTACTTTACTTAGTATTTTGGCTACCAAAGAGAAAATGTTGTATATGAATGGCTCCAGTGTGGGAAACTATCCAAGAGAAACTGTTCATGAGATTAAAGCAGTGATTTACATGCAGGTGAAAAACAAAATTTAAAGTACCCTTAGAAAAACATCAACAGACTTGGATATAAGTTTGAATATTACAACTGGAGTGTATGAAAAGAGCTTCAGATGGCAAGAAGTCTGAAATCTCTTGACTCTGCAAGATTAAAATATAGAGCTTTAAATCATTAGAATGTGATGTTTTCCAGCTAACCAATGGGATTAGATTTTTTTACAGCTACAAATGCTATTTGGGTTTCATGGCTCCCTTTAAGGCTTGTACAGGATTAATGGTGACTAAGGGCATCTGACTTGATAGAACGAGGAATACAAAAACACACCTGCAATGCATGCTTAACTCATAGTAGTGTGGTATAAAGTTGGTATGCAATTCATTCACTCACAACTTCATCATTTGTGAGACATGTAACCATCCTAAAATGCCTATACAATCCTTATAACCACTCCACACATGTGTATTTGCCTAGCATTCACATTAACACTAAAATCCACAACCAGCAATTAATCTGTACAGTCTTTTCTGGTTTTTCAACCCACCAGCTATGGAAAATCTTCAGAAGGAGATCAGTGGTTCTGCACCATGAGATTTTTCACAGTGGGTACACAGGGACTTCCATAGCCAGGGGAGAGGGAGCGCAGCCTGGAGGCACTGACAAAGGAAGCAGGAGAGAACCTGCCTGAGACCTGGGAAGGACAGGGCAGCCGATCGGGGACAGCCCAGGACAGGAGCCAGGAGGAGCCCTGGGCTGAGAGGAATCTCCCGAGAAGGACAGGCCGGAGCTGCACCCGGTATCATGGCTGCCCAGAGCTGCATGGGGCTGTGAGTACTGGGGCTTGTGACTCTGCATTGGGAACAAGGAGGGAGGCTGTAGCTAGTTAAGTAGGGAGGTGGTCGCTCTGTGTGGCTTTGCAGAGAGTGGCAGAAGAGGGCACCAGATGGGTTTGTTGGGGGAAAGTTCACTGGTGCTGAAGACGACCGGGAGCACCCAAGACTCGCCATTGGACTGGAACTTTGCTCAGGCCTCCTGAACTCTGTGTGCAGACATATTTCTCAGTGTCTGCCCTTCCAGACTGTGCTACCACTGGGCCTGTGAGGTTTTGGTTTGGAGGCAACCCTTTTCTACTGCTCCCTCTATATTTCCCCTCATTGTATTTCTGCTCTCATCCTTCTGTCAATAAATATCTCCCTTTGTTATATCCATTGTACTTTTCCTGTGGGTGTGGGTGTTCACTCTGGGGGGTTTGGAACAGGTGTCCCTGGGGTGGGAGGGATTTCTCCTGCCGCATTCCTGCACCTGTCTTCTCTTGGCCAGAGCTGCCTGCAGAACAGATTCCATCTTGGTCACGAGGGCACTAAAGTTACACTGCCATCAAATTCCCTCTCACTCTTTTCTTCTGCAGACTACATAACCCCAGTTCCCTCGGCCTCTCCTCGTAAATAGATTCATAGATTCATAGATTGTAGGGTCAGAAGGGACCAATGTGATCATCTAGTCCTACCCCCTGCACAAAGCAGGCCACAGAACCCTACCCATCCACTTCTATAACAAACCCCTAACCTATGCCTGAGTTATTGAAGTCTTCAAATTGTGGTTTGAAGATCTCAAGCTGCAGAGAATCAACCAGCAAGTGACCCATGCCCCACGCTGCAGGGGAAGGCGAAAAACCTCCAGGGCCTCTGCCAATCTGCCCTGGAGGAAAATTCCTTCCCAACCCCAAATATGGCGATCAGCTAAACCCTGAGCATGTGGGCAAGACTCACCAGCCAGCACTCAGAAAAGAATTCTCTGCAGTAACTCAGATCCCATCCCATCCAACATCCCATCACCAACCACTGGGCATACTTATCTGGCGATAATCAAAGATCAGTTGCCAAAATTAGGCTCTCCCATCATACCATCCCTTCCATAAACTTATCAAGCTTAATCTTAAAGCCAGATATGTCTTTTGCCCCCACTACTCCCCTTGGAAGGCTGTTCCAGAACTTCACTCCTCTAATGGTTAGAAACCTTCGTCTAATTTCAAGTCTAAACTTCCTAGTGTCCAGTTTATACCCATTCGTTCTTGTATCTACATTGGTACTAAGCTTAAATAATTCCTCTCCCTCCCTAATATTAATCCCTCTGATATATTTATAAAGAGCAAGCATATCCCCCCTCAGCCTTCTTTTTGCTAGACTAAACAAGCCAAGCTCTTTGAGTCTCCTTTCATATGACAGGTTTTCCATTCCTCGGATCATCCTAGTAGCCCGTCTCTGAACCTGTTCCAGTTTGAATTCATCCTTCTTAAAACATGAGAGACCAGAACTGCACACAGTATTCCAGGTGGGGTCTCACCAGCGCCTTATATAACGGTACTAACACCTCCTTACCTTTACTGGAAATACCTCGCCTGATGCATCCTAAAACCACATTAGCTTTTTTAAATCCAGCCCCTTGATCATTTTCGGTGCCCTCTGCTGGACTTTCTCCAATTTGTCCACATCCTTTCTGTAGTGGGGGGCTCAAAACTGGATGCAATATTCCAGGTATGGCCTCACCAGTGCCAAATAAAGGGGAATTATCACTTCCCTTGATCTGCTGGCAATGCTCCTAGTAATGCAGCCCAATATGCCATTAGCCTTCTTGGCAACAAGGGCACACTGCTGACTCATATCCAACTTCTTGTCCACTGTAATCCCCAAGTCCTTTTCTGCAGAACTGCCACTTAGCCATTGGGTCTCCAGCCTGTACCAGTGCAGGACTCTGCACTTGTCCTTGTTGAACTTCATCAGATTCCTTTTGGCCCAATCTTCCAATTTGCCTCGGTCATTCTGGACCCGATCCCTACCCTCCAGCTTATCTCACCCATCTCCCCCCAGTTTAGTATCATCCGCAAACTTTCTGAGAGTGTTGTTCACCCCATCCTCCAGATCATTAATGAAGATGTTGAACAAAACCTGCCCCAGGACTGACCCCTGGGGCACTCTGCTTGATACTGGCTGCCAACTAGACCTTCAGCCATTGATCACTAACCATTGAGCCCAATGATCTTGCCAGTTTTCTATCCACCTTATAGTCCATTCATCTAATCCACACTTTTTTTAAATTGTTGGCAAGAATACTTTGGGAGACCATATCAAAAACTTTGCTAAAGTCAAGGTATATCACATTCACCTCTTTCCCCATATCCACAGAGCAAGTTATCTCATCATAGAAGGCAATCAGGTTGCTCAGGCATAACTTGCCCTTGGTGAATCCATGTTGACTGTTCGTGATCAGCTTCCTCTACTCCAAGTGCTTCAAAATGGATCCCTTGAGGACCTGCTTCATGATTTGACAATGCTGAGCACCATCTTCTCCTTGTGACTCTCTTCCTATGTGAATATCTATGACTCTATTACTACAGCATTGTCTTTGGTGGACTTTCTTCATCCTTTCCCCTCATCTGCTCCCATATTTTTTCTTTCACCACATACCTAGTAGGGCCTCAAATCCTTGATCTCCCTTGAACTCTGTCCGAGTTTGCATTTTTCTTCATCTCTCTCTGTTCAGTCTTCTTGGATATTCCTATCACTTAATCAAAATCAACATTGCAAAACTTGAATTTCTTGTCTTTTCTCCTAACTCTTCTCCCCTGCCCCATCTCTTTTACCATTAACCACTCTACTGTCCTTATCACTGAAGCTCAAACTTTTGGAGATACTGTTAACTTGTGCTTTGCTTTCTCTCCAACACCCTAGCTCTAGCCAAATCATGTTGCTTCACATTCTATAATTCCTCCCCTTCCTTTCCATCTCTGTCCCCAAAGCATGGTTCATATACTGGTTCCCTTTATTGGGATGCTGTGACCCACGCCTCTCTAGCCTCTACCAAGTCATAAATGACATAATCTCCCTCCATTGCCATTTTGACCACACCATCCTTGTCATTACTCTTCTCTAACTCCTTGGCACTTTCTGAATAAAGTTTAAATCCCTTGTCCTCTCTTTTAAGGCTCTGACCCTTCCTCTATTGCATTCCAACACTCCTTTTTTCAGCCCTTGAACTTTCTCCACTCTTCCCACTTAGTCCCTCCCTTTGTCTTCTCCATCAACTGTCATCGCCATGCCCTTTTCCACACCTGTAACGACATCTCTCTTCCTTCAGAGGACTTCTCAAAATTCATATCTTACTTATCAATGCCACCTTCTGTGTTATCTGCTGTTCCCTCTTTCCCCTATCTCAGTGCCATTTTATTAAAATCAGATAGAATTCACTCAGAATCTAATATGACTCATACATTTATTTGTTTTAACCCACATTCCTTTTTTGCCTACACTTTCCTTTTTTATCTTCTTCATCTATCTGTCTCTGATGTACACTGCTTGGGCAGGAAGGCATGTCTTTTAAACATCTCTGTAAAGCAAAATGAAAAGTTATGGAGCTACTGACATAATTAAAATAAATGATAGCTGATAGGGAAGAAAGGGGCTCTGACTGGTTTCCATTCCAAGGAACCTAAAACCAAGGTGCTGACTCAGGCACAGACCGAAATTGAACAGACGTATGTCATGCAAATTCTCCAGCCCTTTGAGGAGATAACTTGTAAAATAAGCTCAGGAGATCATTTTATATCTGTTCTCCTGTTAGCTTGCAGGGCTTTCTTAGTCTCATCAGTACTGAAGTTCTAGATTAAGACCACAGAGAAGCAAATTTTACCTTCCATTTCTGATCTTTTCAATGGACATCTTTTCAAAGAGCTACAGTGTATAGCTAGTGTGTTAGACACTCACTGCTGGTCCTTTACATTCAGGCTCTGAATTTCACTGAAAAAATGTTAGCAATACAAAGGCTGTCAGAAGAACACTGGGAAAAAAACATACAAATGCTACAGGAAAAAATGGTATAAAAACCAAAGCTCTATCCCAGTCCTTATTTTGGGACACTGTAGTCGGTACAACCCAGATCCTCAAAAGTATTTAAGTGCTTAACTCCCATTGAACTCAATGGGAGTTATGTGCCTAAATACATTTGAGGATCTGGGCCTACATGCTTCTGGCAATTTCTGCCAGCCTGACATACTGACTATATCAGCTCTGAGGACCCCTCCTTAACATAAGAGTTATGCAGAAGGTGCCCTCTCCTCTTGAGCTGGGTGACAGCTAGGATGAGAGCTGACTTGGAGTGTTAGACAGGTAGAGAGTGTGCCAGCTGGAAAGTCTATGGCTGGGAACCCATATTGAACTGGGGGCAACTGTTGAAAAGGAATGTATTCTAAGCTGCCAAAAGAGCTGACATGGAAGTTGGAGCCAGTGGAAGATAGTGCAGGGAAGTGGCCCATGAGTGGGATAAAGGAGGACAATGACTTGGAAAGACAAACAGGTAGGAAGGGTAGAGGAATAAAGAGAAGAAAACCACAGAAAGGGGAGCCAAAGTAATCGAGCAGTGGACGAGAACATGGCTCAGGGAAAAAGAATGAGTTACAGGTGAACAATGTGATTTCAGGGGGAGAAGAGAAAAGGGAGTGAAAGTGACTTTTAGAGAACCAAGGAATGATGGGTATAGTACGTGGGGTGTTTTTCCTTTAATATTTAGCAACCAATGTTCCTCCTGTGACATCAGAATGCTGCATCAGTCACATATTAATTAGTAGCTCAAGCTTATACACATGAAAACACAGACAGTATATATCAGAGAAGCTGTTTTTGAAAGCTTAAAACTTACTATCATGGAACAGTGAAATTCAGTAGGTTTCCATCGAATCTTTCTATTTAAAAAGTCTTTCAGTATTGGTTTATGGCAACATAGTTTGCAGGCAATAACATTTTCTCTTTCCCCCATTGTGAGCCATTAGCAGATTTCATGGAATTGCTGCTGCTGACTGACCCCAGTAAGAAAGAGTCACCAACAAATTTCCAATTTTCCTCTGCATTGTTTTTATAGTAGGAATCCTTGTCATAGCTGTCTGGGTTTAACCCAGGAGCAGGAAAGTTTAAAAGAAATGACTTTAACATGAGTGCTCACCCACAGTTTATGGAACCTTCAGGGAGTTCTGACAGCTAAATTCGTGTCTGGATTGAGGAGTGAATGAAAGGAGGCAAAGAAGCTGCTGGTTGAGGTAAGAGTGAGTTGTTAACTCAGCATGACTCCTGAGGACCTTCATCACTTCCCTCAATCTTTTATCTTTCAATACCACTGTCAGTGTCTCCTCCAATCTTCTATCTCCTCTTCTTTATGGGGACTGGAAAATCGGAAACAAGTGGTGAGCAAACCATTGTGACTGGTACTGGCCAAATCTCTAAATCTTCAAACTGGAAATCAACTCATAACTTGTGTTTATGCACACTCTGATATGCAGTTTTGATGTTAGCATGCACCCTCCTTTTATAGCACTTGCATTAGAATGATGTACATTCTGCAGAATAAGGGTCTCTGATGGCAGTGCGGCTGCGTAGCCACACACCAAATAAATACATGATTTGAAAATCATGCATAATTACAATTAGATTTATACTCATGTCATTTAAAAAAAACCTGTAATTTCAAAATCATACAGAAGTTTCAATTTAGTGGACAAGCAGCTGTCTCTAGTTCTCATCGACTTAATTTAGGATCGAGCAAGGACTGAATCGTATTACAATTAAGACAGTGTTGACAATTTGTTCATTTTTAAACAAAGAACTTCAACTGCTGAGGTTTTGACAAAGAACAAGGAAATTATAGGGAACTAAGAGATAATGGAAAGCTTGATCTTACCCTGTGGGTGCTGAATAAGGGAGTGCAGGGAAAACTGATGCTGCATTAAGAAAGCTCCACTGCACAGCTTTCAGTGGTCCTGTGCCTCATAGTAGAAGTGAAACCCAAAAGACAGGAGCACATAGCTCAGCATCTCATTTCTTATCATTATTTTTAAAGACCTGAAGGAGCTGAGATAGCACAGTGATGGGGCCATTAGAAACAGAAAACATTCTGAAGGGAATCAAACTTAGACCCATATATTATGTTCATTCTCAACTCACCTCTCATGCTTCCTTTTGCCTTGTGAGGAAGGCAGAAGTTGGAGAAGGGGGCTGAGATTTACTTCTGTTCAATGTAGAGGATTATATATATTGCTTTTATTGACATGTAGCCTCTTGACCTTACATTAGGGCACAGACTAGGATTCCTTTATCTCTGGGGCAGGGATTGTCTTTTTGTTCAGTTTCTGCAGTACCTAGCACAATGGGGTTCTGGTCCATGACCGGAGCTGCTAGGAACTACAGTAATAAATAAAATAATTGTAACTACAATAAATGTGTCATACAAGGATTTTCAGGTTAAAGGCTTTAATGCACTAGGGACGTATATTTACTTTCTCTTTTGGTAGCATCTATTGTTATAACATCTACCTACATGTGAACTACAACACATTCAGCCATGCACCTTTTCCCCATTTTTACATGAAAACCTAAACTAAATATTGCGAGTCTGAAATATTTGATTTGGTACCATTTTTTCATTCAGTTTGGTGCACTTATTCATTTTCACATGGCACATGAAGAGCTGAAATATCTGTATGACAAAAATAAATAAATCTGTTCTTGGATTATTTCCAGCCAAAAATAATATCCAAATGTTACCTGCTTTTGAAACTTTTGAAGTTCTCTTAGCACTAGACGCCATATCACTTTTCACATTTTGATTTTTTGCAGCTGATCTAAATTTGAATTTCTTTGGTTGTGGGGGAGTGGGTGGTTACAATAAAATATGTGTTTCAGTACTCTGTGGATTTAGACCATGTCTGGAACAATAGGCGCTCATAGTGAAATGATTTTCCAGCAGCATTGACTTTGTGTGTGATGGGATATGATCTAAAAGAAAGACTTGTAACTCAAGAGCATTGACAAAGGATGAGTTACAGTTGTTTAAAACATTTTTATTTTGCATTCATACATGCCATATAAAACACAATCTAAATTTTCTAATGCCACAAAAAGTTACCTTTTTTTTAGAATGTTCAATGATCATCAAACACAGGTAAAATGAAATGAGTAGTTTTGGTAAGACAATATGTCTAAGAAAATAACAAGGGTTCACACCCTGGAAAGCACCACCACAGTGATGGTGGCAGAGAGACGGAAGACTGGACTATCCTTCTCACCTTACAGTTGATCACTGGAGGATAGGATTGAGGCATACTGTTGTCTCAGCACAGAGGCTGCATTGCTCAGACCACTCTATCACTCTCCTTTGGATACACTGAGGACCTCAGGATGGATAGTGACTATATATTACCCAGTGCTGCCAATTCAGCACCTTTTACAAACATAATCAATCTGAATCTAGCAGACAATGCTGTGTAGGCGTCCCAGATGGTGTGAATTATATTTTGTAATTCTGTCTTTTCATTAGCTTCTTCTACAGTTTTGCAAATTCCTCTGTTTTCCCCGCCTCAAATTACTATTAAAATGTTAAGCTATTTAATCCAGAGATTCGAACCGTAAAACCTGCTTTTCCAGATCTATGAAAATAACTTACTCATCTCCTAAACTGTTGTTAAGTACATAGTTCCTGTTATAGCCTTTTTCTTCCATATGCACCAACATAGAATTAAACTTGCCAAATAACCAAGACTTGCTAATTGTCAATTCTGTACCATCCTTTTCGATACAAAATATCACTTTGAAAACTGTTTGGCTGTTGTATTTTTTCCAGCTGTTCATCATGCTTTTTCTTATAAACTGGAAGTCAGAGATGGGGACACTCATTTTGCCTCATTTCAAACCCATTCGAACATCCTGGGTCTGGAAGTTTGAAAGTAAAATAAGGTGAAAAATCAAGTTGCGTGAAAAGCACATGCATAGAGCCTGAGAACACAAGGAGAGGAAGAGAGAGGATAATTCTAATGAACAATACATACACACCCACTTGTAGAGTGCTTACAGACAGAGGTTCCTCTATCTCTAATATATACAGTGACCATATTTTAAAATTAAAAAACTACAATACTTTTAGGGCATTTGGGGGCCACAAAATACTCATAGAAAAGAAAATGGTACATTGAAAAAATGGTTGCTTGTGTTACTCCTCCAAGCTTCTGACACAACAGCAACACACATATTTTTCTGGGACTGGAGGATTTTTTTTCCCCCTCAGGACCCGGCGTCTGAATAAGCAAAAGAACAGCTTTTTGACTTTTCTCTTCACTCCAAACACTGTTCATCACATTTAACACTCATGCCGGTGACTTCTTTGGTCCTGATAAACAGAGTGAATTCTACTCAGTATGGCAATGCATCTTGCACAAGCATTTTATTATATCCTACACATTTTAATTCCTGAAAATGAAAAAAACGAACAACACACACACACACAGCATTTTAGGTGTAGAGCTTGACATAAAATTGGGGAGGGAATTCCCATAGAATAAAATACTTTTTGCAAAAAAATAAAAAATAAAACTGTTTTTTTTTGGTCTGAAAACTGCAAACTTTCAATTTAGAAATGCCATTACAGTGCCTTTTGGTAGTTGTAGTTTGAGTATCTTATTTCCCTATTATCTTCAATGCTCCTTCACCAGACTACATCTCATATGATGCACTATGGTCTTCCCTCTTGCAGAGACATCATGGGAGTCCTATAGCCATAGTGCATCATGACATATGTAGTCCAGCTAGGAGGCCCAGCAAATAGGGGAGAATGGGGCATGATGTACCATTAATACTTTATCCATGAGTCACCCTCATGACATTTCCAAACTTTTTTTTTCAGCCAAAAGTTTTCAGTTTTCACCCAAAATCCAATATTTTTTAAAATGTTTAGATGTTTGAGTTTGTTATGAAAAGTTGAAGATTTTCCATCAAAAGCAGACACTTTCACTGGAAAATTGGGGGTTTGATTAAATGGAATTTTGTGTGGAAGACAATGCTGTCTGAAAACTATCCAGGTATTATGAATGAAATTCCTAAAACACTGGAACATCATATGAACACTTTACTAATATATATAGTAAATGAGAGAGTACCTTTAAGCTATTACTAAAGGTTTTGTTTCTTTTAAATTGAATCACCATTGAAACCACCACAGTTCAAAGGACAAGTAAAAAAGACTGTCAAATTTGAACACATTTCATAAATCCCAAGCACCCAAGATTTTTGTAAAAACCACCACCTTCACAAGACTATTCCATTTCCAATCAAATTGTTTTCCTGTTTTGTGCTATTTGAATATTGCGTACCATTCTTCTTCATGAAATAAAAAAAAACCCTTTTCTTTGCCTGTTCTACACCATTTTTATTTGCATCACTACCTTTATTTAAGTTAGATCTAGCGTGGCTCATGTTTTGAAAGGATTACCATTGGTTATTTGGATACTGTCTTTAATGTATATAGGAGGGACACCACAGTGCTGTGTGTCTAAGGTAGATGCATATTGCTGAGCTCTGAAGTGGCCCATGGGGAATCCACAAACATTGTCATCTAAATTCCACCATCCAGTGCCATGAAATATTGTGTCCAACCACTGAAACCCCCAAGAAGCCGTCTAGCACTACATCTTCTTCTTTGAATCTGAAAGTACTGAACAAAAACAGAGGACATCTGCCTCCCAACATTCCACAAATAAAATGATGCCTGAGCCTGATGGAACACAGCTGGTAGTTGTACTACAACAGGTGGCCACAGATACTGTATAGGGTAGGGTGATCAGATGTCCCATTTTTAAGGGAAAATCCTGTTTTTTGGGACTTTTTCTTATATAAGCACTTATTGCCTCCCACCCTGTCCCGTTTTTTCACAGTTGCTATCTGGTCACCCTAGTATAGGGAGATCTTGGAGGACCAACAAGAAACCTGGATCAGTTCCAATAACTGCAATATCGATTATCATGCTTATTGCCCAAAGCAGCTAAATCAGTAGGTCTTAGCAGGTCTCTAGAATAGCCTTAACATATCTAAACAAGAAGCCAGGAGGGATGGGGATCGAAGGGAGAGCCTGACCCTCTGTCCCTTCCTGATAAGATCTGTCGAAATTGCTGAGGTACGTCTTTTGGAAAAAAAACCAGAAAGTTTATCTATATCTGCCCTTTGGGATTTGTGTATCAGGGCCCTCAAGACATGTGGACTCTGCAATAACACATCTGTCTAATGAATGATTTGGGGAACACTCTTGCTTAAACTTTGAAGTTGTTTGCTTAAATATTTTTATTGACATGTTATTGTTACACTAATGAAGGAGAGAAAGTGACTCTTTAGAGACACTTCAGGGACATTGTTTAAGGTCCCCAGTGGCAGCTAAAAGATGGTCCAGTCAGATGGTTGTTGTACCACTCAAAGACTTCAGTAATTATTGATTTTTGGGGTGTTTTACTAACCTGTTGCAGACTTGTAAATGCTTGAGACTAAAATAAAATGAAGATTTAAGTGAAGGCACTCTTGTATTGTACTGTTTGTGCCAGCCACCTATTGAACAGCCAGCCACATCTCTATTGATTTATCTCCTGCCACCGTTTTACCAAGAGTAAAAACCATGATAACAATGCTGTTGAAATTAAATCTACATTTTCACCCTAACAACCACCATGAGTGAGATTGAGAATGCGCTACAAGTTCTATCCAGACAGATAGGTGAAGCAAGACACAGAATTTATGAAGTGGAAGATGATCTCAAAGAGAACAAATTAGAGGTTATAGAGAACTTTAATGATATCAAGACTATTAAGACAAAGCTAATTTGTCTGGAAAGACACTCACAGAGATGTAACATCAGGATTGTGGGTGTCCCTGAGGGAACACAGAAAGGCAAACCTTCTGAATTTGTTCCTAAACTGCTAACTAAGTTGTTAGATCTGCTAGATTTTGGACACTCTTGGCCCTTACCCACAAACCAGCTCCAGAAGATAGGCCTTAGAACATTCATTGTGAAGTTCCTGAAGTTTACCATTAAGGAGCTCGTCAGGGTTCCTTCCCCACTCTGAACTCTGGGGTACAGATGTGGAGATCCGCATGAAAGACCCCCTAAGCTTATTTTTACCAGCTTAGGTTAAAAACTTTCCCAAGGCACAAATTCCACCTTGAACAGTGTGCTGCCACCACCAAGTGATTTAGACAAAGAATCAGGGAAAGGACCACTTGGAGTCCTATTCCCCCAAGCCCTACACCCCCTTTCCTGGGGAAGGCTTGAGAATAATATCCTCACCAATTGGTACAGGTGAACACAGACCCAAACCCTTGGATCTTAAGAACAATGAAATATCAATTGGGTTCTTAAAAGAAGAATTTTAATTAAAGAAAAGGCAAAAGAATCACCTCTGTAAAATCAGGATGGTAAATACTTTACAGAATAACAAAAGGCTCAGAACCACAGAGGATTTCCCCTCTAGGCAAAACTTTAAAGTTACAAAAACAGGGATAAACCTCCCTCTTAGCACAGGAAAAATTTACAAGCTAAAACAAAAGGTAATCTAATGCATTTCTTTGCTATTACTTACTATTTTTGTAAGACTAGATGCTTAGTTCAGATATGGCTTAGGGAGACATATTTTCCCTGCCCTGTTTCCTTGTTGAGTCTGGGAGACACAGACAATAAACCTTCGCCCACAGATTTGAAAGTATCTTCTCCCCTTATTAGTCTTTTTGGTCAGGTGCCACCCAGGTTATCTGAGCTTCTTAACCCTTTGCAGATAAAAGAGGAATTAACCCTTTACAAGGTAAAGACGGATTTTATGCTAACCTTAGCTGTATGTTTATGACAGAGCTTGTATTACAGAAATGAAGTGGGGGAGACGGGGAAAAGAGCTGTAATGGGGAGAACCAGCAATTAAAATACTGCTTTTTTGAGATTAAGCCTGTGATGTGGTTGCAATGAGGGAAGCTTTTAACCAAGCAAAACAATTGGCCAGGATGATGGATTTCAAGTATTTAAAAAAACTAGCGTTGCTCCATATTAAGAATGGCAAGAAGATAGTATCATTCTGTTCCCCTCAGGAGGCAGAAGAATACCTCAAAAAATCAGCAAACTTCTCCCTCACAATTGGAGACATCTACGGAATGATATTATGGAATTTATGTATTGCTCTCTGAGATCTGATATTGTATCTCTATGATGGGTGAGAGAAGGGAAAAAAAGAAAATTAACTCTCTGGGGTTGAAGGGTTATTATCAATTTACTCCCTATTACCTTGACTCACAAGGAAGTAGTACCAGAGTAAAATCAATCAATTGATTAGTAATTTTTTTTTAACCATTGCTCTGTTCGATGGTGATTCTTTTGGACTAATGTATTAAGATTGTATTGGTAATAGGTGATCAGTAGAGTTGTAATCTTTGAATCTCCAGGGCTGTGAGGATCTCCAAGTTTCACTTGATCCAGCCACCCTCCCTCCCCCTGCCCTCTGTGTCAAGTGTGTCTTTTTGGACTGCTTAACAAATTCGTTGATTATATGGTACTTACGTATTTCTCTTCCCACTATCTTTTCCCATTAAAAAAACAAAACAAAACAACGTATTCAATTCCCCTTTCTATCCCCTTCCAGTTGCCTTCCCATGCTGGGAATTTATTCCCACTCCTTTATAGTGTTTATCAGGAAGTGACACCTACCCTTGGATTATATAACATTTGTTGCTTACATATACAAGAACTGTATGCTGCACAAGAAAATCTGCAACGTCTCATTTATTCACAAAGTGACTTTATATTTTATCCAGTACATTTTAACAATGCTGGCTCCAATAATTAAATGTGTCTCCTGGCATTAAAGGGTTTTAATAACCCTATTAAACAATATATGTATTTATATACACTCAATGTTTTAAAAAGTGACTGGTGACATTCCCATTCTTCAGGAGACACATCTCATTATAAGCTTTAAGTTCTAAGTGAATAGATATTGAGTAGACTTTTCAGTTTCTAGTGGCTTTAATTCTAAAGCCAGGTGCATTGCTATTCTAATACATAAAAAGTTGAGTGTTAATATTTTGAGTACAAAGTCTGACAGCAAGGGCAGATTTACTGTCCTAAAAGCTGAACATGGCAATTCTATAATTGTACTTGTCAATCTTTACAGGCCAAACCAGGGTGATTGTAATTATAAATGGTAGAGGTCTCCATCCTATTATTATAGCTGGAGATTTTAACAAAACTCTAGACCCATTCCTTAATAAATCTTCTCTATTGCCACATGGGAACACTATTATCTGTCAAGTATATCATTCATACAGTCCTGGTTTAGGTTTACATGATGTGTGAAGACTGGGAAATCCTACAGCCAGACACTACAGAATTTTCTTTTTTTCTTTTTCCCCCCCTTTCCTTTTCTGAAGTTCATTCAACATGTTCAAGGTTAGACTATTTCTTAGTGTCACAAGACTTGATAAATTCTGGCACTGATTGTGATATTGGTACTATTGCTATATCTTACCATGCTCCTCTTCATGTGTCTTTTAGACCCCAGGGGATGTACCCCTAATTAAAATGCAGAGATAAATATGTGTCCTGTTTGAGACATCATGACTTTTAACTCTATCCATCAGGAATTAGAATTAAAAACAAAAACAAAAAAACAAATGCCTTCAGTGCTTCATCAGCTGCCACACTTTGGGAAGTCTTTAAAGCCTTTGTCAGAGGCTGTATCATCTCTTAAGACACCTTTTAAAAACACCTGGAGATAACACAGAATTGATACCCTTATGAAAGAAATTAAGGTCTTGGATATAGACCATGCTTCTGTCCCCCCCACCAAGAAACTCAGAACCCTAAATCATCGAAGATATTAAATCAACAAAGTTGTGACTCAAGAAGCTGTTTGCTTTATTCTGTTTGAAGCAAAACTACTGAGAACCTGGCAAGAGAGCTGGCTATCTGTTGGCATATAGACTTGAGCAGAAGGCTAACAGAAATAAGATTGCTGCTGTTCATGATAGTGGCAATACATTATATACAACACAGTCAGATATTTTAAACTTTAAATTATTCAAAACTGTATTTAGATGAAGAGGGAATCAGTAAAGATGCCTTAGAAAACTTTTTTAGTGGATTGTCTCTGCCACAGATCTCTGACTCTCAGAAGGAACTGTAAGATGCCCGTCTAAAAATCACAGAAATGACTCAGGCTATAAAAGAAATGAAGGTTGGAAAGACTCCTGGCACAGACAGATTCCCAAGTGAATTTTACAAAAAGTTCTGTGAAACTTTAATGCCTCTCTTACACATGATACACATAAATCAGGTCCTTCATAATGGACATGGCTCAGATAATATATGCCAACTGATTGATATTATTGTCTCATCAAGAGATTCTAAATAATCCTTTTAGCTGCTATTCCTTTAGATCCTGCAAAGTCCTTTGGCCACATAGTTGGGGACTATCTTTTTCATGAGTTAGCAAAATTTGGATTTGGTAACCAATGTATTGCTTAGATTGAGCTTTTATACTCTAACACAACTTCCAAGGTAGTTACCAATGGTATTATTTCTGCCCTATTTCCATTACAGAGAGATCTGAGGTGGGACTTCTCCCTTGCTCCTCTTCTGTTTGATTTGGGGGTAAATCAGAAACCTGAGGCATTCACAAATATGTTCATGAAGGCCTTTTCTCATATTAGAACTTTCAACGGCAAACCTCTTACATGAAATATTTAGGAATACTGATTCTCAATAATAATCAGGACATCTTACAGATGAATATAGAACCTATTATTGCCCAAGTGGCTAACAATTTGGGGAGATGGAGTTTGTTAACCCTCAGTTTGTGGGGTAAAATATATATATTGAAAATATATGTCCATCCCAGAAATTTGTATATCCTGAGGGGTCCCCTTCTTTCTATTCCTCACCTCTTATTTTAAGATACTCAATATTTTCAGAATGTTCCTTAGGGGGTATAGGGTAAGAAATCTAGACTGTATCTGAACAAAATTACAGCTTCCCTTGTCTCTGGCTGGATTTCATTTTCCTAATTTGAAAAAAAAAGTATATCTCCTTTTTGTTAATCCAGGCATCTTTTTGGGTCTTAGATATGATCACAGAAACTTCACCTTAGGTTTAGATTGAATGAGAATTGATATACCCTCTCCTCCTTTCAGGCATTGTAGGATCAAATAATCATATATTTGATGGCTCCAGAGTGCCCACAATAATGGCTGTGAGGCAAGCTTGGTCAAACTTGGCTAGAAAGTTTTGCTTCCATCCATCCTTCCATGTAGACATGATCCTGTGGAGCAATCCTATCCTTAAAATTGATGGCAAAACCTGGATGTGGAGGGATTGGTTGGAGAGAGAAATTATGTCTGTTTGCCAGCTAATTGACAATGATAACTTAAACCCATTTGTAAATCTCCAGCAACAATTTGCTTTGCCCTGCTCCAAAGGATGGAAATATCTCCAGTTAAGGTTTATTAATCTATTTGGACTAGATACACTGGGAGCTTCAGAACCTCCAGAAATTCTATTATTCTGGAGAAAACTTCCTGGATATACTTGAACAGCAACATCCTTTCCTGATTTGACCAAAAAACTCTAGCCAAGACTGATAACCTGAGAATTGTTTGGAACAGATATTTGGGTACACAATGATCTCTGACCCAATGGAATACAATTATAGCTAATATTAAAAAAAGCAACTACAAACTGGAGACTATCACTTATTCACTAAAATAAACTTTTTTGAATATTCTGGTCCCCACATAGGCTAATTTGAATGGGTCTTATCAATTCTGGCCATGGTTAGAAATGTAACACTTGGTGCTATATTAGCTCATATGTTTTGGGAGTGCCCCTGTATCCAGAATTTCTGGTATGAAAAGGGTCAAAGGACCAATTTGATATTGGATGCTAAATTGGAACCCTCCTCCTTAAGTTTTGTTCTTGGATATATTCCTGATACTTGGAGGTTACTTGATAGCACGGTGGCATGGTTCCAATGTGCAGTTTTGGGTGCAAAAAAATCAGTTCTGCAAAACTGGAAAAGTCAGTTCCCACCAAACATTGATACCTGGCTCAGCGATATGGTTGACCTTGTAGCTAATGAACAACTGGCATTCCATAGAAAAGGAATGCCCAAAAAATTCAAAGTGATTTGGGCTGGCTTTTAGAGACCTATGCTTAATGTATTATATTGCTTCCCCTCTTCTGCCTTTATCCTAGCCCTGTTTACTTATGTGGTATACTATGAGGAATCTGATATTTTGGTATATTTGTTATATTTAGAAAAAAATAATAAAACCAATAAAAACATAAAGTATATATAATAGTAAAAATGTTTGGTGGATTTATACAATATAATATTTTGATGTATTTCCATAATGTATTGTTGCAAATCTGAGTGCACATCAGTTATAACAAAATAGGCAATATGCAAATTCAAAGTAGGAGTAGCAAAGAATCCTGTGGCACCTTATAGACTAACAGATGTTTTGGAGCATGAGCTTTCGTGGGTGAGGAGACTGTCCAGTTTGGCCGATGTACATAGCAGAGGGTGATGGTGTGGCTGATCTGGTTAGGTCCTGTGATGGTGACGGTGTTGCGGTGTGCAGTTACTGGTGCACACCGCACCATAATAACTCTAGCTCAGGAACCAATCCATGCAACAAACCTCGATGCCAACTCTGCCCACATATCTACACCAGCAACACCATCACAGGACCTAACCAGATCAGCCACATCATCACCGGTTCATTCACCTGCACATCCACCAATGTAATATACGCCATCATATGCCAGCAGTGCCCCTCTGCTATGTACATCGGCCAAACTGGACAGTCTCTCCGGAAAAGGATAAATGGACACAAATCAGACATTAGGAATGGCAATATACAAAAACCTGTAGGAGAGCACTTCAACCTCCCTGGCCACACTATAGCAGACCTTAAGGTGGCCATCCTGCAGCAAAAAAACTTCAGGACCAGACTTCAAAGAGAAACTGCTGAGCTTCAGTTCATCTGCAAATTTGACACCATCAGCTCAGGACTGAACAAAGACTGTGAATGGCTTGCCAACTACAGAACCAGTTTCTCCTTTCTTGGTTTTCACACCTCAACTGCTAGAACAGGGCCTCATCCTCCCTGATTGAACTGACCTCGTTATCTCTAGCTTGCTTGCTAGCATATATATACCTGCCTCTGGAAATTTCCACTACATGCATCTGAGGAAGTGAGTATTCACCCACGAAAGCTCATGCTCCAAAACGTCTGTTAGTCTATAAGGTGCCACAGGATTCTTTGCTGCTTTTACAGATCCAGACTAACACGGCTACCCCTCTGAAAGTAGGAGTAATTATTAAAACATTAACATTCCAAAATGAATTACTTACTCTATAGAAAAAGGAATGCCCAGTCCCAGAAATAAAGAACTTACACTGTAAAAGACAAAAACAGATATAGTTTGGGAAGGAGACAACAAACAGTGCATCAAAGTTGGTTTCATTAACAGATCAAATGGTGGAGGGGGATACAACATAACAGACTAAGGAGCTGGATGAGTAGGGAGATGTAGAATTAGGGAGGGCCTTGAATACAACAAGACACTTAAATTTTGTTTTGTGGAGAGCAGGGGCGGCTCTAGGTATTTTGCCGCCCCAAGCACGGCAGGCAGGCTGCCTTTGGCGGCTTGCATACGGGAGGTCCCCGGTCCCGTGAATTCAGCGGCAGCCTGCGGGAGGTCTGCAGAAGCCATGGGACCAGTGGACCTTCCAGAGGCATGCCGCCGAAGGCAACCTGCCTGCCGCCCTAATGGCGACCGGTAGAGCGCCCCCCGTGGCTTGCCACCCCAGGCACGCTCTTGGCATGCTGGTGCCTGGAGCTGCCTCTAGTGGAGAGGATTCAAGATTGACCTGGCTACACCTTTCTATGAAGCAGGAAGAGTTTTCAGTAGCTGCATTTTGTTTGGAATGGGGTAGTCTGGATCCCCGTGGGAGGGCAGAAGAGAAGATTGTAGTAACAAAATCAAGAAGGCCGGGGACCTGATGAGAGTGTTTTCTGCATGGAACAAATCCTTTATAAAATTATATATTTAAATTGCATTTGGTCTGAACGGTATTGTTTGTTTGCATTTAGGGTATACTTAAATCACAGTTTGGTTTTGATATCTTGACCTTGTTGTGAGGCCATGACTCAAGTGACTTGTTTCTAAAGAGTAGGATTAGAGGTCCAGGGATGTAGGGCTTGTTCCAAGGTTTGGCACAGACCTTGCTTGTTATCTTAGGCAAGTCATTTCACCATTCAGGGTTAGTGTGAAAATCAATTAAGGTTTAAAAAAGTGCTCTGACATTCAGGGGAAACAAAACAAAAGTGCAAAATATTATTATTATGAGCATTTATTGCATTTTCTTATTTCACTGATGCAGTGAAGTGTTTTAATTGTATTATATGTTGCTTGGAAAGAGCTCAATGATATGCTTCATAATGTGTAAACAGAAGAAGCAGGTGGAACAGGTTGGCAATAGGGTTAGCCACATGGAACAATTATGATATTTTAAAAGTGTAAACACAAGATAATTAAAGTCCGATCAAATCGTACTAGACACTTTAATTAATGCTTGGAAATACACTGATTATGTGCTTGCTCATAAAAGGGAAAAACAGATTATCTGGAATATAGACTTGGCAAGCAGATGCCCTTAAAATGGAAAGGACCAAAGTCTTCTCTTAATACTAATGTAAGACAGGCTAACTAGACTAGGTTTACACTGGGGTAACTGAAAGTTGAATCTGATCCCTGAATTCTAAATGATGAAAAGAGCTAGCAATTACAGACTCTTTTCTCTCTACCTTTTGATGGTGAATTTTCCCAAAAGAAGTTACAAAAGTCAAAACAAATTCTGAGCCATAAATTAAGGAATTGCATACCATATTCTACAAATAAGGCCCAATCCTCTTCACATTAATGGTACACTTCACATTAATGTCAATGAAAGCAAGAACAAGCAGAATAACACCTGTGATAAAACGAGAGAAGTGAGAGTTGACCAACGTTTCTATATGCTAGGTAAATAGAACCAACTAGGTTTAAATCAGTGGTTAGTAAAATAGGCTAAATGGCGTCTTTTAAATTCATGTACTTACTTTGCAGCTGAGTAATCACAAAATATCATATATGAATGACTCCAAACTACATTTTACCTGCACCTTTGGCCTATTGCTGACCTTATAAATATGTATTCATAACTTTTTATTGCTAAGCACTCCGATTAGAATGAGCATCGACACTTATTTAGAACTCATTTAATGAGTGAAGAAATTAAGCTACACTCTTCATAGCATAAATATCTCAAAAACAACTTCAGATGTAAAGCAAAATATATTTCAGGGACTTGAGGTGAAGACTTGTACTATGTATATTACTCTTAAAGTCATGTTAATTTAGGTGGATTGACTTTTTCCTGCATCTATTAAAATTGAGGAATATTAAAAATGTCAGCAAACACTGTCATTAAAATAAAACTGTGAGTGAGCTATAACTTATCCATATTTTATTATTGCTTCATCATAAATCACTATGTATCAAATGGTCAGTGTTACATGGGCTGAACAGGCCAGAGGTATGTGCTTAGCCTACGGTGACACCACAGACCTTACAGAGGCACAGGGTGTATCACTGCAGCTGCGTCACTGTAAGGCCTCCCATGTAGCTACTCTATGCTGATGGGAAGAGAGCTCTCCCACCGGCGTAATTAAACCACCCCCAACAAACATTTTGTTTTTTTTCACAGACAAAAGTGTTAGTGTAGACCTAGCCTTAATTAAAGACATGTGAAGAACTTTATTGACACCAAATAAATACAAGTTAAATCTATAAACATTTTTCCCAGTGTACGCTGAGGGTACATCTTCACTAGGAGCAATGGTGCATTCTTATTTTGCATTAGCTGACTTTTGGTACTTAATGTCAGGTAAAATCTAGTAAAGAACAAGGCAGCATGTATTTTTCACATGAGTTAGCAGGTCAAGAGAAACCCTAAAATCCATCATGGTCTTTAGCTTGACTAGGTAACTTTTGTGAAAACTAGGGACATCAGATCGGCAGAGGAGGAGTGCAGCAGGCTATTGTCTTCCCACCTCTACTGTTCATATGGGTGAGTAAGGGAAAGGAGACAGACCCAGGGGAAGGAGAAGGAGAAGGAGGAGGAGGAGGGCCACAGTTCAAGCACCAGTGGCCCCTCCACTTCTAGGGATGTTCCACTACACCTGCTTCACACTGTCTCATCTTCATTAGACTTTTACTTCAAATTAGCTGACAAAGTAAGAACTCACTTTTTTCCTCATGCAGACAAGGCCTCAGAGACAAAAGAGCTTCTTCTAACAGCTGTAATCCAGAGGAAACAGTTTGAGGTATAACTTGTATCAGAAAAGAAGCAACAATCCCCCGGAGGTTCTTTCAGCTCTGGAGGTGGTCTAATTGTTCATTTACAAATTAAATCATACAACTCAATGAGCCTTTTTTTCTCCTGTCTGCAAACCAATCCCAGTGTCCCAGAACATATTTCTTAACTCTAAGAACATGCTAAATCATTTAGCAGTGAAATTGCTGCCTGCAAGTTGTTTGTAACCAGTTTGTTTCAGCTACTGACTATGCATTACTCATAGTACCATTAGTCATCTAAACATACAATATTGTTCCTCTTCCCTCACTGGATGACTCAAGCTTTTTAAACTGAGGTAAACAATAAGAAATAGGAAACAAGCTATGATTTTTCAGACAAATGATTGGTGCTGAAACTTTTCAAGACTTTTACAAATTAATCCTCAAGCATCCCCATGCTCACAATCAACAAATAATATAACTCCACAAATAACGTCAGAGAAAGTCACCAGGTTTAACAATGTTATTTTTTGTGTTATTCACCATTCTCCACTCCCCTCAAACAGAGTTTGCCTGATAAGCCCCTCTGTGCTCCTTTACATATCACTCCCCCGGCAGCAGTTCAACTGCATGTTGTTAATGAGACAACGCATGCCTGGCCAAGGCACCTGCTAATCCCCCACAGCCCATATTACATGAGAGGCTGGCTATTTGAGCACTACTTTTAACTTCATCATTACCAGAGCTTGTGTGGTGTTCCTTTCCCTCCCATCACAAGAATCTTTTATAAGGAAGCAGGAAATTAGGATGTTGTGTTTTATCGATTAAAAACATTAGAAGTTACTTGTAAAGCAATCTTCTCAAACTGATACAATACACAAGCTGTAAGAACATACAAGAAGAAATACATAGTATGCAGCTGAAATGGTTGGCATTTCTTTGAAGCACTTCCACAAAAATTTATTAATCAAATATGGATTCATCCACACAGCTAATGGAAATCCAATAGAAGGTCAGCTATTGAAGCAGAGTTGAGAAAGGTTTTATTTTATTATTTTTATGTGTGGAAGCAGCCAAAAATTGATGTTACTATATGAAGACATTTGTCTTTTAGTGCCATTCTTCTAGTGTATGAAATAAAAACATCAGTTTTATTTCTGTAGTCAGATTTAAAAAGTTTGACCACTGTGTTTTTAGTAGTATTATCAAGTGAAATTAAAGGCTACATGGTACACACTATGTACTGCATAATTTCATAAACTTAACTTCCTGTGTTTTAAACTAATTAATTTTAAAGCTCCTCTCCCCCTCAGAACAAAGTGGTATTATCTAAAAAACAAAAATGTTCATCTGAAAGATTGATGCAATTCATGTAATGGTTTATGGAAGTCAAAAGCAGTTTCAAGTACAATTGGATTGTATATGTGTGTGTGTATGTGTTTGTGTACACCGAGCCTTTAGGAAATGTCTAAACAAGTACAATAGCAAATGAAGATTTCTATCAAAGAACCCAAATCTTTTCAAATAATTTAACACCATTATTCAAGAAAAAAGTACACAATTACAAACATCTATAAAACAAAGCCATTGAGTGACATACTAGCTACAGACTACATTCACAAAGGAATTTAGGTGAAGAGGAGGTTTAGATGCCTAGAAAATCACCAGATTCACAAAATCTGACTTAGGTATCTAGGCTCCCTGCACAATGAATGGAAATATACAGGCTCCTCAGAATGGGATTCACAAAAGCCAGCATGCTAGGCAGCTCCTCATCTAATCTAGCCAATGGGAGATGCAAAACCAGCGGGTGTGTGTTAAATCCTGAGGCTCTCAGGGTGTTTGGTACCTTAATCTGGGCTGGCGGTTGGTGACTCCCTTTGCTTGGGATTCTTAGCTCCAAACCCTGTCTTGGTGTTGGATCCTAAACATTTTTGCATGATGCTGGGTTGGGGGCTGAGGAGGAAGAGGATCTCCCTTTTAACTTTTGGCCCAGTGATTAGGAAGAAACAGGCCTGTAGGGATCTTTCACTCCAACAAACTAGATGCCAAGTGAGTTTAGGTGCACACAGGGTTTGGCAGCAGATTAGTGGAGGGATTTTTTTAATTCCTGCGAGGCCTAATGTTGGGAGTTAGGCACCTACATCCTTTGTAAATCTAGCCCAATGCGTCCTAGATTCACTTTTTATAACCACCTTAAAATATGTCTTTATATTTTACATCTTTTGCTGTATATAGTTGCCTTTTGTTGTGTACAGTTAAGTACAGCTTAATGCAAAATACAGGTAAAATCAGATATGAAAATGTACTATATTTTTTAAACTAACTCTATGAGTAAATTGGAAAAGACATATGTAGCAACACAGAATTTTATAAACAAACAAAACAATCTGGCCACAATTTTCAAAACTATGGGCAAAAGGTTAGCTTATAAATCCGTAGCCTGATTTTCAGATGTGCTGAGAGTTAGAACTGGTCAGGAATTTTCAGCAGAAAATGCAGCTTCTTCAAAATCATTTTTGTTACAACGTAGATAAATTTTATGATGGAAATTGACAATCAAAATGTTATGTGTCAGTTCAGTATTAAACTGAATTTCCCTATGATGCTGCAATACCTTGTGGGTTGGGCTCACTGGCAAGAATACATCTCCCACAATGCAACATGGTCTTTTATTTCATCAGTGGGGATGCTTGTGGAGTAAGGTAATACTCATGGTGAGTAAAAGTATCATCATATGGTCATAATTAAACAAATACATTATAATAATTAAACCACAGCATTGTAAGAAAAATAATGTTTGAGCATTTTGTAATTTTGGTTACATATTTTTTTTACTCTTACACGTATTTTCCTTTCTGAAATTCCTTTTATAAAATGGACAAAGCATAAAAATTTTAACACAGATATCTGGAGAAAAAAATGCTTCTTGTACAAAACATATTTTTCTGAGAGAGTTTTATCACTATGCCTGTCTACTCATCATGGAGCTGATATAAAATATATACTTGAAAAACAATGCAATAAAACACTATTCAAAATAAAAAGATTCTTTGCCTTGGTCATATTGGGAAGGTTCAATAGGTAACTGAACTGAGGTCTTAGATGAATAATAGTCAAAAGTGACAGCTAACAACTGAACTCCTGGAAAATATAGTGGAAACAGTGTTGTGACTGGACTCAAATAATACCAACAATAATTACATTGTTATTTGTGAGAGAATTCCAATTGATTTTTAAGGCTGTGATTAGATGAAATCCCTTTTTGTTCCTCTCTGTGTAAAAAGATGATTGTGTTATTAGGAATGTACTTGTCTCCTAACAAAAGAATGCCTTTGGGAAGATAATATTTTGAATGAATGTATATAAGTAAAAGAAAGAAATATACTCTGTATTAGTTATTTTACCTTTTCTTACACCCAAACCTTAATTATATCAACAAACTCATCTCAAAGAGCCTTTCACTGGGAAATATTGATGGGGGGGGGGATTTTTGGATTTCATGACTGACGTTATTCCTCAGTAATTCTAATCGATTTTATTTTCTCTGACTAGCCAACTAATATAGTCTTGACTTTTTCTGATCTTAATAGATTTCATGCTAGACAAAGGCCTATTTAAACCATTTGGCAAATACTGCTTTATTTGAAAACACTTAGAATTATGTTTATTATTAAAACATTTCATTAAATAAATGGATACATCATCACTGAAAACAATATTCTACATACAGATTTGTTTTCTTCATAACAGTTATATAAATGCAAGCAATTTCTTATTAATACAAATATCATGCATAATGGCTGGTTGCAAACAGTAAGTTCTTATTGTGAGTTACTATGTGCAGTCCCTCACTCTATACGCTGGCAATTTAAGTACACAGCCTATCTGAAAGCAGTTTGCATTCACAGAGAAGGGAGCTCAAGCAATAGGTAGGCTTTAGAATCAGACCACGAATAAAGTTACAGTATAAACCAAAAGGAATGATTCAGTAGCAGATTTAACAGTCAGGAAGGTCAGTGAATGCTGTGCTGTCCGCTCCTTCTGGCCTGGCCCCGCACCGATGCTGCTGTGCCTACTGCTCTCACCACTGCTAAAGCCAGACCTGCTGTA
The DNA here is from genome assembly GCF_025201925.1 of Gopherus flavomarginatus. NCBI lineage: Eukaryota > Metazoa > Chordata > Testudines > Testudinidae > Gopherus > Gopherus flavomarginatus. Next base: position 150,238,493 of record NC_066618.1, on the reverse strand, counting down.
ATAGGAGCCAGAGCAGCAAGAGCCCCTAGGAAGAGCAGCATCCTGGTTCCTGCTGCCCACATTTGAATTTGCCCAGGAGTGGGAGGAGAGGAGGGGCCTCTCATCACAATGGAGGCACTGCCACTGGCAGTCCCAGTAATCAGAATTCATGGCAGAACAACCCCTTTGGAGGTTTCCTCCCTGGGCAAATTCAAGTGTAGGCAGTGGGGACCACTGCATTGCTCTTCCTACAAGTGCCAGAAGGCCACAAGCAATAGTAGCGGCCTGCACTGGGTATATCTTGTGTGGCCAATCAGCCCTCAGCCCTCCAAGTGCATGGGCCCCTGAGTAGCTGTACTAGCTATTCCGCCTCCACAGCCTTCTGCCCTCCCTCAATTCTGCGCCCCCCCCACAAGTAACTGATTCAGTTAGCATGGCTAGGGTCCCTCTCGCTGCCTCAGGGATGATGCAATGGCATGGGTTGCACGTGTTTAACACAAACCCAGGCCATCATCAACATTTTTATAAAGGGTTCCAGGGGATTCACCCACCCATCCTGTAATGCCTTTGCAAAATTTCCACAGCATTTGACCATGCCCAGGAGTGCCTGGCAGTAGAAGGAATTTCTTACTCTGCCCTGGAGGTGTTACAGCCACTGGACTTGCTCCAGTTCTGAAAGGGCTGCCATTGTGATATGTAGTTTTTTTTCCACAGCTTCCTCTTGCTGTGGGACATTGAAAGGTCTGTGTCTGCCTTCCCCACCCACCCCCACATTAATTCTGCCTATCACTGGTAGATTCTGGAGAGAAAAGCAACATTTTTTACGGTTATCCACACAACTGAAGGATGAATTAAGCAACACAAAAATACGCTTAGCTGTTCTCATACTGGAAGAGGTCTGAAAATGAAAACCATATATACAAATACAAGTCTGGTTTTAGAAAACAAAAAGGAAGAGATGTTATTATTACAAACTGCCTCCAAGTATCCTAAGCAGCAGAAACTATTATTTTGTAAACTTCCTGATTCACCTCTGCAGTCTGAAGTACAAAAGTCAAGAACCACATCTCAATTCAGCAAGCCTGAATCTGTCATTTTGTCAAGGTTTAAGTCAGGAAAATGGTTAGTGCAGTGCCACTGAATTTGCACCTGTAATAGTAGCTGATGATATTTCTAGAGAAACTTTGCTTGAAATCAGCACAAATGAGGACTCTATAAACTATAATCCAAGAAAGCCAAAAAATCCCATAGATGATCTTGAAACCAAAAAACCAAACACCCTGTAGATGAGCAGGTCAACAATTAAGTAGGTCAAAGCAACCTTAGTGATAAAATAGGTTTGAAGTTCCCATCTGAAAAAAGTCACTTTCAAAATGCAGTTTTATCACCTGAGCAATTGTGTATGCTTATATGAATTGGTCCTTGCCAGCCCACTGAAAGTGATATGCCAAATGTGCAGTTTCCTTTTTTCCCTACAAATCGCCATTTTTTGGAGACGTGAGAAATAAATGTGGTCTGACTGGGAGTGGCGCAACTGATCGTCCTCCACCCGGACATAGGTGAAGGTGGTATTGTCATCCGGGTGGTGATTGCCCCAAACGTCCACCAGGGAGTGATGGTCCATGATCTCTCTGAGGACACATGCAGTTGCCTGGGATTTCTCGACTCCTGAGTGGTCCCGGTCCTCAAGGGTGGTGTTAAAGTCGCTGCCCAGGACCAGGCACTCATTAGGATCCAGGGTGCCAAGGAAGGCTGATGCCAGCCAGTAAAAATGCACTCATTCCAGGTTTGTGTTTGGGGCTTAAACATTGACCAGGTTTACTGTCAGCTCCTCCACACAGCCCCTACACACAGGCCTGGAGATGCAGCAGGTGGCCCAGCATGACCTTGGCTACCCCCGGCACCTAGGGTCGTAGCTCGGGGGAGAGCAGGGTGGCCGAGCAGGTGCTGAGGTGGCTAAAAAATACCCCATCCCCGGAGTAATAGTTGCCACAACATCGGTGGCGGCAGAGGGCACAGGTAGCACAAGGGCCAGAGGGAGGGACAATGGACAACCGCTCCTCCCAACTAGGCAACACGCAGGGGAGAAGGGTCAGTAGGAAGGGCAGGGGGATGGGGGGGAGGGAATGAGACTAACCACTTCTCCCTGTTAAGCTGTATTTAGGGAAGGAGGGTGCCCCTGGGGTGGGGGCGGGCAGGGAAAGAAGGAAAAAACAATCACTCCTTCCCACTAGGCTGCAGGCAGGGGAGGAGGGTGCCAGGGGTGGGTGGGCACAGGGGCAAAAGGGGGGCACAATCACAGGCACGGGGCAGGGTTACAGCTCCTCTGACTGCACATGGATGGGGATGGGCTACAATGGCATCGGGGAGTGCAGTGATTAGGGCATACAACTTAAGGTGTGGGGGCACAAGCACTATGGGGAAGGACATGGGCATACAGTGCGGCAGGCTGGCTGGGTGGGGGCCATTGGGAGGCAAGGGAGTAGGAAGAGGTAATGAAATAGCTGCGGATGGGGCAGGCAAAACAGGGGAAAAAAACTCACTACTGGAAAGGGTGAGGCAGGCAAGGCAACAAATTCAGAAACCTGGGGCCAGGCCAGGGCAGGCCAGGCAAACAAAAAGGGGGAAAAAAACTTCCGAGGGGCTACAGTAGGGAGGGAGGGAAAAACTGGGCTGTGGTGGGAGTAATGGGGAGCCCCCCCACCCAGTGCAACTGGGGCAGGGGAGCCAAGTCCAAGAGGAGGGGTGCAAATGCACCCATGAGTGCTTGAGAGGCTCAGTCTCTACTTGCTGCTGCACACAGTCCCAGGTGTCAGTGGGAACGAGGCAAGCGGCCCTGTCGAGGGGCAAGCAGCAGGTGTCTGTGTTAGTTGGGTTGGTGGAGGAGGCAGCAGTGTTGGTGGTGGAAGGTGGGGGGGCAGCTGGGCTAGAGGGAGGACTCCGTGCCTCTTCCCCGGCCCCTCACAGGAGCAAAGGCTACCACCACCCCAGGAGTGCAGACGTTAGAGTCACTCAGTCCAATAATAGTACTCAGTCCCCTACACAGTTCCTTGCAGCGGTTTTCCTCCTCCTCCACGAGACAGCAGGCCCAGAAGCAACAGCAGCAGCAGCAGCAAACAGGCGGTAGCCAGCCAGGAAAGAAGCCAGGTGGGAAGGCGGATGATGGCGGGGATGGGTCCTTGCTTCTCTCCCTAGAAAGATGAAGGTGAGGATGGGGCGGGGGGGGGGGCAGGCAGGCCGGCAAGGCCCTCCCTCCCTCCCCACACCATCAGCCGCAGTAGTCCTCCAGGGAAGGTGAGAGCTCCAGGCAGCAGGGGCAGCTCCAGGCACCAACATGCCAAGCGTGGGTCTGGGGCGGCAAGCCATGGGGAGCGCTCTGCCGGTCGCCGCAAGGGTGGCAGGCAGGTTGCCTTCGGCGGCTTGCCTGTGGCAGGTCCACTGGTCCCATGCCTTCGGCAGACCTCCCGCAGGCTGCCGCCGAATTCGCGGGACCAGGGACCTCTAGCAGGCAAGCCGCCGAAGGCAACCTGCCTGCTGTGCTTGGGGTGGCAAAATACCTAGAGCCGCCCGTCCAGCAGCAACAGCCCAGGGAAGCCAGAGAGGAAGAGCTCCAGCCAGCAGGGCAGCTCGAGCGGACTGACCACCCCCGGTAGTGGGGCAGCTGCTCCACTACTGGAGAACAGGTGTTGAAAGCAGCAGTGGAGAGGGCTGCCCCCAAGAAAGGGACTAACAACAGCTGAAGATAGGCTGATTGGGAAAGCAGCCACAGCTGTGGCCAACTTAATCAGGGCCCAGTTGGCCCTATAAGAGGGCTGAGAGCCAGAGACTAAAGGAGACACTCTCTCTAGCTCCCTAAAGATAGAAGGACCTGGCAGCCGGGGGAGCTGAGGATAGTACCTAGGGTGGAGCAGTGCTGGGGAAGGGCAGAGGGAGCTGGGGAGCTCCAGCCTAGGAAAACTGCAGGCTGAGCTAAGGGCCCACAAAAGGGTACTGGGGCTGCAGAGGGGCAGCCCAGAGACAGGCAGAGGCAGCTGGTTCAATCCCCTTGCTGATGATGAGTGGTTAATGGACTGCCCTCTTCCCCAGTGAGAGGGCTAAATGGAGATTGGCAGTAGCCACCGAGGCAAGGTGGGGATAGGGAGTTGAAGGTTCCCCTCAGAGGGGAGACCCAGAGTGAGGGGGTACTGAGGTGGGCAGAACCCCTGGGCAAAGGGCACCAGGGTCTGGGAGGGACACAGGGCCAGTGGCAGGCAAGTCATTGGCCTGCAGAGGGCGCTCTGGGCTGGAAGGAGTTAATTCCGTGGACAACCAGCAGGAGGCACTGCACCGGTGAATCATTCCCCCCACCACACTTGGATACAGAAAATAAACTTGGATAACAGGTTTCAGTGACTGGAAGAACAGATATAACTTAGATACTTTTTTCACATCTCAATGTCTGTTCATTGGAGGAGCAAACAGCATAAACAGTGACATATGACTGCTCTATAGTTCATGAAGGGTCATACTATCAATGCATGTTTTGACAAAAAAGTGTATGAAAATGTCAGGAAATAGCAAGAAGTAATAAAATATTGCTCGGTTTAGCTAGCTTATGTCTCCCCTTCCCAAGACCATCATAAAGTGTTGGAGAGCAACAATAGTGGTATTTATTTGAGCATCATTAACCTACTTGCCAGACATAATACAACTTTTGCCCAACATATCAGTAACACCAAAAGAATCGAATACTTGAGCAAGACAATTACTGCTGAACTTACAAGTCTTTCAGCATCAGAAATCAGGAGTGCATATAAGCTGCAAATAAGTTTTTCACTGTCATTGCAGATGGAACATTGGTCAAATCCCCATTCTGCTTAGCTTTGTTAAAATTGATCATATCAAAGGAAAAGTAGATATAAAAGAACATTTTTTATGCTTTGTGGCAGTAAGTGAGGCAGATGCTGCATCCTTGTCATCCGTTTTATTCTGAAAGACCCCAAATATGTGCGGACAGAGATATGAGAAGGCCAGTGTTATGAACTGGAACTCATGTAGGATTACAAACAAAAATGAGAGAATATGTTTCAAGCAAAGGAAACAAACTGTATGCACCACATATTCATTGTTCAACACATCAAATTATCTTAGTTTTGGTGCATATTCTTGAAGATAAACCCAGTCCAGACTTGAAGGTTTTCTTTGCAATTTTGCAGGAAATATATAAATATTTTGTAGATTCTTCCCATGGGAAAAACTAATGACTAAGTATAAAAATAATTTTGATCTGCAAATTCTTGCTCAGGTGAGTACAGTTTTGCCAAGAGAAGAGGAACTTGTTGATGCAATTCAGGCCCCTGAAGAAGTTGACATGACTGATGCAACAGATTAAATTGAACAGCTTTCTAAAGAACAAAGGAGGCCTTTGCACCTAAAAGCACTCTGAAAGACTAGATGAGCAGCTCAAATGAAAGCCACTGAGACAATGATAGTAAATTTTCAGAGTATAACTGAATGCCTAGAAGATTAAACTGTCACTGAATGCAGGAGCAGGGAGAACACACATTGAGCAAAAAGCAATCTATTTTTGTGGAGTGGATGCTCCACCTTAATCTATTATGGTTGTATAGTATTTTAGTTATCAAGGCTGCAGAGTCTGGAATACTTCTGTCAAATAAAGAGAACCTGTTCTAAGTTCTCTGGACATTTGAGAGCACAGTGAATAATCTCAGCAAACTCAAATTGGAAGAAAAGTGTGAGGAAATTGTTAAAATCTCAGAACAGTTAGGAAGCAATGGATTTTGAAAATGCATACTTTCCAAGCCACAGGAAGAGACATGTACACAGCATAAATGATGAATTTGGACATGATTCTGTGTTAGATGCAAAGGATAACTATTGAAGAAAATATTCTGAGGACTTAGACAATATGATCAGTGAGCTAAAATCTCAGTGTGGAGGATTTCAAGAGGTAGATATTCTATTTGGGTTTCCTACATCCCCGGAGGCTTCAAAATATAACTTTAGAATAGTCAAAGGAAGAACTTCTTAAACTCATGGGAAAATACTCATCTTTCTTTAGATTTGGTTCATGAGACTAAAGACACAGAGGTATTCAATTTGTCTTTTGGAATCCAGAGGTACTTGAATTTCATATTGTCGAGTTCTCTTGATGTTTTACCAGAAATGGAAACATTGTATCCACTATTTCTCTCCGTACCAGTTGGAGTAGCTAATGTTGAACTTGTAATGAACTCATTAAGCGCACGTCCAGACTAACCCGCTGCATCGGTGGGTTAAAATCGATTGCTCGGGGATCGATATATCGCGTCTAGTCTGGACGCGATGTATCGATCCCCGAGCGCGCTTACATCGATTCCGGAACTCCATCAATCCGAACAGAGTTCCGGAATCGACACGGAGAGCCGCGGACATCGATGCCACGCCGTCCAGACGGGTGAGTACCTCGATTTTAGAAATTCAACTTCAGCTACGTTATTCCCATAGCTGAAGTTGCGTATCTAAAATCGATTTTAATACCTAGTCTGGACGTGGCCTAAGACATGTCAAAAACTATGTCCATTCAACACTATCACAGATATGACTGAATGATCTTGTTCTCCTTGCAGCTGAGAAAGATGAAGCAGCACAGTTGGAGCTGGATAGCATCACAGTACAATCTGCCAATGAAAAGTGTTGCCATGGTTCCAGTAATTGGACACGCATGAGCCAACACAATTTGGGTAAGATTCCATTTTAATTTAGGAGCATGATTTTTATGTGTGAGTTTTTGTGAAATGTTTGTGTTTTAAAAATCCTAAGGTGACATGAGAAGGTGGTTGAGGTAATGTCTTTAAATAAACTAACTTATGTTGGTGAAGGAAACAATCTTTCAAGCTACACATAGCTCTACTTCTGGTCATGTGACATGATGTGATGTGACCATTGGGCCCCATGTTGCATGTTTGCTGACCATGATCTGACCCTTAAATCTGCCCCTGGAATTATTTATGTGATAGTGCTTCTCATGGAGCTGAGCAATGCAGGATTTGCATGTGAATATGAAGGATGGATATTTAAAAGGACAATGGAAACTTAAATTTTGCATTAAATTTAATGGCATTTAATTTAATAAAATTGGGACAATTTAAATCTTGTAAAACCCAGCTTTGGTAAAACCTAAGTCCAACCGAAATGGTAAGAAAATGTTTTAACAAGTGCCATGAAAACAGTTTTTAAAGAAAACTGAAATCCAAAAGCTGCAGCGCTATGAACCTGCAAGTGAAAATATTTAGAAAAGTTAAACTAGTATAATTTTTAAGTCCAAACTGAATGAAATGCAAAAGAGTAAACAAAGAGCAAAAATAGCTGAAATACTGTAAATCAGATTTTTAAAATTCTTTCCTTTGTAATCATCTGTTAATATTAATACACATTAATTTTACCATTATTTGAAGTTAAGAAAGAATAATTTACAAAATATCAATGTTTAGCTGTCAAGGTACCTTGAAAACTATCTGAACAGAGATTAATGATTCTTATGAAAGCATCCTATGGAATTTTATAGAATGGCAACATTTTAATTTTTTTTAATCATTCTAAAGAGCTTATCAGACAACAATAGCCATGTGATAAAATTATATAAATTGGCTAAATATAGAAAGGACATCATTTAGCAATTTCTACAAAATCCTATTGATTTCATCTTCATTTAATGATATAGGACAGGGATTGGCAAGCTTTGGCACATGGCAGGCTGGCAGGCTGGGCCAGTTTGTTTACCTGCAGCTTCCACAGGTTCGGCCAATCATGGCTCTCACTGGCCGCAGTTCTCCTCTCCAGGCCAATAGGGGCTGCGGGAAGCCATGGACAGCACATCCCTCAGCCCGCGTTGCTTCCCGCCATCCCCATTGGCCTGGAGCGGCAAACCGCGGCCAGTGGGAACCGCAATCAGATGAACCTGTGGACATGGCAGGTAAACTGGCCTGGCTCGCCAGAGTGCTTTCCCTGGCGGGCTACGTGCCAAAGGTTGCCGATCCCTGGTATAGGACATTTCTTTTAGGGTAAAAAGAATGTGGCACATTATCTTAACTTCTTTGTGGCTTTGTTTTATGCTGTTTTTGTGACCTGATCACAGATGAGCAAAATCAAGTGCAGGTGGAATAGTATGCTGGGTAGTTTTTGAAGGGCTAGATTCATGGAAGACTTAGGAGACTCACTGCTACTTTGGGATTCACAAAACCCCCACATAGCTGCCACTGAAACCTGGAGGTGCCTAAATTCACTCAGTCCCTAAATTTTTGTAGTAAAAGTTCCCTAGGTACTTATACTTCTGCCTCTGAGTATGCTCACTGCAGCCCCATGCCAGTCTTCCAGACACCTAAGCTCCAGATGGATGCACATAATGGGGGAAGATAAGTGCTTTTCTTCCTAAAGCACATTTGGGACCTGATCCTGTAGAATTTAGAGATCGCCTACTAGATTGGGACTCTATAAGCAAGCTTGCACAAAGGGCTGGAGGGAAAATATTAACCCAGTGGATAGGGTACTCCCCTAGGATGTGGGAGACCCCCAGTTCAAGTCCCCCCTCCACCTGAGATAAGGGAATAGATTTGAACAGAGATCTACCACTTTTCAGGTGAGTGTTCTAACAAATGGGAAACAGGATATTGTGAGATGGGGTACTGTCTCAATCTCTCTTGGTGAGGCTGTGCCCCTTGGATAAATAATTTTTAAAAATTAACTGGATCAGGGGACTGGATCCAGGGTCTCCCATGTGAGTGCACCTATATCTGTGAGCAGAACAAGGCTTAGCACACACCCCTGTGCCTAGCTAATGGGAGATGCCATTTTAGGGCAGGAGCTGCCTAATATTCTTGCTTCAGAATCCAATTCTGAGGCTCCTATCTCTCCCCATTCACTGTGTGAGGATGCCTAGGTGCCTAACTCAGATTTTATGAATCACAATGATTTTCTAGGAACCTAAAAGTTAGACACAGCAATGAACAGCATCAGCATGACTAAGTTTCTTTGTGAATATAGCCCACAAGATGCAATTACCAGGCACAATCCTTATGGAAAATGACTATAGATTTTGAAAGAGATAAATGTAAAGGTTTAGAGAAATGCATAGGGATGTGTAAAAATTACACTCTATAGAGTTTAATAAAGAACTATAATCAATCTATAGGTTCTTTGAATCACCCTATAGACGTCTGTAGCAGGTACATAGTTTTCTTTCAAGTTAAATAATGTGTCTCAGAAAACCTATAAGAACAATCCGCTAGGAAATTCTATCAGACATTTCCAGGTTCAGTGGGGTTCTGAACTTTTCACTTTAAAATCTTTCCTGATGTGGTAGGAGGATTTTTGAGAAGTGGGTAGAATGTTATGGACCTAACTTCTCAGTCTGTGGTGGTACATACAGACCCTGATCCAGAGCACATACTTAAAGTTAAGCATGTTCTTTACTGGTTTGCTGGTTTAGGGTCATAAAATGCCAATCCTACAAACATTTATATACATACTTTACTTTACATATATGAGTAATCCCATTGTCATCACTGGGACTAAGTATATGCACACATGAGCATAAAGTGTTAGCAGGATTGGGGCATTACCAAGCAATTGTTAGTAGAAGATGCCCTTCTTCAGTCACCAAAACCAGATAAAAAGGCTATGATATTTTTTCAAGCATAAAAGTCTTTATTAATTACATTTAATAATCAGTTCCTACCTCAGTGAAAGATTCCAAAAGAGTTCATTGCCATAAAAAGTCCATTCTCTCTCCTCTTTGCTGCCAAGTTCACCACACTTATCCTTTTCACCTTATTATTAGTTTCATTAAGAAGGTCAGTGTTGTGTCTCTCTTGTATTCCTTTCCTTAAATAGAAGCTGGTTTCTCTTTAAAGAAAATTAATTCAATTTAACAGAAGCTACTGCTTCTAAACAAAGATATCAAATACTTTTATTTTTTTCAAGCTATTATTGTCATAAACAGATAGTTAAGGGTTAATGTCTCTTTTAGCTGTAAAAGGTTACAAGCAGTGAACCTGGACCACCTGACCAGAGGACCAATCAGAAGACAAGATACTTACAAATCTCGGTGGAGGGAAGTCTTTGTTTTGTGTTGTTTGTTTGTCTGTTGTTCTCTCTGGGTTCTGAGAGTGACCAGATGTACCTACAGGCTCTCTAATTTTCTGTTCAAGTAGTAAGAATAAGTAGAAAGGCGGTTTAGTCTTTTTGATTGTTTTCTTTATTTGCAAATGTGTATTTTGCTGGAAGGATTTTAATTTGTCGTTGTGCTGGGGGGAAGGCTTCTCTCTAGTGTCTATAAGCTGAAAGACCCTGTAACATTTACCATCTTAATTACAGAGACAACTTTTACTTTTTTCTTTCTTTTATTAAAAGCTTTTCTTTATTAAGACCTGATTGATTTTTTCCCCTTGTTGAGGTTCAAGGGAATTGAGTCTGTACTCACCAGGGAATTAGTGGGAGAAAGGGAGAGAGAAGGGAGAAGGGAAGGTGGAATTCCTCTGGTTTTAGATTCACGGAGCTTGAATCTGTATTACCTCTTGAGGAGGGGAAAAGAGGAGGGGGGAAGGTGCATTCCTCTCTGTTTTAAGATTCAAGGAGTTTGAATCACAGTGATCTTCCAGGGTAACCCAAGGAGGGAAAGCCTGGGAGAGGCAACGGAGGGGGAAAGGGTTTACTTTCCTTGTGTAAGATCCAGGGGGTCTGGGTCTTGGGGTCCTCTGGGAAGGTTTTGGGAGGACCAGAGTGTACCAGGCACTGCAAGTCCTGGTTGGTGGCAGCACTACAAGATCTAAGCTGGTAATTAAGCTTAGGGGGATTCATGCTGATACCCCATCTTTTGGACGCTAAAGTTCAGAGTGGGGGTTATACCATGACAATTATATAGAGACTAAAATGAATCATTGTTCCTGATGCAGAAAGTTATAAATCACTCAGCTTCTGATTAGACAAAAATGAACCAAAATAGGTTGCAATTTATCCTCATATTTTGGTCCTGCAGGATGAAATGAGCTTTCATATGAATTTAGAAAAGTCCCTAATATGAATACAATGTGCTATCATGGGAGAACATTACTGAAATGTACATATAAAGTAGCTGTTTGTAGTAAGTGGTAAAATGTATTATGAGAACATAATATATCAGAATTGAATCACCATACACTGTTTCACTAAATTGACATTCTAATCTGATTATAATTGTCATAAATTTTGGGTCTATATACAGATCATTGAAACACAGTCCTATGTTTACATAGATCATTACCAAAGGGAAATAACTGCTCTAGAATGAAACCAAGATTAAGACAAATATTGTTAGTTTAAGGAAAGATACATTAAGATTATGATGAAATCAGCTACTGAAAAGATATTCTATATGGCAAAATTAATTGATTCACAGAGTGCAGTGCTAGTTTTGTTAGCTAGACAGAGATAAATGGAATTGATCATATTTACAGAAAAATTTAAAACATTTAAATAAGACAAAGATACCTGGGAACAATTAATGTCCCACATTTTGTTCATTTCATATTGAGGTAAGGCGATACAGTCAGAGATGAGTCTAAGTTAGCCTAAAATTATAATTTACACCTTCTTCTGGGCCCCTCACTTGTAGGGCTTGGCTACATAGTGGAGTAACGTGCTCTGCAGGAGTGTGACTTCTAAAGCACACTAACATATTGCACATTAACTGGTCTGTGTAGACCGTTCTGGTGAGCACTAAAGGTTCCCAAGTGAGCTTTAACATAGTACTATAGCACTACATTAAAATGCACTAGGAAACCTTTGGCATGCACCAGCAGGGTCTATGTGGACCAATTAATGTGCAACATGTTAACATGCTTTAGAAATCATTTCCCCTTAGAGCACATTACCCCACCTTGTAGACAAGCCCTAAATTATAGTAATTCAGGCTCTGTTAGTCAATTCCTACTTTAAATTAAACCAGTTTTTCCTCCTTTCTGTTAGTTCCATCTCCTGCTCCTTCAGGGTGGTAGTTATACCAACTTTGTTTCTGTTATGCTCAGTGGGCCAAATCTAGAGATGAAATGTAGGACTATATAAGGTACTCATTGGCATGAGAACAGAGGTCAAAGGCAGTCTATTTGATCTGAAGAATCTAAGGTGTGTAAATCACAGGCTCATAGGGCCAGAAGGTGGCATACATTATATTAGTATAGACTCCTTTTGATTCACCTCAATTTATTTATCTCTCTGAAAATGGCCAATGTATACGTGTTATCATGATAAATTTGGTAATGAACACTGATGTTCATAAAAGCTTTAATTCCAAAAGTAAATTAACCAGAGGACAAACTGATTTCTCAACACCACCATCTACCTGGGACAAGCATCCTACTTCCCACTGGTCCATTGTTGTCATGCCATTGGTAGGTTTCGTCTATCATTTATGGTACAAGAATGAAACATAATCCATACAGGAATAGGATTCCCTGTTGAGCAATGATTATTGTGAAGGATTCTAAGTGAAGATACACCTATTGTTCAGCATCCTCTTGGAATGTCCTGAACATATTCATGTTGGGTAATAGCAAATTTATGTTTTCCAATTCCTTGGGGAATCAAAAAAATGACTCTCACTAAATCCTAAATTCACAGAGATATATGTGAATGTGTTAGTTGGTGTGTTTTTAGCAGTAGTGATTTTTAAGGGATGAAGTTCTACTAGTGAGTACAGCATCAGATCAGGGCACCAGAACTTCGACTAGACTCTTTTCTATCATAAATGCGTGCCACTACTAGTGTGTGGAATCTGGCATATAGATGATTTTCAGACCTGTGTGTCAGAAACAAATAGAAACTATACATGTTCTATCAATGAGTAACTACACTTAGACTACTCATTGATAATGACGTGGCTTAGGCAGATTCCTGGCAACAGAAGCAGGAGTTGAGCATAAAAACCTAGATAATCTCCACCTCCAAATCCTTCACGCACACAGTTCTTTCTGGCTTGTAACTTCTGAGGCACCATCCTGTCTCCTCTGGAAACTCCAGAAGTCTATCTTATGGGCTGGGATCTATACTGTGGAACAAGGTTTTAGTGGGGTTGCTCACAGAGTAGAATTCACATTGTGCATCCCTTCCACCCGAACTCCACTGAGACTGCCCCAAAAAGCTTGAGGAGGATCTCTACCAGGGGGTCCCACAGTCAGCTATAGTCATGGAGAATCCATTGTAGCTTGTGTCTATTGGTGGCCATGCTAGCAGTCAGCGTTGGTGCAAAGATACAAGGCCCCTGTGTGGATGGCTCCTACTCCCCAGTGGATTTCCTGGGACTTACTAACATTAAATACATGGCTCACTGTCTCTACTGCTAGAGGGAAAGGAAGCCTGTACCCATTGGGATGATGTGGGGGATAATCGGGAGGAGATCCTCATGGAGATTTTGTCCTCTAGAACTGCTGTGGGAGGAGATGGAGGGGAGAGATGAGTTCATTAATTATCACAACTTTCTTCTGATGTGTTTTGTAATAGAATTGCCAGTACACACGTTAGTTTGCAAAAATGGAATTTCTATATTATCTGATCTAGATTTTTATATTCCCTATAATCTCTTTTGCCCTTGTAAACTAGTTGCTGTAACGTCTTTCAATTAAATTTACTCTTGACAGTCCTCTTGAAGACTCACACTCATAGCACATTAGCTACATTATGTTTCAGTCCTCATTAGCAGAAATACACATGAAAGTGTTTGATTCACAGCCATGACCCCTCATAGCTCCCCTTCCATTCAGTTCTAATCACAGACATATATTTAAGGTTCCAGTTTTTTAATGGGAGCATGTGCTGAATGGGCATGGGATTAGAGTATCTCAGATACACATATGTGACAGATATCTACAGGTTTATTTCAACAGTAACAAAAATCAACATGGCTTTCCCGCACTGATTGCAGTAGTCCTTAAGGAAGAAGTGCATAGACAGAAGTGTTCGTTGCTTTTCATGCATCAGTTTATTAAGACATACATGTTTTCTAGGTTCTTCAACAGCAACACCTTCTGAATATGGAGCCAGCATGTTTCTCACTCAACAGTGTATTTAGGGTTTGTTTGTCCACAGCCAGTTTTAGAAGTGTTGGAGTGTTGGTGTCTCTGACTGTCTAGCACCATTACACATTCACTGGGCAAAAAGGAACTGTGATACTGAACTTTATATCTTACATAAGACTGGAAATAAAGGTCTGTCTCATCTTACGCTGGGGTTACGTTCCGCAGTCAGCGCCTAAAGCGAAAATCGCATATAATCAAAATTACATTGAGTGCAATGGCGGGTGGAATCACCTCCACTACAGAAACTGTATTTAAATTGTTGTTTTTCTTTTTTTGTTTTGTTTTTGCCGACCGTGTAAAGCTGAAATTGCGCATGTTAAATGCATCTAAGATGCAACAGACCTGTAATGTGTAAAGTTTTAATGAGAAGAGTAATTAACCACTGGAACAATTTACCAAAGCCATGATGGATTCTCCAGCACTGACAGTTTTAAAATCAAGATCGGGTGATTTTCTAAAAGATATTTCCTAAGATTTTTTTGCGGGGGGGGAGGGGGGGATTTTATGGCCTGTGTTATACAGGAAGATAGACTTGATGATCACAGTGGATCCTTCTGGCCTATGAATCTGCAAAATCACAGTAGGAATATCTTTGAAGTTTTTCCATTATTAATTATTATTATTATTATTACTTGCTGCAGCTAGTTCACCTGACTCCTGTTTCTCTCTTCTGCTAATTCTTTAGAGTTCATTCTATATCTCATGTCACTATGATGGTGATTCCACAGGAGATGCATTTAACTAACTTGTCTGTCCTGGGCGCTGCTATAACCAGTGGTATTTCCTGTTCCCAGTTCTATTAGCAGCTTTAGAATTAATGAAGGGCACATGGCTTGTCAGGACTCTGAACCACCTCTGAAGTGTCTGAAATTTCCCAGTATACTGAAATAAGAATGGCCACAGTATTAAGGAACATGGCACTTTGGTTACACACTTTATGAGCCAAATTATGCTTTCTGAGAGCGCACATTACAATTCTCACTGACATGTATGTGAGAGTTGAACACATCTCTGAGGACAGAATCTGACCCTGTAAAATAATTTTAACCACCTGTACTTCCTCTGAAAAATAGTTTTGGACAACCTTTGTAAAAATGATTAGTAATTATGGACAAACCCAGTGAGAGCCACCTTCCTTTTCTGGCCCTTTAAGATTCAATGATCTCCACTCTACCATCAACCTCAGCCACACAAGAGGTCCACTTCCTAGACACTATAATGCTAATAAGCGATGGTCATATAAAAACCACCTATACCGGAAACCTACTGACCCTTCCCTATATGCCTCCAGCTTTTATCCAAACCACATCACACGATCCATTGTCTACAGCCAAGCTCTAAGATACAACTGCATTTACTTCGATCCCTCAGACAGAGACAAACACCTACAGAATCTCTATCATGCGTTCTTAAAACTGCAGTACCCACCTGGTGAAGTGAAGAAACAGATTGACAGAGCCAGAAAGGTACCTAGACGTCACCTATTACAAGACAGGCCCAACAAAGAAAGTAACAGAACACCACTAGCCGCCACCTACAGCCCGCAACTAAAACCTCTCCAGCACATCATCAAGGATCTACAACCCATCCTGAAGGATGATCCCTCACTCTCACAGACCTTGGGAGACAGGCCAGTCCTCACTTACAGACAGCTCCCAAAGCGGAAGCAAATACTCACCAGCAACTACACACCACACAACAAAACCACCAACCCAGGAATCTATCCTTGCAGCAAGGCCTGATGCCAACTCTGTCCACATCTCTATTCAAGGGACACCATCATAGGACCTAACCACATCAGCCACACCATCAGAGGCTCCTTCACCTGCACATCTACCAATGTGATACATGCCATCATGTGCCAGCAATGCCCCTCTGCCATGTACATTGGCCAAACCGGACAGTCTCTATGCAAAAGAATAAATGGACACATATCTGACATCAGGAATCATAATCAAAAACCAGTAGGAGAACACTTCAGTCTCTCTAGTTACTCAGTAACAGACCTCAACAACAAAAACTTCAAAAACAGACTCCAACGTGAAGCTGCAGAACTGGAATTAATTTGCAAATTAGATGCCATCAGATTAGGCCTGAATAAAGACTGGAAGTGGTTGGGTCATTACAAAACCAAAACTTAATTTCCCCAATACTAATTTATCCCTACTGTTACTCACATCTTCTTTTCAACTGTCTGTAATGGGCCTCTCTCTTACCACTTCAAAAGTTATTTTTCCTCCCTTGGTATGGTGCTGT
This sequence comes from Gopherus flavomarginatus, assembly GCF_025201925.1. Taxonomy (NCBI): domain Eukaryota; kingdom Metazoa; phylum Chordata; order Testudines; family Testudinidae; genus Gopherus; species Gopherus flavomarginatus. The sequence continues at coordinate 150,222,171 of NC_066618.1, read as the reverse complement.
TAATTGATTTAATCTCATGAGACTGACCTCACATTTGGTAAAGCACCCCCATCATTTCATGTATTTATACCTGCTCCTGTATTTTTTACTTCACACGTCTGATGAAGTGGGTTCTAGCCCACGAAAGCTTATGCCCAAATAAATTTGTTAGTCTCTAAGGTGCCACAACGACTCCTCATTTTTTTTTGTTTTTTTTTCCTAAATAACTAGTCAGTTTTGAAAATCTTGAGCTTTTGTTTTTGCTTAGTCTTATAACACTTATGCTGCTGGAACTAACAAATGAAAATGTGAGTAAATGAAGATAATCATAATACTACTCTAGTTTCCAAAATAGATGGTATAATTTCTACGAAGCAGTGACTAAAGAACTCACTAGAAAATTACCAATCCCTCTACAGTACACTTTTCTTCAAACACAAGACCAGTACGCATGCTGCATAGGACAAGGCAGTAAACCACTACCTCAATAAGACTTAACTTAAATGATTTAGCTTTAATAATATGAATATTTTGGAATATATAGAACTCCCAAACCAGACCTTAAGCACACAGCATTAAACACAGAGGATTCATGTTAAAAAATTGCAAATTGCCATCGCCCTTTTAAATCTGCAATTCTTAACTACAAAATTATATCTACAATTCTACATAAGTATAAAGTTTTGCTTACTGTCACAGTTAACAGCTGTCCTAATTAAAATGACAGTTCTGCCGGATTTGGTTCACATTAAAATTAATGGCAAGATAAGATTCAGCATAACACAAAATAAAATTTATTGAATAATTAATACTGAACACATAATTGTACACCCATTTTAATGGGATTGCTCTCAAAAGTCAAAATAGAACAGAAAAATTTTGCTCAGCAATCTGACAGAGACTAAGTCACCAAAAGAGACATGCAAGTCTCAGTGTGAATTAGGACATATGTTTACCATCTGTTGAAGATCACTGAGAGGTTATGGTACTTCTGAACTGGATCTGCTTGAATTTTCATCTCCTCTCGTGCCTGTTTCTCTCCCCTACAGTCTCTGGATGCTAATCTGCTCTACATCTTTCCCGTCAGATGCCCAGGAAACTTCTTGTCTCCCGCACCAGAGTTTTCCCAAAGTCTAGTTTTTGCCCTCTCTCCCGTCCTCAGCTGGTAGCTTATGTCTCCTTCTCCACTGTCTTGACCAAAGCATGTGAGCCAACTCTATTGTAAGGGTCAGCAAGTGAGCAGAGATTATCACAATGTTTTTTAATCAGCTCTCTGGAAACTGGCAGATTTCAAATTCTGTGCTCCTAGCATCCAGAATACATGGGATAAGGGTGAAGGAAGGGAGTGAAGGAGAACAGTTGAGAGAACACTGTTTATCATGTTGAGATGTGACTTCTGGTTTCTTGAATAATTTTTTAACCAATTGCTATGAGATGACTTGTGATAGGCAACCCTGAAAACGTTTGGGAGCGCAGTTCAGATAAACATCTAAAAGTTCACTTTACACGTATAGACAATAGAATGGAAATCTCACTAGGATAGCAACTCCCATACATTTTATAGCACAGTACTTCTGTTCAGCCTGGATATGTGTGTGGAAGGGATGAGGGACAGAGATGCCTTTTCTCATATCAAAGTGATCCAGTGATCAGTACACAGAACTAGAAGTCTAGAGTTCTGGGTTATATTTCAATCTCTGCCATTGCTTTCTGTTTAATTATGGCCCAGTGATTTAACATCTCTCTGCTTCAGTTTTCCATTTATACAATGAAGAAAATACTGTCTACTCATAGCAGTGGAATTTTGTGAGGCTTAATTAATTGTTTTAAAAGTGTTTTGAGATGGTTGAGTGAAATTACTACAGAAGTGCAATATTATATTATATATATTATTGCTCCATTGCAGTGCAGTCTTCCCTTTTATGTCAAGTATAGGTATCAGGAGGGTCTATTTCAGAAGAAAGTGAAGCAACTGCTGTATCTTTCTTAAATATATATATAAAAATTGAATATGGAGTCTAAAAAAGATATTTTACCCCAAGAAGTTTCAAGATTGTTTGGAATAGCTAAACAAATCTTAATTATAAAGACAAGGTAGAAATTTGTAGATTATTCTTAGATGTATTAAAAAACATACTTTCATGGAAGTAGAGAAATAACTGACAGGGATTTGTAGGGGATCGTAATGGAGTCTCTGTTAGCCAGAGTTAGGCTAGCTGTAATCCTAATAACGCGAGATTTGTAGAAGCGAGGATTGTGCGAGGCGAGTGGAAAAGAACTGCGTGAGAAATTGTTTTTCTGCCTTGTGTAGATAATACGAAACGTAGACTGGAGTCTCTTAAGTGAGAAAAACAAGATATCAGGATGACCTATGTATAAACAAAATGCAGCTGTTGCTTATTATTGTCTGTAACAAAAGCATAAATGCTTGCTGTAATTGTTTACCTGTTGAGAGACCTGTCTAGGAAGGGGAGACCGTATGTCCTAGTGCACTCTCTCCCTGCTGTAGTTGCTAAGCAGAATAAAGTATCTGACTCTGCTGCACCCAAACAAAAAGCGAGAAATGAGTTTTTCTCCAACAATTTCGGGGCTTGTCCGGGATGGCAACGCCTACTGAGACACAGGCAGCTGCTATGGCTCATTCCCCTTCGAACACCATGGTGCCACAAGAGAGGTATGAGACCTTCTGAAATCTCTATTGGGGTATTGGAGGAGGATTGTCCTTGGGGCTTTCTGTCCCTGTTGGGCTTATGCCATCTGAACTTATTGACTGTGCAGCAAGATCAGATGCAGAGTGGTATTGGGAATCGATTTTGCCACCCCCAACAAGGTTAGGTTGAAGCAGTACTGGGGAACAGCTTGGTCGGCCAACAAGGGTAATGCATAGGGAAATGCATTAGGTATGCACCGGTGCTGAGGGGTTTTTACCACCTCAAGAGGGTTTGTTATACCACCTCATGGTATTGAGTCCTGATGTAAAGTGCAGATGTATCGTGGTATGTGGAAATAAAGGCCTTGGGGTGTGTGTGTGTGTGTACACCAGTGTGAGTGCTTGTTACCGGAAGACGCTTAGAGTACTCTGCGAAGCGAAAACTCGTGACCAGGACTGCTCTAACGCAAGCCCAGTAACTAGAGGATCTTTAGAAGATCCGACCGACTGTGGGCTGACTCGGCCTGGCATCGTCTGGCGAGGAAGCTACCTGGGTCTAGGAGCGTGTGAACCCATCTTCCCTCCCCCTTTTCTTTCCATGTGGGCTACTGGTAGTCTGATCATCTCACTGGACGCAATCAGAGTAAGCGGTGCCATCTCCCTGAGATTAGCCAACACTCTTTGCTGAAGGGAGATGTAGGAGGGTTGTGGCCATCCTCATTAGCCTCTCCTGTGTGAGTACCCTGTAGGGAAAGACCCTTAGTTTATGTGCCACTAGCACAGAGAGGGCATCCTCCCTGTGTGTGTGAGTGGAAAATGGGTGGGGGACAGTCTAAGCATTCCACCTCACCCCTTAAGGGTACACCATCTTATTTCATGTATGTACATTATGGTCCAGCAACCTGTAGGTATTTAGACAATTGGAATCTTTACACGCGTGAAAATCCATCTAAATAATGCCCACTAGAAGGTACCTTCAATCTAGATAAGATCATACATTTAAGAGGAGCTTTTAATCACCAAAAAGCCTCTGACACAGTGTGAGCAATTTGTCTATTGAGGAAAGGAACGGGTTAATGTGAAATTCAGCTTGGCTCAGAGATAAAGAGAAAGTTGCTCTGTGTTCAAGGTCAAGAATCAATGCAGGCTATGCTAAGTACAAAGAAAAACTGCTTTTGGCCCCAGCTGGCTGTGAAAAAAATATAGACAAAGGCAAACCAAAGGCAATACAAGTTACAGAACTGAAATTACATTTGCAAAGCTTAACTGTCCAGTGAGATCCAACAGTGTGCCTTTGTGATCCCTGAGCCAGTGTGGCTTGGTGACACTGGAGAAGCCACAGGCAGCCAACCTGGACTGGAATCTCTGAAAGAGACTCCGCAGGAGATTCCAGGGTGTAGAAGAACAGCTCTCCCAAGAGCGGAAGCATGTTGGAAATTCTGGACAAGATGTATACAGGATAATCTCCCGTCCACCTCTCCCCCTTCTCTGAACATTATACACAGAAGTGGCCAGTCTGTACTTACGTGTGTGGGTATGAAAGTGGCTTAGGGCTTGGGGCATTAATGTTTTTCCTGAGTGATGTGGGAGTGTTCCCAACACTCTCTGTTGTTGTTCTATTATTTTATTAATGAAGCTTTAAAATTCAGTCATATGGTGTGTTTTCTTTATCTTCTCCCAACGATCCTGCAGTGTCAGCCTGATCACCTGACATGAGGGATAGATTGGTAACAGAAATTTGTCACAGTTTGGTGAGCAATTGAGAAGGGAGGAGCCCTGCAGAATTTACACCATCTATTTGTTTTACCCTTGTTTTTTTATGTTTGCTTTGCTTGGTATTGTTGGTGTTATATGTTGAGGATTGCATGATTAAAGGTGTGCCCGCTCTCATCCACAGTAAGTCTGAGAACTGGAGAGGGGTTTAGAATTCCTTTCTCCACCCTGGTTGACCGGGAAGGGTGGCAGGTGGATCTACCCCCGTTGTAGCAGGACTGGGCAATAGAGAAGTTGGAGAAAAGGGAAGAGATGAGTACATGATAACTAGAATTGAGCAGTTAAGAGCACAGATCATGAATCAGGTAGCAACTCAAACCTACTCCCAGGGCAAGTTGCAGGCCTTGAGATAGGACTTCCAGGTAGAAAAGGAAGCCCTGGCTAAGCAAGTACTGGTCCTTCAGGGACTTGTCAAAATTTAACCATTTGTGCTCAGCATATACCATAACAACAGTGTGTTTGCTATAAGAGGAAATTGAATAGTTAAATGCCAATGGGCCATGCATTTTTGCCCAGGTGGCAAGCCTCACGAGGGAGGCCTTGGGTAGCCTTGTGAGTAAGAATGGTTAAGGGAAGAGACCAGGAAGGGTGGGGGCTGGTTGAGAAGCCCACCCTTCTAGCTAAACTGGTAGTGGAACAAGCCGGTGCCCATGGAAGGGACGATTCAGCAAGAAAAGCAGGATCAGGCCTAAGCGGGCAGGCAACAGACAGAGATTGGAAAACAGGTTGGAAAATTTTGAGGGTGTAATGGAAGGAAAGAGTAAGTAAGTATAAGCATGGGGATTTCAAATACCCAGGACAATACTTGAAATGGTGATTTGAGTTGATAAAAGTGGTTGTTGGGAGACAAGCAAGTGATTTAAGGAAGAAGTGAGAAGTTAACTCTGTAGTTGCTGGAGGGAACAGCAGTTGAACTTTGTAAAAATGCTAAAGAGGAAAGTTCTTGGTGTCTTTAAAATGTTTGTAAATAAATTCAGGCAAAGAAATTATTAGATTGCAATCATTTGGCTATGAACAATTTAGTCGAATTAGCTAAAGAATGTATACAGTGCTATGTAATTGAAACTCTATTAGGCTCTAAAGGGCCACTATAAGTAGTGTTTTCTTTCAGATCATTGTGTATTTGAAAGCAGGAGTTGGAAGTAAAAAGCTATCAAAATTCTGGTAAAGTTAATTATGTCCCTTTTAAGGTAAGAATCTTTAAGCTGTGAATAGCTTTGGATCCAGAAGCAAGTCAGAAAGCATCTGTATTAATGCAAATTATCTAACTGATAAGGTAGAAGCCACTGAAACCTGGACTGCCTATGAAACAAATACAAGAAAATATAGGGTAATTCCTCTATTTTGCCTGAAATCAACAAGGGTATTTGTATATTTTAAGCGATGATTGACTGACCGGAAGGGGTAGACCTCTGTTTTTTGTCTTTCAGATAATTAGAGAAAACTGATGCCAGCTGAACAGCATTTAATGTACCATGCAGTTACTGGCACAATAGGAATTATGTTTTGTGTTCTTTGTCCTGTCTTGTGGTGTTTGTCTCGTGGCCAGAATTGTTGTGTTTAATATTTTCATAGGATAGTCTAGTTTAAAATCAAACAGGAGGGTTAAATTAAAATGCAGATACTTGTTTTATTCAACCTGGAATACAAAGTGTTTGGATAAATCAGGAAAATGTGATATACTAAAGTCTAATACATTTCCTTAAGTAAGAAAAAGAAACTTCATTGGCCAAATCTTTTAATTGAAAAAATTGTTATTAAAATTTGCATACCAACAGTCTTTGGAAGAAAGGACATGAAAAGTTAACCCACTCCCCATATTGGACACGGGATCCTTCTGGCTACCTCAGATTTCTAGCCAGAGGGCTGGGGAGGGTGGGAAGCTATTGGACACCAAAGGTTGTATTGAGTGAACTCCTCAAAGTGGGTGTGCTTGTCCTGGCTTGTTGCTCCAAAGCTCTGTAATAAAGTTATTTTTGGTGGAAGGGTATATGTGGCATACACTGAATAATAAGACTAATGTACTGTATAATGACAACGTTTATGTGTTCATTGTTGGGAAAAGTGGAAGTATGAGTGAAGAGTGGAAGTTTCATTTGTAGCTTAGAAGAAGCCAAGAAGGGAAGAAGGAAAAAGAACAGAATGAATTAACTGGAAAAAAATAGCTAGCAAGCTCAGACTAAAGATAAGACACTGGCCCCATTCAAGGACACTGCTCACAGCTAAGACTTGGCTGACAACCAAGAAAAGGAGGGGCTTGAATGTGCCCAAGCAGCTATGAGATCTGCAAAACACTGCCAGGCATTAATGAAATGTGTTAGGTTTCTTTTCTCACAGGTAAAGAAGCACTACCCAAAGACCTTAGCAGCCCTGCCACTCCTTGGAACCAGGAGACTGGATCTATGTAAAGGTCCACCAACGAAAGACTGCTTTGGCTCCATGCTGGAAAGGCCCTTATTAAATCCAGCTAACTACCAACACCGCTGTGAAGTGCCAAAGGCTGACTGCTTGGACCCATGATTCTCACTGCAAAAAGACCCCTCCACCTCAGGAGGATTCTCCTACTGATGATTGGCCTATTTCTTCTTCTAGCTCTGCTGTGCTTTCTGGACAGCAGGGAAAAAGGACAAGGTGAAGTGCTAGTAACCTCTCCCTTGTCCACTGACAGACCTACTGTGCCTTTGAATTTTTCTAGAAGAAGCAAAACCTTTACAGGGTGATGTGCTGGTAACCTCTCCCCTGTAGGATGCTGAACCACGACTGTTTTGGGAAAGAAGAAGGAACACTCACTCCACTGAAATTGCCAAAGTCCAGGAATTCCTGACTAGAAAGGACATTAAAAACTGATCCTGGTGAAGAAACAAAGAATTATACGCTGGCAGGAAGAAATTTGTGGGACTCATGCTTGGGAATGTGGTATTGATTGGATTTTGGGGTTTATTCTACAGGCTGCGCCCTGTGTTTTGGATAAATCCTTCAGCATGTATTGCTCTCTCTAATTGGATTTTAAATGACAAATACCAAAGGCATCTTGTTGCCACTGCCTCTGCCATCTCCTACATTACACTATTACCCCTGTAATACATCGAAATACAGACAATGCCATATATTTGATAAAACCAATGGCCAAGGCCCTCACACTTTAGTGATTTATTTAAAGATTGTTTGGAAAAAACATGTTTAAAGTTCAGGATATCCCATATTAGCAAACGATTGAGTGGAGAATAAATGGATCAGTGGAAATAGAAATCTATGATATTATTACAAATGAACTCCAAGAATCTGTAATTGAAATTGATGGGTTCCACAGTGAAGTAGATATGATGGCTATTCCTGGAATTTGTACTGTGTTACATGAAAGAAGCCCTTATTGTTATTTGGTCACACAATTAGTGATTAATTAAACAAATACCCAAAGAGTTTGTTCTGCCACTGGAAATTTTACCTGTATTGAAATTATTCCAGTAATTAATAATGTAACCTGTACCTTATTGCAATACACCCCCTCATATGCTATTAATGTCAATGCCTCTTGAAAGTACCTAAGATTAGTTAGAGGTATACAACCAACAGATGTGATATAGTACTACACCAAAGAGATATGTATTACGATATCAATGGACTGTGATTAATACAATGCTAGGGACTGTCAAATTTACATTGCCCTTATCCAGTTTCCAGATCACCTCTACATACCCAAATTGCTCACAAGGGGTTGCCATTAGATTAGCACAACAGAGGGCCTGGGTTATTTTCTCTGGAAGAAGAGGGACCTGACTGGATCCCTATGGGATGGGGCAAATAGTGCAGCAGCCATTTGGAATATTTTTAAAAGCCAAGAACATGATGAGAAATTGGGTCAACTAGATAAGGCCACTAGCCTTATTTCTGGGGCACAGCTAACTTAAGTACAGGCTGGAGTTGGTGAGTTACATGTTATTTCCACCCTTAGTTCAATGGCCTAGAAGTTGCTGACAGAGATGGTGTTGAATATCACTGAGGCTGGGAAGGCATTGCAGTGGAATCTAGTATGTTTAGAAATTCAGGATTTCCTGAATGACCAGCTGATGGCCATTCGGAGTAATCTTGAGCACCAGACTTGGCCCACTGCGCTTACAGACACATCAGGAGTACCATCTGATCTGTGGTCATGGAGACATACTTGGACACTTTCTGGGTGGAAGTGTGGACATTCACAGTGCTCCTTCCAAGCATTTGGACCGGTTGTAGTAAGTGAAGGCCCTGATAAAGGTCCAGTATGAGGCCTGAGGCCTGAACTAAAGTAATGTCAAGACTTAGCTAAAAAGCAAAGTCAAGCTGTGAGCTGAAGGCCGGCTCAGTTCACAGATGCTGGCAAGGAAAGGGCTGATATTGCATAAACATATATTCACCTAGCATACCGAAGTATAAACACTGTACCAGAACACCTTATACTGGAACATTCCACAGATAAGAAAGAACAGGCCGACCCATCCTAATGACAGGGGCAAAAGGGTAATATGATGGATAGAGTTGTTTTGATTGAACCAACATGTACAAGGTGACAGGCGGCACTTTACTACGTAGAGGGGTTGTACCTTACTGCGTAGAGGGGCTGCACCTCAATACGTCAGGAGTGATGTGTAACTTGTTTGTACCTGTGTATAAAAATGTATCCCTGGGGCGATGTCTTGGTCCGGCCGAGGGGGCAGTGGAAAGTCCTGCCACTGACTGAGCCAAGTCCATTGCCAAGAGGCACTTTCTCATAGTAAGCCCTGAATTAGGCTAATAAACCTACAGGGAACTGCCATTGTGTCCAAGATCACAATAAACCTAGCAGACGTGACTTTGCACCTTACTAGAGTCTGTGGTCATTGGGGGTTCTCGTCGGGTCTGCTGTATCAGCTATGTGCAGAGCTGGGGCAGCACACAGGGTGAGCTCACGCACGCAGCCGAGTGATACCAACAAGGAGAGAGCAGAGCACCACACCGGTAGCATCTGACAACACACCTCTGACAACACCGGTTAGGGGGATGTGGGCTCCCACATACCAAATCCTGACGGGTCCATGGGGAGGATGCATGTGGGACTGGATTATTCACCGAGACATCTGGGAAATTTGATCACCTGGTATACCTAACTGATTTATAGTCAGTGCCCCTAGAATAACACCTGACATTTTGGATAGGAATAGGGAGTCAATGGACATTTTGGCTGTTAGAACCCCTACAGCTTCAGTGTATCCATAAACTGAAGCCAAGGGAAGTTGTCACTGTTCATGATAACGTTTGCTGGGAGAGTAGAGGACAAGGAACTATCCTGACAGGACACCTACTTTTTCAAGCTAATGATAGCTGTATGTATGTTAAAACCAACAGATTGCAAGATATACATTTTAATCTCATTACCACTGCAGGCAATCATATTGTTTATTGACCTGCAGATAGAATTTTGCAGGTAACTCTTAGTTTCCAGATACCCTTTAATTGGACCAGTTTAGTACCTGATCGATTTCAAAATTTGCTTTCATTGTTACCAGAAGTTCAAAGAACCTCTGAAATACAAGGACAAATTCACATGCTTCAAAATATATGTCAAATTGAAAAGTATGCCTTTCATACAGCTTATAGAATGTTTACTTTATGTACTAAGTATGATGTATTGTGCTTTGTGACCAAAACTGTACAACAACCCCATCATATTATTGCTATGGGAATGTTATTGCTTGTATTGCTGTTAAGTTAGCTTAGGATTAAGTTATTGTTGTAAAAGATGTGATAATAGCAATACCTTTCATGTCTATGCTAATCATGCATTGTCATTACATCCAATCAAAACCCCTAAAATTGAAACATCTGATGTAGAATCTGAAATCCATGGCTTAATGCAAATAGAGGTTTGAAAATATTTGTTTTACTAGATGTACAAAAGGGGGGAGTGTGGAAGTAGAGATATAACTGACAGGGATTTGTAGGGGATCTTAATGCAGTCTCTGTTAGCCAGAATTAGGCTAGCTGTAACCCTAATAAAGCAAGATTTGTAGAAGCGAGGATTGTGCGAGGCGAGTGGAAAAGAACTGTGTGAGAAGTTGTTTTTCGACCTTGTGTAGATAATACGAAACATAGACTAGAGTCTCTTAAGTGAGAAAAACAAGATATCAGGATGACCTATGTATAAACAAAATGCAGCTGTTGCTTATTATTGTCTGTAACAAAAGCATAAATGCTTGCTGTAATTGTTTACATGTTGAGAGACCTGTCTAGGAAGGGGAGACCCTATGTCCTAGTGCACTCTCTCCCTGTTGTAGTTGCTAAGCAGAATAAAGTATCTGACTCTGCTGCACCCAAACAAAAAGCGAGAACTGAGTTTTTCTCTGACATTTTGTTGAAAAAAGGAATTTCATACAAATAATTCTAGAACAAGACTATACATAGACAGTATTGGATTTCTAGCAAGATTTGGAGAGGCCAGAGCCCTTAACTAGTCAACCCAAATTATTGGATTTTAATTTGAGACATAGGTTCAGGCAGATGCTTACAGAAAACTTCTTTATTAGAAAAAAATATTTTACTGGAGAAAGACAGACAGATATAATGAAGAACTTAATTATATCCTGGATTAGAATTCAACAGGATGTTTAAAAAAACACTATGGAAAGGATTCCCTTTCTATATTCAATTCTATAGAACCCTATTGGTTTTAACCCTGTTAAATAATATAGGACTTTGTCCATAAGGAGAGAGAGTGTTTTCTTTCTCAGAAGTGCTTTCTGGTATTTGTGAAGTTATTGGTGGCAGGATTTTTATTCTGAATTATGCCAAACCCTCACTGTTTTTCTCCTCCTTGATGGATAAGTGCTGAGTTTAGCTTTATATCTGATTGGAAGAAATGGTTACTTATTCAGGAAAGTGTGTATTTTTATGTTCCCCTGATATATCCAGGGTAACTCAGATTATAACACATAAATCTGATGTACTGAAACCTCATTTCATAAAGTTTAGAACTGCAATGATATTTTACTTCACTAAACTTTAAATAATTTTGGACAGCAAAAAATTCGTTTCCAACACTTTGGTGAAGCTAAAGAGTTGTCTCCTTGAGAAAGTTGTACCAGTTTAACTTAAAGCATCAGTGTCAACCCAGATAGTTAAACCAGTGCAAACCCTTGTGTGGATACTCTGATTTTGATTTAAGGATGGTTTATAAGAGTTTAGTTTATATTGATTAGGACCAGATTCAACTAAACCAAAATAGGTCAATTTCAGTCAGAAATAAGTGTCCACTTAAAAACATACTTAAGTTAAACCTTTAGCCGTCAATGAGTGGAACTTCCATTGATCTCAGCTGACAGAAGGGCTTGAAAGTTAAAAATACTACCTGCATGAGAACAGGAATGAGAATGGTCATGGGAAAAAAATATTGTCTTCTATTGTAATCTGTTTTTTTCACCCTCTTAGTGCATCTTTGTCAACATTATTATCTGTGAGCAACCAATCAATTTTTTAGACAATAGAAATGTTCCACTACTTACCCTCAGTAACTGTAACTTTAAAGGTACCTGATTTTCTGGCAACCGTTGATTTTAAACTAAAATTGCTTCTTTTCCAAAAACATTTGTGTGTTTCATTTTTAAGTGACCAATAAACCCTAAACACCTGTTTTGCAAACTTGATTTTATCCTATGTTGTGTACTTTGTTTTAGACAGACTCTTTGTTAGTAAATGCCAGAATAAAAGGTAGATTGCTCCTTTATAATACATCACTTCACATAGTAATAGGATTATAACAGGTGGAATTGGGACCCATCTCTTGAGTCAGAATTATTTTTCTCCTACTTGTCACCCACACTGAAGTAAGTGATGCTGTTGTGGTTGTAGCACTAGTTATAACTCTGTCTCCTTTTTGGCCCCGAGTGTACCCCCCACATGCTGGCCTCTTCCCTCACCTGTCTCAGAGTGGAATTGCTCAGTTCTCCTACTCTTAGATTAGGACCCATGTGTACAATTGCTTGTCACCCTGCAGGTCCATCACAGTTTGAGCACCTGTATTCTTCCTTTTGCAAACAGTGACAGTGACCAATGTCTTTTTCATATTAAGTATTTATTTAGCAGTTACAATAAAACACTGGAAAAAAGGGATTTAAAAACACCCAAATCTTATGTATATAGGACAGGTTTTTCCCTTAAGTTGCAGAAACAGTAGCACCCTGACCCATTCTATGAGTTAGCAAATAACCTCTTAAATGTCTGTCTGGTTCTCTGATCTACCCTGTTCAAACTGGTTTGGGTGCTCCTCAGGATAGTGGGCAACAGCCATTAAAGCTACTTGCTCTAACACTGTCTCTTTACCAGCCTTTCCCTTGATTCTGCTACCTAGACAGAACCCTAAGAGGAAATACCCACCCTCTATATGGTACGGAAGCACCATGCTAGTAAGAAATCCAGCTATAGTATTAATTATTAAAGAGCACCCCCACATTTGTCACAGATACAAGTAAAAGATAGACAGGGCCTTAAGACCAGGGATTTGGGAAGCTGTATAAAAAGAAAGGCTAAGGCAGTAAATTACCTTTAAAATTCTTCCAGTAATGGCAGCAGGTAAAGAGAGAGGGAGAAGAATGATGGCTTGTGCAATTAAGGCACTAAACAAACTTAGGATACCTAGGTTCCCAGTTAAGCCAGCCTTCTGTGTGATTTTGGCAAGTCATTTAATTTCGGTTTGCCTCAGTTCTCCTTGTGCAGAATGATGGTAGTAATATTTATTTACTCCCATTCTTTCTTTGTCTAGTCTTAAACTCTTTGGGTATTTCTACATGGCAGTTAGACACTGATGGCTGGCCCATGCCAGTTGGCTCAGGCTCAAAGGGCTTGGACAGTTAATACTGTTTAATTGTGATGTAGGTGTTTGCAATTGGGCTGGAGCCCAGGCTCTGGGACCCTGTGAGATGAGAGGGTCCCAAAGCTTGGCTGAAGCCCGAGTCTGAACATCTGCACCACAATTAAACAGCCCCATAGCCTGAGTCAGCTGGCACAGCTGGGTGCGGGTGTCTAACTGCAATGTAGACATACCCTTAGGGGCAGGGACTGTCTCTTACTACATGTTTGTACAGTTCTTAGTACTTCAGTACTCTGATCATGGCTAGGGTCCCTAGGGACTGTAAAGCAACAACCGTGAGACAAATTGTGAATGAAGAAGTAGGGGAGAAAGGGAAGATTTTGGATTCACGACACAGAGATCTTGATTTGGAATGCTGAGACACAGAGTAGTCTCCTTTTTCTTATACCTGTTTTACACCCAAGTAACTCTATTGTCTTGAGTGGAATTATACCAGCATCAGTAAGAGTAAAATCCAGTTGGGAGCATCCATTTCCAAATCCTTCACAAGGGATGGTTTTGTAAAAAAAAGCCTGTGAACCACTTATATGGGCTATAACAGTCTATCATGGTAAGCTGTAATGCTTTACTGAGCCTTTATGTGCTTTTCTGTCACCGTAGTTTATGTGCAGTGAGTCCTGATGTTAAAAAGTCACTGAACACTTTTGATGAAAAATACTTTTACAAGTGCAACAGTCTCTTTTATAAATATAGGCCCACATTATAAATAAAGCTCCACATTATGCTCTCACATGTACCCTATGATACCTCACTGACTTCTGTAGATTGGCACAGAACATAATTCTGCCCTGACTTACCACAGTTAGAATAAATAATTTCTACTAGAGACTGGAGCTCATTGATGATTATTTTCACAGGAATTTTGATGTATTTTGTACACATTTTGGTAATACTTTTACATTAACATTTCATTTTCTTCTAACTAGCTCTATTAAAAAAACATACAATTCCAGAGGATTTACTTTGCCAGTCACATAGCCCTGGTTCTTCAAATACACACTTAGCTGCATTCCGGCTCCAGCAGCCATTTTCAGCATCTCAGCTAAAAATTGCTCAGATCAGTTATTATTGATGTGGTACTGAAAATGGCTACCAGACCTAGAGAACCACCTGCACTAAATTTGTCATATCTAAATTTAGGCAGATATTAGGAAATTTCTAATTGTCACAAGAGTGAGATTCTAGAACAGGTTTCCAATAGGAGCAGTGGGTTGGGTACACAACTTAACTAGTCTTAAAACATTTAATAAAAAAAAAGAAATTGATAAATTTATTAATGAGATTACGTGACAAGCTTACCTGCCATGACAATTGTGGGGACTTGATGAAAAAGGAAGTCACTTCAGTTGCTATTTTCCCATATAACTTTATTTATTTATTTATTTTGGTAAACATTCCCTGATGTAGACAAGGCTGAAGAGACAAGGGCACAGCTAGAAGTTGAACTTAGTAACATTGATTCCATACTCTGTCTCAAATAGTTTTTAAAAATATATTTGACTGTACTGATCATCTTACACACAACAAAGAAAAAATGTGCAGCATCAATGAGAAGCCTTTGGGTGTTGATTAGTCCAATAAGAATAAATGTACTGTAATATCTAACATAGAAAACATCTCCAAAAAGGAAAGTGATAAATAATCAGGTGTTTATTGCCAGAATATAATCTCACAATAAATCTACTAACATTTTCTGTGAAATTGACATATTGTGATACCTGAAATTGGATATAAATGTCATATTTTTAACTAATTTTCTACATGAAAGTGATTAAAATGAAACTTGGTTATGGTATTAAATCACTACCAGTGAACATGATCAATTTTCACAATTTTTTACAGCAGTTACTTGTAGAAGTTTCCATTCTGGAATGTCATGCTGCTCTACAATAAGCAAACCCCATTTGTTTCAGTGACAAGAATAGTAAAACCAAATGTCAACAGATGAATTATGGAGTTAATGAAGAAGTGGGAGTATAACTCCATTGGTTTCACAACTTTTACAGAGCAGCTGTCGTGGACCACATTCCCTCCCCGTAGCAGCCTCAAGAATCTCCTCAGGATCAGGCACCCCTGTGGCAATCACAGCAATTGCTTTCATAGAAAAATCACGTTAGCAGAATGTTTATTTATTAACCCTTCAGTATGTGTCACTGAGGGCAGCATCCGTAGCAGCTGCTATCATGAAGTAGTGGCTACTAAGCAGAAGCATCTTAATTTGTTTCCAGCTGCTTTTAAAGGCCTCCACACTCTTTTTTGCAATAAAAAGTGTGGATATCTTTCAAAACTCATGGAAGTAATGAGGGTGAGCCAACACTATGTGACCTACCAATTTTCCCTGGATCACAATTTCAGAAGCACTGCCTTACACAGCCTGTATCTCGGAGTGATAAAAGGGTCAATTAGAGCTGGTGGGGTCTTCCTCAAGAAATTTTGCAGCAGAGCTCAAGAATCTTGCAAATTGATGGTAAATTCCCCTCTGATCAGGCATAGACTCAAAAAAAAATCCCCAATATTTTTCCCTGAGTTTCATCTAATGCTGCACAGTCTTTCTCATGTGAAGAATTTTGCTTGCCTTCATGAATTTTGCAGCAGTCCAGTTTTAAGTTTTGGGATATTCATGGATCTTGTCTATGCACATATAAACTGCCTCTATGACATCCACACTGCAGCAGATTTGGGTCAACAAACATTTCATGGATGTGTGTCAAATTCCTCAAACTGATTTGGGGGGAAAAATCCCCAAAATCAAAGTATTTTATTTTGACATTTTATAAAAGAAATTTTCATTTTTCAATTCAAAATGACTTTTCTTTTCAATATTTCCTTCAATTTTAAAAGAAATTTAAAAAGTAAAAACCAAAGATCAAAATGAAACATTTCCTTTGAACTGAAACAAATATTTTTTGACTTTTTGGTTTGCCAAGTATTTGTTGTTGTTCACAGCCGCCAGCAAACCCAAAATTCAGTTATCTGTGCAGCCTCACACTGTACTGTCACTGGGCTGGTCTTTGACTATTTTAATCACCACACTTTCTGAGGAGTAGAAAAGATGAAAACTGAGATGGGGCAAATGAAACAGAAACTTCTATGCTGTCCTTCATGACATTGCCTCTGCAGATCCCTGCTATAGGAGCTGACTACCCTGCTGTGGTAGCCATAAAATCATTCAAAGTAGTAAAACCTTTGGATCCAGCTCTCAAAAACAGGGAGCATAAATATATCTAGCTATTTTTCTGGTCCACATCCCCACAGCATCTGAGGGCCTCACAAAGTTAACCCATTTTGTTAAGACCATTTTTGAGAGATGACCTGGGCCTGACTAAGTTGAAGTGACTTCACTGGAAGCTCAGCATCACTGAAAAACCAATCCATAAGGGGTTCACCCAACGTCACAGTTACAGAGTTGGTAACTGAAGAGTTCCAGAACCCCAGTCCTTCACTCTGATCTCTAAGGAACATTATTAATATCCAGATGCCTAATTTATTCAGCCTGCAAAAAGGAAGAATAAGAGCTTTATTTTTTGGAGATTGCAATATGCGTAAAAGTCAGATACTATAGGGACAGATTGAGTGGGTAACAAAGCACATTGTGCCTCTTCACAGGTGCTGTCTAGTGCCTGGCTGGGGATCAGTTGCATACTCTTGCTATTAGCAATGCTAGACCCTGATGGGGTCAGGGTGGGTTCAGACCTTGTTCCTATTAATTACTTGCCATTAGAGCTAGACTGTTTACGGGGGGGAGCACATACTGCATACTTTAAAGTATGATAGGGTAGAGCTGCTGCCACCTCATGCAACCCTAATAACTCCAGGAGGAATTCTACATAACAACATATCTACATTGAAAAAAACAATCCACTCCTCTATATTTAATTAACAGATACTTTGTCATTCAGGTACAAAAGCCTGATACACATCAAAAGCACTGCAGAAACCCTGATGTGGTAATGATTAATAATATGGTAACTGGTTGTTAACACACACTTAAATGCTGATATTCATCTCTTCTTAACATGTTAAAAAACCACGACTGAGAGAAAGGGACACTGAATATGCTCCAACTCTCCATAAAGGTTGCTGAAAAGTCTTTAGGCTAAAATAATCTCTCAGGTATGATGACAGAAATCTAGATTAACTCCATTGAAATCGTTTGACTTACACTGGTGTAAAATCCATGTAAGACAGATCAGAATCAGACCCCTTTGAATCTAAAGAAGAAAACTGGAGCTACAGAAAAGGAAAATCTCCCTTGAGGATAAACAACTTTCTATCTATAATGAAAATCAGAAAGCTTTGCTTTTGGTTCTGGAGAGAAGGGTTCATTGTCTACAGAAATGCCATTCCTGTTCATTACATTTTGAACAATGTAATCACGTTTACAAAATTTTGCTTACATGCTCACTAGTGTAGTCCAACCCTCAGCAATTAATGTACTCATTGTTTGATACAGATAGCTATAAAGTGCTCCAATTATGTAGCTTGTTCGATGAGAAAAGAAAATGATTTCATTCTGTGGTGAATGTGAAAAGATGTTTTAAAACGGTGGCTTTGTTCAACTGAGCACACAATAGGCAACAAACATTCATGTTTCAAAAGCAAGGGAAAATACAAAAGTAATAAACGCAGATGTTCACATAATTGTGCAAGGCTCAGCTGTAAAGTTCAAATCATAGTCCTGGCAGGGTGTGACCGGTAGTATCTATGCTGCAACCTTCCTCATGCCACTGGTTATAACTGATCATAACTAGAGATGTGGCACAATTTTGTTAACAAAACAAAAAATAGGCAACAATCTGGTGTAGCTATAGATCAGCAGCTCAACAAAAATATTGTTTAGTGAGCAAGTTTGTTGGAGGCAGGGAATATATTCATGTCACGTCTTCTATAGTACTAAGCATGTTGGCAATGCTTGACAAGTAATAAGTAATAACCATCTCCAAGATTTAATGTCAAGTTTGGAGGCGTATCATGCAAACATGAGCTGAGTTTTGAACAAATCCCTTCCATTCCGTTGGGATGTGTGTGTTTGGAATGAAACCAGGCAAAACTCAGTAGTTTTGTTTTGAGATTTTTGGGTGCATTCCAGCCTGAATTTCAAAGCAAAACTCAAGATGGGCAAACCCACATGAACTGAAAATCAAAACTACTTTGCTGAAACCCAGGCAAATTGAAACAACGGACAACAGTGGAAAGTAACAAAGAACCACGCATGCCCTTCCAGTTAATAGGAAAAAGGGAAGAAACCCATGGTAAAGAAACCCTGGAGCAGGTGGCAGTTCACTGCATGTACCTCCTTGGGTTCCAGGCACATAGAAGACAGTATTCTGGGGTTTTAGGGAGAAGGACATCAATCTGAGGGCAGAGCTATGAAGTGATGGAGTAGCTACCCTTCATTAGCATGTTTCCCTAATAACTGCATGGGTTACTCAAATTGGACTTGGTAGCTAACTCTCATATTATTATGTGCAAGTCCTACTGGATTTAAAGAATGAAACCTTTTCTGCAGAAATTTTAAGTTGTCATATGGAAGTTAATAGAGAATTATAACCATGATATAGAATTCTATGGGGCGGGTTAAAGATTAGATGCAGAAAATGTACAGTTTTCTATAAATTCTTTACTTTTTATAGCAAGTTCTGTAGTTTTCAGATTTACTTTCTTTATTATTTATAATTTGTATTACCATAGCAACTAGGAGCCCTAGTCATGGCCCCCCTTGTGGTAGGTGTTGTACAAACACAGAATCTTATTTATCACTTTCTGACTTAGGACAGGTTGGCAAAGGTCCAAGGACCATAAGCCAAGGTAGCATATTTCCTAAAGAGCCATTCTGATTAAGAAAGAGAAAGCTCAACAGCTGGTGAAGGGCATGGCCCTTAGGAGGATCTGTGCAGATCTGTGCATGGAGTTCACAATAGATCCACAGGATTATTGCCCATGCAACTCTTGCCTGGAGTGGAACATTTGGTGGTAACTCAGTGCATGTGGTAACTTATTCACTTTTGGGCAAATGTTTTACTTTCCAGATGATTTATATGTGAAGAGTTAGCATGTGCCCCAAGGTGAGGGAAATGCATACCTAGGACAAAAGTCTGAGAGACAAGTAGAATAGAACACAATACAATGAATGGAATTATTTGTATAACCCAAATATTTTATATAGATAAGCACGTCCCCCCCACATATAATCTGTTAATACTCCATATTCTTATTGTGCTCTTGTCACATTAGCTTTTTACTCCAGTATAATCCTATTGTCTTCAATAGAATTACTCCTGATTTACCACTGTGCAAAAGAGAGGAGAAAAAGGCTCCCGTCTTTTCTTGTTGTCTTTAATATTTTTAACCAAACATACAATACAAGATGCAATTATACACATTGTAATTCTTGAACCTGATTGAATTCAATATATGACAAATAAAACAGATACAAAGATGAGCAAATGCAATATGTGTAGACTTCTTTGCCTTTGCTTACACAAGCCTAAATAATGATTTTTTTTGCTTTTTTTGACAATCTTCTATTATAAAAAGAAAGTTTGTATTAAAACTCTGAGTTAAGCATGATTTTATGTACACCAAATTTACAATAGCTAATAAAAAAGTGAGTACTGAAGTTTTAACTTAAATGAGCTGAATGTAGTACTAAGAGGGTCATAAAGCCAATTTTCATCTAATGAAAAATGTAATATATTGCCAATTTCCTAACCAAGAATAGATCATGTTAAATACCTTTATCATTAAGAGTTAGGCTAATTAGCCTTATGCTTTATCTTATTTTTGTAATTACAAGTTTGTCCTCTGAAAGAAGCAGTCTATAGCTTTGGAGGTAGAATGCGATGGTGTCCAGCAGCAATATATCAAAAGTAGCTGTGAATCACAATGGAAAGGAAGTCTTAAATCCTGTTAAATTAATTTCTTTCTCCCTTTTTGCACCTTTTGCCTTTCTCATTCAGAAAGCAATATTAAGAGGAAAGTCAGATCCAGGGTATAAGAATTATATTGGATCAAAAAGTTTATGTTATTTCCTACCTTTCACTTTGATCTAAAAATATTTGTTTTCAATGACGAAATGCCCCCTATTGTATTTCAATAACATTCCGAATAATGAAATAGTTTAAAAAGTTTCCACGTAGATCTAAAAGTAAAAACTTGACAATGTTACACCATCAACAGAAAATCTTGCCACCATGCCAGCATACATGAAAATGAGACTTTCATACACAAAGCTGTAGCTCGTTCACCAAAATATTAGCAGAAGCCTCTGAAAAGTGCCATACTGTAATAGAACATTGGGAGGTATAAGAAAAAAAAAGTCATTATTCTAGTAAAAACAACAATTAACTTGATTGAGTCCAATGGGGCTCCACAGGTGAGAATGTTCAGGTGAGGAGCAAGAGCTTCCCTGTTATGTGATCCACCATAGTGGAATATGAACATCCAACATAGGCTATGCCTACACTGGCAACTGGACACAGACCCATGCATGCGACTGTGTCAGAACCCCCCATACCACGCACAACACGCCCCACCCCCCACCCTAAAGCATGGGTTACGAGGTGTGCTGGGGGCAAGAATACTAGCACACCTGACGGATATGGCTATGAAAATGCCTTGGGCTGTGGCACAGCCCTGCACTAGTTTGCAGTCTGGACAGTGGTAAAGGGCATGTACGAGTCCTGAGTTCAATAGTCCTCCAGCCCTGTTCCCACAATACACGGATCCTTTCCTGCTTTAACCAAATCTATAAAGGTCCCTTTGCCCCACTCTTATTCTCACTCATAGTAAGCTGTACTTACCACTTCACAACAGTTTAAGTGTGAACTGCTCCACCACTGCAAAGTTTTGTAGTGAGTCAGACACACTTTATGATCAGCCAGTGTCAAAGGCAGCTCCATCACTATTCCCACAGATTTATCACCTATGGCAATGAGATCATCCATCGATTCAGTCACCACTATAATCTGCTCTAAAGCCTGACTGCAAAGTGGCCTAAAATGTCTGAGGAAGCCAAATGCTGCTGCGCTGGCTTATTACTATCTTCTTGAAAGAGAAGGGATTTGAATGAGTAAATTATACCATTAGTGCATACAATTGAAGGGCATACCTATCTTTTTGTTTGTTTGCACATGTCAAGTTGTGCACGCACACATAAATGGCAGTCAGGTTGAGTAGGCCTGACCGTTCAAAAATGTTTTGATATATTTTTCACATCAAGCTTTGCAAACGGAGCCGGAACCAACAGTATTGAGATACCACTAGAGACTGCTTTGTGACACACTCTTAGCAATGACAAGAAACAACAGTGCAAGGAATCTCAACCGAACGCATATTCTTGAGATTTCTAACCAAATTTTTCAAAGGCTTAGATAATGATGAAGCAAAATTTCCTCCCTCTCCCTTCATCCCCAACCAGCCTTCTGAAAAGGCCAGCACCAAAGGATTAACTCACTAACCTTACTTATTTTTTCCCATTCATTTAGCAGGCTTCAGGATATTTAGCCCTTTTCCCATTTGGTTTTAAAATCACCTTTTATAAGTCAACGTAATTGTAATGCATTTTGTTAGATCCATTTTCTCTCATGCAAAATTCTTTTTGGTCCTATGTAAAATTAGCACCATGTAAAAATTTGACAGAGTTAGATGTTTTGGACATTGCTAATTGATAAATCATATACAGCTGTGCACATATTTGATAGGCCCTATGGCAAACAAATTCACTTCAGCACTGCAACAGCTAGTGTTCTTTCCAGACAGATACTAATAAGTTCTTTCAGTTACAGACAGTCAATCTTATTAAGACATATTGCTATAAATAAGCAATACTTACAACAGGGGTGGCTAACATGAGCCTGGGAAGGAGCCACAATTTACCAATGGACATTGCCAAAGAGCCACAGTAATATGTCAGCAGCCCTCCATCAGCTCCCCCCACCCTCACCCCTAGTGCCTCCCACTTTCCAGCAGCCCTGCTGATCAGCGCCTCCCCCTCCTTCCCTGCACCACCCAGTTAGCTGTTTTGTGGCATGCAGGAGGCTTTGGAGGGCAGGGGGAGGAGCGAGAGCACAGCAGGCTCAGGGAGGGGGCAGGAAAGGGTGGAGTGGGGGCAGGGCCTGTGGCAGAGCCAGGGGTTGAGCAGTGAGCACCACCGGCACATTGCAAAGTTGGCGCCTGTAGCTCCAGCCCCAGCCTTGGAGTTGGTGCCTATACAAGGAGCCGCATATTAACTTCTGAAGAGCTGAATGTGGCCCCAGAGCCACAGGTTGGCCACTCCTGACTTACAGGTTCAGGTATAGAAGAATCTCTTGTGCTTAGGATGTGTACTCATTATTATAAAGACAGAACAGACCTCTCCCAAAATTCTAATGCTAATTATAATGAAAATACTAGGGCTGGTTGGAAAATGCATCCTATTTTCCTACCTTCTCTAGAAAATGCTGAGCTAACGATCCTTAGAGCTTCAATTTGTCAGCGCTTTTACATACATTCAGGGCCTGATTGTGACTTCTGAGTAGGGTCACTTATGGAAGTAGTTCCCTGGACTTCAGTAGGAATACTTGAGAGAGTAAGCTGCTACTCACAGTATGAGTGGCAGAACTGGGCTCAAAATAATTAATCTTCACAACTTGTCTGGGAGGGTAGGCAAAACCAAGGGGAGAGTGCTTCTGGATGAAAAGTTAGTAAGGATACCATCCAGGAGCATTCCCCACATTACTTCACCAGGGGAGGAGCCACTGCCACAGGTCCACATAGAAACTCTGTGCATCTACATGGATCTGTGAAGATATCAGCAGATGTGACAGTGTCCAGGACCATTCACAAGAAAAAGTTACTTTGCAGCTCTGCATTTCAGTGACCTCCCACAAGTCTCTAGCTCCTAGAATTCGCTCAACAGAGGGTGAGCCATACTTTTTTCCAGTTTTTCCATGGAGAAGGAGGGGGAAGGATGTGCATTCCCCTCACCCCTGTTCCTAGCCAACCTCACTTTTCTCCCAGCCTATGCAGCACCTTCCCCAGACCCACTAAGCACCTTGCTGGGCTTAAGATGGGAAACTATGACACAGATGCAGCTTAGCCTCTCTGCGCAGGAATTGTTAGACCTGCACATAGTGTCCTCTCTTTACATATATTAGGGGGGAGGGCATAAACTGCAGCATATTATTATTCCATACTGAAAATTTCCGTAAATGGGTATCATCCCATGCTTAAGGATATAAAATCAAGCACTCAAAAACTAACAGATTCCAACCAGAGTTTAAAAGATCAGCTTTGCCTTAGTATGCAACAGAGCTTAATGTACATTCAAATATAGTCTCTATTATAAGTAGAGCTGGCTGCATTGCCTATGTCAAGGTTGCTTGACAGTTTCCATTATAAGACTCTGTTTACATGTGCTTATAACTTCATCTGACTTTAATCATTCTGGCTGAGAATGGGGTTCTGACTCAGACTGAAATTGTTTAGATTCAGAGAATAAAATTAGGGGAAAATAAATATATTTTTTCAATATGGGCAAAACAATGAAACTATTTCATTAATAAGCTCTTGTACCTTCATGCTATGGATCAGGGAGTTGAAATTTGGCAGGGAAACAGAGACAGGACAGGATAATAGGCTCAGAAGGATCTATAACCCATAAGAATACACTCCCCTCCAAAACCTGGAATTGAATCGAAGAGTCCTGAGTCTCTATATGACTCTACTGTTGGTAAACAGCTGTGACATCCACTGGCAAATGGTATGTCTCATCCCCCTATAAAGCCTGGTTCACATATAAATTAACAGCATAGTACTGCTACCTGTTACTTAATTAGCTCAAGCATCAGAGGTCTGTACTTTGGATCTGAAGGCCCAGACCTTGCTGATGACTCAAGAAGTAGGGTCAATATGAAGCCACATGAGGGAACTGCTGTGCTGTTTTTCTTTTTTTTAAATGAGGAAATTGCATCCAAAAAGCCACATTAAAATAGCATTAAGGTTGTAAAATCAAGCCCTCAAAGTTAGGAAATGCCAGATTTAAGATTGCACCTACAACTTGAATTCAGAGCATCTTGATGCATTCTTTAATTATATGTTCACATACATCCCCCCCACCCACAGGTTCCCTGCTTCATTCAATGCACAATATTGGGGTTGTGTAGTGAAAGAGGCTGTTTATTATGCCCCTGCCTCATTTGTTGCCGAAGTTGGAAGGTGCTGAGTGAATGAAGTAGGGGATTGGAGGACAAGAAAGGGCAGTCTCAGAATTAAAGCAGTTGAATACTGCCCTGGAGAACTGAATTCTATCCCTGCCTCTGCCACAAAAATCCTGTGTGATGCTGAGCAAGTCTCTTAGACCAAATAGTCTCTTAGACCAGATGGTCACTAGTAGTATGCGACTCAGTTTTGGGTGTCCAACTTCAGGCCGTTGGGTTCTGGTTTTTTGAATTACAAAGTGCTCACCACTGAAGTCAATAGAAATGGTCTTTTTGAACATAGCACACTCCTGATTATCCAAATAGCATGGGGGTGGGGGAGCAGGGACACAAATATTTTACATGGATAATCAAGATTTTGGATAATCAAGAAGATGGGGGCCTTTTGGCATGGCTGGGGGCTTATCTTCCTCTTCTTCTTTGAAGTCCTGGTTGAGGGTTTCTGCTCTGTCCTACCAGTTCTGGAGCCTCTGCCTTGCCAGTACTGCAGCCTCCCCTCTGGACCTTGCGCCTGCAGGGATCAGTTGTCACTGTCCCTTTGGCAGCACAGGGAGCCCTCTGCAGGTCCACTGTCATGGTCCTTGTCACTAAAGCCCATAACAGTGGGTCTACAGAGGGCTCCCTGCACTGCCGCAGAATCCATTCAGCAGCAGGGTAGCCTCCCACATGGCCATGGTCTTGCCCTCCTCTGCCTCTTCCTTACAGTCCTGACCGGGGATGTGTCTTTACTCTGTTATCCAAATCTCCGCAGTATCCAAATCACTTCCTTTCCCCTCAGCATGAGATACATGCCTTCTGCAGCATGTATCACGTGTGGGGGAGGAGGAGAAGGGATTTGGATAATAGGGTTTTGGATAAATGGGAGTGTACTGTAAAGTACTTTCTTCAGATTACTTAGTCAGGCTTCAGGTATCTCAAACTGGGCACCCCAAATTAATGGACACTTTTGACAATTTTTGCCTTAATATCTGTGGGCCTCCATCCCCCAGCTCTAAAAAGGAAATAATACCATGATGATATTATGGTGATGATATTATGATGACAGCACCATAAAAACACCCAGGAGGAAAATAATGTTGTATTTATTACAGGGTTTGTATTGTGTGCATTAAATAAGGCCTGGGGTCATAAACTGAAAGAGGGAGATAAAAAGAAATATTGAAAAACTACCATACAGCAAATACAGGGTTCTGTTGAAACCATTGCATGTGAGCATGTAATTAGACTGTATCATGATGCACACATACAAGAGGACTGAATTGTTTACACAGACAACCTTAATTTTAGCATTTCCTAACTTCTGAATGCTTGACTTTGCAACTTTAATATTCTTGTAATGTAGGTTTGGATGTAATATCATTCATGGTTTGATAAATAATTTATAGTGGAAACTGGAATTTCTTAGCATCTTGCATCTTAAGAAGTAAAATGTAGAAAAAGAATGTGGTTCTATTTCCTGACATATAAACACATATATTGTATAATCTTATCAGTCCTGTATGAGAGATATGGCCTTTGAATTGTGACCTTTGTTAGTGAATAAACCAGTTCAGGAAATGTATACATCAGAGCAGATTTCACTGCTATAGAAAGTTTTGTCTTTAGTTAATCTGGGTACCTAGAGTTAGGGTCCTAAATCCATATTTAGGTATTTAGGTGAGAAGGTCTGGTACTTCAGCAATATGAAAAGGAAAGCGTCTCGGTTATTAAGGGTACTTACTAACTAGAAAAGGGGAAGATGCAACAAGCAGTAGCCAGTTACAAAATGACAACTTTAGGGCAGCAACTGTGAAAGGGCCTCACTGAGGGATGCTAAAAAAAAAAATAAAAAAATAAAAAAACCTCCTACAAGAGGAAAAGCCTGAACTAGGAAGACTCCGTTAGAACCAAAAATTCACTAAGGGAGAAATGCTCATGTCCTGTGTATAATACAGATGTGTAATTAAAAACGGTTTGGTTTCAGTCGTCCTGAGTATCTTCAGCTTGCACTGAATTAAGTAGGATATGTAGCATTTCTGACAATTAAGCTACTTTTATGCAGAAGTATAACTTTACACAGTTAGCTTTGAAAATTGGCCTAGACCATTAAGATATGAAAAAATGTGGTAAGTTAGCCTGATGCCACATGAACATAGTTGCACTTAAATAAAGTTTCTTACACACCTTTGCTGGAATTAGTTCTGTCTTAGGCTGTGGCTACACTCAAAACTTCAAAGCGCTGCCACTGCAGAGCTTTGAAATGCAAGTGTGGTCAAGGCACCAGCACTGCAGGTACTCCACTTCCACGAGGGGATTAGTTTACAGCGCTGGGAGCACGGAGGTCCGACCGCTGGGGCACTGTTTACACTGGTGCTTTACAGTGCTGTAACTTGCTGCTCAGTTTTTTCACACCCCGAGAGAGAAAGTTGCAGCAATGTAAAGCGCCAGTGTATCCATAGCCTTAGCTTATATCACAATACATCCACCATCGAACTCTTTACAGCATTGCCTAGTTAACATGACTCTTATATGTGGGGGTGATTTTTTTTAAAAATGTGTATTTTTCAAACCTTAATATTTATAATATCTTTATTTGAAATGCTTCTGCCCCTCCCCAGCCATTTGATTCATCAAAACTTGACATTTGAGGTGGGTACAGTATTCTGGAAATTACAATCTTTAAAGATGCATCTGAGCAGGAGATAAAACAAACTATGCTATTGAGATTTTCTTCTTGTTCCCTGGGTAAACTTTTGTTGAGCTTTCTGAAAGCCTGGAAAAATGATTACCCCCCTATATACACTTATGGGTAAATATGAACTATTTCATTCAGTGCTTTATTTTAAATCAGTCTTTGAAATTAAATCTACATACAGTAATCATTCCCTTGGATTAACAACGAATGGATGTGCCTATGACAAGGAAATAACTATGAATAGGATCAAGAGGACAAGAAGTACGAAAGTAAAAATAAGAATACAGTGCTTGTTAGAAAGAACCATATATATGATCATATGTTTGACTATGTTTTGTCGACTCCAATCTATGAAAGTCTAGGATATGTGTTTTTTTCCTGTTTCATGCATCTGAAAGTTCTTCACATATATAGCTGAGCTCAGAAAAGAAGGATTAAAGAAGTTAGTCATTGTAATGGAATGACAGGGTCAAGTTTCAGGCAGAAGACAAATACTTTCCAACAGTATCAAAAGACACCACAACCTACAAAGAGCACTATGTTCCCTCAGATTTTCGTTAAGATATTGATTGTCTCTTACCATACCATTCAGGGAAGCATGGCAGATACTTTCCCTGAAAGAAAACTGCAGAAAGAATGTCATATGAAAAGAAACATCACAGCTGAATTCACCTACAGAAGTCCAACCTATATCTTTCTCAAAGGGTCAGCCAGATCCGTGACAAAAGCTTCTGGGAAGAAAATGTAAGAATTTAGGTGTCTGTTTGTATTTTAAACAGTGCTGTTCTCTGCTATGCACCATTATTAAGTTTGGAATTGTTACCTCACTTTGTCAGTGCAAGTGGTGTGAAAAGTTCTCATCATTATGCTCTGATAGATATATACATTAACAAAATGATGAAGTTCTGTCCCCAGCTTTTGAAATTTGCTGAGCTTCAGTAGCACTGAAAAGTAAGAGATTCACACAACAACTTAAAACCGCTTGCCCGGCTGCAACAGTTTATATGTGCAGAAGTCTACGGTGGCTTTTTACCATGTCAGAGTTTTATCAATTAAATTATTGGCTATAAATGATGTAAATAAATGTAAATGATGGAGTAAATGTGGTCAGAGCTTAGATACTTCCATTTATGGGTGCTTTGGAAAGACCTAATAGGATAGCAGGGAACATTAATCAGATTTTCTGAGTTCCATGTTTTTCCTGACCAGTAGATCAGCATATAACTACAGTAAGTTACTTAAGATGAAGTTCTCAAAGGGATCCACTAATGTTTGAGATACGTAAGGCCTGATTTTCAGAATAACTGAACAGCTGCTCCAGCTCTCAATGAAGTCTATTAGAGCTGGGTTGCTCAACACCCTTGAAAAAAGTCAGCATTATCTGTAGTTAGGAATGCAAAATTTGAGGCACATGAAATCAGTGCCTTCCTGTGTCATAAATCACACAAGGCCTAATTCTCTGCTGAATCCAGCTCCACCTTGGACATAGGAGGAGGGTGTGGTGGGGTGGTGGTGGTAGTGGGGAAGCTGTCAGGGATCGAGTTATGGTTTCCTGATTCTCTTTCTTCTTTGGGCCCAGGTTAAAGCAGCTTGGGAGCAGCTCTAAATTGTGTCAGCTGATTACTGAGTCATATGCTAGCTGAGGATTGCTAGAGAGAATTGTGCTTCAACCAGTCTCGCTATCACCAACACACCCTTCTCCACTCCCATCCCCTGCTCCAGGGGCTGAGTGAAAGGTGGTGTAGAAGTCAGCTTGGGGAACCCAGGCTTCTGAGGATTCACATACATTGTAATCCCTAGGAGGAGACTGGAGACAGATTTTCACTCCCTTTGGGTCACAGAGTCATGCAAAGGGAGCAGATCAGGGCACAGAATCTGGCCTCCACTATCAAATAGGGTGTACTGAGGCTTATCTATGTAATGACTAACGAGTTTTGAGATACAATGGCAAAGCATACTATATAAATGTTAAGTATTACACTCATAGCATAGCATAAGTTTGAAGAGTGGATGGACCTAGTATTACAGTTAGACCAATTTATGGAGCAAGGATCCAGGTGTGAAATCTAGAACAGGGTCTAGATTCAGATTCTTCCCCTTTCTCACCACCCAAAGAGGGAGATAAAACAAATGGTGTTTGGAGCTGCAATTTTGGTTCAGGCTCCTCTCTAATTATAATCTGGAAACGCTAGGTCAATATAATTGTGCAAAAGAGACAGCCATCTGCATCCGCCCTCCCCATATTAAAACCCTCCCTTGTTTGTCTCTGCCACCATCATCCTATCTTCCTTGATTTCTGCTTCTTTTAAAGTTTGCATGCTCTCTGCCAACTGAATAATGCACAAACTCATCTGCATACATTGATGAATACGGATTGTGTAATTTAAATGAAAGACATGCTGCCTGATTTTTCTTTGAAAAATACATTTAAAAATCATGTAAATAACATTTGTTACTTGATCCATAACTGTAGTATGCCAATGTAGCATTAAAGGAAGCTAAAATGTATAATATTCCCCCATATAACTAAACAAAATAGAATAAATCCTTGGGAGATATTTTATTGAATTTAAACTTTGACATACATACTTCTATAGTGTTTGATGATGGTAACAGGAGCTGTCAAGGTCAGAACACTCACCAGAATACAGAATTGTTCACAATATTCCTACATTGTACAGTTTTTGAAAAGAAATTATAATTTGCTTCTTATAAATGTTGAGCTCCTACTAATAAAAAGCACTATTTGCTGGTATCCTGAAAAGACTCCTTTGCCTACTGACTCACATGCCCTCCACTGCATGTCATGAAAAGAATTCAGTGAAGTCAATAGTAGTTGAGGGAACTGAATGTCTCACAGGATCAGGCCAGGCATAGTTACGAGAGGTGCGAAAATGATTCTATATTCTGATTTTATCTTTCCAAAGACAGGTTTTTTGTTACAAACTCAATTCTCCACTGCTTCTGAGCTCCTTGATTTAACCCTTTGCCTGTCTTCAGTCTGGGGACTGCTCTAATTTATTCCATGTGAGATCTAGCACAGTGGAGCTTTGATCTGATATGCATCCCACCTGCCTGGCCCCCAGTTTTCTCTCTCTCTTTGTACCAGAGGTCAGAGTGGGCACAGCTGACACTGGAGCTGACACCATTAGCTCCATAAGCTTTACACCGGTGGGAAGTTCCCTAGTGTGAGGGAAATTATCAGGTTGCCCTTTATGGACAGAATTGTATAGCAGAAGCTGGGCCAAGATATTTTGGCCCTGATCCTGGAACCCTTGTTCCTGTAAAAGTCCTGCTTGAGTCCAGGGGTCAACTTGTATAAGGATTTTTCAGGCAAGAGCTGGAGACAGGTGAACATCTCCAGCAAAAAGCACATACGTTTGAAGATTGTGTGAAAATTAGCATGAAAATGACACAAATAGCAATGATAACTATACATTTACACATCTGAGGGTCTCAAAATATAGTACAAACACTGATCAGGATGTAAACATTCCTGTGACACAGATAACTCTTTATCCCATTTTACAGGTAGGGTAACTGAGAAACGGAAATTAAATGACTTGAAAGTGGCAGTTCTGGAAATACAATACAGGAGTCCTCAGCAGAGAAGTGAGCGAGACGTGCACCAAACCTCAGAATCACGTTGGGTTTCAGATTCATTGGGTTTTGTCGATGGGGAAGGAGGCTGCTTGTACTGCGTGAAATCCAGAAACTGCTTGAGGACATACTCACCTGAGCCAACCTGCGTCTCATCTTGTTCCCAAAAGATTTCACACCCAAGAAGCCCACTCCTGGGACAGAGGGAGAAGCTGAGGATGGGGAAAGTTTCTTTATTGTAGTCAGTGGTTCTGGTAAGCCAGTGGAACGTAGCACACCGCGGTATCCCTGTGTAACCATGTGCTAATGAAGGAAAGGAGCATAGTCCCTTAATTAGTATGTCTTTTTAATAGGTTTGAACAGTGAGTACCATAATAGGGACTGAATTCAAAGTTGTCTGGTACCCCATGTGACAAAGTTCCTCCTCTACCTTGGTGGGTCCTGCGCTTATTGGCAGATTTTGCTCACCTCAGTGATCTTCCCCACAGTCTGGATCAACTCCTCCTGTGTCTGATCAGGAGTTGGGAGGTTTGGGGGGAACCTGGGCCCACCCTCTACTCCAGGTTCCAGCCCAAGGCTCTGTGGATTGCTGCTGTCTATAGTGCCTCTTGTAATAGCTGCATGACAGCTACACCTCCCTGGGCTACTTCCCCATGGCCTCCTCCAAACATCTTCTTTATCCTCACCACAGGGCCTTCCTCCTGGTGTCTGATAACGCTTGTACTCCTTAGTCCTCTAGCAGCATACCCTCTCACTCTCAGCTCTTGTGCCTCTTGCTTTCAGCTCCTCATAGGCACTTCCTCTCCTCTAACTCCTCCCCACCTGACTGGAGTGAGCTCCTTTTTAAACCCAGGTGCCCTAATTAGCCTGCCTTGATTGGCTGCAGGTGATCTAATCAGCCTGTCTGCCTTAATTGGTTCTAGCAGGTTCCTGATTACTCTAGTGCAGCCCCTGCTCTGGTCCCTCAGGGAGCAGAAGCCTGCTTCTCCTGGGGCCAGAGATCTCTCTTCTGCCACTCTGCTGTAGAGGAAGGAGGGAGAGGGCTGCTGCTGCTGCTACTGCTGCTGTTCCTGCTGGGCGCTGGGCCCTCGCTGCTGCTGTTTCTGCTGCTGTTCCTGCTCCTGCTGCTTCCCTGGCTGGGCTTGACACCACCACCTACCCCTCTCTCTGCTGTCTGTTTGCTGGCTGGCTGGTGGTTCCCCGCCCACCTCAGTTACTGCTGTTATTCCACCTACAGCCCCTTGGTGGGGGGCTGCTGGCCTGCTTCCCAGAGAGGAGGGGAGTGAGGGACCCCAGCTCTTGTTGCTGAGGACACCACCCTCTGAGCGGGGTCCCTCCTGCCTGGACGCCAGACCACCACCACCTGGAGCTGCTAGGGCTACTGTGGCTGTTGCTGGGGAGCTGTTGGTGCCCGGAGGAGGAGAGGAAGGAGAAGTGGACCACCCGCTGCTGGAGACAGTATGAAGACCACTGTGGAGGGGGCTTTTCTGGACTGAGTCTTTTTCAAACTGTGCTCTTGTGGTGGGGGTTTGGACTGTGTCTGCTGGGGCACCGGGGGTGTGGCGTGGAGCCTGCCCCCAGTCCATCCGTGTCCCCCTTCGCCCCCACCACCATCGTTGCCCCCTCCACCACCCCTGCTGGCTGTCTTCCTTCTGCTTTGGACTCCTGCCTCTGGGTCTGAGCTGCTCGCCTGGCTCACCACGCCCACTTCCACCATTTGGGCCTGCAGCAGCAGCAGCCAACCATTGACTTTTTGGCACAAGTGCCTGTGGGTGCACCACCTCCCCCCTCATACTGGACTGACCCCCTCCCCTTTGCCACATTTGTCCACCCCACCTATTTCCCTCTGCTGCCTGATAGTTCTGCCCCAGCCCTGTAGCTGTCCCCGTGGTCCCTCTACCCCAATCTCAGCTCGCCCTTTCCCCCCACCCTGTGCTCCCCCAGCCCTGATTGGTCCCCCCCATGCGCCCACGCCCCCTCTCAGGCGCTTGTGCCCTTCCCCATTTGGTTTCCCCTTGTTCACTGCACTCCCCCCTCTGCCGTTGCCCCCCCGCTCCCCTAGTGCAACTGGAGGAGCCGGAACCCCCCTCTGCGATGGTGCCCTGCACCAATCCCACCCGTAGTCCTTGGTTGCTCCCTACGCCCCTTTAGCCTTCCCCTTCTGGCGCCCTCCTCCCCTGCCTGCAGCCTAGCGGGGAAGGGTGGCCGCCTCCTCTCCTTCCCCTCCCCTCGCTGTTTGTCCCCCTCCCCGCTCTCGTTGTGGCGGGGGATGCGGCGGGGGAGACCCCTCACGATGCTCCCACTACCCCTCCTCCACCTGCCCCCGTGTCCACTGCCCAAGCCTCTACCTCGACTGCCGCTGCTGATCCACCTACCACCACCCCTGCTGGGGCACTGGCAGCAGCGAGTACTGGGGAGACCTCCGTTGCTGCCACGTCTCTCGCCCCTTCTGATTCGGGGGGAGCCCCCCCAGCCGGTGGGAAGGGTCGGGGTGGGAAGAAGGGTAAGGGCCCCGCTAGAAAGGCCAGGCCCTCCATGGCAGAGACTGCCCCCGCTGCCGCAGCCCCGCTACCGGCTGCGGCGTCCCTCCCCGCTGTTCCCTCCACCAGCTCTGCAGGTGTCCCTCCCCCGGCCCCCAGGGCGTACGCCCAGGTGGCGGCGGCCCCCCCGCCTGCCGCTGCTCCTCAGCCCGCCGCTTCCGCCAACATCTACAGCGGCCGGGGCCCCTTTCCCACTTTGACCAGGAAGCACGGCGTCCGTTGCCTCCTGGTGCCTGCCTCGCCCCACGTGGAGACCTACGTGCGGGCGTTGGCCAGGGTAGTGGGGCCCACGGCCATCGTGGCGGCCTCCAAAATGTACGGGAAGGTGGTCTTCTTCCTGGCATCGGAGGCTGCCGCCCAGGAGGCGGTAGAGACGGGCCTGGCGGTGGGGGGCGTGTTCGTCCCCCTGGAGCTGTTAGAAGACCTGGGGGTCCGCTTGATCTTGACCTCCGTCCCTCCCTTCCTGCCCAATGCCGCCCTGCTGCCCGCCCTTTCTGCCCTGGGACGCGCCATCTCTGTCATCAGCCCTCTCCCCTTGGGCTGCAAGGACCCCGCCCTCCGTCATGTTCTCTCGTTCCGCCGGCAAGTGCAGCTTCAACTGCCGCCGGCGGCGCGTGGCGGAGAGGCGCTCGAGGGGTCCTTTCTGGTCCCTTACCAGGGAGCCCACTACCGGGTGCATTACTCAACGGGGGAGGCCCGGTGCTACCTCTGCCGGGCGATGGGGCACGTCCGGAGGGACTGTCCCTTGGCCCAGCACGGAGGAGCGTCCGGGACCCCCGAGCCCCGGCAAGGCGCCGGCCCTGTCATCGCCGGTCCCCCTAGCTGCCCGGCACCCGAAGCTGCCCCTCCTCCTCCTTCTCGGTCCACCTCTGTGGAGGAGGGTGTGGCGGGGCTACCGCTGGCCGTGGGAGAGGGCTCATCCCAGGGGTACTCCTCCCCGGTTTCTGCTGTCCCACCACTGCCTCCTCGAGTCCCTGAGCCATTGCCCTTGCCCCCCGAGCCGACCCCTGTTAGCCAGCCCCCGGATGATGCCATGGAGGGCTGGTCCTTAGTGCAGGGGAAGCGGGGCAAGCGGAAGGCTCGAGTTTCTTTACATCCTTCGGATTCGGAGGCCCCCCGGAAGAGCAGGAAGGGGAGCGCCGATGTCGAGTCTTCCGCCTTGTCCCCTGATGACTCCCAGTTTGTGGTGCCGGCTGGGGATGCCGTGGCAGCACCGGAAGGTGACACCGCCCCTCCTCCCGGATCCCTTCCCGTGGATACCCCCGAGGGAGCCTCTCTCGCCCCCTTCCCACTTGGCGCCTCTGAGAGCGCCGCGGTGGGTATCGCCTCGGGTGCTGGTGGGGAGGGCCCTGGGGTGGTGGACTGTGATCTGTCTCCCATCTACGCAGAAATCGAGGCCCTGGGTTTGACCCCGGTCACGCAGGGGGAGGATGACCCTCTGCCGGCGGGCCTCGATCTGGGCGCCCTCACTACATCCCCCCTGTCCCTGAGTTCCCTTCCCCTACCCGCTGTTTCTGCTCCCACCTCTGAGGGTCCCCTGGAATCTTCCCTCGACTCGGCTGTGGGTGGCACTCTGTTGGCAGCTGCCGAGCCCCTTGGGGCGACGGCCAGTGCCCCACTGCCGAGACCCGCTTCCCAGGGGGTGTCCCTCTTGGGTGTGGAGGACCCGCCCTCCTTCCTCAGCGGGGACCCCATTGACCACCATCTCTCTCTGGATGCCGAGGCTGCCACACGTGCCACAGTGGCTGAGCCCGGCATCGTTAGGGGTCCCCTGCCCACTTCCCAGATCCTTGAGCCTGGCCAGGAGGAGCCACCTTCTGGCGTCTCACCTATGGAGGCTCCGGATCCTGCCTCTACCTCCTTCCCGGATTCTCTCCCTGATCCCCGCCCTACTCCTGTTGGCTCTGTCCTTGTCCCCCCCACTTCCTGTGATGCCAGTGCCGCCCCTGGCAATACCTCCCAGGGAGCGGGTTCACTAGTTCTTTCCTGTCCCGACCCCCCAGGGGCTGCTGTTCTCCTTCCACCGCCCCTACTTGAATCTGGGAGCGGGGCGGGTCGTGTGGCGTCGGTCCATCTGCTGCCACGTTGGGGATCTGCCCCCTGCCTACCCGCCTTGGTGGGCCACGGGGCTGTGACGGGGGCCCCACTGGGGGCCAGTCGTCGATCAGTGACTCCACCCCCCCATGCGCTGAGGGAGGAGCTGCGGGAGTTCCTTGAGGACGTCCGTGGCTCCCGGAACAAAGTCCATCTTGCGCTCCAGCGGTGGGGGGATTTCCATCAGGTCCTCCGGGCCGCGAGGGCCCTCATGGGGGAGGGTAAGAGGACCGGGAAGCAGGCCGCCGCGGCCTACCGGCGGGTCCGTGTCTTCCGTGGCTCCTTACTCACCTTCGGGGTTGGTCACGGATTGCTTCGCGGCCTGCAGGAGGCCGTGGGCATGTCTGCCAGCGAGGATCCCCCCCAGCCCTCCTCATGGCGCCGATCTTCCTTGCCACCTTAAACACCCGAGGCTGTAGGATGGGTCTCCGCAGGAGCCAGGTGCTCTCCTTCCTCCGGGAGGGGGGGTACTCTGTGGTTTTCCTGCAGGAGACCCATACGGATCCAGCTGCTGAAGCTAGCTGGCGGCTGGAGTGGGGGGACGGGGCCTACTTTAGCCACTTCTCGGTCTGCGCGGCTGGAGTGGCGACCCTGTTCTCCCCCGACCTATGGCTCGAGGTGCTGGGGGTCGCCGAGGCTGTGCCGGGTCGCCTGCTGCACCTCCGGGTCTGCATGGAGGGGCTTGTGGTTAATCTCGTCAACGTTTACGCCCCGACATCGGCCCCGGAGAGGCTATGTTTTTATCAGCAGACATCAGCCTTCCTCGGCTCCCTGGATCCTCGTGAGTGCCTGGTCTTGGGAGGGGATTTTAACACCACACTCGAGGAACGGGACCACTCGGGGACCGAGCAGTGCCCGGCAGCTGCGGACGTCCTCCGGGAGATTGTCGACCGCCACTCCCTGGTGGACGTCTGGCGCGACCACCACCCAGACGACGTCTCGACGTTCACCTTCGTCCGGGTGGAGGCCCATCGGTCGTGCCACTCCCGGCTGGACCGTATTTACCTGTCACGTTTCCACCTTTCACGGGCCCACTCCTCCAGCGTTCGGCCGGCCCCCTTTTCGGATCACCACCTTGCCACCGTGACGGCCTCTCTCTGCGCGGAGAGGCCGGGGCCGGCCTATTGGCACTTTAATAATAGTTTGCTGGAGGATGCGGGCTTCGTGGCGTCCTTCCGGGAGTTCTGGCTGGCCTGGCGAGGGCAGAGGCGCGCCTTTTCCTCGGCGCGGCGGTGGTGGGATCTGGGGAAGGTGCGCGCCCGGCTCTTCTGCCGTGACTACACTCGGGGTGCCAGCCGACGGAGGGATGCGGCGATAGGGCAGTTGGAGCGGGAGGTCTTGGAGCTGGAGAGGCGTCTGGCCGTCGACCCCGAGGATCCATCCCTCTGCGGAGCGTGCCGGGAGAAGCGGGAGGAGCTCCGGGCCCTCGAAGACCATCGGGCCCGGGGTGCTTTTGTTCGGTCCCGCATCCACCTCCTTCGGGAGATGGATCGCGGCTCCCGCTTCTTCTACGCCCTGGAGAAAAGGAGGGGGGCCAAGAAGCACGTCACCTGCCTCCTGGCGGAGGTTGGCACCCCCCTCACGGATCCGGCGGAGATGTGCCAGAGGGCCAGGGCTTTCTACGCCACTCTTTTCTCCCCGGATCCGACCGATCCTAACGCTTGCAGAGTGCTCTGGGACGGGCTCCCGATGGTCAGCACGGGCGACCGGGACCGGCTAGAGCTGCCTCTCACTCTGGCCGAGTTCTCGGAGGCCCTCCGTCACATGCCCACCAATAAATCTCCGGGCTTGGACGGGCTGACCGTGGAGTTCTACCGCGTGTTCTGGGATGTCCTCGGCCCAGACCTGGTCACCGTCTGGGCCGAGGCTTTGCAGAGCGGGGTCCTCCCTCTCTCGTGCAGGCGAGCCGTGCTGGCCTTATTGCCGAAGAGGGGGGACCTCCGCGACTTACGGAATTGGCGTCCCGTCTCGCTCCTCAGCACGGACTACAAAATTGTTGCGAAGGCCATCTCGATGCGGCTAGGGTCCGTGCTGGCGGACGTGGTCCATCCAGACCAGACCTACACCGTCCCGGGCCGCACCATCTTTGATAACTTGTATCTGGTCCGGGACCTTCTGGAATTGGGGTCTAGGGATGGTCTGTCGTTCGCCCTCTTGTCCCTGGATCAGGAGAAAGCGTTCGACCGGATGGATCACGGGTATCTCCTGGGCACTCTGCGAGCGTTCGGCTTCGGACCCCTGTTTGTGGGTTTTCTCCAGGTGCTGTACGCTTCTGCGGAGTGTCTGGTCAGGCTCAACTGGACCCTGACCGGGCCGGTCAGCTTCGGGCGGGGAGTGCGGCAGGGGTGCCCCCTCTCGGGCCAGCTGTACGCTCTGGTGATCGAGCCCTTCCTCTGTCTCCTCCGCAAGAGATTGACGGGGTTGGTGCTTCGGGAGCTGGGGCTGCGGCTGGTCCTGTCGGCATACGCTGACGATGTGCTCCTCGTGGTCCAGGACCCGGGGGACTTGGCGCGGGTGGAGGCTTGCCAGGCTGTGTACTCGGCAGCCTCCTCCGCCCGGGTCAACTGGGTCAAGAGCTCTGGCCTGGTGGTCGGGGACGGGTGGCAGGCGAGCTCCCTCCCACCTGCGCTTCAGGCCATCCGGTGGAGCGCGGGTCCGCTGCTCTATCTCGGCGTTTACCTTTCTGCCACGCATCCATCTCCGCCAGAGAACTGGCAGGATTTGCAGGGCAGGGTGATGGAGCGGCTCCGGAAATGGACAGGACTACTCCAGTGCCTCTCCCTTCGGGGGAGGGCACTGGTGCTTAATCAGCTGGTCCTGTCCATGCTCTGATACCGACTCAACACCCTGGTCCCGGCCCCGGGTTTCCTGGCCAACCTCCGGACAGTGATTCTGGAGTTCTTTTGGCCAGGGACGCACTGGGTCTCTGCAGGGGTCCTCCACCTGCCCGTGGAGGAGGGGGGGCAGGGCCTGAAGTGCTTACGCGCTCAGGTCCATGTCTTCCGCCTCCAGGCCCTGCAGAGGCTCCTGTTTGGTGCGGGTAGTCCGGCGTGGAGCGTATTGGCGCACGCCTTCCTCCGCCGCTTCCGAGGGCTCCGATACGACCGGCAGCTCTTTTACCTCCATCCGAGAGGTCTTCCGCGAGACCTCTCCGGGCTGCCGGTCTTCTACCAAGACCTTCTCCGGACCTGGAAGCTCTTTTCAACGACCAGGTCCGTGGCGGCCACCGTGGGGGTTGACCTCCTCGCGGAGCCCCTGCTACACAATCCCCAGCTTCGTGTGCAGGTGGCGGAGTCCACCACGGTGTGCCAGAGGTTGGTCTCGGCGGGAGTCACCAGGGTCGGAGACCTCCTGGACTACGACCGGGGAGACTGGCTGGATTCCCTGACGCTCGCTCAGCACATGGGGCTCTCCAGACCTCATACTCCCCAGCGCGTACTTCAGGAGGTGAAGGCCGCTTTACTGCCCGCTGCTCAGGCTTACCTCGACCGGGTCCTGCGAGAGGGCACGCCCCGCCCACCCTCCACCCCAGGCCCCGTAGACATTTTTATCGGGCCCCTGCCCCGTGGACCCGATCGGCCCCCTCACCCTTTCACTGCCAGCCGGCTGCATGATCTGCAGCCGGTTTTGTTCCAGACCGCGCCATGGAAACATCTGTACTCACTCGTGCTCCATACCCTTCACTACCTCACCCTCGTGTCCCGCCCCTATACCAAATGGCGGGACCTCCTGCCGCCTCTCGAGGGTGAGGAGCCCCGGTGGGCCAGCTTGTACTCTGCCCTGGTCCCGAGGCCCGCCGGGGATATCAGTTGGCGGCTCCTTCATGGAGCCGTGAGCACGGGCGTGTACTTGGCGCGGTTCACATCTGTCCCTAGCACCTGCCCTTTCTGTGGTGAGAAGGAGACCTTGGCGCACGTTTATTTGGAGTGCGCCAGGTTGCAGCCCCTGTTCCGGCTCCTCCTGAATATTTTCCTGCGTTTTTGGTTGCACTTTTCCCCTCACCTTTTTATCTACACGCTCCCCATCCATGGCCCCACGAAGTCGCGGGATCTCCTTCTCAACCTCCTCTTGGCCCTGGCCAAACTGACCATCTACAACACCAGGGAGAGGAGGTTGGCCGACGGGATTTCCTGCGACTGTAGGGCCTATTTCCGTTCCTCCGTCTGCTGACGCATCCGGGCAGAGTTCCTCTGGGCGGCGTCCACTGGCTCCCTTGATGCCTTCGAGGAGCAGTGGGCGTTGTCTGGGGTTCTCTGCTTGGTGTCCCCATCGGGTTCCCTTCGTTTAGCCCTATGACCTCACTCCCGATCCTGTTTTTTTCATTAGTTGTCCCCCGTAATTATTTGGTGTCCCAGACCTGTGGGTCCTCCCCTTAGGCTGGGGGGAGGCCCTTTAGAAGTGGGCGGGCTTTGCCCGCCCACCCCCACTGGATGCCAATAGGACCAGTATATTTGCCCTCTACCAGACTCCTGTACCCCACTGGCTTGGGTCTGTCACACCCGATACTAATGTTATCTATAACTGGTCCATAATGGTCCATTTGAGATGAACTTGCTACTGAGTTGCAGAATTTAAGATACGTTGAAATAGGTAAGGAAGAATTTCCCGTGATATATCCCATTACTTGGTTAACATGGAAACTATATTCTGCTGCTGTCCATAATCAAGTCAAGAATTTTATTTTTAAATGCGGAAGCACTTTTGTTGCATGGTTAGACAGATATTGCTTGTTATTAGTTAAAAAGCCATCATTAATAAAAAGAGGCCAGATCCTTCAAGGCACTGAAGTCCAGATTCTCAAAAGTATATAGGCACCTAACTTCCATGAGAAGTGAGTTGAGGCTTTGCCCATTTCTATCCCTTCCTGCTCAATCCCATGGGAGGATCCTATAAGGATCTGGCCCTGAATTACCTTGAATTCCCTTGATTTCAGTGGGAACCGTCTGTCACAAGATTAGGTCCTCAAGCAGCTAAGTTATACTACCTCAGGTATTTTGGTCCTTACTTGGATCACTGTGGGTCAGAGAGGTTACACATTGTCAAAAATCCAGCTGGGTTTGTTTTTGCCTTGAATCACATTAATCACTTTTGACAGATCAAAGTGGATAGAATTTCAGTGAGTGTTACTGTATCTTTTTAGCCCTCTTAGTAAATCTGTGTAAGATAAATAACCATCATTTTCTCAGGACCTCATCTGGTCTTGTTCCTTCTGTGTACATTTGTCAATTATCCTCCTCTTTTTTAACACACACGCCAGAAGATCATTTCCTTCTGAATTTGTAGAACTGATAAATGAAATTGTTTTTAATTGTTCACTTTATTAATGTAACTTCTGTTCACCATTCACTACACTTGCCTACACTGTAACTTCTGTTCCATATTGTAATTCAAACCCCATTTTAAAACACTCACTTCATTTTGTAAAAGCTTCCTCCAACCTTCATTTTTGCAAACCCTGCTGTAATCTTATTAGTTTAGTTTAGATGTGTGAATGAGGTATGTATGAATGATGGAATCAACCTCCAGCCCCAGCCTGTCCTGATGAAATAAAGTTCAAATACCAACAGCTGAAGACCTAGACAACAGCCCTAAACAAAGTAAGAAGCATCCACCCTAAAAAGAAAAGGACAACAGAACAACAGAAGGAAGATCAAAGCCAGGTTCAAGGCTGAAAGTCACGCCTGCAATTGATAGGTGATCAATCTAAACCCAGAGGCAGCATGACACAGCAAGACCTGTAGACTTTGAATCCAAACTAAAAGCCTATAAAAAAGAAGGATGAGATGAGAGACTCTGGGTAACATTCTGCTGCCAACATGGAAGAACATCGGTGCCTGCCCAACAGAGATCCAGCTCGGCCTTGTGCCCGGCTTTCCTGGCCAGTTAGCCGCCACAAGCTACGAACCCAAGCTGCAAAATCAAGCCATAAACTTAAGCTATCTTCAGGACTGGTAACTATGCAGCAGCTGCAGAACACCTGATAAATGTGGGTGTGTGTGTGAATATGTGTGTGTGTGTGTGTATAGGTATTAGGTATAATGTGGGTGTGTGTGTGTGTATAGGTATTAGGTATAATGTGGGTGTGTGTGTATAAGAATTAAGATATTAGTTATTAGTCATAAATCAAATTGTTATCATAATAAATATGGCATCTTTGTCTTGTCCCCTTTAATAAGATCCTGCTGGTTTTTACTGGTCTAATATAATTGGTATAACAAATTTATGAAGTTTCCTGAGTTGATGTCATTTGATTTCTAGCCTTGGCTATTTTTAAGATATCTGCATTTCAGTGCATCTCTCTGAAATCCAGAACATCTTATTTTGAAAGCAAGGGTTTGCTCCTTAGCACAGAAGCTATTTTTTTGCACAACATTACAGTCTGCCATACAGTCCCTCAGTCAGGGCCAGCACATATCTGTGCTGCTCCAAGTGCAGGCCAGGGAGTGACGTGTGTTCAACTGAGCCTCAGTTCACTCATTGTTTCTGTCCCCTAGCTCTTGGGGGGAAGTGATCTGCTTCTGCTCCCAGCCAATAATGGAGGACTTCACCCTGTGACAGATCATATTGGCTCACTAAAACATTCTGGGGATATAAATTGAGATTCTGCCCATTCCCCATCCAAGCCTACTTTTGAAGGCTCCATGCTGCTTTTTAGCTTCCCCATGATTTAAAAAACAACCCAGGTAATCTACATCAGCAAATAAAGAAGTATAATATGCCCCCTTATCCCTTTGCATGAGCACATTGGGAAAATAACAACCTTGACCACTACTACATTTTTGAGACTGTAGATTGCATTGCTGCTGAATTTATGAATGATACTTCTGTTTTGGGATAATCATACTTCGGTTTTGGAAGTTCAGTAACAGCTGAGTTATGCAGGTTTGCTATCCTAATTAATTTCCATTGATCAAGACAACAACATTGATTCCTTCTGTGAAGCTAATGGGCATATGCCAGAGAATGTTACATTGGCAGCTTGTCAGTTGCCAAAGAAATGCACATTATAGAAGTTTTCCTGAAGGAAAAAGGAAGGTCAGTAGAGTAGTCTGGAAAAAGACTTTCCTTTGAATGGAAGCAAAGCCCTATGTTTGTCCAAGGAGTGGCCTGAAGGGCTGAGATTTTTGAGTGAATTAGTTGTCCCTTCTAGGGAATGGCCAAACTACAAATTTGGCTGTTGATGTGTCAGAGGGAAAATTTCTTCAATTTTCAAGATAAATATTAGGAGTAATAATTATTAGGAGTAAAATAAAAGACATACAGCTGAATATGAATGTAGTTTTGTACTCCTTTGATGATTCTTATAGTTTCTTATTGTTATACTTTTAAGCTTGGTTCAATTTTACTCTTCTATTTTGTAAATGAATGTGTACCTATAGCCTATTGCTAATTAGATTCTGTAACCATATTTTATTCATCTTTTCCTGCCTAGTGAAGACTGACTTATTTAAAATTATACCAGTAATACACCAAAAGGGGAAAAAAATCTACTTTGAATATCTTCACAGGACATTGCTTAGAATTCAGAGTGGGATCCAAACAGATGACCCTCAGGTCTGGTTAACTGAAACACTTAAAAAAAGAGTTAACTTGGAGGCAGTGATAACTGGGGGTTAAAGTAGATCCAAGTCAGAGGGGGAAAATCTCATCAATTTTGCTGGCTGCACATCAAGGGTATGCAGGTCATCTGCTGAAGTCAACTTGCACCAATTTGACGCGTCCCATCACACTATGGGAAATGGCACAAAGAAGAGAATGGAAACAAGGTAATACATGCATCTGAAAGAAAATCCATGTTTTTCCACAGTGTGGAGCTCTGTAGCAGAACATTTCACACATTCCCAATAATCAGTCTCTCCAGAGCTATTTCACTTACACACCCACTATGGAGTTTCAAGATGGGAGAAGGAACTGTCAAGGTCATTCTGCTTTCTCTGTATTCTGGCTAAGTGAGACAAAACCAGCGGCAAGGTCTTTCTTTCCAGAGGGGATGGAAAACAGGAGATGGAAGGTTTTCCTTTTGTTCTCTGCCCACTGGAAGGGACATGCAGTAGCTGAGGACAGATCTTGTAGAAAAAACGAGGCAGATAGGAGACTGCCATCTTGAACAATTCTCTTTTTTTTAACTCCCTGTCAGATTATCATGCTGCTCTCCCCATCAGTAAGAAAGCCTTGGAGTCTAATAAACTCCCCAGTCAGACACCAGTTCCTTCTGCTGTTCCCACTTCAAATTCTGTCATCTGATGATTCCGAAATTCTACTGTTCTTATTTCACCTCCTTGTAAAGAGTCAAAAGGTGGGGAAGCTGGACTCCCAAGGGAACAAGAGAAAGAGCAGAGGGGGAACTATCCCTCTGCTTTTAGCAAAGGTGGGTTAGCTTGGCCTATCTTCTCTTCCTCTGACATTAGCCCTTTGTGAGACCTGTGTTTATTTTCCCCAATAATGAAACATGCGCTGCCCCGCAAACTGCATTGTGCCACCAAGTGGCTGAATAGACATCAGAAGACCTCACACCATCTATAAAACGTACACAGCACATTTCAGGCCTGACTTCAGAGGAAATGCTGCCTGAGAAAGGGCTGCGGTACCAAGTCCTTGATCTGAAATCCCTCATCCTCTCTTGAAAGATCATCTGCTTTTCTAGAGGAAAAGATGACATGCTGAGTTGTTTCTTTTGGTGGACTGTGATCAAAACCTCTTTTCTAACTCTTTTTCTACTTCCAGCTCTAGCTGCCACTGTCTTTTACTGCACTCCTTATCATTTTTGTTCTCATTTCATGCTTATCATCTTTGAAATTGCTTCTTTTTCTCCCCAGTTACCAAGCACAAATTACTTACTGCTTGTGCTACCATTTAACACAAGCAATTTAGATTTTTTTCTTCTCCTCAATATTGGCTGGATTGAAACTAACTGAGATCCTTCCTGTTGACATGAATATGTTTTATATCCCTGGAAAAGACTGTTGTGTTTAAAGTGTGGTTTTACTATACCTTAGAAATACCATTCCGTGTGTGTGTGTTTGTGTGTTTTCTTGTGGCCCAGGGATAACACAAAACATTTTACTGTCAAAAGGCTGCCAAGATTTTGTCTTTCCACTAATTTGTCTAAAACAGGAGTTGGCAACCTACAGCACATGTGCCAAACACGGCACGCAAGCAGATTTTGAGTGGCAGGCAGCTGCCTGCCGCGGTCCTGGCCCCCAGCCTCACTCAGCCCCCCGCCCACCGCTCTCCCCTATGGGGGCAGGAGGCAGAAGC
Source organism: Gopherus flavomarginatus (assembly GCF_025201925.1). Lineage (NCBI taxonomy): Eukaryota > Metazoa > Chordata > Testudines > Testudinidae > Gopherus > Gopherus flavomarginatus. The sequence continues at coordinate 150,177,530 of NC_066618.1, read as the reverse complement.
TTGGTTCTGCAGCAGCCAAGTTACCCCCCTCCCCCACTTCTTCCCCCAGCCTGGTGCTTTCCTGCCCCTCCCCCTCTCCTTCCATGCGCCAATCAGCTGATGGCCCTTGCGAGGGGGAGGGGGAAGCACGGCAGCATGCACACAGCTCCGTAGAGGATGCAGAGAGAGATAGGGATGGAGCCTTGGGGAAGGAGGTGGAATAGGGGCGGGCATATCCCTTCCAGCCCCCTGCCGTGAGCTGCTCAGGGCAAGGGGCTGGAAGCACCCCCATGAGCCGAGCACTCCAGCCCTGTGCCCTGAACCCCCCCACACCCAGCCTTCTGCTCTACACCCCCCCACATGCCCAGTCCTCTGCCCTGACCCTTGAACCCCTCCCCACACCCAGCCTTCTGTCCTGCACCCTCCCCATGCCCTCAAACCTCTGCCCTGACCCTTGAACCCCCCCCACACACCCAGCCTTCTGCCCTGCACCCCCACACCCCCCAGCCCTCTGCTCTGACCCCTGAACCCCACACACACCCAGCCTTCTGCCCTGCACCCCTCACACCCCCCAGCCCTCTGCCCTGACCCCCCTTGCACCCAGCCTTCTGCCCTGAACCCTCACTCCCCACTGCCCTGAACCTCCCACTGCCATCTGTCCTGTCCTCTGAACAGCCCCCCCAACACACCCAGCCTTCTGCCCTGCACCCCCACAGCCCCATCCCTCTGTTCTGACCCCTGAACCCCCCCCATACCCCAGCCCTCTGCCCTGATCCCTGACCCCCCCACACACCCAGCCTTCTGCCCTGCACCCCCCACACCCTCCAACCCTCTGCCCTGACCCCTGAAACTCCTCCACTCCAGGTCTGGGGTCCTGGCCTCAGGCCCTGCTTAGCCCGCGGCCAGCCTAGGTGAACAGAACCCCAGGCTGGCAGCAAGCTGAGCAGGCTGGCGGCATAAGATCAGCATTTTAATTTAATTTTAAATGATGCTTCTTAAACATCTTGAAAACCTTGTTTACTTTACATACAATAGTTTAGTTATATAATATTGACTTATAGAAAGAGAACTTCTAAAAACGTTAAAATGTATTGCTGGCACACGCAACCTTAAATTAGAGTGAATAAATGAAGACTTGGCACACCACTTCTGAAAGGTTGCTGACCCCTGGTCTAAAAGGAACTGTACCACACCAATATGGGACACGCAATCCTGAAAGGAAATCTCCATCGATTTTTTGCTGCTTGACAATCTGAAAGTTCCAATAGTAATAAGCACTTTTCAACATTAATACTGAATGGAAAGCATTTGGAAAGAAAGCCTTCTGCTTTCTGCTCAGTTATAGTTGTCCTTTCTGAGATTCCTACAGATGCTGGCCATTGCTGAACACTTGACAGGCTGGAAACCCAGTACAATATATTTTAAAACACTAAGGGGTGAACTCTGGCTGGTCCTGCTAGGGAAACAGGCTACAGAGAACTTGCCTCTTCTTGTTGCAATTCAGCTGGGGACAGACCTCTGCTCCATGCTATCTCTAACAGTATTAAGCCTCCCTAAGTGGCAGGAAAAGTACAGGCTTATGGTCCTTCAGTGTTTTATGCATGAGCTTGGCTATGCAGTGTAATTGACATTGAAGTTAATGAGACTACTCACAGTGTGTAAAGTCACAGCTGTGTGAGAGTCTTCCAAGACAGTGGACTAAAGGTGAAATTCAGCCCTGAACAAAGCCTGTGTAACACTCGAGACCTATTTTGATAGCTTATGTAGGACTTAACTGGTGCATAAGCCTTATGTGGGCTCTTGGCACAGGTAAATTTCACTCCAAATGCTCAATTTCACAGCTAGTCAACATGCAATATCAGAGTATGCACCTTTATCCAAAGGGCAGACTTGTTGCCTCATCTGTGTTTCAAGGCTTTTCCTGTACACAGAGTGAAATACAATGTCAGGAAAGTGAACTTAGGTCTCAGATTCACCACTGCAGAACACCACCAATAAACTACAAGGCAGACTAAAATCTTTTTCAGGTCTCCCATGTTGTTCATTATCTCCTCCAGGGACTGTAGTGATGGATTATTGTTTGAATTTTTTGACGAGTAAGTGGTCCTTGACATCTTCTGGGAAAAACTTTACCACAGTAATTCCTACCAGTGACACTTACTTTTAGATACTTGTTTCAAAAACTATCATCCCTATTTAAAGTACTGTTTGCTATTTACACCATTCACTATTCGCAATTCAGCAGCATCTGAGTGTGTCCCCTGTTGTCACATTCCAGTGAAGCTGCCCACTAATGCCACATGAATAACACCAAGGACCAAAAACTGCAACTTGTTTGGAATCTGAAACTGTGAATGCCAGCATTCTCAGAAGAAGGCTTCTTATTCCAGATGGGAACAGTCATTAAAGGTCATTACCAAACCCAGCTATCTATTTAGGGCAGCTGTTGATGAAATTAGTGAAAGTTTTCATCACAGACATCTATTTTAAGTGGGGGTGTAAATCTAGACAGCAATTTTTTGAAAGGGGCCTTGATTTAGCTGCTGTAATTCAGTACACGGACTTTTTACATCTAAGTGTGGAGCATGTGTTCTTAGAACCACTTTTTGAATGTTTCACCTAATTTCATAGTGTTCAGATCCCTTGAAGTTGTCCAGATGATTACAAGAGGCAGCATATTTCTCCCGTTTGAAGTGTGGGGCTGGGGAAGAGTACACGCAACAGGAAGGAGAGAAACAGAAAAGAAGGTCTTCATCTACCAACGAAGATGTTAAATGAGATGTTCTGATAGCAAGGCGAGAAGAGCAGTAAGAGAATACCACATCTTGTGCCAATCTTCACTAATATTTGAATTAGGAAAAGTATGCATCATTTTTCAATCAGCTTTAAACGTCACATTTTTTTGCAGGTGTCACAGAATATTTCTTAAGCTATCTGCTGTGCCTCACTGCCTATCCTGCTTCTATGGTCCCTCACTCACGCAGGCTGTTTCCCTTTCACCATATGTACCTTTATTCCTCAGTTCACCAGCCAACAAAACATGATACAAATATATAGCAGGAGAAGACTTCTACGTAGCTTCTTTCATCTGCATAGCTCACCCTCCAAACTCTTCCTTCCTCCATTTTCTGTTCCTCCCCATTAGAACCTCCCAATTACTGCAAATTATATCATTATTATCCCAGCTAGTGCCGCCCTGGTGTTTATAATCTCCCAGCAGAAAATGTTTAATTACTCCCAGCTGAGGCAGTTGCCTCTTCTCTGCCTCAGTAATGTCAGTGATCAGGGTACTATGACTAGCACTCTGTCACAGCTGGTAAAGATGATTTTTCAATGCTTCTTGGGATAAATTATGAATTTGTCCCAGTCACAATTACTCTGGTTTTGCAGAGAAGTGTCTTTTGATTTTGTACTGTACAGAGTATCAGAGGGGTAGTCGCGTTAGTCTGTATCCACAAAAACAATGAGGAGTCTGGTGGCACCTTCAAGACTAACAGATTTATTTGGGCATAAGTTTTCATGTGTAAAAACCCCACTTCTTCAGACGCATGGCACAAACTGTACAGAAGCAATGAAAATCTTAATGATCTTTTAGCATTAAACTGCAATTATAAGATGTTCTGTATTCCATCCCAGTCATTTATGTGCCATATCAATTTCAGAAGTGGAAAACTGAGGCCATTGATATCAGCATATATTGTTTGCTTTTGTAAGCAGTTTCCTGAGTTAGGGTATGGCTACACTTACAGTTCTGCAGCGCTGGTAGTTACAGCTGTGTTCGTACCGCTGTGTAGGGCCAGCGCTGCAGTGTGGCCACACTGACAGCTACCAGCGCTGCAGTGTGGCCACATTTGCAGCACTTGCAGCACTGTTGGGAGTGGTGCATTGTGGGCAGCTATCCCACAGAGCGCCTCGTCTCATTTTGGCGCTGTGGCTTGTGGGAAGGGGAAGGAAGTGTGCGGGTCTTTCCGCTTCCTGTTCCAATGCTCCGTGGTGCTTTGCTACACATTCCGAGCAGTTTGGTGGCATTGTGAATCTGCAGCGCGATTTCTGAGATTTCTGTTACAAATGGAGCCTGAGCTGCTGAGGACCTTGCTGATGAATGTTGCCAGCACATCACTCATGGCAGTGGAGCTATTCCTTCAGCTGCAAAGTGACAGTGAGGAGTCAGACGATGATATTGAAACGCCTGACGCTCAAGACACTCAATTGCTTGTGGCAGTAACAGATGTGCTCAGCACCGTGGAACGGTGCCTTTGGGCTCGGGAAACCAGCACTGAGTGGTGGGATCACATCGTCCTGCAAGTCTGGGATGACGAGCAGTGGCTGCAGAACTTTCAGATGAGAAAAGCCACTTTCATGGGACTGTGTGCTGAGCTCGCCCCTACCCTGCGGCGCAGGGACACGAGATTGAGAGCTGCCCTGCCAGTGGAGAAGCGGGTGGCTATTGCAATCTGGAAGCTGGCAACTCCAGACAGCTACCGATCAGTGGTGAACCAGTTTGGAGTGGGAAAGTCCACCGTTGGAATGGTGCTGATGCAAGTTTGCACAGCCATTAATCGCACCCTGCTAAGAAGAACTGTGACTCTGGGGAACGTGCAGGACATTGTGGATGGCTTCGCACAAATGGGTTTCCCTAACTGTGGAGGGGCAATAGATGGGACGCATATTCCTATTCTGTCACCACCCCACCTGGCATCAGAGTATGTTAATTGCAAGGGGTATTTCTCCGTGGTTCTGCAAGCGCTTGTGGATCACCGTGGGCGTTTCACTGACATTTACTCAGGATGGCCTGGAAAGGTGCATGATGCACGCATCTTTTGGAACAGTGCCCTGTTCAGGAAGCTGGGGGCCGGGACTTTTTTCCCAGACCACAAGATCACAGTAGGGGATGTCGAAATGCCCACTGTGATCCTTGGAGACCCCGCTTACCCCTTAATGCCTTGGCTCATGAAACCATATACAGGGAAGCTTGACAGGAGCAAGGACCGGTTCAACTACAGGCTGAGCCGGTGCAAAATGACTGTGGAGTGTGCTTTTGGCCGTTTGAAAGCCCGCTGGAGGTGTCTTTATGGGAAGCTAGATTTGGGGGAAAGCAGCATCTCCGCTGTTATATCCGCGTGCTGTACCCTCCATAATATTTGTGAAGGGAAGGGTGAAAGATTCAGTGAGGAATGGACCTCCGAAGTTCGACGCCTAGAGGCTGAATTTGCACAGTCAGAGAGCAGGGCTACTAGAGAGGCCCAGGAAAGGGCTTCAAGGATTAGGGATGCCTTAAGGGAACAATTTGATGCTGAGAGCCAACAGTAATGTTTGGTGCCTTTGCTGTGCTCCTTTCTACCTTGGGGTACAGTATTTACCACTTTCTGCAATAATAAAAAGTATTCTAAAAGCCATAAAATCCTTTATTCAAAGTACAGTACATAAAAGGCCAGGGGGGTTAGGGTGGTGGACTGTACATTCAGAGGTTTGAATATGTCCTGTTTGGATTGCTGTTCAATGTCTGCTGCACTTCAGGATTACTATGCTGCAGAGTAATGGGGGTGGAGTGCACAGGGTAAGGATTGTAATTATCAGGGCTGGTAGGTGATTGTACAGGTGTTGGGGGCAGCTGGGGGTAATAAGAAACTGGCTGCTGGAGAAAGGTGTTTTGTGCAAATACTGGGGAACAAGAAAGAGAGCTTTGGGAGGGCTGTGGGTTACCACGGTACAGATCTGCCTGCATGGCTACGAGAGACTCGAAAGAGTCAGTTTGGCGAGCCAGGAGGCTTATCAGGTGCTTTGAGGTTTTTTGGTAGCCAATTCCTTTCTCCTGCTTTGTGTTTGCCTCCACTCATACAGTTTCTCTCTTCATTCCTGCGTCTTCCTACTTTCTCTGTTGTAGTGATTCATAACTGCTTTGATCAATTCTTCTTTTGATTTTCGCGGATTTTTTCTCAAGTTTTGCAACCAACATGAGGCCGGTGATCCGGCTGCATTAGTCAAGGTCACTAAAAAAAACATAGATAGAAACATGTAATACACAGAGGCTACATTGTTTATTATCACACAGTGAAGGAGTTTGTAGACTTTTTGTAGCATCATTCCCACATACCTAACATAACACAGAGAGGCCAGGGAAGCGAAGGCATGGCGAGCAATGGGGTGAGTGTTTCTGCCCCGACTTCACCTGGGAGGGGGAACTGACTGATGGCTTACTGGGGTTTATCTGCACTGGGTAGAGGAGGTAGCTGGTGGCCTGCACAGGGGACAGTAGGGAACATGAAGCTGGCGACCTGCTGGCGGGGGGGGGGGGGGGGGACGGTCCGCGGAACTGCCGGCCTGCTGAGGGGGTGGGGGGGCCAGAACGCACAGTGGTGCTGGCGACCTGCTGGCGGGGGGGGGGGGGGAGACCGGAACGCACAGCGGTGCTGGTGACCTGCTGGCGGGAGGGGGAGACCGGAACGCACCGCGGTGCTGGCTACCTGCTGGCGGGGGGGAGACTGGAACGCACCGCGGTGCTGGCGACCTGCTGGCAGGGGGAGGGGGGAGACCGGAATGCACCACGGTGCTGGCGACCTGCTGGTGGGGTCAGCTGAGCCCAGGGCAGTGGAGTGTGCAGGATTACCAGAGAGTCTTAAAAGGTATGCTGGGACACCTCCTTATACCCCGGAGGTCAATAAAAGCGCTGGTGGGGTCCACACTTGCTGACCAGCGCTGGATCACCAGCGCTGGAATCGCTACACCCGAGGCACGACCGGGTGTACAGCCAGCGCTGCAACCAGGGAGTTGCAGCACTGGCCGTGCTTTGCAAGTGTGGCCACATCCTGAATTGCAGTGCTGTAACCCCCTCACCAGCGCTGCAACTCTCCAGTGTAGGCAAGCCCTTAGTGTTTTGGTTTTTTTTCTGTGTATTAGTGAAAAACAATTTTTAAAGTAGAAACACACGATGGCAATATCATAGTTATATAGCACCTTTTATCCAGAAAAATCACAAGGTGCTTTCTCAATCTGTTATACTGTACAAACGAGAAATAGGTGTTATTTTATCTAACACTATTGAATGAAACATGGCAACTGTATAACGATAGCATTTAAGGCAAAAATGTGAAGTTTTTTGTGTTTCTGCAACAGGATGTATGGGGGAATTTAGGTGGTCATACAATAATTACATGGGATGGAATTTGTCTAGAACACTTTATATAATGGCCCTACATTTATGAAAAAGCAACTTGGAGTCTTCAGGTAGGTAACCTTCAGTTTTGCTTCTCATGTGAACAAAAGCACTTCATGCAGCATAATACCCCCGTATATTATGGTGGGGCATCAGCTCAGCAACTGACTCAAAAGAGAAGAATGTCACCTACTGAATCACCAGCACCAGCCTAAAGAATTTCCATTACAGTGCTGACACAGCCTAAGAATTTACGATCAATTATGGGATCTAATGAGATCACAGTCCACACAGGCATTGTTGCAGCCATTCTATTACCCATATCAACAATATCAACATTGCTGGAATCCACCAGTAAGGATGATCTGAGGACATGGAAGGAATTAGAGGAACATGCACGTCCATATACATTTTGTTTACGTTATGAAAATGTTCAGATTCACTGGTATTAACAATGTTGAGATCCTTACCATAAATATGCTGCTGATATTTTTAACATCAGCTCATATACCCCTGGTCAGCATAGGAGCCTTAGCATAAATGGCTAGCAGTGGAGGTGTTAGTAATATGTTTTATAATACTCAGAGGGATCTAAAAGTTAAGTTGGGTTGTCTCCACCCCCTTCCCGATGCTTTCTTCACTTGTAACAAAGGTTCTATAGGCCACATAGTGCCCTCTGTGGAATTTGTGCAAAGGATTGTCTTCAAATCACACTGCTCTACAGCCAAAATGCTTCTGAAATAAATGTAGTCCAACTTTACTGATTCTGGGTCACTGAGAACGAAAATGATGCTTGAAATTGTTGATTGGCTCTAGTTTTCAAGATATGCTATTGGGTCAGTATATACTACCCTTGACTTGGGAATGGAGGAGGATAAGTGAGTTATAAAGGGAAGGGATCTCAATTGAAACCAGAAATGACTAAAATACATCTTTGACTGGATCTATGAATAAATCTATGACTGGGTTTGGACAGTACTTGCTTTTTAGGCAAAACAATGAATGATGCAATCTGAAGCTGGTATTGCATCATACATGATATGAATTGCATCATGTTATTCCTAGAAGTCATGGATGATGCAATCATAACGAAGCTTACATCACTCTGCTGAACAAATTGCCCTATATCAGCTCTAGAAATCATACAGTGTTGTGCTCTCTTATTTGTCAGTGTTTGATTTTGCAAAGGGACACATTTCTGTTTAGCCAAAGTGAGCAGAGATGCCTCGTACTTGTGTGAACAGTGCAGATAACTTCTGCTATGTTGTGGTGAAGTGACTTTTGCATCACAAAAGTGCAGTATAACCACTATGGTTAAGAAAGCCTATCACCTTTATTTTGGCTGCAAAATTGGAGATCAGGACAAGAGGTGGGCCCCACACATATGCTGCAACACTTGTGCAACAAATCTTGGCCAGTGGTTGAACAGGAAAAGGAAATCTATGCCTTTTGCAGTGCCAATGATTTGGAGAGAGCCAACAGATCATACCAGCAATTGTTACTTCTGCATGGTGCCTCCAGTTGGGAAAGGTGTGTCAAAGAAGAAAAAGTGGACTGTGCATTATCCAAACATTCCATCAGCTATACGCCCAGTACCCCATGGCGAAGGACTGCCGGTTCCTGATGCACTAGAATCATTCTCACTTGAGTCAGACGAGGAAGAGGAAGAGGATGAAACTTCTGGTCCTGAACCATCAATGTCACAGGACTCACATTTTCTCCCATCCTCCTCCTCTGAACCACACCTCATAACAAAAGGTGAACTGAATGACCTTGTCAGGGATTTGGAACTACCCAAGAGTAAGGCAGAGCCATTGGGCTCCAGACTACAGCAGTGGAATCTCCTGGCAGGGTATCAGGGCAAATGGAGCCCATCAATGCTTGCAGACTATTGCTGGACAGTGACAAGAGATGCTCCATTTAATGAATACAAGACACAAGCCAAGAAGCACGGAGTAGACACTGAATAGGACTAAACTATGTACATAATAGTTTTTTGCCTTTTGTTTCATAATCAATTTTATTTATATAACCCTTTTGCTGATTTTTAAAGTGTTACATAAACAGGACAGGTGAAATATTATCATGTAAAGCAACCATAAACACATGAAAAGACCTAGGTTTACAATTTATGATTAAAACTCACTATCTACACAATATACATAGACATAAAATGTAAAAACTTAAACGTCTTAGAAACAGTAGCCAATCAGTTGTTTTAATTGTTATATTTGAATTCAGCACATCAAAATACATAATAAATATCACATTTTATCTCCGAAGCAGAAGACTTCTCAAAAATTGTAGACCAATGTTATTTTCCCATTTATTCCTTCAGTACATTAGTAAATTTTGTCCTCTTCGCCTTTCATGAGTTTATACAGGGGTAACTGATTTGAACTTAGTAAACAGTTCTATTAATGAAGCACAGGAAAGACTAGAATACCTCTTGGTCATTGGACTGGGTCCCAGTCTTGCCACTCACCTCTGTGTGACCTGGGGCAAGTCCAGTCACCTCCTTCCCAACCCACACACTTGTCTTGTCTACTTAGATGATATGCTCTTTGGGACAGGAGCTAACTCTCACTGTGTGATTGTAAAGCACCTAAAGCATGAGCCTGCAATATCAGTTAGGATCTCTAGTTACTACTGTAATATAAATACAAATATTTTATTACAGTTCTGTATGTGCTGGGCTAACAGAAGAAAAAAGTAGTAAAAATTGTGTTTAGATACTAAAGTAGCATCTGTGATAGAGTACATGCAGGGAGCAGACTCGTTGAGGTGAAGATGACTTATTATATACTGACTGTACAGAGCAGAACATTTTAACATGTCATTAAATCACTTTCCCCACCTGTGAAAAGGCAGGGACAAACATCTGCTTACTGGGGTGGGTGGGGTGGGTGGCGGAGGGAGACTCAGTTCCTAGTTGCTAGTAACATGTTTTGAGATCCTTAAAAGAAGTCTGCTAGAAAATTTTAGAGGTGCTTTATTATTGTCTCTAAATCCAGTATAGAGTAAATATTATACATTAGCAGTCCTTTTGAATCTGTAATTACTGAGCTGTGATTTTGATGAGAGTGTTTCCAACAAGTCATTGTAACTTCACTTCATAACTTATGAAAGAATTTCCTTTGCAAGTAAATATGCATGGCAATCAGCAAGATAAAGCATTCAATTTGCATCCAGTTTATCTTTTTTGTTTTCTATTTTTGCATTTTCCATAAGCAGTAGCATTTTATTGTATGGCATTTGTGTTTTGCTTTGCAGTATCACAGCTGAAACAACCAAATATAAAACTTCTTTCTTTTTTTCCCAAAGAATAAAGGAAACATTAGGAAAGATCTATAGTTTCACCCTAATGAACCAATTCAATACATGTTTATTCATCACGTTAGCAGCTCTCGTGGGATTGCCAGAAGCTCCAGCAGTGAGAAGAAAATTGAGGATCTGATGTTTTATTTTGCTTTGTGCCATAGCAGGATTCAAATGTTAGCTTAATGGGTATTTAAATCTGATGACTGCATACTGTATCAGTAGCAACGAAACAAGTGGAGAACTGCTGCTACTAGATTAGTTGAGTTAGACTAATATAGTCTGAAAAAGAAATTCCTAAACATCAAACAGAAATACTGTACTGTAAAAAAAGGACAAATGAGAGTGTTTGCTTTTATTTTGGTAGAAGGGGACACTTAGCCTGACCTGAGGCTCATATTACTCTATTTCTGTGTAAGTGGCTTTAAACTACTTTAGCGTGTTCTGTTCTTACAGCCTGTGGAGTTGCCTGCCCAGTTCTTGGTGTAAATTATAAATTCCCATGCCCTTCTCTGGGCCCTGGCAAACCGCATATAAGGATAATGCAGTACATTTTGGCCATGCCCATGCGATCTTCCTATTTCCATGACATAGTCTCTACCTGTGCTGCTGGGACAACATGAATTGGCCCTTTGTGTTTTGCCACTCCCCCAGCCATCTGCCAAAATCTCCTCATGTTGAGCATCTTAAGGGGTAGATTCTTTCCTCTGACACTATGGAAACATCATCATAGCAATCATCTCAGCACCCTCAACTCAGCTCCAAAATATTTATTTCACACACACACGCCTCTCTAAAGCTCTGTTCCTCAGACAGACCTCTCCTCTAGCTCCCACTACATGAACTCGTCCGGAGAGTCTCTTTGTCCAGGTGTGGGGCCATTGCACTGCAGATGCCCTACATCCCTACTCCATAATGCACAGCTGGCCACATGCAATGAAGTCAATAGGAGGTAAAATTCCTTCCTGACCCTTTCTGACTGTGACACTGTGTGTCTTACCTTTGAATTCACCAAGTCAGAATGTTGTTACACATGGCAGAGAAAATACAGAGGTTAAAACATGGCAAAAATAATGGGTTTCAGTAGAATAAATACTTTAATTTTCAACGTCAGTGCTGTTTTGCTCACACAAGATGTAGTTTGCATGCTACTAGTGCCAAGAAGCCTGTGTTCACTGGTACTAATGTCAGGACTTTACCCTCAATATAATTAATGACCGCCTAAGAAAATTGGCCAAATCCTGTCCCTCAGGAGCCACACAAACTTCCCCGTGTTCAGAGGGAATGCACAGCCTGCTTCATCCTTTATGATAGTGCAGCCTTTTCTTCTTGGCGTACCCAGCTCTATGGATTCATAACAATAGTAGTGATTTTCCTTCCCAGGATACAGAGACTGTTTGACCCTGAGCACTGTCTCAGGCGCATGTGAAAGCTTCCTTGTACACTGTTCTCCTTTGGTATCCATTGGAAGGCACCACAGAATCTGACTCTAAATAGTTTTCATTGGATGTACAGTGAAGAGTTTTTATATACATACTAAATAGTGCTACAGTAGTCTACAAACTATGAATTCTCTGAACCACTGAATGCTCCCTTTTGGATAATTTGAAACTGCAGTTCCCATGTGCCAAATAGGTAAAGGGAATGGAACCAATGTTCTAAAATGAGAAACAGTAGTTTTGAATGCTGTATTTCCCCCCATTCCTTTGAGTAAGGTCCACCTTTAAATAGTTCCATGGGAGAAACGGTATAGAGATCACAGAGTACTTTAAACTACGTGTAAGCAGAGTCAGGATAAGCTCTACCCTGACATCTGGTGGAAAGAATGTGAGAGAGTGTATTTGCATAGGCACGCCCACCCTATCCCAGACTGCCAAGCTGTGGGACTGCTTGGTGACAAATTGCTCACCCTCAGTTGGGTGGTACTGGCTAGACATGGGACATGGGTTCCAAAACCCAGTGAATAGAGAGAGGCTGGGGACAGGTATCTGTGCCTGGTGGTGTAGTCTCCTTGTGGAGCCAGAAGCACCAGTTGCACCCTCTCCACTGTGGAATGTCAGAGTTGTTTTTTTATTCCCTTAAGAATTTAATTACAGGTTACTGAGCTGAAATCACTTTGGGCTAATGGTGCACTAGCACTGGGGCTCCCCTACTATGAGCTGGAATCACTAAGAGCTGAAAATCACTAAAGAGCTAAAATCACTGAGCTGAGAGCACTGAGTACTGTGCTAACTAGTGGGGAGCCCAAAGCTATACTGTGGAACAGAGCTGCTGGCGGAGTGGAGCAGTTTGTGGGGACGGCTGGAGCGGATCACGGGACAGCTGGTGGCAGCGGAGCGACTGGCAGAGCGGAGTAGCTGTGAGCGGCCCGCAGAGCTGAGCAGTTTGCAGGGACAACTGGAGCAGCTCACAGGACAGCTGGTGGAGTAGAGCAGCTGGCGGAGCGGAGCAGTTTCTGAGAACGGCTGGAGGAGCAGAGTGGAGCGGCTGGTAAAGCGGAGCAGTTCGTGGAGAAGGTGGGAGCAGAATCCACGGAGAGGCAGGGCAGTTGGCCCCGGACCACGTAAGGTGCCCCTTTCTACCAGGCTGGGGGGGGAGACCTGCAGATAGACTCTCGAACTTTGGGCTGCACTGACCCAGGACAGAGACTTTTGGGCCTGTGGGTGATTTGGGGGTTGCTGGACTCAAGAGCCCAGGAAAGAGGACACAGCCCAATTTCCTGGGGTGGGTCTTTGCTCACGGTTTGGTCTATGAACTCTAGTAGAGGTGTTTTTCCCAATTTAGTTTTTGTTGTTTATCTCATGTATTAAATCTTTTCTGCTACACCGAGACTCTGTGCTTGCGAGAGGGGAAGCATTGCCTCTTTGAGGCGCCTAGGGGTGTGTGTAAGATTTTCCCAGGTCACTGGGTGGGGGCTCGAGCTGGTTTGGCATTGGGTTATTGAAACGGAACCTCTGGATACTGAACCCGGCCCTTGTTGCTGCCAACTCAGAGGGGCAGAAGGGTTACATACGTAAACCTTGCAGCAAGGTGTGTGAAATGTGGGCTTCACTGTCAAACAAGATAGCAGAAAGCTTTATCCTGTTCTGATGAAAGTTCTGTCCAAAGGGAAACACAATTCTAGAAATGAATCATAGCAGTCCATCACCTCTTAAAGACACTTTGCTATCTTTTGTCTCCTTTGAGAAAGATTGGCAGGCAAATTTGAGACTATGTATTTTGTTCTGAGTTTTGGAAGGTTATCTTTTTAGGGTGATTTTAGGTTCTGTGAAACATTGATAACAGGCTGTCAGAGCTTGTGTTTACATTGATTTTTCAGAGGTGGGAAACACATATCTTATGAACTGAGCTGGTCTGAAAATAAAAAATCTGGGTGAATTTCAGTACAAATCACTTTATGATGAAAAAAACGGAGTCAAAAGTCACACATCAGTAGCATTTTGAAAACTATATTAGCTTTGAAAACCCTTGTGCTGCTGGTTTGATTATGAATTTTAATCAGTGGAATTAAACAAAAATTTATTAGATCTCCTTCAGCTTCCTAGATTTTTGGCCTCCAGAGTGGGTAAGCATTCTCAATCATGCTTGACTAACCTAGTTGCCTTCTATGATGAGATAACTGACTCTGCGGATGAGCAGAAATCAGTGGACGTGTTATTCCTTGACTTTAGCAATGCTTTTGATAGGGTCTTACACAGTATTCTTGCTGGCAAGTTAAAGAAGTATGGGCTGGATGAATAGACTATAAGGTGGATAGAAAGCTGGCTAGAACATCAAGCTTAACAGGTAGTGATCAATGGCTCCATGTCTAGTTGGCAGCTGGTATCAAGCAGAGTGCCCCAAGGGTTGGTCCTGGGGCCAGTTTTGTTCAATATCTTCATTAATGATCTGGAGGATGGCGTGGACTGCACCCTCAGCAAGTTTTCAGATGACATTAAACTGGGGGAGTGGTAGATATGGTGGAGGGTAGGGATAGGATACAGAGGGACCCAGACAAATTAGAGGATTGGGCCAAAAGAAATCTGATGAGATTCAACAAGATCAAGTGAAGAGTCCTGCACTTAGGATGGAAGAATCCCATGCACTGCTATAGACTAGGGACAGAATGGCTAGGCAGCAGTTCTGCAGAAAAGGACCCAGGGATTACAGTGGACGAGAAGCTGGATATGTGTCAATAGTGTGCCCTTGTTGCCAAGAAGGCTAACAGCATTTTGGGCTGTAAAAGTAGGAGCATTGCCAGAAGATCGAGGGATGTGATCATTCCCCTCTATTCGGCATCAGTGAGGCCTCATTTGGAGTACTGTGTCCTTTTTGGGCCTCAAACTACAAGAAGGAAAAATTGGAAAAAGTCCAGTGGAGGGCAACAAAAATTATTAGGGGACTGGAGCACATGACTTATGAGGAGAGGCTGAGGGAACTGGAGTTATTTAGTCTGCAGAAGAGAAAAGTGAGGGGAGATTTGATAGCTGCTTTCAACTACCTGAAAGAGGGTTCCAAAGAGGATGGATCTAGACTGTTCTCAGTGGTAGCAGATGACAGAACAAGGAGCAATGATCTCAAGTTGCAGTAGGGGAGGTTTAGGTTGGATATTAGGAACATCTTTTTCACTAAGAGGGTGGTGAAGCACTGGAATGGGTTACCTACCGAGGTGGTGGAATCGCCTTCCTTTGATGTTTTTAAGTCAGGCTTGACAAAGTCCTGGCTGGGATGATTTAATTGGTGTTGGTCCTGCTTTGAGCAGGGGGTTGGACTAGATACTTCCTGAGGTCCCTTGCAACCCTGATATTCTATGATTCACTATAAAAGAAAGGGTTAAAGAATTCCAAGTTATCTCTTTCTGTCTGTCTGTCTTTCACCTGAGAAGACAAAGACACTAGAACCTTTGCACCCGTGGGAGAGAAAGGTCAGTCAGTCTTGTTGGAAGGCTTTGGGTGAGAAAGGCCATCTTAAACAAAGGCTTGTACCAAAACTTGCTAGATTAAGTTTTAGACTTTTAGATGCATGTTTTCACTTTAATTTGCTTTGTAACCATTTCTAACTTTTTCACCTATACATTAATTAAAATTCTATTTTTTATTAATAAACTTGTGTTATATTTTAAATCTAATTCCATCCAATACTGTGTTTAAACTGAACTGTCTAGTAACACCAGTTACAGTAGCAAACTGTTGAGTATTGACTCTTTATAAGAGCAACAAGGCTTTAATATCTGAATTGTTCAGAAGAGGGCTGGACAGTACAGAACAAACATTTTGGGAACAGGAGTGCATTGGGGTCACCCTGCAAGTAATAGCCAAGTCTGCTGGGATCAGAGCTGCTGGACCAAGGCTGCAGCTATACCTAGACACTCAGGGTATGACCTGTGTGCTGGAAGGCTGTTTGTGAGCAGCTGGTTGGGAGCTATAACAGCACAGCATTATGAAGGATCCAAGGTTGCAGGGGAGGCTGTAGCAAAATCCTTACTGGTATGGTTTGCACCCCAGAATGTGATAAAGGTCCTTATCTGTGTACCCATCTATCCTGTGTGCTGAATGAGGCAGGAATCTTGTTGAATGTGGCAGGGAGAGTGTGAGACCATATAATTAAAGAATGTATCAACATGGATACACAAGCAGAAGAGAGGCAAATAAAGGTGGTGCAGGCCACCTTAATTCTGGAAATGTCCAGCTTCTGAATGCTTGACTTTGCTTCCGTAACACTTTTAATGTAATTTTTTTCTACACCATATAAATGTGTGTTTCAAAACTTGTACTAATCTTGAACAGGAGCATTGTACTAAATGGTTTGATAGTAACATATTTTGTTTGATATATAATTTGATATGTGGTGCTCAGAGCTTACTCTTATTGCTTGCTCACAGAGACAAAGTCAAGGTTACCTATTGCCACCTTGGCATTTCCTGGCTTTTGAGTGACTGATCTTATATTTTTTGATGCACTATTAATTTCTGCTTGACGAAAAGTCAGAATTACTCCTTGTATACATGACTGTGTTGTTCTCTTTGGGTGGCTCCCCAAAATGATAACAACTCTTATACACCCTGAGGTCAAAGAATAGAGGTTTATCTCAAGAGAACTTTCTTTAATTATTGATAAAATAACAATCATACATGCAATAAATGTATCAAATATTTGTTCTTTATAAACATTACCTTAAATGCCTATGTGTGTATATGTACTAATGTCTTGATATTTTTACAGTTCATCCATAATTATAACATGGGGTATTATAGTTTTCTTTCTGTCTTTCTTTCTTTCTTTTATTGTTGCGTGAAGGTCCTGAGGATACCTACAATTATAAAGTTAATAGTCAAAGGTACGTATGTGATTTAGCTGTTGACCATGGGGTCAGGAAGCAAATGTCAGTTTTTGACATTGGATTCTTTTTGTCCCTTATATACCCACTCCTTCTTCTCTCAATTCTTTAAAAACTATGGGCCAGATACATAGCAAGTGTAAGTTGTCACATTTCTACTGAAGTCAGTGGAGCTGCATCAGTTTACCTCAGCTGAGGATCAGACCCATGAGTTCTTTAGACATTATTTTTTCTGAGCATGAATCATTTGCAAAGTGATCCCAGTTTCTCCCAGTGTTCAACCAATAGTTTATACAAACAAATATCATGTGAGGGGTTATTTTCAAATTGTTATTTGCTTCGATTATTTGCTATTTGTGTGTGATTGGTTGTCTTAGTTACATGTTAATATTTCCACTCTGTGACCTGGAAATCCTTAAACAGCAGAACAATTAACACTGAATAAAGAATAATGCACATCTGTCCAAATAACCATCTCTTCTAAAATGTATAGCACTTTTAGGGTGCACGAGCATTTTTGCAATTAAACCAGATATCATGTGAGTTCTCTCAAACCATTAACAATGTGATTCCTTGAGTAATCGTGAACTGAACTCACCATACTATTTGCCAATCACTTTCTATGTCACATGACCAGCCCTAAAAATGAGGCCACAATTAGGTTTCACTTGATTCCCCCCACCAGTTCATCAGGGTTCCCTTGTAGGGTACGAGATGGCGTATGTGTCAGGCTACATGTTAATCCTAATTTAGAGATGACGCTAAATAGCTACTCCATTTATAATGGCACTCTTTAAAGAGATATTACATCTTACTATAGGTGAACTGTTTTTTTAATAATGCCTCTCATTATAGGTGAAATGTTTTGGATGATATTATCTTCACCTCTGTGAAACACTTCTCAGAACTTGATATGAGAGATTCTAAATCAAAAGTGCAAAAAGAGTATTTTTTTCCACTTCAAAGAAGCTGAGAAGATTTGGAAGAAAAAATCATAGCCAGAAATATTTTTTAAAAAACATTTTTTAATTGGGAAAGACAGTAACCTAAGGAAATGGATCTGTGCAAATTAAGACCTGAGAATTTATTTTCCTAGAAACAAGGATTAGTTCTCATTAGACTTGGTGAAGCCACCTCAGGTTACTTTTTAATTAAAAAAAAAATGTGGCCGCTTTCACGTGTGAGATGTGTGTGGCAGATTAAACAATCTGCTGTAGGAGACGATTTCTTAAAGTTTCCCCCTTCCACTAGACTTTAGATCTCCTCCTTTATATGCAGAAGAAATGCACTGTATAGGGAGCTGTACACAAGTTTCACACTTGAGGACCGGACAAAAAGTAGGAAAGAAACAAAGGTGTGTCTACAAATCTGGAACCCCAAGTTCTTGCGTAGGATAGGCATTCATGGTGCAGTCAGTTACCCCAGTCTTGAGCTACAGTGCAAACCCCATGTGCTGCACCCCCAAATCCACTGTGAGGTTCATCCCACTCTAGGAAGACCCTCTGGTGGCTTATGAATGGCATGTTAGCTTTTATGTCAACCCCTCCCCCCTGCACATACGGAGGTGTGTCTGGGATAAATGAGGTATGTTGAGACTTCTCAGTACTAGTTGCTGAACTGGCCACTCAGCGTCATTAGTAGCCAGTGTAACTTAGAGCAGCCCTTAATTTTAGCAGACTTGGCTCACAATGAACAGCCAGCACAGGATTAGAGGAGGAGAACAAAAGTGGCTTAAAGTCACCTTAGTGTGTGTGCCCTTTCCCCACCACTAGCTGCCTGTGCACCCCTTGACCATGGCTGCAGAGACATATGGGTCTTTGTGGCTTTGCTTGAAGCAACTACGATCTTTTTTATGTAGATTTGGTAGGTAGGTTCTTGGAGTGGTCACTAAGGATAGGACTGAAGTCAGTGCTTTTGACTCAGCCTCTACTTCATGAAATATAGATATCCCTGGGAATGCTGCACTTTGAGAGCATGTCTTTGTGTTGGCTTAGATGTCTAAGCATCATGTTTGAAATGCCTAAACTCCCTCAACCACTGCTCCAAATGCAGATGAAGTTAATCCAGTCCTTCACCAGTGGTTATACTGAGTGTTGTACAGTTTAGTGTACGCATGATATTTGGGATGAAACTGTCACCACTGAAATACAGCCACCTCTTGGGTGAAGTGTGGTAGTTAAGTGATGCAGAGCATTCTCTATGTAATGGAGATATCCTATCTCTTAAAACTGGAAGGGACCTGGGTCATTGAGTTTGGCCCCCTGCCTTCACTAGCAGGACCAAGTACTGGTTTTGCCCCAGATCCCTAAGTGGCCCCCTCAAGGATTGAACTCACAACACTGGGTTTAACAGGCCGATGCTCAAACCACTGAGCTATCCCTCCCCCCTATAATAGCATGTGTAAATGGGTGCAGGTGAAGAACATTTTTGGCTAAGAAAATTAGTCAAATCCCCATTTTAAAAAAATTGTATGCAATATTTAATGACCATATAGTAGTGCAAATAGGACAAAGTTTTTTAAAGTCTCCCACAGTGGGCAATGGGAAGAAAGGCCCTAGTTAAATGTAAGATATATGTAGGAAGAGTATTTTTAAACAGAACTGCTTTTTACTGATGTAAACAATGAAATAGTGTTTGTGATCAATTCAAAATAACGTATTACGAATATATTTCTTTTAAATATATGTAACTTCAGCTTCTAAGGAGAACAACATATGAACACAGTCTTCACAAATTCCTATATTTTGCCACCAGGTGGACAGAGAACTTTATTTTTTTTTCATGAAAGAGGCAGTACATATGCCTTTAAAAGAGTAACGTATTCCAGATGTAATCTTTTTTATAGCTCCAAGCAGCCATTCTATAAACAACTTTACCCTTTCCCAGGAGCAATATGTATAAAAACTTCTTTGGTTATTCATAATTTAAATGTTTAAACTGAATCATGTTGTGAGAACATGAGCCATTGATATTATTTATATTAAATCTAGCTAATCACATTGCATTATAATTAGCTTTTACGTAGGATGGAGACAGTTTACAAAAATTGTGCTGGAAGTAGGAGTTCATGTGGTATTTTTATGATCTCCTAGTGGCTTTATTAAGACTCCAGTGTGGAGAATGATGTCATTCTCGGGATCCCAAAAAATAAATCATTATTAAAGATTCATAAAGAGTGCTCAGATTAGAAAAATGCTTCCATTAGAAAATTAGATAGGCTGTTTTATCTTCATTAGATCCCCCTAATGTTCCAGTACAAGGTTTTTGATAATGAAACAGTCTCTTTAGTTGGTACAATGCATAATGTTAAGACGTGGCTAATAACCCAACTCAATTTTTTAAAATATTAATTTTTGAATTGTCTTACAATAAGAAAAAACAACGAGATGTCCGTGTTCATCTCTGATGATTTACTCACAATTGTCATGTTTGAATTATGACTATTATAGTGCAAGCAGTGTTAAGCACTTTCATTTAATTGCTATTTTCAGGAATGTTTAACTCATTAAAGATATTCCTGTGGGCTGAAAGAGAATACCAACCCTTTATCAAGGAAAGATATAGTTTGTACAATTTGATATTTTAAAAAAATGCTCAAGTCAGTTTGGATATTTTTTTTCTTTGAATAAATAAACTTTTTTTTAATACATTATTTGTGTTTAGGTCTAAGGGCAAAAAACGATCATTTCAAAAACATGAAATCTATAGTAGGCCCCTTCCAAACCTGCAAGCTACAGATCACCTACAGAAGGGCTCCTACATGGTCAAGAGGGAGCTGGCTACATGTAATGAAAGAGGCACTTGTCTCTTTCCAAATACGTTGGAGAACACACACACACACACACACACTCTCTCTCTCTCTCTCTGTCTCTCCTTTGCATACTGGCTCTCGGGAACACATCCAATCAGGCATTAAAGGACTGATTTGAGCCTTTCCATTTACTTCTTTGGGCTCTGATTCAGGTCATAGAGGCCAGATTTAAATTTTTTTAGGGGCCTAACGATGCAGATAGCTATTCAGTGGGACTTACAAAAGTGTTTTTCAGTAGAAGTTAGGTACCTCATCTAATTTTGAAAATCCCATTAGACATCTAAATACTTTGGAAAAAGTTGGCCCCACATTCTTTATAATACAGCTTTCTTATTTCAAGATTTGATTCTCTTGTTAAGCGGTCAGATAATCAGACTCAGTCAATTTATCATCAAAAATTATTAGAATCATAGAATATCAGGGTTGGAAGGGATATCAGGAGGTATCTAGTCCAACCCCCTGCTCAAAGCAGGACCAATCCCCAGACAGATTTTTATTCCAGTTCCCTAAATGGCCTCAAGGATTGAACTCAAAGATTAATCAGCACAATATAGGAAGGCAAATATCTTACTGATCAGGGGAAGCAGTTCCACAGCCTGCTCCATTTTAACTATCTTTCAGAACCTCACCAATTTACACATCATGGTTGTTTACAAACAAAACAAAACAAAACACACCACCAAAGAAAATTCCATTCTTGTGACCTGTGGAGTTCTTTTCATGGCATCTCCATTTACATAACTGATAAGCTAAAGACATCCGTCACAAGTAATTATCTTGTCAGTCACAAAAGACCTGTAACAAGAAGCATCCCGTGTCTTGGTTTCATGGACATCTGGACATTTTCTAAGAGCCAGTGGATCAGAGCAAGTGATCACAAACAGCCCATCATTCAACAGCACACTAAAATTTAGCCTGATTGCAAAAGATTATAAATACAAAGCATACTGGGATTTTGATCATTTACAAAGGATCATGGGACTCTCGTTCATCTGCTAACAGCCTGTTTTTTTCTCTACTTATGTATGTGTATACACATATTGTATATGTTTTTATAACTGAAAAAAACACATTAAAATAATGATTATTCTGAATGATGAAATAACTTTATTTTTAACAGTTAGTGGATCAAAGCTACACAATATTTTCTGCACAGAAATAAAGGAATTTAAGTATGAAAAAAGAAATGGGACTGTCACAGAGTTCCTTTGTTGCTACCCAGTGTGCTACGCTGCCTGGCTAGTTTCTTGGTTTCTTAACCACAAACACATACCAGGTTGTTACCTTTTCATCACATATGTATTTATTCTTCCCGTACAAATATAACAGAGCATACGGCAGGCTTACAGCAAGAGAAGACTTCCACACAGCCTTCTCTTGTCAGCCCCAACTCACCCTCTGAGTTTCCTCTGCTTTCTGTTCCTCCTAGTTACTGAACCAATTGCCCCATTAACTTAGCAATTGCTACCCCAATATCAATAATCCCCGACAGAAATTGGCTTCTGTTAAGTCTGCACTGTTCCCTGTGCTGTAGCAACCTCACTGACCAGGGTGCTACTAATAGTGCCCCGACACAAGGACCAAGCAGGATTATAAAGCAGAAATATTTAGGGAGAAGAACCAGAAATATTTTGGATATTGGCAAAGTGTGGAAGTAAAAAACTAAGTGTGTAGGAAAGAGAGGATTTAGCAAGGTTAAAGAGAGGCAAAAAAAGGAAGTTACTGTATAGAAGGCTCACTACAAAAACAGGAATTTTATAATCAATGGATCTTGGTGATGGGGAAAAAGGAAATTAGTTGGTATAAGAGTAAACAACAGAGGTAGCTTAACTACCTTAACATGTTTTTTTTTCTTTCTTTCCCCAGTAGGTAAAATGACTATGTTGTAGTCTTCAAAATCTTGTACTGGTTATTGTGAAAGATCTGGAAGTCTGCTTCTAATGTGCGCATCTCAAGTCTCTATACGGAACTACAGAATAGTTTTGCTGCAGGTTAGTCAAAATGTAACTTTTTTGTAAATGTCTAAAACTATTATACTTGTCATACAAGAGTTTTATATGGTTGTGTTAAGCTAAATTGGTTTGGGCTTAGTTGTTTATATCACTATTTAAAAGTTTGTATTGCCAGAAGTTAAGTGAACTAGAGAACATTTTCTGTAAACTGTGAGGGTAGAAGTAATAAATGAAGTGACTTGAAAGATGATTATTCAGCAGCTACTCA
Organism: Gopherus flavomarginatus; assembly: GCF_025201925.1. NCBI lineage: Eukaryota > Metazoa > Chordata > Testudines > Testudinidae > Gopherus > Gopherus flavomarginatus. Next base: position 150,154,734 of record NC_066618.1, on the reverse strand, counting down.
TAATCACCAGCAGAGTATCCTTTTATTTTCATATTAAGCATATAATAATCCAGAATGATGCTGGGGTGGGGCGAGGCGGGGAAGAGGGCTGAAGGGAGCAACAAGATTCAGGAAAGGAAAGAGTGAAGAGTCAGACAGATTGAGGGACAAAACCCACCCTGCCAATAAGTGGAGGAGGGATAGCTCGGCAGTTTGAGCATTGGCCTGCTAAACCCAAAGTTGTGAGCTCAATCCTTGAGGGGCCATTTAGGGATCTGGGCAAAAATCTGTCTGGGGGTTGGACTAGATGACCTCCTAAGGTCCCTTCCCATTCAATGATAAGTAGAACCATGCCACTTGAAACAAGATGACTGTATGTGAATTTGGCTCAGAGTTTACCATTGGGAATGGAACAATATGGCTTTGAGGAATTAAGAAATTATGCTTTTCTGATATTAAAGGTAGAAATTCATGAATTTGTACAAGCTACCTGCAAGACCTAGCAATAATAAAATAATTTTAATCCTTCACACATACAGTGTTTAATCTTCAGATGCATGGAGCCTGTGCATTGTGCAGATGAAGAACAGAAAGCAAAGCTAGTTGAAATCCACCTTTCCACCTCCCACAGTTGTGGATCAGGTTGGGGATGGATCACACCCTGAGTATAAGTTGGAGCACACATTGACTGAAATGGTCTTAGTGCTGTTTTGCCAGCCTACAATCTCCCCCATCTCCCCCCACACATACACACACTAGATGGGAGAGTGGGTGTTGTGAAGTGGGCTATGCTGCTTCACATCATTAGGGGATTCTCCTATGTCAGGAACACCATAAAGGTGATTTATCCCTGGAGTAAAGATCACATATGCACTGTCAGCATTGTGGGGGAAAACAATCTCAAATCTTCGGTTTGCTGATGACATTGATGGCCTGGCAGGCAGTGAAGAGGAACTTGCCAATCTTGTGAAACAATTGGATGAAAACACCACAAAATATGACATGGAAATCAGTGCAGAGAAAACTAAACTGATGACAAATAAATGTGTTGGGATCAGCTCACATATCACTGTCAGTGGACAAGAGCTGGAGACAGTGAAACAGTTCAAGTATTTGGGGGCAATCATCACTGATGAAGGATCCAAGGCAGAAATTTGGTCAAGAACCTCACAAACAACAGCAGCAGTGGCAAAACTAAAGCCAATTTGGAGGAATAAGAACATCTCCCTGGAATCCAAACTGAAACTGCTGCATGCATTGGTCATCACCATTTTTCTGTATGCGTGCGAGACATGGACCCTTACAGTAGAACTTGAATGGAAAACAGAGATAGTAGAGATGAGATGCTTCCGTAAAAAACTGGGCATCTCCTACTTCAATCAAGTCACTAATGAAGAGATCCGCAACATCCTCAACCAATGCGCTGGTTCATATGAAGACCTCCTAATGACTGTGAAGAAGTGCAGGTTGAAGTGTTATGTCCATGTAACAAGATCATCTGGCCTATCCAAGATCATCCTCCAAGGGACAGTACAGGGGAAGAGAAGAAGAGGTAGACAGAAGAAGAGATGGATTGACAACATAAAAGAGTGAACAGAAATGGTCTTCACAGAGACTTAAGCACTGACACACAATCATCAGGGGTGGAGACAATTGGTTGATTGCTCATCAATGATGGTGCCTGTAGTGAAGTGATACTCACCAGCACGGTGCCTCCTGCTGGTTGTCCTGGGAATTAGCTTGATTCCAGCATGGATCACCCTCTGCTGGTCAGTGGCTCATCTGCCTTAGGCCCCTGTGTCCCTCCCAGACCCCAGTGCCCTTTTCCTGTGGTTCTGCCCCAGCAGTACCCCACTCTCTGGGTTTCCCCTCCTAGGGGAACCCCCAAACCTCTCTTCCCACCTTGCCTCAGTGGCTACTGCCAGTCATCATCTAGCTCCTGCTCACTGGGGCAGACTGCAGTCTGTAAACTGCTCATCACTGGCAAGGAGTTAGGACCTGCTGCCTTTGCCTATCCCTGGGCTATATCTCTGCAGCCCCAGTACCTCTGCAGGCCGTCAACAAGGCCTGCAGCCTGGGGTTTTACCAGCCTGGAGCTCCCCAGCTCCCTTGCCCTATTCCCCAGCCCTGCTCCAATTCAGGTACCTTCCTCTCAGGCAGCTAGTCCTTCTCCCTCCAGGGCTGGAGAGAGAGACTCCCCAGCTCCTGACCCCCAGCCCTCTTATAAGGGCAGGCTGGGCCCTGATTGAGCTGGCCACAGCTGTGGCTGCTTTCCAAATCAGCCTAGCTTGGTTGCTTTTAATCCCTGTTCTCCAGGAGTGGGGCAGCCTCCCCACAACCGTGCACCAATCACCAATGCTGTTATGGGAGTGATGATGATGATGATGAATGATCTGGCCCATAGCATATAGAGCCCTTCATCAGAATATCTCAAAAAAAACTTTGTTTAATGTTTCCATCTATAAAATGGGTATAATAATAAAGTTCTTCCTACCTTTAGGAAAGGGAGGTTAAGTGATGTGCACAAGATCACACAGAAACCAGAACCGGAAAGTAGAATACAATCCAGGCCTCTTCTATCCCAATCCCCTATTTGAAACTCTAGGCCATGATACAACAAAATGCATTTTGACTTTATGGGTACAAATATGTATACATCATGGGGTAAATTCTGTCATCCATACTCAAGAAAAAGTCCCATGGACTCAAATAGGAACTTAGTTGACTAAGGATTGCAGAACTGGACCTTAAGGGAATGTGGCTTACTGAAATAAAGGATCAAAGAGTCTTGTGGCACCTTACGCATGCATTCGACGAAGTGGGTGTTCACCCATGAAAGCTCATGCTCCAAAAGGTCTGTTAGTCCATAAGGTGCCACAGGACTCTTTGCTGCTTTTACAGATCCAGACTAATGCGGCTACCCCTCTGATATTTGAAATAAAGGATGTGAGGGAAATGGCAGAAAAATGCTGCTAATAACATCTGAATGACATTATAAGGCAACTATAATTGTATTACCAGATCTCTGTCATATCCTTTTGCTATGTTCTAAATAATAATAGCCTATCTTTTAACACTCATGAAAGAAAATGTTTTGCATTGTCAACACATTTGTTTGCTATTCATAATGGATGATAGTTAAAAATATAATGATCTGTCAAACAGAACTGGCCCTCCAGAGCAGGTAAGTAGATGGAAATGGTGTTGTGACAATGAATGCATTGTAATTCAAGTCATTTGCTTTTCTGCAATCAATTATCTTTTAGCCCTACCCATATAATTTACTACTGTTAAAGCAAAAAGAACAAACACGTAAGCTTAATTCTGTTCTTATTTACATTGGTGTGAAACTTTTGTAACTCCACTGACATCAACCTTTTTTCTTGATTACATTGGTTTAAATTAGGGCCCAATAAGCAGAAAATAAGTTAAGTGCTTTAAATACATGTAGGTAGCATGGCCTAGTAGAACACTAGACTGGGCTTCAGACTTGGAGTCTCTTCCTAGCTCTGCCATTGCTCTGCAAGGGACTTTGGGCCAGTCACTTCACTGTTTTCTGCCTCAGTGTCCCCATTTGTGAAATGGGGATAATTATACTTGTTTTCCTTTTGTAAATTGCTTTGATATCTACTGATCTACTAAATAAGAGTGAGATATTATTACTCTATGCTCATTAAAGGGTTTATTCTCCCCAGATGAGTTCTATCTAGTTCCTGTCCAAGAATCTACTGCTTGCTTTCCAAAGCAGGGATGGATTAAATCAATCCTGGAAATGGATCGCTATTAATTAAAAGGGATATTTTTAATTATGCTTCTTAACAAAAAATGAAGCTGGAACATTTTCACAAATCAAGTCTTGTGAATCTGCTTTTAATAGCTTTTTTAGCCAAATATTTGTGTACCAAAACATCAGTAGTCTTTGGGTTCTACAATTATATAAAAATATACCTATATGTTAATTTTGTGATATATGGGTCCAGTCACACCCCCAGTGGTAATATAAAACTTACTATCAATATGCAAAATGCAGAAAAATTATTTTAAAGTTTATAGATATCTACCAAAAGCAAATATAGAACATATTTACTGGATGAATAAATACACCCCATCACGTTTGATGTCAGTGGGATAACCGCTGTAAATAACAATATGCGGGATTGGGCCCTTATTTTGTTATGGAGGGCCTGAATCTAATCTCATGTATACCTACTTTACATCTCTGTAACTCCATTGCCAGCAGTGAAGTTAAACTAATGTCAAGCAAAAGTAAAGCAGGGCAAAAGTTGGTCTGGAGACTTAGTTCTCCTCCCTCCTAATGTGACATAAATTCCATTCCTGCTAAAGATTGGCTAATACAGGCCCCTGTGTTAATTCAGGGTCCCACTGAGCAAGGATCAGCCATAAGGATCAGGCAGGTGTACCCCACACCACTTTCTGCAGGCGCTAGTGGATCTCAGATCATGCTGTCTTTTATGTCCATTCCCTCTGACATTTTGCTAAATGTTTCAAAACCAATTTAAAAGAATGATCCTTTGAAAACAATGGTTTGGTTTTTATTTCTCCTTTGAGATTTTTTTCCTCTCTCCTTACTGGCATTTAATGCAATTCCTGACTGGCTTCTGATCATTTCCTAATTAATTCTAAGACAGCTGTAACTACAAAGCTGCTCATGGGAACTTCCAGTTCCTTTCACTTCCAGGAGGAATTTTAATAAATAGGGTATTCCCACAGAGTCACTTTAGGATCAGATCCAATACTTGGTAAATTAATCAGGATTTCGTAGAAGGGCTGGATCTGATCCTAATGTAAGATTATGGGGAAAAAAATCCACTGATAAAAAATTTGGGTTCCCCACAGAGTCCTATCAATGTGTTTATGCTGCACACTCCTTATGGCGGTGTATAGAATACATACACTCAGACCTCCCTAGCAAAGGTAGAAATAGTAGTGTAAATGATGAGGTACATCTTAGGTGGGTAATGACACCTCTGAACCTTAGGATATATTCCCTAGATGGCTCTTTACGTGTCCAAGCCGTGCATCCTCTGGCTACACTGCTATGTTTAGCAGAATAGGATCCTGGTACCTTCTTGCTGTTGGAGTTTTTCCCTGCCACAGTGACAGAGTCCAGCAGTGGGGAAAAGCTCTGGAAGGAGAGATGCAGAGGGGAAAGGCTCCAGCAGCAGGGAGCTGTTAAAGCCTTTCCCTGCTGCCTCATCTCTTCCAGAGCCTTTCACTGACACATGTAGGTTTACGTGGTTGTGGATGCAGCCTAAAGCCCGGCATGGATACAAAATGTATATCTGCAGATATAAAGTTCCTGGTAGAGCCCTGCAGCTTGGCAGATATCCACTTTGTATCTATGGATATAAATTTTGTATCTGTGCAGGTCTCCACATGCAGCCTGCTTATCACTGCAAGCATGTAGCTAGGTGTGCACTAAACACCTCTGCTAGCAGTGTATAATATAGAGGTATTAATAGGATTGAAGCATGTCTTTACTCTACTTACCAAAGCAGCGTCTCACTGCCTACATTGCTGTTTATACTCATGCTAGGGGGATGTGCAGTGTATGTACTCTAATTGCCACCATAAGGTGTGTGCAGTACTGACATAGCCAAAGTGTTAACCAGCGTCTGTTAATGAAGATTGATTTCTTAGAAGGGCCAGCTCTCATTCCACTACAACTCTGTGACCAAAATAAGGTCAAATATTCATTTACTACTCAGTGAAATGAGAATCAGATCTTACCTTTTCTTATAAAATGGAGGTAGTTTCTATCCCAAAGGGAAATGTTAATAAAGAAAGGCAATTAACCAAGAAAGGCTATACCTTGATTATAACAAAAGGACCTAGACAGATCATCCAAAACAGATCTTTGTACCAGAAAGAATTGAATATGTTTGGCCAAATTGTCTGCTGATGTATGGGACAGGCTCTAGGTTTTTTGCCACCCCAAGCAAAAAAAATGTTGGCTGTCCCCTGTCCCATCCCTGGGCTCCTCGCCGCAGCCCCCTGCTACCCTAGCCCTGTGCTGCCCCCCCACCCACCTCCTGCTGCCCCAGCCCTGGTCTCCCCCCGCACCACCACCTACACCGGTAACTTGCTCCCAGGGCAGGTCATTCAGCAGGAATTTTGGATGTGCACAGAACATAGACAGGATTGGTTCCCATCTGGTTACAGAGCTGCAGTAAAGTGGAACAATTTTCAGCTTGTGTGACTGGAGGATATCTGGATGCATATTATAAGACTGTCCTCCATAAATGAGGAAAAGTTGAGATGCCTTTATTATTCTTTTGTTCCACTCTTTCTTTCTATGGGGAATTTGCCAGTGCAATATCACTGTCTTCCTTTTAAACAAACAAACAAACAGACAAAAGCACTGGCTGTTGAAAATAGCAATCCCAGTCCTAATAACCACTGGGAAGCATTTCTTGCTCAATTTTATACTACTTTTTTTACAGCAAGTTACAGTGGATCAGTATATTTGATTTGGGAGAAATGAAGTAACAGCTGCCCATACTGAGCTTGAGCACTGCTGAATTTTGAGGTGTTCAAATCTGGAAGGCAGGTGCTGGGTGTGTGTGTGGGGGGGGCTGTGGGCTCCGCGGGGGAGCACGGCAGCATGTATGCAGCAGCATGTCTGGCACTGCACGGAGCCAGACAACCTGCTCTGAGTGGCACGGTAAGGGGGCTGGGGGGTTGGAGAAGGGGTAGAGGGTTCGGGGGGGGGCAGTCAAGGGACAGGGAGCAGGGGGGTTGGATGGGGTGGAGGTTCGGGGGGCAGTCAGAGGCAGAGAGAAGGGGGGGTTAGATAGGTCAGAGGTTCGGGGGGGCAGTCAGGGGACAGGCAGCGGTTGGATAGGCATGGGAGTCCCAGAGGTTTGCCAGGGGACAGGTAGGGGGTGGGGTCCTAGGGGGGAAGCTGAGGGGGGTCTCAGGAGGGGGCAGCTGGGGACAAGGAGAAGGGAGGCTTAGATGGGGGTGGGGTCCCAGGGGGCAGTTAGGGGCAGGGGTCCCGGGAGGGGGCAATCAGGGGACAAGGAGCAGCGGCGCTTAGATAGGGTGTGGGGTCCTGGGGGGCAGCTAGGGGCAGGGGTCCCAGGAGGGGGCAATCAGGGGACAAGGAGCAGCAGCGCTCAGATGGGGGTGGAGTCCTGGGGGGCAGCTAGGGGCAGGGGTCTTGGGAGGGGGCAGCTGGGGACAAGGAGCAGCAGTGCTTAGATAGGGGGTGGGATCCTGGGAGGGGGTGATAAGGGAACATGGAGGGAGAGGATGGTGGCAGGGTGGGGCTACCCTCCCACCCCCTGGAGTGTCCTGTTTTTTGAATGTTAAAATATGGCACCTCTACCCTTCACAGTGCAGCTTTCCACTCACAGCAGGCTGGAGCATGAGGTCCCTCTCCTTTCTTTCCAGTTGGTAGTGACCAAGGGAATGCTGGGAAATGTAGTTCTTTCCTTGCACCAGGGCTGGCTCTATAGGCAGGGAGCTAACCAAGGAACTACAGCTCCCAGGGCCCCCTGTTGGCTCTCAGCTCCCATACTGGATCCCTGCCACCCCTGCAAATGGGCTGCCCCAAGCACGTGCTTGCTTTTTTGGTGCCTAGAGCCGCCTCTGCTGATGTATCTTTATTGATTACTGTGCAGAAAGAAAATATGTTTATTGATCCTGATCACACCATGTGCTTCAGAAATGGCTTATAATCCCTGTTAGATGGCAGGAACCAGTCTCTACTGATGCCAGAGATTACTGTTATACTGTCAATATTATTTCTGTTAATCAGTTTAGGGACCTTCTATTTCTACTGGCAACTAATCCTGGATTTATCAAGAAGGGCTGAAATAGCAGGGTTCAGAGATGATCTTCCTATCTCTTATGCGCTTTGCAGAGCTCTTTTTGTGTTTCAACTATGGCCTGCTGCAAAGACATCTGTAAAATCAACCCAGAGAGGGTTGTCATCTTTTATGTGCCTATCTTCACTGTAGGTGCTTCTTCCCCTTAAATTTTCTTCTCTCATCCATTCTGCTTCCTAGAAATTCTTTTTCCCCCAGATGACAGATTGCCTGAAACAGTGCAAAGATGCATTTCGTAGAGGGCTAGAGAATTACAGTATTTCTGAGAAGTATTAATGGCATTAGTTATTTTAAAATTGGCTCATTTAAAATGCAGTGTTGTCACAACTCAGTTGCTTCACAAGTTAGCATATAAATAACACTGGTGGTCATAGTTTAGTTGCTACTGTTCGTTGAGAGATGTATATAAACATATTTTGGTGGGGCTGCCTCTATAGAGATGCAGTATATTGATTTACAAAGAAAAGAGTAGGAAATTAGCACAACAGCTTAATTTCTGCAACTGTGGTCCTTAGGGATTGTAGCCAGTTTGCAGAGCTGGATAGGCCCTAGATTGCTCTATCTCATGGGTGGGCAAACTTTTTGGCCTGAGGGCCACATCGAGTTTCCAAAATTGTATAGATGGCCGGTTAGGGGAGCCTGTGCATCCCCAAACAGCCAGGCGTGGCCCAGACCCCACCTCCTATCCACCCCCCTATGCTTTTTGCCCCCTGATGGCTCCCCTGGGACTTCTGCCCCATCCAACCCACCCATCTCCTGATGGCCCCCCCAGGACTCCTACTCCATCCACCACCCCCTGCTCCCTGTCCCCTGACCACCCCCAGACTTCCCACCCCTAACTGCCTCCTCCTGCCCCATCCAACCCCCCTCTCATTCCTGACTAGCCCCCAGAAACCCTACCCCATCCAACCCCCCTGTTCCCCACCCTCTGACTGCCCCGACCCCCATCCACACCCCCTCCCCCTGACAACCCTTCCCACAACTCCCCTGCCCTCTATCAACCCCATCCCCCCACTCCCTGCCCCCTTACCACACTGCCTGGAGCACTGGTGGCTGGTGGCGCTACAGCCACGCTGCCCAGAGCAGTGGGTCAGGCCGTGGCTCTGCAACTGCACTGCTGAGGCTACGGGGCAGGGAGGACAGTGCGGGAGGGGCCGGAGACTAGCCTCCTGGGCCAGGAGCTCAGGGGCCAGGCAGGAGTGTCCCACGGACTGGATGCGGCCTGCGGGCCATAGTTTGCCCACTCTGCTCTATCTTGTGCCAAGAATCAATGTGGTATAGCTCTGACCTAAGAATAAGTCTTAAATGGCTCCCTGACTGTTCTTCCACCCTTCTTCACTGCACTGAGCTGCTGCTTGGTATAGCAGAGAATGTGAGCCAATAATCAATGTGCGGAGTGTAATGCTATAGGGAATCTCCAGATGGCACTATTACAGATGGGTTTAAAAGTTCTATTTAATTGTATGCATAGCCGTTAGAATGAACAGACATATTTGTTGTTAACTGTGGTGCAGTTCTCTCTTAGAAACTAGCAAATACAGGAGAAAAGCTTGTTCCCCTCCTGAATCTCTCTGGATGATTTCTTAGATGCACAACTGATAGCGACAGGGTATACTCATACAAACAAAATGATAGATTAGATTAGGTTAGATTAGATTAAATTAGATTAACAAAAATGTGTGTGTCTGAGAAAGGGTGTGTGTGCTGAAAGTTTTTTTTCCCTGAGAACAGTTTGAAATACCAGATGCAATATCCTTCATTTTAAATTTTTAAAAAAATATTTCATAATGTGTGTGTTTTCCATTATAAATTCTCTTGGGGACAGGAACTCTAATTATGAATGGAGATAGTATTTTGCTTTCACTTGCTACACGACATTAAGACCATACAGAAATGACACAAACACGAATGAGTTCCAAATAACCTGGGACAAATAGAGCTACAGCAACACTGTACACATTGTGTAACAGTTCATTTAGAGACTATAGTGCTATCTTTGTTAGGTAATAATATATAGCAGTAACTCACCATCTCCAGAAAGGAATGTAATTGTGACCCAAAAGGTTGGGTTGTCTTAACTGTCTCTTGTGATTTATGCAAACGATCTTTATCAATAGAATGACCACAATATGCAAATGAATCTTTGGAAAAAACACACATTTCTTCTTGTTTGCTGTAAGATCATACTTGGACAGACTCACAAGTCCTTTTGGAAGGTCTCAGGGTTTTACTCATCACAAGCTACTGTGACCAGTATATTGTCCAAGTGGCACTGAGTACTAGAAATGCCTTTTAATACCTTGTCCATGGCTCTCTACCAAATAGCCAGCGTGGCCACTGTTCCAAACATTTATCTGTTATATTGAAATAGGTTATTGTGTGCATTAATTGTGAGGTGGTATTTCTTACAATCTGCATTTGTGGGTGGGCTTGGGCTCGGTCAATCTTGGAGAAATGTTTGCTACCAGCTAATGAGACAAATAAATGTTCTAGGAAAAGGATACTGATCTACATGCAATATTTGGTAAATGGAAAGACAACTCATCACAGATACAGACAGACCCATACTTCTTTGTTACTGGGACTACAGGTGTACTCCAATTAAACTTGGATATAATTCTAGTGTCCTGTAAATGCTGAAGTTCTGCCTCTATTTTTGACTGTATTGGAAATGATACTGGACAAGATTCACAAAATTGCTTTCTCTTCAAGCACAGTTTTTGCTTTCAGATATTTTAAGGCTTCAGGATCATCCTAATTTACCTTGACCAAGAGTTCAACTAGGCAAGGCAAGTTATATCCCCCACTGCTTGTCTCTTGTGATATTTATCAGAAGGGAGTTGGTTTAAATGGGAAACAAACAGGACAGATTTCCTACTTCCTCTTCTTAACTCCCCCTCTCACTTTGTGATGACACATGGCCCCAGCTCATAGCATTTATCCCAGGCTAGAGAAGAAATATGGGGTTGGGATGGCACTTCTTGGTTGGCTTCCATGCTAGTTTTCAAGCCCAAACATCTGCCTTCATCTTGTCCAGCTGCCATAAGGTTTTGTAGTTTGAAAATCTCACTCTTGCTAATGCAGATGCTTAGATGTTGATTCGACATGGAGCTGTGCTATGGTAAACAATGGGAAAATCTCAAAAGTCTTGGAGGTTCAGTTGAGTTTGGATATTTAAACAAATCTTTGCCAAATGTGTAAGAACTTCCTTGGCCTGGGAAGCAGGCTGGAAACTCTCAAGGTCTAGTGTGTTTTTCAGTGGAGAAGTAGAAAATGGTAAGATTAGAGAGATGAATAAGAGAGCTCCTTAAATCAGGATAGCAAAGGGGGAGGGGGAAGGATGAAGAACAGGAAATAGTTAAGTACAAAGAATTGTGAAGTACCTGAGAAGAAAAGGACAGTACTTGAGGTACACCCAAAATAGACAGAAATGATTGGAAAATAGGAAACAACTACTCTTAACTAATAGAGTTAACATTAGTAATCATCTCATGTACAATGATAGAACAATTTCATTCAAACACCGATAGCATCTTTGGAACAGCACAGATATTTTACTATCATATCCTTTTACAGACCTAGGTACAGAGAGATCCAACATGGAGAATTAATAGGAAATAAAAAAAAATATTAGGGCTGTCGATTAATCGCAGTTAACTCACGCGATTAACTCAAACATTTAATCACATTTAATCACAGTTTTAATTGCACTGTTAATAGAATACAACAGAAATGTATTAAATATTTTGGATGTTTTTCATATATATTGTATTCTGTGTTGTAATTGAAATCAAAGTGTATGTTATTTTTGATTACAAATATTTGCACTGTAAAAATGATAAACAAAAGACATAGTATTTTTCAATTTACCTCATACAAGTACTGGTAGTGAAATCGCTTGGTCGTGAAAGTGCAACTTACAAATGTAGATTTTTTTTGTTTTATTACATAACTGCACTCAAAAACAAAACAATGTAAAACTTCAGAGCCTATAAGCCCACTCAGTCCTACTTCTCATCATCCAATCACTAAGACAAACAAGTTTGTTTACATTTACAGGAGATAAAGCTGCCCTCTTCTTATTCACAGTGTCACCAGACAGTGAGAACAGGCATTCCCATGGCACCTTTGTAGCCAGCATTGCAAGGTATTTATATGCCAGATATGCTAAACATTCATATGCTCCTTCATGCTTCAGTCATCATTCCAGAGGACATGCTTCCATGCTGATGGCGCTCATTAAAAAATGGGTTAATTAAATTTGTGACTGAACTTCTTGGGAGAGAATTGTATGTCCCTTGCTCTGTTTTACCCATATTCTGCCATATATTTCATGTTAAAGCAGTCTTGGATGATGACCCAGCACATGTTCATTTTAAGAACACTTTCATTTCAGATTTCACAAAACACAAAGAAGGTACCAATGTGAGATTTCTAAAGAAAGCTACAGCACTTGACCCAAGATTTAAGAATCTGAAGTGCCTTCCAAAATCTGAGAGGGACGAGGTGTAGACCATGCTTTCAGAAGTCTTAAAAGAGCAACACTCCAATGAGGAAACTACCGAACCTGAACCTCCAAAAAAGAAAATCAACCTTGTGCTGGTGACATCTGACTCAGATAATGAACATGAACATGAGTCAATCTCCACTGCTTTGGATTCTTATCGAGCAGAACCTGTCATTAGCATGGATGCATGTCTTCTGGAATGGTGATTGAAGCATGAAGGGACATATGAATCTTTAGTGCATCTGGCATATACATATCTTGCAATTCCAGCTAAAACAGTGCCATGAGAATGCCTGTTCTCACTGTCAGGTGACATTATAAACAAGAACTGGGCAGTATTATCTCCTGCAGATGTAAACAAACTTGTTTGTCTGAGCGATTGGCTTAACAAGAATTAGGACTGAATGGATTTACAGGCTCTAAAATTTTATATTGTTTTATTTTAAAATGCAGTTTCTTTTATACATAATTTTACATTTGTAAGTTCAACTTTCATGATAAATAGATTGCACACAGTACTTAGGTGAATTGAAAAATACTATTTCTGTTTTTTTCTAGAGTGCAAATATTTGTAATAAAAAATAAATAAAAAGTGAGCACTGTACACTTTGTATTCCATGTTGTAATTAAAATCTTTGAAATGTAGAAAACATCAAAAATATTTAAATCAATGGTATTCTATTATTGTTTAACAGGGTGATTAATTTTTTAATCGCTTGACAGCCCTAAAATATATCCTTCCCACTCTTAAGAAAAAGGTGTAATATGTACCCAAAGATCACGGGATGCGGGGGTGGGAAAGGAGGAATGCTTGGGGAGGACAGTAGTTCTATTTATACTATAAGACAGCGTTTCCCAAACTTGAGACGCTGCTTGTATAGGGAAAGCCCCTGTTTACCTGCTGCGTCCGCAGGTTTGGTGGATCACAGCTCCCACTGGCCATGGTTCGCTGCTCCAGGCCAATGGAGGCTGCTGGAAGTGATGGCCAGTACGTCCCTCAGCCCGTGCCGCTTCTCGCAGCACCCATTGGCCTGGAGCGGGGAATCGCAGCCAGTGGGAGCCGTGATCGGCCAGACCTGCTGACATGGCAGGTAAACAAACCAGCCTGACCTGCCAGGGGCTTTCCCCACATAAGCGGCATCCCAAGTTTGGGAAACACTGCTATAAGAGACAAAAATTCCAGTAGAAGAATAACCATCAAAATAGCTGAAAGAATGTTTGAGAAAGACAAAAAATTCAGAGAAATGAAGTAATACAATGCAACCATTACTATCTATCTGCACAAAAAAAAGTAATATACTAGCTACAAACTTCAACTTATAACCCCTCTGCCTATCGAACACTAAGTTACTGAGCAATAGTATCACTAAAACAATTAAGAAAGCAGATAAGCTTTTGGCCAGGATACCCCAGAGTGAGCTACCCCACTTCAATAAATGAGCTACTGAGAATAAAAATGAATATTACCAGACACAGTCTAGAATTTGTTAATGTTAAGAAGGTTCTTGGTTCTGTGGGAAAAGATTATTAAAAGCCTTGCAAAGGCAAGACATAGGCACACCTATAAGAAAAATCTATGTTTTTTTGTGAGCCAATTGGAAAATAGAAGTGGCTTATTATTAAAATATCAGAAGGAGATGGACAAGGTAGACGGAATTCAGAGATGACCAATAAAAATGAACAAGTGTCTGGAGAGACTGGATGAAGAATTGAAGCCTTTCTTCTCACTCAGTCAGGTAACATGAAGATACTATCTGCTCTGCCACCTCTTAAAGGAGGACTATCACAGGGCTGATATTGCAATCATTGCAGTAGCTGTTGCAATGGCTCCATTTTTACCTGCTCTGTTACCCCTACAGGCCCTGCCTGGGGATAGGGATTTGCTTTTACCACTCACAACATTGGCTTTGGATCTGCAGAGGAGCCAAGGTTTCCTTCATATGTCCATATTCCCCAATAATATGTCCATAAGCTCAATTACTGTAGGGGACGTTGGAGACATAGAGACCATAGTTAATTCTCTGTTGTATATCAGTAAGTACATTTGAGTCAGTGCCAAAGGAAACACTGCCTTGAAGCAGAGAGTAGTCAATATTTAATTATTTATTCAATGTAAAAGGAACTTTATTTTATGAAGTGAATGCAGGCTGAAGAGATAATGTGACCAAGATTCAGCCATGCTTTAACCTTTTTATATATATGCTTAATTCAATTACATCTTTTGTTAACAACGTAACATATTTGATTGAAAATATGGTTGCTAAATCATTGCAAATAACAATTAAATGTATAATAACTATGTACCTCTTACAGAAATATTAATTCCCTATAAGGACCAGATTCAAAGGATACTGAAGTCTATGGAAAGACTCCCAGTGTTGTCAATGTGCATTGGATCAAGCCCCAAGTGATTTAAATAAAAATTACTGTGTGATTAATTATAAATGAATGCTAGAAATATATACAAGCTATTTAACATGATAGCTCTGGGATATTTAATAAATATATAATATATATTAATTAATCACAGCAGCCACACTTAAAAGGTTTATTCTTTTTGGAGAGATACTGCCAGTTCTAACAGTAACCCACATTTTAAATATAGGGAATAGCTTTCAAATTGGTAGCATCTTTCTAAGTGAAAGAAACTGTTTTTTTTATTGCAATCTCTGGACTTCCATATTGACCATTATTTTAAAGAGAAACACTGAGTCAAACACATATTGAACTATATTGAAAACCCTTGATACTCGCCCCATTCTGGCCTCCTCACACTGAGCATAAAGGGCTAGAGTTTTGTAGAGAAACTCTAAAAGCCCTGGTGGGAAGATAACAGTAATGCTATCTTCGAAAGACCCCCTTAAAAGCCTTGGGGTAGGGGACAGTCCAGGAGGCGGGGCTAGAGCTGGGAGAACTTTATTGGGGGTGAGACCTTAGCACACAATGGTGTGGAGATTTCAGGCAGTGCTTCAATCTACAGACAGCTGGGGAAAAGCTACAATAATTGTGGCACCTGGAACTTGGAGGGAGGAACACAGGTTGCAGGAGAGAAGAGTTTGGAGGATGCATCAGGAAGCCGTCTCTCTGCACATGGCTTGAATGCTAGCTGTAGTTGCAGCACCTCTGTAAATAGTTCTCTTAATAGAGAGCCAATTTAATTTTGGAAATATGGAGGGCTCTCATGTTATTACCCAGCCTGTGGTACATGAAATGATAATTTAGATGAGCTCCCTGAAGAATCTAATTTATGCTGGAGGCCACAGAGCAGACCAGGATCTGGAGGGCATAAAGGTGGCTTAAAGACCCCTCCTCGCCCCACAACCTGACTGTGAGTTCTTTGATGCTCCTCTTAGGGGCTCAGCACAGAATCTCACTTCTAGTATTTAATGTGCAACTAAATTTATATTGGAGAGAATTATTTTACTCCAATCTTTTCAGTTTATAATGAAAAAACAAATGCAACACCACATTTTCCTATCAACTCTTGCTTCATAAAGGGTCACAGCTGTTCAGCTTCAGGCTTCAGCTTCAGATGTAACTGATAATTCAGACAAAATTCCATCTTCTGTTTTGTATTTCAGGTAAGTGCCACCATGCCAACTTCTTTTTTCCCCTGCTATCCCAGGGCATTGACTTCTTCTCCAGTCACAGTGCAAAATAATACCTGAGCTTCACAAAGTGTTTGGGTCACCACACAGAGTAATTCTGGCAGCAGCTGACAAGCTCTAGTAACTTGAACAGTAACCTATCCCCCCAGCAGGCCAGCCCACTGGATTTAACTCAAATGTGGTGGTGGTTTTAATGGTTTTTATAAATAGATGGGATGTTAGGGGCAACACTTGTGTAACAAATGAAGTTAACTCTGCAGTGAAGACAAGCCCTCAGGAATTTGCTTAATTTTACACCCATGAACAATTCCTTTGACTATTATAACGGACTTTCCTGCATTCTCTTTGGACCGAATCTTGGCAATCAGGCAAAATTCTCTCACTGATTTCAATAGGACTTTGTATTATTGGCATCAGGACAATTCCAGGAGCTTAATTCTCTGTTACCCTGCACACATTTATATATTTACGCTCCCATAAAGTATTGGGCCCCAAGGCTCTGTGAACAAAATAGTAATGTAAAGTAGCACAAAGAAAAAGACAGTCATGGGACCCTATGACTGCCTATATGTTTGTAAGCACAGTCGGGCCCTGATCCTGAGGCCTTATGGATACTTCTGGAGTAGAAATAATAACTAAAAGTAATAATCACATATAGGTTTGGCTAATTGCTTTTTACTGTTCCTTTGAACCTACAAACAAGCTTTATATAACACATTTCAAAGAAATTACTTATAATTTTCTACATGTAGTTAGTATTTTATAGCACGTCATTAAAATAAATGTTAAAGTTAAAATATTCAACAAGGTTAATAATAGCATGGACTGTGAAAAATGCAAGTGAAAAGAAGTATTCACATTTTCATTCGGTGCAGAGATTTATTTTAATCCCCAGACACTAACTTTCATGGCTCCCAAGAGAATTATTTTTACAGTCCCTTTAGGCCACATGCCATGCTTTTAGAAGAGGTCAACCACCCCACTGTCTCTTTACCCATTTCTTTAAGGAACTCAGTGCCAGTACATAATTATTGAAACTTCAATGAGCCAGCTTCTCTTAACCCCTACTGCTTGTGCCATTTAAAGGTACTATTCCATCTTAATGACCTGTAAAATCACAGAAAGAAAAACACATACAAAGGCCTGGCTGCTTTCTTTCTCCATTTCTCTCTAGTGAGAAGGGAAACGGGAACCGTCTTCCTGTGATATTGCCTTGTGTCAACTCTCTCTCTACTGCTGCCCACTGCAATTCTCTTTTTTAGGACATAGATTCTTTTTTATTAGCCTTTAGTTTCATATTTCAAGTAAAGTGCACATAACCCTTGCATTATACACAGATATTTTCAGTTTGTCACTTACCTAAATAAGTACTGAAGACCTTATCCAAATCCCACTGAAGACTTTCCATTAACTTCAGTGGGATCTGGATCCAAGCCTTGAATGAAAACTGAGGAAAGACCTCAGGATTTGGCTTTCTATGATTAGTTCTTCTAGTATATGTGCCCATACTGAAGTCAGATGATGTGTTGAGCACTCAGATAAAGAAGTGCAGGGTTTTGTAAAGTAGTCTGGGAACTGCTGAAATGCCATAGGATAGTTTGAATGTTCTCCTTGGAAGGAGTGAGTCCCAGTGATCATCCTACCATGAATTAATAATGGTAATAAATAGAAGCTGGACAAATAAGGATGAGTCAGGTTTTCAAAGGTGCTTAAGTGAGTTAGGCACCCAACTCTCATTGAATGTCAATTGGAGTTGCGTCTAATTACCTTTCATACCACTCACAAACAACTATTCATAAAGTCCAAAAATTTCAAACCTGATGTCTAAGGTTAGGCTCCTACATCTAGGCACCTCAGTAAAAATGACTCTGTTCTTAGAGGTAGTAGGCTTCTGCAGCTCCCACTGAGGTTAAAGGGAACTAGCTTGTCATCACTGAATCCAGCCACCCAGAATTTTGCTGCCTAAATATGGATTTAGAGTTTAACTTTAGTCATCTAGCTGAAAGCCTGGCCTCATTGAAGCCAATGACAAATCTTCCATTGAGTTCACTGGGCCAGGATTTCACCCTCAGGTTTGAAAATGTTACTCATTTATTTTATTTTATTTAAAAACAAATATTTTCTCATTTATCATTTCTACTGCAGGAGCATCCAGAAGTCCCAGTTCATAAGCCAAGAGCACATTATGCCAGGCACGTTATAAACACAGAACTAAAAGATGGCCCCTGCCTCAAGGAGCTAACAGCTTCCATGTTCACTAGAGCTGCTCTGAAAATGACAACATTTATCTTCAGTATTTTCTGATGGCAGAATTTCCCATTTTGCCTCAGAAAAAAATTGACTGAAAAATTCTGACTACATCTGCCTCATAATATTGAAATTAAAAGAAACAGGTCAAGCATGATTTAACAAGCATCATGTGACCATCTACAGTAAATATTAAAATAATAAAATCTTAAATAAAAATTCACATGACTGCTGTCTGCTCAGAACTCAGATTTGCCAATGAACCTTTTCAAGCTCTATAATGGCTCTGGACATTAGCTCATTCTCGGAAGCTAGTCTACAATGGAAGTCTCAAGAGTTGTAGGTTCCCTAGGAGCAGTGTGTTCACTAGCAGTTCCAAGATATGGGAATGTCAATGACTTAAGAAATAAATAATGGCATTTGGCCTGATTTTCAGAGATGCTGCGTGACAACCCGTGCCTGACAATAGTGTGTGTGTGTGGGGGGGGGGTATGAGGGCAGCCAGCTTCAGCAGTGTTACTGAGCATGCTCAGTCAGTGTGAGCATGTTCAGTACAAGCCAAGCAGCAAATGGGAGGTGGGGAGGGGAAACATGATTCCACATGCCCCACCACCACATCCCACATCGCCTCAGCTGAGTGCTCACCATGATCATTCATTTCACTGAGATCTGCAGGTGCTCAGCACTTCTGAAAATCAGGCCATCTGTTCCATTATGCAATTTAAAACAACAAACCATGTCCCTTTGCTCCATATCAATTCAGGCCCTGATTCTGCTGTCCCTTCTGTACAAGTCATTTTATGCATATTCCATTGAGACTACAAACATTCATAATTATGTGCACTTGCAAGCATTTTCAGTTTCGGTGCCTAAGTTTTCACAACTTTAGATCAAAGGCAGGAATATATATTAACTTTAATCAATTACTCTAGCTTTCACCACCATGCTCTTTAAGATGGCATTTAGGCTCAGGAAATCAGAAAAAAAAAGCCTCTCTCAGTCATTGGCCATCATAATGGTTGGTGGTTAATGCTTGAAATTTTTAAGCAGATAAATGGAGAAATAAGCATGAAGCATGATGATTGTTAGGGTTACCCCTTTTTAACCTGAGTGGTTGGCCCAAACTGAGCAGCCTGTGTGTTGTTTCAGATATGGAGAGAAATTAATGATGAATCAAAGATCTTTGATACAGTTGTGTTCCTTTAAAAAGAATATACAAAGTCCTGTTTCCTGAGCACAGTAGGAGTCAAACAGGAGACCATTGCTTTGCTCACAGCTCCAAGCTTATTTCTAGGCAGCCGTCACCACAAAGCTTTCTTCTAGTTCTTTCTCAGGGAAATGCTACAAGTACTTCTTTGTCTGTGTCTGGTGCTTCCTTGCAGTATTCCTCTCTCTGCCTCTTTCACAGACACATAAACCTTCACTAAAGAGTACCCAGCCAAACGCCTCTGTTTTGGGCAGTGACATATGCCTGTGTTTTGGATGTAGGCTGCTACTGTTTCAGATAAGGGCACCTATTACCTCCATCAGTTTAACCCAATCCTGATATTAATTATTATTGTGTTATTTTCTTCCTCATTTCATCTTCTCAACATGGATTATTCTCTTAGTAATACCCTTCTGTGATGGGACTTCCCTTCACCCAGGTGAAAGTTATCTCACGGTCCGAGATCAAGCATTAAATCTGAATCCTCATTGCAATTGGCCAGTTTTGTGTGTGCATATTTTTAAATTGTTGCCACTGCAGTTCAGCAATTCCATTCATGAGAAATAGAACTTACTGAACAGCATGCAGAAATTGTGTGGAAAACCCTTTAGTGGCTTGAACGCACTTGTGAATGAAGCCAGTCTTAGGATGCCCAATCAGATTCCTTAGCAGATAGCTTTGGTATCATTCCATTGCAAGGAAGACTGAAATGCCTGCATGTCCAGGGGGGAAGCTGTTCCCAAGGGAGACATAATAGTCTATGGGTATGTCTACATCTACAATTTTGCAGCGCTGGTTGTTACAGCTGTATTAGTACAGCTGTATAGGGCCAGCGCTGCAGAGTGGCCACACTTACAGCAACCAGCGCTGCAAGTGCTGTTAGATGTGGCCACACTGCAGCGCTGTTGGGCGGCTTCAAGGGGGGTTCGGGGAATGCGAGAGCAAACCGCAGGGAAGGAGACCTGCTTGCTCGGGGGTTCGGGGAACGCGAGAGACAACCGGGGAAGGAGACCTGCTTCCCCGCGGTTTGCTCTCGCGTTCCCCGAACCCCCCTGCAAATCGCAGGGAAAGAAAACCTGCTTGCTCGGGGGTTCGGGGAACGCGAGAGCAAACCGCAGGGAAGGAGACCTGCTTGCTCGGGGGTTCGGAGAACGCGAGAGCAAACCGCAGGGAAGGAGACCTGCTTGCTCGGGGGTTCGGGGAACGTGAGAGCAAACCGGGGAAGGAGACCTGCTTCCCCGCGGTTTGCTCTCGCGTTCCCCGAACCCCCCTGCAAACCACAGGGAAAGAAAACCTGCTTGCTCGGGGGTTCGGGGAACGCGAGAGCAAACCGCAGGGAAGGAGACCTGCTTGCTCCGGGGTTCGGGGAACGCGAGAGCAAACCAGGGAAGGAGACCTGCTTGATTACCAGAGAGACTTCCTCAGGTATGCTGGGATACCTGCTTATTCCACGGAGGTCAAGAAAAGCACTGGTAAGTGTCTACACTTGATTACCAGCGCTGGATCACCAGCGCTGGATCCTCTACACCCGAGACAAAACGGGAGTACGGCCAGCGCTGCAAACAGGGAGTTGCAGCGCTGGTGATGCCCTGCAGATGTGTACACCTCCTAAGTTGCAGCGCTGTAACCCCCTCACCAGTGCTGCAACTTTGTGATGTAGACAAGCCCTATGGCACAAAAGGTGTGCCTGTCTATCACATAAACCCTTGACAACTTGAACTACCACTTCCTGGGTCAGAAACGTAGGCTCATCCTACAAAGAGCTCAAGTACATCCCATATGTCATTGTCTCCTGCTTGGAGTTAAGCACATGCTTAAGAGTTTTAGATTGGTCAGGGAAACAGGTAGCAAACAAATCACCATGCCCTCCAATAGCTCTGAGCAATGCACACACTATGAGTACTTGCCTCTATAGCCTTAGAACTTCACTATTGCTCCCTGGTGAAGGTAGCAGAATTCTAACATATAGAATATCTATTTTTTAATTTTATTTTTCAGAAGTTTTAACTATCCATAGAGACATATTCAAATACAAAGACAAAGAAGACACAGCCAGAGTACAGATTAAAAATAACACAATATGAAATATCTGTAGATAAATGCTCCTGAATGTTATAAGATAAATAATTCTCTAACAATGCCTCCACCTCCCCGCATTCCCCAGCCCCTCCGAGAAAGGAGATGCATCAGAAACCCAATCTATCAGGAATGCTCTAAAGAAAAACCAAATGTCTTCATAGGTGGATCCTGTGACTCTATAGATTGTCAGTTTTTTTCCCACAGGGGCAGTGTTGGTTAGCTTAGGGTATGTCTACACTACGGGATTATTCCGATTTTACAGAAACCGTTTTTTTAAAACAGATTGTATAAAGTCAATTGCACATGGCCACACTAAGCACATTAATTCGGCAGTGTGCGTTCATGTACTGAGGCTAGTGTCAATTTCCGGAGCATTGCACTGTGGGTAGCTATCCCATAGCTATCCCATAGTTCCTGCAGTCTCTCCCCCGCATTGGAATTCTGGGTTGAGATCACAATGCATGATGGAGCGAAAACATTGTTGCGGGTGATTCTGGGTAAATGTCGTCACTCAGTCCTTCCTCCTTGAAAGCAACGGCAGACAATAATTTCACGCCCTTTTTCTCTGGATTGCCCTGGCAGACACTATAGCATGGTAACCATGGAACCTGTTTAGCCTTTTTTCACTCTCACCGTATGTGTACTGGATGCTGCTGACAGATGCGATACTGCAGTGCTACACAGCAGCATTCATTTGCCTTTGCAAGCTAGCAGAGACGGTTACCAGCCCTATTGCACTGTCTGCTGCTTTGGAAATTGGCGATGACAGTTACCAGTCATATTGTACCATCTGCTGCTGTCATGGGTGCTCCTGGCTGGCCTTGCTGCGGTCGGCCAGGGGCGCATGGACAAAAATGGGAATGATTTCCCAGGTCATTCCCTTCTTTATGTTTTGTCTAAAAATAAAGTCAGTCCTGCCTAGAATATGGGGCAAGTCTACTAAAGAACCAGAGAGCACAGCCGCTCTGGGTTAGAGCCCCAGATATCTCGCAGAAATGATGAGCTGCATGCCATTCTAGGGGGCGCCCCTGCAACAACCCCCCCATTGCTTCCCTCCTCCCACACCCCTCCTGGGCTACCGTGGCAGTTATCCCCCCATTTGTGTGATGAAGTAATAAAGAATGCAGGAATAAGAAACACTGACTTTTTAGTGAGATAAAATGAGGGGGAGGCAGCCTCCAGCTGCTATGATATTCCAGGCAGGACATCTCCGTTACTCATTAAAGGGTGGTGGGAGGAGAGGAGCACAGCCTCCCGCTGCTATGATAGTCTGGAATCTCCATTAGACATGAAAGGGGGGTGGGAGAGGAGCTCAGCCTCCAGCTGCTATGATGAGGATGGTTACCAGCCCTATTGCACCATCTGCCAGGACTGAATCTCCAGGACACAGAGCTTAAAGAAGGGAATGACGGGAGTCATTCCCATTTTTGCCCAGGTGCCCCTGGCTGACCTCACCGAGACCAGCCAGGAGCACTCACAGGATGATGACAAGGACAGCTGTCAGTCATATTGTACCATACCATCTGCCACTGGGGAGGGGAGGGGAGAGGATGCTGCTGTTTAGCGCTGCAGCACCCCGTCTACCAGCAGCATCCAGTAGACATATGGTGACATTGAAAAGAGGGGAGAAATGATTTTTTTCTCTTTTCTTTGAGGGGAGGAAGCGGGGGTAAATTGACAACATATTCCCTGAACCACTGGCGACAATGTTTTTGACCCTTCAGGCATTGGGAGCTCAGCCAAGAATGCAAATGCTTTTCGGAGACTGCAGGAACTGTGGGAGCTCGAGTCCTCATTCCCCCCTCCCTCCCACCATGAGCGTCCATTTGATTCTTTGGCTTTCCGTTACGCTTGTCACACAGTACTGTGTTGAGTCCCTGCTGTGGCCTCTGTCTATCATAGCCTGGAGATTTTTTCAAATGCTTTGGCATTTCGTCTTCTGGAACGGAGCTCTGATAGAACAGATTTGTCTCCCCATACAGCAATCAGATCCAGTATCTTCCATACGGTCCATGCTGGAGCTCTTTTTGGATTTGGGACTGCATCGCCACCCGTGCTGATCAGAGCTCCACACTGGGCAAACAGGAAATGAAATTCAAAAGTTTGTGGGGATTTTCCTGTCTACCTGGCCAGTGCATCCGAGTTCAGATTGCTTTCCAGAGTGGTCACAATGGTGCACTGTGGGATACTGCCCGGAGGCCAATACCATCAAATTGCGGCCACACTAACCCTAATCCGACATAGCAATACTGATTTCAGTGCTACTCCCCTCGTCGGGGAGGAGTACAGAAATCAGCTTTAAGAGCCCTTTATATCGATATAAAGGGCTTTGTTGTGTGGACGGGTGCAGGGTTAAACGCTGCTAAATTCGGTATAAACGCGTAGTGTAGACCAGGCCTTAGTTAGCCAGTCAAAGAATGTAGGGGGAATATTAGATTTTTTTTTGTAAAATGATTCTTTTGGCCAAAATAAATGCTGCAGCAGTCCATTTCCTGGAATTACTTGAACAGAGTAGATCTACTAGAAAATCCAAAACACAGAGAGTTATTGTAGCTTGGACGCCTTAGAAAAAGCATCTCACACTTCATTCCAAAATGTGGATATAGTTTTTGATAAGATGGGACAGCTCCAATGCAAACCTGTCTCACATAGTTTTTGATCATCAAAAACTATATGAGACAGGTTTGCACTGGAGCTGTTCCATCTTCAACATTTACTATATGGGGCAATTCCAGCTTTATGCAGCTGCTCAGGAGACAGATAATAACTATTTGGAATTTTGTCCTGAAAGAAATGCAAAAACAGACAACTGTTACACAAGGTATTTTCCCAACGGTCAGAGGAAATGGAAATGTTAGCTCCTTCTCCTATTTTTCTTTTATGGTGTGGTCAGCAGGATAAATCAAGTAGTTCAGCCATTTGAATGTGTTACCAACAAGATGTTTTTGGCTAACATACTTTTTAAGGTGCACTTCAAGTGCGGTGTTATTTGTCGCCTGCCAACAATTTCCCAGCTCCTTTGTAATTTTGAGTCAAAGGGTATTGTAGAAAGCATCT
The DNA here is from genome assembly GCF_025201925.1 of Gopherus flavomarginatus. Taxonomy (NCBI): domain Eukaryota; kingdom Metazoa; phylum Chordata; order Testudines; family Testudinidae; genus Gopherus; species Gopherus flavomarginatus. Next base: position 150,130,197 of record NC_066618.1, on the reverse strand, counting down.
TGCTCCGTTGTGGCTGGTATTTATCATGAAGATATGTGACAGAAGCTAAAATGATCTGTTCACTGATATCTTATACGGTTATTATGCCCTTGGTTAGCTAGGTGGATTTGTGTTAACCAATTTAAATCAGGCATTATTTCAGATTGGTGTGGAAAGAGAGTTGGTGAGATCAGATGTGATAACGGACTTGATTTTCCAATGAACAGTTTAAGAGCAGGTAAATATTGTGTTTTCCCTTAAAGGTGCAGACAACTGTTCTAAGAATGTAAGTGCAGAAAAAGAGAGTCAAAACTGTGAATCATTTTTTTTCAATCTCAAGGCACACTGGAGCTTGGGAAGAGTTGGAGGGACATAACCATCTTATTAAAACAATTAAATTGAAAAGCCAGGTGATATAATTCAGGTAACCCCACTCTCCCACCTCTCCATTTGCCCACTATTTATTAAGTATCTTGTGGCATATCCATTGTGACTATGTATTATCTAAGAATTGTTGTTCAACTGTATTTATTCTTGTGAAAGTTGAAGCAAGAAATTTCTGTGGAATTAATCTAAACATGTACATTGATCTTGGTCCTACATTCATTTTAATAGCTTCCACCCTTCCCAATAAAGATATTGGTAGTGAATGCCATTTCTTCATGTTTTTTGTTACTTGTCTCAGTATGACATCCATGTCTGCAGTGACTATCTTTGATAAATTAGAGCAAATCTTGATGTCTATGTACATTATCTCTTTGTATGAACGAAAGGAGAATGATTGTGTTTGAGATGGATTTAGTCTATGAGAAATATCCATCACTTGAGACTTGTTTTAGTTTGTCTGGAATCCTGATAGCTCTCCAAAGTAATTTATTGCTGATAGTAGCAGTGGAATCAAAAAGGAAGAATTTTTGAGAGTGAACAGAATATCATCCGCATATGGGCTATTCTTGTACTCTTTGTCCCAAATGGTAATTACTTCAATGGATGGTGTCTGCCTGATATACTCTGCTAGAGAATCCATGGCTATATCAAATAGTAGAGGGAATAGAGGGCATCCCTGAAGTGCTCCTTAAAATGTGGAGGAGATAACATCATTTGTCAGAACAGAGGCAAGGGATCCTTGTAAATAATATCAATCCAGGAAAGAAATTTAGGTCCAAATCCCAAGTTTCTCAGGATTGTTTGTAGATATGACCATTCCACTTAAAATTAAGAACTTTTCAGCGTCCCATGATACTATAGCAGCTGGAACATCAGTTGTTTATTCCTGGCAGTTAAGTAGAGAATTTTCCACTGCTAATCTGCTGCATATAAAACACATCTGGTCTATATGAATGATTGATGGAGAAATGGTGTTTAAATGGTGTTTAAAAGTGAAGCAAGAATCTTTGTCAGAATGGTGTTTAAATCTTGGTCAGAATGGTGTTTAAATCTTGGTCAGAATGGTGTTTAAATCTTGGTCAGAAATGGTGTTTAAATGGTGTTTAAAAATGAAACAAGAATCTTTGTCAGAATTTTATAATGTGTTCAACAGAGAGATGGGGTCTTAATTGCCACACTGAAAATCATCTTGTCTTTTTTTTAGAATTAGAGTAATTTATTGTATTCCTCATGTCCCATGGCATTATTTATTTTGTAAATATTTCTTTATAGACTTCTGATGATATTAGTACTAATTGATTGATAAATGTCTTATAAAATTCTTCTGGAAAGCCACTGCATCCAGCTGCTTTGCCAACGCTGAGTGAGCCAAGAGAGATATCTTTCTCCATATAATCTGTCTGAGGTAGTGACAATGTATTTAGGTGTAATCCCTCCATGAATTGCTCAAATAGATTGGAATTCAACTCACCATAAGATGTGTAAAGGAATTCATAAAAGTCTTTAAATTGTTATTTTTTATCAAGTTCTAGTACCAAAAGACCATTGTTCTATACAAAAGAAGATAAAGTGTTATTGGATTAAGTCATTTTAGCTTTTCTCACCAGGAGTTTTCCCGCTTTATCTTCCCATTCATAATGCCTCTTTTTTACTCTATTAAGCGTGAATTCAATATGGGTGGACATGCATTCATTGTATCTGTATTTAGAAGTAATGACAGAGTGCAGCAGCTCATTATTCTGAGGGTTCTTATGCTTCCCTCAGAGGTTATGCTTCATGGGGGGTCACCACGGTCAGGTACCCCCCATATTTTTGCGAGAGTCAAGTTGCCCTTGCAGGACTTGCTCTGCTCAGCCTACCGGTGGGGTGGGGAAGAAAGCTCTTTACTTCTCCTGCTGCACCTCCCACCCCCAGCACATTTCCAGCTCCTTTGGCCCCTCTCCATGGCAGCCAGGCCCAGGCAGGGAGTGGAAGGGGTAGGATGGAGCTGCTTATCATACCAGGGTAGCCACTCCAGATTGTTGCCTCTGTGCATCATGGCGGCTGCCCACAAAAGGCAGTATGGTAGCCGCGGCAACCCAGCCCCTCTGCTCCCAGTTCGGCTGTGGGAAGTGGGGCTGAGCGAGCTGGAAATGTGCTGAGGAATCAGAAATTGTGCTTGTTTTTGGCTCAATTGGCTTGTGAGTCACTTGTTGGCTAGTTTTTGGCTTGTAGCTTGTTGCTTCTTCTTTATTTTTTTTTAATCAGCTCCTGACAAGGAGGAGCAATGGGGGTGGGGGAGGGAAGCAGGGGCAAGCAGAGGCATGGGGGGCAGAGAGTTGGGGGTGCACAGCAGGCCCACAACAGTCCCAGACTGCATGCCAGGGGGATCTAGTCACATAGAGTGTGTGGTTCTTAGGGATTGTCTTTGTTTTGAAATGGGACTAGCTTGATTTTTGGCTTATTGTGGAAGTCAGGGTGCATATTTACGAAATGAAAGTTGGCAACCTTACTTGGCCCCTGTCCCTTGCAGCCGGGCCTAGGCAGGGAGAAGAAAGGGTGGGACTCTGCCACCTCGCTAGCTGGACTTTCTCTTAGGGAACCACTGCACTGCACAGAGGCAGCACCCATGAAATGGCTACCCTCAGCCCGCATGAGAAGCAGCTCTGTGTCCCGCCCTCTCCACTCCCCATCCAAGCCAGGGAGAGGGACCAAGTGAGCTGGAAACAGTCGGGGTCGGGGGGGGAAAGCTCAGTGGGAGAAGGATAAAGATCCCCTCCTGCACACACAGGTAAATCTAGCAAGGTGCTGTGAGTCTCCACAGCCCTGGCCCAGAGGCACATGCTCCGCACTCTTGTGGCCCCAGCCCCCTAGGAGCCAGCAGGATTGGGTGATGGGTCTGGAAGTTTCCTCCCAGAGGTGACACATGGAGCGGTCACGTACCTCTACACCTTTACATTGTGTCTCCCTGGTATCAGCAGCTATGAGTCATCTCTTCTTCCCCCACTCCAAACTTATCAACAACCTCCATTAAAGGATTAAGTAATTCATTCTTTTCTTTCTTCTTTTCAGATACTAATTTTATGCATTCTCCCCTTAAAGGAGCCCTCAATGCTTCCCATAAAGCTGTAGTAGAGGAGAAGCTATTTGTATTTTCCTTCTAGAAGTTGGCAACTAAAGACATGTAGAGTCTCTAAGCAGATGTGTGTTCAACTTCCATCTTAATAATCTTGTAGTACTATGACCAGTATCTATATGAAGAGAAACTGGAGCATGATCAGAGATGATGATATTACCAACTTCGATCTCCAGACATGCAGGAGCTACCATTTTAGATAACATAAAATGCAATGAATCTGGACTAGGAGGCATAAACCAATATGTGTAGTCATACTTCCTAGGATGCTTTAGTCTCCAAAGTCCACTCATCCAAACTCCTTCAGTAGGGATAACAGATAGTTTGCAAAGGTCTGAGGTTTTTACCTAGAACACTGAGATTTGTCTATAATATTATCCATGACAACTTTCCAATCTCTTCCAGGTACCACGGGAATATCAGCTTTGTTGGAAATAACGTCCATTATTTCTGCAATAAAAGGTGTTCCCACCACTATGATTATATACACTCGCCTGACTTAATCTCTTAATATTGAAAATGCCTTCAATTATGTTGTATACTGTCTCTGGATCTGATGACAGAATAAATTGAAAAGTTAGGCTTTTGTGGATTACTGTTGCTACTCCCCTGCTTCTTGAGTTGAAAGAGCTGTGACATTTACATCCCATCCATAGTTTTGTCTGAATCTTCATTCTTTAAATGGGTCTTCTGGAGGAAAGCTATATGGCATTCATTTGATTTTAAGTGCCTCAAAGTTTTGATGCTCTTAGAGGGACTCATTAAGAAATATGTTCCAGGAACAAAACTTAATAGAGTTCATGAAAAATCCATGGTGGCTTAGCTGTTAATTGGCACTGTTAATTTTGACAGTCTCCAAGAGCCTCTACAGGCTAACAAACCCCAAACCAAATGAAAACATACACCATCTTGACTAACAGACATTTTGGAGCATGAGCTTTCGTGGGTGAATACCCACTTCGTCGGATGTATCCGACGAAGTGGGTATTCACCCACGAAAGCTCATGCTCCAAAACGTCTGTTAGTCTATAAGGTGCCACAGGACTCTTTGCTGCTTTTACAGATCCAGACTAACACGGCTACCCCTCTGATACTATACACCATCTTATCTTTAATATCCCAGATTTCCAAGACGGGAATGTTCAGATCCAAAATGGTATATGTCTGAACCCACCTCACGCACATAATATGAATTAATTAGGAGTCTGTCAGAAATATACATATATTTACCAAAATACCTACATATGCCAAGGTATATCAATGAATGAACGCTATTGCTTCATAGATATTAATGGATAAGTAATAGTATAAAATTGCAAATATGCATATGATATATCAATATTTATACCAGTAAACTAATGAAATGGTAAATATAAAGTGACATAAATGATATAAATATATAAATGTTAAGTATGGGTAGAAACGTAAAAATAAATATGCAGATACCCATTTAAAGTGATGCATGTAGTCACAAATACCACACAAGTAAATAGTTATGAATATATTAACCTCGTGTACATATTATGAACATAAACAGATATATATTTCACTATAAATATAAATAGAAATAAGGAGGTAATATAGATATGAATATATGGATATACTTATATATTGGCTAATCAATATATTGAAAGTACTGATTATCAAGCTACACTGAATAGCTTGTCTAATTGTACCCTATAACACTATCAAATATGACAAATAGATTTGTGGATGAGTTGCCTAGTTTTCCTAATCCTTTTCTTCGGGGTTTATACTCTCTATTTTCTTTTCCTTTATGAGAGGATCACGCTCTTACTCCTAGTCAGATTTGGACTCAATTCCTGTAGTGCTTGCCAAGCATTCGATGGGGTATTGAAATATTTCACAGGGACTGTCAGCTTCATTATGAGGATTGCAGGATATTTAAGGCTGTATTTAATATCTGATCCCCTGAGGGCTCGTTTGATGTCATTTAATGCTGCTCTTGTCTTGCTTAAATTTACAGAGAAGTCTGGATACAAAGAAAATTTAAAAGCCTTATATTGAAGAGTTCAATTTGCCAAGCAGCAGACATGAGCTTAACTTTGTCATTAAATTTCAGCAATTTAAAGATGATGGGCTTGGAGTTATCATTGTTCTTGCTCCTTCTGACCCCAGCCACTTGACGAACCCTTTCCATTACCAGGGTAGGCAAGCTGGAATCCAATCCCAGTACCTCAGAGAATGTGTTTTGGGGAAAGCCGATCATGGTGGTTGTTTTTTTCCCCACTTCCAGCCCTTCAGGGACCCCCAGGAACCGTAAATTGTATTATCTGTTTTCAATATCTTCTGGTTTCTCCTGAAGACCAGATAGCCTTTGCCTTAAAGAAACATTCTGCATTTTAACCTTCTTCAGCTCTATGGCAGTTTTTCTTGGTTTGTTATGTAGGTAGGTCAAACAAGCTTTGATGTCTCCCATATCTTCAGAGAGCTCATGTATAACTTGAAATTAAAGATCAAATTTGGTAGTTAGGAAGTTCTTCACAACTGCAAAGTTATGTGTGAAAAACCGCTAGGTTTACTTTGCCTAACGTTTCTTTGGTGACTCAGGCTTGGGTTGTTTGACATTTCTATTTTTCCTAGAAGTTTCCACAATAACACAACAAAAAGGGTACCCCTCATCAAATTAGTATATTTCTGACAGAAAGTTATGGTTTAAATGCTGGGAGGCTTTAACTGATGACTATTAGTGCATGGGGGTTGAGAGGTCAAGGACTCATCTTCACTACAGGCCAAGTGACACACACACACGCACACATACATACACACACACTGCGACAGTTATATTTGAAATCTGGTTGGAAGCTGGAGACTTACCGATGGACGTAGCTCATCCCTTCCTCACATCACCAGGGAAGAGGTGCACAATGCCCGTCAGTAACTCCTCAGTCTCCAGGAGCTTTAAAATATGCTTTTTGCCATATTGAAGACATTCTGAATTTTGTCAACAGAAATAACACTACATTGTCAGATGCATATCATTTCAACAACCATGCCTTCTGACAGAAAATACAAGTAAATAATCCCCAGTCTCTCACTACTTAATTGGTTTCTGTTATCTCAAATCAGACTATTACTGAGTTTATAAATCAAAGAATAGTGCTTCTCAGCTGAATAACAATCTTAAGTGGGCTGAACAATTTGGGGGATCTACAAACTATAGACCCATCTGTTGGTGATGGATAAAGACCTAGAAATGCACGGAAATGGCAATTTGGAGCTTTCCACTTGCTTCCCCTGCATGAACACTGCTATGCTGAGACACTGATAAAAATACATTATGGCTGAGATGCAGCCTAATACCTTTATGAAACCTAAGTAATTGCAGACTCCTGAAATTGAATTAATTATATCGTCTGAAGAATTGAGCTGTTGTATTCACTATTGTACAGGGCCTTCAATTAGCCTTTTTATTTCCCCTCCTCCTCCTCACAAACACCTTTCCCTTCCAAGACCCTGAGTATACCGTAGATTGTGAATCATTATAATAATAAATAGTTTCTGCGTTGAAAGCTTACATAATGAAATAAAGGAAGTAGACTTTGCCTAGTCCAGGGGTTGGCAACCTTTCAGAAATGCTGTGCCGAGTCTTCGTTTATTCACTCTGAATTAAGGGTTCGTGTGCCAGTAATGCATTTTAACGCTTTTAGAAGGTCTCTTTCTATAAATCTATAATATAGAACTAAACTATTGTTGTATGTGAAGTAAATAAGGTTTTCAAAATGTTTAAGAAGCTTCATTTAAAATTAAATTAAAACGCAGAGCCCCCTGGACTGGTGGCCAGGACCTGGGCAGTGTGAGTGCCACTGAAAATCAGCTTGCATGCTGCCTTCGGCACGCGTGCCATAGGTTGCCTACCCCTGGCCAAGTCTATCAGAATAAGGAAGAAAGGTGAACCACCAATTTTAAATTTACTCCAAATAAAATTCCAGTACATTTTTTCCTACGATTTAAATAATTTAGGTGGTGGCTACAAATAAAATGTTCCCGTGTTTGTAAATATAAAAGAAACAAAACACCCTCCATTGCCATTCCTGCAGATAAGCAATAGAACGTTATCATCTCATGCTGGAGGTATAACCAGATCATTTCAATAAAGACAGAACCAGCTTTTCTTCTCAGAAATGCTGGTTTAAATTCAAAATATCTCTACTGAGGTAAATGGATTTCCAGCAGTGTAACTAAGATCTTAATGTTTCACAGGCACTCTTTCTAATACATTCAATTTATTAACAGGGTTATTTAGATAAGTGTATACTGATTATTAGAAAAATAGTATGTGATCACATAATTAAAACCACCTATAATGAATACATTCAAGGAGGTAGAGTTAATATTCAAACTTAATTTCACTCTTTAAGATTTGTACATGCAACCAAATGCTGCATTATGTATGGGGTGCATTAGCTTGCATTCACTACTAATTAGAGTATGATCGTAATTACATGGGTTGCACTGGCAAAAATATCCAATACATTCCTGAAGTCATAAAGGACACATGCTGCCAGTCTATACGTACCACACTGGATGATACTGTAGGCTAGAAGCTACATTGATTTACAGCATCTGAGGATCTGGTCCATAGACTATTGAGAAGATAATGGATTCACATTTCAGCTACCAGAAGTCATAGAATCATAGAATCATAAAAGGTTAGGACTGGAAGAGACCTCAGGAGGTCATCTAGTCTAACCCCCTGCTCAAAGCAGGACCAGCTAAATCATCCCAGCCAGGGCTTTTTCAAAAACCCCTTGTCCCTGCCAGCAGGTATATGGGATCTTAGGGAGCAATTACCACACAGGTGGGGTGCCAATTAATTTCTTTATTAAAGGAAAAAGGAAGTGGTGGGAATTTAACAATGAAATACGATGGGATGGGGTGTATAGGGTGTTTACAATAGACAATGATGGGGGGGTTCTTCTTATTGAACAGTGTAGGGAGTTCTAACAGTGGGGTACAGTAAGTGGGGTTCAGCACAATGGGGTACAGTACAGTCAATAAGCGTATCAAAAAGAAATGCAAAATAAAATGGTAGCTTCTATATAAAATGGTCAACAATCTTAGATAGAATGTATTAAGTGGTTGGTGGCCTTATACACAATGTAACACAATGGTATCAATGCAAATACAAAGTATATTAGAAAAGTGGAAGCAACCAATGGGGTGTTATAATTACAAGTAAAATGAGAATATAAGTGAACTTATGCAATGTAACGGTATAAAAGAAAGTTAATGACTTAATTTGTGCTGGGTCAAGGAACAGGAGAGAGGGTGAATGATTAGTGGCAACTGATGAGAGGAGAGTGTGGCTGGAAGCAGCGAGGGCCTCTGAAGCGCTGCAAGGTAAGGACAATGGAGCAGCGTGATGGTGATTTTCGGTAGGGGAGGGGCAGCAGAGAAGTGTAAAGAAGGGCTAGAGAGAGATTTAAGCAACCAGCGGAAACCAAAAACAAAGGAAAAAAAACAGCAAAGGGTTTGGGAAGTTTCACAGGGGGAGAAACAGCAAGGGGTTTGGGAAGTTCGGAGGGTGATGCAGACGCGGGGGGGAGGCAGCAAGGAGTCGGCAAGTTCGGAGAGAGTGCAGATGCGGGGAAAAAAGCGGCAAAGGGTTATAAACAGGGAGACACGGAGAAGCACACAGAGGGGGAGATTGGAGCGGGAGAAAAAACAGACACGAATTCAAGCGGCAAAAACCTTGTCTATAGACACGGAGAAGTACACAAAGGGGGAGATTGGAGCGGGGGAAAAACAGACACGGGAAAGTTCAGGGAGAGATCGGGACAGCGGGAAGACGAATTTAAGCAGCAAAAACCTTATCTATCTTAACCAACCACTAGGCAAAGCAACAAATATCATAATTCTAAGCAAAACTATAACAAGCAACTATACGGAGCAACAAAACAGTAAACTGTAACAAGGCAGGTGAACTTACAAGCTCTGCAATCTTAACAAACTATGACTTATTAACTAAAAAACCCCAAAACCTATGGTGTACCTTATGCTGTGGGGAAGTCACAGAGGGCAGAGTGGTATGTGCCCAGGATACAGCTCTCAAGGAAGCCAAGGAATGGTGGCTAAAGCCAAGGGATACAGCTGAAAGCAGGAAGCCCCGAGGCAAAGCCCACAGGAGCAGAGCTTAGCAGCGGCACAAACTTATTTTTTAGCAGCAAAGTGCCGCGGAGTTTAAGAGAGGTTTTAAGACACAGACCAAGGTTTAGCTTGAGTCTGTGTGCTGGGGAAACAGAGCCGGCAGCTAAAGTAATAAAATAAAAGTACAGAAAGTTTCACAGAGGGATTCTTACCAGTCACCAAGGCAGCAGCAAAGGCAGAAGCAGCAGCAACATCAGAAGAAGCAAGGAGGGCTCGGTACAGTCTCAATAATCAGGAGATCTCTCAGGTAGCAATTCGTTCTTCATGGGGGGAGGGGTAAAAAACCAGGGGTATGCTCAAAAATAAAATGAGAGCGGAGAAAGGACCCCCCAGAACCCCTGGCTGATCAGACCAGGCAGCAATGCAGGAACCTTTCTGATGTTGGTTTCAAAAATGTCTGGTTTTAAAGGCAAACTCAGGCAGTTTCCTGCCAGTAATCGTGATAGGCTCCCTCTGTCACAGGGGAGGAGGCATGGGGGAAAAACCAGGCAGGTGAGCACAGAAACATGTCTGGGCAGAGTCCTGTGCAATAGGTGACTCAAAAGCACATGAGACCTATGACTCATGCCCAGGATCTTAAAAACACAGTAGGTTTTGCAGCTCTGGACATTGCCTGCCCTACACCGAGCCCAGGTTCAACGAGGTGATAACAGGACTAACCCTTTGAACAGGGCAGTGGTCCCATTTAGCACGCAGCACAAGTGGCCATCCCTTTGAGAAGGGCAATGGCTCTTGTTAAACAACTCAAGGGGCCCTCCCTTTGAGAAGGGCAGTGGCCCTGGTAAGCAACTTAACAGCCAGGGAAGGGACGCCACAGGAGGAGAACAAAAACAAAATGGAGTATGGGGACAGCTGTAAGAAACAAAATGGAACAGACACCCCTAAGGAAGGAGATTCCACCACCTCCCTAGGTAATCCATTCCAGTGCTTCATCACCCTCCTAGTGACATAGTGTTTCTTAATATCCAACCTAGACTTCCCCCATGGCAACTTGAGAAGATTGCTCCTTGTTCTGTTATCTGCCACCACTGAGAACAGCCAAGATCCATCCTCTTTGTAACCCCCACTTCAGGTAGTTGAAGACTACTATCAAATCCCCCCTCACTCGTGTCTTCTGTGGACTAAACAAGCCCAGTTCCCTCAGCCTCTCCTCTAAGTCATGTGCCTCAGCCCCCTGATCATTTTCTAGACCTCTGCTAGACTTTTTCCAATTTGTCCACATCCTTTCTGTAGTGGGGAGCCAAAAGCTGTGCTGAATAGAGGGGAATAATCACTTCCCTCAATCTTCTGGCAATGCTCCCACTAATGCAGTCCAAAATGCCATCAGCCTTCTTGGCAACAAGGGCAAACTGCTGACTTATATTGAGCTTCTCATCCACTGTAATCCCCAGGTCCTTTTCTGCAGAACTGCTGCCTAGCCACTCGGTCCCTAGTCTGTAGCAGTGCATGGGATTCTTCAGTCCTAAGTGCAGGACTCTGCCCCTGTCCTTGCTGAACTTCATCAGATTTCTTTTGGCCCAATCCTCTAATTTGTCTGGGTCGCTCTGTATCCTATCCCTACCCTTCTGTGTATCTACCACTCCTCCCAGTTTAGTGTCATCTGAAAATGTGCTGAGGGTGTAATCCAGGGGTAGGCAACCTATGGCATACGTGCCGAAGGCAGCACACAAGCTGATTTTCAGTGGCACTCATGTTGCCAGGGTCCTGGCCACCAGTCTGGAGGCTCTGCATTTTAATTTAATTTTAAATAAAGCTTCTTAAACATTTTAAAAACCTTATTTACTTAACATACACCATTAGTTTAATTCTATATTATAGACTTATAGAAAGAGACCTTCTAAAAACATTAAAATGTATTACTGGCACACAAAACCTTAAATCAGAGTGAATAAATGAAGACTCAGCACACCACTTCTGAAAGTTTGCTGACCCCTGGTGCAATCCATGCCATCCTCCATATCATGAATGAAGGTATTGAACAAAACCAGCCCCGGGACCGACCCTTGGGGCACTTCGCTTGATACCAGCTGAGCAAAGACTGGTGCATAAGCAACATGGAGCCCATGGAAGCATTTTAACACAGGGGCACCGCCATTCCTCCCCTGCTTCCTTCTTACCACAGTGGGATTATGATTCACCACTGGTCAACAATACAGCATGTTCCCTCCATCCATACCATGAATGTCATTTTAGCTACACTTAACAACAAGTCAGAGTGGAGCCAAGACTCTGCGCATTCTACATCCCTCCCTACTCACCTGCAGTGGTGGGGGAGTAAGCAGGTATGCAGCACGTCCTTCCTCTTACACGTGCTAATCCAAAGTCTGAGTAGCCCACCCAGGGATTTACTTCCCTTTACTCAACTGCATATGTGCATTTTCCAAGTTTCAGCCTAACCTTCGGAGATTTGAAGTTTAATGTTTTTATGATATGACTGTGTATTTTAAGGTTATCAGACTGATAGCAACTGTTTATAGAAGTAATAAGATCTTTGGATGTTGACAGAGCCAGCTGCTGATATGAAGGAGAGAGTTTATGGGTGTACTGGTTTGATGCCAGTCTGTAGGGAAGAATTGTTTACACCACAATGTTCATTCCAGGTTTTCCAAATGGTAGGTTTAGAAAAACAGAGACTTTGGATACAGACAGCAAAAATTATTCCAAGGACTTTCCCAGTCAGGTGAAGAATGAAACTGCTTGACTAAAAGTGGAAAGTGGAATATATTATCCTATAGTATTCTAGCACAGACTGAAAACAGTTGTTTGAAACATCTTTTTCTCTTCAAGAGGGAAGACATTTTCTTTGCATTTCATTTACACAGAAATGCTACTTTTTTTTTTGCCAAAACATGATAAATTGAACATTAAGATGATGAATTTTATCTGGCATCGAGCAACTGAAGAGTACATTCTAATTAAAATTTTCTGGAAAGACAACTACATTATCCTTCTATTAAAGATTAATGTTCTTGATGATCCCGGTAGTTTAGTATTCCACAATAAATTATAAAGATACTTGGGAAAAAAAAGGAATTGATTTAAGTTCATTAACTTAAAACAAAATAATTTCAACAAAGCAATAGCAAAACAGTGTTTACTCATTTGAATACACTGACTGTATTTTATAAACTAAGGAAAGTACAGAAAATGGTTTCTATAATGGGAGACATTGAAATTTAGATATGTACAATTAAAAGGCCTTCCCTGATTCTTAATTTTTCATATCCAAATGAATACTTAGTAGATTAAAGATATAGGGCTTTACTGATGAAAAAACATTTGAACTCAATGGAATTTATGGACATATTTATGGTTAAGTCCATATTTAAGTGGGCTTAACTATAAACCATACTTCAGGTTGCTGAATCAGGATCTTCATGAATACAAAATGGGCAAGTTTGTTACCCACAATCCCCAGCCATTCTAAGTGGAAAATATATGAGACATCCTGTCATGTTATGCCTTCCCCAAAAGATATCATTTACTATCTCTGGGCCCCATATTATTAATTTATATTGTTTCATTACTTTATTTATATTTTAGTAGCACCCTAAAGCTTCAGTCAGGATCAACGTCCCATTATCCTAGGGGCTATACAGATACATAGAAAAACCAGATCCCTGTTTTGAAGAGTCCATTATATTTCTGTCTCTCTCTTTTATGTGCTCCTTATTCCCTGCTGGGTGTGAAAGGATAATTTGGAGCTGGTGGCCTGCTTAGGAAAGAGCTGTAGTGAAATATTAATTCATGTTGTGTTCTGCTAAAATTCTGTACCAATATATAGACATTTTGAGATGAGCAGTAACATCCCATAAAAATAAGTTAAAACTAGAGCTGGACAAATTATTCATCACAAATAATTTATTCAGCTTTTTTCCCATTTATCTTGACATCTAAGCCTTAATTTGAACTCAGATTGCCAGAAGTGAAAGGTTAGTGTATTAACCCAAAGTATCACTTAATCACATAAGGAACTTATCAATACCACTGAAATTAATGGAAGGTCTCTCATTGATTTCAATAGATGCTGAATCACTAGTGACTTTAGTGAGACCTAGTCAATTGTGAAAAGAAAAATTATTGAGAGCTACATCTTCCACTTCACAATTTCTTGTAAATTAAATTTTAGACTGGTTTACTCAGGACGTTAGTCATTTCTGCAAGGTATATCTGAGAGCATTTTACCTCTCTAGCCTCTGACATTCCCTGTTTTCCAAAAATATCACATTTTTACAAAAGAAGTGGGGAAAACAATCCAGCTTTGATAACTGTCTGTACTGTTTCATAGATTCATAGACTTAAGGTCAGAAGGGATCATTATGATCATCTAGTCTGACCTCCTGCACAATGCAGGCCACAGAATCTCATCCACCCACTTCTGTATCAAACCCACAACCTATGTCTGAGTTATTGAAGTCCTCAAATCGTGGTTTGAAGACCTCAAGGTGCAGAGACTCCTCCAGCAAGTGACCAGTACCCCACTCTGCAGAGGAAGGCGAAAAACCTCCAGGGCCTCTGCCAATCTTCCCTGGAGGAAAATTCCTTCCCAACCCCAAATATGGCAATCAGTTAAACCCTGAGCATGTGGACAAGACTCACCAGCCAGCACCCAGGAAAGAATTCTCTGTAGTAACTCAGATCCCACCCCATCTAACATCCCATCACAGACCATTGGGCATATTTACCTGCTAATAATCAAAGGTGAATTAATTGCCAAAATTGGGCTATCCCATCATACCATCCCCTCCATAAACTTATCAAGCTTAGTCTTGAAGCTAGGTATGTCTTTTGCCCCCACTATTCCCCTTGGACGGCTGTTCCAGAACGTCACTCCTCTAATGGTTAGAAACTTTCGTCTAATTTCAAGTCTAAACTTTCCTAGTGTCCAGTTTATATCATGGCTTCTGCAAAGTAATTTTGTTTCCATGTTTCAAGAGTTGGGATCCTAAACTGGAGTAAAACCACACTCTACACTCCACTCAGTGTAGTGGGGATCCAACAGATATGCTGACAGATTTCCAAATAGAGTAAGGTTTTTGTGTGCTTTGCTGGTTTTAGAGACTGATCTCATGAACAAAGGGAAATCCTGGATGAGCTTTTCAGTCACCCCAAAGGATTTTAACACCCAGTTCCCATTAAAATTGATGAGAATTGAGCATCCAAATCTCCATGGTGGTGTTTAAAATCTCAGCTGTTATAGAAAAAAATGGAACATGAGAAAATGACATTGAAAATAAAGTTCCTTTCCCCTTACAATTTATATAAACCCTTTTAAAGAAACACCACTAATGCATTTTCATTGCAATTTTAAAACTCCAGATATAGTCCCTCTTTTACATGGATTATTTACCTGATACTCCTTTTATGTGCATTTGATTTTCTGAAACTGACCTCTACTTTAATTTATTTTCAGAAAACACCAACATAAAAATACTCAATAACAATGAAAGATGTATTTTTAAAATATTAACTGTTACCTATTTCTCTCTCATACATGATGTTAATAATTCTAGGCTGGAAACTCTCAAGTGGTCTGGCTACATGGCAATGTAAGCCCTGGCTCAGACTCAGGCTTGTTCCTAAAATCCCTCTTCGGTCTATACACAATCGCTCAGGCTTGGGCTTGGACCTGACTGTGTGGGGATGGAAAGTCAGAGCTGAGTCAAGCCAGGACATAGGGTTCAAGCACTATTGCTTTGCAGAGTAGATGCAGCCCTGATTGATTTAGGGCATGGGAGCAACCAAAAGTATCCTACAATCCCATGGTCAACTTTCTTTATCTCCAGTCAACTCAACTGAAGACAGACACAGCTCCCCTTGGTGTACAGCAGCAACTCAGTGAGTCAGCATTAACCCTTCCATTGTCTTCTGCCCACCAAATAGCAAACACACCATCAGAGAGCCTGCTGTGTTTGAAATGGAAAATGACCAGAATGATTCCTTTTTCAAAGTGCACTGCTTCATAGTCACAGTACAGCCAAATTTCGTGAATTTCTGGTGCAAGGTAAGCAAAACTGTTGACTTTAGTAAAAGTACAAGGAATGATCATGCGTACCAGCAGATGGTGAAGAAGCTCATACCAGTGGCCAGTGCAGGGAGTGTATTAAGCAGCTCAGGAGTGAGTACCAAAAAGTCAAGGCCCAGAACTACACCATGGGAAACTTGCAGACATTATGTCTGTTTGATGAGGAGTTTGACTGGGTGCTGGGAATTGCAACCAGTGTGGAGCCAATTGTTCGGCAGCAAATTCTGGGTCCATACTCAGAGGAGCTGCTTGACATAACCCCCAAGCAACAGCCCACTGCCAGGCCTACAGCAATTGTGGTAGGTATCAAAGCTGCTCCTGAGCGCAGTAAGCCTCTGGCTCTATTGTAATGTTTATTAATAATAATGGGAGGGATTTCTGCTCTACAAACCAATGCAAAAGTTATGAGAAGCCCCATTAATGGTAAATTGTATCTCAGCTCCTTGGCAATCCTCCTCCTCTACCCCACCTCCACATGGAGTTCAAAATGGCAACCAGGAAATGCAAACAGTAAAGAACATCTTTAAAGAATATTTTTATTGGCAAGACACTGTTTTTTTTATAGGGATGTACCAGCTTCTTAAAAATAATAATCTTAGATTGCCGTGTCTAAATTTGCCATCCTGTAACCACTCAACAATCCATGGAGCCAGCACTGTGTGTGTATGTTTGGGGAAATACATTCCATTTCCAAATCTAGTCCATTTCAGTTAGAGGTAGTCCATGAAGTCCACAGCTGACAAAATCATGTGTCCCAAGTACAATCGGGGTTTGGATATTTGTCCAGAAACATGCCGGGGACAGGGAGGAGGAAGGCTATGGAGTACTTCTTGTTTGCATGCAGCCATAACAGGGTAAGCCATGTGGAAGCTAACATAGCATCCTATTAATTCCCTCAATCCTGGGTGCTGATAGCTGCAACTTTTACTGAAGCAGGAACTCCAGATTGGTAGTCACATTGCAGGGAAGGACATATTTTCCATCATTACCTCAGTAGCTGATCAGCCCACTCCATTCACAGATGCACTGTTCAGTCACAATGGATTTGAATGCTTCAGTTGCAAACACTGTTGGTTTCCACCACCAGCTTGTAACATGTCCCTTTGCTGATAGAACAGTTATGTCCTCCAAAATGTTGAAAGTCCTGAACAATCTTTGTGTAATAAGGCCATTTACTGACTCCCCCTCCCTCCCATACAAGTAGTAGTACAATTTTTATAAAATAAAAATAACTTAGATTTTTTTAACTTCCATTGTCTCTGTACTTCTTTAACTATATAGCAGCGATTAACCAGGCCGTGTTCAGGAAGATTATGTGGACTGAAGCATCCCTTTCACAATATGTTGCAATTCAGTTTTGAAATGTAACTTTTTATATCCTTGAAATTCCACAAGAATTATTTCTGTGCTGCTCTACTGAGCTATTTGAGACAATACCCCTCTCTATCTTTTCCTATGGCCCCTCAACCTCTATTGGGTGCTGTACCTCCACAACTCACCTACAGTGCAGAACAAGCCTGGCAAAATGTACCTTCATGGACCATTCCAAGAGGAAATGTTTCTGTGATGGACTTATGGTTGAAGTTCTGAGGAGAACCAACAAGTAAGACCAGTATCAGAAAAAGAGGAACTTAAGACTGGAGAAAAGGCATGCTGGGAGGAGGAGGAAAGCCTGAGGCTCATTTCACAGCTTAAGGAGAAGATTTCAGCACAGGAGCAGGCATTTGCTACATACTTCCTGAAATAGAAATGGCAGATAAGGGAGGAGGATAAAGATCAGCAGAGAGAACTGTTTGAACGGCTCAGCTCAATCTTGGCCTCAAGAGCACTGGCTTCTGCTGCCTCTCCCACATCATTGCCTGATTCCCCTGTGACATACCCTCAGTCCAGAAACAACTCAAAACATTCTATGGCTGGATGACTCATGCAATCAGGTCCCATGAGCAGCTGGGCAGGGCAACTTAGTCCCATTCAGCACCCCCTCTCCTGTGGATGCTTCTGGTGCCAAGTGTGTGCAAAACAGGGAAAGAAGGGAAAGAAGAATGGCGGCCAGGGACCATGAAGCCATAGGGGGTTTTCATTTGTTCATGCACATTGTGTCTGTGTTTTGGAAAGGTTGCGTTGTAACTGGTCCTTCGGTGTTGTATTGGCAGCTTTTTATATAGTCAGGAAGGTTTATTGCTAGCACTACATCTCATCATACAATCAGTATTTGAAATAATAACTCTAAATACATGATAAAGAACAATTAGGAATTAGCAAGCAAACACTATTCCCCTATGCAGTTGGGTACAGAACTCACATTTCAATCACTTCCTTATATGAATCCATACGGTGAATTATCCTCACCCCCATTTCATAAATCATGTCACACATAAGTACATTTTATGGCAATCAATCCCCTACTCCTCCCCAAGCACTGTACCACCCCCCATCAGTTAGCCTCATGTGCCCCAAAAGCACATTCACAATTGTACTATTCCCCCTCTTCCACTGAGCCATCCAAGTCCATAATGTGGGAGCACAAAGCATCCCTAGTTTCTGTTGCCCAGGTGTATCCAGTTCCGCTGTGGCAGGTGCACTTTCTGGCTGAGTGTGCCTATTCAGCAACACCTCACTGTCATAGGTCCGTGTAGGGGGAGATGCTCACCTCTGGTTTCACAAAGCTTTTGAAGACCACAGCAAGCCACAGTAATGTGGACAGCATTGATGACGCTGGCATCCAACACCAAACTGGTTGGCAATGAATCTGTAGTAGTCTGTGGTAGGCAGCTTCCAGATGGTAAGAACAACCTGCTTCTGGGCTGGGAAGGATGGCCTCAGGCATATCTCTTTAAGATAGAGGCTCTGAGCAAGCTGTTCATAAAGCTCCAGAAATATAACTATGTTTGTGTGAAAATTCTGGACCTACTGATGGTTATCTCAGATCTGCATGATGATTTGGTCCCACAGTCTCTGCTTGTGGCCCTGACTCAGAAGCAGCAGTCTATGTAGGGGGCATCTGTACTGAGTGTCCTGAGCAGCATTGGCTAGTGCAAGTCTGCCATGCATGGCTACTCCTCCTCCTCTGCTTCCTCCTCTTGCTCTATTATAAGCTGTGCCAGATGCCTTCGGTGCATCAGAAAATACCACTAAAATGTCCATCAGCACCTCAAGGAAGCTCTGCTTGTTTCCTGACAAGAGTGAGAGCAGAAACAAGAGAAAACTATTTGAAAAGTGTCTTCTCCATGTTGCTCAGCAGGCTGTGTTCAGAGGGCAGGGGGCTGTTCAAACTTCCCATAATGAGCAGGATGGGCAATAAAGTTTTTCCATCAGGCACCTTGGTCAAAGGGCTAGAACAATCACATTACAGGAGGACAGTAGGGAGTCTGTGATATAGTTGGTTTAACTTGGATGTGTGTGAACTGCAGTGTGGGTGCCAGAGCCCCAGATTCAAGCCATGGTTAGAAAATCCCTAATGGAGAGTTAACAATCAGTGTAGATGCTCAAGCCCTGGGGATTTCTAACATGCGTTCAGCTAACTCAAGTCCTACTAACCCTTGGCTCAAACTGCAGTCTAGACATACCCTCAGGCTATATCAACGCTATGAACTAGGATATGATACTCATACTGTGTTTCAGGTAGGTTTGTACTCGGCATGGCTGCTTACCCACACCACTGCAGCAACACTGTTATTTATACTAACACTAGCTCAATGAGAGAGCACAAGTATGTGTACATGACCAGGAGAAACAATGTTTTAATCAGACCATATTTTAAAAAATCAGATTTTTAATTTCATGTACCAAGAATGGCCCTAATCATGCAATGGGATCAGGTAGTGGTGTTTCCTTACTGCTAGAATGAGTTCTGTTGAGTGCAATGGGACTCCTGACAGTTGTAAGGAATAATGCTAGAGCAGTGGTTCCCAAACTTGTTCTGCCGCTTGTGCAGGGAAAGTCCCTGGTGGGCCGGGCTGGGCCGGTTTGTTTATCTGCCGCGTCTGCACGTTCAGCCGATTGCGGCTCCCACTGGCTGCAGTTCGCTGCTCCAGGCCAATGGGAGCTGCTGGAAGTGGTGGCCGGTACATCCCTCAGCCTGCGCTGCTTCCAGCAGCCCCCATTGGCCTGGAGCAGTGAACCGTGGCCAGTGGGAGCCATTATTGGCCGAACCTGCGGACGCGGCAGGTAAACAAACCGGCCTGGCCCACCAGGGGCTTTCCGTGCATAAACGGAGGAACAAGTTTGGGAACCACAGTGCTAGAGGAATATTCTGCAGGTTAGGATACTATGTGGACAAAAGGATAAATGTGTGTACAAATTAGGTACACGGGCACATAAACAAGTACTCAATTTATTGTGCAATTAACCATGTTTGCATGTAAAGGCTATCCATTTTCATGTTAATTCACACATTTTCTGGATGTAATATTAGTACAGACTTCTGGAAATATGTCCCTTTAAAGTGAGTTTAGAGATACCCATATCCAGCCATTGTTGCTGCTTTAAAATGTTAACTATATATCCTCACAGTATAGACTAGGAAGAAGAAACATGGCTAGTTTTATAACTTAGTAATGGCAAATATTGTAGTTGTCACAACTTCACAGAAATGTATAAGTTAAATTCACCTCATGGGTCCAAATAAATGGGGCCATACATCACTGATGCCCTGTTCCAAGGATTTAAGAGGTGTTGGTCCTCTGCACAGGAATTAATTTCACTCTAAGTGAAATTTAAGTATAGCAATAAATGTCCTTTAAAACAATTGTTTTGATGTATGTTTTGTAGTAAAAACTATGGACAAAGTAATTGATATAAAGCATCTGATAGAAACTCTCTGCCTCTTTTTGCTGCTGATACCAAAAGGCCATGAATTAAACAGATATCAAGTATTTACATTTTAAATATATAACTTAAAGGCTTTTGAACATTGTCATGATTATTTATACTTGACTTAGCTAGAAGGTTAACTTTATATGTGAATATAATACCTTCACTTTCAACTCCATTAAAAGAACCTCTTAGGCCCAGTGTTTTGAAAAGTGTCATATCATTTTGTCATAGCATTCTTTCTCAGATCTGAACCTTAGAGTTCGGAAAATGAGATACTAGCATGAATTTCCCTAAGCTTAATTACCAGCTTAGGTCTGATATGCTGCCACCAATCAGGAATTTTCCAGGCCCTGGTACCCTCTGGTCCCCCCAAAACCTTCCCTGGGGACCCCAAGAACCCAGATCCCTTGGGTTCTTAAAACAAGGAGAAATAAGCCATTCCCCCACCTTTCCCCTTCCCAGAATTTCCCTCCCTGGGCTATTCTGAGAGATACTGATCCAACCTCTTAAATCACCATACAGAGAAGCATCTCCCTTCCCTCTCACAAAGAGGCAAACAGATTCAAGGCAAACAGAGAGAGATTCTATCTCTCCCTCCTCACGTCTCCCCCTCCCAGTCCTGGTGAGTTATCCCAATCCCCTGGGATAAAACAAGGGAAACAAGAAAAAAATCAATCAGGTTCTCTAAAAAGAAATCTTTTAATAAAAGAAAGAAAAAGTAAAGAATTATCTCTGTAACTTCAAGATGTAAATATACAGGGCCCTATAGCTTACAGATACCAGAGAGAGACTTTCCCCCCAGTACCAATACAAATCAAAATATTCCCAGCAACTACACATATAAAAGTTAACCAGCCAGATCCACAATTGCAAATAGAGTAAAACAATTAAAAAGCCTAAACCACCTGGTTTTTACCTTCTATTTGAAAAGAAACTTAGAGAGCCTGTAGTAATGTCTGGTCTCTCTCAGACCCTCCGAGAGAAGAACAAAGAACAAAGAACTCACACCCAAACTTAAAAGTATCTTGTCTTCTGATTGGTCTTCTGGTCAGGTGTCCAGTTTCCTGCTTGTAACCCTTTACAGGTACAAGAGACATTAACCCTTAACACTCTGTTTATGACACACTTAGAATGCTTTTGTAACAGACAATATATTGAAGGTGTTCACTTTCTGAAAATGCCTCAGCTATGAAAAGAGCACAACGGTAAACAGCGCTTGTAATAGAACAGAAGAAAGGAAAAAAAGTGGAACAAAAACATAGCTTTGGAAGTGATCATTTCAGTGCAGTGGAATGGCTTGAATTTAATCCAAATTGGTAAATATCATCCATGTTGATTATGTGCAAAATCAATCCACACTTTACATTATTTTGTTTGTAGTGATCTCCCAATATTGTGTACACATTTGCTTTAACATCAGAAATAAATACCACATGTAAGCCCTTTTTTGTTTGGTTTTGCTCTTTATTCAGGATTTCGTTCTTATATTTTCTGAAGCTCAGTCTTAGGTGTGAATTTTAGAAAAGCCATAAGGTATTTTAAAAAAAGACTAGTTTTATGCATTTGACATTAAATAAAATATATTCAGGTTATTGCTTTAAAACTCTTGTGATCAGGTCAAAAATCTGTATGATATTCACAACTGTTGTTTTGTAGAATTTTGCACAAAAAGGTTGTGTCTTCTACAGCATTTACTCATGTCATGTAATACAAGTCAGACACATCAGTATGACTGCTCATGTGAGTAAGGACTTTTCAGGATTGGAACTCCATTTTGTAGAATGGCTGCCAATGTAAAGTGAGGATCCCAGCCACTAGAGATCCTAAAGTTAAAGCAGATTTTGAGAGAAGATAGGATGCTCGAAATTCTAAGATGTAAAATTACCATGGTGACTGATACCCATAGAGACCATAGCAGGAAAGTCTAAGAATTATATCTGCTTTAATTGCAGATGAAATTCAAGATTCATTCAAATTCATAGATATTAAGGGCAAATCATCTAGTCTGACGTTATCTATAACACTGGCAACAGGATTTCACAGAATCACCCCTGCATTGAGTCCAATCATTTGTGTTTGACTGAAGACACCACCTAAAGATACTTTTCCATCTTCTCATTATGATTTTCAACAATACAGCTATCTACAACTGGGGTTAAGTGATGATCCAGAAATTAGGAGGTCTATAGCTCTTAGAGCTTTATAATTCTATGAAATAGTCAGCATGGTCTAATTTCAGGCAAAGTTTCAACAGGCAATCAAAAATTAGGATGCATAGTTGAAACTTATCTGAATTAAATGAAACACTTAGTTATCAATAATTGGAGAAGAAATTTCTTGAGAACAATCTTTCTTATGAGTTTTCCAATATTTCTGTGACCGTGGTAGCTGGAGGGGCTATACTGAGAATTCTCAGTCAGGACAAACTGCAAAGAATAGGGCAGATGATTCCCCAAACTGGTGGTTTTCTTCTAATAATTAGATTCACCAAGCTAGCAACAAAACAGTTTCTGTAATAATTTACTAGTTATCCAGAAGCTAAAATACAGTTCCCTTTAAGCAATCCAGCCTTGGGCTCCCACACAGACAGCCGAGTCTTATATATTGAGGATTACTTAAAATCTTATTCACCATATATAAAGTTATACCAATCTCAAGAGATCAGACATATTACTCACCAATGAATATTTCAGGTCTGACCCAAATTGACGCTTACAGCTAATTCCTATTAACTGATCTAAAATGTATTTTAGAAAAGAAAGAAAGAATTACTGTGGTTAAAGATAATCATATATTCAGATATGAATAAAGTTCCTGGGGCAGTTTCATAGCAGAGTTTGTGAGTTGCTGATTTTTAAAAAATTCCTTCCAGAATCAGTTTAACAGGTTATAGAAGGGGTAGTCAATAGGTGGACCATGGGCCAAACGCAGACCACCAGATATGTTTGAACGGACCCCAAAATCTTTTTATTTACCTATTATCATTACTTATTTATATATATTTCCTCTCGAATCTCGACTTTGACTATACCTTGACCAAGAAATCTGGATCTTGACAAAAAATAATTGACTACCCTTGGGTTATAGTATAGGCAGTCCATGTGCAGAGTTTGTTCAAAGTCTTCCATGAGAAATATCACAGATAATCCAGGACATACCTGGGGACCTCAGTCTTGCAACTTGAATTTCCCCTGATAAAGTTTAAGCAGATCTGAGATTAAAGGGATCAGGCCAGGGAACTTTTTTATAGTTCCTAAGGAGGCTAAGAAGTCTCTTGTCACAGCAGGACCTCCTACCAAGGAAGAATAGGTAATATACATTGTTACTCTGAAGCAAATCTATTTAGTAGGCATACATTGATAACTAGTTGCATTGATAGCATAAGACAATTAGCCATTCAAATGCTTCACAGGTAGTTTACTACAAACTTCAAAGAGAAATAAAGAGAATGATATTATTACTCCACAAGTTTAATCTAAATCTTAATATCCCCTTTCGATCTCTGAATCAATAGAATATAGTAATAAAATACCATAGAGAAGAACAGAAGGTTAGCATCTACAAGCTAATTAGATCACCTTGTTAAACTTCTAACAGATATAGGTAAACACAGACAAATACAATTAGTGTCTACCTCTAATTCTCTAACAATGCAGAAGTCTCGTCTATTTCACAATGCCTTGATAACTATCTACAAAGAATGGCTCTCATTACCACTTCAATACTTTTCTAATATATCCATAAAGGTTGATTTTGGGTCACTTAGCCTGCTGGTTGTTTAACCCTTGCTGACTCAGGCCAGGTCCACACTACAGCGTTAAATTGATTTAAATAGCGTTAAATCAATTTAACGCTGTACCCGTCCACACTACAAGGCACTTAAAATCGATTTTAAGGGGTCTTAAAATCGATTTCTGTACTCCAGCTAAACGAAAGGAGTAACCCTAAAATCGATTTTACAAAATCGATTTAGGGCTAGTGTGGACGGAAATCGAAGTTAATGGCCTCCGGGAGTATCCCACAGTGCACCAGTGGCCGCTCTGGACAGGTAAAGGAACTCTACTGCACTGGCTAGGTACACAGGAAAAGCCCTGGGAACTTTTGAATTGCATTTCCTGTTTGGCCAGCGTGGAGCTCTCAGCAGCACAGGTAACAATGCAGTCTCCTGAGAATAGGAAAAGAGCTCCAGCATGGAACACACAGGAGTTATTGGATCTGATCGCAGCATGGGGAGAAGATTCTGTGCTATCAGAACTGCGTTCCAGTAGACGAAATGAGAAAACTTTTGAAAAAATTTCTAATGCCATGAGGCAGAGAGGTCATAGCAGGGACTTGGTGCAGTGCAGAGTTAAAGTGAAGGAGCTCAGACAAGCGTACCAGAAAGCAAAAGCAGCAAATGGCAGATCCAGATCTGAGCCAAAAACATGCCGCTTCTACGCGGAGCTGCATGCAATTTTAGGGGGCAGCGCCACGACAAGCCCCCCCTTGTCTGTGGATTCAGAGGTGGGGGTAGTAATCTCAGCCATTGCTGATGATTCTGCGGACGGCGAAGATGTGGAGGAGGAAGAGGAGGACGAGATGGCAGAGACCACACAGCACTCCATTCTCCCCAACAGCCAGGAGCTTTTTCTCACCCAGACAGAATTACCCTCCCAGCCCTCCCAAGCCACTAGCCCAGACAATGAAGCCATGGAAGCGACCTCTGGTGAGTGTACTTTTTTAAATAAAAAACATAGTTTAAAAGCAAGTGTTTTTTAATGATTGATTTGCCATGAGGGCTTGCATGCATTAGCTGGCATTAAAGTTACTGGAAAAGTCTGTTAACATGTCTGGGGATGGAGCGGAAATCCTCCAGGGACATCTCTATGAAGCACTCCTGTAGGTACCCCAAAAGCCTTTTCAGAAGGTTTCTGGGCAGGGCAGCCTTATTCCGTCCACCATGGTACGAAACTTTAGCACGCCATGCCTGGAGCACGTAATCGGGTATCATTGCATGACAAAGCCTAGCTGCGTATGGTCCCGGGGATTGCTGGCATTCAAGAAGCATAATTTCTTTTTCTCTGTCTGTAATCCTCAGGAGAGTGATATCGTTCATGGTCACCTGGTAAAAAGTAATGTAGTTTATTAAGGGGACAGAGATGACCATTCCTTCGTTGCTGCTTTCCTGCGCCTTTAAAAAAATCCTTTCCTTGCAGTTAGCCATGGGGGGGGAAGGTAAAAAGCAGCCCATTCCTACGGGGAGGTGTCTCTAATGGCACTGACCTTTTTAGCATTTGGGCAGCAGGAATTTTCGCTGCTAATTGCCAAGGGAGAGGGGGGAAGGGGGAGGTGGTAAGGTTTCAGTGACCTGCCATTACAGCAGACATGCAGAGTGGGGGGGAAAACCATTCACAATTTTCCTCTAGTGCTTAACCTTTCTGATGGCATAAGAAAAGAAGCAAAAGATGTGCTTTTTAGCAGTTTGGCAGCCAAGCATGAATGTTACATGGTAATAGCCACGGGTAGGGGGGAAAGGAGGAGGTTGTACGGTTAACTGCCATTAGATGTATGCCTTACCATGTCCGCCTGCAAGCTGATTTGTAATCCCCGGACCTGCGTCTGTGTTGATCTCTGACACCACAGCTGCAAGCACTAAATACTAAAAGAATCCAAGGGCGAGCTTGTAGTGAAGTGACATGTGCTACGTATGGTGAATAGTGTAGTTCACTGTGAAAGAGTATAACCATTGTTCTGTGAAATGTATCTCTTATGATCCTTCTATCACTCTTTTCCCCCACTCATGCAGCTGCACATTTTTCAAGCCTCCCTACCCCAGTCCGACGGATAGGTCAGATAAGGAGAATAAGGAAGAAGAGGACACGGGAGGAGATGTTCACAGAAATAATGGCAGTAACCCGCAGTGAAAGAGCTCATCTGGGGGAGTGGAAAGACGTGGTAGCAAAGGACAGGAACGCTGCCAGTGAACGTGAGGACAGGAGGGACCAACGTGAGGACAGGAGGGACCAACGTGAGGACAGGAAGGACGCTCGAGATGAGATGTGGCGGCAGGAAGATCAGCGGTGGCGGAATGGAACGCTGGAGCTGCTGCGCGACCAAACTGACATCCTCCGAAGTCTGTTGGAAGAGCTGTGGGGTCACAGAGTGCCACTTCAGCCCATGTTTAATCTCCCTCAGTACTCACCATGTCCCACATCTTCCACACCCAGACGTGTAAGAACGCGTGGGGGAAGGCTTTCTGCACCTGCCCACTCCACCCCCGCGGACAGTCCAACCAAAAGGCTGTCATTACTTTGAAATGTCCTTAATGGCCTTTTTCTTCCCTCCTATACTCCTCCCAAACCACTCCCGGGGTGCCTTTTTTTTTCTCTTACTCTTCTTATAATGACATGCTATTCAAAGAAAGTGGGAGGGTGGGTTGGTTACAGGGAATGACTTTATTTCCATAAGCAAGCTGTTACGGAAGGGTGGAGGGTAGCTTGCTTGCAGCAGGAGTCAATACATGGGGGGGTAGGTTCATGAAGGGGAAAGAAACAGCAGTCACACCGTACCCTGGGCCATGATGAAACTCGTTTTCAAGGCTTCCTTAATTGCCTTTTTCTTCCCCCCCCATCCTCCTCCAAAACCCCTACTGGTGTATTTTTAATTACATTCTTTTTAAAGCAAGAGGGAGGGTGGGTTGCTTACAGCAACTGAGTTTTAATAAAGAATACAAGGTTTTTAAAAGATAGTAACTTTATTTCCATAAGCAAGCTGTTATGGAAGGGTGCAGGGTAGGTTGCTTGCAGCAGGAGTCAGTACGGGGGGGGGAGGTTCAGGAAGGGGAAAGAAACACAGCAGTCACACCGTACCCTGGCCTATGATGAAACTCGTTTTCAAGGCTTCTCTGATGCGCACCGCTTCCTGGTGTGATCTTCTAATTGCCCTGGTGTCTGGCTGCGCGTAATCAGCGGCCAGGTGATTTGCCTCAGCCTCCCACCTCGCCATAAAGGTCTCCCCCTTACTCTCACAGAGATTGTGGAGCACACAGCAAGCAGCAATAACAAAGGGGACATTGGTTTGGCTGAGGTCTGAGCGAGTAAGTAAACTTCTCCAGTGAGCTTTGAGACGCCCAAATGCACATTCTACCACCATTCTGCACTTGCTCAGCCTGTAGTTAAACAACTCCTGACCACTGTCCAGGCTGCCTGTGTATGGCTTCATGAGCCATGGCATCAAGGGTAGGCTGGGTCCCCCAGGATAACTACAGGCATTTCAATATCCCCAACTGTAATTTTCTGGTCTGGGAAGTAAGTCCCTTGCTGCAGCCGTTTAAACAGAGTAGTGCTTCTGAAGACATGAGCGTCATGAACCCTTCCTGGCCATCCCATGTGGATGTTGGTGAAACGTCCCTTGTGATCCACCAGTGCTTGCAGCACCATTGAAAAGTACCCCTTGCGGTTTATGTACTGGGTTCCCTGGTGCTCCGGTGCCAAGATAGGGATATGGGTTCCATCTATGGCCCCCCCCACAGTTAGGGAATCCCATTGCAGCAAAGCCATCCACTATGACCTGCACGTTTCCCAGAGTCACAACCTT
The DNA here is from genome assembly GCF_025201925.1 of Gopherus flavomarginatus. Classification (NCBI taxonomy): domain Eukaryota; kingdom Metazoa; phylum Chordata; order Testudines; family Testudinidae; genus Gopherus; species Gopherus flavomarginatus. Next base: position 150,102,130 of record NC_066618.1, on the reverse strand, counting down.
TCGTAGCAGCAGCTTAATGATTGCTTTGGCTACTTGCAGCACAGCAGCCCCCACAGTAGATTTGCCCACTCCAAATTGATTCCCGACTGACCGGTAGCTGTCTGGCATTGCAAGCTTCCAGAGGGCTATTGCCACTCGCTTCTCCACTGTGAGGGCTGCTCTCATCCTGGTATTATGGCGTTTCAGGACAGGGGAAAGCAAGTCACAAAGTTCAAAGAAAGTGCTCTTACGCATGTGAAAGTTCCGCAGCCACTGCGAATCGTCCCACACCTGCAAAACTATGCGGTCCCACCAGTCTGTGCTTGTTTCTCGGGCCCAAAATTGGCGAGCAATGGGTAGAACCTCCCCCATTACCATCAGGAGCTCCAAAGCGCAGGGGCCCACGGTTTCGGAGAACTCAGTCTCCAGGTCCTCATCACTCTCGTCGCCGCGCTGCCGTAGCTGCAGCCTCCTCTCCTGCATTTGCTGTTCATGGTTCAGCATAGACAGCACGAGAATGCGTGAACTGTTTACAACGTCCACGATCAAGGTACTGATCAGACCAGGGTCCATGCTTGCTGTAAAATGGCGTTTGCTCACTTCACCCAGTAAAAAACGCGCGAAATGGCTGTCTGCTGCTTTCAGGAAGGGAGGGGGTGAGGCTGTACCCAGAACCACCCATGACAGTGATTTTTGCCCCATCAGGCACTGGGGTAGTAACCCATAATTCCAAGGGTCAGGGAACACTGCAGGAACTATGAGATAGGTACCCACAGTGCAACGCTCCTGAAATCAATGGACGCCTGGGACCATGGACGCACACCACCGACATAATGTGCCCTAGTGTGGACGCGTAAAATCGATTTTATAAACCCTGTTTTATAAAATCGATTTTACTAATATTGATTTTAAGCTGTAGTGTGGACGTACCCTCAGTGTCACAACTTCCTATCACTGATTGGGCTGGAAGAATCATAACATTTTCTCGTAGAGTTTTCAGTGTCTTGTTTCTGGAACATAGTAATAAAGATAAAAATATGTTATTTTGTTGAATGCCAAAACAGCAGTTTGGGCTCAGTGTGAAAGCTAGGTATTGTCATGAATCGGGAATATGTCTATACAAATTATGTGTGCATGAATTATGTGTGATATTATGAACCCTCTGTTTCTGTTTCAGGTTGCAAGCTCCATTTTGAACGTGCAGACTTTTGCCTTTTCTGTGGTCTGTTTGCTTCTATATTGGGTTGAAAATTCCAAAGGTTGGTGGCAAAAGAATAACAATTTTTGGATTCTAAACATACCCACTCCTTGGGAATCTATACACTCTAGACAAAAGACAGTCCCTGCACAGGGAAACTGGTTAGCAGTGCAGAAGTCACCTTGGCAATAAAGTCACCTGACTGGGGAAGCTGGCAAGGGTGTCACCTGACACAGGGAGCTGAAGGTGTTAAAAGGGCTAAGCATTTTCTGCAGTCCATGAGAGACCACACACCCTGTAACAGCCTATATAAGGCAGGGGATACCCTGCCTACCTCTATGAACCCAGATGGTTTGCCCAGGACTCACAACAGAAGAGAGATTAGGAAGTGAGGGACACTGCAATGTCAAATGTTAATTGATTTGTATGATCTGCCCTTTACATAAAGGTGTTAGATTGCGCAAAGTGTGTGCGTTGACTGCTTCACAACTATCATTTGCCCCTAGGAGAGTTAAACTGTAACCAGAAGCTTCACACCTTTAAGAGGGAGATCTGGGCCAAAGATGTGTTTAAGTAGCTGGGGTATTTCAGGGGTTGCCACTAGTTCTGAGCTCTAGGGCAGCTAGGCTGAGACAAAGTATTTTGTTCTGATTGAGCTTTTCTTTAAAAAATGGAATTTTAAAAAATAAAATTAAAAGACATTTTGAAACAAAATTATTTCAAACCAAAAGTCAAAATGTATTTTTTTTGTCAAAACAGGCCACTTATAATTTTTTAAGATTTTTTTTTCAAAACAGATGAAATTGACACAAATTTGGTATCAACAAATATGCATTTTTTGCTGAAAAATTATTGTGTGCAAGATTTCAGCTAACTCCATTCAGAAATACTATGCCAACAAAGGAGATACCAGAAGTATTTCAGTTATGATGTAGGAAAAATACCAATACAAAATGTAAAATGTGTTCACCATGGACATTTTGAATAGTTTACAGTTGACCAGGGATGTTATTCTTTGGTTATGTTAAGGTGCCATGACATATTGTTGCCTTCAACAAGGTTACTATATAAACTATTAAAACATAGGGACTTTTGAAAATTCTGAAACCATTTAATGAATGGCAGCTCCACTACCTTATATCTTCCACTAAGAAAAAGAAATACTTTCATGAAGAAAATGCAAGGCAAAAATAGCATATGTTGGAGTATTTTTTGTTGCTCAGCCTTGCAGAATTACTGTCAAAATCATCCACTAAAATAGTTTTGCTTTTATAGCAGAGAACACCATTTTTATTGTATGAATTTAGTTTACAATATTAACTCTTTCAAACATTTTAAATTGCTATAAGTTGTGTTTTATTTTAACTCAGAACATTTCTTTCCTCCCCAGTTACCAGTGCACTTTCAGTATGAACAGTAACTCCTCATTTAAAGTCGTCCCATGAACTGTTGTTTCAATGTTATCTCCCTGCTCAATTAGGGAACAAGATTGTTTAAAGTTGTGCAATGGTCCCTTATAATGTTGTGTGGCTGCCTGCTTGTAAGAGTCTGTGGAAGAGCAGTGACTTTACAAGGGAGCACCGCTCAAGTTCCGCTTCTCTGCCTCTTCCCCATCCCTCCCAGTGTTTCCCCCACCACCAAACAACTGTTTAGCGGTGCTTAGGATTTTCTGGGAGGGAGGGAGAGGAGTGGAGATGCGGGGCTTCCCTGCTCCTCCCCCTCCCTTCCAGCACTTCTCACTTAGGACTTTCTGGGAGGGAGGGGCAGGAGCGGGGAAGTGCTGAGTCTTGGCTCCTCAGTAGCGTATCTAGTAATAATCTTTTAGGCATATAATATTATATTGCTTGCCTCTCTGCTGTCACCTGCCACTATTATTTTCTCTGATTGATTTCTCTTGCCCTTCTCTTTAAACATTCCTGAAGACTTGGAAAAAATTGTTGTCTTAATATTGTTCTATATGATACCTTTGGCACCAAAGACTTTTCCTATCCTCAAATCCTGTAGGGGACTGTAAATTCCTTCCTTGATCCCTTTCTTAATTATGAAAGTCATGATGGCTTCTGTTAAGTTTCAAGGAGCCTTTCACAATGTCACGGAGGAATTAAATATCTCTGAATTGTGCACTCTCACAAATTACTAATGAAAAAATAGCTTAGAGAAAAGTACTGCATTAAACAAAGTGAAGTTACTTTCCAGATCTTGGCTTAGCATTCAATTGACACAAAGAGATCAAAGAGTCAAAGATAAAAAGAGGTGTTAAAAAAAACATAGTGATTTTATGTTTCATGTTTCTTGAATTTTCTTAAGAAATTGAACATTTTTGTAATACTTCTATTACCTTTGTAAATGAAGTTAATCATGAGCAGAATTTGAAGAGCTAAAAAAGAAAAATATAGTGCTCTGAATTTCTTTCAGCTTCATGAAGCAACAATTGACTCACTTCCTTGGTAATAAACAACAGTAAATCATGAAGTTAGCATATTGTTATTAATTATACTACATTAGTGCCTAGAAGACCCCATCTGTTAAGCAGTATACATATGTAGTAAGAAACAATCACTGTCCCAAAGAGCTTACAGTCTAAATACACAAGACAGACAAAGGAAAGTGTCACTATCTTAGATGGGGAACTAAGGCAAAAGACTTGCCCACGATCACAAAGGAATTTGTGGCAGAGCCAGGAATTTAATCCATGTCACTTGAGTCCCAGTCTAGTGTCTTTATCACAAGACCAATCTCCAGAAGATGATGGCATTTAATTGATTTTTTGCAGGGCAGTGTCATGAGCTGAAGCTCCCTTTAAGATAACAAAACCTTATAGTGTGTAATTTGGGGAACCATCTCTCTGTGCCACCCTCTGTTTCCACCATGTAGTGATATAATTCAAATAATCAAAAATAAGCATAGGCCACTCAGTGCTAATGTATTTGAATTATTTTTTTTTGGTGAAAAAGGCTGCTTATTTCTCTATCATATTACCTCTCTATATTCATTCCAGGAACAAAACTTGCATTAGATAAAAGAACAGGAAGAGAGAGAGAGACTAATTGTTTATTGTATGGAAATTCATGACAAACAAACCAAAAAGCCATCACCCTCTGGTGGACAGTGTCACATCCTCCCAGAATCTATTTCATATTTTGAGAACTCTCCCAGACATTTGTAAGAGATTGACACTGTGACAATTGCTTGCATCTAGTATTAGTTATTTTAAGGGAAAGTTCAAAACATCCCAAACTCTTCCTTTTAATATCCCTTTTGTCTGCTTGTTTAAAATGTGTTCCAACCTTTCAGTCATGCATTTGTAGCAGGGTTACAGAATGCCACTTATGTTTACAGGAAAACAGCTGTTTGGAAACAAATTGAGGCCCGTTATCTCTCATTAATTGCATGGCTGAGCAATTCATGCAACACTTATATGATCTTTATCCAAACCTGTGGCTAAAATCTGTTTCCTGCAAAGCTCTCATTTGGGATTGCAGATAATTGTCACAGGTGAAAAATGTTAGCTGATGTTTGCCCCCACACACTCCCCAAGAAAGAAGCAAGGGTCCTCAAATCCTGAATATTGGGTACCCAGCAAAGCACAAGGACTTCTGTGTGAAGGGTGTTTGCCTCTGTACCAGCTCTAGTGCCCCAGAATACCTCTTCTGCTGAACTCCAGCAGACTCAAAGAGCGAAGGAGGCAGTCTAGGGTGCAGTCCACAATGCTGACCCTCTGTGTTTTGAAGGATGGCAGGATGTCATCAAACAAGTCTACAATATACAGCATTCTGAGGTTCAGAACTGAAGACTATCATAACAGTAATAAACTCAGCCAGGATGCTATTCAGAACTACAGTAATGTACTCAAGGATGGTCGGAAGTCCGTGATTCAGAGAAGTCATGTCTTAACTGTTCCCAAGTAGGTCACCACGGACCTGCAAATCCTGGCAACTGTCTCTTACTTCTACAAGGGTGTTGTTATTATTTGTTACTTGTTATTTCTTTGCTTAAAAGGTGTCAGTCATTCAATTCTCAAATCAAGAGTCATCCAAACAAAGATATGTATCTTGCATGACCAGCTGCACACCACAAATTATGAATAGGAAATAATCAGAAAACAGTTCACAAATACCCACAGGCTGAATAATTGCTGATCTAGGCTATTCAGCAAATAGTTATGAATTGCAAATGCATTTGTAGAAAGGAAGATCATTTGACAAACAGAATAACAGAATAAAAAGGCATAATTCCACAGATAATATATTCTTTTTGCAATTCAGCCAATTGTAGAGACTATATTGTCAACTTCCAAGAGCTTAACAGTAAACTACCTTAATTTACAGTAATTTTAACTCAGATATCCTACCCACCACTACAGAAAAATATATTTATATTTTACAGTATAAAAATATAGTTTAAAATCTTCAGCAGAAGCCAAAATGATTGGCTTCTTGTCTACTATGTACTCGGATAATAGACTTATTTTTTCTTGATTTTGTTTGAGAAAACAAAACCTGTCAACAACCGCAAAAAGCAATTAGGGAAAATGTTCCTGAACTACTGCTACTGTGTCAACTGTATGTAACACTTATGAATAGGTTTGTCAGGGGCCATTACACTCTCAAATCAGCAATATGCTTCCCCAGAGCAAACTCAGTACTTTTGCCTCCATAACAGCATTTGCTGTGACAACATGTTCAAAAATCTCTGTATGTATACAGCATGGTCCAGTGCTCAAGTAATTCATCAGATGTAACCATATGTCCCAAGTGCTCCAGCCATGTTTCTGTTTCCACACAGTTATTTTAACAGTTGGACAATTTGTAGAACAATCATTAGAAAAGAAATCTGAAAAAGAAAAATATAACAATTTGACAGCACTCACAACCCAGTGAATTTTGAATGTATATTTGTACAGAAAAAAAACTATTGTGAGGTGCATGCACAGGCTTGCAGAATGGCAGGTGAATGTAATTCTGAACCTAGTGGCCTCCCCCATCGTGTTCAGCAGAAGGTCAGTGAACACTTTAGAATAACATAAGTCTCACATAACTATTTTTACTGCAATGAAAGAACATTTATTTACTTCCTCGATTTCTTAAACAGTCCCTATATTTATTCTGGGTGCTTATAAAAATGTTGAAACAATTGCTACTGAACTTATCAAAGCAAATAACCATTGGTATTCAGGCCATCCTTAACCTGCATACTGTTATGAGCTGTGTGAAATCATGTTATAGTTGAGTTAAAACCTCTTTAAACCAATGTTTGAATGAATCCCCCATTTAAGTTATTTGTAAGAATCAGTTGAGAAGCCACACCTAAAACAAAGCCTAATTTATAGCTGCCCAGAAACTATCACCAGAGTTCTAGGAACTCCCTGAGCAGAGGGTTCAACTGGATAAGGTGACCAGGTTGAGTGACTGCCAGAGGGCTCTGGACCTCCAGAATTAACTACAGATTCACCCCTGATGCTTAACAGTGTGTTAACTGTAACACTATAGCTGACTGAAGTGGCACGATTTCAGGTATTTAAAAAAAAAATGAACAACAGCTTTCTGCTGCAGTTGTGATGCTGGCAGGCCAGATAACAACAGCTCTTGCCCTGGCTGCAGGCACTAGCAGAGAACTGACAAACTTATAGCTGGAGACCAGAACAGTTAATGGTATATTAGTTTTGCTCAAAATAGGTATTAGTCTTATAAGAATGTATTTAGTGTTTAGATTCTGTGAAATGCTTGTAAATTGCTGCATGCATCCATCTCAGTTGTAACGTAGGTATTCCATGCTATAAGAAAATGTGTAATTTTTACTTTATAACTTTGAAAATGTTTGCTCTGAACTTGTGAACTCAGACATGGGATTGTACCCGAAGCCCATCCAGAATTACTATCTAAATCAGATGGATCATCTAGGAACATTGCAATGCAAAGGACTTGTTAATTGCACCGGAAAAATGCTACTTCCAAGGAAGCTCATCCTGTGTACCAGAAGCTGACTGAACAAAATAAAACAAAATCACAAGAAATTATTCAATCTTTTTAGCTGTTTGAACTCTGACAGGGCCTGAGACTCTGAAGGCAGAGATCCTGTGGCTTCCGGGGTCCACTCTGAAAAACATTTTGAATTGACAGATCACTACAATTCTGTCACTGTTAGGATTTACATGATAATTAATTTAGGTTATATGTTTGGTTTCTTTTACCTGTAAATGACTCTCTTATTCCTTTTTTCTGGTTAATAAACTTTTAGAAAGTTTATTACAGGATTGGCTAGAGGTATTATATTTGGTGTAAGATCTAGGATATCAATTGATCTGGTGTAAGTGACTAGTCTTTTGGGCCTGGAAGCAGTCTAAATATGGTGTGATTTTTGGTGTAAGTGACCATTTGTCACTAAGTCCAGTTTGTATCGGTGGCAAGATAAGAATGGAGAGTCTAAGGGGACTGTCTGTGACTCCATGGTAAGACTGTTACAGTGATCCAGGAGTTCACATTTGTCACTGGCTTGGGGAAATCTAATTCTAGAACCACCTGTTGAGGTGTCTGCCCTGTTTTTGACAGTGTGCCCTGAGGTGGGCACTCACAGTAGTGAGCCACTCTAGACAGTGTGACGAGTAAGAAAAGAAATAGTTTCATTAGAATGTTTCTCTCTCATGCAGTGCCAAGCACAGTAGTAGTAATAAGCTCGATAGTATTCATCACCATGCAATTTTGACAGGTTTCCACGCCCCTTTTAGGGCTTATGTCCTGCCTTCCCACCCCCCGTTTCCGTTGGCGCCGACGTGTGGCGCCGACGGCCATTTTGAAAAAGTGTGTGTGTGTGTGTGTTTGACTAGGGGAAGTGTTGTGTATGTTTGTGCTTGGTGACATGAAGAGAAAAAGGTTGAAAGAAGAGTGTGAAGAGGAAAAAAGAGAGTCTGAGTAAGGTTTAGAGAAAAAAAGGAAATTTGAAAGAAGAGAGGTAAGTTATTGAAGAAAAGAGGCTGGTTATGAAAGAATAGAAAGATTTTTGTTTTTAAAGGGTTAGTTAGTTTGAAAGAAGAGAGATTTTTAGTGAGTTTGAGTAAGGAGAGAGGATGGTAAAGGCTTAGTTTGGTAGGCAAGTAAAGAATAGAAATTTTTGAGATAAATGTAAAAGGTGTATTAAATATTAGGGTGGGTTAAGAGAAAAGCTAAATAATATTGAAAACTCGGTTTATAAAGGGAATTTACTAAGGCAAAACCTGTTTGGTAAGCACAGGATAAAAAAGCATTGAAACTATTCAATACCAATGTAGGTTAAGAAAAAAGCATTTAAAAACATTAAAAACTAGGTTTAAAAAGGGAATTTACTACGGCGGAGCCTGTTTGGTAAGCACAGGGTAAAAAAAGTGAATAAAAAAGCATTGAAACTATTCAATACTAGTGTAGATGAAAAAAAAAGAGAAGAGCCCCCTTTGCAACGGGCAAAGATAGACAGCACATGATGGAATCAAAAAAAAGAGAGAGAGAAAACAACATTGGCGCCAAAGTGTGGCGCTGACGGACATTTTGAAAAAGTGTGTGTGTGTGTGTTTGACTAGGGGAGGTGTTGTGTGTGTATGTGCTTGTGTACATTGAGAGAAAAAGGTTGAAAGAAGAGTGTACAGGGAAAAAAGAAAGTTTGAGTAAGGTTTAGAGGAAAAAAAGGAAATTTGAAAGAAGAGGTAAGTTATTGAAGAAAAGAGGCTGGTTATGAAAGAATAGAAAGATAGAACTTTTCAAAAGAAGGAAATATTTGTTTTTGAAGGGCTAGTTTAAGAAAAAAGTTAAATAATATTGACAACTAGGTTGAAAAAGGGAAAGGCAAAACCTGTTTGGGAGGCCCAGGGTAAAAAAGTGAATAAAAAGGCATTGAAACTATTGAATACCAATATAGGTTAAGCAAAAAGCATTACAAACATTAAAAACTAGGTTTAAAAGGGGAAATTTACCAAGGCAAAACCTGTTTAATAAGCCCATGGCCAAAAACTATAAAGGGGGTACTAAGAAAAAAGCATTTAAAATGATTAAAAACTAGGTTTAAAAAGGGAATTGACTGAGGCAAAGCCTGTTTGGTAAGCACGGGGTCAAAAAGTGAGTAAAAAAGCATTGAAACTATTCAATACCAGGGTAGGTTAAGAAGAAAAGAGAGGTTAAAAAAAAGAACAGGACAAGAAAAAAAAAGAGCAAAGAGCAAAAATAGAGAGCACATGGTAGAATCTGAATGAGACAGAGAGAGAAGCAGGCAAAGTCTGTTTAGTAAGCACAGGGTAAAAAAGTGAACAGAATCAGGGTAGGTTAAAAGAAAGAACAAGACAAGAAAAGGGAAAAGAGAGCCCCTTTTGCAAAGGGCAAAGATAGACAGCACATGGTTGAGTCAGAGAGAGAGAGAGAGAGAGAATTCTCACCTTTTACTTCTTTCTGTAGAATGAGGCAACTTTTCTGGTTCAGACCCTCTCAGACTTGTTATCACCGCCTTTGGATCGGCCCAATCAGAGGTGGTTTTACAGCAGCGTCATAGAATTCATTTTCCGGAACCAATCCTAGAGTTCCAAGATTTTAAACAAGAGCCAACTCCCTCCTTTTCCCCCCTCCCCTCCCTTTTAGCTGTTTTATTCTTATCTAAAGAAACAGACCCCCCAGCATTTTCCCGCCATGTAGCCCTTTTACAGAGGGGTTTTTATAAAAGTTAAATCCATAAGCTTTTAGTAACACACCATTTTTTAAAGTTTTCCCCTAGGTTTTAAACTAACAGGGTTTGTTTCTTTTTTTTTAGTAAAAACAATGTGAAGCTGCAGCAAAGCTCCTGTTAGCAAAGCAGCCTCTGTGAATCAGTGGATCACAGAGAAGGACTTTGCTTTTTTACCTGCTTTTTAACAAACACAGGCTAAAGTTACATTAAGTTTTGCAAAGGGATAATGGCTTAAAAAGACAAATCTAAGACACATCTCTTTTATATTTGTGTTGTAATAAAAAATTATGCAGAAGCACCCTAGGCTTAAAACCCCAGGTTTTTAGTAACAGACAGTTTATAAACCCTTTATTTTGTAAACCACTGGATTAGAGAGAAGATTGCTTCTTTCCCCACTTTTTAACAAACAGAAGTGAAAGTCTTGTAAAGGTATAAACACTTGAAAAGACATATCTAAATGAAGACACCTTTTTTTTTAATTAGCCCCCTTGGCATAAGTGTTTCAATGAAAGAGTGGGCAGAGGGATTTTTATAAAAAAAGTTAAAACCATAAGCTTTTAGTAACAAACAATTTTTAAAAGTTTTCCCCTAGGTTTTAAACTAACAGAGGTTATTTTTTAGTAAAAACAATGTGAAACTGCAGCAAAGCGCCTGTTAGCAAAGCAGCCTCTGTGAGTCAGTGGATCAGAGATAAGAAGGCTGCTTCTTTCCCAAACTTTTTAACAAACACAAGATACAATTACAGTAAGTTTTGCAAAGGGATAATGACTCGAAAAGACAAACCTAAGACACAACCCTTTTGTATGTGTTGTAATAAAAAATTATGCAGAAGCACCCTAGGTTTAAAACCCCAGGTTTTTAGTAAGACGGTTTATAGTCCTCTTATTTTGTAAGCCAGTGGATTAGAGAGAAGAAGAAGATTGCTTCTTTCCCCACTCTTTAACAAAGAGAGGTGAAAGGCTTTTAAGGGAATAAACCCTTGAAAAGACATGCCTAAATGAAGACACATTTCTTTATTTACCCCCCTTGACACAAGTGTTTCAGTAAAAAAGAGCAGGCAGAAGCACCCCAGGTTTTTAGTAACAAACAGTTTATAAACCCCTTATTTTGTAAACCAGTGGATTAGAGAGAAGAAGATTGCTTCTTTCCCCACTTGTTAACAAAGAGAGGTAAAAGACATGCCAAAATGAAGGCACTGTCCTTTGGTATAGGTGTTTTAATAAAAAAAGAGCATGCACAAACAGTCTAGGGTTATAAAAGTAATGTATAGTGACAAAAAAAAAGTTTTTTTTCCCCTAGGTTTTAGACTAGCACTGCTTATTTTTTAGTAAAAACTGAAGCTGCAGCAGAGCCCTGTTCTGCTCTTATCTAAACAACCAGGACCCTGTAACAAAAGCTGAACAACACATACTATAAACCATTTTAAAGGAGGGCTTTAAACTAGGTTTGATGGGGACAGGTGAGCAAACCCCACAGGTAAGTGGGGAACAAGACCTGGGAGATGGGTCAGAAACAGGAGGGAGCATGAGCTATAATGGCAGAGAGAAAGGAGGGTCAGGGCAAAGCTGGGAGGCAAGATCAAACCAGTCTCTTAGATGCCTATATACAAATGCAAGAAAAAGCAGTCTCTGTGAGTTAGTGGATCAGAGATAAGAAGGCGGCTTCTGACCCAAACTTTTTAACAAACACATGTTAAAGTTACATTAAGTTTTGCAAAGGGATAATGACTCGAAAAGACAAACCTAAGACACAACCCTTTTGTATGTGTTGTAAAAAAAATTATGCAGAAGCACCCTAGGCTTAAAACCCCAGGTTTTTAGTAACAGACGGTTTATATTTCCCTTATTTTGTAAACCACTGGATTAGAGAGAAGATTGCTTCTTTCCCCACTTTTTAACAAAGAAAGGTAAAAGACATGCCAAAATGAAGGCACAGTCCTTTGGTATAGGTGTTTTAATAAAAAAAAGAGCATGCACAAACAGTCTAGGGTTATAAAAGTAATGTATAGTGACAAAAAATAATTTTCCCCTAGGTTTTAGACTAGCACTGCTTATTTTTTAGTAAAAACTGTGAAGCTGCAGCAGAGCCCTGTTCTGCTCTTATCTAAACAACCAGGACCCTGTAACAAAAGCTGAACAACACATACTATAAACCATTTTAAAACGTGTTTTTTGAAGTAATGTCTAAAACCTCCTCTTTTTAACGTATTAAATACATGAAATAACAAACCTACCTGAAGACACATTTCTTTATTTGTAGGGGTGTTTCAATTAAAAAAAAGAGCATGCAGAAGCACCCCTGACCTAAACCCACAAAACCCTTACTAAGAAAAAGTCCCCCCCCGCCCCCAAGGTTTTTAGTGTGAACCACTTGAAACAGCCTTTTGAAGGTAGTGGATTAGAAAAGAAGACCCCTTTGAAAAACAGGCTACCTGAAGACACTTTATTTTTTTTTTTTTTTGGTATTTAGCCCCCTTGGCATAAGTGTTTCATTAAAATGTAAAAGAGCAGGCAGAAGCACCCCAGATTTTTAGTAACAGACGGTTTATATTACCCCTTATTTTCTTAACCATTGGATCAGAGAGAAGAAGATTGCTTCTTTACCTGCTTTTTAACAAAGAGAGGTGAAAGGCTTGGAAAGGAATAAACAGTTGAAAAGACAAGCCTACCTGAAGACCCATAACCTTCATTTAGCCCCTTAGGCATAGGTGTTTCAATAACATGCAAGTCCGCAGAAACAACCCAGGCTTAAAAACACAGAACGTTTTTCCCCTAGGTTTAGGCTAGCACTGGTCATTTTTTAGTAAGGACAGCAGGCTTTTGCAGCAGAGCAGCTGTCAGCAAAAACAGCCTCTGTAAACCAGTAGATCAGAGATAAGAAGGCTGCTTCTTTGCCTGTTTTTTAACACATACAAGTGGAAGTTATATTAAGTTTTGTAGAGGAATAAACACTTTAAAAGACAAGCCTATATAAAGACAGAGCCCTTTATTTAACATTTTTACATGCATGTTTTAATTAAAAAGAGGGCTTGCAGAAAACACGCCAGAGTGAAAACCACAGAACCTTAGTAACAGCTAGTTTATATCCTCCTTATTTTGTAATCCAGTGGATCAGAGAGAAGTTTATTTTCCTTCCCATATATTTGAAGCATTATGTTTTGTAAAGTTTATTATGAAAAAGCAGTATTGCCTGAGCTGTAACAAAACAAGGCCCCTCTTAGAGATATTTTGTAGAAGTTTAGTGAACTAAAAGGCTTAAGATACTAGCCTGTTCTTTTAAAAACAGTGTTTTTAAAGTACCAAAACAACAACTGGGTAAGAATATGAAAACTGGCAATTGAGGGGAATTTACATATGTTTTAATTAGAAAAAAAAACAAACACCACCCAAGATTGCTTTTTTAAAGGTTTACCAGAGATATGGAGCCTTCCTCACCCCCGCTCCACACACACACACACACACACACACACACTCTCTCTCTCTCTTTTCTCCTCCCCCTGCCACCCTTCCCCTTTTTTTCTTCTTTTTTTTGACTGTTTTTTAAAATCTAAACCAAGGACAAACTTTCTTTTTTTTAAAAAGCCAGGGCCACAGAGATCAGGCCATGCTGGTAAGAAAGCTGTCCTGAGTTATAGGGGGCATGCTGATAACTCTTTTAGTGAAACAGTTTTGTAGGCAGCCTGTCTGTGTAAGTTGTTATGCTTTAGCATGGGCAAACGTTTATTGTTTGAAAGCACTTTTTTACTTTATGAGGTATTATCTCCCCCCATCTTACGGCCTATCAGAAATATTAAAAACAACAAGCTAAAAGATACATTGCAGCAAGGACTGCAAAACAATAGTTACAATATTGTTGATTATTACCTTGTCTAAGGCCCTACAGTATATATTTTGTTTTGTTTTTATAAAACACTTTTATGCAAACTGTAACCCTAGGTGATGTACAGCATTAAATAATATGAAACAGTAGACGAGAGACCTGAGACATGGTTGAAATCAGAGGGGCTATGATTAAGTCCTAATGCAGAGGGTCTTGGGGTGGAAAATGAAAAGGTACAGCCGAAGCGGAAGATAGTATGATTTAAGAGGGGTTTGGGGGCTGCTTTGCAACGGTCCATAGGGAGCCTATAACCCTAACGCACAAACACCAGGGCTGGGTGAGGTGGTTGGGCCTTTGTTAGAGGAACAGGCCGTTCATGTACCTTTTGTTGTTGTTACTTTTGACAAACCCCACATCCCTGAAACTCCTTAAAACACGCTTTACACAGTTATTTTTAACTGACATTTTATTTTACAACTCGGCCTGTTTTGTTCCCAAACACGCTCTAACTGTTAGTGTTTTTTCTGAGCAAGATTTTGTAATTTGCTGAACGAAGAAGATGTTCAACATTTTGCATTAAACATTTATCTGTCGGTTTGATGATTTCATTTAAAACGCTATTGGGGTTTTCGGCCTCTGTCACTTTGTCCACCACTTCTGCCCCTAGAGCTAAATGTTCCTGGGTTAAACAGAGGCACTGCAGTGCGTATTCCAGCATGATGATGATATTTAACACACTTTCCATACACAAAGCACTGCTAATTTCTTTAATTTTACAATTCACATCATCTAAAGACCAGTACGCGCAGGCATGATGCCTCTGACTGGGGGCATCTATGGCGTACTGAGGACAATCCTCGTTTTTTTTTTCTCTCAGGCAGTGCTTGATGATTCCGTGCACAGCCGCTCGCACAATTGCACGCATTGCTGTTTTACGTTTATGAACTCGCACCGGCTTAATACCGAATTTCTCCCTCAGCTTTAGATAGTACAGGCCTATAGAGTAAGCGTCCCCTGCTGTTTCAGCATTCTGTGAAGCATCTGCTTTTGTGTCTGGGCAAAAGCAGATCGGGCCCAAAGCACTCGGTCCTTCGGAGCTGTCGGTGTTCAAAACCTCCAAGGCCTCTGAAGAACCATCGCTCAGCTGCTGAAAAATTGACAGTAAGAAAAGGCTCTAGCCAACTGAGCTTCGGTTCCTGCAAGAACGTTCAAAGGGGTGGTTTGGCAGGAACCGAAGCTCAGCTGGCTAGAGCCTTTTGGATCAAGCCTGCCCAGAGACATATTTCAGTTGGTGTTGTCTGTTGTTTTTAAAAGCTGCCCCGCAGACGGGATCTCTTGATACATGGTGTAAAAGGTTTTTAAATCATGTTATGAAAAAGTACAAAGATGCCTTACACGCATTTCTTACTGTCAATTTTTCAGCAGCTGAGTGATGGTTCTTCAGAGGCCTTGGAGGTTTTGAACACCGACAGCTCCGAAGGACCGAGTGCTTTGGGCCCGATCTGCTTTTGCCCAGACACAAAAGCAGATGCTTCACAGAATGCTGAAACAGCAGGGGACGCTTACTCTATAGGCCTGTACTATCTAAAGCTGAGAGAGAAATTCGGTATTAAGCCGGTGCGAGTTCATAAACGTAAAACAGCAATGCGTGCAATTGTGCGAGCGGCTGTGCACGGAATCATCAAGCACTGCCTGAGAGAAAAAAAAAACGAGGATTGTCCTCCATACGCCATAGATGCCCCCGGTCAGAGGCATCATGCCTGCGCGTACTGGTCTTTAGATGATGTGAATTGTAAAATTAAAGAAATTAGCAGTGCTTTGTGTATGGAAAGTGTGTTAAATATCATCATCATGCTGGAATACGCACTGCAGTGCCTCTGTTTAACCCAGGAACATTTAGCTCTAGGGGCAGAAGTGGTGGACAAAGTGACAGAGGCCGAAAACCCCAATAGCGTTTTAAATGAAATCATCAAACCGACAGATAAATGTTTAATGCAAAATGTTGAACATCTTCTTCGTTCAGCAAATTACAAAATCTTGCTCAGAAAAAACACTAACAGTTAGAGCGTGTTTGGGAACAAAACAGGCCGAGTTGTAAAATAAAATGTCAGTTAAAAATAACTGTGTAAAGCGTGTTTTAAGGAGTTTCAGGGATGTGGGGTTTGTCAAAAGTAACAACAACAAAAGGTACATGAACGGCCTGTTCCTCTAACAAAGGCCCAACCACCTCACCCAGCCCTGGTGTTTGTGCGTTAGGGTTATAGGCTCCCTATGGACCGTTGCAAAGCAGCCCCCAAACCCCTCTTAAATCATACTATCTTCCGCTTCGGCTGTACCTTTTCATTTTCCACCCCAAGACCCTCTGCATTAGGACTTAATCATAGCCCCTCTGATTTCAACCATGTCTCAGGTCTCTCGTCTACTGTTTCATATTATTTAATGCTGTACATCACCTAGGGTTACAGTTTGCATAAAAGTGTTTTATAAAAACAAAACAAAATATATACTGTAGGGCCTTAGACAAGGTAATAATCAACAATATTGTAACTATTGTTTTGCAGTCCTTGCTGCAATGTATCTTTTAGCTTGTTGTTTTTAATATTTCTGATAGGCCGTAAGATGGGGGGAGATAATACCTCATAAAGTAAAAAAGTGCTTTCAAACAATAAACGTTTGCCCATGCTAAAGCATAACAACTTACACAGACAGGCTGCCTACAAAACTGTTTCACTAAAAGAGTTATCAGCATGCCCCCTATAACTCAGGACAGCTTTCTTACCAGCATGGCCTGATCTCTGTGGCCCTGGCTTTTTAAAAAAAAGAAAGTTTGTCCTTGGTTTAGATTTTAAAAAACAGTCAAAAAAAAGAAGAAAAAAAGGGGAAGGGTGGCGGGGGGAGGAGAAAAGAGAGAGTGTGTGTGTGTGTGTGTGTGTGTGTGTGGAGCGGGGGTGAGGAAGGCTCCATATCTCTGGTAAACCTTTAAAAAAGCAATCTTGGGTGGTGTTTGTTTTTTTTTCTAATTAAAACATATGTAAATTCCCCTCAATTGCCAGTTTTCATATTCTTACCCAGTTGTTGTTTTGGTACTTTAAAAACACTGTTTTTAAAAGAACAGGCTAGTATCTTAAGCCTTTTAGTTCACTAAACTTCTACAAAATATCTCTAAGAGGGGCCTTGTTTTGTTACAGCTCAGGCAATACTGCTTTTTCATAATAAACTTTACAAAACATAATGCTTCAAATATATGGGAAGGAAAATAAACTTCTCTCTGATCCACTGGATTACAAAATAAGGAGGATATAAACTAGCTGTTACTAAGGTTCTGTGGTTTTCACTCTGGCGTGTTTTCTGCAAGCCCTCTTTTTAATTAAAACATGCATGTAAAAATGTTAAATAAAGGGCTCTGTCTTTATATAGGCTTGTCTTTTAAAGTGTTTATTCCTCTACAAAACTTAATATAACTTCCACTTGTATGTGTTAAAAAACAGGCAAAGAAGCAGCCTTCTTATCTCTGATCTACTGGTTTACAGAGGCTGTTTTTGCTGACAGCTGCTCTGCTGCAAAAGCCTGCTGTCCTTACTAAAAAATGACCAGTGCTAGCCTAAACCTAGGGGAAAAACGTTCTGTGTTTTTAAGCCTGGGTTGTTTCTGCGGACTTGCATGTTATTGAAACACCTATGCCTAAGGGGCTAAATGAAGGTTATGGGTCTTCAGGTAGGCTTGTCTTTTCAACTGTTTATTCCTTTCCAAGCCTTTCACCTCTCTTTGTTAAAAAGCAGGTAAAGAAGCAATCTTCTTCTCTCTGATCCAATGGTTAAGAAAATAAGGGGTAATATAAACCGTCTGTTACTAAAAATCTGGGGTGCTTCTGCCTGCTCTTTTACATTTTAATGAAACACTTATGCCAAGGGGGCTAAATACAAAAACAAAAATAAAGTGTCTTCAGGTAGCCTGTTTTTCAAAGAGGTCTTCTTTTCTAATCCACTACCTTCAAAAGGCTGTTTCAAGTGGTTCACACTAAAAGCCTTGGGAGGGGGGACTTTTTCTTAGTAAGGGTTTTGTGGGTTTAGGTCTGGGATGCTTCTGCATGCTCTTTTTTTTTTAATTGAAACACCCCTACAAATAAAGAAATGTGTCTTCAAGTAAATTTGTTATTTCATGCGTTTATTTAATACGTTAAAAAGAGGGGGGTTTAGACATTACTTCAAAAACACGTTTTAAAGTGGTTTATAGTATGTGTTGTTCAGCTTCTGTTACAGGGTCCTGGTTGTTTAGATAAGAGCAGAGCAGGGCTCTGCTGCAGCTTCACAGTTTTTACTGAAAAATAAGCAGTGCTAGTCTAAAACCTAGGGAAAAAAACTTTTTTTTGTCACTATACATTACTTTTATAATCCTAAACTGTTTGTGCATGCTCTTTTTTAAACAAAACACCTATACCAAAGGACTGTGCCTTCATTTTGGCATGTCTTTTACCTCTCTTTGTTGTTAAATGGGGAAAGAAGCAATCTTCTTCTCTCTAATCCAATGGTTTACAAAATAAGGGGAATATAAACCGTCTGTTACTAAAAAACCTGGGGTTTTAAGCCTAGGATGCTTCTGCCTGCTCCTTTTTTATTACAACACATACAAAAGGGTTGTGTCTTAGGTTTGTCTTTTCGAGTCATTATCCCTTTGCAAAACTTACTGTAATTGTAACTTGTGTTTGTTAAAAAGTTTGGGAAAGAAGCAGCCTTCTTATCTCTGATCCACTGACTCACAGAGGCTGCTTTGTTAACAGGCGCTTTGCTGCAGTTTCACATTGTTTTTACTAAAAAATAACCTCTGTTAGTTTAAAACCTAGGGGAAAACTTTTAAAAATTGTTTGTTACTAAAAGCTTATGGTTTTAACTTTTTTTATAAAAATCCCTCTGCCCACTCTTTCATTGAAACACTTATGCCAAGGGGGCTAATTAAAAAAAAAGGTGTCTTCATTTAGATATGTCTTTTCAAGTGTTTATACCTTTACAAGACTTTCACTTCTGTTTGTTAAAAAGTGGGGAAAGAAGCAATCTTCTCTCTAATCCAGTGGTTTACAAAATAAAGGGTTTATAAACTGTCTCTTACTAAAAACCTGGGGTTTTAAGCCTAGGGTGCTTCTGCATAATTTTTTATTACAACACAAATATAAAAGAGATGTGTCTTAGATTTGTCTTTTTAAGCCATTATCCCTTTGCAAAACTTAATGTAACTTTAGCCTGTGTTTGTTAAAAAGCAGGTAAAAAAGCAAAGTCCTTCTCTGTGATCCACTGATTCACAGAGGCTGCTTTGCTAACAGGAGCTTTGCTGCAGCTTCACATTGTTTTTACTAAAAAAAAAGAAACAAACCCTGTTAGTTTAAAACCTAGGGGAAAACTTTAAAAAATGGTGTGTTACTAAAAGCTTATGGATTTAACTTTTATAAAAACCCCTCTGTAAAAGGGCTACATGGCGGGAAAATGCTGGGGGGTCTGTTTCTTTAGATAAGAATAAAACAGCTAAAAGGGAGGGGAGGGGGGAAAAGGAGGGAGTTGGCTCTTGTTTAAAATCTTGGAACTCTAGGATTGGTTCCGGAAAATGAATTCTATGACGCTGCTGTAAAACCACCTCTGATTGGGCCGATCCAAAGGCGGTGATAACAAGTCTGAGAGGGTCTGAACCAGAAAAGTTGCCTCATTCTACAGAAAGAAGTAAAAGGTGAGAATTCTCTCTCTCTCTCTCTCTCTGACTCAACCATGTGCTGTCTATCTTTGCCCTTTGCAAAAGGGGCTCTCTTTTCCCTTTTCTTGTCTTGTTCTTTCTTTTAACCTACCCTGATTCTGTTCACTTTTTTACCCTGTGCTTACTAAACAGACTTTGCCTGCTTCTCTCTCTGTCTCATTCAGATTCTACCATGTGCTCTCTATTTTTGCTCTTTGCTCTTTTTTTTTCTTGTCCTGTTCTTTTTTTTAACCTCTCTTTTCTTCTTAACCTACCCTGGTATTGAATAGTTTCAATGCTTTTTTACTCACTTTTTGACCCCGTGCTTACCAAACAGGCTTTGCCTCAGTCAATTCCCTTTTTAAACCTAGTTTTTAATCATTTTAAATGCTTTTTTCTTAGTACCCCCTTTATAGTTTTTGGCCATGGGCTTATTAAACAGGTTTTGCCTTGGTAAATTTCCCCTTTTAAACCTAGTTTTTAATGTTTGTAATGCTTTTTGCTTAACCTATATTGGTATTCAATAGTTTCAATGCCTTTTTATTCACTTTTTTACCCTGGGCCTCCCAAACAGGTTTTGTCTTTCCCTTTTTCAACCTAGTTGTCAATATTATTTAACTTTTTTCTTAAACTAGCCCTTCAAAAACAAATATTTCCTTCTTTTGAAAAGTTCTATCTTTCTATTCTTTCATAACCAGCCTCTTTTCTTCAATAACTTACCTCTTCTTTCAAATTTCCTTTTTTTCCTCTAAACCTTACTCAAACTTTCTTTTTTCCCTGTACACTCTTCTTTCAACCTTTTTCTCTCAATGTACACAAGCACATACACACACAACACCTCCCCTAGTCAAACACACACACTTTTTCAAAATGTCCGTCAGCGCCACACTTTGGCGCCAATGTTGTTTTCTCTCTCTCTTTTTTTTGATTCCAGCATGTGCTGTCTATCTTTGCCCGTTGCAAAGGGGGCTCTTCTCTTTTTTTTTCATCTACACTAGTATTGAATAGTTTCAATGCTTTTTTATTCACTTTTTTTACCCTGTGCTTACCAAACAGGCTCCGCCGTAGTAAATTCCCTTTTTAAACCTAGTTTTTAATGTTTTTAAATGCTTTTTTCTTAACCTACATTGGTATTGAATAGTTTCAATGCTTTTTTATCCTGTGCTTACCAAACAGGTTTTGCCTTAGTAAATTCCCTTTATAAACCTAGTTTTCAATATTATTTAGCTTTTCTCTTAACCCACCCTAATATTTAATACACCTTTTACATTTATCTCAAAAATTTCTATTCTTTACTTGCCTACCAAACTAAGCCTTTACCATCCTCTCTCCTTACTCAAACTCACTAAAAATCTCTCTTCTTTCAAACTAACTAACCCTTTAAAAACAAAAATCTTTCTATTCTTTCATAACCAGCCTCTTTTCTTCAATAACTTACATCTCTTCTTTCAAATTTCCTTTTTTTCTCTAAACTTTACTCAGACTCTCTTTTTTCCTCATCACACTCTTCTTTCAACCTTTTTCTCTTCATGTCACCAAGCACAAACATACACAACACTTCCCCTAGTCAAACACACACACACACACACTTTTTCAAAATGGCCGTCGGCGCCACACGTCGGCGCCAACGGAAACGGGGGTGGGAAGGCGGGACATAAGCCCTAAAAGGGGCGTGGAAACCTGTCAAAATTGCATGGTGATGAATACTATCGAGCTTATTACTACTCACAGTATACAATAGGACCAGATACTCCCTTTATTTGGCTATGGGGAAAATTTTTAGTTAATGAAATTAATCTAGCTAAGATTTGGATTAGCAAAATAATTCACAAAGGAAAAAGAAAGAGGGGAGGTAACAAGGTTTCTGCACTGGCTTAGAGAGTGAGTGGTGGTGAATCTTTACTGAATCTAAATAGTCTTTCATTCAATTAGTCTTCCTTAGCTCAGAGGTTATAACAATGGTAACAATCTCACATTTAATACAGAATCTTTCATCCCAACAAATTATTTTGTACTTTATAAGCTTAACTTCAATACCACTTCCTACAACATTTAAGTGTTCATTTTAACTCTCCCTTTCCAGTAGTGGCCAGGCCTCACACTGCTTAAAACGGAGGTCTGATGGTGGTCAAAGCACAAGGTGGTAGAAGTTATCATTTGAATTATCTACTAACAGGTCATTATCCAGACATGTCCTTTCAATTTGCAATTAAAGAACCAGAAATCCGCTCCTTAAAGGTAGTTAGTGTATTTAAGAAATATTGAACTTCAGGGATCAAATATTAGGTTGCTCTCTGATTACTCTCCTTCTCTTCTTAACTGCCATGTCATTATTAGGCAAAAATAACAATATATGGACAGGAATTTAATAATAATAGGTGACATTTTTAAATGAGTCTCATCCTGACCTTCATGTGAATGCACAATTCAGTACATGCAAATTACTTGAGTACACATATTCACTTCTGCACACAAGCACAGAATTCAAAAGCACATTAACTGTTAGCAATTGATTTGTTACCCCCAAATAAGGCTTTTTATGTGTATGAATGACATCATCTGCTTTCACAAGGGGTGTACAAAAACAACTGTGTAGGTGACAACATATAGGTTACCTTTAAACAATTAGTCTGCAAAGTTTTACCCAGAAAGACTCTCGCTGGAGGTTATTGGAAAGAATTTTGCATAATTAGGAATATATGGTGACAGTTTTATTTATAAATGGTTTGTGATGATAGTTTCCAGTAACCAAGAGAGATGTAGACAGATATCTAATATGTCTGGCTATATGCTATTTTAGAAAAAAAAATCTTTTCTCTATACTCCCCTTTTCCACTCTGGATCAAACCTGAGTCCAATCTAAACAGCAAGCGAGGCACTAGTTGTCTCTATAAATTGCAAGATATGCAGCAGTATCATTAGCATCCATATGTATGAGCCACATGGGATAGTGATCAGAGGGATGGATGAGCCTAGGCAACCTTTCTGTAATGTCTTGGATGCAAGCTCCAGGCAGACAGCACACCTCCTAGGACATTACATCAGGTTGGCAGATGGATATCTCTGTCCCCCTCAAAAAGGCATCCCTAACTACCATCCATCCTACATCCTTTCCTCTTGGGTGCAATGGCCGTCATCCTCTCTTGGGAGAAGGTGGCTTTTCCTCCTTAGCAATTCGAGATCTGCTCATTTTGTCCTGTTGCCAATACAGTATACTAGTTCTTGGCCTCAGTGGACAGGGGACCTATGTCAGAGTTGGAGCACCAGCTATGGCCTAAAGTGACTAGTGGCCTCTCTCCTCCTCACAGAGCAGCCAGATCTCCTTCCCCTCCTGGTGCCTCTGTAGTCATCCGTAGTCAGCTAGCATCCTCAGTCTTAAAGGTCTCCATGTACATATTGCCAATACAGTTATACTGATGTGAAAAGTGTACTTAGGAGCTGTACTTGGGAACTTTTGCCATTATGTAAGGTAACTGAGTCACGTAACAGAGGACAAAATTACTAGTGTACTCCTTTACAGCACAAAACACAGTATGGAATTCTACTTATTTTTAGCACTCATGAAAGGTGCTAGATTGAGCACTTTGGACACTGAAATTCTCAATTTATATGTAGGGGCAGTGCAAGCTCCTTCACAATGTCCTGCCATTGTATTTCAGTCGCCTAGAGAGGCTACGTTTGGAACTGAGTAGACGAATTCAGTCTTAATGCCTTGCTCTCCCTGAGGAGAATCCCAACAATCACAAGAAGTATTTGCTTCAGTAGTAATTTCTGTGATGTGAAACCTGTCCATTAGGGAATGGACTGTAAAATCACCAAATTAACTTCACTAAAGCTATTAGCCAGATGGTGACTACATGCTTTCAGTATTAACCTGGGCCCCAATCCTACTAATGGGACTGAATGTGAAGGCAGAGGTCCATAGAGGTGAATTCCTCAGTAGGATTGTTGCCCTGAGATGAATTTGAATTGCAGACTTCAGAAGAAAACTAAGATGTATGTCCCATTTCCAGTCCGCTAAGCCAAATTAAAAACATTAAAACTTTCAGGAGGATGCAAACTTAGTGTAAGTTATTATCAATAATCTTTTTGAGAAAGTTGATAGCTGTTAATTAAATAAGATTGTATATTTATTACTTTTCTGAAACAGTTTAATTACTCTTTCAGACCAGATCCTCATAAAGACAATCTAATTGTTTTCCATTTTGGGAGGGAAGGAAAAGACAATATAGCCCCCAATTTGTTCATTTGTGACAAATTTCACTTTTCATTCCAGCACTGAGGCATTGTTATTTTGTAGGGATTAGACCTTTAAAAAAATCAATAGTAGTCTAAAATTAGCAAATTTAATCTCCAAGTTGTGCAGTATCCATGTGAGGCAGAGAATTGAGAATAAGAGTCATCATACTGTTCTTACAGCCAAGCTTCTCTTGGTGAAATGATCCAAACAGCACATATTACTGACATTTCACATGATAATACATCTAATGGCAATGCCAAGAGGATAAATAATATACATTCTCTGAAGAAGATAGAGGGTAGAGATTTTGTCTCTCTCTCTCTCTCTCTCTGTGTAAAATTTAATCACATCTGAATTTTCATTGCCCGACAAATTACCTCTGCTACATCTTATGTCTCTATTCAATTAAACAAATATTCTGGTGGTCCAGCATTATTTAACTGTGATTAAACCCATTTAAAATGAAATTATGTCTTTCCCCCATGAAAGATTCTTCTAGGAAGTGCAGCATTTTTCAGCTTTCTACTTTCATTTAGTCCTCATTTGTGCCAAAGGAGCCAAGTTTGATTGTAACCTTGACCAAATTAGTAAGTGAGAATCATTCAGAAGAAAAAGTTTAATCTTGAGGGGGTAAAAGATTTATATTAAGATGCTGTCAGTATGTAATGTAATAGAAAGAAAAGTAATTCCATAGTGCTGGAAATGAATAACATGCTTTAAATCTTTTGCAAAATGTGCTACATATTTCTTAAGCTGGATATTCACAACCTAATGGAGTTGTGCCACTATTTTGCCTACAGTTAGAATTTCAGTCCCACTTTGAGTGCATAGGGACACCAAGATAACAGCTTTTATGACCTGGCCTTTTGGTTTCAGGTTAGATACTATCTATTTGTCTTTTACTCAGTAGTCTAGTGGGTTCAACTGTTTGACCTCTGTTATTGGTTTGGCCTCCCATATCCATTTCTCCGCACCGCAACCTCCTGACTCATCATCACAGTTAGACTTTTCATCCAGCACTGAGCTCCCTGCATCTCACAGTGTGGATGCTGGATAGTTAGATAAGGAGGAAGAGGAGGAACAATGTTTGACCAACAAGTCATGCTCAATAGTAGGACTCCCTCCAAGAGGGGAACCTATTCAGCCAACTGAAAGCAGTTGTTGATATGGTTGTTAGCCCAGGAAGTTCATCCAAAGCTGCCTGGTATCCAGGACATCTTGGAATACTAGTTACATCTTCAGTCTTCTGGTTCCATGCTTAGTTCACTGAGAGTACCCCTGGCAGGGATTTTGGCATTTAATCTGCCCATCCATGGGAAGTTGGTGTTTTCCAATCCTTCCTGTCTTGTGTTCAGCACAACATTCCTTGTTAGCATTCCAACATGTTACCTCTTCTTGTGGATTACCTGTAACTCATGCACTCTGACTGGGGTGCATAAAGTAATAGATAGTATTAGAAGAGTTGCATTTCTAAGTGTAAAGAAGTCCCTGACTGATACTGTCCAAATACCAACTCACCATATCCCACACCAGCTTCCCCCCAAAAATAATATGAAAATTCACATACTGCAGCTCATTTCATGGTAAGTCTAACTGTGATGATGAGTCAGGAGGTTGTGGTGAAGAGAAATGGATATGGGAGGCCAAACCAATAACAGAGGTCAAACAGTTGAACCCACTAAAAATGGACTACTTGATGCTACACTTCAGAAACCACTGTGATTCAGGGAGAAATTTCTGCTAAGGTGATCTGCCAGGTGATTCTGGATCCCAGGTAAGCGATCGTCCATAGTGGCCTAATGCAATACTGAACAGCACGTTGGAGTGTGCTCCCCACTGTTTGTTCATGTAATATATCATGGTGGCAATGTCAATAAGGATTTGCACTGCTGAAACCCTGATGTAATCCTGAAATGCCTGACAGGCATTGTAGATGTCATGAAGCTCCAGCACACTGATATGCAGATAAGCTTCCTGTTCTGACCACAGGCCTTGAACTTTCAGTGATCCCAGTTGCACTCCTCAACCTGTTAAGGAGGTATCAGTGACAATAGGCCTGGCT
This sequence comes from Gopherus flavomarginatus, assembly GCF_025201925.1. NCBI lineage: Eukaryota > Metazoa > Chordata > Testudines > Testudinidae > Gopherus > Gopherus flavomarginatus. The sequence continues at coordinate 150,076,438 of NC_066618.1, read as the reverse complement.
GGTGGAGACTGACCAAAGGGAATACCCTTGCACACATTGCCCTGAACCATCCAGTGCCATAAGTCATCCTAGGATTGGCAGAAGAAGTCAGACCAGTCTGTCCAAGGGATGACAATTTGGATGGTAGACTGACCTCAGCCACATGTGAAGAGGGCATAAGCACAGACAGGATATTGGACTCTATGCATGCATGCAACCATATGGGCAAGCAATCTCAAGCATACTCGGGCTATAGCTGAAAGCTGAGACTTCATCTCCAGACATGGGTGGTGAATTACCTGGAATCACTCCATCAGTAGAAATGCTCTTTAAGTAATAGAGTCTAGCTGGGCACCAATGAACTCAGACCCAGTAATGACTTTCCACAGTTTAGGATGAGACCTAGATGATTGGGTAGGCATAGTGTGAAGTGGACATGACAAATGACTTCTTCTCTGGACTTTCAGTAACCAATCATCTATATACAGGGAAAATATGAACTCCCCTCTTCCTGAAGTATGCTATAATCACAATCATACACTTGGCAAAAAACATGGAAGCAGAAGACAGGCCAGAAGGCAGCTCAGTGTACTGGTAGTGCTGGCCAGCCATGACAAACCTGAGGAGCTCTTGTGACTTGGAAGGATAGCTATGTGGAAAGAAGAGTCCTGAAAGACCAGGGCAGCAAACCCATCGTGATTTAAGACACAGAGGATAGTTTTCAGTGTGATCATCCAGAATCTCATATGTCTAGTATATTTGTTAAGGGTAGTTCTCATCTCTCCCTTGGGCTTGGGAACCAGGAAATACCGAAAGAAGAACTCTTGTCCCCAATGCTGCAGGAGAACTTTTTCTACAGCCCTAGAGTCAGTAGAGAATGAACTTGCTCAAAGAGCAATGTCTTGTTTGGCGAGCCCTGAAGAGAGACAGGGTAAAGGTAGCGGAGGAGAGATGGAGAGGAAAAGTATGGCATAACCCAAGGGTAGGCAACCTATGGCATGGATGCCGAAGGCGGCACGCAAACTGTTTTACAGTGGCACTCACGCTGCCCAGGTCCTGGCCACTTGTCCGGGGGGCTCTGCATTTTAATTTAATTTTAAATGAAGCTTCTTAAACATTTTAAAAACCTTACATAGAACAATAGTTTAGATATATATTATAGACTTATAGAAAGAGACCTTCTAAAAATGTTAAAATGTATTACTGGCATGCAAAACCTTAAATTAGAGTGAATAAATGAAGACTCGGCACAGCACTTCTGAAAGGTTGCCGATTCCCGGCATAACCTGATCTGATGGTGCTTAGGACCTGTCTCCTGATGGTAACTGAGTCCAAAACAATATAGAAATGAGTCTGTCTGTCCCCAAACAGAAGGCACAGAGAAGGATAGGTCACCACTGATCACTGACTTGGACACAAGTCAAAATGGGAGTTTGCTGGAGCTGCCTTGTTAAACCCTGAAACAGAGGACCTTCTCCTCTGGGATCTGTGGCCCTTCTGGGAGTAGTTCCCTTGCCTTACAGGAAGGGAGAACTGTCTCAAAAAATGTGTGGGTGGTACTGATGCTGTTGCTACTGATCGCTGTAGTGGTCTCTCTTCACAACTATTGCCAGGGTTCCTTCCCCACTCTGAACTCTAGGGTATAGATGTAGGGACCTGCATGAAAGCCCCCTAAGCTTATTTCTATCAGCTTAGGTTAAAACCTGGTATGCTGCCACCACCAAGTGATTTAGCAAGAAACAGGGAAAGGACCATTGGAGTTCCTCTTCCCCCAAAATATCCCCCCACGCCCTTACACCCCCTTTCCTGGGGAGGCTTGAGAATAATATCCTAAGCAATTGGTACAAAGTGATCAAAGACCCAAACCCCTGGGTCTTGGGACAATGGAAAAATCAGTCAGGTTCTTAAAAGAAGGATTTTATTAAAAATAAAAGGTAAAAATCATTTCTGTAAAATCAGGATGGAAAATAACTTTACAGGTAATCATATTCACAAAGCCCAGAGGAACCCCCTCTAGCCTTAGTTTCAAAGTTACAACAAAACAGGGATACCTCCTAGCAAAGGGAACATGCACAAGTTGAGAAAACAAAGATAAAATAATAGGCCTTGCCTGGCTGTTACTTACAAGTTTAAAATATGAGAGACTTGTTCAGAAAGATTTGGAGAACATAGATTGATGTCTGGTCCCTCTTAGTCCCAAGAGTGAACACCACCAAAACAAAGAGCACAAACAAAAGCCTTCCCCCCACAAGATTTGAAAGTATTTTGTCCCTTTATTGGTCCTTTGGGTCAGGTGTCAGCCAGGTTACCTGAGCTTCTTAACCTTTTACAGGTAAAAGGACTTCGGTGAACTCTGGACAGAAGGGATTTTACAGTATTGTATACAGGAGGGTTACCCTTTCCTTTATAGTTATGACAGCTGTAGTGTATAGTCCCAAAATATGTAAAGTAGCTCAGGAGTATTTAAAAGAGTGCAGGGTTTCTTCTTTTTTGATTATTTATTTATTTATTTCTGAAAAGAAAACCCAACCATCAAACAGTAAGTCCTCAATGGTCTGTTGCACAATGAGTGCAATGTCTGAATTCTGGAGCCCTGAGGCTCGCCTCATGGTCACAGCTGATGCCATAATTCTGGTCCCAGCATTTGCTGCATCCAGAGCTGACTGCAATGAGTTCTTGGCTACCATACAGACTTCCACAATGAATTCTATATACCCTTCCCTGAAAGGTTCTGGCAGCATGTCCGTGAACTCAGGCCTGGCCACTGCCCAATTCACAAAGTCATACGCAGAGAGCAATATCTGCTGGTTCATGATGCACATTTGCAGAGAAGTGGAGGCATAAATCCTTCTCTCGATTACATCCATCCTTTTGGACTCTTTGTGCTTAGGAGTGGACTTATATCTTGTCCCTCACTGACAAAGGGAAGGTGTCATAAACAGATAGTTAAGGGTTAATGCCTCTTTTACCTGTAAAAGGTTAAGAAGTTCACCTAGTCTAGCTGACATCTGACCAGAGGAACCAATGGGGGAACAAGATGTTTCAAAAGGAAAGTGGGATGTTTCCTTTGTTTAGAGTGAAAAAGATCAAGGAACCAGCCTCTTATCAGAGTAGTAAGTTTTAGAAAGGAATAAATAGGTTTATGTTTATTTTCTTTTGTAATTTGTCTTTGTGCAATTAGGGGAGTAATCAAATTTGAATATTCTTGTGTGTACTAAGGTTTTTGCCCAGGGCAACATCCTGTGTTTTAAATCTGTTGTCTGTGAGATCAGCTCGTATGCTGTCTCCCAGAAGTTTTTTCTTTTACCTTTCTTTTCTTTAATTAAAAGCCTTCTTTTTAAGAACCTGACTCACCAGGGATTGGTGGGGGAAAAAGGGGAGGGGGAAGGAGTAATTCTTCCTTGTCTTAAGATTCAAGGGATTTGGATCAGTGTTCACCAGGGACTTGGTGGAGGAGTCTCTCAAGGCTACCCAGGGAGAGGAAGGTTTTGTGGGGGAAGACAGAGTTTTCCAGATAACTCAGAAATCTGGATGACGGCAGTGAGACCAGATCTAATCTGGTAGTTAAGCTTAGAGGTGTTCATGCAGGTCCCCACATCCGTACCCTAAAGTTCAGAGTGGGGGTGAAACCTATGAAAAAAGGTTTTTCCAGTAACTCGGGGGGTGCTGAAGGGTTTTATGTTCATGCTAGTGGATTTTAAGTAATTTTTCTTAGTCTTTTCTCTTCTTCTCAGCTTCTGAGAAGATGATAGCCTAAAATTCTCCAGGAGCTTTCTGGCACCTTGAAGTCTGTCAGTCTCCATGGCCTCAGGTTATTTGGAGAATTGTGTCTGACAAAATTCTTATCATATCAGTAGTTATGGCTCTGACTGAAGCAAAACTGAGTCATCTGTTTCTTGGTGGTATTTTTGGATCAGGCTGAGAAAAGTTCTAGTTTGGATTCTCTACCTTAAGCTAGGGTGCTGAAAAGCTCTGCACAGAAATGGGTGTGCTTTAAAGTGGCAGGATACTCTATTTTTTTTGATTAGAGAAAGCAATGTTTAAACTTTTTTTCATAAAAGCAGACATTCATAGACTCATAGACTTTAAGGTCAGAAGGGACCATTATGATCATCTAGTCTGATCTCCTGCACAATGCAGGCCACAGACTCTCACACATCCACTCCTGTAACAACCCCCTAACCTATGTCTGAGTTATTGAAGTCCTCAAATTGTGGTTTAAAAACCTCAAGGTGCAGAGAATCCTCCAGCAAGTGACTGTGCCCCACGCTGTAGAGGAAGGCGAAAAACCTCCAGGGCCTCTGCCAATCTTCCCTGGAGGAAAATTCCTTCCCAACCACAAATATGGTGATCACTTAAACCCTGAGCATGTGGGCAAGACTCATCAGCCAGCACCCAGGAAAGAATTCTCTGTAGTAACTCAGATCCCACCCGATCTAGCATCCCATCAGACCACTGGGCATATTTACCTGCTAATAATCAAAGATGAATTAATTGCCAAAATTAGGCTATCCCACCATACCATCCCCTCCATAAACTTATCAAGCTTAGTTTTGAAGCCAGATATGTCTTTTGCCCCCCGCTACTCCCCTTGGAAGGCTGTTCCAGAACTTCGTTCCTCTAATAGTTAGAAATCTTCATCTAATTTCAAGTTTAAAGTTCCTGATAGGCAGTTTATATCCATTTGTTCTTGTGTCCACATTGGTACTACACTTAAATAATTCCTCTCCCTCTCTGATATTTATCCCTCTGATATATTTATAAAGAGCAATCATATCTCCACTCAGGCATCTTTTGGTTAGGCTAAACAAGCCAAGCTCTTTGAGTCTCCTTTCATAAGACAGGTTTTCTATTCCTCGGATCATCCTAGTAGCCCTTCTCTGTATCTGTTCCAGTTTGAATTCGTCCTTCTTAAACGTGGGACACCAGAACTGCACACAATATTCCAGATAAGGTCTCACCAGTGACATGTATAATAGTACTAACACCTTCTTATCTTTACTGGAAATACCTCGCCTGATGCATTTCAAGACCACATTAGCTTTTTTCACAGCCATATCATATTGGCAGCTCATAGCCATCCTGTGATCAACCAATACTCCAAGGTCCTTCTCCTCCTCTGTTACTTCCAACTGATGTGTCCCCAATTTATAAACAAAGTTCTTATTAATCCCTAATGCATGACTTTGCACTTTTCACTATTAAATTTCATCCTATTATTATTACTCCAGTTTACAAGGTCATCCAGATCTTCCTGTATGATATCCCGGTCATTCTCTGTACTGGTAATACCTCCCAGCTTTGTATCATCCGCAAACTTTATTAGCACACTCCCACTTTTTGTGCCAAGGTCAGTAACAAAAAGATTAAATAAGATTGGTCTCAAAACCAGTCCCTGCAGAACTCCACTAATAACCTCCTTCCAGCCTGACAGTTCACCTTTCAATACGTTGTAGTCTCCCTTTTAACCAGTTCCTTATCCACCTTTCAATTTTCATATTGATCCCCATCTTTCCCAATTTAGCTAATAATTCCCCATGTGGAACCATATCAAATGCCTTACTGAAATCAAGGTAAATAAGATCCACTGAGTTTCCTTTGTCTAAAAAATCTGTTACCTTCTCAGAGAAGGAGATCAGGTTGATTTGGCATGATCTACCTATTGTAAAACCATGTTGTATTTTGTCCAAATTACCATTGACCTCAATGTCCTTAACTACTTTCTCCTTCAAAATTTTTTCCAAGTCCTTGCATACTACAGATGTCAAACTAACAGGCCTATAGTTACTCAGATCACATTTTTTCCCTTTCTTAAAAATAGGAACTATGTTAACAATTCTCCAGTTGTACGGTATAACCCCTGAGTTTACTGATTCATTAAAAATTCTTGCTAATGGGCTTGCAATTTCATGTGCCAGTTCCTTTAATATTCTTTGATGGAGATAATCTGGGTCCCCTGATTTAGTCCCATTAAGATGTTCGAGTTTGGCTTCTACCTCGAATGTGGTAATATCTACCTTCATATCCTCATTCCCATTTGTCATCCTACCATTATCCCTAAGCTCCTCATTAGTCTCAGACTAAAGTCTGAGGCAAATTATTTGTTTAGATATGGGTCAATGCCAAGATTATCCTTAACCTCCACTCCATCCTCAGTGTTTAGTGATCTCACTTCTTCTTTGTTTTCTTCTTATTTATATGGCTATAGAACCTTTTACTGTTGATTTTAATTCCCTTTGCAAGGTCCAACTCTACACGGCTTTTGGCCTTTCTCACTTTATCTCTACATGTTCCGACCTCAATAAGATAGCTTTCCTTGATAATCCCTCCCATCTTCCACTCCTTGTAGGCTTTCTGCTTTTCCTTAACCACCTCTCTGAGATGCTTGCTAATCCAGCTTGGTCTACAACTCCTGCCTATGAATTTTTTCCCCTTTCTTGGGTTGCAGGCTTCTGATAGTTTCTGCAACTTTGACTTGAAGTAATTCCAGGCCTCCTCTGCCTTTAGATCTACAAGTTCTTCAGTCCAATCCACTTCTCTATTTCCTTAATTCTTTAAATTTAGCCCTTTTGAAATAAAAATCCCTAGTCCCAGATCCATTTTTGTTTATCCTTCCATCTAGTTTGAACTGAATTAGCTCATGATCACTCAAACCAAGGTTGTCCCCTACAACCATTTCTTCTATGAGGTCCTCACTGCTCACCAAAACCAAATCTAAAATGGCATCCCCTCTTGTTGATTCTTCAACTACTTGGTGAAGGAATCCATCTGCTATTGCATCCAGGAAAATCTGAGCCCTATTATTATTACTAGCACTTGTCCTCCAGTCTATTTCTGGGAAGTTAAAGTCTCTCATGATCACACAATTCCCACTAGTATTTCCTTCATTAAAAACATTAAAGAGGTCTCTATCCACATCCGTATCAGACCCCGGCGGTCTGCAGCACACCTCAAGCACTATCTCAGGGGAGGCTCTAGTAGCTTTCTTTCCCAATGTGATTTTTGCCCAGACAGACTCTGTCTTATCCGTTCTATCACTTTTTTCTTGACAGTTAACCTCATCATTGATATACAATGCTACTCCACCACCTTTGCCTTTATTTCTGTCTTTCCTAAACAGCACATACCCTTCAATACCTGTACTCCAGTCATGACTACTATTCCACCATGTTTCTGTTATCCCTTTAATATCTGGTTTCACTTCCTGCACCAGTAGCTCTAATTCTCCCATTTTGTTACCTAGGCTCCATGCATTAGTGTACAAACATCTTAATTTTTGCGGTTTGGCTTCAATGACATTCTTTACTCGATTAGGCACATTCTACCACCAGTATCATCATTAGACTGGTACCTACAGTACCCTTCCTCCTTATGTCCATTCTCATGCCCACAGCTATATCCTCTCTTACTTTGATTTCTTCCCTCTCAGTGTTAAATTCTGGCGTGGAGATTACTTGGACATCTCCCAACCATCTCCCCCAAATTCCTAGTTTAAAGCTCTCTTAATCAGTTGTGCCAGCCTCTATCCTAGAAGTCTATTTCCCTCTTTACTCAGGTGAAGTCCATCCCAAGAGAACAGTCCTCTGTCCATGAATGCTTCCCAGTGGCTGTATATCCCAAAGCCTTCCTTATAGCACCACTGCCTGAGCCATCTGTTGATCACTATAATCTTGTCACTCCTTTGTTACCCTTCTCTAGGAACAGGCAGAATCCCACTGAAGATCACCTGAGCCTCGATTTCCTTAAGCATCTTCCCCACTCTGGCATTGTCATAAACAGATAGCTAAGGGTTAATGTCTCTTTCACCTATAAAGGGTTAACAAACAGTGACCTGCAAACACCTGACCAGAGGACCAATCAGGAGACAAGATACTTTCAAATCTCGTGGAGGGAAACCTTTGTTTGTGGGTTTTGGGTTTGGCTTTGTTCTCTCTGGGTCCTGGATGGGACTAGAGGTGCAACCAGGTTTCTGTCAATCTCCCTACTACAGTCTCTTATCTATTCAGAATTGTAAGTAAGAACAAAGGCGGTTATAGTCTTTTAATTTGTTTTTTTTCCTATTTGCATAGGTGTACTTGCTGGAAGTAGCTTAAATTGTGTTTCTGCTGGAGAAAGTTTCTTTCTATTGTTTATAAGTTGAAAGACCCTGTAACTGTTTACCATCTAAAGTGCAGAGATAAACCTTTTACTTTTTTTCTTTCTTTTTTATTAAAAGTTTTGCTTTTTAAGACCTGTTTGATTTTTTTCTCCTAGTTAAGCTTCAAGGGAATTGTGTCTGTACTCACCAGGAAATTGGTGGGGAGAAGGGAAGGATAAATTTTCTCTTTGTGTTATATTCACACAGCTTGTATTGCCTCTGGGTGAGGGGGAAGGTAACACTCCTCTCGGTGTGGTGATTCAAGAAGTTGAATCAGGCGATCTCCTAGTGTTCCCAGGGCGGGAAGGAGCTGGGAGGAAGAAGGGAGGGGGAAGGGAAGGGTTTATTTCCCTTTGTTGTGAGACTCAAGGAATCTGGGTCTTGGGGTCCCCAGGGAAGGTTTTGGGGGGACCAGAGGGTATCAGACCCTGGAAAATTCCTGATTGGTGGCAGCATATCAGATCTAAGCTGGTAATTAAGCTTAGGGAAACTCATGCTAGTGCCCATATTTTGGATGCTAAGGTCCAGATTTGGGGATTATACTACGACAGGCATAGTCTCCCTTGATACGTTCCAGCGAGAATCTAGGTTTATCATTTGTTCCCACATGAAGGACAATCAGAGGATTCTTTCCCGCTCCCGTGAGGATCCTTTTCAGCCTCAGGGCCACATCCCATATCTTAGCACCCAGCAGACAGCACACCCTTCTGTTCTCTGGATCAGCTCTAGTTACAGGCCTGTCTATTCTTCTTAGTAGAGAGTCTCCAATCATGTAGACCTGCCTTTTCCTGATGATGGTGTGATTCTCCGGTCTATCCCCTGTTCCCTCTGGCTGCAAGTCCTCTTGATTTCTATTGTCCCTTGCAATCCTTCACAAGCCATCTTGTATCCTCCTGGGGCTCATATTTGGTGTTATCTCCATTGACTCTTCCCCTCTTCCTATAGGACTAGCTGCTTTTCTCTTTTTCCTTGCCCTCTCCCCTTCAGTGATCACCTGCTGTGCCCCTTCTTCATTTTCCAACTCTGCAAACCTGTTCCTGAGCTCTATTTCTTCTTCACTAGCCTATCTTTTCCTCTGCCTGGTTCTCTTAGTCATATGCTTCCACTGTCCACTTTCCTCACCTAGCAGTCTCCCCTCAGAATTCTTTGGTCTTGCTTCCATCTGTAAGTCTGAGTTTTTCCTTTCAGCCTCCTCATGTCTTTGTGCCATCATCTGCTTCCTGGTAGTATTTTTGGATCAGGCTGAGAAAAATTCTAGTTTGGATTCTCTACCTTAAGCTAGGGTGCTGAAAAGCTCTGCACAGAGATGGATGTGCTTTAAAGTGGCAGGATACTCTATTTTGTTTTGTCAGAGAAAGCAAGGTTTAACTTTTTTTTCATAAAAGCAGATGTTCACCTGATGTAAACTGTCATAGCTCCATTAACTTCAATGGAACTATGGCAATTTAGACCACACGAGTATCTGCTCTATAATCGATTGATCTGCTGTGGAGTGCAGAAATGGTGGGTGGGTGAGTGGGTCTGTGTGTATGCGACATTGAGATAGGCAGAGGAAGAAGAGATGGATGGGAGGTAATGGAGGGGAAGACTGCATGATGGGGTGTATAAAGAGATAGTGCTTTGCTAAGTAAGATGTACTAAAATGGTGTATCATGGCCTTAAAGTTTTCAATCTGGATAAAATTCTCCCTTCTAGAGGTTTCTTACTATATCCAAGCCATTTTGTTCACCCCTAGTTAGTTGCTTTTGACAGGAAGAAGTTAAATTGATCTCTAAGATAATACTAGACCCCTTAAATAACAATCAAATTCTGAGCTGAACAATTTTAATAAAAGTAAACTTTTAATAGAAGATTGATAATGGTCAAATAATATTTAGACTTTTTGCTTCAATAACAAGGCAAATGAATCAGATATATGCAATCCGTAAGAATACTTCATGGATGTAGCACCAAATTGTGCAAAGAAGTAAATTGCATTGGGTGCTGTTTTCTTGAATGTATCTAATTTGGTGTGTTTCTGCAGCTTATAAAAGTTATATTTCCACAAATGCATTTTTTGTGCAGCATCAGGAAGGATCTTTGAAGAAGTACATACATTTGCAGAGTCTCAAAAAAGAAGATAACCCGCCTTCTCAGCAGAATACAAATTTATTCAGGATCATTTATAATGGCAGCTTGATCATTGTTTCCCCAGCACCAAGTAATGTCATGGTGTGATAACATAAAGACATTATTTGTCCTCTTGCAGTGATAGCCTATTAGCTGAAATGATAACAGGCTACCTACAGGTATATCCTAATTCAGAGAACATTCTCTGTCATCTCATAGCAAAGATTCAAGTCAGACCAAGGACTGAGAGTCTACACCATATTATCTAACTGTATAATAATAGTGCTGCAAAGGCAGGAAGATAGAAGACTATAGTTCCATGCAGTGACGAATTAATGCACAAGCCCTTGGGGCCTGTGTCCAGGGGCCCCAGCCAATTTGGGGACCCAGAAGTGCCAGATGCTGTGTAGAAGGAGGGAGCACCACCAGTGCTGGAACCATGATCCTGTCCTGCACTTCCTCTTTCCTACAGGGCCCTGCACCCCGCTCCTCCTATTCCCCCAGGCCACACTCCCTAGCCAGGCTGGAAGCTGAAGCCAGGTCGAGGTAAGAGCCACCCAGGGAGCCAGGCCACTCTGAGGATCCCTGGCCCCTCCACTTGTCCTGAGCAGGGGGCCTGAGAGCAGTCTCTGGCCCATGTTTCCACCCCCTAGGGTGCACCGCCCAAAGCAAATGAAGGGTTTGTGGCTCCCCACAGTGGCCGAGGCTCCCTGGGTACCTCAGAGGGAGAGGAGGAGCAGGGGAAGGGCCTCATGGTGACAGGGGGACTAAGGTCCACCGTAGCCCTCCCCGCACTGGGAAGAGGCTGGCATTGCTAGCAGGGGCTGCACTTCATAGCAGGGGAGGTGATGACATTATCAGCTCCCTGGCCGCAAAGAGCAATGCCTGCCAATGCCACTGCCCCTCTGTGCCTGCTCAGGACTACACTCATGAAAAATGTGGATAGGGCCATGGCTCCTGTTCTGGGGTTCCCTACCCTCCAGAGTGTGGTGGGGGCATAATGTTCTTTGTGCCTCGGGCCCCAAAAACTCTTAATCCACCTCTGGTTCCATGAAGTCTTTTCACAGAGAAGGGAATCAGGATAGCCTATAAGTAGTTGCAAAGTAGCTATTTATTTCTTATAGGAGAGTTATTGGCAAGGCCTGTAATGATGGCACACTGGATTGTTATCATTTTGAGTCCTAATTGCTATTAGTAATGGATCTTATATATATTTCCTGGAATCCTGGAATGTTACTTGATATATATTATTGTAATCATTGTTCAGATTATTTGTCTCATTATCATCAAGCCCGTAGAGACATTCTTGGCCCTCTGCCTCTATATTTGACTTCTCTTAAATGAAGCCACAAATGCTTCTTTCCCTGCTCAGTAGTGTAGAGCAAGATTCTGATTTTCCAGGGTCAAGGATGTTTTCCATCATTTTCTTTTAGATAAAAGCCATTTTAGTTCTCATTTCTATTATCAAAAAGAAGTTTAAATGGCAAAAAAGTGGCCAAGGATTCCAGCGAATAGAATAATCTACCTTTCAACTGAAAAAAAAATAGAATATTGTTATTTAAGTCCAAGATTGATCTACTGGCAATATAGAGTATGTACCAGGGATGAAATGAGTTGTAGGATCATAGACAGCACATATCTATTATGTGACATTTTTTAAAAGGGGCTTAACCCTATGCTTTGTATCTGTCATTTTGTGCTCAACATTAACTGTAGGTGAAATTCTCTGTAAATGAAATTCACCCTTTTGCAGAGGGCCAGCATGAGACTTATGTCCCACTGAAATCCCACTTAAGCCCACAAAATAGGCAATACTGGGATTTACATGGCACATAAAGCCATTGCTGGGCCTCTCCACAGGGATGAATTTCACCTTGGATGCCTACATAAAAGCATTTTGATATCTACCTGATTTGCGAGTCTAAACACTATCATTTCTGCCCACCGTGAATTGTGATGCAAAACTGCAGGGGCAAAAGTAGTAGCCAATATTAATGTTGTGGGCATCTACTCTATCCCCCTATTGTTCCAGTTAATGTATTTTCATTTCCTTTTTATACCATTTGTTATGATTTTCTTCCTTAGCCCTGTAAAGACTTGGAAAATCTGCAGTATACCGTGGAGAAAGATAGACAATTCTAAAATATGCATGATAGGTGACATCAGTTACAGAGTTAGTAACAGTTTATTTTCTAGTGTTTTGTCCAGGGTAGCTTTAAATGCCAGGGGCACATTCAACACCTTGTAGGCTTCTTGAATTCTCTGCTTGCTTTGTTTACCTTCCACATATGACAGTCAATTATATTTATTACCAATGAGAGTTGCCCTTTGGCTCTTGCCTGAGGACATGATACTGGATCCTGTACTTTCTTTGCCATGCTATTCAATTAATTACATTTATTTATTATTGTTATTTGCTCTCTCTCATTTATTGGTTGTCTTTCTCAAATATCTGTCAATATCATGAGATGAACTATCAGTGCAATGCAGACGATAAGCAGATTTGTTTCTCTTTCTCTAAACTAACACTTTGGTTGTAGTCTATAGACATATGTGTCAGAGGTCTAATCTTGGATGTTGGACAACTTGTTTAAAAGCCTCAATTCCAGTAGCACTGAACAGCTGCTCTTTGGCCTTGAATATTTTCTTGGTTCTTCCTCCTACCTGATATTCCTTTTAATAGCAGCCAAATTCTTCAGGCTTTGGCATTTCAGAGTTGTTTTGTTCTGCTTGTTTGTTTGTTTTTTAATTTGTCTAGACCTACTTTTTTTCTTTGATAAGTAATAAATATCTGAATGATGTAGTCAGAATATTCTTTTTTCCATTTAAGGTTTCATTTAGTTGAATCTTGCCATTTTTCTGGCTGTGCAGAATTCAGTCTTGAAATTGTCATTCAAGATGTGGTAGGTTAGGACAAGGTTAATCTATTATAGTTAGCCAACTTAGCCAACAACTAAGAAAGTTCTTCAGATAAACTTTGGTTAGCTCAGAATGCAGATGATAGGAACAGAGTGAGGACACGAGTAGGGCTAGGTTGATTATATATGTGCACGTCTCGTGGGGAGGATGGAGGCACAGAATGGGAAATTGTAGTATAAGTTAATTGGCAAAGTCTCCAGTCAACATTTATGGCAGGACTGAAGGGTATGAGGGCTACATAGACGACGGAGGTGGAAAACATAAAAGTGGTATGTATTCAGCTGGTATGAATTGTCAGAGCTCCATAGGCTTCAGCTGAAGAGCTGCCCAGAGGTAGCTTAAGTTTTAGATGCATGGGGCTGATATGTCTCTCAGTTACACGTGTATAATGGTGGTGTAATGAAGTGGAGTATCCGTCACCTGGTCTGCATGAAGGGAAAAAAATAATCTTGGGATGAAATCACAGTACCGGGAACTAGGAGATCTGGAAGTAGGGGAGAGAGAAAAAATCAGTTTTATCCAAAACAATACATAAGTGCACTAAAATGCAGCCTCAACATAAAAAAAGCAACAAGATGACTTCAGTGGATAAGTTCTTGGTTTTTTTGTACATTACACTGGGCTAGACATGTATTCTTAATCAGGGGCGGCTTTAGGGATTTTGCAGCCCCAAGCATGGCAGGCAGGCTGCCTTTGGCAGCTTGCCTGTGGAGGGTCCGCTGGTCCCGAGGCTTCGATGGACCTCCCGCAGGTCCGAAGCCGTGGGTTCAGCGGACCCTCCGCAGGCACGCCTGCGGGAGGTCCACCAAAGCCGCGGGACCAGTGGACCCTCTGCAGGCAAGCTGCCGAAGGCAGCCGGCCTGCCGCCCTCGTGGCGACTGGCAGAGCACCCCCCGTGGCTTGCCCTCCCAAGCACAGGCTTGGTGTGCTGGGGCTTGGAGCCGCCCCTGTCCTTAATAAAAGAGCTAGGTGCTATCCAGCTCAGTAAAACAAAGGTGATTTGGTTTATTAAGCTGTTCTATGCACATCCCTGTTAAATGGCTCATTTTTCAATCTATATACAAAGGGTGCCCAAAACATAAAATAAGCTGATCTGAGTTGGATGAGAACATGATGGTCCATATTTTGACCCACTCTAAGGCTTCTTTGTGGTGCCCTGGCAACACAAGGAAATCTTCAACTGCTCTAAATGGGTGGGCATAGAGTCAGCATAACTAGGTCTATGCCATTCCCTCCTTTCTGCCCTGAGTCAGCAAGTGTATAAGAAAGCACTGCCCTCCCATTATCCCTGGCCTGAATAATTGCTCATGTGGAAACTGTTACTTGCTAATAGGGTATACTGCTACTGGAAATGTGATTTCAGGTTGTCATACCAGGCTAGCTTGCCTAAAAAATAGCAGTGAAGCTATGGCAGCATGTGCTTCAGCACTGGCTAGTAAGGTGAGTACATTCCCAGGGTCCCCAGAGTGTTTGTACAGCCTGCACTGAAGCCCATACTGCCATAGATTCACTGCTGTTTTAGCCAGGCTAGCTAGATTAAAGCTAGCACAGGTATACCATTCCTAAGCTGCAATCATACCTCTCATTACCATGTAGCTATACTCTTTAGAGCAGCCATGAACCTGTTCTAAGTTTTTTCTATGGGATGAATTGACGTCACACAACCCTTAGGACCAGGGAAATGTTGAAAAGTGACATAAAGCCACCCCACACCTTTTACCTCAGATAAATCATGCACTGCTGTTGTGCTCCTTAGGATTAAGTCCACAGTGTGGCAACACACCAAATATAGTCTAACCTTTCTATAAAGCTTTCAATTGTGAGGCTGCCCTGAATATCAGGCTACTGTACTCTTGCTTCCAACTTCACTCTTAATTCCATTGATAATAAATGCAGGCTTCTTTGCATACAAAGAGAAAAGAGAAAAGAGTTGTAGGGTGAAGAAGGGTAGCCTCCCATGGTTCAGATAGGCCTCAGGAATCTTTTAGAGGTTCTAGTCATCAGAAACATTAATTCTCTTTGAAACTAGGATTTTCAGGGAGACTAAAACTAAACTCCAAAATATCTTTTGGCAACCAATTTATTTATAAAATTGCTTCTGTATTTAATCATCTGTAATTAAGAAGAAGAAGAAAAGTTACTGTTTGCTCTTTCGAGGGGAAAAAGTTTTTAATGCTGCTTATGAAATGTGAATGTATTAGGAAGGAAAGTCACAATAGCATATTGACTAATAAAACACTTATGTATTAGGTTACTTATGGAAGACATCAGTTCAGCTACCAGAAGTATATTTGGGCATTCATGAACAATAATCACTACTGACTTCTGATTGTTAGATACAAAGGGTTTGGGTTGGATTTTTTCCCCTGTTCTTCTGTGAACTTGATTTTTAAGTAGAAAAAAAAAACTATGTCTCTTATAAAACCTCCATCTCTAAAAGGTAAAGCAATACAGTAACTTAAGAAGCAGGGATTTGAGCTGCATTAACATCGTTATATTGCTTAGGAAACATCTCTTTTTGCCAACCATGTTTCACTAAATCTATGTTTGTCTGTCTCAGCCAAGCACTGAAGAATGATAGTGAGAAAAGGTTTAAAAGGTTTCACAATTTTATAGGGACATATACTCTGGTTATTCCTTTTAGTTATTTTCAGTTAACCTATTCTTGCTGGAATATTAGGCGCCAATCCTGTGAACATGTCTGCATGCACTTAGCCTTAAGTGTGTGAACAATCCCATTGACGTCAATGGAACAACTCAAATGCTTAAAGAATTTGCAGAATTGGAGCTTTAAGAGCAGGGCTGGCTCCAGACACCAGCCTACCAAGCACGTGCTTGGGGTGGCACCTTGGGAGGGGGCGGCACTCGGGTTTTTTTTTTTTGGTTCAGCCGGGCGGTGCTGGGGGGAGGCGGGGCTTGGGAGGCGTGGTGTAGTGCTGGGGGTGCGGGGACTTGGGCGGCAAGGCGCTCAGTGGGGGTGGACTTCAGCAGCATGGTGCTCGGGAGGGTGGGGGACTTGGGCGGCACGACGCGACGCTCGGGGGGACGGGGATGTGGGTGATGCGACACTCGGGAGGTGGGGATTTGGGCGACGTGACTCTCGGGGAGCGGAGCGACGCAATGCTTGGGGGGTGGAGCGGCGCTCTTTGTTTTCGCTTGGGGCGGCAAAAATGTTAGAGCTGGCCCTGTTTAAGAGTGACATTTTCAAGCTAGTTATCCATAGTTATTGTACGTTCATGCACCTTTCACAACCTTCACTATGGAACAAGGACTCCTACCCTTTTAAGAGGTTACACAAATAGGAATAGAACATGAATGTATATGGTAGGCTCAGCCACACTGCCTCTCAGAAAGAACTCTCCGAATGGTAGTTATTTATGCTTCCTGTAAAATGGTCATACATATGTGACCTACTTTGTTAGCTGTATCTTCCTCTAGTGGCTGGTCCACTGAGGATATCAGTTTACTCCTGCTGCCAGCTTCAGTAATTATAACCCTCTAGCTCAAATGGCACACATCTGTGCTACAGTGCTGATGGTTTAGGTTACACACCTGGTGCTCATGGGGAAGGACGTGGGACGTCATAGCTGCACAGAATAGAATTCGTTTAATATTTTTAAAAAATCTAAGCAATTGCACAGAAAAACAACTACCAGAAAAACTGTGAAAAGTATGTTATTAAGATTATGAAGTCAAGCACTTTGTGTTTGCAAATTCCAGAATTCAGGTTGTCTGTGCAGCCTGAATTCTGCCTCTCTGCTCACTGTTGCTACACAGTTTTTATTATATAACACTATTTTTCTATAAAACCCCTGGATTTAAAAAGTGTTTAATTAATTTATGTCTCATTAAACATTTTATAGTTCTTAAGTGAGAGATGTTGTTAAACCAAATCCTTAGGCTTGTTAAGAATATATACCCTCATAACCATTCTGTTGAGCCAACAGCCAGTTGCTCTCACAGCCCATCCATTTTGCTTTGTGAGTTTGTAAGCTACTCACACACACATTTGCACAAAGGTCATCCTTTTTACACCTACAACACCAATAACTACTAAGTCAACAAAGTTCGATTAAATTAAGTCACAAAAGTCAATAGCACCACAGCTTGTGGAATGGCCTTCGCTTTCAGGATTCAACAAAATTAATTAGTTTTTTCAATAATTATTTGTAACATTTCACACATCTACAAACTGAAAAAAATCCTTACATGAGTTTGCTTTGTTTGTTCAGGGTTCTCCCCTAATTACTATAAACCAGATAAAGTAATTCTTACTGGTAGCTACATGTATGTATAATTAGCTATGACTACAGAAGACTAATTACTTACCACAACAGTGAAAACATTTGGAGACATTTGACTGTTATGCATTAGCATAACTGTTTTTCCTTTGGGGGAGGATTACTAAATCATTACAAAACCACATTAAGGAGCAGTTAAGGATTTTGTACCCACAAAAGCAAAGACAATAAAAGTTGAATCTTAAACTCTACCTTTAGCTCCAGCGCTGCTGAGGATACTTGCAAGCTTCTGTGTTGAAAGAATTTTATATATTTATAGTTAATCTCATGCATAAATTTGTAACATTATCTCCTTTCTTTGAGGTACCCTAGGCAATCTCCCTCTTTTTTCTCCTCATCGCTGCTGTACTTCTCAATAATGCTAAGGTTTTGTGGCCATAGGATCAGATGATTAAAAAAGCATTCCCCAAGTCCACTCAGTCAAAATGCAAATATTGAATACAAATTTTCTTTTTTCAAGTCAGTATAAACCTGGGGATTTTTTAAAATGTCTGTAAATGGTGTGGGCCATTAGAGTGCCTGATTAGAAGGGGAGGGGTTCATAATCCCAGTTTGACTTGCTGCGTATTACTCCAGGGACTAGCACAGACTTTGGGGCATGACCCAGCCTACTCCCCATCACTGATTGGCATTGGCTGGGTACCACGTGGGGCAAAGCGAGAAGACAAACAGTTGTTAATTCATGACAGACAGCATATAATCAGCTGGATAGAGTGGACAAAACAAGCTGCTATCACCAGTTGTTATCTCTATTTGGAAAATACAGGTATCCAGTAAAGGAAAGGAAGACATAAAGTTGAACCTGGGCACCACATAAGGGCAAGCAATGAATGGGCTTTTATGAGCAGTTTACTGCTGCCAGGCTGTATAATGTATTCTAGACAGCACCATCTGATTCAATGAGGATACAAAGGAAGAGATGAGAAGGTGGTGAGCAATGGCTCCTGGGAGGGGGCATTCTTTGTGCATGAAAAATGTATGTAAAAGCTCCGAGATACCGTGGGAATGGGCATTTTAGAAACACACAAAAAATAATCAGAGTGTGTTTTCAGCAGGGCTACACTTGGGACATAAACTTGGTGAGATTCACCTGAAAACATGTTAGATCCTCTACAATATCTAGTTAGTCATCTAGATCTCAGTTCTTTTATATCTCCTATTGTGCTAAATATAAATTCACAATGTGCACCTGTTGGTGGACAACTTAGAAATACAAAAGCTAAACAGGCAAGATCAGGCCAGCATGACTTTATTATTATTTACCACATTTAAACGATAGTATGGAAATGGATGATTTTCACTGTCTTATAGGGGTTCATCAAGGCAAAGTGTATATCTGTTGGAAAAGATTGCTTAGCCTTGGGGTAGGCTGATGTGTAGAAAAAAATGGCCACACTATTTTACTGAGTTTATGTCTGGCAAAGCACCAGAAGGAACAGGTATGAGGAGGTTGGCTACAGCTTCCCTGATTTTCTGGTCAGTTCCTAGTTGTGCTGCCGGTAGAACAACCTGTGACCTGCTCTAACCTTTACGAGCTGACAATAGTCCCTAAGGACTAACGTACACTCTGGCCATTCCTCCCTACTATCCTGACATGCTCCTTTACATCAGATGCAAAAAGAACAGACAGAGATGTCAAATCTACCTCATATGCACTAGTTTTCTTTATATTACCAGTATCTAATAAAATCTGTGGTCAGAGAATGGTTGCTAGAAAACACTGACTGCAACATGGACCTGTAAGTGGCAGAAGCCGATGTCATTGCTAGTACTGTGACTTATTCCTTAGAAGATTCTGCTGTGCCCGTTATTCTCCTGTCCTCCCTGCATACCTATAGTTCTTACTCTTACAGATCAAGTCAAGCCAACAACTGCAGTTTTGATGAAACCAGAACTGTTTTCAAATTTGACAAAACACTCACCAAATAGTTGCTGCTAAATATATATATTTGTGGAAGAACTAGATTCACAAAACAGGGAAGAGGGGCTCCTTCTCCAGCCATTTTATGTATCTAGCCTTTTAAAAATGCCTGAAAATAAAACATTTTGGGTCAATTGAAATGTTCTTTCAACCCAAAGTAGGAGTCTTCATTTTGTGGAAAATTCTGACAAAAAATGAATTTGGTTCAACATGAACTATTTTGTTCATTTGCTTGTTTTTTCAGAACCGCCAGAAAAAAAAATCTACTCTTTGCCCTGCTTTAGTTATAAAGTACCTTCTTTCAAGCCAGGGAGAAGCGGTAGAGCATTGAACAGAGGATTCATTTGTGTGGCGAGCTCACACTGTGTGGATCTGATCATTGTTAACTTAGCTTTCCCTTCCCACTTGTCAATCATTTGCTGAACAAGAGTAGGTTTATTCCTGGCTGGGTGAATTCCAGACTTCCTGTATAAAAAAATAAAAGTAATGTTCCAAATACCATATGAGCAGCTGCTGTTGTTCTTTGTGAATGAAGATGATGCTGACGATGGTACTGCATATTGTGAATATGGCTGAGGCTAAAAGGAACAAAGGGCAAGCATTAGTCCTTTCTGCATGAAGTGCTCAGGTAGCTTGATGCCGAGGAGGGGATTACAATTTGTGTGTCTGCTAGTCTGCTGCTGTTTACGACTCAGCCTCTGTGCCTCAAGATCCATAATGGTGGTTAATCTTGAACTGGGTAACTCCCCAGTTGACCACTGCTTTCCAGTGTGATCTATCCATTGCTAACAAGCAGGGGGGATGGATCGCTCAGTGGTTTGAGCATTGGCCTGCTAAACCCAGGGTTGTGAGTGCAGTCCTCAAGGGGTCCATTTAGGGATCTAGGGGAAAATCAGTATTTGGTCCTGCTAGTGAAGGCAGGGGGCTGGACTTGATGACTTTTCAAGGTCCCTTCCAGTTCTAGGAGATTGGTATATTTCCAATTATAAACTCCCAGCTGTCTTCAATATAGCTCATTTTCAAGAGTGTCCTTGAATTGTTTCTTTTGGCAACATCATATGTGGTTGCTCACTTTTAATTCACCATACAGCAACTGTTTTGGCATTCTGGTGTCCACTATCCTCAACATATGACAAGCTCAGCCTAACTGTTATGAGACGAGCAATGCTTCGATGTGTGTGGAGTTACTATGTTCCAGAACCTCATTACTGGTCATTTTATATTGCTATTTCATGCAAAGTATGGCATGTAGCTGTCATAGATGGAACTTATCTAGAACCTTAATATGATACCTATAGCAGGTCCAGGTCTCATACACATATAACAATTTGCACAGGACAACCTCTTTATAGACTTCTAACTTTATTGGAAGCTTAATAACATGTTGCTACCAAACTCTGCCTGGCAGTCAGCCAAATGATGAACTGGCTTTGTTGATATGACTTGTCAATTCCCTTGTCTATATAAGCATCATTTGACAGTATACTACCAAAGTAGAATTCTGTAATTGTGTGTAGTTATATTACTGACACACCACGTGTTTGAGACCCCGGTCTAGATCTTCTTTCAAATCTTTATTTAACACCAAAAGACAAGCATAAAATCATTTCCCTGACTATAAGCTAGCTATTTCTAACAGCCAACACAAGTCCTACTGTATACTGACTGGGGAGTTCAGTGGGCTGAGATAGATTCACCATGCGACTTTCCTTCCTCAGGCTGATTTTTCTTCATCCACCTCACTTCCATTTAACTATTTATAATCTTCTTATGACAGTTGCAGTGAAATATTTCCCAGGTGCGCCATGCTTTAACATTACATTCAAACTAGCAACAATCATAGAATCCTAGGACTGGAAGGGACCTCAAGAGGTCAGCTAGTCCAGTCCCCTGCACTCATGGCAGGACTCAGTATTATCTAGACCATTCCTGACAGGTGTTTGTCTAACCTGCTCTTAAAAATCTCCAATGATGGAGATTCCACAACCTCCCTAGGTAATTTATTCTAGTGCTTAAACACACAATGAACTACGGCAATTACTAAAAACATTTGTTAACTCTTACCTAACCACTTGAGAGTAAGAAAACCTAATTAAGAACATTCAGTTCTGCAATTAATATGATAAAAAAAGGTAAAAAAACTCACTCTGTTAACACTCAATCCTGCAGTCAGTGTGGAAGAGCAAGTCACATGCACTCAAGTAAACAATCAGGTCTGCAAGCATCAACAAGCAGCAACATCAGTTACACTCAAGGTGTTTTGGAGGACTGGGCATAAGAGAATTTTCTCTGCTTCTGCTACAATTTCACATCTTCACCTGGAGATCACTATCTACAGAAAACAACTTCCACCAGTACCCCTGTGAGACTTAGATTAAGGTATAAGAAGTGAATCCTTTTTTGATCAAGTTATTGATCCTTGCTATGTCATCTACAATATATCAGAAAAGCATAAGCAGAGGAAGAGACCCTTCAGCACCTCAGAATATCATCCATAAACCATTGCCCTAAAGTCAGCGAGAAACATGTTAGGGATATGGCAGACAATGCTGAAGACATTTCTGAAACCAGAATTAGCCCTTTGCTAGCACCATCACCACTGTTTTTTTTCTGTATCTGCCAAAGACACCAATGATCACACTGTAAAAAGAGTTAAGTAGTCTATGAAATTGATACAACAATTATACATCGTATTTGAGTCTAGTTATAGTACTGACTGATAATGGAGAAATCTTTCCTAGGTGGTGATAGCTTCTCAGTGATCTTTTGTACACACTGTCCAACGTCATAGATGAAGCACTAATAAGAGTCATGGATCAGGCAAGATGCAGCCCTATCCCATGATGAAGTCAGCACTGCAATCAATGTCATGAAGAGCTGCAGGCTTCTGGATCTGAAGGCAGAAACAGTCAAGGATGAAGGTGAGATCCTGATGAGGCAACTGCCTGGACTATTTCTCAATATATGGAGTACTGAAGATGTACTGCAACACTTCGAAGACACCATAGTCATCATAAGCAAGAGGAAAAGTGAAAAGTCCAACTGTGGTAACTATTGTGGTATCTTGTTACCCACCAGCCCTGAAAGGTTCTGACAAGAGTACTCTTTGATCATCTGCTACACAACATTGCTAATCACGTGCTACCAGAGTCACAATGTGGTTTTAGGCCAATGAGAGGAACAACAGACATGATATTTGTAACTCTTCAGCTGCAGAAGAAATGCAGAGAATATTGACAGGACCTTTACTCTGTTTTTACTGACCTGACTAGAGCATTTGACACTATTAGTAGACTTGGGAATTGGCAATTATTGAGTAAGTGTGATTGGCCAGAAAAAAATCATCAGCATTCTGAGGCTATTTCGTTATGGACTGCTCGGATGAGCCTGAACAGATTGTGTTCTGTCTGACCCATTTCCTATCAGAAAAGGTATTAACCAAGGCTGTGTAATACATTCACTCTTGTTTAATCTCTTCTAAGCACAACGCTTGATGCTGCTAAAAGAGACCTGAATGCTGGTATCAGGATATGTTTCCGATCCTGTGGAAAATTATTGAATTTGAACAGGCTATGTGCTTCCACGAAGGCCTTTGAGACAACTATTTACGAGCCGCTGATGCTGATGACTGTGCTCTAGAGCATAGGCACTGACTTCCCCCGCCCTGTGGGTGCTCAACCCCCTGTTCCACCCCGCCCCGCCTCACCGCCCCTGCACCACCCTCGCCTCACCCCCATTGCATGCCTTCCCCAAAGTCCCCGTCCCATCCTGCCTTTTCCCACCCTTAGTCCCGTGCCCTTCCTGCCCCTGCACAGCCTTTGCCCCATGTCCATTCCATCCTCTTCCCCCAGGTCCCTGTTCTGCCTCTTCTCCACCTCTTCCCCTGAGCACACTGTGTCCCCACTCCTCCCACTTCCTCATGGGAAGTCCTAAGCGCACCAGACAACAATTAGGCAGCGGGGAAGAGGGGGGACAGGAAGCTCTGGGAGGGAGGGGGAGGAGCGGGGATGTGCTTGGGGGCGAGAAGGAGACGAGGAGAGGGAGCTTGGCTGCCAGTGGGTGCAGAGCCCCTGCTAATTTTTCCCTGTGGGTGCTCCAACCCCGGAGCACCTAAGGAGTTGGCACCTATGCTTTAGAGGCACATACTCTGGAAGAGATACAGTAGATTATGGATAGAGTTGCCGAGACTGCCTGACAATCAATCTGAAAAAAGACAGAAGTCATGTATCAACCTGTGCAGGGGAAACCCTAAATCAAACCAAAGTTACCATCAGCAACACACAGTTGACTATTTGCTGAGTTATTTCCTGTGGCTACCAAGCTCTCCTTACCCGCCGCCCCTCTCCTCACAGTACGCCATGTCCCCTCTCCTCTGTTTACCTCCAGGCGCTTCCTGCCTCCAAACAGCTGTTTGGTGGTGCTTAGCGCTTTCCAGAAGGGAGGGGGAGGAGCGGGGAGCAGCATGCTCAGAGGAGGAAGTGCAGAACAGGGATGGAGCGGGGATTTGGGGAAGGGGTTGGAATAGGGGCTGGGAGGGGGCAGAGTTGGGGTGGGGACTTTGGAAAAGGGCTTTGAATGGGGGCAGGGAAGGGGTGGGAAGAGGCGAGGCAGGGAAGGGGACTCATGGAAGGGATGGAGTAGAGGCGAGGCCAGGGGAAGATAGAGGGCTTTTGTATCTTTATATGAAAAGGTGTCAGTGATGTGGCCCTTGGGCCAATGTACTAGTCCTCATGTGGCCCTCATGGTGATTTGAGTTTGAGATCCCTGCTCTAGCCTGTATAATCAGCCCGAACCACCACCAGAGGTTGAGACCTGAGAGAATCTTGCGTGATTTGCAACAGGAATTACTAGTACATGGAACACTAATAGAAGTAACATGGCATCATGTAAGGAGCAAGAAATTATCACAGTATTTCCAATTTTATCTTTAGCAAGAGTAGAGCTGGTGAAATAATTCAAAGTGAGTTTTGGCAATGTTTTCATCAAATATTTATTTTCAATTACATTCTTCCGCCAGCTCTATGCAAGCACAATAGCAAGTACTATTATCCCTGCCAGGCTTTTTCCAGAATGGCAATAATTTTCATATTTTGGGAAACAGATGCAGCATTAACACTGCTGATCTCATCTTCAGAAGTATCATTAATAACTGCAGCACCCTCCTGCCCTATATTATCAAAGACTTATTCTACAAAATTTCCATCTGCAGTAATATCAGCAACATGTTTTTTTTGAATCACGGCATGACTGTGATCTAATAGTCTCCCCGCATATACTTCCAACTAAACTAAATAGTTTTCACCCAGTTACTTAACTACATAAGAAGAAAAGCTGGTAAGAAATAAAAAAAATACATATACTTTCTCCTGGTTTCTTACATTTCAGCTTTAAATGCTGTCTGTTGTCTATTCAAAGAATTAACGCATCTATTTAATGGAAGTGACTGAAAATCCACTCAGGGATTTTCCATTAACACTACCAGACTGAGGAAAGAGAAAATGTGTTTATATAAAAGTGTTCATATTATTTCAGTCTTGACAGTTCAGTGTTCATTTTGGGGTCTGATGTATGGTGTCAGAGAAAATAGAGAGAAACAGAGTCACAGAGAGCACAAAATCTCCAAAATGAATCCCTTTGATTACACAAGTTCAATGACTTTTTTAAAAGTCTTTGATTATTTTTTAAATAACTCAGCACTGCTGAAGAATTTGAAACAGAAATAGAGAAATCCCAGGCACATGACACAGCTCCTTGTTCAACAGAGGGGGAAAAAAACCTTTTTCTCTTAAATAAAATTATATTCCCCTTGGAGAAAGATAGCTGAAATTTTAGAGTTCTCAAATACACTCTATGTCCACATCAACTAGAATGGCTTCAAATCGATCAAATCATCCAAACAATTAAAAATGTCTACATTGGTTTGATTCTCTATGCCCTTGCAGTTTACGTAGTCATTGAGTGTGTTCGACTGTTTGAATTTTAATTGTGACTCTGATTTGAGGTGACTTCAGTTTCAGTTATAGCTGCTGTGGCAGTTGGAACTGAATGCCTGACCTTGTTCCCTTGATTGCCTTTGATTGGCCTTCCCCAGTGTGACTCACGAGGGGGCGGGAATGACCTAGGCAAGCAGGCTTTAAAAGCCAGAGGCAGAGCGACCAGGGGAGCAGAGCGGACAGGTAGCTGCAGACAAGGGAGTTTGAGAGGGAGTTTGACAGAGGGAGGCTTACGATGATTAGGAAGACCCGCAACACCTGTGCCAGCACTGTTTCTGTCTCCTCCACCTGCGCCTATAGCCGGACAGAGCACCTGAGCGTGGATGCTTCTACCCAGATCCTGGTGTGGTGTTGCAGGTACTGTAACTTGCAATTTCCACTTACTGATATCCAGGCTGTGGGGGAGGGGGCATCTAATGTGAATGGTGCATACTGGTGGAATCTCTCAGGCAGAAGGTGGGAGAGCTACCGGAGGAGGTGGCTAGGTTGAGGAGCATCCGAATCCACGAGCGATTCCTGGACAATGTCGATGTGGAGACAGCCGAGGTAGCTGTCCCAGTACACAGGACTGCTGACACACCACTGGTGGAGGAGGAGATGGCTCAGGGTGGACACTGCCAGCTGGTTACTTCTGGCAGCGAGCAGTGCTCCACCCCTGCTCCGAAACCTCCTGCTGTGGTAATATGTAACCGTTATGCTCTTCTTGATACAGGAGAGAAGGAATCACCCCCTACAGTAAAGGAGGAGAAGTCTCGTACCCCTGAGGCTGGGAGATCTGCTGCCACCACTGCGAATAGGAAACGTGGGGTAGTGGTGGTCGGAGACTCTCTGCTGAGGGGGACAGAGACGCCCATCTGTCGCCCTGACATTTCATCTCGAGAGGTATGCTGCCTGACGGGGGCCCGTATCTGAGATGTTACAGAGGCATTGTCGAGGATTATCCAGCCCTCTGACTACTACCCCATGCTACTCATCCATGTGGGCACAAATGATACTGCGAGGTGTGACACTGAGTGGATCAAGAGTGACTAAAGGGCTCTGGGAGCACAGGTGAAGGAGTTTGGAGCACAGGTGGTATTCTCTTTGATTCTTCCTGTCAAAGGTAGGGGCCTGGGCAGAGACAGATGCATCGTGGAGGTGAATGCCTGGCTGCGAAGATGGTGTCACCAGGAGGGCTTTGGCTTCCTCAACCATGGGATGCTATTCGAGGAAGGACTGTTAGGCAGAGATGGCGTTCACCTTTCGAGGAAGGGAAAGACCCTATTTGCACACAGACTGGCTAACCTACTGAGGAGGACTTTAAACTAGGTTCGACGGGGACAGGTGAGCAAAGCCCACAGGTAAGTGTGGAACATGGAGACCTGGGAGATGGGTCGGAAACAAGAGGGAGCATGGGCTATAATGGCAGAGAGAAAGGAAGGTCAGGGCAAAACTGGGAGGCAAGTTCAAACCAGTATCTTAGATGCCTATATACAAATGCGAGAAGTATGGGTAATAAGCAGGAAGAACTGGAAGTGCTAATAAATAAATTCAACTATGACATTGTTGGCATCACTGAAACTTGGTGGGATAATACACATGATTGGAATGTTGGTGTGGATGGGTACAGCTTGCTCAGGAAGGATAGACAGGGGAAAAAGAGAGGAGGTGTTGCCTTATATATTAAAAATGTACACACTTGGACTGAGTTGGAGATGGACATAGGAGACGGAAGTGTTGAGAGTCTCTGGGTTAGGCTAAAAGGGGTAAAAAACATGGGTGATGTCATACTAGGAGTCTACTACAGGCCACCTAACCAGGTGGAAGAGGTGGATGAAGCTTTTTTTAAACAACTAACAAAATCATCCAAAGCCCAAGATTTGGTGCTGATGAGGGACTTCAACTATCCAGTTATATGTTGGAAAAATAACACTGCAGGACATAGACTATCTAATAAGTTCTTGGACTGCATTGCAGACAACTTTTTATTTCAGAAGGTTGAAAAAGCTACTGGGGGAAAGCAGTTCTAGACTTGATTTTAACAAATAGGGAGGAACTCGTTGAAAATTTGAAGGCAGCTTGGGTGAAAGTGATCATGAAATCATAGAGTCCGCAATGCTAAGGAAGGATAGAAGGTAGTACAGTAAAATAGAGACAATGGATTTCAGGAAGGTAGATTTTGGTAAGCTCAGAGAGCTGATAGGTAAGGTCCCATGGGAATCAAGACTGAGGGGAAAAACAACTGAGGAGAGTTGGCAGCTTTTCAAAGGGACACTATTAGGGTCCAAAAACAAGCTATTCCGCTGGGTAGGAAAGATAGAAAATGTGGCAAAAGACCACCTTGGCTTAAGCACGAGATCTTGCATGATCTAAAAAATAAAAAGGAGTCATATAAAAAATGGAAACTAGGTCAGATTACAAAGGATGAATATAGGCAAACAACACAGAAATGCAGAGGCAAGATTAGAAAGGCAAAGGCACAAAATGAGCTCAAACTAGCTATGGGAATAAAGGGAAACAAGAAGACTTTTTATCAATATATTAGAAGCAAGAGGAAGACCAAGGACAGAGTAGGCCCACTGCTCAGTGAGGAGGGAGAAACAGTAACAGGAAACTTGGAAACAGCAGAAATGCTTAATGACTTCTTTGTTTCGGTCTTCACTGAGAAGTCTGAAGGAATGCCTAACATAGTGAATGCTTATGGGAAGGGGGTAGGTTTAGAAGATAAAATAAAAAAAGAACAAGTTAAAAATCACTTAGAAAAGTTAGATGCCTGCAAGTCACCAGGGCCTGATGAAATGCATCCTAAAATACTCTAGGAGCTAATAAAGGAGGTATCTGAGCCTCTAGCTATTATCTTTGGAAAATCATGGGAGATAGGAGGGCAAATATAGTGCCCATCTATAAAAAGGGAAACAAAAACAACCCAGGAAACTACAGACCAGTTAGTTTAACTTCTGTGCCAGGGAAGATAATGGAGCAAGTAATTAAGGAAATCATCTGCAAACACTTAGAAGGTGGTAAGGTGATAGGGAATAGCCAAATCATGTCAAACCAAGCTGATAGCTTTCTTTGATAGGATAACGAGTCTTGTGGATAAGGGCAAAGCGATGGATGTGGTATACCTAGACTTTAGTAAGGCATTTGATATGGTCTCACATGATATTCTTATTGATAAACTAGGCAAATACAATTTAGATGAGGCTACTATAAGGTGAGTGCATAACTGGCTGGATAACAGTACTCAGAGAGTAGTTATTAATAGTTCCCAATCCTGCTGGAAAGGTATAACAAGTGGGGTTCCGCAGGGTCTGTTTTGGGACCGGCTCTGTTCGATATCTTAATCAATGACTTAGATGTTGGCATAAAAAGTACGCTTATTAAGTTTGCAGATGATACCAAACTGGGAGGGATTGCAACTGCTTTGGAGGACAGGGTCATAATTCAAAATGATCTGGAAAAATTGGAGAAATGGTCTGAGGTAAACAGGATGAAGTTTAATAAAGACAAATGCAAAGTGCTCTACTTAGAAAGGAACAATCAGTTTCACACACACAGAATGGGAAGAGACTGGCTAGGAAGGAGTACGGCAGAAAGGGATCTAGGGGTTATAGTGGACCACAAGCTCAATATGAGTCAACAGTGTGATGCTGTCGCAAAAAACGCAAACGTGATTCTGGGATGCATTAACAGGTGTGCTGTGAGCAAGACACGAGAAGTCATTCTTCCGCTCTACTCTGTATTGGTTAGGCCTCAACTGGAGTATTGGGTCCAGTTCTGGGCACCACATTTCAAGAAAGATGTGGAGAAATTGGAGAGGGTCCAGAGAAGAGCAAAAAGAATGATAAAGGTCTTGAGAACATGACCTACAAAGGAAGGCTGAAAGAATTGGGTTTGTTTAGTTTGGAAAAGAGAAGACCGAGAGGGGACATGATAGCAGTTTTCAGGTATCTAAAAGGGTGTCATCAGGAGGAGAGAGAAAACTTGTTCACCTTAGCCTCTAATGATAGAACAAGAAGCAATGGGCTTAAACTGCAGCAAGGGAGATTTAGGTTGGACATTAGGAAAAAGTTCCTGTCAGGGTAGTTAAACATTGAAATTGCCTAGGGAGGTTGTGGAATCTCCATCCTGGAGCTATTTAAGAGTAGGTTAGATAAATGTCTATCAGGGTTGGTCTAGACTGTATTTGGTCCTGCCATGAGGGCAGAGGACTGGACTCGATGACCTCTCGAAGTCCCTTCCAGTCCTAGAGTCTATGAATATATGAATCTATACTTCACAAATTCAAAGTGGATCTAAAATACACCCAAACAAAAACATAGCATCCATGTGGTGGTTGCATGTTATACCCAATTTGCCCAGGTGTAAAGGACCGTGCAAGTTAGGGAGAATTGGGTGCACATTTGCTAAAGTTTGTTAAGTGCTTGATTCCTCAATCATTTACACCTGTGCAGAATGAGTGTAAAATACTGCCAAGTGAGAATGGTAGCATTTTATATCCAGTTTGCATACTCTGGGATAGATCTTCACTTGTTGATGAGATAGGCTCAGCGCTATTGAGAAGCGGAAGAAGAGCAAAAGTTGGTTTTAGTGAGGTTTGTGATCCCCTGATCCTGGAGATGGTCAATTCAGTTCTTTGAATAACATAAAGCAGACTCAGGACTGCTCTACATTTTGCCCAGATTCCAATATCCTCAGTAGGTTGCCAAGCAGTCCGGGATCACTGGAGCACAGGGCCACTCCAGATAATCTCTCTTTTCTTATCCAGTCCTTCTACCTCAAGGGACTGGTAGCAGGGTGGTATGGGAGCCATTTCAATAAATCTGCACTACTGCGAGATCCCCAAATGAAGGGGGAATCCTCTAGTTGGCATCTTTAAAGCTACTTTGTACCTCCGAAATGATAATAAGCAGATTTTAATAGGTCTGAGGATCTGTCCTACTTTGCACTAGTGTAAATTACTATAGACGGTGCAACACAGTGAAGAATAAAGCCATCTATGTGCTTCTCCCCATTTGTGAATCCTTAGGACTGGGTTTCACACTTCAAACACACTGTAGAATCTTCACATTTAAGAATGGAAGCCCTTACAAATTCTCTCTGAAGTGAGACAAAAAAGAAAGTCTCCTCAGCTGTCATTTTGGTTATCTCAAAGTTCATGTATTAGCTATCATAATGATGCAGACATAGAAAAGGAAAGTCCAAAGTCTACCCACTAAAAGCACATTTTCTACTCTTGAGGGAATTATGCACCAAAAATTAAAAATCAAGCACACAATATTTTAAAATTCTTCAATTTTTGTCAATAAATAAATGTTTCTCCAGCATGGCAGTGGGGAGCACAGGCAACTGGCTGCATTGAGGTGGGAGTTCACCCTGAAACCCCCAGATCCCCCAGTACAGGGATGGGGCAGTGAGGTTACACCTGACCCTGACACAGCACAAGGCCTGGGCCTGTCCGAGAAACCCCCTAGGGCCCTGTCCCTCTGTGCCAGGTGCACTAGGTGTGGGTAGGCAGGCTCAGCCCAGCAGGATCCAAGTGTGGAGGGGTTTAATGTGAGGGGATAGGTTTCTGTGTGGGGCAATCTGAGTGTGGGGAACTCAGGGAGAGATCTGGATGCACAGGGGCTTGTTGGGACACTGCAGGGGATCCAGGTGATGGTGGTTGGGCTCAGCTGGGGGGTCTGGATTTGGGGAGATGGGGATAGGTTGTGGGGGTCTGGATGTGGGAGTTCTGGAGAGGTCCAGGTGTAGGGGAGTAGGGCTTCTCAGGGTGAGGCTTCGATGGGCCTGCTTAATGGGGGAGCCCCAGCTGCTGCAGAGGGGATGTCACATGCCAGGATCCCTCTCCGCCCCGTGATTTCCCTATCCCCTTTTCTTCTCCTTCCCCCTCCTCTCCCCTCCACCTGCCCTGTTCCAGTCCTTTTTTCCCCCCACTGCATCTTCCCCCCATCCCCTGTTACCCAACCACACCACCGGAACTCATTGTTGCACAAAAAACAGGAAGGCTCCCAGCACACAGAAGTGGAGCCCCACTGGCACTAGGCCCCTGGAGGCTGCGTTCAGCTGCAGAATCAGCAGAGCTCGAGAGGAGATGCCGCCTCTTTGCAGAAATTGGGGGGGTGGGGCAGTGGCATGTAACCCTGTGTGCCCCCTCTCATGCCTCACCTCTATTTGTTGGGCAATGCTGCCTCCCCCCACCAAAAAAACTGCACACATGGTTTCCACTGCCGCTGCACCCCACACAGTTTCCTTAACGTTTTCTGCAGGGAAAGGCAGAAAATGTGCAGGAAGCCAGGTAGGGTGACCAGATCACAGGGATGAAATATCGGGACGCGGAGGGGGGGGGAGTTTTCACAGGGGCAGGCCGCGCCACGGGATCGCACACAGCACCCCCAGCTGTGCGCGCTGCCCTCCCCGCAGAGCCTCCCGGCCCACCCCAGGCACAAGTGGCATGTCCCGCTGCTTCCGGGGAGCCCCGCACCTCTCCCGCTCGGCTGCGCTCCAGCGGCTCCTTCCTGGCTGGGCGGCCACTGCTCCACCGGGAAGGAGCTGCTGGAGCGCAGCCAAGCGGAAGAGGCGCGAGGCTCCCTGGCAGCGATGGGGAAGTTTATCAGTTCGGGGGACCCCGACCAGCTCCTCGCCCCGTCCGCCGGCTGCCCCGCCTGGGACAAGTCTCACCCGTGCAGCCTCTCTCTGCCACGTGTCTCCAGTGGCCCAGGCCCCCGGGCCGCACTGCCCACCCGGGTCCTGCCTGCTCCGTGCTGCCCCCGAACCCACCGCGCTGCCCCGCAGACTGCAGGGCTGGAGCAGCCTCCACGCTGCACTGCAGTGGTCCCGGTCCCGGCCCCAGCCGGCCATGGCCTGTGTGCCCAGGCTGCTGCACTATGTGCCCAGGCCCACCTTAGGATCCAATGGGGCAGTGAGGGAGTGGGGCTGGGGGCAGAGATTTGGGGAGGGATCCAATGGGGGAAAGTGGAGGCGGAGTCGGGGCGGGGGGGGGACAGAGCCCCTCTGGGCTCTGCCTGGCGCCGGAGTGGAGGGCAAAATTGTTTGTTTGTCCAGTATCCTGACAGAACATTGTCGGGATGTGGGACAAACAAGCAAATATCAGGACAGTCCTGGTAAAATCGGGACATCTGGTCACCCTAGAGCCAGGGCTGTCATAGGATTTATGGTGCCCTAGGCGGGATTATTAAACTGGTGCCTCTGTGCCAGATTTGCTCTTAGCAACACAAAGATAAGCTTACAGTATTGGAAAACTTGCCACATGTACGTTATTAAAACCAGTGTAACTTAATTAAGCACACTGTAATGCTGTCAGGTATCAGAGGGGTAGCCGTGTTAGTCTGGATCTGTAAAAGCAGCAAAGAATCCTGTGGCACCTTATAGACTAACAGATGTTTTGGAGCATGAGCTTTCGTGGGTGAATACCCACTTTGTCAGATGTCTGACGAAGTGGGTATTCACCCACGAAAGCTCATGCTCCAAAACATCTGTTAGTCTATAAGGTGCCACAGGATTCTTTGCTACTGTAATGCTGATGGACTATATTTGCACTAAAGAAGTAGCGCTATAGAAAAAATTCTGATTTATTGACAGAATGATGCAAATAATATATTTTTTTTAATTTGTCAACATTTTATTGGAAATTTCTGTGAAGAGATATTGAAACAAGGATTTGTTTTTAATTAAAAGCAATCTTTCTGGCTTTTTTGGCTGCAAAATCAGTAATAATGTCATTGTATGACAAAGACAAAGTGATGTCTTGTTCGGCTGCAAGAATAGCAAGACCAGTCAAGCATTCCTGACTCCTTGTAGAATGGAGATAGTTTTTAATGAGCTTTAGTTTTGAGAAACTCTGTTCTCCTGATGCCACTGTTACAGGAATTGTCAGTAGAATACGAGTGGCAATGTACATATTAGGATATATGTCAACAAGTTTGCCAGTATGAATAAACTGTACAATGTCCATCACTGATTTTGCATGTGGCAACATTGATGACAATGTACTCAATTCTTCGTACAATTCAAGTCCATTTAAATCAAAACTATCACCGTGCTTCAGGAGTCTCTCTAGGTTCTTGAACTTTGCCATTTGCTGCTCTTGTTTTCCTATTTTGTTGAATTTAGTTATGTCACACAAAAAATCCAAACTGTTTATGGTGTACTCGTAAGGTATTAAACCTTTCATCAACAGCAGATATTGCTTTATCCATCACAACGTTAAAAAATTCAGCCTCAGATTTCTTTTCTGGATCATCTATAGGCTCATCTGCTCCTTCATATTCCGCTTGCCGTTTTTTCCTTGAAACTTGTGTCACATTTAGATACGGAAATTTTGGTTCTACATCAAGTGCCTGTGCAAGCTCTCTTGCTGTAACCTGTGTTTCTTTGAATCAATTTTCTCTGTATTTCACTAAAAAGTCTTGTGTGTTGTTTAGTAACGTAAGTGTTGAATCAAGCTGCATCATTGGACTCTGCATTATTTTACTTACACTTGAGATTTTAACAAGAATGTCATACCAGATTTAAACAGATGTTAGAAACTTGAAGCTGGATATTTCAGAGGCCAATGACTATGCTTCACTTTTAGCTTTTAGATCTCTGGTTTCTTCCGAAATAGCAACCAGTGCTTCGTAAACTTCCTCAGATTGATATCTCAACGTTTTTGCACTTTCTACTCTGCTTTTCCAGCATGTCTCAGATAGAGGCTTAATGGTAATACCACTGACATGTGCTTTGAAAATTTGTCATCATTGAGTGGAAGCTGAAAAGAGCACGTAAATATGTTGTAGCAAGCCAAAAAAAGAAATAGCTTCTACAGAAGACATGGCCATATCTCACAAAATCAAATTAAGGCTGTGGCATGCACATGGAACAAAAAAGGCTCGTGGATTTTCTGCCAGCAATCTAGCTTGCACGCCAGAAATGCATCCTCTCACCATTATCATAGCCTTGTCCTCTAATATTTATTATGAACAATCCCATTCATTTTAGTTCATCAAGGAGAGCCTGAAGAAGTCCAAAACCTGTAGTGGCTTCTACTTCTAAAAATGTGATAAATGATTCCTTAGCTGTAATCTATGCTGAATCACTAATGTTGACAAATCTCACTACTAACGACATCTGTTCTTGCAGCTTGAGGTCTCCAAATCATTTTTGAGGATTTCAATAACTCGGTCCTGGGATAGGGGTTGTTATAAAATTGGATGGGTGGGGTTCTGTGGCCTGCCTTGTGCAGGAGGTCAGACTAGATGATCAGATTGGTCCCTTCTGACCTATGAGTCTATGAGTCTATGAGTCTATGATGACTTATGTCCGGAGTGCAATCTAAAATTACGCCAAAGTAACCAATGAAACAAATTTGTCTTTCCCTTTATCACTCATTGGCATGAACCGTTCATTTTGAATTCTTGGTCCCAAATAGTGGTCATGTATTTCATTTTCAGTTACTCTTCGGATATGTTCACTCATCACTGTGTCAAATTTTCCCAGTAGTTGTACCAGGCCCAAAACATTGCCCTTTTTGGGCTGGAATAATTTCTCAATGCTTACTCTAAAAGCAAGATGTTTGTTGATAGATATTCAACAATAGATAATAGATGTTCAAGAACACAATGCCAATGCTGCTTCTCTGACTCCAGCAATCTTTGATTTTGAGCATCAAGAGTTGTCTGATTTTTTTAACCTTACACTCAGCTCACACCATATGTGCATACTTTCAGTGTGGTCTTGTGCCTTTTCATGTTGCAGTAATATGTGACTAAGATTTTTCCAATCATTAATACCCATGGTTGCTATCTTAAAATTGCAACTATTGAAAATCTTGCATGGGAAACAAAATACAGCATCCTTGCATTTAGAATACACAAGCCACTGTCTGTTGACAATTTTACCGTTAGAAAGTCTTTTGTAGTAATTGTTTTCTGTGAATTTCCTACCTCTAATGTCTTTAGGATATTCAAGACCTTTTATTCTCACAAGGCCTTTCTCAAGTATAATGGCACATAATTCATTGTTTAAAGATTGAGGCCATGCACCAATGTCACCTATATCCCATGCTAGTACAGTTTCAACTGCTGTAATTTCTTGTTTTGTATCTGCATCTGTTTCAAATGATTGTTCTGTGTGTTGTTTTTTCTTGAGCTTCGTCTGCATAAACATTTTCTTCGGCAGTTACTTGATGATCTTGATCAACTTAGTTGTTTTCATGATGTACAAACTTAAGTATAGAACCCTTCTGTACTTGTATAGTGTGACAAAGTTCCTCCCCTACCTTGGTGTGTCCTTCGCTTAATGGCGGATTTGCTTGCCTCACAGATTCACCATATGGGTCGGGAAACAGCCCAGAGACCTTCTCCTCTGGTAGAAGTCACAGTCCAGGTCAATTTCTCCTGTGTCTGATCAGGAGTGGGGAGGTTTGAGGGGAACCCGGGCCCGCCCTCTACTCTGGGTTCTAGCTTAGGGCCCTTTGGACTACAGCTGTCTAGAGTGCCTCCTGTAACAATTGCATGACAGATACAACTCCCTGGGCTACTTCCCCATGGCCTCCTCCCAACATCTTCTTTATCCTCACCACAGGACCTTTCTCTTGGTGCCTGATAATGCTTGTACTCCTCAGTCTTCCAGCAATATGTCTTCTCACTCTCAACTCCTCGTACCTCTTGCTCCCAGCTCCTCATATTCACATCACAAACTGAAGTGAGGTCCTTTTTAAACTCAGGTGCCCTGATTAGCTAGCCTGTCCTAATTGAGTCTAGCAGTTTCTTAATTGGCTCCAGGTGTCTTAATTATCCTGCCTGTCTTAATTGGTTCTAGCAGGTTCCTGATTACTTTAGTGCAGCCCCTGCTCTGGTCACTCAGGGAACAGAAAACTACTCATCCAGTGACCAATATATTTGCCCTCTACCAGACTCCTGTACCCCACTGGTCTGGGTCTGTCACAACAGATAATCCTATTTCATCTTTCCATTTTCTTTTTTGTGACCTGGAAAGTTGTTTTTGATATGACATAACTTATAAGGGTGTTTTTTAAATAAATAACTTTAAATTATTGTCAGATTATCAGAAATATTATTTAAAATAACTAATATAGGATACCATGAACCTGTGACCTTGAGCTAGTGTGAAGACATCTCACAAGGTGCTCACCCTGACTGAGACACAGTAGAATTGGAAACCCATGTCATTTTTACAAAGCCACTTTTTAGTTTTAAATGTGTAATGGGCATCAGTCTTAATGTTAGTTACAACTCTATATCAATCTTATACTGTAAATAGATCAATGGCATTATCCAGTTTAATAAGCTGGGTTTCCAAGCAGTGGGAAAATATAACCCTAGTTTTATTCCTAGATAAAGTATCAAGTGACCAAAATGAAGTCAGCACAGAATCATCTCATCTAGTTTAAGGTAGCACAGAAATGTTACAGAAGTCCTATTATGCCTTATTTTTGTTTGGAAAGATGTTAGCAATAGCAGCACATTTTGGGCACTGCCAGAAATACATGATAAATCACTGTCTCTAAAGTTCCATCAAAACCTGACATTTTCACAGCCACGGCATGATCTGCTGCACAGATTCTTCACAAGAAAGTGTCCCTAGCCTTTTTAACTCATACTAACCATGTATTTATTTTATGAAAGTTGGACAAAACATTGTGAAAATGTAAGATATTGGCTGCCCAACCTCTGGGCTGGCAGAAGCTATGCTGACTCACTGGAAAAAAAAGCAAGCGAATCTTAGTACAACATATGGTCACTCTTTACCAGGCGTAGGCAACCTATGGCACGTGTGCCAAGGACGGCACATGAGCTGATTTTCAGTGGCACTCACACTGCCTGGGTCCTGGCCACCACTCCAGGGGGCTCTGCATTTTAGTTTAATTTTAAATGAAGCTTCTTAAACATTTTTAAAACCTTATTGATGTAAGCAGAGTCAGGATAAGCTCTACCCTGAAATTCGGTGGAAAGAATTTCAGAGAGTGTATTTGCATAGGCACGCCTACCCCAACCCAGGCTGCCGAGCTGTGAGACTGCTTTGTGACAGAAATGACTCAACCTCAGTTGGGTGGTACTTGCTAGACAAGGGACATGGATTCCAAAACCCAGGAATTGAGAGAGGCTGGGGACAGGTATCTGTGTTTGGTGGTGCAGTCTCCTTGAGGAGCCAGAAGCACCAGTTCTACCCCCTCCTCTCTCCACTGTGGAATGTCAGAGTTGATTTTTTTATTCCCTTAAGATACAGGTTACTGGGCTGAACTCACTTTGGGCTAATGGTGCACTAGCACTGGGGCTCCCCTACTAAGAGCTAAGATCACTAAGAGTTGAAATCACTAAAGAGCTGAAATTACTGAGCTGAGAGCTCTGAGTACTGTGCTAACTAGTGGGGGATCCTGAAGCTATACTGCGGAACAGAGCAGCTGGCAGAGTGGAGCAGCTTGTGGGGATGGCTGGAGCGGATCATGGGACAGCTGGTGGCAGCAGAGCGGCTGGCAGAGTGGAGTAGCTGTGGGACGGGTGGAGCGGCCCACAAAGTGAGCGGAGCCAAGCAGTTTGCAGGGACAACTGGAGCAGCTCATGGGACAGCTTGTGGAGCAGAACAGCTGGTGGAGCGGAGCAGTTTGTGAGGACGGCTGGAGGAGCAGTGTGGAGTGGCTGGTAAAATGAAGCAGTCCATGAAGAAGGCGGAAGCAGAACCCACGGAGAGGCAGGGCAGTTGGCCCCGGACCACGTAAGGTGCCCCTTTCTACCCAGGCTGGGGGGAGGGACCTCTGCAGATAGACTCTCGAACTTTGGGGCTGCACTGACCCAGGACAGAGACTTTTGGATTGTGGGACTTTTGGGACTGTGGGTGATTTGGGAGTTGCTGGACTCAAGAGCCCAGGGAAAAGGACACAGCCCAATTTCCTGGGGTGGATCTTTGCTCACGGTTTGGTCTAGGAACTCTGTGCTTGCGAGAGGGGAAGCATTGCCTCTCTGAGGCACCTAAGGGTGTGTGTAAGATTTTCCCAGGTCACTGGGTGGAGGCTCGAGCCGGTTATGCATTGTGTCATTGAAACGGAACCCCTGGATACTGAACCCGGTCTTTGTTGCTGACAACTCAGAGGGGCAGAAGGGTTACATTTACTTTACATACAACAATAGTTTAGTTCTATATTATAGACTTATAGAAAGAGACCTTCTAAAAATGTTAAAATGCATTACTGGCACGCGAACTCTTAAATAAAAGTGAATGAATAAAGACTTGGCACAGCACTTCTGAAAGGTTGTCGACCCCTGCTCTATACACTAGTAAGGAGATGAGCATATTACAGTTGTTGGAGGGCTCTATTTAGCAGTAACAGAGCTATAGGAAAGCTGTAATTTTTTTTCGGTTTCGCTTATGAAAAAAAGCCCACTCCCTGCCCCAAGCCAAATTTGTCACAAATAATTGTCAATAACTTAATTTTCTGTTTTTGGCTAAGATATTGATTTTTTTAAAAAAAATATTGAAATTAGATTCAGGATTGTTAGCAAGCATTTTTGGCAAACAAAGTTTTTAAATGATAATCTAAATGGCAACACAGTACTGCTTTCATGCTTGGCTTACCCCCAGCCTGCTGGTCCAACAGCTGCAGTAGAGGAAGAGATAGCTGGAAAGCTGCAGGACCCCCAAATTCACCTCTTGGGGTGCAGCGTGGCAACAGTAGCAACAAACCCTCAGGTCCAATCACACACCACTGGGCACCACCAACAGCACCACGGACCATGGTGAAGTTAGCACAGCATGTGATCTCAGGGACGGGACACCCACGGAGCCACAGCAGTTCATCTTGCCCTGCGCAGCTTCCCCTGGATGAGCTATATCGCTGCCAGCCTGGGGGAGAGATGCGCTCCCCAGCTAGGATGACCAGATGTCCTGCTTTTATGGGGCCAGTCCCAATATTTGGGTCTTTGTCTCATTTAGGCACTAATTACCCTCCACCTAGGGTGACCAGACAGCAAGTGTGAAAAATCAGGATAGGGAGCAGGAGTAATAGGCACCTATATAAGAAAAATACCCAAAAATTGGGACTGTACTTATAAAAGTGGGACATATGGTCACCCTGCCCCAAACCCCTGTCCTGATTTTTCACACATGGTACCTGGTCACCCTATCCCCAGCCCAGCCAGCTGTGTGTGATCATTCCAATCCAGTCCGTGTTGCTTGGGCTGGCTACCAAGGAAGTGAGTCACTTTCAGTTTCACTTTCTCGGCATGCAACCAGCCAGCACCCCTGCCCCCCCAGCAGCTTTACTCAACCAAGCCCTGCTGGAGGGGAGAGGGGAAAGAGGGGTGCTCCATGGGGGGGATGCGAGGAGGGGGAAAACGGGGGTTTCTTCATGGGGGAGGAAGAATGCACGTTATAGGGGGCAACAAAGGATACTGCCAGAGCTGCCCATCCTGCCTCACCTTACACCGGGGAGAGAGTCACACTCACAGGTGAGTTCCTTCCCCCACCCCTTCCCAGAGACCCCAGCAGCCAATCCCTTCTCTCAGACTGTGCTGCAGGCAGCCCGTTTGGCTCCCTCTAGGACCTAACACTGCTCTTACATGCTTCACTGCTTCCCGTCCACCAGGCTCCCGGCAGAGTGGTGCCCCAGACATACTGGTGCCCTACGCAGCTGCCTATGCTGCCTATGGCTAAGGATGGCCCGGGGGTGTGCAGCCCCCAGAATCCCCCCAGGAGTAAGTCTAGGCTGACCAGATAGCAAGTGTGAAAAACCAGGGCAGGGGGTGGGGGATAATAGGAGCCTATATAAGAAAAAGCTCCAAATATCAGGACTGTCCCTATAAAATCGGGACATCTGGTCACCCTAAGTAAGTCACAGACACGCACTACGCTCTGCCCAGCCTCTGTCTCTGAGGCTGCTCCAAGCATGCTGGGACAGATGTGCGGCCTGAGCTTCTGGGGAAGAGGCATGTGGGGTCCCCCAGCAGATTTTTTTTTTCATTTTTTCTGCACAGGGGGCACAGAAAAATGTGGGCCACATGAATTCTGTGCATCTGCGTCAGCGCAGAACCCTCCCCCCCCAGGAGTAGTGTTCAAAAATATACCCATACAATTGCATAAGCAATTACTATGACTGTGCAAGGAAACTGAGTGACTCCAAAAAAAGGTAGCTAGGCACTTGCAATTAAACAAAAATGCAAGTGTAGTAATTACAAGTGAAACTGTGGCCTTGATTCACCCATAATTTTGGATCTCAGGCCTCCAAAAAGTGTCCCCTGAGGCTTAGTAAAAATTCACCATGCAAATTAATGCAGAGAACATAAATTCACCCATTCCTCCCACACACTGCCCAGGTAAATGTACTTTCTGCAGAGAACTAAGCAGATACTGGGAGGATGAAACTCATACCCAGAAGCAGTCCTCAGGTACCACTGTCTTAAAGCTAAGAAAGGTAGATTTACTGGTAAGGATGCATTCTTGCAGCACAGTCTGTGTTCAGCCACTATTCCATCCTATCAAATTAGCCTTCAGTGCAGGCCTCTTTCACAGCCCTAGTGAATCTCCATGCAATGCAGCAAGTGTCGTTCCACTGCACTAAAAGGGGGCTTGATGTGGGAGAACTGCACCAGAGATACCTATTTTACACAAGGCCACTGGGCAGTAGCAAATAGAGCGCTTAGGGAACAATCATGTGCCAGGAAAGTTCAAGTCTCAAGGGTCTACAGTTGTGCAGAACCATTCCACCATTGCCACCCCAACAGGAGGGCTGCACAGGGAGTGGAGCTTTGTGGCTGTTTTGCAAGTGTTCCATAGCCAGATGTTTCACTTCAAAAGAAAGAATCCACGTGCTTCACATGAGGATATGGTTTAGGGGGTAGCACTTTAGAATAGGAGCTGGATATGGTAGAACCCACAAACTGAACACGGGTTGTGACGTTGCTTCCCCCAATATGGCAAATTCTATATTGTGATATATGAACAAAGGCAGGACTCAGGAGGTGAAAGGATGGCTCTTGAGGTTAACATACACAACTGGTAGTCAGTATCGCAGATTCCCTGTGTGACTGAGAAAAATCAAGAAACCTTCCCTGGGCTTTTGTTTCTCTGTCTTTAACATAGAGACAATAATACATAGCTACTTTGAGTCTTGGCATGGCCAATTCATATATGTTTGTAAATGCTTTAAAATCCTCAGCTGAAAAGTGCTTTGAGGTGGAAAATATTATTATTTTTCTATATAAAAATATAAAACACTGGTGAGGGCACATCGGGAGCACTTTGTGTAGTTTTGGGCTCTGTACTATGAAAAAAACGACATCATTAATGTAGAGAGAAGTGCAATAAAAATGCTGAATGGTTTAGAAAACATGACCTATGGAGAGATGCTAAGAGCACTGAATTGGTACAGACTAGAGAAAAGTAAAGCAAAGAGTGACATGATAAATATCTATGAGTACCTGTGAGGAATTAATACAAAAGAAAAGGAAGGGGCTATTTTCATTTGCCTTTATGGGTAAACAAGAAGTAATGGCCCAAAATTAAGAAAGGTATAAATGGAGGCCAAAGAGTAAAAAGCCTTTACAACAGTGAGGTCAATTAGATAATGGAATAACCTGGCAACGGAGGTCATAGTATCGCAATCACGGGAAGTTTTCACAGTGCACTAGAGAGAGAACTAATGAGAAAGTCTATAAAAATGTGTGAATACAATCCTGCAGAGATGACGAGAGATGGGCTAGAGGAACCAAGAGGTCATTCTTAACCCTAATATCTATGATTTTATGATCATTCAAAATGATACATCACCAGTAGTTGAAATAGTAAGGTTTATGAACAGAATTTATGGGCCATTCCTGTGAAATAAATTTATACTCTACATTAGGATGCACTGTAAAAAATGTTCTTTATCAGTACATCTGCCTGAGTAGTACATTTATGCTTATTAGCTGCTGGTGCATGTAGTTTGAGAAATTAATTGTATCACAGTTGTTTAAAAGTACTGTAGAATGAAATATTCCTGCAAGCATTTGGAGGTTTAATGTTGTGCAAAATAATCTATTAGTTAGTACCTTCTTCAAGCCTATATTATTTTTATTCTGAAACAGAGCAATTTTTCACTTTGAGGTCAGAAACCACAAAGTACTGTAAAATCGTCATTTAATAAACTTTACATGTTATTGTTCTGATCCAATATCTTTTACAGCATGATGACTGCCATCATTGCTAACTTCTTTGTTTTGCTTTGATGAATCTCAGCTTGCCTCTTTCTCTGGTTATCAGATCAGAATGTCTCCCTCTAGAGGCTAGAAACATTGCAAAGCAGCTGCATGGAAGTTAGAGGCATCTTAGTTCAAACAATGTTAGTATGATTATATTAATGGAAAATCTATATTCCACTGATGCATATTTTTTCACATAAATTACAAGGCACTGGTAGTACATCTCTCCAATTCACAGAAGCGAACTAAAGTGGAAAATTAACAGTAACATACGTTACTTGGGATGCAATGGGGACAACTGTCCTGGTTTACTGGATTCATGGGGGGGACCTGCAACAAGGCCTATACACCACGTAAGGCCCAATATATTAAGGTACTTAACTACATATCTAATGTTAGCATGTAAGTAGTATCCCTCACAACGAGCATGCAAAAGTGAGGCCCCCAAACTCATGAGATTTACATAAGCATAAAAAAAATGTTAAAAACAATACATTTGGGGTTCTATTTATATGCCACCTGTTTTTTAGACTTAAAGGGACCTTGTTTTCAATTTTTTTCTCTGCAACCATGAGAGCTAGAAAATTATTTTCAGAAAATTTGACAGTTGAGAGTCTCATGCACAGTCGTAAGACTCCAGGAGCTTCAGGCTGTAAGAAGAACATCAAATATCATGTGACTTGTGATAAAATTACAAGACTCAACTGCACTTGAACAACTGACATGCTTTGTGTTAGGTATGTGGTTACGTACCTTGCTGAACCAGGGCCTAAGCCTGATTTACACCCTCAGAATAGGTCTCAGGACCTCAGGCCCAACTTAGATGGTGCACATGCCTTACTCAGAGAGTACCTGGTGAAATTAACCCCTCAACACAAACATTTTAATTTGATAAAAATAATATTTAGGACACATTATTAGGCATAAGATACTTCTGATGATACATCCAGAAATTTTCTACAGCATTACAACAATTACACTTTGACCTATAAAGTTTGAGACACAAACCAGTCATTAGAGAGCACCATCAAAACTAATCATTTTTTCCTTTAATCTTATGCTTTGCATATTTCACTCTATAAAAAATACAGTTCCTACTGAGCAATATTTTATAGTCAATTTTCTGGGGATTTTCTCTGATTGCATAATAAATTTAGATTCAATTATATTTGCACAATAAGCTTATATTGACAGATGTATA
Organism: Gopherus flavomarginatus; assembly: GCF_025201925.1. Taxonomy (NCBI): domain Eukaryota; kingdom Metazoa; phylum Chordata; order Testudines; family Testudinidae; genus Gopherus; species Gopherus flavomarginatus. Next base: position 150,032,704 of record NC_066618.1, on the reverse strand, counting down.
TTTAAAAACACTGGGTGTTTGTCATTTCAGCTGCATTGAGCTGAAAGTTATGTTGTGTTTCTTTGACAGTGAATGTATTATAATATGCACACTCACAAATATACATCTACTTTATACCAGTGATTTCTTTGTGAGATAGCTGAAATATTCCTGAAGAGGATGAATGTATTAGAAACAGGTTGGTTTATAAAGAGCCCCCCAGCCTTCTTCTATGAATGTCTCTAGAAAAGAGCATTAGAGAGAGAGAAAGAGAGATGCTGATGTAAGAATTTATTTAAACAAAACTAGAAGAAAAGCAAAGTGTGAGAATAATGAAGGAGAAGGAATGGAAAATTTACAGCAAGGAGCCAGATTCTGATCTCACTTACACCAGTCTACAACTAGAGTAACTCCATTGATTTTAGTGCTGTTGCTCTGGATTTACCTTTGTGTAATATTGATCACAACTTGGCCCACTGCACCAAAAATATACATTCTGGTGAAATTTGTTCATTTTTGACAAAACCTAAGCCTTTGTGCAGTGCACCAAGCAGGGCCGGCCCACAACATTTTGGCACCTGAGGCAGGGAGCTCAAATGACGCCCCAATGGCCCCTCACTTGGGCCAAAACTTTGAAAGGTACCAGATTCTACCTTCTTCCTGTTCTGCTCCTCTCATGGTACTGCTCTGCCACCTACCCCAATAAAGGAGAACTAACAACTTAAAATGCCTTGTTCAAAAATTTAAAGTAACATTTAACTTTCAAATGCTTGAACAACAAACGTAACTTTTCTTGTCTGCATAGTAAACACTGGCATTTTTATATGTTTGAATAATCAAAGTGATGCTTTCCGTGCCTTCATGGTTACAAAGATTTGAACTGCTTCCTGCTGAAGGTCCACAGTCTGGGCCAGCTCATGCTCTGTTGAGATGGTTGCAAGGCCGACCAGCCTCTCCTGTGTCATTGTGGAGCGTAGATGTGTTTTTATTAACTTCAGCTTGGAGAAGCTGCGTTCTCCACTGGCAACTGTTACAGGAAGTGTTAGAAGTATGTGCAGAGCAACAAAAGCATTTGGAAAAAGGGTGGTCATCTTAATTGTGCATATATATTCCAGAACAGTCTTTGGAGTTGATCCTGCTGAAATGTACACCTCTACCTTGATATAACACTGTCCTCGGGAGCCAAAAAAACTTACCATGTTATAGGTGAAACTGCATTATATTGAACTTGCTTTGATCCACCGGAGTGCATAGCCCTGCCCCCTCCCAAGCACTGCTTTATCACTTTATATCCAAATTAGTGTTATATCGGGTCGTGTTATATTGAGGTAGAGGTGTATCTTGAAAGGACTTTCAGTTCAGCACCTAAATCACTCGCATCGATATTGCACATGTCATGTGTCAACACTGTCTCTAGTGCCCTGCATTGCTGGTATAGGTCTTCTTCAGGTATAGTGAGGAGTTTTGGAATATCATACAACATCCCAAATATACGGCTGTGTTCTTTGAACTGCACAAAATGTTCTTCAACTGACTGTATTGCACAATCTAGCACCTGGTTAAAGAACTCAACTTTGAATTGTTGTTTGGGGTCTCTTATGGGATTATCCCTTGCCTTGTAATCAAAATGTCTTCTTCAGTAACTCTTGTATTCTTGAATGAATGGGAAAAGAGATTCAGTGTGAAGTTCCTCTGCCAACTTCTGTACACTATTAAGAATATTTTGAAATTCCTCATTTGACCAGTAAGACTGTAGGTATGACTTTGCTTTGTCCAGTTGTTCCATTGCTCCAGATATATCAAGGTCAACACCTTGGAGTCTCTTGCCTACAACATTTAGTTCAAACAGTATGTCATGCCACAACACAAAGCCACACAGAAATGTGAAGTTATGTATGTTTCTGGTGATTCCATTTCCCTCTGCTGCTGTTCTCCCACGAACAGTTCCTGTCATAACATTATCCTCCATAATGGCAACTATGGCATCATCTATCTTCTCAGTTTGGTGTTCGATAGGCTTTATGGCCTTCACTCGACTTTCCCATCGTGTGGCACTCAGTGGTTTCAGTGTCAGAGAGGATGTTCCCAGATATTGCTTCAAAATTTGCCATCATGAGTTGATGCAGAGAAAAATACATAGGTGCTTTGAATTAGATTAAAAAATTCAGCAGCCTCACTAGAAGCTGATGCTGCATCACTGACCACCAAGTTCAATGAAGGAGAACTGCATGGGACAAATAAAGCTCAAGGGTTTAACTCTTGGATCCATGTCTGCACTCCTCTGTTCTTTCCGCTCATGTTGGCACCATTATTGTAGCCCTGACCTCTCATGCCAACTATCACAATTCCCGTATCTTCCAGCTTTTTTAAGAACTACATTTCTCATATGAGCTCTTGTAATATCATCAATGTCAATAAATTCTAGAAAATGCTCTCTGACAGTCACCATTGCAGGGACATTTTCACTAGGTTCTGATGTTGTTACGAAACGCACCATTAAAGTCATTTGTTCCGTATGCCTGATGTCAGGTGTGCAGTCCAGAATAACAGAGTAATATATTGCTGACTTCAGATCTGTCACAATCTTCTGTTTGACTTTTGTTGCCAGTAACTGTATGATCTCATTTTGAATTGTTTTTCCAAGGTAGTGGTGTGTGTACATTTCTTGGGTGGTGACTCTTCTGAGATGCTGCTGGAGTACAGCATCAAACTCAGCTCCACAATTTTAAGGAAGTTTCCATTATTTGGCACATATAGCTGATCTGAAGTGCCAAACGGTGCTAGGTTTTGGGTAGCAAGCATTCTCACAATGGCAATGAGCCTTTTCAGAACATTTTGCTAGTAAAGAGAGACTGATGCAATCTTCTCCTGGTGCTGATCATCTATGATGGCCTTTAAGTTTAGTCTCATCTCAAGCTCGTTCCATCTATGGAATGCTCTCTGGTGATTTGCTGCCTTCTCATGACATGCCAGATTTTTAGCCAGATTTTTCCAGTCCATTGTTCCTGTAGAACCCAATGTGGCTGGAACATTAGACTGGAAGAGTTTGCAACAAAAACAGTATGCAGCATTGTGAGTTTTTGAGTACATAAGCCATGGCCTCTCCACTTTTTCACCATTGGGGATTTCACACCAGTAACGTGTTGGATGGAAACTTCTATTTTCATTGTCTTTGAGGAACATGAAATTTTTTATTTGCTGTGGCCCATGCAGTACAAGGAAGTCCCTCAGGCTACTGCTCAAGTGGGTCCACAGTCCTGGATTCTAGACTTAAGGAACAGCAGCAGCTGTTTCTTCCACCTCCACCACACTTTTCTCTGATCTACACTTTTCTTCAGGAATGTGCATGGTTACATCCATTTGAGATGGAGATATGGATGCTGCAGCAGCTGCCAGGTCACCTGCACTCTGACTAACTGGAAGATCAGGCATCTCCTCACCACTCACATCCTCACTGGGGTTGGAAGGCTCACCGTGAACATTTGTGTCTATGTATCTCAGGAGAGCTCCTTTCTGCTTAGATAGAAATGCTTCTGTAGCGAGGCGGTGTGGCTCCCCTCCTCCTCAGGTAGGGTCGAGCCCCGTCGGACACCTAAAGGGGCGGGGCCACAGAGTAGTGAGCCCGCCCCTCAGAGGGTTAGGAGACGACCTGGAAGTATAAAAGCCGGCTGTCAGCGCTCAGTTGGAGCCCAGCCGCCATCGGGAGCAGACCTGCCAGAGGGTGTTCGTGACTGGGAAGGTGCTGAGGCCCAGGGCCATTGCCCTGACTGGCCGGAGCTTCCCCGCGCCAGCTACAACGAGGAGCTGCCGGAGCTTCCCTGTGCCCGCTACGACAAGGAGCTGCCGGAGCTGCCCCATCCCTGCTGTTACCCCGAGGAACCCCCAGAGCAGGCCTGGCCGCACTTCCCAGAGGTACTGCCGGACCTACCGCCCAGCCCTGGCCGGGAGGGGCCCATGCTACTAGACTTCCCAGGGGCCGACGCCACAGATCAGGTAGACCCAGAGGGGGAGATTGGAAGTAGCCCGGGGGCAGCCGACTCCAGTCAGGCTGCAAGTGTACCTGAACCCATGTCAGTGTGTTGCGGCCAGAAACCCCACTGACTGTTAGCGGTGATAGCCGCTACTAGGGCCCCGGGCGGGAACGCAGTGGAGTGGGCGGGCCTGCGTTCCCCCTGCCACCCGTACCCAGCTGGCAGAATCCCCCTCTCCCCGGCCTAAGGAGGCCATCAAGCCTGAACTATTGACTGTTCGACCCTGAGCCACGAAGGTTTGAGCCTTTTGTAACTGTGTGTTTGGTGCCCTGCCCGAACAAGGGCTGGGCTCCCTTTAACTCTGCCGCTGCTCGGCCCTGCCCCAAAGGGCTCGAGCTGCCTGAACTATTGACTGCTCGACCCTAAGCCACGAGGGTTGGAGCCTTTTGTAACTGTGTGTTTGTTGCCCCGCCCCATAGCAGAAGGCCGGGGCCCCGAGCGATTGTGCCGCATCGCTCAGCCCTGAAGAAAGTGGCTGACGTAGACAACGTGTGTCGAGGCCAGTGTGGCTCCCCTCCTCCTCAGGAAGGGTCGAGCCCTGGCCGTGTGCCTTTACAAGTGGCACCTGACCAGGGACCTGAACCCTCACTCCTGTGAGAAGGGGCCAGTCGGAGGGTGGTAGGTTACACCCCCTCCCAGCCAGGGACCATGGATATGGAGCGGCTATTCCAGCTGCTGGCGGAGAGCCAGGAACGACAGCAGGTGGCCCAACTGCTGCAGAAGCAGCAGCAGCATGCCGCCCAACTCGAGCAGCAGCAGCAGCGAGACGCTGCTCATCTCCAACAGCAACAGCAGCAGCACGCGGCTCAGCTGGAGCACCAGCAGCGACTGATGCAGCAACTGGGGAGCCAGCTGCAGCAACTTATCGGGCCTGTGCCCCGCCCCGTTGACTGGACTCCAGGAGAAGGCGCCGGGGGTTTGCGTCTGCCTGCCCCCTGCGCCTGACCAAGATGGGCCCGGGTGATGACCCTGAGGCCTTCTTGGTCACTTTCGAATGTGTGGCCCTTGTCGCGGGATGGGCCTGAGACCAATGGGCCACTCTCTTGGCCCCGTATCTGACCGGTCTGGCCCAGATCGCCTATCGCAGGCTGGCGGCAGAAGAGGCCAGGGACTATGATCGGGTGAAGGCTACAATCCTGGACGCCTTGGACATCAGCCCCGAAACCTTCAGGCAGCGTTTTTGGAGCCAGACCTACTAGGCAGGTGCCCGTCCTCGGCTGGTAGCCCAGAGCTTGAAGGAGGCATGCCGCCACTGGCTACAGCCGGAAGCCCAGATGGCAGAGGAGGTAACTGAGCAGGTGGTCCTGGAACAATTTGTCCATATTCTGCCTGCCCTGGGGAGGGCCTGGGTACTCCGCCACCGGCTGGTGACACTGGCAGCGGCCGTCTCGCTAATGGAGGGCTTCCTGGCCGCGGAAGCTTCAACGGGGCCTACCTTTTGGCCACCCACCCCGGGGCACGAGCACCCCCGTGGTGAGAAGAAGGCAACCACCATGTCCGGGCCGCGACACCCGAACCGCGGACCGGACACCTGGCCGGCACCCCAGATTCTGCGCCTGGACTCCGCCCTGCAGCTTGTACCTCTGGCCTCCACCCCGGGGCTCCCGAGGGCCCTCCGGAGCCCCCCCCGAAGTCCCCGAGCTGCCGTTCCCCTGAGTGGACGCCCAGAGGTCGGACCCTGCTTCAGATGTGGGAAAGCGTGGCACCTACAGCGGGACTGCCCCGAAATGGAGTGTAGCTTTTGGCAGGTCTGTGCAGGCGAAGGCTGGGCCCGATGACTACAGCCCCCTAAACTCACGGTCCCGGTGGTCGTTGGGGACCAAGCCACACGGGCCCTAATTGACTTGGTCTGTGGCCAAACATTGGTTCGCCAGGCCCTGGGACCCCCGGCCGACCACTGCCTGGGCCCGATTCATCTACAATGTATCCACGGAGACGTCCGACCCTATCCGAGCGCTTGGGCCTGGCTAACTGTGAATGGCATCGCTCGACAGTTGATAGTCGGCTTGGCCCCCCGACTAGCCTACCCCATGATTCTGGGGCGGGACTGGCCCACCTTCGCGGAGATCCTCCGGTCCACGACAGCCTTGGAGGCCGAACCCCAGGAACCCCCGTCAGAGGCCATAGAGGATGCCAAGGAGCGTGAGGCAGAAGACCCAGAAGCCAATGGTCCGCAGGAGGAGCCCCCCTCCGAACCCCGCTTTGATACGGACTCCTGCCAGGACCAGCGGGCGGACCCCACTCTCAGCCGTGCCTACGAGCAACTCGCAGCGGTCGATGGGTCGGTTATCGATCCTCATCAGGCCACGCAGTGGCCCCACTTTGAACTCTGCTGAGACAGGCTCGATCGGGACCCCCGCATGCGGGAGCCACGGATGCAACTGCTCGTGCCCCGCTGCCACCGACGGGCTATGATGAGATTGGCTCATGACGTGCTGGCCGCCGGACACCTAGGGCATGAGAAGACCCTTGCCCGAATCCGGACCCGGTTTTACTGGCCGGGGCTCTACGAAGACGTGAAGCAGTACTGCAATTCCTGCCTGGAGTGTCAGTTGGCCGCCCTGCCCCGGGTACCCAAAGCGCCCTTGGCCCCTGGTCGAAACCCCATTTGAAGGGGTTGCCATGGACCTGGTGGGCCCGCTCCCCAGAAGTGCGGCCAGGTTCCAATACATCTTGGTCCTCGTAGACTACGCCTCCCAGTTCCCGGAGGCTATGCCCCTGCGGAGCATCATGGCCCGGACCATTGCGGGCGAACTGGTGAAGATTTTTGCCCATGTGGGGTTACCCAGAGAAATTCTAACCGACCAAGTTACTAATTTTACATCCTGGCTGCTCAAACAGGTCTGCAAGCTCCTGGGGGTGAAACAGCTCCACACCTCCGTGTACCACCCGTGACTGACGGGTTGGTGGAGCGGTTTAATCGCACCCTCAAGGACATGCTGAAGAAATTCCCCCCGGAGGAGCTGCGCCACTGGGACCAGTTCCTATCTCCGCTGCTGCTGGCCGTCCGTGAGGTCCCCCAGGTGTCAACCAAGTTCTCCCCCTTCGAACTATTGTACGGGCATTGGCTGCGGGGCCTCCTAGACTTAATGCAGGAGACGTGGGAACAATCGGCTTCCCCAACCCAGGGCCTCCTCCAGTACGTCCTCCAGCTGCGGGAATATCTTACTCAGGCAGGAACCCTGGCTCGGGAAAACTTGAGGGTAGCCCAGGAGAGACGGGGCGAAGCTATAATCAAGAAGCGCAGGTGCGAGAGTTTGCTCCCAGGGACCGGGTCCTGCTGCTCCTGCCCTCAAGTGAATCGAAGTTATTGGGCTGCCGGCAGGGACCCTATGAAATAACTCGGAAAGTGGGGCCCGTTACCTACGAGGTTCGCCAACCAGATTGACGGAAGAAGATGCAGTTATATCATGTCAATCTGCTGAAGCCTTGGCGTGACTGGGAGGGTCTGTTAATCGACCCCTGCCGGCCCGAACTGGAGCTGGGCCCCGAGGTGACCCAGATGGGGATTCAACCGAACCCTCTCTGGGCAGCTCACTCACGAAGGAACAGCGGAAGCAGGCCAAGTGTCTCCTGCAGGCGTTCCGGCGAACCTTTACGGCAATAACGGGTTACACAACCCTGGCTTGTCACACGATCCGGACTGAACCAGGGAAGATCATACGAGAAACTGCCCGGCCGTTGCCGTATCGAATGCGCCAGGAGGTCGAGGAGGAGGTCCAGGCCATGTTGGCCCTGGGGGTTGTCGAGCCATCCCGGAGCGAGTGGCGCAGTCCGGTGGTCCTGGTGCCCAAACCAGACGGAACCCTCCGGTTCTGCATAGATTTCTGGAAGGTCAATGCTGTATCGCGCTTCGACGCCTACCCGATGCCCTGGGTAGACAAGCTGCTGGGCTGCCTCGGGGAGGCCCAGTTTATTACTACTCTAGACCTTAGCAAGGGCTATTGGCAAATCCCGCAAGAGAAGGCCTCCAAAGAGAAGACCGCCTTTGCCACCGCCTCGGGACTCTATCAGTTTACCCGGATGCCCTTCGGTCTCCGTGGGGCCCCTGTGACCTTCCAGCAGCTCATGGATCATCTCTTACGGTCCCATCAGGAGTATGCCACTGCATACCTGGACGACGTGGTAATTTATAGCCGTTGCTGGGAAGAACATCTAAACTAGGTCATGGCGGTCCTAAGAACCCTGCGGCAAGCGGAGTTGACGGCTAACCCCAAGAAATGCCGTATAGCCTGGCAGGAGACCACCTACGTCGGCTATACCGGGGGCGAAGATGAGTAAAACCCCTTGTAGGGAAGGTGCAAACCCTCACAGAATGCCCGACGCCAATGACGAAGCGCCAGGTGCGACAATTCCTGGGCCTCGTGGGGTATTACAGGCGATTCATCCCGCAGTTTGCGTCCATTGCAGCACCCCTAACTGGGCTGCTAACAAAGAATAACCCCCGACAGATACGGTGGACCCCGGAGTGCGAGATTGCCTTCAGGACACTCCAGGGCTGCCTGTGTCAGGAACCAGTCCTGTATAGTCCAGATTTCGACAAACGATTCATCCTCCAAATGGATGTGTCAGAGGTCGGCCTAGGGGCGGTCCTATCTCAGGAAGGGGAAGGAGGAGATCACCCGGTGCTGTACCTGAGCCGAAAACTATTCCCCCGGGATCGGAATTATGCCGTGGTTGAAAAGGAAGCCCTCATGGTGAAATGGGCCTGCGAAGCCCTCCGGTTCTTCCTCCTGGGCGCCCCGTTCACACTCGTTATGGACCATGCCCCCCTCCAGTGGCTAATGTGCATGAAGGATAACAATGCCCGCATCATGCGCTGGTACTTGGCTTTGCAGCCCTATGCATTTACCATCCAGCATCGGGCCGGCAAGGACCATGCCAACGCAGACTTCCTATCCCGCCTCGAGGAGATGGAAAAGCCTGGCTCCGACAGGCGGGTGCCAGAATCGAGGGGGGGGCATGTAGCGAGGCGGTGTGGCTCCCCTCCTCCTCAGGGAGGGTCGAGCCCCGTCCGACATCTAAAGGGGCGGGGCCACAGAGTAGTGAGCCCACCCCTCAGAGGGTTAGGAGGTGACCTGGAAGTATAAAAGCCGGCTGTCAGCGCTCAGTTGGAGCCCAGCCGTCGTCGGGAACAGACCTGCCAGAGGGTGCTTGTGACTGGGAAGCTGCTGAAGCCCAGGGCCATTGCCCTGACTGGCCGGAGCTTCCCCGCGCCCGCTACGACGAGGAGCTGACGGAGCTTCCCTGCACCTGCTACGACGAGGAGCTGCCGGAGCCGCCCCGTCCCTGCTGTTACCCCGAGGAACCCCCGACGCAGGCCTGGCCGCACTTCCCAGAGGTACTGCTGGACCTACCGCCCAGCCCTGGCCGGGAGGGGCCCATGTTACTAGACTTCCCAGGGGCTGACACCACAGATCAGGTAGACTCAGAGGGGAGATTGGAAGTAGCCCGGGGGCAGCCGACTCCAGTCAGGCTGCAAGTGTACCTGAACCCATGTCAGTGTGTTGCGGCCAGGAACCCCACTGACTGTTAGCGGTGATAGCCGCTACTAGGGCCCCGGGCGGGAACGCAGTGGAGTGGGCGGGCCTGCGTTCCCCCTGCCACCCATACCCGGGTGGCAGAATCCCCCTCTCCCCGGCCTAAGGAGGCCATCAAGCCTGAACTATTGACTGCTCGACCCTGAGCCACGAGGGTTTGAGCCTTTTGTAACTATGTGTTTGGTGCCCCGCCCGAACCAAGGGCTGGGCCCCCTTTAACTCTGCCGCTGCTCAGCCCTGCCCCAAAGGGCTCGAGCTGCCTGAACTATTGACTGCTCGACCCTGAGCCACGAGGGTTGGAGCCTTTTGTAACTGTGTGTTTGTTGCCCCGCCCTATAGCAGAAGGCCAGGGCTCCGAGCGATTGTGCCACGTCGCTCAGCCCTGAAGAAAGGGGCTGACGTAGACGATGTGTGTCGAGGCCGGTGTGGCTCCCCTCCTCCTCAGGGAGGGTCGAGCCCCGGCCGTGCGCCTTTACAGCTTCCTTTGCTTCCTTTCTTTTTGTGAATGCTGTCCCAGAGGGGCATTTTCTTCTTTCACTTATGACTGCTTTTCTGTGCCAGCTATTGTGGCTCTCAACAGTCAGTTGAAGAGGACAAATAAGCAGGCTGGTAGCAGGGCCTGAGTGAGGGAAAATATCAGCGTCTTAAGGGCCTAACTGACTCATACTACTTCAGTTGATTGCCTATTCTCCTCAAGTGAGTTCTGGGAAGCAGCAGGAAACAGGAAGCTCCCTAAGAAGCTGGTGTTAATCAGTGCAGGCTCCTGGAGGTGCTAGAGAGGTACATAAGAGGCTCCTCTTCCTCTCTCTCCCTCCCTCCTGCTGCTTTCTGTTATTCCCTCTCACCTTTTCTCCTGCCTGCCTGTTATGCCTCTTGTGCCCTCCTTCCTCCAGCACAGCGTTCCACCATCTCTGTGCATCTAGAGCAGAGAGAATACATGTGCACCAGCAGCAGACACAATTTTCTACACTCTGGGTCCTAGTTTCCCCCACACACACACAGTCTGGCACCTGAGGCGGCCGCCTCAGTTCACCTCATGGTAAGGCCATCCCTGGCACCAAGTAAGTGTCCCTATGCGCATCTCCATATGTTGCAGAGATTCACTGAAGCAGAACTACCACGATAAGCCTTGGCAGACATGAGGATATGAGTGCTGATTCTTTAAATATGCAGCAGGATGCCAGGGGACTGGTGTAAAGTCTAGTCAAAAGTGTCAGAGAGAAAGAAGTCTAAGCGGATAACACTGCTCTCCTGATTCACATTCACATGTGGTGAATAGAATGAGGCTTTGACTGGGTGGCACGAAGAACAGGAGTCATGATCCCTTTAAGGAACCCCACTACACTGAGTTCTGAGGGGAAGGCAAAAGGGAGCAACAAGGAATTGGAAGCCCAGATCAGGTGGGAGTATTGACTTATCAGGAACACCAGGGGGAAGAGTGTTTATACCCTGTACATTTCTGACTGAATCCTCTTTGAGCAGTTACTTCCTTTTCCCTCCACATGTCTTTGCCCACTTTGCTTCCCTCCACTCTGTGTTAGAAACCTAAGAGCACAAAGAAGTTCTCATCCACTTTCACTGGCAATCTGACAGAATATAATTTTTAAAAAAAAATGCAGAAGTTTTTATTACTGTGGCATTGCTCCCTTGCCTGCCCTCGTTAAAGGGAGATGAAGGTGCAGCGCAACAGCACTAGAATTACACATTGACCCCAGCCTCACGCTCTCTCCCACCCTCAGTGCCTGCAATCAGTGGGTGAGGAATTAGTCATTATGTGCTTAAATTAGTAAAATAATAATAATGATAATTGAACAAATAATAAAGGTTTCTGCTTCATGGAAGTAAGTGAAAGTAAATGCAAACTAATATTAAATAGCGATGCTGAAATATATCCCCTGCTCTTCCTGTACCTTTACCTTTTGTCTTTACAGGCGCCTTTCTAATCTCAGTTTCTTCAGGAATTCAGCAAGAAATAGAAGATCGGGGTGGGGAGTTCGAGGGGAATGGAAGGTAGCATACAAACCGTTAACATAAGTCACTTGACAGTTATAGGAATTCCAGTAACTGCACAAACTGGCAAGGAGATGGCTTTCTTTCCCAACTTATGGCAGTTTCTGAGTTGAGGGAAATAGGCCAAATTCTGCCCTTAGTTACCCCAGTGTAAATTCAGTGGAACGCCACTAAATGAATGGGATACTCTCAATTTCCAAGGGTGTAACTAAGAGCAGAATTTGGCCCTCTGTGTTTTTGTGTTCCCTTAAAGAATTCATTTTAAAATTTAAATTAACTAGCAGGATGTTCTGTTGAGATTAGACTTGCACAAATGCAGTGAATGTTACCTGAAGTATAAAACAATGTATTTGATTGCAAAATATTTCCAGTTACCAGTATTTAAGAATTAATTCCTTGATCTTAATCATCATTGAAAATCCCATTGGTGACAGAGACATTCATGCCAGGACATCCCAACTTCCAGCATCATTGGTGAGACTAAAATATATTCAAACTACATTTACTCAAGATTTTAACAGTTTATGAAACAGTTCTTAAATCAACCACTTTTAGAATCTGATTTTTTTTCCCATCTAGCCCAATCAAGCCTGGTAAATATAGATAATTGTGCAAACTTCATTTTTATTCATTAAGAAAATAACAAGTTACATGTACAACATGATGCTATAAATAAAAACACTCAGCTTTTAAATCCCCAGCTACTCTATACATCTAAACCAAAGACAGATATACTGATTTTAAGTGCTACAATCTTATGATAATACTTCTAAAATAAAATGTGAGAAGATATGAAGATCTCATTACCCATTCTTTTGGGAATGCTCAAAGAGGTTAGGTGTACTCTCAACTGGACATCCAGTGTTTATCTAATTACACTGAATTCAGTTCATAGTAATAGGTAAAGTTTATGTGGAGAGAACCATTTGAACAATATTTTGACCAAAAATGGCGTTTTAAAAGAATCTATTATTTTGGTGGAAAATGTAAACTCTGGTCAGGTTTTCAATAAAAAACAAAACAAAAAAATGGTTTTTTTCCTTCTTTTTCTCTTCCCCCACTTCCCCTGGAAAGGACGGGGAGGGAGGGAGGAAGAAAGACAAGGAGAAGAGAGCCTAATAAAACAAGCCCGAAAAGTGTTCAGTTGTCAAAAAATGAAGGGGTTGGAGGTGAATGGGTGTGTGTGTGTGAAGACACAGTAACACTTCCCTCTCTTACCTTCTTTGGGTCATTGCATATGCCCAGAGGGTAAAGGAGGAAACAGCTCATAGATTCCCATGAGTACAAGGACTAACATTTTGCCTCATTCCTATGGAGCTATGCCATGGGAAAGATTCCTTGCACAGCATTTCCCTTGACTGCACACCACATAGGGTCAGGCAGAATTGGACACTTTGACCTTGTTGACCAGAAGCCAGTCGTATTTCATGTATGTGGTTATTTTTGTATTTCTCATATGCTTAATTGTACTCAGTTAATGTCATATGATGGCCTGCCTGTGCTGGCACAAGGAATTTTTAGGGACATAAATTGCCCCTTACTCCCTTTTGGCAGATAATGGCGTCATAGGTAGTAGTGTAGTAGAAGAAATACTTCACTGAGCTGCTGTGGTCATGTCCCTCATATGCAGGTGGGCAAGAGGAAGCGTTGGAGAGAAAAAGTGCTCCATCCTGCCAATGGTCCAGCAACGTAGCTGCGCCATTGCCTCAGAAAATATTTTGTGCACCCAGGCATACACTTGGTTTAGCATACTCCTGTCATACTTCCCAGAGCTGCAAAAGAACCAGAAGTCACACTCTCCCTCTCATGCTGCCCTTTGCTTGGAGACAATTGTCATCTCATTACCTACTCCTTTATTTGCATCACAAAGAAACCAAACCAAAACAATAAAAACTCAAGTAGATTTTCATAGGAAAAAGATCAAGAATTTGGTGTCAGGATTTCCAGAGATGTAATGGAAGTTACACAGTTAAATTCTTGTGCCTCGCTTTGCTTCAAGATGTATTGAATATATTGGATATGGTTGAAGAGCTATTGTTCATGGTTTGTGACTGGCTGTTGGTGATGGTGTATGTTATCGTTATTTTGCATAGCTTAAGTTCATCAGAATCATGCATCATCCTTTCCCTATGCAGTCTACAAAGAGGAAAAGTTGAGATTTTCAAAGCAGTGCAGGGGAGCTAGTCACACCACTTCCATAAATGTAACTAGTCAAGGAAGCAAAGTTTCTGAAGTGTGTAAGTGTTTGTAGGAACAGTATGTATGAAATATAAGACTACTCATGTGAGTAAAATTACTCAAGAATGTATTTGCAACATCAGCCACCAGTTTAGTATATTACTATTGGTTGGCCTCCAAATGCAGACTTGTTCGTTATTTTCAGTAAGAAAAGAGCAATCACCATTGTCTCAGAAAATAGAAGACCGTGCCAGTGTTGCCAGCAATTTGATCACGAGTCTTACTATATTTGCGGGCTTTGTTTTTTTTTTTAAAGCCTCACTTATGGAATGAAGTGTTGATGTGTTGTACTAGTTTTCATTAGTAAAGCTTGAAAGTGGGAATTAATTGTATTCTAAAGGCTCAGAAACCATAAGACCAATAAAAAAGAACCCATGGTGAAGTCCTGGCCCCTCTAAAGTCAGTGCTAAAATGTCCTTCGATTTCACTGGAGACAGGATTTCATATTCCTCCCTACCCCCCACCTACATTTGTTTGTTTAAAGCTCATAATTATCAAGTCAATCTCATTATTTTCTGAGGACCATCTCATGACTTTTTAACACCTGTGATTGATGAAACTGCTGTATTTATGAGGCCAATCGTATGATTAATATGAAGCTACCTTTCTCTTGCTCAACATTCAAAATTTTGACTACAAAAGTAAAAATAATTAAAATACAAAGCATTATTGCAGCCCTTCAAATTTGTATTTCACTGGTTACCCTTGAGGCATGAAATATTCCTTCTGATATGAATTGTTGCTCATGGGTTTTTGCTTAATTGATAACTGTTTAGTTGAAGATTAAGTAGAACTTTAATGGATCTACTAAACCATGAGGTGATGGATTGCTGCACTTACACTATGTAATATTACCATGAATTTCATTTCAATTGTGGGTTTCTTTATTCCTTTAGAAACTTTTTTTTTTTAACTCATGGAGTTGTCACATAACTGACCTGGATAAACGTGCATGATGGAGTTTTCTGAGCTTGTGAAACACAGGACATTTATTGCTTTCCCTTTTATTTTGCCCTCCCCACCCCTATCTTTTGACCACAGTCTGTTTGCCAGCTGCAGGTAAAGAATTTTTATGCAATCCTCAGACAGTGCTGTTTTACTCTGAGATTAGATTAATCAAAGAGGTCAACTTTCAATAGAAACTGCATAAAACTCAAGTCCATTAAATTGTCCATTTCAGGCTTGCAGTGATGGCTTATAGTTTTGATTATATTAATTAAAGCACTTACTGCATTGCCAGACTAAATGCTTTCAATGTTTTTTTAAGGAACAAAAAGTTCTGTTCTTTCTTTTAGTGAGAAACTAGTTCATGGGGAGGAGGGAGAGAAGATAGAATGGAGGATTTTCTTTAAAAAAAGAATCTGTAAGTGATAAATATTGCTATTGAAAGTCATTATAATACCTTAGAATTTTAACACAGTATAGCTGAATACACGTGCACACACAAAAATACCTCAAGTCATTCCTCTTTAGTTCTTAATTTTTTAATTGGTGTCCATATTTTACAGCTTTTAATCACAAATTTCATGTTAACTTTCATTAAGTGAGAGCCCAAAAGAATATGTTCAGTAATGCCTAGTGCTATTTTTGTGTTCTAAACATTTGAAAGTTACAGGTTTTCTGGATCCTGCATAGTCCAGAATTGTCTCCATTTCCCCTGCAATATTTGATAGGAGCATAGTACTTGGACTAACCTATTGGCTTATCACATCTGGTGTCCTGCGGACATTGGCTAATACTTGAGGTTTCAGAGGAAGTTTAAACACTCTCCCTCTTGCCCCACAATACATCTTACCAGGGCTCAGACTTGTTGATGAGATGTCTTATCTGGCAGTATGGTATATCATCATTATTTCCCTAGGTGTAACAATCTAACTGTTTTTTCAATATGGTAAATGGTGTAAAATACTCCCTGTAGACGTCCACAAGCAGTCAACTTACCCTCTGAAGCACAGGATTTGATTTCTCTAGTCTTAGCATTAATAGCGGCCCACATCCCGAAGTCCTTACTCTGGAAACCCTCCCTCCTAAATGAGAATAACCCAGGCAGGGCACAGGAAACACCACCTGTGTTGATAGTGGTATTTCCTATGCATTCCTCAGTCAGAAGAGGCAAGGTTTGCATCACCTCCTACATAGTCCCACACAGCTAGGGATTGTGTGGATCTTGAAATATTTGTGTGGACTGAGTGATCTGCTGATAACAGAGAACCATCTGTATGGCACTGGCATCTCCACTGGCTCTGGGGCTTCCTGCTCTCCCCTTAGCTCCTAGCCAATTTGAATTGGTTAGAGTAGTGCTGCCAGGGACTCACAACCTGCAGCTGCCCCGGAGCCCCATACCCAATGATCACACACAGCATGGAGGAACAAACTGGTGGAAGATGCTAAGGCACTGTATTAACTTTTGCAATTTTCACCTATGGGTTTTATTGGGGAGAATCTGAAGAAACCCATCTGGCTCCCTCATCCTCAACTCCACTTGGCTTGCAACTCCCTACCACTTCTAGTACATGGAATCTTATAGAGCTCCAGAAGATACATGCAACTTAGGCACCGTTACCCACTTCGGTGGGAGCAGGCTGTTCTTTGCACTCAGAATGGAGCAAGTGTCCCAAATTCTTTATTCAGCCGCTCTCATGCAAACTCCCATTGACTTAAGTTTGCCTGAATAATGATGGAATAAAACTAGAGTAAAGGCCTCAGGAATTTGCCAAGGGAAATTCAGAACCCTGAACTGGAATCTTAGGAAGCTGGCAAGAGAGACTAATTTTCAAAAATGGTGTTGTATAAATGTACTTGTAAAGTTCATGTTAACTTTGGTTAACCATTTTCTTGTTCTTTGTGGAACTTAAACAATTTGTTCTTTTTTTTTAAAAAAAGCACTCTGCTGACCTTTACAATAGAATTTCTAAAACTAGAAGCTTCAGCTATTTACATTTTAAAAGACTGACATGATGTGCCATCATTTTAAAGATAATTGATAATGCACCATCATTTACTATAACATGAAAACTCAAAAGGAAATTTACTTGTTTTTTTCTTTCTCTTCTTTATTTCTGAATGAATTTCTTGTTCATGGAAGGTGCTAGATTGACAGCACTGTGTCTTCCTGTTAAAAACAACAAGAAGAACCCAAGCAGCTGCAGTGCAAACCTCCTATACTAGCTTGCAAATGTATTCCAATCTTGTTCCAAAGAGGCACCTGCAGGCTTAAGAATGTAGTTATTTTTTCAGGTCTGTTCAATATTTGGCCTCTGCATTCAAACTGGCAATGAAGATGCCCATTGTGGTACAGTTTTTTGTGAGGTAGAACCCTGTCCACTCAAAAAATGTGTTACTTTATTAAACATTTTCCTCATGCATACTCACTAGTGTAAGAAACCTTGCAATAACATAATGTGAGTCTATCAGAAATAGATTTTTTGTGCTTGTTTCAACCATTTTTAAAATTTTGAAATGGAAAATAATGATGTAATTGAAACATTTGTTTTGATAAAAATTACGTTCAGTTTGCAAAGAAATATAAAAAGGAGACTAAATTTAGGGCCTATCAACCTTGTGAATTTCCATCTAAATTGTAAAGTGATGATTCTTTTCAGTACTACTGACTCTCTTAAAAAATTAGTAGAATAACTGAGTGTTAAAAAAAAGTTAAGCAGAACTCAAACATATATCTTGAATGAATATTTTATACACAGAAAACATAAATATCTGTAATAGCCTACCACTCTGCATATTATGAGATGAGAATCCTGGAGTGTTGAAGATGCTTTGAGACTTGATAGGCCAGATGGTCTTTATTCCATCTAATTGTTTATGTTCTTGTATACTATACATTGTACATTATGGAATTACAGAAATGTGCTGCAAACACAAAAATAGCTGCTATTTGATGTGTTGCTAGAAGAGGTCACATAGTGATATGATTTTGTTACTACATGCTCAGAGTCAAAACCTCGCCTGATGTGAATCGATGCAGCTCCATTATACTCAAAGTAGCAGTGTCAATGTACACGAGCAGAAAGTGTGCCCCCTCCTCCAATTTCAGATGATATTTCTGTCAATAACATATGTGTTGGTTTGTACATGGGTATTTGACAAGGTACCTTTGGGTAATGGAAAATAACATCTTTGCTTTTGGTTGTACACAAAATAACTTACATTAATACCAGACAGAGAAATATTTGTGCTTGTTAGAGTTAGTCACATAAATATTTTACTTGTGGAAAATACATTTGGCTAGTCATTACCAGGGGTGATACAGTCATTTCAGCAATTACATTACAAGCAATTTTCTGGCAATATTGAGAATCTGTGGAGGCCTCTTTAATTCCAGTTTTACCAATTTTCAGTGCAGATAATGTAATAGATCTGTGACTTTGGCTGGACATCTGACAGATGCCTCCTGGCTAAGTTTTGTTTCAGAAGGTGTGCTGTGGGGATGGTATACAAAATGCAGACAACATTTCATATACAACTTGCAACTAAATATTTATTCCAGAAACATATGCCTCAATCCTGTCCTGCTAAAAGTCACCTTTGCATGACTCCAGTAGCACAAAGGAGACCTAAAGCTACCTTCAATAAGCAATGGAGGATGTCCCACAGTCTGGCAGAATCCATGTCTGGCGTAAATCTAGCATTACCCATTCTAGTGCAGGGGGAGAGGTAAGGGTGTACAAAAGTGGGCCTAGAGCACAAAGTGCTCCAGCCAGTGCCTGACCAGGTCTAATGTACCGCAGTTCCAGGATTCTGGGGGGTAGGAAGATGGCATAACACCTCATCTGTCCCCTCCACCTCTAGTCCACTCCCTACTCAGCCCAGCAGCATCTGAGGATTGAGCCCATACTTTTTACTTCAAACACTGGTTCCAACCTTGACATTCTGGGGATATCTTTCAACCTGTTCTCTGGACCTCTAAAAAGTGGGAATTTTGTGCCATCTCTAGAAGCACTTTTCTTTATGACTGACTGGTCACTACTGAAACTTACCAGCACAGATCACTCTTTTATAGAGGCCCTTCCCAGCATGCTTTTAAGATAGCCAGACCTTTGCATTTGGCCAATACAAACAGCTACAGTCTTCAGTTAGCTGACTGGAGCAACGAACTCCATGTGGGCAGAAGTCTGTGCTGAAGCAGAGCCTGGTTGTCTTCATCAACCCTCTGCACAGATGCAGGGTTGTGGATATATAGAATCAGTTGCAGAATCAGTACCTTCAGAAGGATAACAAGAAAACTGGGACACAAGAACTTCATTCCTCCCACTTGAATTGGGAAATTCATCAAAATTGACAATTTCCCAGTTTCTGCTTTGATGAATCAGCATTTTCTGATGAAAACACATTTAGTTGAAAAATTTCCAACTAGCTCTATTAGCAACTCTCATGCTTTTATTGTGAGACTCACAATATCTTTTTCTTAGATTCCCCATCTGTGGGAATCAGGGGATCGCATGAGAAACTCAGATGTCATTAAAAAAAGTTTTTAGCCTACGTGTTTGCCAAGAAAAGCTGGAAAATGTCAAGTAAATGCACCCTACAGAAACCAGAAGGAAAATAAAAAGAACCCCAAATATATTATTTTTAAAAAAACCTCAGATTTTAAGACAATTGTATGAGTTTTTGCAGACTTGGGATTGTCATCACTGGGTAAATATCTGGATAGTAGACACAAGGCTTGGACGCACATGGCAAAAATCATCCGTGCTACACCTCTAAAACCAATTCCACTTCATAAATACCTCATATTAAAGCACAAATCCAGACTAAAATGCATTTTTAAAAAACAATAAAAATTATGTGTTAAAACTTTACCCATCTTGTACAGTGAAAATTTCCAACATAACAGACTTCTGGTTTCTTCCATACATAGAAGAGAATAATCTAACTCACTTACATAAACTCATTTCTTTCAGCTTTCAGAGTTCAAGGACCTGAATCTGTTCTCATTTACAACAATGTTTATGACAATAAAAAATGATAGCTGTGGTAAAGTCAGGTCAGAAATATCTGAACAATTCACTTAACAAAGCAACTTCCAAAGATAAATTATATATTTATACACACAACCATTTTATTACTTCCACATCAGAACAGACTAAGCAGATATTTAGCAGCCCCTATCCAAGTCTGACAGCTGAAAACAAACTGCAAAAACACAAGTGGAAAAGCCGGTGCATCTAAATGACACAGGGCTGTTATCTCTGAAACTATAAATACTGTGAAATGGGTAAGTCACAGCACATTACAAAATAAATGGGAAACAGAATTTCAGACTTTCATGGAAGATGACTTCCAAGCAAATATTCTCCAAACTGCTCAACCCACCACGTCCTTCCTATCTCAGAGTGATTTCCAATAGGAAAAGTATTCTGAAGCAGATCCATCCTCTGCTGGAGAGGAAACAAACAGACTCTACTGCTACAGAAGTATTTTAAACATTGCTCAGCATTAGTTTTGCTCTTCCCAGTTTCACAACTGGAAAATGTAAGCTTTGGGAAAACCTTTAATTTATTGTTTTTTATACCAACAAAATCACAATGATGAGAATGTCCTCACTTGAGTAATCCCATTGAAGCCAATGGGAGTAAGTGCGAGTGTGCTAAACTTCAAGCCCAAGTTTTTAGAGCACATAGGAATGTAAACATTGGAAACTTTATGCCCCAACATTTCAGTTTGCATCTTCAAATAACACCTGTGTGTCCGAGTAAACAAACAACTTATTAACTAACTTGCCTATGCAATGATTTGGATCCCAAACCTATGTCCTCATAAATTTGGACATATGAGATTTAAAATCTAGGATGAAACTACTTTGAATATTTGACCCTGAATATTTCAGCTGGCCAAGAAGTGTAGCTTTCTAAAGAAGTTTAACATCACAAGAGTAAAGGGGCAGATAGGGAGATCTTTGTGTGCATGCTAATAAATTTGCAAGGCATTCAGATATCACAGAGAGAGTTGCAATATAGGAACCTAAATAGACAAACAGAATGATAGTGAAGGATAGTGATTCCAGACATGAGATCCAAATTTCTACTTAAAAATGCATAACATGCTGTAATTTTGAACCTATCTTTCCAAATCTGAAGTGCAGTAGAGTATGTGTAGATAAGAACATAATCTATTAAATGAAGCTGATGTCAATACATCAGGCATACAACTAAATATGTATATATAATACACTGATCTTTGAATAATCTCAGAACTCATAATTTGAAAATACTGTGTTAATTTTAAGAAAACAGCATCTAATGAGAGACCCATGGCTGTACTGCAACTTCTATTATCAGAACACTGTATTTTGCTGGTGACTCAGATGTCCCTGAACGTCTAATTAAGTTAATATTTCCTTTTAGCTCATCATTGTATGGCCCTCTCTCTAATAGCTAAGAGCTATCTCATTTCTAAGGCAACTGATCTTAATTTCATGACTATAGGAGACATGAAAACAATAGGCATACACCACTGACAGGTTTTAAAAAATATGTATATTTTAGACAGTTTAGTTTTTGTACATTTTTACTTTAAAACACAAAATACTCAGGATCAGATACTCAGTTGTTGTATATCTACTGACTTCAATGGCGCTACGACTCTTTATACCAGCTGAGGCCTTCATTTTGTAATAATAAAATAAAAATCAAATAAGCTTCAAATAAGCTTTCAACCATCTTCAAATTTCAGAAGTCATGGAGAGAGCTGGATTTGACTCTTCCTATCTGCAAATTGTAGTTTCAGTTTAGAACCCAATCCAGAAAGGTTTGACTTTCTGATTCAGATGTTGATAAAATCTCCCAGGAACTGCTGTTTTTATGATATTGAAAATCATGAGATTACCACCTAGACAATATGAAATACTCGTTCAGCGTGCTTCCTATACAAACTCCTGCATAAATGTTATTATAGTAATAATCCTTGAGGTGACAAAGATATGGGTGTTTGTGACACAGCCTACATCCAAAAGAACAGGATGCAAACTTTTATGCCACATGCAAATGATGACAGACCACTGACAACCATTGAAACTTAGGCATCCAACAGCAACTGAAGACTCAGCAAAACTCCTCTGTTAAGAGCCTGAGTAACAAGCCGAAGGCATACTTCCACAACTGGGGATGATGATCTAGATAGAGCCTGATCCAAAGCCCACTGAAGTCAACAGAAGTCTTTCCAATCCCAGACAAAACACTAATTGCAGAGTGAATATGGCCATGTAGATCCAGCCGGAAAGCACCAGGGATGGTCCCAAGGTCTGTGTTATGCCCAGCAATCTTTAAAACAGAGTTTCCTCACATATACAACAATTTGACCTGAATGTAACTCAGTTAGTTATAATATAGGAAAATGTAATATAGGAAATGTAGGTGAACTGGGCCCATCGTCCACATGAACAATTAAATCAATACCCTTTCAACTCCAATACCATCATGGAGACAAACTTCGTCATTTCAAGCTGTGACTTTGTATTGTGATGCCAATAAATCAAATGGTAGAACAAAAGTCCTTTCCATTTCTAACATATGTGATTATAGCAATTTATATTTCTAAATAAGGAATTACAAAGTAGTCACAAGTTAATATACTTGGCAGTCTCTGCTCAAGCAAAGCCCAGACTGTGGATAGCATGAGTACTATTGACCAGGATGAAGGCATGTTCAAATTGTGTGGTAAAGCTTGCATCTCCCATGTCCTCATTACATCTGAGTGCAGCCACTGCTACCAACCTCTCATTTTCATGGTTATCAAATGTAATTATTTTGTATCCCACCCTGTAAGATTCCACTCCCATGTAAGTCAAAGGGCTCAGCACCTCCCTGAATCAGCCCTTTGATCTGTAGTCTGCTGGTTTTGCTATGGAGAAAGCCTTTACGTTTTATAACGAACTGTATTTTGCAGAACATTAACATGTATGCAATAACATATAGAAATTAAAATTCGTTAAGCTTTTCCTGCAGGTCCCCTGTCATTAAACAGTGTCAAATAGCCCTTCGTAAAAAAATCAGAGAAAGACAGATGAGGAATGAAGAACATCTGGAGTCTCCAAGCTAAAATGAATTAATAACAAAATACAGCATAGACATGTTCTAAGTCCCATTGCAGTCGCCAAGTATGCAAATGAAAAGCATTTACATTTTGGCATAAGAAGAAGGATCCTGGCATGCTATTTCACATGCTTTAGGAATGTCCTACCAAACAAGCGTATTATTTATTTGTTTAATAGTATAGCCTAGAAGTTTTAAGCATGCTCAAGGCCCTGCTGTATTAGGCACTGTACATACACCTAGTGTAAGAGACTGGCCCTCCTCCAAAGCAACTGGGAAAAAAGGAAGTATTATTATCCTTACTTTACAGGCAGAGAGTTGAGGCACAGAGGGTTAAGATCCAGATTCTCAAAAGTATTTAGGTACCTAACTCTGATTGATTTCAGTTGATTTAGGTACCTAAGTACCCTTGAGGATCAAGACTTAAATAACTTGTTTCAGGTCACACAGGAAGCCTGTTGGCAGAGTCAGGAAATTTAAGCCAGACCTCCTGAGTTCCAGTCTAGAGCTTTCACCCCAAGATTAGCCATCCTCTCTAATTTTGAAGAAATATATTAAATGGTAGACTGGATGTGTATGCTAAACTTAATCTTGAATAGTGCATCTTTGGTCACTGATTCAATGATAGCCTATCAAGTGGGGAGTCAGCAAACATTTTCTTTGTGTGTTCAGTGACTAAATTGATAAATCTTTAAAGAGGAAAGGAAGAGTGATCTTTACTTGAATATTGGACTGTTTTTCTACAAAACTTATTAGGATGTGAAGCAGTATTATCCACACACACTGAGTGTTTTCAGAACTGCAAATAACTGGTAAAAATGGTGTAAAGAATTCAAGGAGATTATCTTTACGTTCTTGTGAATATTGTTTTATGATATTATAACCTATGCTTCTCCATACTGGATCAGAGCACCAAGCCAACGGGAGACACCTGCTGCTTTAGAGAAAAGGTGGGGTGGGGGGGGAAATTATGCTCCTAGCCATCTGTGCATTGTTCTTCCCTCTCATTTTTTAGCTCAGCTGCTTATAGGCAGAATAGTTTGGTTTTTTCCCTCCATGTACTGTATATGCCTTTTTGGTCTTTTTGATACTAACCTCACTGGCCTGCCAGTTGGCTGAAAATGCTGTTGTCAATATCTTGGGGTTTTTTGTTTTTTGTTTTTGCTTAGCCAGTCCCCTGTCTCTCTGGCACCCACTCTTGCATAACAGGTGGGTGTTTCTAAAAGTCTTCAATGCCGAGTTTCAGGTAGACATAAGAATAGAGTTGGCAGGGGTGAAAGTAATTTAAGGGATTTACCTGTACTCTGGAGTCCTGAGCAGGGGGTGTGGCCTCAGCTGGAAGAGGTAGGGCCTTTAAATTCCTCGGGCCCCTTAAATCAAGATTTAAAGGCCCCGCAGCTCTGGCTGCGGCTGGGAACCCTGGGGCCTTTAAATCACCCCCAGAGCTCCCAGCTGGAGAGGCGGCTGGGAGCCCCGGGACTCAGGCAGCTTAAAGGGCCTGTGGCTCCCGCCACTACCACAGCGGAGCTCTGGGCCCTTTAAATCACCATGGGAGCCCTGCCGCCGCTACCCCAGGGCTCCGGCAGCAGGACTTGAACAGCACTTTAAAGGGCCAGTGGTTCCGCTGCTGCAGGGAGCCCCGGGCCCTTTAAAGCGCCGCCTGAGTCCTGCTGCCAGAGCCCCAGGGCAGCAGTGGCAGGGCTCGGGCGGGGATTTAAAGGGCCTGGGGCTCTCCACAGCAGCGGAGCCCCTGGCCCTTTAAAGCGTCACTTGAGCCCCACTGGGGTGGCAGGGCTCCGGCACCAGTCAGTCAGGTCCGGCACGGCGTACTGACTCTTGCTGGTACACCGTACCGGGCTGTACCAACTTACTTTCATCTCTGAGTGTTGGGGTCTCAAATACATATCTCCAAAAGGGACTCCATCCACCTCTGAACCTAGTCTCCTTTCATATTCTCCTAATGAACATATCCCCTCTTTCCTCCATTAATTACTCCAGCCATGATAACCCCTTTGTGTCATTTGTCCACCAAAGTCTCAGTATCTTCTTTCATGATGCCTTAACTGCTTGAAACAACTTGCAGCATCTAATCATCAAGCCTTCACCCATGACTCATTCAAATTATTTCAAGAACCTGTCTGACCTGTCCTCATACAAAAAGTAAGTGTTTACATTAAGGCAAAACAAAAAGTACACATTTGAACCAAGATACACAAATGCCTAAACTGAACAGCCACATAACCATCTATCGGTAATCCATGCCTTCCCTCTCCCCTTCCCTTCTCCCCAATGCTACCAGCCTCATTTGCTTGGCCTAGTCTATCTTTAAGATAGCCAACTCTTTGGGGGCAAGGATGCATCTTTGGTGTGTTTTCTGTGAAACTCAGAAATGTCTAGCATGCTTACAGGTGTTATTGAATGATTCATGACAATAAAAAGGAGAGTGAGACTACTGCATTCTGAAAATGCACCAATTAAGAAAAACAATTTAGAATTGCAAGCTTTTTGGGGCAGGGACTGTCTATTATTCTGTGTTTGTGCAATGCCGACCACGATGGGGCCCTGTCCTTGGTTGGTGCTTAGAGACTATAATCATAAAGATGATGAATAGTAATGTATATACATGTTTAAAAGACAAAAAGAGATTAGTCTTTCATGATCTGGCCAAACCTTTACTGTCTAGTTACATAGAATAATATATTGCTTATCTATATAAAATCAGCCATCATTATCATGATGCATCATACCTGCATGTCTGTGGTAGTCTACATGGAAAAACTATGTCAGCAGGCAATGAGTTATTTCTAGACAAAAAATTTGCCAAGCCAGGTCATCAGAGGTTATAAAGTGGCATAATTCTGCCACTCAAAAGATTTACAAAATCAAAAATCAAAAATCACTGTAAATCAACCAAGCTCTACTGAATTCTATTTACACATGTTGAGGATCTGGCCCTTTGTATATTTTGGAGAAGACAGTCATAAACCCTATCTTGATGTCAAAAATGAACCTTATGTGACTACGAAGAGGGATTTACTCTAAAGACATACAAGCTGCTATTCATTTCAGAGCTCAAAGTCCACAGTTTCCAGACTTCCTTTAGAATGGGTAACCTAAAACTACACCTCTACCTTGATATAACACTGTCCTTGGGAGCCAAAAAATCTTACTGTGTTATAGGTGAGACCGTGTTATATTGAACTTGCTTTGATCCACCGGAGTGCACAGCCCCACCCCCCCGAAGCACTGCTTTACCACATTATATCAGAATTTGTGTTATATCGGGTGGCGTTATATCTAGGTAGCTGTGTATTAACATTTTGTTGTAATCAGCCTTGCTTTCTCTGCTGCAAAGGGGATATAAGCTACCAAAGAGGGATCCTAGTCTTCAAGGATTTTAGGTCTTCCTTTTCCCCCCCACAGACGAGAGGTCCACCAGTTAAATTCCGTGTCTCTTATTTTCATTTCGATGGTCATTTGGACTTTTACCTGCTCTGGAGTCAAGTTGCAAGTTGCGACAAAGTAAGATTTATACAGTTCCTCACATTAAATTCGTGAATCTTATAACTATTTAACCTATCTATACCTCCATGATGCTATGAGAAAGGTAGTGGTGGGGGCAGAAACTAGACCAAAGTCAATTTGGCCCTGACAGGAGAATGGCCTTTTTGACCCTGTAAATGGGCAATCAGTCAGACCCACAGCAACGTAAAAACATAGTTCCTATACCCTGGGGGTACAGAGAGATCTTCCAGGGGGTACATCAACTCATCTTGCTATTTGCCTAGTTTTGCAATAGGCTACACAAAAAGCACTAAAGTCAGTACAAACTAAAATTTCATACAATGACTTGTTTATACTGTTCTATATACTATATCAGCAGTTCTCAAACTGTGGGCAAGTTCATTTTACTGGGGTCGCCAGGGCTAGTGTTAGATTCACTGGGGCCCAGGGCAGAAAGCCCAAGCCTTGCTACACAGGGCCGATGCCAAAGCTTGAGTTCTTAGTGAGGTGAAACTTGACAAGACAATTCAGATGCCAGAAAGGGGTACAGTAACCTGGAAAGGTTGAGAACCACTTTCCTATATTATAGAACTGTAGGGAAGAGGAGTGATAGTTAAAAATGGGGCAAGCGACCAGATAAACCTGGACCAGGGTTTAAATAAATTATTATAAATGCAGTAGCCAATTAGCTTGCGTCTCTTTAACAGGCCAATGAGCAGCAGAGCATCCAGGGTGAGGAGGAGCCTATCCCTGAATTCACTCCTCCTTGTATTATGAAGCCATCTGGCCCCTGGTGGATCCAATCAACTTTCCCATCAGTGGGTGGCAGAATAAAGGCTGATTAGTGCACCTCCTCATCCATCACAAAGATTGGACACAACAGGTACAAGAAAGATGAAGTACAAACAAAATGCAAGATGTTTTCATAGTATGCAGACTATCCAGTACTTCATAAGAACTGGCAAGAGATTTATTAGAGGAAATAGTGAATATAATGAATTTTAAACAGTTACATTGAGATGCTAAATGGAAGGATTCCACAAAACATGGGGAAAAATGAGACAGCAAGAAGGTGTAAAGGATATGGCCAAATAGCCAGAGCAGGATAAAATGTTTTATTTAAAATTTGAAAACAAAGTGGTAAATAGTTATATGAATATATTCAGGAACTATTTTGAATTGGTAGAGCTACCCAGTATTATATGGATTTGTTTTTCTCTGCAATAGGTTAAAAAAAAAAAGCTACTAAAATCTCTATTAGTATTATATTGGGAGAAGAATCCCTCAGCTGTATACAAAATGAAGATAATCTCCAGTATTTTTAAAATGCATACTTGGCTACCCTAATTTTTTTTTTTTTTTACTTTTTCAAGCATCCAGCATCTTTTGATTTTTATTCACGCTTGTGAAAGTTACAATGGTGCAGGGGAAAGAGGTGGGTGTGAGCCCTGGGACCGGAATCCCCCAAGCCAGAGATGCTGGAGGTAGAGTAAGCATACCCCACCTCCCCAAACCACATCCCTACCTGCAGAGACCATCTCTGGAAATGAGACGGGAGCTCAGTCCCTGTGGCACATGCAGTCCCCAGCCTCTCAGTTGAGGCTGTCAACAAGGATTGTGGGAGAGGGAATGTAGCTACCTCCCAAAGTGCACCAGGACTGAGCCTCACCATCTCACTTCACACAGTCTCAGCAGTAACACTGAGGCAACCATCTCCCATCACTAGCCTTTCAGAAATGGTAACTGGCTCCTTCCCGGACTCAGGGAATTCTCCCACTGTTACTAACACTAAAACTGGTGGGAACTGTAGTGATCTAGACAAACCACAAGGTTATTATGCCACTGTTCTCCATAACTTCTCTGAGCATTTCTCTACAGTGGTAAAAATGCTCTTGAACAATCTGCACTAAGGCCTAGTCTGTAGCAGAAAATTGAACTAGTTTAACTACATTCATGTACATTGATCTAATTCAACTGGTGCAAACTCCTCATGTAGACATAATTAAACCAGTTTAACCCTTCTTTAAATACAGTTAGCTAGCTTCTATGAATTCCAAATAAAGATAAGACAAATCTTAAGCAAATATTAATAAAGTTTAAGTACATCTTTATTTGGGATGTGCATCAGTTTAACTAGATTTTAAATCAATCTTGTTAAACTAGTGCTATTTTCCATGTAGTTCCAGGCCTTAAGCATGCAATATTGTTGTCACTGGTGCTGGCCCAATAGTGGGAGAATTCCCTAACTTTTTCAGCACAGATGCAGCTGACAAGGTACTAAACATAACTGTTTACAATGAGCTACAAAAGTATTCAAATTAATCCTGTTTCACATTTGATCTGGACCTGCAAAACAGCAATCAATTTTCTTAGCGGCAGATTTTTAATGATATTTGGCTGCTTAAAGATCAAAAGTGACACACAGTGGGACTTTCAAAATTGCCTAACCAGGTTAAGTATCTAACTCCCATTGACTTAGATTGGAATTAGGTACCTAGGAACTTTTGAAAATCCCAATACATGCATATTTAGGTGCCTAAATACCTTTTAAAGTCTGTCTTTTAATATCTAGACACTGTTTATAGAAGCTACTTGTATCTCTATCACTGTAGCTCCATTAACTTCAGTGGATTTACAGCAATTTACACAAGCTGTGAATCTAGCCAAATAGATTTCTTCTGATATGGATCACAAATACCAGATCCTTGCATTTTTATGCTGATTTTAGCTTACAGATGTTAGCTATTGCAAATACCAATGAAAACAAACTTTAAAGTATTACTGTAGTTCAAACTTCCATCTTCCTTCTGCTCTGGATAACATTTTCTAGGTCACAGCATACAGCAGCTTTCTCAAAGACCTGCATTGTAGCCAACAAAGTGGGTCCTTTTTACTGGTTGCACCCTTCCAAGCTTAAAATTTTTTAAATTATTTAAATATCCTCATAAATAATATAGTGAGATTGTAAGTTCTGCCGTACAACTGTGGTGGAAACATTGGGTGAAACATGCAAAATTGATTTGCAAAGTATAGCAAAGATCTCATTCCTGAATGCATTTGCTCCTCAGAGAAGGAAAAGGAGGAAGAGGAAAAACTGGTTCATTAAGTTGCCACGCAACGAAAAAAAGAAACAGCTGCTAAAATCATAAACAACCTGATGGCTAGAAACAGCAAGAGAAATAAAGAATTAGATGTGTGTTTCATTTTGTAGTGATTTGTCCAAATAGGGGATCATGATCAACAGTAGATTTATGGGAAGAATATTGCTACAAGTATTATTCTTATAGCATGTATTTAACTAGAAACACAACAGCAAAGTGTTATTGTGTGACCTGTCAGCATACGTGCTAACATACAATTAGATTTCTTAATCTGCCTGTTTACATTTTAATGATATTTGCTTTACAATATTGGGGAAATATTACAATTTTGGGGAAATTGTTTGAAAATGAGATATTAAAAAAAAAGCACACACCTGATTATTTTCAGCACTTCTGCAAATAATTTCATAAGTACCCCTTCTACGTCGTATTACAAAAAGCTTGAAACTAACAAATTAATACTATCCATATACTGACTTAATAAAGAGAGAATTAAATTTCCTTGTACCATAAAGACTTACAAAGAACATATACAGCATGCTCTTGCAGATAAACCATCAATGTATTTGTCTGAACTTCCACACATAATAGCTAACTTGTTCACGTGTTGTTCTTTCCCAATTGGATTCATATATACGGAGGAGGCAGTATGAAAAGCAACCTTCTGATACAATATCCTGAAAATACCCATAAACATTGCTTCAGAAACAGATTTTAATTGTCAAGATCAGTATCTTAAACGAAGTGAGCAGAACAATACAAAGGCAGTCACTGTGACAGTATGACTAATTGCAAATACTGTAGCTATTTTTTTTGTAGTATATGACAGTAAATGAGATTGTAGTTTTCCAGACAAAATATATAAAAAGATTACATTTCTGTGTAAAAGCATGAGATTAATGTACATTCCAGTGCTATTAATGCTGTATGTTAACTGATGGGGGTGGTTGAGGGGGCAGGGAACAAGGGCTGAGGCCCACAAAGAAGTTCTGTGTGCTGCAGGGAAAAATCTATCCATTGATGAGTCTTGTCTGCCTCACAGGGTAAATTTTTTTCTACATAAAAGGAAATATTTAAACTATTACCAAGGCCTCAACAGCTGGAAATATGTATCTTCAAATATGATACATTGACCTGAACCGGTTTACAGAAAAGCCCTGCGGAATTAACTTCCCGCTGCAGGCAGAAGAGCACAAAAGAAGGTGGCTTATTGAGAGTGGGACACTCCCCTATAGAGTTTTTCTTCTAAGGAAAACTGAATTGACAATTTTTTGTTCTTGCTTCTTTAGATTTTGCTGATGTCTTATGTGCTGGCTTGTACCTCAGGTTAACTGAAATTATAAAATGGGTCAAACAATCCCTTCAGTTTTCTTGACAATATTATACTGTGGATCAGACCTTTGTAAAGGACTCTCTGGCCTCTGCTCGATATTCATTACAGCACAGCTATAATAGCCCTAAATATCAATTTCATCTCGTGCTTAAACAGATTCGTATTATTTACATCATCTGAGATTGTGATATTTTATTCATCAATAATTGGTGGTTCTAACTAACAGAACTAACTAATTGGTGGAACTAACGGTTCCCACAAAAGGATTAAGGGTTCTCATTTGGCCAAGCTCTCTCAAATAGTGCCTCTGCTCCCTATCTTCAAACTGGAAGAACCTACAGAAATACAGATACAGGGCTAGATTGTGGCTTTGTCACAGACCCATCAGTACTTAATGATGATGACCCAGTAGCAGACCAGGGACCATATTATTCTTCTCTTGCTCCAGAGGGGTAATCTGTGCCATTCCTAAACCTGGTACAGATTAATTCCCCTCTTTGCTGGTTTAGCTGTTGGGGTTGGCTGCACCACTTCCTCATCCCTGCCAAACCACTCCACCCCTTTGAGTGAGAACAGGAGTGGCAGCCTCATAGAGATTGATGTCTCTCTTCACTGTGATCTATGAAATATATAATCCCCCTAGGTCAGTAAATGCTGCCCCCCACCCATTGTCCTTGTGCATGTGTACAGCCTGGATCACAATTGCACCCACAGTAAACACTGAAAAATGGAACATCTTTTTTGGGAAAAGACAAAGAAAATTGAACAGAAACAAAAAAGAATGAGGCAGGAAGTCATTAGGGAAAAGAAATACAGCAGGGCTGTTGAAACTGCACAACCCCAAAGGATGCAGCTAATTTGTATATACATTTACATAATTTAAAAATAAAAGCATACAACCACAATATTTACTTGTTTTTGTATCCAGATCAACAGGGGAATAGAAATGGATTGTTGCTTGAGTTAATCAGCAATAAGAACCTGCATCTGATCAGCTTTGCTTTTACTCTACAGTTACAGGGTGAAGACAGCCAAAATAGGTCATGTTATTGGTTATGTTTTGGGCAGCCTAGAATTGAGAAGAGGGCAGGGCAGCCGTTGATAAGAAATATTAGATCACTTATAGAAATGAGGGGGAAGGGGAAGGAAACTTCCTAGTGTCCAATAAGTGCCCTTATCCATTCATATTCTTTCCTTAAGACAAACCTGAATCTAGAGCTCTCTTTGTTTTTCTACTGTGTTCTTTTTGACATTACCCCAGGATGTCGTGACCCTCTCAGCTGGTCAGTGTTACCACTTTCTCAATGCCCCCGCTGGGGGTGAAAGTCCTCTGAGAATGCTGACAGAAAGCTCAGATTTTGTTTTTGGAATTAGTTTTACAATGAGCTTGATTTTGAGGTGGAAAAAATAGAAGATTCGTCCGTTCTGTGCAAAACTCTGACATTGGCAGGATTACAAGGACAATATTTTTCAAGCATAAAAGATTTGTGAGCAATTTTCTGCAATGTATTAGGTACAAACAGACTTTTCTTCAACAGCAGGCATACATGGCTTTTAGCTTTAGCATTTTTTTTCCTTGAACAAATGCATTTATTGTAGCTGATTTAAGGAAAAGCTTCCCCTCCATTTATTTTGATTTCCCCTGTGTCCTTTTACAGCATTGTAAAGAGTACAGAATCTTGTTCCACAATTATATATTTGCGTAGAGACCTCTTTCAAATCTCCAGAGTAATAATCTATGAACATTTTTTATGTGATCTTTTGCAGTAGTCCTAAATCCATCCCTCCACCCTCACCCAGTCAGGGAATAATTTTTCCTACTCTTGAGATATGAAGATCCATGCAGAACATTTCTAGACACATCTCCTAATGTGAGAGGCACCAATACCACAGGACATGGAGGAAACACACGTTTGTATATCAGAATTAGAAGGAAGGGGGCTTGCGTGGCCTTAGAAACTAGGTAATGAGATGGAGCCATTTCATCTCTATGCCACTGACTTGAAAATGTCCCAGTCTGGTATTGATCAAAAGATGTTTCTGCTGGAATACAATTTGATTTTGTGACCTGTTCGGAAATGAAGTGGTGGCCTTAATCCATTGTGTAATGCAAAGTGAATCAAGAAAGGGATGAGGGGAGAGGTGTAGCTATACAATTTGAAACTGATACAAGATAGAGTACAAGAGATATCTCACTCTGCAAAAAATGATAATTTTTAGTGTTCTAACCTTCTGTGAGTACCAGGATGGAGTTAACATAGGGATAGCTGCGTTGTACAGCCCACCATGCTGTGCTTCAAAATTGCCATGTGAGCAGTAAGTTTATTTATGTATTTATTTATTTTGGACTGGGTTGGCTCATGGTCTAGGCTGGCTCATGGTAGCCAAGACTACCGTATAGCCACTCATATTTTGTCCGAGTCTTGATTTTAGGATGGGTTTGGTGATGGAGGAGGTGAAGTTTACACCTTATTCTTAGTTTACAGTGTAATCTCCTGCAGTTCTGAGATCAGAGCACATCTTTTCTCCTTTCAGCAGAAGAGATTGATTTAACTTTTGTGCCTACAGGAAAAAAAATGAGTCCAACTGTGTTTCAGATTACTGTAATACATGTAACATCACTAATGGTGAAAATAACACTTTGAGTCCGGTTGATTTTGGTGTTGAAAAGTTTTAAGACTTATACCATGTCAATTGTGGTAGTGCAGAAGTAAACTTATTTTCCTCTACCATAGCAGCTATGAAATCCTGACCAGTGGTCCTTTTTTGGGTAATTGACAGATTGGCCAATCCAGACTGCTTTCACTCAAAATATAATATTGTTTAATTCTCACTGTGATGAGCTTTCTGTCCATTGTAAAGTCATAGGGACCACTTGCAATATGTAAAGTAAAGAATGTGCATACATCTTTGCAGATTACGGGCCTTCAGTTACTGGTGAAGGAAAAGGTACAATATACAGTAGCTGTGTTTGCTCCACTGACAAGTGGCCAAGTTTCTGTTTTGCCAATGGAGCTGCAAAATGCCTGAAGAATGGGGTTCTGTGTTTTTGTTTTATGGTGTGAGCTCACTGCAGTTTACGAGAAGGCAGAAAATGGCATAATTCTCAAACATTGTGACAGGATTTGTTTAGTTCATTTCTTCACATTTTGATAAGGAAAATTATGCTTTCAATTTAAAATTGCCTTTGCCACAATTTCCATGACTGACATCTCCTGTTTGCATACATAGCCAACATTTCTGTAGCAAAATTATTTCTGTATGGTTTGATTTCCCTGATTATCCAGGTTTGAAAACACAATTACACAAGGCCAACTCAGGTCATTTTATTGCCAAATGGACAATTCTTTGCCTCTAATTTTTCATTATTGTTATTTACTTGTTGAAAGCTTAATTGTCTCAATTTTAGCATCTAAAATGTGCTGCTAATACACAGTAATGTAAATAGTGTAATGAGATTATACCACATTAATATGTCAAATTTCTTCACAATTTTGTAGCATTTTTTTTATAATTTGTCTATTTTTCTGTCAAGATAAATATTATTAGTATGCACCATACACATTCCCTCTATAGCTTTTAGGCGCAATGATAACTATCAACAGGACCCCTTGTATTATGAAACATTTTAGATCTAAATAGTACAGCAAGGACTCCCAGTTAATGCCACCCAACTTCACTGAAATATGTAGTATCATGCATTATAGATAACTACACATTGTTTGACCCATTTTATAATATCATTTAATAACCTCCTCAGGGCTACACCCTGAAGGCAGGGGAACAGTAACTCTTCACACTCTACACAGATTTCTCACCTGATACCTGATCCAATTCAAGTTTCTGAGCCCGATATTCAAAACCTTCCTTCAACTCAGGTATGATTACCTAAAAGACCACATCTGCCTCTATACCACATCAAGAATATGGATTAGAGCTGGTCAGAAATTGGAACTTCAGTTCCACAGGAATTCCTGACACCTCAAAATCTGTTTCAATTTCAAATCAGAATGAAAAGCTGAAATCTTAAATTTCCCATTGAAAAAACAAACAAAACCCCCCCAACCCTACATGGAACAATTGAAATATTTTTGATAAAAAAATTGTTTTAATAATGCTGAAATATATTTGCATGTAATATATAAATAATAGAACATTAATATTAATAACAAAGTCAAAACTAAATAAACAGGAATGTTTCAACATTATCACAATGAAATGGGAAAGTAAAAACTATGTTTTTCAACCACTTCCTATCAAAATCAACACATTCCCCCCAAATATTTCAATTTTAACAAATGGAATTTTCTGACAGAAAAACTGTTCATCAGAATTTTTTTGACCAGCACATGACCACCAGCTACAATGCAGCTGGCAGTTCTCAGGAGGTGGCTTATGGATTCCAAGGCCAGAAGAGACCACTGTATTCATCTTGTCTGACTTCCTGCATAACAGAGGTCATAGAACTTCCCCAAAATAATTCGTAAGGCATATCTTTTACAAAAGCATGCAATCGTGATTTTGAAATTGCGGTGTTGGAGAGTCCGCCAAGACCTTGGGTAAATTGTTCCAGTGGTTAATTAACATTCAAAACCCTTTATTAAGTATTGAAGACCTCTTTATTAAATATTCACTCCCCAAGTAGGCATTTATAGATTGTAATCAAGTCAACCCTTAAGCTTTAATTTGTTAAAAGCTAAGTAGATTGAGCTCCTTAAGTCTATACTATGAGGCATGTTTTCCAATCCTTTAATCATTCACATGGATCTTCTCTGAAAGATCTCCAATTTTGCAAAATTCTTCTCGAATTCCAGCAGAGGTCACAGCAGTGCCAAGAATAGAGGTAAAATAACCTGTCTACTCTTACATGAGATCCACCTATTTATGCATCCAAGTATCATATTAGCCCTTTTGTCTACAGCATCACACAGGGATCTCACGTTCAGCTGAATATCCATTACCACCACCCCAATCTTTTCCAGAGACATTGTTTCTGAGGATAGCATCACTCATTCAGGATGGCCTACATTCTTTGTTCCTAGATATGTACTATAACAGACTGACAATATCCTGTAATATCTTGGACAAACCTTATAGAATTAAGGTAAATTTCACTGAATTAAATTAAATCTTATTGAATATGGTTTAATATCTTTGGGTCCATTGTATTACAAATGCAGGTGTATATGTGTTATTGTGGCATTGTATGTACCTACCCTAGTAAGAGGGAGATGCTAATGTAATTCCTCCATTATGAGTCCTTTGAAGCCTGGAGAAATAGTTCAAACTGGATTCTCCAGAGACCAACCGACAAAGAAAGGAGTACTGGATAAATAGTCTGGTTTTAAAGTGGCTCAGGGCCTTCTTCCTGATCTGGCAGATGGACAGGGCCATCTTGGAAGGCTTGGAAGGGCTGGGTCTACTGAAGCCCATAAGGATAGGTGATAGTTCTGGGATAAGGCCTTTATGAACTTGTGATCATAGAAGAGACTCCCTCTGTGGGGTTTTGAAGGACTTCTCCTCCCAGAGCCCACGTGAAAGCTGGGGTGATGTCCGGCAAACTTGTTAGCATGTGTGCACGTTCTTTTATTGTTTTTAATATGTTTTCTCTGTAGTTATTTTACCTTAAGAATAAAATAGGCTTGCTTAAAAAGAGTGGTATGGTAACTATAATGGTGGACAGTCACATTGTTAACCATCTCTGAAGAGAAAACAAGCAGTTGCTCTTGGGCATCCTAGTCTCTGCTGGAAGTAACACTGTGAAGGCAGGGACCTGTGCAGCCTGGAAACACTTTGGTCAGAAGGGAGTAAGACATGGGTCTCCACCCAAGGGTACGTTTACACTACCCGCCGGATCGGCAGGTAGTGATCGATCTATCGGGGATCAATTTATAGTGTCTAGTGTAGATGCGATAAATCGATCCCCAGTCGCTCTGCCTTCGACTCCTGTACTCCACCGTGGCAAGAGGCAGAAGTGGAGTTGACGGGGGAGCGGCTGCAGTCAACCCCGCTCCGTGAGGATGCAAGGTAAGTCAACCTAAGATATGTCGACTTCAGCTACACTATTCTCATAGCTGAAGTTGCGAGAATGAGAATTCCATTTCATGAAGAATTGGGTGGACCTCATTCCTAAACCTCAGAAACCTTCCCAGTGTGAGTTAAGTCAAAACTGATATGTTTCCACAAAAAATTCCATTTGTGATGACTTGGCATCTTCCAATAAAAAAATGTTTTCTTGAAAAATTCCTGACCAGCTCTAGTCTTAAGTCTTTTCATGCTTCTCATGTTGTTGTGTGACACCTGTTCCTCCTCAAGAGAACACAGGCATTTTACTCCCACACCCCACATAGGACAAATACTTCTGCTCAGTAAAGGGTACTTCCTGCCTCCCCAGAAGACCCTTATGGATTAAGAGGAAGCGGCCAAAGCCAGGCAGGACCTAAAAGAGTCTGTTGCAAGAAACTGCCATATGGAATCCCTAACACCTCAAGGAAATCAAGGGCAGAGCAGAGGAGGCAGTGGTCTTCAGAAAGTGTAAAAAGGTATAGTCCATGGACTCCCTCTGAAGCCATCAAGCAATAAAGAAGGGGATCTGGGAATCAGAAGCTGGAGTGCCTGTGAAAATCCCCTGGGTATTGGAGCCCAAGATGGGCTGAGGAACTATTTTTGTGTTCTGCCTGTTTCTGTGAGAAATAAAACTGCATGGAAAGAGACTCTGGATGTTGCAACTAGAACGTAAAGTATATTCTGTTTAGCAAAGTAATCCAGATATAGCCACAACAATTAATTATCAAATGTAATGTAAAGATGAACTTTTTGAAAGCTGCAGTAATTAGTAATATTCCTACAGTTACGTATGAAGACAAATACAGGTTTCCTAGAATTCAACCAGTTGGATTATGTGTGTATAACTACAAGCCCAATGTTATCCCATGAGATTCTG
Source organism: Gopherus flavomarginatus (assembly GCF_025201925.1). Taxonomy (NCBI): domain Eukaryota; kingdom Metazoa; phylum Chordata; order Testudines; family Testudinidae; genus Gopherus; species Gopherus flavomarginatus. The sequence continues at coordinate 149,994,978 of NC_066618.1, read as the reverse complement.
TAAAACTGGGACAATATGCTGTGGCACAGAGCAGGACTGCAAAAGGGAGAAGACGTAAGATCTCTGGATGGAAAACTCAGGAACTGCGTAAGTTGCAAAGCAGCAGCGGCAGCCAAAGAAGAGTTCCATTGGTGCTCCATGGACTGAGGTAAGGATGCATAGGAGATTTCTGTTTGCCTCCTTACAAGCTTTGCAGAAAAGCCTCTCAAAGTCTATTTATTTTTGGATTTGCACCAGAGACTTCATTAATTTATTCCTTAATGATCATATTTCTGAAGCTATAAATACATATCCATTTAAGCTTACACATTCGTAAATCTGCTAGAACATTACCGTGTGCATACCGAAACAAATGGTTAAATATTATTCCCAATATGCTTGGTACACTTAACTGAAATACTCTGGGGCACTACAGGTGGGACAGTTGTCTCAGTAAATGGACTGGAAGCTCTTTAACAGATAGCTTTATCCTTCCTAAAGACTCACAAATCTCTCTCTGCAGGAAGTCAGGTACCCTCCTGTTACAAAGAAAAACACACGAGTTTTAACCATCCATCATCACTTGAAAGGTAACAAAAACAGATCATTCCTAGTAATACAATAGTCGCCTGATTTGTCAAACATGTATAAATATAAAAAACAAATTGTTAACCAAACCTATAATAATTTCTCTTTATTCTGTAGCATACATCTCAAATCTGTCAGTTCTAATATCCCTTTCAGTAATTGTGAAGGCCCTCAAGGCTATTTGTTAGATGCTACATGATATGTTTTCCATGATACTGACTTGAGGGGAAAATCATATATTGCTTCAGAAAGGTACTAATTAGCTTTGCATAGTCTCATAATACAAACTATACAGGGGTCCCTCCTTTATGCCAGGAGATAAAAAATGAAAGTGGAAAACAAAAGATTTTTTTTGTATTGCTGCTTTTGAAGAAAACATTTAGCTTGAACTTGAAGGCCTATACCAAATCTGCATAATGTTTAGAATTTCATTACAATTTTGTTGAGTGCTTCCTTTGCTTTAAATTATATATGATGAAATTATAATACATTAAGTTATTCTATGCCTGGCCTATCAATACATTCTGTCTCTACCTTTAGTGGTAATGCGACTGGGAGACCACCCTTCCTCCAATGCCCACCTCATGCAAAGGCCAGACAAAATAGCTAGCTCTGCATGACCCTGGTGCACAGAACAACCTACAGATGGAGGGGTAAGGAGGTGATGGAGATCTGGCTTGCCCACTGTATTCACAAGTCCATGGAGGTGGCCATGTGAAGGAGGCATCAGCACATGTGCTTTCCCCTGCATGTGAAGGAGCTATTGGCAGGATTGTGATTTAGGAGGATGTCAGGTGGAGTTCTGCCAGAGAGAAGACTGCAGGATCAGATCTTCTAATGCCAAGTTTTACAAACAAATATTCTAGGTGTGAGCCCCAAGTTATCAGGTTGTGCTCAGGAAAAAAAATGTATTACTGAACCTACACACATTCTTCAGTCACATTCTCCATTAAGCTTTTGAAGCTACTCATGCCAGCTATGGAGAAGACTAGTAAATATAGCTTGCTAAACCCCCATTAAACAGACTGTTTTGGTCTCATTCAGGGATAGGCAACCTTTGGATGTGGTTCGCCAGGGTAAGCCCTCGGAGGTCTGGGCCGGTTTGTTTACCTGCCATGTCTACAGATTCAGCTGATAATGGCTCCCACTGGCTGTGGTTCTCAGCTCCAGGCCAATGGGGGCTGCAGGAAGTGGCATGGGCTGAGGGATGTGCTGGACGCCACTTCCTGCAGCCCCCATCGGCCTGGAGCGGCGAACTGCGGCCAGGGGGAGCCGCAACTGGCCAAACCTGCAGATGCGGCAGGTAAACAAACTGGCCCGGCCCGCCGGGGTGCTTACCCTGGTGGGCTGCATGCCAAAGATTGCCGAACCCTGGTCTAGTGTATATCTGTGCCGTGTGTGAACCCAATGAACAGGCTATTACCACTTCACGGTCTCACTCACAATTTCCCTTCCTTTTTAATTCTAAGCACAAAACCACCATATAGTCTTCTCTAAAAAGAGGTACATAGGGATGCAGAATCCCCCTGCCTGTCTCCCTACTAGCTGCCACTGTGCAATGGAAACATGAAGTTTCCACAGTGTTTAGGGCCTGGTATGCTGCAGGGAGGCCAGGGGGTTTAGCCCTGCATAATTCATTTGAGAAATTACTGATTGCCGGGATAATAAAAGACACAGTATTCAATCAAGGAAACAGAAGTTAAAGTGGATGATACAGAACATATACTGTTATATCTGGACATCACAGAGAAGGATGTAGAGATGGGGGAAGTGATTTAAGCACAGCTGTTTGTTGAGGTGACTTTATTGTTCTTCTGGGAGCAAAACAGAAACCAAACTAAATCAAAACCAATGTGAAGCTTTTCACTGGGAAAGGTCAATACAGAGCACCCAAATATTTAAAGGGACAGGAGATTACATTTTTCCACCCTACTTTAAAATACTTCCAAATATACATTATCATTTACGTGGCTTATATAAAACACTATGTAACCTAACTAAAAGTGTAGGGTGGACTAGCACACACTCTTAAATTGCAAGGAATTACTCTGCCTTGAAATAGCAACACACTAGCTAAACAATTTATAAGTTCAGGCACACCACTGTTTTTTGCTCTCTTAGGATAACGTGGTAATGGTGATGCAGCAGTGTCTTTAACAACAGGAACAGCCAGTGGTAAAGGATCAACTGGTTCTGGTATCAAAGTTTTTTTCAAGTAATCAAAATTAAGAGTTGTAACAACAGGAGGAGGTTCAATTAGAGGAATAGAAAATCCTAATGGAACATCCCCAGATTCTGGTACTTGTCAATGCTGCAACTGATCCATATGGCATTTCCATAAAGTATCGTCAGATGTTTTGTTCATGGCAAAACTAAGTTCCATGCATTTAACAAGTTCTCCAGGTATCCATTTCACTCCACAACCATAGTTGTAAGGCCACACTAAGTCTCCTACTTGAAAAGAACAATGACAAATCTCACATCAGTTTGCATAGCCTGGGACTTGACAACACGTGAATAAACATCAGGAATTAGCAGATCCTAACAAATACACAAAGATCGCTTAAAACAAAAGAAATGCAGATAACTCCTGGGTAGTAGCATATGGTGTGTTTCTATAGACAAGCAAGACATCTTCAGTTTCTGGTGAGGACTCAAAATAGTTTTGTTCACTTTTAAGGCATGCTTAAGTGTCTGTACAAAGAATTTTGCTAGTTTGTTTGTAGCAGGATACAAGGAAGCAGAACGTATATGCTGAATTTCATTTGAAGGTAGGAATCTCTGAAATTCGTCAGAACAGAATTGAGGCCCATTGTTTCTCACCAACTGTAACAGAAACCATATTGTCTAAACAATATATGAAGATGTCCAATGATCATCTAGAGAATCTTTCTCTGCCATTTCCATGGCAAAAGATACCCCAATAGCCTTCTTGAATGTAAGCGCTGATACCGTCAGTCACTTTTTCTCAGATTCATTGCTGCATAATCCAGAGACAAAGTGGCCATGCGGGACATGACTTAATGAACTTACAGTGCTCTGACAACTTCCTTAGCATAGCAGCAAACTTTGATATTGAGTCTCCGCTTCCCTGATGTCACTGATGGAACTGATATTGTTCTACTAACAGAGATGAGGTAGGAAAAAAATGTTCCTGCATTGATGCAGTAATTGTGTAGTACGTAGCAGTTCCAGGCACAACTGGAGACAAAAGGTCACACAGCAGTCTGCATGCCTTCAGACCCATCACTGTTACCAAGGTTGAAACTAGTTAACCATCTGGCATGGAATTGCAAACTATACATTGCTCAAAATGTTCAAGGTACCACCTATGATTCACTGATTTTCAAACTCACCAACACTGCCCACAAAAATTTCCATTTCACTTCTAAACTGTTGAATTTCACACACTCCTGAGCATAGGCTGTACCACAGGGAAATTGGTTTTGGTTCCCTCCACTCCCTTTCCACTATGGTCTTGCAACTTTCCTCAGTGCAGGCTAAAGCTGGTTTCTCTCTTTCTCTGCTTGCACACGGTCAGCCAAGGTGGCTACTTGTTTCTCCCTCACTGCTGTGTCTGTCTGGCAGCTTGGCACCAATGGCAAAAACTTCTTCCTTTGTTTGGCTTTTAGTTGCCTGCTTCCCCTCTCCTCCTGGCTGGCTCATGTTGTGCCACCTTGTGCCTATAGATGAACTTTTTTTCCCTTTTATATATAATTATTATTATTTGCTTATTGTTTCTTCTATACATTCAGTCAGAGGAAGCACTGGACACTCATGAGATAGGAGTTCTTCATTGCCAATGTTATATTTGGACCCAACAGAGAAGAGAGACAGGAGGAGCTGATTTAAGCACAGCTGTCTACTGTGGATACTCTATTGTTCTGGAATCAAAACAGAAACCGAAACTAAAGTGAGACTTCTTACTAGGGATGCGGAGTACAGAGCACCCAAAGATTTTAAGGGACAGAACATCACTGAAAATTGCAACAAGTAATGTGGCAGAAATATTAGTGACAAATGAAGAGGCAAAGATATTTATCAAAATGTACAGTCCATTCTTTTTGAGATCCCTACTAAACCTCTCTTTCCCTAGTCAAAAACAGAGTTACCATGACCTGTCCTCTTCAAACCCTTACACTCCTCTTCTCCATTTTCTGAGATGCTCAAACCAAGTCAGGTGCCCTGATTAGGCATCCACTATTGATATAATTTAAAATTACTTTTTGGGGGTCAAATCCTGGTCTCACTGAAGTCTGTGACAGAGCTCCTGTTGACTTCAGTGGGGCAATCTGAATCCTTTTCTGCCATTTGAAAATGCAGGTTCTCTAACTCCAAATAAACAAACCATTAAACAAAATGGAAAAAATATATTTGAATACCTTAAAAAAAGGAGGGAGGCCCTGTGATTAGGGAGCAGGCTTTCAAAGGTTCAGTTGTGTGTGTGACCAGCTCGTACACCTGCAATTTCTGAGAGGCTTGCGGAATTCAGGTGAAAGAAAGGCTTGTCCAGTGGTTAGGGTGCTAGTGTAGGACTTGAGAGACTGGAGTTAAATTCCTTGCTTTATCACAGACCTCCCCTGGAACTATGGGCAAGTAACATGGGAATAATAGCACTTCCGTAACTGACAGGGTGTTGTGATGTTTTCTACATTAAAGATATATCAGATACTATGGTAATGGGAATCACAGAAGTGCCTAAAATAGGTGGACAAAAATTGTCCTTTTGAAAATCTGGCCTGCATTCTCTTTGCTGGAATAGGTGTCCTCCACAGCATCTTTTCCAAATGAGTCTGCCACATACATTTGTGCAAAGGTTAGACGTTTCCTAAATCAAGTAGAACAGTCTTTTACAAAGTATATCTAGGTCCTACGGGGAAATCCTGGCCATCTTACTCATATGCATAGGCTGGAATTCTCATGTCAGTAAAGTGAGCTGGATTTGGCGTCTATGAATTATTTTGAACCTATGGAGGAAAGATAGAGACAACTAGAGCATTCAGATGACAGCTAGAGCATTGATAATCCCTTAAGGAAAGAAAAATTATTTGTCTACCAAGTGAAGAGAAAGCAAACACTGCTAAGTTAAACTAGAACAAATCACAGGTATATTACATAATCAGACTATTTTAAGTTTTCTAGAATATACATTGAGCGTAACAATATCAGTTTGTTGACCATTTGCGGTTTCATAAATCCACAGTAACATGTTACATTAATTTGTATTTAAGGTGCAGGTGAGCATCAGAATTAGTCATTTCAATTTCATTTATGATGCTCAGTAAAATTGCATTGTTCTTTTCAAACTCAGCCTTCTAATTGTGAAGCCAACTTCAAGCTGTGCTAGCTAGTTCCCTGGAACCCTGTGAAGCAAAACATGATAGCAATAAGGACAACAGTAAAGTAAAATATAAGGGTAGTAGTGAACTACACCTACTGTAGATATTAGGATGCCTCCAAGAACAATTAATGCATCTACTTTAATAACTTGAGAAAGACAAGACTCAGAATAGTACTTCTCACTTCTCCATATAATTTCTACAAAGTCTCATAGTCTAATTGTACAGGAAAGGTGGCTTGAACAACTGAGTAAGAACAAACTGGAGCTGTTCATTTGGACATTCATCCAAACATTCAAAATTTCACAGAAAATTCTGCTGCTGGACAAACACTGGTAGCCTAAGGGACCTAAACTAGTTAGGAGGCATCATATGGACTAATTGATCAATGCAGATTATAATGGACAATGATATCAAAAATATTCAGTCACCTTCTGTCCTACACCAGAGCTGTTCTCTATTTCAACACCATTTAGAGTTATTCTCTAAGATCTGTCTCTGGCTTAGGGCCCTTTCATGGATCCCATACACCAGTGGAGGATAGGTGTGGCAGAGCAGAATTCTTCTGCCATGCTTCTCTTTCCCCCAAAACTGCTCCTTATGCTATCCCTTAAGAGGGACAGAGGCACAGAAAATTAAGCTTTCGTGTTTACACCAGCAGCAGCAAAATTCTCTGCTGGCTATTTATGGTCAGTTCCTAGCACCTGTGCACTCAAAGATGTCAGATCTGATTACAGAATTCAGCCCTTTGTCTCTTGCAGAAGTGTATAACCTGGGACATTTGAATGAAGGTAAATGTTCTGTCTAGAAATGTCACTGTACAAAGAGCAGTACTTGGGGGGGAGGGATAGCTCAGTGGTTTCAGCATTCGCCTGTTAAACCCAGGGTTATGAGTTCAGTCCTTGAGGGGGCCATTTAGAGAGCTGGAGCAAAAATCTGTCTGGGGATTGGTACTGCTTTGAACAGGGGATTGGACTAGATGACCTCCTGAGATCCCTTCCAACCCTGATATTCTATAATCTCTAAATCTGGAGGTTTTCCAAAAACTTGGCAAGATATGATAAGAACTTGCCATTTAATGTCACTAGTCAAGATTTTTCTTTAAATTGAGAGCCTACAGTTAAGTCTATATTTTGGTATCTAACTTGCTATTATTAACTATTCTGATACCCAAGTATGGACCTAAGAGCTTAACTTCAGGAACCCTTTTATTCTAACCTTAATCTTTATTTCTTGGGCTCAGTACAGAAATAAAGGTTCCTTGGCAGAAGCTGAAATCTTGATTTTGGATTATTTAGGAACGAAAGGGCACTTTTACAAACAAGTCATACGCTTTAAATCTAAGTTCAGTATTTCCAGATATTTCTCATAAAAAAAATTAATGCTAACTGTTAAGGGCAGCAACTTTGTCCAGCATTCAGAATTTTGGAATGCCAATATCCCATTGAATTATCTGATGAAGATAGGGTGACTTGACATCCTAATATTATCAGGACTATCCTGATATTAGAGCCTCTCTCTTATATACCCAATTACTACCCTCCCCTTCATATGAAAAATGTGTCTCAATTTTTTCACACTTGCTATCTGTTATCTGATCACTTTGATGAAGATAATGTGTGTGGATTTCATAATGTTCATGGGATATGTAAGCTTATTGGTGTTTAATATTTCCATACTACAGAATATGTCTTTGTCTTTTTAAACTAGGATATTTTATTAGAAATCTACCAAAAGATAATGTTAAAGACTGAATAGTTTAACATCTGAAAGGCATAAAAATGTTGAAATGAAGGTTACATGAACAATTTCAACCCTATTGTGAAATATGGTCCTTTAATTAAATGATCTTAGACTATTTCTCAAGTAATACAATATATATGTAAAAAGCTATGATATTTTTTGGGAAAAAAAACTAAAATTCTCCACAATTTTAAATTGTCAACATTTTAAAAATTGGATTTTTTGACTAGTTCTAATAAGTTACCTTACCCCCAGAAATGCATCTAAAGAAAGATGTGTTGATAGCTGAAAAGAAAATGTACATGAGTACTGACAAACAAGATGACAGAAGTTGTGATATTTAAAAATTACTATGTCACTAAAAATTATCAGGTTTGTAATTGACAATAAAAAAAAGTCTAACTGTACAAGAATAAAAAATATTACAAAACATTATGCATAGCTATCTAAAGGTTGGATAAAATATATTTTATGTGATAGTGAAATTCAAGTCTGGCTCATACAACATACATAATTCACACACAAGAGAGCAGAATTAAGATGGATGTACAATCTTACTGCAATTGTTTCCTGACATTTGCGTTCTTAACTGTGCAACATTAATGTTCTCTTAGCATCACTTAAAAATAATAGTTGCCATTTATTATACACTATCTTAAGGAAAATTCTGTTTCTAGATATCTACTTAGAAGAGGTATAGAAAAGAAACAAAGTAGGCCCAGATATTCAGCTGGGTGTAAATGAGGACAGCTACATTGATTTATAACAGCTAAGATTTTGACCTTATAGTTCCCAGAAACCCTAAGTCTGGTGATGAAATCAGAAAGCTAGTTATCAGTTCATCATGGGCCAGATCCACAACCTATTGAATTCTCAGAATGTGGGCTGTGGTGTGTGTTTTTCCTCTTTGCGGTGGTAGTTATGGGTTTGTCTGCACATTAATGCACATTTTACTCACTTAACTAATTTATATATTTGATGTCATTTACATATTATACAGGTTTTACTTATGAAGATTTTAATCAAAAAGTGTGTCTTTTTCGTCTTTCAGTTGAGTCTCATTTTGGTTTAATATTAGCTAGGCAATTAAGGTAATGAATCTAGTGAGAGGCTGGGAGTATAGAATTCTTTTTGAACAGACACCTGGCACATACTAGTTGCTATGGAGATTACCCAGATGTGCAAACAAGTAGAGAAAAATAGAGATTCAATATTCTCACTGTACAAGAAACAGAATTACTAATTGATAAACATCAAAGTAATATTGGTGAGAGTGAGGATTTTTTTAAACCCACAGGGAGAAATCTATAGCAGCCCTGCCCAAGAAGCACCAGAAGGAGGCAAATTTCTACTGCTTACAAACAAAGGACAAGTAATCTGTCTCATCTATCAGGCTGGAATGGCAGATTTGCATCCTCCTGCTAGGCTAGTGCCATTACATGATCTGGTGTACAGGGGCTTAGGACCACAGCCATGACACTTTTTCAGCATTCTGCTCCCCAGAGGTGAGAATCACCAAGCAGTCCCCTCTCTCCTCTGAGTACTGGTATTTCCCAGTCTCTGTGCCACAAAAGCCAGGGGAAAGTTTTTTGTTCACCCTGATGCCCCAGCATTGCCATACAGGGGATGCACACAACTTGGCTTTGTGATTTTATGTAGAGCCAGGGTTGAACATATGTACTTTTGTACCTACGACAGATGGACTAAAAATAAGTGTCCCATTGGCCAATATTATATTAGAATTTTGGTACTATTGTTGACTCTTCGAAGTCTGTTTTGCTGCTTCTGTGATTTAGTCAATAACTTTCTCATAAGCTATTAAAACATTGAATTCTATGGCACCAGTGTTATGGGTGGATGAATAAGATGACAAAGACTCGTAATGAAAGACATCTGTGAATCTTACCAGTCACGTGCTTAGCACTGTGGCACAGCCTGTTACATCTGTATACTGCTCAGGATTGATTAAGGCTTTCCACAACTCAGGCAACATAGTGTTTTGCAAAAAGTGTGTTGGAGCAAAATTGGATGCTAATGGTCTAGTGAAAATAATCGCTTGCAAAATAAATTCTGTAAAAAGACTTGGACTAAATGGCACAGAAAGAATGGCAACGCCATTCCCACCTCTACCCCTGTGATTTTGGGACAATGAAGGTGCCCCTACAGGAATACCATCCATCATACTGCATACATGAAGGCAGAGCCAGAATGTGATCTCTAAACTGGATGTAATAAAGAGGAATAAAGAAGAAAGTGAAGTGACAATGGATTATTACAAAAGTCAGAGGCAATCAAAAATAGACATCAGCATTCCTTCCCTTGAATTCTTTACAGCCACTTTCTGTTCTGATAACATTACCTGACAGATCAATCCTTAATTCACATATTCACTCTTGGTAACATGTCTTGGGGAGATGCAGTGAGGATGTATGTCCTCTAATACCTTAAAGTCAAAGAGTTCCTAAATTATGTCCATTGTACAGCTACTTATAGTCACCTGTAATGTTGAAAAAAACACTCAGGAGAGAAGGCATAGCACTTTCTATTAACTACACGAATGTTCAGTTCAGTCTGACTCTGATCAGTCTTCCAGAAACATCTAATTCATACTTGGTGGGCATAATACAAGTATTAGCATAGTCACTTCCATGTGAGTAACTTAATTCCTATCATTGCAATCACAAGACAAAGTCATACAAAGAAAACTTCTGGGAATAAATGGGATGGGTTCAGTCACAGAAACCCCCTTGGGACTGTCACCTGTCACCTGATGTGCTGAGACTACCTCTGAGCCTGTTTTCTCTGCCAGTTTGGGCCTGCAGAACCCTGTCTTGTTGATCCAGATACATTAACCTGCTGCAACACAGACCTAGGGTCTGACCCATGCCCCCAAAGCTGCAGACTTAACTGAAAATGGCTTAGCAAGTGCTCCTGTCTCTAGCATCCAGACATCCAGCTCCCAATGGGATCCATACCCCAAATGAATCTGTTTTACTCTGTATAAAGCTTATACAGGGTAAACTCATAAATTGTCCACCCTCTATAACACTGATAGTGAGATATGCACAGCTGTTTTCTCCCCCAGGTATTAATTACTTACTCTGGGTTAATTAATAAGCAAAGGTGTTTTTATTAAATATAAAAAAGTAGGATTTAAGTGGTTCCAAGTAATAACAGACAGAACAAAGTAAGTTACCAAGCAAAATAAAAAACACAACACACAAGTCTAAGCCTAATACAGTAGGAAACTGAATACAGGTAACTTTCACCCTCAGAGATGTTTCAATAAGCTTCTTTCACAAACTAGACTCCTTCTTAGTCTGGGCCCAATCCTTTCCCCTGGTACCATTCTTGTTAGTTCCAGCCCAGGTGGTAACTAGGGGATTCTCATGACTGGCAGCATCCTTTGTTCTGTTCAACCTCCGTTTATGGTTTTGGCACAAGGCGGAATCTTCTGCCCCTCTGGGTCCCCACCCAGGGTTGGCGCATCCACTAGGCGACCCTAGGCAGTCGCCTAGGGTGGGAGGATTTGCAGGGTGGCATTTTGCCGCCCTCGGCAGAAATTCAGCAGCAGGGGGTCCTTCCACTCCAGGTCTTTGGTGGAAATTCGGCAGCAGGTCCTTCACTCACTCCAGGACCCACCACTGAAGTGCCCCAAAGACGTGGAGCAGAAGGACCCCCTGCCACCAAATGCTCAGAGGAGGAGCGCTGCAGCCTGGGGTGGCAAAAACCCTGGTGCCGCTTCTGTCCCCAACCTTCCTTCTAAATGGAAAACCACTAGATTTAAGATGGATTCCAGTACCAGGTAACATGGTCACATGTCCTGTGAGACCCCTACTCTTCATTCTTTCTGGCCTGACTCACAGGAACACAGGAAGGCTTACAACTAAACAGAGCCATTCACAAACAATTGTGCTGGTTAATGGGAGCCCTCAAGATTTTAAACCACCATTAATGGCCCACACTTTGCATAATTACAATAGGACCTCAGAGTTATCTTCATATTTTTAGTTTTAGATACAAGAACGATACATACATACAAATCAGATGAACACACTTAGTAGATTATAAGATTTATAATGATACCTTTCAAGAGACGTTTTCTATAAAGCATATTCTAGTTACATTATTTTCACATTACAAGCATATTTACATAAAGCGTATGCACTGCAACATCACAATAAGGATGGACAACGTCTTGCTATTTCACAGCTTAGTTGCTATTCATTTGAAGCAGCAATGTCACTAAGTTCCCAGCTGTTGTCTGCCCAGGGTGCTCCTTTTAAAGGGGATTCCCCAGAGTGGAGGGATTTCCATGTAGAAGTTAAAATAGCTTCTGGGAGCTATATCCTGTAACTAAAACTTTCCTCTCCTTTTGCTACTGGGTGAACAATTCCTGTTTTCCCAACCTATCAACTCCAGTACCCAGGAATCAGCAGTGGAAAATCCTCTCCAGGGAGGAAGGGCACGACAGTTCCAAAGAGGTGGCTGACACTCACCCCTCATCCACGTGGGGAGAGGGAGATCTGTGCCCAGAGAATTGCCTCTAAACAAGTAAACGTATAGGCAATGCCAGGATTATAATTAATACTGCCCTTTGTCTAGTATACTTGAGAGAAATGGGGGAATGATGACCTACTCTTTCCATTTCTCATATTTCTATAGACAATAAAACAAAAAAGATTTTATTCACCGTTTGGCAGATTTTTTTCTTCTTCTTTTCTTTACCATGAAACCATATTAAAACACCCTCTGTGAACTCTTTCCATGTACTCTGTAGTCAGGAATCTCATAAGCAAAATCTAGCTTTAAAACATTAATTTAGGTTGTCCCTACATTGTCAAAGGGTTTGGTTTAGCCCACCTCCAGTAAAAGTAAGTGGAATGCATGTGAAGCAATGAGTAAGTCTCCCCCATCTCTTCCATTCTCCAAACAGATAAAAAGTCATCATTTGTTTATATATATCTATATATCTATAGATATAGATATCTATATAGAGATATAATCTCTAAAGGATAGAATCACTAGTGAGATGAAGAATTAAATGCAGAAACACTACGAAAACATTGACACATTATTTAACTATAAAATAGCAGTTCACACTTGTCACCATTGTGGCAGATGAGTAAGCACATTCATTTAAAAAAATTGTAACTGACCACTTATAGATAATTGGAGACCCTTACTTTTATCTTAATTCTCAATTATTGTATGTTTCAAAAAGCCACCATTTAACTCCTATATCCTGCTAAATTTATCTGGATCTTATCCCCTTGGAACATGTAATTGCTTTCTGTGTCCATTTTAAAAGACTTAACAGAGTATTCTGTGAATTTTCTTCCTCCAGAATAGCAATTATTCATTTGATTTTAACAACTAGTATGGACCTAGAAGAGTCCAGATATTTGCAGATAATCACACAAAGGAAAAAAACGTATTTGAAAATCATTAATGCATGAGACTAGTTAATGCATTTTATTGTCCTCTCAGTGGATTAATTTTATCATGAAACAAATTCTGCATCTGTTGCAGCAGAAAGTGCATTGGCAACAGAGCCAGAATGGTTGTACTGTAAGAGAATGGAAGAACCATAAAAGGGGGTCACAATGGGGATGTGCACTCCCCCTGTGTTGTGGAGATTGGTTCTGTAGGGACTACCTGCTCTGAGGAGAACAGGGGGCTTATAGAATCAGTTGGATCAGAGCCTGAAGATCCAACACAGTATGAATCATCCAGTCCTCATGAATACTACTGCAATCATTTATCCTAAGCATCTAAAGCAACTCCACCACACAAGGGTAACAATTCTTCCTTCTCTCCTCCTCCCTCTCCATGCAGTTACTTAGCACTCAGAGCAGCTGTTTAGGAACAGTACTCCATCGAAAATTTGGCCCCACAAAAAAATTAAAAAGTTCACACATCCAATGTAAAACCATAGAATCATGGGGTTAGAAGGGACCAGAAGGGTCATCTAGTCTAACGTCCTGCCAAGATGCAGGATTTGTTGTGTCTAAATGTAAAAGTAAGACGCTTTCCAATGCAAGTGCCTACAACTCTTGGAAAATCTAAATCATCATTAAAAATGTTTTATCCCTTTGAATGTGAATATAACCTACAAAACATGACTGGAGTGAAAAGTTCTGAAGTTCTGTCTACCTGAATCTGCAGACAGACATCTCAAGTGCCTCTGCTGCTGCTCAGAGCTTTGCTAAAAGGCTGAAAATTATCAGACTAGAAATTTTTCAATGCTACTATACCTATCTCCCTCTCCCACCCAATGCTGTAGAAAGCATAATACAAAATACAAAAACGAATTAGGTCAATTTCACTTTGCTATTCTATGGGAAAGCTATGAACAAAACCATAGGCAGGCAATGAAGGTATTTATAAGGCAAGAAGACAAACAAGAGGCTGGAAGGCTGACATAATAACTGAGACCACCATTCAATCAGCTTCAGATTAGCCAGGAGCCGCTACAGAATCTGCTGGCAGGGTCAAAAGGCAGAGAGTGTTCTTTTGCTTTCCAGCAGTCAGACAGGGCATGGGTGGTTTTCAAATTCGTTAGATACCTGCTAGTCGCAGGTGATAAACAGCATGGATCACCATACAGGGCTCAGGGATGGCAGTCTGGTAGAAACCAACACCACCACACCCTTTCACATCTCTTTGGAAGGGAGTAGCTTGGCTTCTCAACCTATTTCTCACTTGAAGTGTCACTGCAGTTAATCCTTCCTGCCTGGGCAATGGGACTCCTCATCTTTCATGACAGTCTTTGGCTAGTGGGTGTAGTCCTCTGGCTAGTATGTATATGGTAAAATTTTCAAGCCGTGTGTGTGTGTGTGTGTGTGTGTGTGTGTGTGTGTGTTATGAGGAGGGTAGAGGAGAGGGGAAAAGATTTATGGGATAAGCTAGAGAACGGAAATACAGTACTGAGAGAGATTCTGATGGGAGAATGAGGAAAAGATATAAGAGAGAAAATATAGAAGAGGTAGCTATCACACATCATGGAGAAAAGGAGAGAGTGAGAGGGGTGGGGAAAGGGGAGAGAAAGGAAAATGGAAATAAATGGACACTGGAGACAACACAGTACACTATGATCTTCTCTAGGAAGCCTATTAGTGCACACTATACTAACCAGCTTTTGCACATGCCACTATTGAAAACCCGATCTGTGTTAGCAGAGATCCTCACTTGCCTCTTCTTAAAAAAAGGCTCACTTTTCCAACTTGTTTGGATAAAATTACGCAGATAGATCCATATTTAGGTACATACATATGAGCCTCCCATGTTTGAAAATAGGTCCCAGAATTCAGATGATTTGATTATTATTCATGTAGGACATTAGTCAACATGAGCAATTTCCCTCTTTCTTACTAATATAGATACTTTTCCCATGACAAAGGAAGAGAAGCCTTGTTACAAATCTCCACATCATATGGCGAGCATATTTTATAGAATTCAGCTGGGACTGCCATTCGTTTCTTCAGGGGGCTTGCAACTTTTAAATTTAGAAATTACTCTGGTGATCTCCTTCTTTGTGATGTCCTAATCCAAACAGTTTCTCAGTACTACCTATCTAATATAGACAAAGGCAGACTGTCAAAACTCATCTTTTTCCTTTTGCTGTGCCTGAAACTTAGTTTTAGACATAGCTCTATAGGATGCTCTAAAAAAAGTGCTATGATTTTTCCCCTTGATCCCTTTTTTTCCCCTTTTGTTTTAAACATTGTTGGGTACCCCTCATCTTTGACACGAAACCTTGGTCTCTTTTCTTGTTGAATTTATTTGATAAGAAGTTTTTGTGATTTTGAACCCTACTCCTGTTAATTTGCTTAGTATTCTAATTACTCCCGCGTTCTCCAGTGATTTAATTTTCTACTTGCTTGTTTAGCTTTCACAGACATTTTTTACTTGTCCTCTTTTCAGATCCCTTTTTCCCTTGAAGATTTGAAATGTCTTCTTTCTCAGACCTGTATTTCGGTCTCTCTGTTTCTTTATAATAGTCACACAGAATATTAATTTTCTATGCAAATACCCCTTGAAGATCTCCCAAAATATATTTAGCAGCTTTCAGTAAAGCTCATTAAGTTTGAAAAAAATTTTCAATATGCTCATTAACCCCTTATGTTAATGCCCGATGCTATGCCTTTAAAGCAGCAGTCTTTTCAATTAGTGCAAAAATGTGAAATGCAGCTTACACTGGGCCATATGGTGCAGCACTTTGATATGGATGTTGTATGCCCATAGGGCATAAATATGTTTCTTGAAATTTCAAAATGTATTTACAATGAGGGGGGAATTTATTTATTCCTGACCCTATGGATGCACAGTAAAATATTAAAAAATGTTGCAACTACAATGTACAATTGCATATAAACTTCTCAACATTTTAGAGAATGTGAAACCTATTATTTGCATAGATATTTAATATTGTCATGAGCTGAGTGCAATTTTGTTATGGGTTGAATTAAAACCTCATTGAGATTGATGGGTGTGACCTCACACTTCAATTAACATTCATATAAGGATAAATTGATCGCATTCCCCTCTCCTACAACAGAGATAAATGAACCTACCTAGGAGTTTTGGACTGTGTGGGTGGAGGAAGTGTTGCTGAGAATTGTTGTGGGTAAGGTGTGAATGTTTGTAAGAGGAGATAGAACACGGAGAAACTGAGGTTGGAGCGAGATAGGAAGGCAAAAAGCAGGAAAGCCAAGCATTAGCTGGTGAGCACAGTGTGATCCTGGAAAAAGCTAGAGAGCTTTTGGGTCTGCTGGCTAAAGAGACTTTGGTCTGTAAACTAAGAAACTGCTCCTTTTGTTCTAGGTTCCTCCTGTGTTTAGAGAAGCAGGACTTTGCACATTCCTCATGTAATAAACAAGATTACATCAGAGAAAATACCAGACTCCATCAATGTTTACTTCCAACCAGAACAACCTCAAGGAATGGTATTTTGACTAGCCACTCAGGTCAAAAAGAGACAACAATAAAAGCAGGCTTGGAACACAGAATTTGAGCAGAAGAATAGTAAGTATTACTGGTTTGAGGCTATACAGGTTGTCATAGGTTAGTAACACTACTGATCTATTCAAGGGCTCTTGTTAGTTAACTCTCTCCTTTACTAATACATTTCATCCTAGTTTAAGTGAGAAAAACTCCATCTAACTGAATGGTATTGTACTCACTTATACCAGGGTCCAGTCTAGCTGCAGCTATCAAAGTTCTCTCTTCAAACACTAAACAGCAGACAATGGTCATGATTTCCTATTGCACTTCACCTTATGTACTTATATCTGTGCAAAGTGGGCATGAAATGCTATCAGTCAGGATGGTAGTATTTTACACCCAATTGGTACAGGTGCAAGGCAATGAAGAATCAAGATTTATAAGCCTCTCTTCTTACTTCCTTTGCTTTCCCAAATGCCAAAAATAAAACCATTACCCCCACTCCCCCATTCACCCCTAGCTTTGGGATCTGGAATTAGTAGAGAGTTAATTATTTTAGTTTACATTTTAAAATCCTGGCAGCTAATTTGCACTCACAGCCAAGTAGACTCATAAAAACCCATATTTGCACGCAGATTGGCTAACTGAATACACAAATAATTCCATGCTACCTGTTTGTAAATGCATTTGTGGCTACACATATTTTCATGCAGGTTTTGTAGGCAGCATAGAGCTGGCAGGTTTTCATATCTTGGCCTTTGGTTCATATGCACATACAAAGCTATCCTGTAGGCTGTTAGAACTCCTGCTGTTGCACTAGAAGTTTACGTGGTGGAAAGAAAGGAGCTTGCAGCTGGAGACATTCTGTCAGTGAGGAACTTTTAGGGGCAGAATGTTAGCTGGGGCATAGCTGAGGAAAAGGTGAGTGACACCTTCCCCAGTGCAGAGGGGTAGAACAAAACCTGTGCAATAGATAAATTCTACTTATGGGCAGGGTGAAATAAACCTTGTGCTATCCCTTTCCACAGGAGTGAGTTTCACCTGGGGAATGAAAGCAGGAGTGGCAACTGCTACACCCTTTTCAAGAGGACACGTATGTTGTGTTTATTTTCCCAGGCCAGTTCTGGATCAATAGCTGGTATGGCCCTGCCCCCACTGGTATGTCTAGCACCACCATCAGCGAATAAACAGTTTAAGTCTCTTAGTGCCCCATGCAGACCTGCAAGGTGTGTATGAGAGGGGTGTTTCATCCTCTCACCTCACACATCCATCCAGGGGAGTCAGAGCCTGGCATATTATAGGCATGGCCTCTAGTGCAACTGCAGTTATATTAAGTCCCTTTAAGAGAAAACATATATATTAGGATTAAAAATAAATATTAACAAATGGCTGACCTGGTTTAGGGGAAAAAAATAAGCAATGGCCCTAGCATGAGTCTGGACCTGAATATTCCCTCCCACCCCCCCACCCACCCCCATATAAAACCCATACTTTCATAATGTTCAGCTGGTTCAGATAAATATTTCTTCTCCCCACCCTGGAGAAAAGTCACTTCTACCACCACAAGATCCATAAAATGCATTGTGATATCTCATCCACTCTGGCAATTTCAAGCTATTATTATTTATGATTGGAAGATCATATATATTCCATCACACACTGCAAGATTTACTGAGACCCCAGGATAGATTTTCAGGATTTCAGCAAAGGTTGTGGGAGGGGGGTGGGGGGGAAGAGGGCTATTGACAGTCTTGGGAGATGAAGGGAAACAGGAGGAAAGAAAAATCATCAAGAAGAGAACAGGCATCACCAGTACATACTGGGGCAGGGTGGGAGGAGGGAGAGAGAGAAAATCAGACCAGAGAAGAGAAGAGGATCATCAAGTTGCAAAAAAGAGATTTCACAGATTTGGGGTGAAAAATATAGAAGGATGGTATGGTGGAAGGAGGAAAGTTATCAGAAGTTGGGTCTGAACATTGGCCACCCCGTTTTGTTTTGGCAAGGTTTTCAAATATGGGAGCCTAAAATTTAGCATCTAATTCCACATTTAGATAAGTAAATAATGTCCTGATTTTTAGACATTGAGCACTTCCATCTCCAATTTACTTGAGTTTCTTCAATGCCTAATTTTGTATTTAAGTGCCTTACGTTAAAACCATCATTACAAAATCTTTTATTTACTCTCTGAATATTAGTCCCTCATTGTTTTCTCTCCTATCTCACTTCTTTTTTCATCCTAATGTCTATTTTCATCTCGGTATTTACTTGGTTTTGGGGATGTTATATATTTTTCTTTATTCCTGCTCTGGAATACACCCCTCCATTGTAGATCACATCTGTATTATATTATAATGCAAAATAGCCTTCTTTGAGCAGTTTTATTTCAGATCTGTGGTTTGTTTTGCAATGATCATCTCAGTAATTGTTAAACAATATTGTTACATACTCATTTTATTAAGAAACTTTTCTCTTATCTTCCTATCTCCAGCTTCTCCATCTGTGATATAAACTCAAATTTTATGGCCAGACAGGACCACTATGGCCATCTAGTCTGACCTCCTACACATCGCAGGCCACAGAACCTCACCACCTCCTACTGCAATAGACCTCTAACCTCTGGCTGAGCTACTGAAGTCCTCAAATCTTGATTTAAAGCCTTTATGTTACAGACAATCCACCAATGAGTGACCCATGTGCCATGCTGAAGAGAAAGGTTAAAAACTCCCAAGTTCTCTTCCAATCTGACCTGGGGAAAATTCCTTCTCAACCCCAAATATGGTGATCAGTTAGACCCTGAGCATGTGGGTGACACCACCAGCTAGACACCTGAGAAAGAATTCTCTTTAACTCAGAGCCCTCCCCATATAGTGTCCCATCTCTAGTCATGGGAGATATTTGCTAATAGCAGTTACAGCTGGGCCATATCCCACTGTACACATATCCTCTGCTGGATTATAGAATTTAGTTGTACTCCATGAATGACAGTTTTAGTTTTTCCTTTATTTTTTTTAACTGAAAGCATACATTGAAAGGCTTTTAATACTTCCTACTTAGTTTCTTGAAATAAAAATAAATGTTAAAAGTGATGCATCAGTGACTGATGCACTAATCATGACTAAAAGCTGTAGCCATAGCTACATGACTAAAAGAAAAGTTAAGCTTCCCACCTCTTCCCTACAGACTAGCTGATTGATTTTTTTTTATTGTGATGAGGTCAATTTAAGTTCAGTCACATTAAAGTAAAAAGTATTTCTTAAACCATGTACTTAAGCTCATTACACTGCTCTACAGCCAAAATGCTTCTGAAATAAATGTAGTCCAACTTTACTAATTCTGGGTCACTGAGAACGAAAATGATGCTTAAAATTGTTGATTGGCTCTAGTTTTCAAGATATGCTATTGGGTCAGTATATACGACCCTTGACTTGGGAATGGTGGAGGATAAGTGAGTTATAAGGGAAGGGATCTCAATTTAAACCAGAAATGACTAAAATACATCTTTGACTGGATCTATGAATAAATCTGACTGGGTTTGGACAATACTTGCTTTTTAGGCAAAACAATGAACGATGCAATCTGAAGCTGGTATTGCATCATACATGATATGAATTGCATCATGTTATTCCTAGAAGTCATGGATGATGCAATCATAACGAAGCTTACATCACTCTGCTGAACAAATTGCCCTATATCAGCTCTAGAAATCATACAATGTCGTGCTCTCTTATTTGTCAGTGTTTGATTTTGCAAAGGGACACATTTCTGTTTAGCCAAAGTGAGCAGAGATGCCTCGTACTTGTGTGAACAGTGCAGATAACTTCTGCTATATTTGTAGTGAAGTGACTTTTGCATCACAAAAGCGCAGTATAACCACTATGGTTAAGAAAGCCTATCACCTTTCTTTTGGCTGCAAAATTGGAGATCAGGACAAGAGGTGGGCCCCACACATATGCAGCAACACTTGTGCAACAAATCTTGGCCAGTGGTTGAACAGGAAAAGGAAATCTATGCCTTTTGCAGTGCCAATGATTTGGAGAGAGCCAACAGATCATCGCAGCAATTGTTACTTCTGCATGGTTCCTCCAGTTGGGAAAGGTGTGTCAAAGAAGAAAAAGTGGACTGTGCATTATCCAAACATTCCATCAGCTATACGCCCAGAACCCCATGGAGAAGGACTGCCGGTTCCTGATGCACCAGAATCATTCTCACTTGAGTCAGACGAGGAAAAGGAAGAGGATGAAACTTCTGGTCTTAAACCATCAGTGTCACAGGACCCACATTTTCTCCCATCCTTCTCCTCTGAACCACACCCCATAACACAAGGTGAACTGAATGACCTTGTCAGGGATTTGGAACTACCCAAAAGTAAGGCAGAGCTGTTGGGCTCCAGACTACAGCAGTGGAATCTCCTGGCAGGCTATCAGGGCAAATGGAGCCCATCAATGCTTGCAGACTATTGCTGGACAGTGACAAGAGATGCTCCATTTAATGAATACAAGAGACAAGCCAAGAAGCGCCGAGTAGACACTGAACAGGACTAAACTACGTACATAATAGTTTTTTGCCTTTTGTTTCATAATAAATTTTATTTATATAACCCTTTTGCTGATTTTTAAAGTGTTACATAAACAGGACAGGTGAAATATCATCATGTAAAGCAACCATAAACACATGAAAAGACCTAGGTTTACAATTTATGATTAAAACTCTATCTACACAATATACATAGACATAAAATGTAAAAACTTAAATATCTTAGAAACAGTAGCCAATCAGTTGTTTTAATTGTCATATTTGAATTCAGCACATCAAAATACATAAATATCACATTTTATCTCTGAAGCAGACGACTTCTCAAAAATTGTAGACCAGTGTTATTTACAGAGGCTGCAATTATTTGGACAAATTACAATAGGAGAATTCTCTTCTTTGTCCTGGCTGCAACTGAGTGAGGAGAACAGCAGTGCTGGGAGATGCTTGAACTATCCTACCACAACAGGGCAGGATGGGAGGGCACCATACTGCTGCTCTAAAAAAGAGCACGTTGCAGTGATTTGTAGTGTGCGCTGCTGAATGCGATATACATGGAGGAAGCCAGGCCCTAGCCATGCTCCCAAGCTAGCAGGCCAGGTCACCTTAGGGCAGTGGTGTGAAGAACGGCACATTAATTAATCCATTCCCCTAGGTTTCAGTAGAACAAAAGACATACCAGCTTGCTCCTACCTGAGTGCATTAAAGGGAAGGAAAAAGCTTCTTGTACACTCATTCACCCACTCACCTCGCACATGATAGAGCAACATTTAGATAAGCTTCCTGAAGCTCTATGAGATTTGTCATTGATATTAAATATTGGAAATTGTCTTTCTTTTGTACTGGCTGAGTGATTGCATTGCAAATTTTTATTGTTCAGTGCAGTTCCATTGACTTCAATGGAGATATGCTCATTTCTGCCCACTGAAGGTATGGCCACATTTATCTATTGGCTTAATTGGTAGATCACAATTACTGTATGGCTAGAGCTATTGGAGAGATGTTCTCTTGACTGTGTGTGTGTGTATGTTAGGGGGAAGGCTTGACAACACTGAGGACCAAAGTCTTTTAGTGAGCCACAGAACTGGTTGTGAAAAGCAATGGCAGTCCAAGTTTCCACATGATGCCTGAAGCAATGTCCCATTCAGAGGGATCAGCCTTTAAATGTAGCTCATTCTCCATGACCAGTCACTTGTAGGTATCTCTGGTGAAATGGCCAGTAAGGCTAGTAAATAGTTCTAATTGTAGTGTATGGTTTGTGATGTGGATGCTTGCCTACTATCAGCTGGACTGCAGCTATCAAGTCACCTTACAGCCAGCAGCTTATAGGTCACTACCAACTTTGTCTAAATTTGTTATTGACCTAGAAACAAAAATGTTCATATTCCTTTACCTATCCCCAAAGCCATCCCAGACTTTTTATTAAATTTTTAATTACACAGGCTGGAAAAGGGATTTCAAGATTTGGTTCACAGCACTCCAATATGCACATTCTTGACGTTTAAACATGAGGATTTTTCAGACTCAGTAAAATGTATTCACAGGAATAAATATAATAAGGTACGTGCAACAGCATGGAACAGATGTGTACAAATAGAAATAATAGAATCATAGAAATCAGAAATGTAGGGCTGGAAGGAACCTCAGAAGGCCATTACTCCATCCCCCCCATGCTGACGCAGGATTAAATATACCTAGACTATCCCGGAGTCAAACCTGTTTTTAAAAAACTCTACTGAGTGTTGTTTACAGCATACAAACAGAAGTTGCTTGTCATCCACAAATTTTACAAGTACATTCTGCACTCTGTCCTCCAAGTCCTTAAAGAAAATATCAAATAGTACTAGACCCAGGACAGACCTTTACAGGACCTCACTTGATATGTCCTCCCAGTTTGACAGTGAGACAAAAGAAAAGCAAGAAGGGAGAAAGAGACCCATTATGGAAATATAAAGCAAACTGCACAGAGACAAAAAATGATAAAACAGGAAGCTGGCTGTTTTAGAAAGAATTTCTTAAGAGTACCTCTTAGGATGAAGCTCATAGACCCTTCATTCCTCTCAAGGACAAAAAATACCTGTTGGATCATATGTATTTCACCTCTCTGCCAAAGACGGTCATTCCAATCAGTTTATTCTTCATTGATGTTTCCACTTTAGTTTACTACTCTTAAATGTCTTGCATTTCTGCTTCTTCCATTGGGAGACCTCACCATTCAGTAATATCAATTATGTGAAAGGCACCTAAAATTTTTGAACAAGTAGCTTTTTTATTCCTTTTTAGAAATGCACATAAATATATATATTTTAAAAAGCTAATTTCGATATGGTTTTAAAGTTAACTTGATTTTATAACCTAAAAGTTACTTTCTTTTGTTTACCCCCCAAGTCTCTAAGAGAGGTAATTTGTAGGGCCAGATGGAAAAGGTTTTTGTTGTACTGTGAACACTTGAGATATTTAAAAGTTATCCTCACTCAAATAAGGACAAAAGTCAAAATCTAAATCAAAGAAATTGGTTCAAGTCAATCAAAACACCTATTTCTATCATTTCAAAACATTTAATTTCAGTTTTCACCTTTTTTTGCCTTCTTTTTAATCTAGATGTACTATGATCTCAAAATAAAAAGTTATTTAAACAGACAAAAAAGTTACTGTCAATATTTCTGTTTTTACAATTTCAGTATGGTTTTCTCCATAAATGTTTCAGATCAGGAGATTTGTGGAAACCATCCCTGTTTCACAAATGGTTTTGGTTTTGACATATCAGCTTCCTTTGGTTAACAAATAGTTCATCAAAAAATTCCTTACCAACTCTATTTACTTGCTTATCTATTACATCCCAGGGCAACAGTTGCACCGTATTTCCTGCAAGAACTAGAGTTATATCTGCAGTGAAACCATGTTGTGTGATGTACACTGAACCTTCTCATGAATGAAGAAAAAATCCATTGTATCTATGTAGTAGTTTACTTCTACACAAATGCAGTCATGTACTTCTCATTGGAAAGGTTTTAGATCACTGTTTCATTAAATGTTCAATATGTTTTTATTCTTCCATACAAAATTCTGAGGATATAGTATGTGGGATGCTCAGAAGGGTGTATCAGGAACAGAAATGCCTCTTTATTCACAAGTTATGTATTTGCTCATACTGTATCACAAATATATTGAATGCTACTGTATACTGAATCCTTCTTTCTAAAATTAATGAGTGTAAAATATTTATCTAATGGAAGTACCCAAAAGCCCTGTGACTATTTGGGTAATCTGTTTCTATACAAGTTATGAATTCTGGTTGATGTTACATAATCGCTGCATTATGGAATGCCTCAATGTGTAGTCAGCCATGAATTGACAGGATCTGCGTCAGGCACCTACTAGACCAGGGATAATTGTTGGTCCTCAGTGCTTAATGGTTACTTATGCAGGTAAACGCACATAGGGACAACAGGTTGGCTGAAGCTAGGAGAACTATTTCCTCAAACATCTCTGCAGGGAGCAGGGAGGTGGAAGATCTCACTTTTGGATATACTGAATTTAAAAATGGTAACTGGACATCCATGAAGGGATATCAGAAAGACAGAACAATATTCTAGATTGGATAAAGGGAGGCAGATCATCATTACAGAAATTGATCTGACAGTCAGCAGCATAAAATGACTGGCTGAAAGACATGCTTGTGGAGAAGAGGATCTAGATATAGGGTGTAGTGAGAGAAGAGTGTGTGGGGGTGGGTGGGAAGGATGAAGGGTTGAGGGGCACCCACAGAATGGGAAAGATGGGATGGGATGAGGGACCAGAAAGATCCATCAAAGCCACTAGAGGTTCAAGTTTAAAGAACTAGGGAGTGGTGGATATATCAAAGCCACTGAAAGTCCAAGGCCAATAAGGATAGAGTACAATCCCTGAGATTTGGTGAGGAATAAGTCATTAGAGACTGTACTGAAAGCTATTTTTAGTGGACTGTAGAAGGTGTAAGAATGGAGGAGGGTAAAGAACAGAATTAGAGGAAAGAAACTCAAGATAATTGTTGAAGATGGCACATTCAGTGATATCAGTAAACCAAACATATCAATTTTGGTACACTTAGTTATGCCCAGTTCTACATGCATCCTGTGTAGTACTCTTTAAAACCAGATGTTGTCCAGCAAGGCTAAAACCGTACGCTGCACTCTTTCCACTTCCCACTACGATCTAAATTCCAATTAGAGGATTAAAAGGTCTGTATCTCATCCATTGAACCTCCTTCTCCTTTTCACTTTATTTCTCTCCTTCTCTTTTTACTGGAAGCAATTTATCTGCAAAAATATTGAAAGAAGGTATATCTAAAATACATATTCATAATGCAAGATTTTAATAAAACTGAAGCAAATACATTTTTATGCTGCCACTAACAAAACAAGTGAATTTAATTAAAAAAGATGATGAAAGAGTGAATTTACATGATCTTGTTTCCTGCAGAGTGTCATAATAGATTCACAAGCCACTAGAGATCAAGGGGGAAGGATGAAGAGGAAAAGGAGTTTTGCTGGAGGGGATCTCTATCTTTAGAATTGTAGGAAAGTAGGGGGAAAATAAAGATCCAGGAGCTTAGTTCGTAGATAAACCATGAACAAAATAGGGAGATATCTTTTTAAAAGTAACATTGGCTCAAGCAAATCTGTATCTCCAATTTTCTTACATCTTGTATTTGCTTTAAACCTTAGATTATAGAACAGAACTATCTCCTGGTCCATGGCTTTTCTATATTTCTCTTTTGTTCCATCTCACAGAGAAAAGAGCCAGGCATCTGGTTCTGTAATTTGGAGCCATGCCCCTGGCTCTCTATAAATTCACCATATGATCAAATGCATGTGCACTTGGGCAAACTGGTAAACTCTAGCCAACCTTATTCATTTTAGATTTGATTTGGTTAGATTAAGTTAAACTTTAAGGGGTCTAATCCAAAACTGCAACACAAACAATCAGTTTGGGAAATTGATTCACGATGCCTTCATTGACTGCATTATTCAATTACTAAAAAAATCTATTTACATTTTTTGCTTCAACTCTGAAAACAAATTGTCACAGGGAACAATGCACATTAACAATACATTCATGTTTTCACAACCAAATAATGTGAATGCTAAACACATTAACCTCTGTACATACCTTTGAGATAGCTCCATTTTTATGCAAAGCCTAAACAAAACCTTCTGCCCTTTGACTTAGCATCTCTTCACAGATTTTTCCAGTGTCCATTGATAAACACAGTACCAGCCATACCCTTCATGAAGCTGTAAAAATATGACATAAAACAATGTTATCTTTACTGCCAAAATAATAATGCCTCACAAACAAACAATCTGCTATTTCTACATGCCATTAAACAACAGCATATAACTATAATATCCCAAGACAAAGTTAAGGGTCCTTAACATTAGCAAATCAAAAGGATTACTTTTATCACAACAGCACATGAAGAAGATTATGGCTGTTTTAAACAGCACTCAGAGGGTTTTTTTTTATGAAATTACTTTATCTGGAAGATCCATTTCTTCAGTGTCTTAATATTTTAAACCAAATGAAATGTAAATCTTTAGGTTCTATATCAGAAATGAAGACAATGTCACTGTGCACTATATCTAAAACTCATATCTGAAAGCATTGTGCTTAATGTTTCAAACATGCTTACGTACCTGTCTGGATTGGGATCTTTCTCAGTAGCAACCATGGGTTCAAACATGATAACATTGTAATCTAATATAAAACTCCCATCAACTTCGATGAGAACAAGAGCGAGCCTTATATATGTTTGGGTCAAAGTAAGGACAAAAGGTTTGGAATGTAATTAGGGTTTTCACATTTTGTTTTCAGTAATGACAGTAGAGCTCATTTACTGTAGCACTCATAACTTTATGTAACAAACAGCATCTTCATATTACTGTACTTGAGAGGCAAGTATTTTGATTGTTATTTATAGACTCAGAAAGAAGTCATCTGGTCCAGCCCCTGACACTGAAGCGGGATCAAGCAAA
Organism: Gopherus flavomarginatus; assembly: GCF_025201925.1. Classification (NCBI taxonomy): domain Eukaryota; kingdom Metazoa; phylum Chordata; order Testudines; family Testudinidae; genus Gopherus; species Gopherus flavomarginatus. Next base: position 149,967,836 of record NC_066618.1, on the reverse strand, counting down.
TCTAGGCCATCCCTGGCAAGGGTTCGTCAATTTGTTCTTAAGAATGTGATATTCCAGTGATGGGGATTTCCTTTCATGTCCCTTGGCAGTATAGATATCATGACTCCAAGGAAAAGGAATTATATTTAAGGGAGCAGCAGAATAAGGATAATGGACTTCAGAAAAATAGACAAACTCAGAGAACAGGTAGGTAAGATCCCCTGAGAAGAAAATTTCAGGAGACAAAAAGAATGCAGGAGAGCTGTTAAGTTTGTCAAAGACACAATATTAAAGACAACTGCCAAGAATCTTGATGTGAAGAAAAGATAGGAAGAACAGAAAGAGGCCAGTATGGCTCCATTAGAAGCTCTTTAAGGACATGAAGATCAAAAAAGAATTAGAAAAAGTGGAATCATGGATGAATGTTAAGGAGTACAAAAGAATAGTGCAAGCATGTAGGGATAAAATCAGACAGGCTAAGGCACAAAATGAGATGCATCTGCCAAACTGTGATGCCAATTCTGTCATAATTTAGTTTATGGACTAATACTTCCAGTTCTTTCTGTTTATTCCCCATACTCCCTGCATTTTGTACAGAAAGAGAAACTTTTGAACAGATTGCCCCATGGATTTCCCTCCTGTTGTAATTTTCTGTGTCCCCTCCCATTCCCAACATCTAGCCCCCTGTTAAAATTGCTTTTTTATGCATGTCTGTGGGCTTTTGTCACCTGTCCCCTTTGAACTTAGTTTAAAGCCCTCCTCACTAGATTGGCAAGTCAGTGAGCAAAAAAGTTTTTCCTCTTCTTAGTCAGGTGGACCCAAACCTTCTGCCCAGAACAGCATCCCAAGGTGGAGGAAGCCAAAGCCCTCCTGTCAAACCTCTCTACTTTTTTAATAATGGGCAAGCATCAAAAGGTTTGGAGATTTGACCAAGATAAAACATCTAAGCATCTTCCAAAATCCCTAAATTTTTTGAGGATGTCCAATACTTCCCTTTCACATTCCCAAACAGCTGCCTGAACAACACACTGGCCACTCACATTGAGAAAGCCCCTCACTCTGCTTCCCCCATATCCATAACTCCTATACTCAAACTAACTGATCCCTCCCACATGTTCCCCAAAGGTCAGCAGCTCTCCAATGCCTGTTCAGGTTAACTACAATCTAACAGTCTCTTGCCCAGACCGTAACCACGTCCACTTTCAGTCCAGGCCTCATACAACCTTGACTCTATTGCTCACTACTCTGCACAGGATGGAAAGTGGAGACATCTGGGGCCAAAAAGGAAGGAACACCCCCCCCCAACTCATTTTAAAATGTAAGTGTACATCTCAACAGGGATCATGGAGCAGTTGAGGCTGAAGCTATGGTGGGTTTCAATATAGAGGACACTACAGGACTATGGAGAAGCCTGGAGGAAGGCTAGTAACGCAGATGTAAGAATGATATGAAGAATTAAGTTGTGAGCAGAGAGTCTGGGCTCAAGATATGTTCCACAACTGAGGTCCATCCCAAACTTTTTTAAAAAAAGTTTGAAAACCAGTAACACAATTGAGTTTAACAATACATTATAAAAAGCTATTATGTTTATTTCAGCACATAGCCCTCACTGTAATGAAGTCCAAAGTTATAACAGAGCAGGTAAGGTAGTGAGAAAAGTTATTTGCAAAGGATGAGAATAATTCTGCATCTCTTTATTACACTTTTTCAGACCCCATTCTTATGCTTTTCCATGAAGATTAGTGCAAATTAATTTTTGTTCACACGGCCGTTGGAATACCTGGATTCACATGTTAACAAAGGTATTTGTTGATGAATATTGGTATTAATTATTTGTATCCCAAATGCTCACCTCCTTTTTTATAAAATTTCAGTCACTCAGTCAGAGAGCAGAAGCAACGTCATGAGACTGAAGTGTTTAGTCACATACCATGAATAATATGGAGCAAATAGTTGAAGACATATTCAAAGCGAATACTTCAAATGACTTATAGCCTGCCATATGTTCACATCTAGTGTTCAATGAACAATTTCAAAATAATAAATGTCTGAATCTCTTCACAAATAATTTGAGAGAGTAAAAGGGCTAAATACATCAGCTACATTGTTTGCTAGAAATAGTCTGCCAACTCTAGCTATGAAAGAACAGCTGATGAACTGAAAACAGATTCTTTTGTAACAATAAATACTTCACTGATCCAGTACAAAATTCACAACAGTCCAGGGAGTCTGATGAGGCTGGCAAGAGGGACATTCTGTTGCTACTTTATCTAACATTACTGTTGCCTTTGGGGAATAGCCAACAAGCGACCAGTTTCTATGTTAGAAGAATCTAGAGTTGCCATATATGCCAAAATCATTAAGCATGACACTATCACATCGTGTTGGCACAATGCAGCACACGTAGTAACATTTTAATACAATGTGACATAAGTATGATAATGTTGTGTCATAATGTGATATTTCAGGGCCTTGACAATTCTGCCAGGCAAAGAGATGGGCATTAGCAACAAAGTTCAGCTCTAGATAAAACATGTCACCAAAGTCTGGGCATGTTCAGTATTGCGTTTTTGTTTTAGGCCTCTCTTGTTGGGACCCATTAAAAGTTCACAAGCTTGGCAGGAAGTGGAACCACTTGGTCAAAAGCAGAATAACCATCAAAAAATTGGGATGGGTGGTAAACCAAGCAGAGACAGAGTTTCTTGATAAATAAACACATTTATCAGAATAAAGAGATGGATTTAATGCTATAATGAGGGTGCACAGGATACCTGGCCCTTATACTGAACTGCCAGATACGACACTCCTTTTTTACTCCCATTTAACTCAATGGAGCACAACACTGACATAATTTCACCATTACTGATTTCAGAAATTATTGAAACTAGAACAGAGTTGGGTAAAAACTACAAATAAAAGGTTATGTGAACCCTGATTCAATTTAAAAAAAATACAGTTTCACTCCAGTGCTGTACATGAGCCCTTTAATTCACACTTCATTACTGAAATTAAGAGCCTGTGACAAAGTTCTTCTTCTACCTTGGTGGGTCCTGTGCTTACTGACAGATTTGCTCACCTCAGTGATCTTCCCCTCTGGTAGAAGCCACAGTCTGGGTCAACTCCTCTGTGTCTGATCAGGAGTTGGGAGGTTTGGGGGGAACCCAGGCCCACCCTCTACTCTGGGTTCCAGCCCAGGGCCCTGTGGACTGCAGCTGTCTATAGTGCCTCCTGTAACAACTGCATGATAGCTACAACTCCCTGGACTACTTCCCCATGGCCTCTTCCAAACACCTTTATCTTCACCACAGGTCCTTCCTTCTGATATCAGATAATGCTTATACTCCTCAATCCTCCAACAATGCACACTCTCAGCTCCTTATGTCTCTTGCTCCTAGCTCCTCACACACGAACCTCACTTACTAACTGGGAGGCTTTTAACTAGTTCCAGCCAGCCCTTGATTGGCTTCAGGTGTTCCAATCAATGTAGCTATCTGCACTGCCTTCTAGAAAGATCTTAATTGGCCCCAAGTGTCTTGATTAACCTGGAGCAACTGCCATTTGTTTACCATGGTACCAGGGATTTGTTTAGCTTGGGACTAACATACCTGTTCCTCACTACTTTACTGTAGCCATCTGGCCTTGCCCCATCACAGGCCATATTCTGCACCACTTTCACATTTTTAGGAGTCCCTTACTCCAGTGCTTTCAGAAGTAAGGAATTGCCTTGTGAGCAGGAGGGGAGGGAACAGAAATGTGATCCTTAGTTCATAAACATGTTTGTGGCAAGAGAAAATTTTGCAAACACTTAAGCAAATAAGTGGCTACCTTGAAAGTTCTTTGTGGACTTTGGGGTCATTAACATTGACAAGTGATTTAGATGACCAATCACACAGCAAGAACGGAAAAGAGTGAATCAGCAAAACAAAGTTCACAGCAAAACAATTAACTAACAATAAAATATGATGAAATGTGTGCATAAACTATTTGTCTAATGGTTTTGAATAATGAACAAATTTGTAAAAATCAACATCTGTTTGTGGATAATTCATGACAGAAAAGATCTCTAAAAATAGATCATGCATTTCTAAACCTGAAACTGATTATAGATTTCATAGGGGAAAATATATAGATGTTAAAAGAATAATACCAGTGGAACCAGTCCTCAGCTGGTGTAATTCAATTTAGCTTTCCTGGCCTCATTAGAGCTACAGTTGCTTTACATCAGCTGAGAACCTGGCCCAATAATAGTAACACCTAGCTGTTATGTCTCAAAATCCCTTAGAATGTCAAACTTCCCCTGCTATTTTTTTGTCTCTCTCATTTTCAGTCTTTGTGACATTCTAAAGATCTGTCTCACACATTCCGCTGTCTGAAGATTCAGAATTATGCTCCCTGGTATCAAGGGGGGAGGAATTTCTCTCTCTTCTTCATTAAGCCTCTGAAGATTTATTGGTAAGTATCAGTCTGTTTGTGTTCTATGTTGGTTTTACTCCCTTGGGAGAAAAGCAAGCATGATAGCTTGGAATCAAGGATGTAAAAATACAGCAAAGATGTACTTCTATGATCATTTAATGTGACTCACAAGAAGGTGTTCTTTCACTCTAACAAATATAAAAGTAAAGTTGGATGAAGCACATTTTTCAGTAGCAGACAAATAAAAGGCATGTTCTGGCTGAGACAAGCACCATGCATCATTATGACTCACCACTTCTCTAACCTCCTCAAAAGAATGGATAAGTACATAGGATTTTCAAAAAGCCCCAGAGAATCTTATAAATAGTACTCCTCAGAGCTGTTTAAATATATATCCAAGGAAAAATAAATGCAATGGTCTCACTGTTAATTTATTAAATTCAAAGGATGTGCCTGAGGATTCTATATGATGCCAAAGAGAATCAGATCATATATGAAACAGGTAAAATGCATCCAGTAAGTTAGGTTATAAATCCAAAACCACATGCACATTAAACAGCCCAGATCTTTCAGGCTAGTCTTAAAGGTTGGACACTAGGATCAGAAATATTACAAGTAGTAGCTTATAAAATGAAGGAAGGTTTATCCAGGCCAGGTACACACAAGCTTCCTCTCTTAAGGGCTCATTGTCATGGTTATAGATAATGGATAAGAAAGCTACTTTTTTGTGGCAATACTAGAGTAATTGGCCCCGTCCAGGAAGAATGTTGGGAGTGTCATGGTACAGCAAAACCTTTCAGATAGTGTGGGCAGCATGCCAGCTACATGGCAATCTCAGAAGCAAGCACTAGTCAATGTTGCTACATGTGCCACTCTGGCCCAATCCGTGCAAGGATATGGATGTATCACAAGTGTTACTTGACAGCCTGGTTCTTTAGCTCAAGCTATAGAGACACATGCATTTAGCTCTGCAGGTCCCTGATTTTGAGTGGTTTCCATCATATAAGCACTTCAGCCCCCAAACTTTTACTTGGTGTGTCCTTAGTAAACCGTGAAATGCACAGCTAAGAGGATTATTTACTACATTTTGCAGGAAGGAAAAAGGGAAGATTCTTCAGGTACAATAGCTTATTAATCAGTTACAGTAAAAGCTAAACAGGGTGGTTTCCTAACTTGATGCTTAGGAACAATCCCACAGGAGGTTGCAAAATTTGTTTTGCATCTTGGGGTTCCTCATACATAGTACCTGGGCTGCCCCTTTTATTCCAGCCTCCTCATGGAGAGCAGCTAAGTACTGGAAGTAATTATTTGAACTAATTATACACACTGTTGGGTTCTAAATTAACTGTAATTACTCAGGAAAAAGATCTGTGCACACCAGTGAAAAACCACTGCTCAGTGTCCAGTAGGGATAAAAAAAGCAAAGAAAAAACATAACAAATAAAAGTCAGAATATATAAGGTATGGGGCAGGAAATATTTAATATACATTGATATAACAACAACATTATATAAATCAATCATATGTCCTTACCTAGAATATTGTCTTTCGTTCTGATTCCTTTACCTCAATAAATACATAAATAAAAAGCAAAAATAGAAAGAGTTCAAAGACTGGCAGCAAAAATTGTTACAGTACTGGAGAGATTTCTATATGAAGAGAGACTGAAAAGATTGGGAAGGACTGGATCTCCAATTCAGGGAAGCACTTAACTGTTTAACTTGAATCACATGGTTAAGATCTAATGAATTCAATGGGACTTAGGCACATGCTTAAAGGTAACCATAGCTCAGATCCTCAAAGGAGTTTGGGTACCCAATCAATGGGAGTTCGGTACCTAAATATTTTGAGGATTTGGGCCCATGTACTTACATGCTTTGGTGGACTTGGGCTTAGACCAGAGAGACATTTGGTTAAGACTGTCAGAGAATGTATTGAATCACTGTTAGCAGGATAGGAGCCCTAGTCACAAGTTAAAGATGCACGCCTCTGTCAGAACCCACAGAGGAGAGCAGCAGTGCAAATGCCACATGCCTTCCACTGGGTGTGGCGGGGGATGCATTGCTTCTTGGGTCAGCTACCCTTACTGCCATGGATGTGTGTATTTACACCTCTTGTGACAATGAGAGTGAAGGGAGCCCAGACAGTGTAACCATAATAAGTATATAATCAAGTCAATGAAATCAGTGTTGGTATCAAATTAACAACTGAGGAAATTTTGGTATAGTCTTAATGTTCTAGTCGGATGTTAATCATGTACACAAAACAATTCCAAGTGGCTCCAAGGCCAGTAAGTCCTCTTTAAAGGTTTTCAACATCCTTCTTTTCAGCTTTGGACAGTTTCTCAGAAAGATGAATGGTTTCTATGGTTTCTTAACTGTCACATTACTCTACAGATTGACAAAATACATACACATTTGGAAGTATCCAGCCTTTGGTGCTTTAGACTTAACCTGTAAACACTTCTTCCCACCCAATCCCTGTAATTATCAGAGAGTCTTACTAATACTATATGGAAATAGAGAATAGCTTTCCACCTATGCTTCACCTTTTAAAAGCTCAGGGGAAATAAGACGACCTTGCTTTCTTGTGCTGTATATCTGATGTGGGTGAGGCAAAACCATTACGTTCCCTTTGGCTGTGCTTTATGAAGAACCATTTCTTGTCACTTTATATTCATGAGGTAATCCAACTTAATACTTTTTTTTAATCAGATGTCTCAGAGGTGCAAGCAAGCAGATCACTGTCTGGGTCATTTGTGTAAGAAGCACCTTAAGGTATGGAACAGTTAACTGGAGGATAAAATAAAATATTCATATTTTTACTGCTAGATCTAAATTAAATTGTCTTTTTGTTTTTGGTCATTTAACAGTGTTTAACATTACAAAAAGCTTGAAAAGGAAAAGGAAAACACTACAACAATATCTTCTACTCTTCTGAAATTATCTGTTCTGAAGAATTTTGCAATCTTTCCTGGATACCCCGTTACTTATCTCTCTGGGAAGAAAATAATAATCTGAACTAGCATTTATGACCTGAAGGGTCAGATCCTACATCAGTTTTTATCAGCTAGGTATCTGGCCCATAGATTCCTCTACAGCGTTGCTGCCACCAGGTGTTCATATACCTTCCCATTTCTTTTGGATGTTTCTTGATCTCCGCACACAAATCTGTCCATCTCCTCATTAACTTCTCCTCCATCTCTCTTTCTCAAGCCTTGCCATGAGTTCTCTGTTAATGACACTAACCTGCTCTCTATACTTTTTCATATAGTCATATTAAAGGAGTATAATTAAATATGCTAAAATATCTCAACTGGAATTTGTTCTGTACATACTCAGATAGGCGTTTGTTGAGCTAGTGGTGATGACAGTAGTATCCAGAAAAATTTTGCTATAGAGATTATCCACCCCAGCCTTATTTCCATAATAGAGACTGTCATAGACTTTAGGGTCAGAAGGGACCAATGTGATCATCTCGTCTGACCTCCTGCACAAAGCAGGCCACAGAACCCTACCTATCCACTTCTATAACAAACCCCTAACCTATGTCTGAGTCATTGAAGTCTTCAAATTGTGGTTTGAAGACCTCAAGCTGCAGAGAATCCATCAGCAAGTGACCCATGCCCTACGCTGCAGAGGAAGGCGAAAAACCTCCAGGGCCTCTGCCAATGTGCCCTGGAGGAAAATTCCTTCCCAACCCCAAATATGGCGATCAGCTAAACCCTGAGCTTCCCCACTGTCTGCAATTTGGAGGGGCGTGTCATAAACAGATAGCTAAGGGTTAATGTCTCTTTCACCTGGAAAAAAAGTAACCTGAAGCACCTGACCAGAGGACCAATCAGAAAACAGGATTTTTTCAACTCTGGGTGGAGGGAAGTTTGTGTCTGAGTTCTTTGTCTTCTGTCTGCCTCTCTCTCAGCTATGAGGAGTGATTTCTATTTCCTGCTCTCTAATCTTCTGTTTCCAAGTTATGAGTACAGAGATCATAAAAACAATAAGGGTTATTGTTTTTTTCTTTTGTATTTACGTGTCTATAGTTGCTGGAGTGCTTTAAATTGTATTCTTTTTGAATAAGGCTGTTATTCATATTTCTTTTAAGCAATTGACCCTGTATTTGTCACCTTAACACAGAGAGACCATTTGTATGTATTTTTCTTTCTTTTTTATATAAAGCTTTCTTTTAAGACCTGTTGGAGTTTTTCTTTAGTGAGGGACTCCAGGGAATTGAGTCTGCAGCTCACCAGGGAATTGGTGGGAGGAAGAAGTCAGGTGGAGATCTGTGTGTGTTAGATTTACTAGCCTGACTTTGTATTCCGTCTGGGTGAAGAGGGAAGTGCTTTTGTTTCCAGGACTGGAATTAGAGAGGGTGGACTCCCTCTGCTTAGATTCACGGAGGTTGCTTCTGTGTATCTCTCCAGGAGCACCTGGAGGGGGGAAGGGAAAAGATTTATTTCCCTTTGTTGTGAGACTCAAGGGATTTGGGTCTTGGGGTCCCCAGGAAAGGTTTTTGTGGGGACCAGAGTGCCCCAAAACACTCTAATTTTTTGGGTGGTGGCAGCAGTACCAGGTCCAAGCTGGTAACTAAGCTTGAAGGTTTTCATGCTAACCCCCATATTTTGGACGCTAAGGTCCAAATCTGGGACTAGGTTACTGACAGGGACAGCTAAGGTAAGTGTTAATGCTGGAATTTTTTAGACTTTTGCCAAGAATACCTACAAGAGGAAAGATAGCCCTGTGATTAGGGCCTTAGTTTAGGGTTTGGGAGAATTCTGCTCTGCCACACACTTCCTGTTTGACATTGAGCAAGTCACTTAGTCTCAGTTCTCCATCTGTAAAATGGGGATAATAGTACTTCCTTACCTCACATGGGTGTTGTGAGGATAAATTCATTACAGATTGTGAAGCATTTTGAGATCTTCTGATTAGAAAAGACTATATAAGAGCTAGCTATTATTATTAAGAGACAAACGTAAACATTTTCCCTTAGATGTGAAATGCCTCACATACAGTAATTCCTCATTCGTGACAAAGCATTCATCCAATGCTGCCTTTTTGTATATTTTCTTTAATAGGTGTATTAGGAGCAATTGCATACCTTGTCTAAATTTATAATAATTTCAACAGAAACAAATCACACAAATGAACAATAAAAAAACAAGGAAGCTCATTCAACTAATAATAATAATACACAAAGTCTGGAACAAATCTATAAGTGCAAGAAAATTCCATATAAAAGACTGGCCTAAATAACCCCCTGGTGAAACTCCATTGACTTTAATGGAGTGACACCCAAATATTAATTTGTCCAAGTTGCTATTGACCTAGATATTGTATCTAAACAGTGGTGCCATTTTTGAGGCTTTTAAGTTAGGGAGTAGCTCACCATTACAAGGTTTTAAAAAACAACTTTTATCAGGCTAAGCAAATCCTTTAAAAGGATCTAATTCCTGGGTAACTATTGTAAAGCAGTTAATGGGTTTGCTTCAGGGACAGAGTTGGCCCTTTTTGTGTCTTGATAAGCAGTCTGATGAGCGCATGCTAAATTGAAACTGTTTTTCCAATCCGTTATAGAACCATCCAAAAGTCTACGTGTCTTTTAATAGACTCTTACATTTCCCCATGTTTATGTTGTCCTTCTATCTTCTCTGCAACAGTTTCCCTGTTTTTAAAAAATCATATATTTTCAATGTATATTTTGTTCAGTCCTCCTCACCCACTGAGAAGGGGTGGAAATGACAACACAGTTATAATATTAAACTGCAACTGTATTTAAATAGTTGCAAAATGGTTGTTAGAGATACAGCAAGGATGAATCTGGTGCTTCTTGTCTGGAATGGTTTCATAACAACTTTATCAATCTTTTTTGTTTGTTTGTTTTAAAAACAGCTTGTGGCAGATGAGCGCAAAAATCACCTCCATGCACATACGTGGGCACACATTCATTGAAATCCCTGTTGGGAGAAAAAAAGCATAATCAATTAAAAACTCCTTCCTCAGCCCCAGATGGATGATAATTTATTTTTCAGAGTAGAACTGAGCGATTTCTTTGTTAAATACATCATACAGTGAAGGAGGGGTGATTCCTTTGGGAGTTTAGTTTTATAATGAAGCCTAAGAAGCTCCCACATAAATTTCTCAAACTTCATTATTTATGTTTGAGAAACCTCTCATTTTGCACTTTATCATTTCCAAAAGTTTCCAAGCATCCAACCCTTTGATTCCAAGCTGTAGATTGTTGGCGCTATGTTTTAGATCCAACTGGTTGCTATGTGCCTTTGTGCCAACTATTAAACTTTTTCTCAGTTGCTGTTATCCAGATTACATTTAGAACTGTGTTGCCTAAAGGTTCCAGTTGCTAGGTAACACACCTTTTTCTGGTTGCCAAAGTGCCCCCTTCAATGCAGACACCGAGCAAGCAGAGCCAAATTCATCTCTGGAATACCTCATGGAAGTCGATAGAGAGTTATATCAAGACAGAAATAGGCCCATACACTTTTGTTCCTCTTCTCTTACTTTCCCAACATAAGACATTGCTTCATAACTGCAGAGAGCAGCTTCAATAAGTTAGCTTCTGTTATCTAAAATTAAAGAAAAAATGCCATCTTACATATAGTGATATACCTATCTCACAGAACTGGAAGGGACCTTGAAGGTCATTCAGTTGAGTCTAGTCCCCTGCCTTCACTAGCAGGACCAAATACTGATTTTGCCCCAGATCCCTAAATGCCCCCCTCAAGGATTGAGCTCACAACCCTGGGTTTAGCAGGCCAAGGCTCAAACCACTGAGCTATCCCTCCCTCCCATTCCCTTTGTAAGAAAAGAATAAATGAACAAAATGTATTAAACACATTCAGGAACAATAATATAAAAGTTGTTTTTGTGGTGTGTGTCTGAGGTACGCTGCCAGATTCTCATCTCATGTAAATCAGCATAGCTCCATTTTACTTCAGTGAAGCCAATTCAACTGACACCAGCTGAGAATCCAGCCCCGTGTATTTTCCTGGTTTGTCTAGATTGTTTAATAGCAGTTACAGAAGCTGCCATTAAATGAGATCAGCATTTATCACACTGGAATACTTAATATTTATTTATTACTACATTTGTTCCATGTTCAGATGTAGGGGGCACCACTGTATTGGTGTACTCTGAGATACTGGCACACAAGATGGCAACCTAAATATATATATAAATAAATAAAAGTAGTGTTGGGTCACTGAACTGCTATGAGCCTGCCCAATTTGAACCCCAGTCTTGGACCAGTACACATTAATATTCACTCCAGTAAAGAGGTTCCATTTTGTGTGAGAAAACTGGAGGTCTTTTATATGTTACATTGGATCAGAACAATGGAATTGCAGTTGTACATCTAGTTACATGCAATCAGGCAGTTACAAGACAGTTACAAGTGCACCCACAATTAAAAAACTACAATTTTTTAACATTTACAGTGATACATTCTAGGTTTAAGCAACCAACCGATGTACACCTCCAAATATTGTATTAATAATAATACATATTTATATAGTGCTGAAACCTTCCATGCTGCTTTGGAGAAATAGACACAGCCCCTGCCCTGAATAGCTCACAGCTGAATGAAGATAGTAGACAAATGAAGGGCTAGGACAAAGAGATGATAGAAAAAAATATTGCAGTGTCAATTATGCTAAACACAAGTGTGGGAAGGAATGGTGGGATCTAAGGCAAAAGAAATGGGTTTCAGTGATGCCTCCCAGTACAGAAAAAGGGGTAGGAAACTGGCAGGCTACTTTCACAGAATATTTTCTGAATTGTTCTTTTTTGGGAAAGGAATTTCTCACTCTTATGAAGCAACAAAAGATCCAGTCTATAAACCGCACAGATTACAGGGTACTGCCAGTGGCCTGGTCCAAGTCCTTGTGCCTCTTGACTCATTGTAGGGGCCCTCATTCTGCTTTGTCTCCATGGCAATCTGACTAGGGATGTTCGAACAGGCCACTGCCTCTGAAACCCCCAGTTGTGGATGGGGTTTTCCGCAGCATAGGAGAAGTTCATGCAAAAGAAAACACTTATTGTGGAATCTCCAAGGAATTAAATCACATAGAACACACTCCCACTACCTTCTGTAGCCTCAAGCCCACAATATCCCCAATCCCCATTCCTCTCACCTCCAAGACGCTGCTGTGAATCATGGAGAATGGGAAATAATGCTGCAAAGATGGTGTGCCCTTTCCTCTGGCTTTCCAGGTGGCATCTGTGGGGTCTGAATGGGAGTGATTTGCTCCGTGCTTATTGGATAGGAAATGTAAGTGAATGTTCTTTCATCTAAGATGCTAATATGACAAATTCACTAAAAATATAGACAATTGATTCAATAGCTGAAATTGGAGTTATGATTCACAAAAACAACCCTCCCCCCAAAAAAAACAACAAAAAATAAAGTGAGCCAGAACACAGATATGTAGCTCTAAAAGTTGTCTATCAAAAAAAAAAATGTTGCAAGAATCTGTACATGTACATATACTGGAGTTTATTTTGCAGAGTCTTTTCATCATTCTTACCAACACTCTAATTATCACTATTGTCCCCGATATATTCAGATTTAAACAAGAGGATGTGATACATGCTCAGTCTCAAAAAGACCAAACTGGAAGTGTCATCCCTTCCCCTGAGGCGTGTCTTAACCCTCATCCCTTTTCTCTCCCTTCTGCTTGCTATCACCAATATTTGGAAAGTTCTCTCCTCTCCTCTCCTTGTGTGTGTTATAGACTATTGTTTTTTTGTTTTTTGTTTTTTTTCCCTTTGGGGCCTGGGGCCTCCATTCCATGACTCCTCACTGTGTCAGATACACAGGAGTCCTTTCCTTTGAGGAATTTATACATACTACAAGCTGGCAAGGAAAATAAACCCCAGTAAGCAGAGGACAATAAAGTAAGCAAAACAAACCCAACAAAGGAAGGACATATAACAAATAACAGCATGACACAGAGGAAAATCTTATTGGGAGCAGGAACACTGGATCTGGGAAAGGAAGGTATCAAGTTTAACTAATAATAAACCAACGTTTGTAATTAAGCGAATCACCCACTCTCTAACACTAACTCCTCCAACCTCAGCTCCCTTTCTGGAACTTTCCCTAGGTGGAAGGTATGGCTGACATTGCATGTCCGAAGATGAAGTGTTTGCAGCACTGTGGTGTTGGCGAGCTTAAACAAAAGTCATCGTATTTTTTTCTGCACTCTGGTTGAGACAGGATCTTCTCCTGTCACCAGTTGGGCTCGCTGGTTCTGTGGCCTGGAATCCTCTTGGGGTCTTGACTTGCGGATGGTAGCCTGTACAGGGTCAGATGTGATCTACAGTTCCAGCAACCTGGTGTTCCCATTCCCCCTCACCATCCTAGGCATTGGTTTAGTAAAATGACAGAATCAGCAGTTAGCGATGGGAAAAATATGAAGTCATCTTGTCACACTGTCTGCCAGTATAGGGTTTACCCTACTCAGATGGTTCCTAGTTGTGTTCAGTCTTGTTTTACATGCCCCAATCAATGGGGTATCTTCCACTTCCTAGACTGACCATAACATGGTAGGAAGGTTTCCTATATGCAGATTACATTTTCCTTTACTTAATTCCATCCAGAGGATACCAATACTGACCGAATCCCCTGAGACATTTCCTTGGTACTTAGGAACTCCTTTGAGGTCTCCCAGCCAAGTATTCACTTTGCCCTCCTGGATTGTAAACTCTAACTAGAGCACAGCATGAGGATGCCTTGAGAGTAAGAGAAAATAGTAAAATTTAGTAAGATTTCAGTGTCAACTTGAAGGCTCTGATCCTTGACTGAGTCCAAGGAATACAATGCATCTCAGGAAGGGGTGTCTTTAATTCACATTTGTGCTTTCCTGATCCCAGGACTGCTGTGTACTGATCCAGACCTCCAGCAGAATTTAGAACATCATGAGGCCTGCTTTCATTTTCTTAGCTGCCTATTGTTCCAAGGGGCACCAGGGTGCAAGGGATAATGACATTGCCTCTGCAGAGAGTGGGATAACATAGGAGCCATTATTTCAGCTCTCTGCCACTAAAGGTTTCCCATACACTGGCAAGAGCCTCTTGGGCCCTGATAGATTGGCTTTAGGGCTGCTTGATGCTGCTAGAGAAACACAGTTGACTTAATTCTGCTGCCACAGATAGTAACTGAAATATCCAAATGTGACGCTATATGGAATTTGGGGGACACTTTAGGATATTATGAATACCAATACTGCAAAATTGCAATGAGTTATGCCAGATATGCCATGTAACATATCTGCAAAAATGTTATAGTTTTCCAGGTATGATAATCTCATTTATGTGTATGTACCACCTTTGTATTGTAAGTTATATGTGTAAGCAGGGTCTGAATGAATGCTTCCCTGATAGCTAGCTGGGAGGGGGAGGGTCTCTGTGTGTGTTTCTAAGCAGGGTCTGAATGAATGCTTCCCTGACAGCTGGGAGGGGGAGAGACTCTGAGTGTGTTTATAAATACAGTTTGCTCCTACTTTGCTTAGATTTGCTTAGATATTCAGCAGATGGAGCAGTGTTTTGCTTGTTGTAATAATCTTGGCTGGTGTTGGGTCACAAATCACATTAGTACTGAATGCAGAGGTAGTGAAATGCTGTTATCAGTGGTATGATTATTGTGGGAATGCAGAGAAGCAGGACTGTGCTTAACCTGTTCAACTGCGGGGGGTCAACCTTAGTGGAGAGGACCTCATTGAGCCAGGGGCTCAACTGCCAAAGCCCTGTGACAGTAAGAAGGGTGAAGACTGGAGTTCTGGTCAGGAGACAAAACAATTCTCCCCTGCCCACCAAAGAGTCCTCTCTAGAGTGGCTTAATCTGTTCTTCCCCACTGTTCAAATAATAGAGCTAAATAGGAGCCTTTTTTGTTATTTTAATTGCTCAATCAGAGCTGAAACCAGTTGTGGTAGGACTCTGTTTGTGCCCTGCCTGCTAAGAACTAAAATCACTGAGAGATGAAATGACTTGAGATGGGGCAGTGTTTCTGCCCAGCTTGCAAAAGAGCTGAAAATCACTGAGAGGTTGATGTGCAGTGGTCACAGCAGAGAGGCAGAAGGTGACTGACAGTCAAGTGGCGAATGAGTGACCAGTAGTTTTGTAGCTAAGAGGTGTGATGAGTGGCGAGCAGGTGGCGGCAGAGAGGTGAGACAAGCAGCCAGAAGGGCAGCAGCGGGCTGGCATGACAAGCGACCAGCTGAGTGGCTGGTGGAGGAGTGCAGAAAGAGCGGTGAGCAGGTGGCCAGTGAGCATGTCAGTGGAACGAGTAAGATGTCTCTTTACCCCCACTCAAGGGGGGAGGTGAACTCTGCAGATTCACCTCTGAACTTGGGGTCTGCACTGACCAAGGACACCAAATATGAGTGGGGTGCAGAGAAGGGTCAGGCATGTGAAAGGGACTTTTGGGTTGCTGGACCTAAGAACTTGAAGGGAAAAGAGCACCGCCCAATTTACTTGGGGGTGGGTCTTTTACTCATGGTTTATGTGTATGAACCCTGTTTGTGGGTTAACTGTGAGTTAATTTCCTCCTTTTATTAAAAGTTTCTTTTATACACTCGGACTCTGTGCTTGCGAGAGGGGAAGTATTGCCTCTCAAAGGCGCCCAGGGGTGGTGTGTACTTTTCCCAGGTCACTGGGTGGGGGTTCGAGCTGGTTCTGAGTGTATTGATGGAAATAAATCCCTAGATATTGAACCCAGCTCTGGTTGCTGCTGGCTTCATCTGACAGAAAGGTTATATATGTATGGTATGTCTGTAGTTCCAAACTTGTGCTGTGCATCTCAGTGACAACCTCAGTTAGATTGGCATTAGCACGGCCTAGCCTGCTTGATGTCTCATTAAGGGACATCAGCTACACAACTGATCCACTGAGAGAAGGCAAGGGATACACCTTATGACTCAGCAAGGCATGCAGGGGCATACCTCTGAAGAGAAATCTAAGGCCTTTCAATGCCATGTGCTAGGAGTTTGTGTTTGAAACAAAGTAAGTACCAGACACATGGCAAAAAGACTATAAAAGGGCAGCTGCATCTTCTTCGTTTTTGTCTTCAATCCTGCTTCTTACCTCTGGAGTAACCTTTCTACAAACAAAGCTCTGAACAAGGGACTGAATGACCCATCTAAGCTGTGGATGTGTTCCAGACGGACTTTCAAGCCAGCAAGCTCACCAATACTGCTAGGAACCTGATGGACTTTGAAATCTTTGTGTGTATGTGACTGTTTTACCCTTTAACATCTCTCTTCTTGTTCTTTCTTTTTTCTTTATAATAAACCTTTAGTTTTAGACACTAAAGGGTTGGCAAGCAGCGTGTTTTTTTCACTAAGAACCAAACATTTACTGACTTGGTAACGTGGCTGACCCTTTGGGGTCAGGGAACATTTTGTATATGTGAGCAGAGTTTTTTAAATAACTTCTCACTGTACCGGACCTAGGTGCTGATTGGGAGCCAGAGAACTGGAATGCAATAAAAGGGCTGTGTGATTTCTTTTTTGGCTTCTTGATAACCAGTGTGGGAGATCAGAAGCACAGTTTGTGACCGGTTGATGAGCTTAACTTCAGTATTACCCACATGTCTTGAGAATATCTGCTTTCCCTTTTCCTGCCTGCCTTGACTAGGGTTGCCAGGTGTCCGGTTTTCAACCGGAATGTCCGGTCGAAAAAAAAGGACCCTGGTAACTCCAGTCACCACTGCTGACTGGGCTGTTAAAAGTCCAGTCAGTGGAGCAGTGGGGCTAACACAGGCTCCCTACTGTCCCTGGCTCTGTGAGGCTCCCCTGTCCAGCTTCTAGGCATAGGGGCAGCCAAGGGGCTCCACACTGCCACCACTCCAAGGGCTGCCCCCACAGCTCTGGTCAGGAACTGCAGCCTAGGGGAGGTGTTGGGGCAGCGCCTGCAGACAGGGCAGCACGCAGAGTCGCCTGGCCACACCTCCACATAGGAGCAAGAGGAGGGACATGCTGCTGTTTCCAGGAAGCGCCTGAGGTAAGCACCACCTACTTGGAGCCTGTATCCCTGCCCCCCTCCTGCATCACAACCTACTGCCTCAGCCTGGATCCCCCTCCTGCTCCATGAACTCCTTATTTCTGGCCCCATCCCAGAGTCCACACCCTCAGCCACAGACCTCCTGTACCCAACCCCCATGAGCCAGCCGAAGATAAGCAAGTGAGTGAAGGTGGGGAAAGCAAATGACACAGGGAGGGGGATGAAGTGAGTGGGGGGCGCGGCCTCAGAGGAGGGGCAGGGCGGGGCATGGGCAGGGCAAGGGTGTTTGGTTTTGTGAAGTAGAAAGATGGCAACCCTAGCCTTGTCCTTGGCATTTCCTATGTGGGCTACCCCAGGTTACACCAAGTATCTCAATTTTTTGCTCTGTGAAAGCAAAGTGCTTTAGAGACACAGGTGCTAAAAACAAAAGGTTTTAGTGCTACTTGTAAACGACTATAGTCATGTCATGAGGAGACTCAGAAGGCTCAAGCATGACACCACAGGTAAAATGTAAAGGTGTTACAATCTATAGTTCATTGTGTTAGGGCACAGCCATTCCAAGCTTTATAAGCCAGTACAGTACACGTATCTTTAAAGCAATTCAGGATTTGACAGGAAGCCAATGTTTTGTTTTTAGTATCAATTTGATGTTTATATAGGTTACGTTTGCAGAATATCATAGGCATTGAATACTGTACAAACTGAAGTTTATGTACTGAAGCAAACATCTGGGAGAACTAGAAGCAATAAGTTGTAATAATCTATAGTCTGGTGCTAAAAATGGATAAGAGCGAGCTGTGCTTCCGGCTGACACAGCAGTTAGCTCAATCTTGGGAAGATGTACTGTGGTTTGATACGCTTCTCATTAGAAAATCCAGGGTTAGAAATAATACCAAGATGATCAGCAACCGTGCTCTGCACCAAGCTCACATTATCAGGCTGAATGATATGTCGTGTAGTAGGAACAGTACATTCATTTAGCAAATATTTTATTGTGACAGTAAACCACAGAAATGGAAGCTAGTTTGTCAGGCAGGAGGTATTTTTCCCTTTTCGGTGAAAGTAACCAATGAATGGCCACTTAGAAATAACATTCTGATTAAACGGAACACCTGCAACTGCCATCAATTTCCATCGGGTTTGTGAAAACTGGACCACTTAGTTACCTAAGACCCAGGCACTCAAAACAGAAAATTTCAGCAAAACTGTGCATGCACTGTAGGGTCGCCTATGTACATATAGCTGAGTTAAATTGTGTGAACATATTCTCTTTGCATGTCTTTCATTGTAGACAGGCATTCACTTAAGGGTTTTGAGAATGATTCATGTATGTCCATATGCAGGAGCATGCATGTATATTCCTGTGCATGTGAAAATATCTACTTAAACCAAAACCAACCTTTAGCATTTTAGGCTTTTTAATTTATGAATTAACTAAATCTCCCCATTTGCCTTTTTCCCATGGGAGTGTGATTCAATAAAGCAAAACTGAACAGTTTTGTCTAGTTAGACTATTGGGATCAGTCTAGTAATAGTCCATTCAGATGGCAATGACAGCACTGAAGCAATGGGCTTGCACCTGCCTGAATTCTTAACTTCTTAAATGATCTCTCTATTTCAGTGGCATTTTTTTCAGACTGTGGCTCCACAGATCTGTGACTTAAATGAAATCATTGTTCTTTTCATTCACTGTTTGAATAATTCATCATTTAGCAGAAAACATTCCCTTTTGCTTTCAGTTTATCCCCCTATACATTAATATCAAAATAAATAAACTGAATAATAGAGTGTCTGTCTTGAGAAAGGCTTTGCTTACCCAAGGAAAGATAGTGTCTAGCCTGAAGTGTATAGAATTAGATGGAAATAAATGTAGCCTTATGGTACTGTACACACATGCTGACATGTGTGTCTCAAAGTTATTGCTTTGACTGCAAATAAATGCAGACACTAATAACATTGGGTTGATTATTTAATGAATAATTGTAATCATAATTACTTAGTACATTATTCACAAAATTAATTATGCCATAATTTCTTCATAAAAATAGATACATGCATTCTCAAAGCTCTACAGGCTCGGAGATGGGAGATTAATATCAGGACTAGAACTCTAGCAAAGATAAATTGTGTTCTTAACATATACCAGTAAGTGAAGGATAAATGGGAGCTCGGTTAAAGAGGAAATAACTCAGCTCAACATTTGACTCATCTACTTGTAAGTAATGAATCATTTCCTCAAGGGAAATTTCCAGTATCCAACCTTATGTATTTTTGGTATTATCTCAATCCATCCTTAAATCGCTCTAAGGTTTCCAAATTCTAGTCAGAATTGACCTTTTACATCTTCCTCTGCTTCCATTTAATTATAAATATATATTTTGTAATGGACTTAAAACAATTGCTATATTTTGCTAATGCATCTGATTTTATAGATATTAAGATGATTGACAAGATTCAGCTATAGTTAAATCTTCAGATAATTAACACTTTAGCCGTCTATGAAAGTAGAATATTATTGACAGTCTTGTGAGTTTGGTTTTAACAAATGAGGCATATTTCAATTTTTTTTCAACATAGACATTTCAGCCATTGGTCTGGTTGCACAGTTCACTGTTACAGAAGCAGATTAGCAATCCTTTTTATATAATTTAGAGAGATATGAAAGCTTGTTTAACAAGCATAATTTCAATATGAAAAATGTGTACAAGTCTTCAAATTTTAAAGTATAGTGTCTCTAAATAAAGGCACTGCAGGGTGTTGCAAATAAAAAGGCAGGACAGTGAGGATAGTATAACAATCAGAACTGCTTTAAATATGAAGCCAAGTGTTTTGGCATGGAAATAGGTTGAGCTACTAGGGCCAAGTTCTGTCTAGCATGGTTGCACCCAAGCAAACCTGCAGCCAGCAAGGGAAATAAAGAGTGCAAGTTGTCTGCCCATAAACTTAAATTCACAGACAGGCTAGTCCAGTATTTTTAGTATTTGTATATTCTGGATGAAATACGAGACTCACTGAGGACAGTGGGAGTGTCACAATTAACTTCAGTGGTGCCACGATTTCACCCCCCCGTGCTTATAGATATATATGTGTATAAAAAAATGTAAATACACGTAAAAGAAAGAAGAAGCAAGAACCTAAACACAAGCTAATAAAGAGGATACTGTTGACGTTAATATATTAACAAGTGTCGAGCTATGAAAAGTAAGATTAACTAGGGGAATGAGCTGAGAGAATTGGGGTTCAATCTTCTTTTCAAAAAGTTCCATTTTAATGGGGTTCCCACACTACTAATGCAAGTAAAAATGCCAAATGGAGTTTTTAGTGGTGTTTCTGCATAAATTATGCTTGTTTGATATTCATAAAATCTTTCTCTCCATGGGTAAGTGGGAACTTCTCTTTTAAAAGTCCTGAGAAAATACAGCCCTGAATGTGAAAGCAGAGTCAGCCAAAAACAACAAAAACTTTTGAAAAGAGGTTTGTAAATGACTGCACATTTAAGGCGCTGGTAACTTAAATGCAAATAGCCATGTATATTTGTCCAGGATTATTCCTTTTACTCTTTACTAAAATGAAGATGTTCTTTTTATTTGAGGAAGTGAAATTGAATAACCACTTATATTTCAATGCCAAATTTTCAAAGTGATCTTAACCCAGACTCTACAGATTCTCTGATCTGCTAAATTTATGGATTACATAAGGTATGGTAGTATGCTGCAAATTCTTTTTTCTTGGCTGGGACCTCTGGACACTACCACAATATAAATAGATGATTAATAATACTTAATAATGGTAACACAATGTACCTGCCACAATAGAAATAAATTATTATTATTAACAACAATAACATGATATCATAAAATCATTCTTCAAGCTGTAATCCTGGTGTCTTTAGACAGACCATCTGTGATACAGTAAAAATCCTAAGGCCCATCCCTGCTGAGAATTCCTGTCTGCTGGTGTTCTTCAAAAAATTAATATACCAAGAAGTATGTTCACTGCTGCTTTACAGTGAAGTACGCCAAAAATACAATTCCACTTTTGAAGATACTACTCATACACAGGGCCTGCTCTACTGTTTTCAGCGCCCCAAGCAGCACGCCGAATTGCTGCCGCAGATGCCAGGGGCAGTCCCTGTGCCATTAGGGTGGCACACAAGTTTCCACAGCGGCAGCAATTCGGTGGCAGCTTCGGTCTTCAGCCAGAAGACAGAAGTTGCGCCGCCGCAGACAGCTGAACATAGAAGCTGCCGCCAAATTGCCCCCGCAGCGGAAACGCGCGTGCCGCCCTAAGGGCACACGGACTGCCCCCACCATCCGTGGCGGCAATTCGGCCGGCTGATTGGGGTCAAAAATACACGGATTGCTGCCCCTTGCAAATTGCCGCCCCAAGCACCTGCTTGGAATGCTGGTGCCTGGAGCTGGCCCTGCTCTTACAACTCTTACAGAATACTCCAGACAATGGAACATTTAGCATAAGAATAAATAAATAGTGTATGTAGTGGCAGCAGGCAAGGAGTCATGAAGGTCTAGAAATAGCAGGGACTGGTATGTGTCTGAGAGAAGATGTAGTCTAGCAGTTATGACACCGGATTGGGAGTTAGGAGACCTGAATTCTGCTTCTCACTCTGTAGTTGAATTGTTGTGTGATTCTGGGCCAGTCATTTCACCTTTACGTGCCTTTATTTCTTTTCACACACTCCCTCCTCTAAATCTTTCTCTGTCTTGTGTTTTTAGATTGTAAGATCTTTCCATCAGGGATTGTCTCTTATTATGTGTTTCTATAGTGCTTGGCACAATGAGACCCAGATGTCAGCTGAGGCCACTAGGTGCTATAGTAATGTAAATAGTAAGTAATAATAATAGTATTGTGGGAAATAGCATACAGCTGATAGTTCCAGGCACAATAGAAGAAGCAGATCATGTGATGCATTTTATACACAGAGTGTGACATCGGGAAAGGAGTGACAGAACTTTTCAGGTATCTTTAGCATCACCATTGATTCACACGTGACTTTCATGGGAAATAGATGAATTCATTTCTACAGCTGGAAACATGAGGGAAAACTTTCCTAAGAGTTCTTTTATAAGCAAATGAAGCCAGATGGTAACATCTGTTTAGAAGTGATTCTGGGATTTTAGAAGAAACGTACTACATTATTTAAAGTTTTAATTCAGCTGATGTCTTAACTATTCATGCATCGGGGGGAGGAGGGGAAGGGAAGGGAGAAGAAAGAATTACCTAGAGATTTAAGATACTTGTCATTTTCCTTGCTATGGATCTGATATGTACATGAGTGTAATAAATCAATGCTAACAATACATTTGTTTTATAATTGGTACTACTGTCATAAAATCCACCAAATCCAGGAGTATGGAGTGGCAGTAAGCAGCATTAACTCTAGGTGGGATCTCTGCAGAGTGTTGGAAGCTATGGAATGCATGACGCCATGGAGAGTTGTTGGTCTTCTGCCCTCTCCTTCCTTCCCTCAGTAGCACCCCGAAAACCCTGTGGATCTCCTTCCATGCTGGTTCCCCAGCAGAGGGTCTCCCTTTCACATCCCATGAGGGATTTCAGCCTATGGAGGCTCCCCTCCACTAAGTGGAGGGAACAACTGGGAACATCAATATTACATATGTAAGATTTCACCTATTAGAAAAGCCAAAGATCCCCTGCAGGAAAAGAACAATAGTCAAAATTTCAAGCAGGAAGTATTTCTTTGCTGACTCTAATTTTATCTATATTATCATGCCAAATTCTCATTACACATTGCTAATTTAATTTCTACCAGGAAAAAGGACACCTTGTATTAGTTCTCTGGAGTATTTAACAAAAAATCAGATTGATAATATTTAATGCAATGAGTTGCTAGAAGTGCCTCATTAGAAACTCTATACTAATTTAGTATTAAAAATTAATTTACTTTCTGTTTAACTTGAAATTCAGAGTAAATAGACTCTAAGACTTTCTGTTGGGGCATGACTGTCATAAACAGATAAGTAAGAGTTAATAGAACAGAAGTACTTCATATCTCTTTTGCCTGTAAAGGGTTAACAAGATCAGCGAGCCTGGCTGTCACCTGACCAGAGGACCAATCAGGGGACAGGATACTTTCAAATCTTGAGGGAAAGAAGTTTTTGTGTGTGCTTTTAGTTTTTTGATTGTTGTTCTCTCTGGGTTCTGAAAGTGACCAGACGTGCAACCAGGTTTCTCTCCAATCTCTCTGATACAGTCTCTTATATGTCCAGAATAGTGAGCACTAGGTAGATAAGGAAAGTTAGGCTTATGTTTGTTTTCTTTATTTGCAAATGTGTATTTGGCTGGGAGGAGTTCAACTTTGTATTTTGCTGAAAGGATTTTAATTTGTACTTGTGTACTTAGGCTGGGAGGGTATTCCCAGTGTCTATAGCTGAAAGATTCTGTAACATATTCCATCTTAAATTTACATAGATAATTTTTACTGTTTTTTCTTTCTTTAATTAAAAGCTTTTCTTGTTTAAGAACCTGATCGTTTTTTTATTCTGGTGAGACCCCAGGGGACTGGGTCTGGATTCACCAGGGAAGGAAGAGAGAAAGGTTAGGTTATTTTTCTCTCTGTGTTAGGATTACTTTCTCTCTCAGGGAGAGTCTGGGGGGGGGGGGAAGGTGAATTTCCTCTCTGTTTTAAGATTCAAGGAGTTTGAATCACAGTAATCTTCCCGGGTAACCCAGGGAGGGGAAGCCTGGGAGAGGCAACAGTGAGGGAAAGGGTTTACTTTCCTTGTGTTAAGATCCAGAGAGTCTGGGTCTTGGGGGTCCCCGGGCAAGGTTTTCGGGGGACCAGAGTGTATCTGGCACTGGAATTCTTGGTTGGTGGCAGCGCTACAGATTCTAAGCTGGTAATTGAGCTTAGAGGAATTCATGCTGGTACCCCATCTTTTAGATGCTAAGATTCAGAGTGGGGAATTATACCATGACAATGACTAAAGTTAAATTGTTACTGAGCAAATTGGTATGTCCCTACTGATTGCTTTCCAATTAGTAGTGTTTGAGCTGATGTGCTGTATAGGATGAATGTGTAATGTTTAGATAGTCAGTGATGTCTTTTTTCCTTCCAGAGCCCAAGTTCTTATCTATTGCAAGCCCTCTCTTAGGAGAACTGAGCTGATAATGAATTGAATAATAAAAGGAAATGTTGAGATGATAGATGATAGCAATCAGAAGAATATACTCAGATCCTTTTGGATAAAAGGTACAGAGTCCTATATGTGTCCTAGAAAAAAGACAGAAGCATAGATATTTAGCAAAATAGTAATAGGGGTTGGCCCCTCCTCTTCCCTTCCCATTGCAAGAGAGGAGGATTGGTCTGGAAAGAGGGCCAGTCCCTCAGGTAACCTTGGGATATTCAATTCTAAATCTTTAGTCTCCCAGAGTCTATTGCCCTTTTGCAGGGTCTACCTTCTGCCCCTCTTCCTGGGGAGTATTGCTGTGCTATCATTCAGGGTGGCTTTGGAAGTGGTGCATCTCGCCACTGTCTCCTTGTCTGGACTACATCTATTACCAGCAGCCTCTAAGTGGAGCAACCTTCTTACCATTCACCACTCCTTCATGTGGTAAGTTCCACCTTTTAAGCTCCTTCTCCTCCAGGCTGAAGAGGCATTGCAGGGGCATCTTGTTAACATGGAACAGGCTCAGAAGAGTTTTATTAGTCTCGTCCATACCAGTGTGAGGGCATGTCCCTTCACAACAATGCATCCATCAGACACCTTGCAGTCAGACTCAAGTGTGCATCTTAGACTCTCATCTCAGATAAAGATAAATCACAAATAGACATGCATGTAGTAATATGAATAATGTATTATTAGCTCATGAATAAAGTGTGTTGGAATTACATCAAAATATGTCATGATTTTAAGTTTGTTATCTGGGGCCATTCCTTGAAGGAACTGTGTATCCCACTTGGGAGCCGAGTAGCCTCCTTTAAAGTGGTATAAAGTCTCATTTTCTAGTCCTACAGGGCATAAGATAACAGAGTTTAACATTATGACTTTTTTATATTTGTGCATGAAAAAGCAGCTATTAGTGCAGGACTGAAACAGGCTCACTATGGGCATAGACCAGGTTTGATTTTGGGAGAGAAATTTCACATATAGAGGGAGTAAGTGGAAAAAACACTTTTCTAATGGTTTGTTGTGTTTTTTTGTTTGTTTTGCTTTTTTTTTAAGAAGGCAGGTGTTGTAATTGCTTAGTGGTTTGAAATGTTAAAATAAGTCTTAGGAGAGATGTCCTGATAGATGATAGAAAAGACAGTTAAATGTACGTGCTATATTCGTTTTTATAGAGGTAAGAGATTTGACACTCCGTGTGTGTGTGTGTGTGTGTGTGTGTGTGTATTATAGGCAGTATACATAGTGTGACTAGTGAGGAGACTGAGACTGTTACAAGGATCTGAAAGGGAGCAAGGGAGGGACAATAGACTGTGATGAAGTGGGGAGAAATGGGAGCTAAGAAGTGTGTTATGAGGAAATTAACAACTCTGTTTTCAGAGTAGAGTTTGAATATTGTGCAGTAAATAATGCACGTGTCACTCATTGAAAAACAAGAGTAAAAAAACATATAGAATAGCTGCTCATTGGGTACAGTTCATTCTGTATACTGAGGCAGGGGTCCTGTGTAAAAAGTAGTATGTAATCATGCACACATACAAAATGGGCAATGACTGTCTAGGAAGGAGTACTGTGGAAAGGGATCTGAGGGTCATAGTGGATCACAAGCTAAATATGAGTCAACAGTGTAACTCTGTTGCAAAAAAAGCATACATCATTCTGGGCTGGACTAGCAGGAGTAGTGTAAGCAAGACACGAGAAGTCATTCTTCCACTCTACTCCACGCTGATTAGGCCTCAACTGTAGTATTGTGTCCAGTTCTGGGTGCCACATTTCAGGAAAGATGTGGAAAAACTGGAAAAATTCCAAAGAAGAGCAACAAAAATTATTAAATGTCTAGAAAACATGACCTATGAGGTAAGATTGAAAAAATTGGGTTTGTTTAGTCTGGAGAAGAGAAGACTGAGAAGTGACATGATAACAGTTTTCAAGTACATAAAAGGTCGTTACAAGGAGGAGGGAGAAAAATTGTTCTTCTTAACTGCTGAGGATAGGACAAGAATCAATGGTCTTAAACTGCAGCAAGGGTGGTTTAGGTTGAACATTAGGAAATCTTCCTAACTGTCAGAGTGGTTAAGCACTGGAATAAATTGTCTAGGGAGGTTGTGGAATCTCCATCATTCAGGATTTTTAAGAGCAGGTTGCACAAACAACTGTCAGGGATGGTCTAGATCAGTGGTTCTCAAACTAGGGCCACTGCTTGTTCAGGAAAAGCCCCTGGCGGGCCGAGCCGGTTTGTTTACCTGCCATGTCCGCAGGTTCAGCCGATCACAGCTCCCACTGGCCATGGTTTGCTGCCCCCGGCCAATGCAGGCTTCAGGAAGTGGCACAGGCTGAGGGACATGCTGGCCGCTCTTCCTGCAGCCCCCAGTGGCCTGGAGCGGTGAACCGCAGCCAGTGGGAGCCGTGATTGGCTGAACCTGTGGACGCAGCAGGTAAACAAACTGGCCTGGCCAGGGGCTTTCCCTGAACAAGCAGCGGCCCTAGTTTGAGAAGCACTGGTCTAGATAATACTTAGTCCTACCTTGAGTGCAGGGGACTGGACTAGATGACCTCTCAAGGTCCCTTACAGTCCTATGATTCTATGTAATTAAAGATTGTCATAATGCATACACACAAGAGGGTTGAATTAAGGTAGCATAAGTCATCTAAATACTGGCATTTCCTGAGTTTTGCATGTTTGACTTTTCACAACCTTAATATTCTTTTAACATAGTACTTTGTGTGTACAACATATATAAAATATCAAGTATTGGTATTTGTTAGTGAGGTGTGATAAAATTTGGGTTGGAGTTTTACTTCTAATTGGATTTTTCTGATTTTGAAATGAGGACAACCTTCTGGTGTTTTTTTTTCTTTGTGACTCTATTGTTAATGTAGAACAGGAGCCTGGATTAGGTGTTTTTATGCTTTTCTTTGAATCTGGGCCATTTAAAGTATCTCATGTCAGGAAACCACAAAATAATAAACTGCATATGCATAAACATATGTGCATACAGTCTGATCTTACAAATCCTAATTTTACACATCTGCAGAGTCCCTTTGTCCTGTGAGGGACTAATCATGTGCAAAAAGTCACATATACATTTGAATTTTAAGGATAGGGGTCATACTGTGTAAAGTAATAGAGAGTAGCTGTGTTAGTCTGTATCCACAAAAACAATGAGGAGTTCAGTGGCAACTTAGACTAACAGATTTATTTGGGCATAAGCTTTCATGGTTAAAAAACCCACTTTACCCACAAAAGCTTATCCCTAAATAAATCTGTTAGTCTTTAAGGTGCCACTGGACTCCTAGTTGAAACTGTGTAAAGTAACATGTAAATCATATATAAAATAAACAAACTGGGCTGAGTTGGAAGTGAAAAGTTTGTATTGCTACAAACTGTTAAGTAAAAACATTGTTTCTTGTGTTGTAGCAAGGTTGGTCCCAGCATATTATAGAGACAAAGTGGGTGAAGTAATATCTTTTATTGAGACAACTTCTGCTGGTAAAAGACAAGCTTTTGAGCTACACACAGGTTTTCTTCAGGTCCTGAAGAACCCTGTAGCTGTAAGTAGCTCACCTGCCTTGTCTTTCTTAAGTCAAAATTGGCACTACCTGGCAGCTATACTTGCTGAGTAGCCTTGAATGCTAGAGGAGTCTTCACAGACCTGTGGTAATATAGACTTGGTAGGTCTCCTAGTTTTTTGTGGAAAACCATGGTTTTCAAAAACCTATAGGAAATTATGACTCCATAAAACAGACCAGGCTGTTTAAAAAAACCCCATTGTTCACATCTGCTGTCAAAGTTGGGATGGAATAGAAAGAGAAGGTTTGCTGAAGAAAGTAAGAAATCTCAGGAGTTAAGTGCAAATTTTCATTGTTTTATTATTTGCAAATGGCTCAACTATAGACTAGTAAAGCTGACAAATTTTATAACGAGTTTATAATATGTGGTAGAGCTGTGAAAGCTCAGAGAAAAGCTGCTCGGACAGCAAGTTCTCATTTTATTTCTTCAACTCTCTCCATGTTAACAGGCTCTTTTAGTATACACATAAATTTTCGTAACAATAAACATTCCATTCATTACAAATATTAAAACTCAAGAGGGAATTTACATTCTTTCCACATTGGTACTATTATGAAATTGTAATTTTGTTACCTCTACCTACTAGGCATAAAAATGCTTTCTATTTAGAAATCTAATATAGGATGCTGGGAGATTTAAGTCCTGTGTTACCTCTAGAACAGGGGTCGGCAACCTCTGGCACATGGCTCACCAGGGTGAGCACCCTGGCTGGCCGGGCCACTTTATTTACCTGCTGCATCGGCTGGTTCAGCTGATCTCGGCTCCCACTGGCCAAGGTTCACTGTCCCAGGCCAATGGGGGTGGCGGGAAGCTGTGGCCAACACATCCCTTGCCTGTGCCGCTTCCTGCAGCCCCCATTGGCCTGGGACAGTGAACTGAGGCCAGTGGGAGCTGTGATCAGCTGAACCAGCCGACGTGGCAGGTAAACAAACTGGCCTGGGCTGCCAGGGTTCTTACCCTGGTGAGCCACGTGCCAAAGGTTGCTGACCCCTGCTCTATAAGATTGTTTCATTTACAGGGTCTCCACAGCATTGTTTGAAATTAGTGAGAATGTTGCCCTTGATATTAATGGATCAGTATCAGATCCTTACTGCTTGCAATAAGTTTTAGTTTACATTCTCTAACCCCAACACACTTTTTCTTTCAGTTGCTCAAAATTTTCCTTGATTCTTGGTCTCATTCCAAAGATTTGGGTTTTTGCTTGCTTGTTTTATCTTTGGAAAATTTAAGCAAAATTCATTCACCCATTTTTGAGATATGGGCATTTGTTTTTACTGTTTGTATATCGGGACTGAAATTTCGCACCTTGCATAATTCAAAAGCAGTCAACATTGTAAACACCAAGCTTAATGTGCTTTTAGGGTGCTGGTAGTGTGAGGGAAAATAATCCAGTTTAGGACAAGATCTGTTCAATATTTTTAAAGTTATGGAGTTGTTCAGTTTGAATATTCATGTATACGCATTAGTACATGTGACACTCAGTAAGAGAGGGTAAGCAACTAGCAGGCTACCCAAATTCAACCTTTAAGGACATATTAGAAAAGTATATAAATGGTAATTAGGGCTATGCCTTATAAATAGCTAACAAAGTCACATTAGATAGACTAGAGCTTTGAAATGTATGCCTGCATTGTTAGAGAACTGGAGTTAATACTAATTGTATGTGTTTACTTATATCTTGTTAGATGTAAACCATGTAAACAGATGGTTTCTGTCTATCACTTTGTTCTATTGATTCAAAGATCAAAAGGGAATATTACCCTTTTCATGAAGTTTGGTGTAACAATATCATCGCGTTTATTTCTCTTTTGAAGTTTGTAGTAAACTACCTGTAAATGCAAAAAGAACAGGAGTACTTGTGGCACCTTAGAGACTAACAAATTTATTTCAGCATAAGCTTTTGTGGGCTACAGCTCAATTCTTCGGATGCATAGAATGGAACACACAGACAGAAGATATTTATACAGACACTGTCTGTGTGTTCCATTCTATGCATCTGAAGAAGTGAGCTGTAGCCCACGAAAGCTTATGCTGAAATAAATTTACTTGTGGCACCTTAGAGACTAACAAATTTATTTCAGCATAAGCTTTCGTGGGCTACAGCTCACTTCTTCAGATGCATAGAGGAACACACAGACAATGTCTGTATAAATATCTTCTGTCTGTGTGTTCCATTCTATGCATCCGAAGAATTGAGCTGTAGCCCACGAAAGCTTATGCTGAAATAAATTTGTTAGTCTCTAAGGTGCCACAAGTACTCCTGTTCTTTTTGCAGATACAGACTAACACGGCTGCTACTCTGAAACCTACCTTAAATGGTAGAAGATAATAAATAAATGCATGCAGCTAATTACCTGTGGTACATAGGAAATAGGAGGTTCTACTTCAAAGCCACAATGCTGCACCCAAGGAATGCCTGCTGTCAGAGGCTGCCGGAGAACTATAAAAAGAACTCTAGGGTGCTGATCCTGTATCTCAGATCTGCATAAGCTTTGTCAGGAGAAGTCTGAGTCACAAGACTGAGGTCTCCAGCTCCAGTCTGGATAACCCTTATATTGGACATTGGATTATAACCTATGGAACTAATTCTGAACGAACTCTTTGCAACTCTGAAGCTCACCACCTCTACTGTGAAACTGACCTAAGAACTTTATTCATATCTGTGTGTATAATGATCTTTTAATCAATCCTCTCTCTTTTCTTTTTAAATAAGTTTTAGTTTAGCTAATAAGAATTGGCTGTATTTGGGTATGATTCACTGACCTGGTGCGCAATGTGTCTGATTCTTTGGGGTTGGTAGAACTTTTTATATGATGAACACGATTTTCAGTAATCCTCATCATAAATGACTTTGCTGCCTGGGTGGGAGCCCAAGATTGGATTCTTTTAAGGGAACTGTGTTTTGGCTTCTGACCATTGTAGAAGCTGTTTTGTTTTGGCTTGGTGAATAATCCCCAGTTCTGGGGATCGTCTGTCCCATTTTTTGCAGTTTGCTCTGATTGAGTAATCTCAGCATAACCCCCCGGGACCCAAGTCACAGTAAATTTTTTTCTATTGATATTTTTTTTTCTTGAAGCCTGAAGCAGAAAATTTAGATTGTTGTGTACATACTCAGTGCTTTACCTTTATGGTGCCTTTGACTGCTCAGGAACCTCCGAGCTAAATGTCTCATTTAAGCTCTCCATAGCTAAGACAGCTTGAGTTAAGGCTTTATTAAAGAACATCACTGTTAAGGAGACATGGAATTGAACTTGGAGTTAGGGATGGGGGAAGGCAATGGTACTCCTTCAAGCTTTGCACACTTGACATGCCCACCTGATGTGCCATGGCAAACTGTACAGATTTGGCTTCATTCCTAAATGTAAAGAGTTTTTCAAAGCACTTCCGTTTTGCTCACAGTATTGCTCACAGTATTGCCTGGGGTAAACTTCAGCCATGATACTTTTCTGGTGCTGATTTTGGCTAGGGATTGGGAGAGCTGGGACATGCTGACGTTTTTTTGATGTAGAGCAAGATGGCAGATGTGCGCAATTAGCATTTCAACTTGTGTTGTCTCCAGTTTCTTGATAGCTTCATATAGAAATTGACTTTTATGTGAAAATGGTATTGAACTTTTTGGGGGGAGAGGCTTATCAAGTGGGGACCCTAGAGCTAGAGGAGCAGTTTCTCATAATGTCCATCTTGTTCTGATCTAAGAAGAAAAACTTGAGTCTTTGCAACATGGTCCCATGTTCACTCTTGCAGCTTCATGGAGTTAGGACAGGAATATCTGGTAAGCAGCAGTATCAAAAGCAGATGAAGATGCATATCCTTCTCTTGTTGATGAACAGGAATTCATCCACTAGAGAAACAAGTGCTGCATCAGTGTAATGTCCTGCCCTTAATCTTGACTGAGGAGAGTTCCAGATACTTGCGGCTAATAGCTGGCACAGTCATTTTTAGTTTAGTTTATTGATTAATTTAATTAGAAACTGGGAAGAAGTTCATGAGGTGTCTTGTGTCAAATAGTTTCTTTAGCACAAGTCAGACCATTGCATATTTTAGGGTGGGTGACAGTCTGCCTGGAGTAAGGCTACTAACACTTTCTCTTCTCTCATAATCTAGAAACGACAAGGTTCAGAGTCACAGGTGATCACCTTGATTGCTGTCACTTCTTCCATGAATATTATTTGTTGGAACAAGTCAAATTCTTCAAAGGAGGGGTTGTATTCCTGCTCCTGTTCTTGGCTTGTTGCTTTTAGTGTCCCAAAGGTCATCTCAGTTGTGGTTGATCTCTGTGAAATAAGAATAAATCCTCACAATAAGAAATGCTGTGGTTTGGGGGTTGGTAAAAGCAGTCTTGGATTATGACAAAATGTATAGTTTGGAAAATTTCTGCAGGCATAACCTTGCTGTTTGAGTGACAGAAGGAAGGTTGGCTTTTTATCCTCCTTGATAGCAGTGGCATAGGATTGAACATTATACAAGTTTGCATTAAATGCCATTTTAAATGCAAAATATAACATTAATAAATAATTTTTTTGTGGGGCCACTGTGGTCAGATTATTGGGTTTTGTTAATATATAGTGGATTTGTCCAGACTTAACTAAATATTGATGTCAGACAAATTGTTGGCTTTAAACTTCGTAAAGGATTTGAGCTTGACTAGATATAGAATGTTTGGCATCTGATAATGCTCATAAAATTACTAAGCTTATTTAGATTTTTCTGCTGGCAGCCTGACTTGTAATGACTGCCAAAAGACAAATCTTCAGCTCTTCTGAGATTCCATAGCTGGTTTCAGAAAGTTCAGTGTATTTTAATACTTAGAAAAGCTAACGACCTTAAGGGTAATAAAAAGAATGGTATTATATTAGCTGGCATCCTTTCATCAAACTAACTGATGCTATGTTAATGACTTAGAAACCAGCTTCCCTTAAATAATTTGTTCCAGTGTAGCTATGTCTTTAATTTTATCTTTACTTAATATGACTGCAAAGTGTGTAGGTATCTGAAAATGGATGCAGTGACAAGTATTTGATATTTTCATTTTTTTTAACCCCAGAAAGAATGTCATTTTCTTAAAGTACATATTCTATCATGTTGATTATATGTTGATTTAGGACTTGGCAGGAAACTGTGCACAGTGATGGGTAGACAACTGCACAGATTTCTCTTTGCTCATATCTTTTTGTCACTAAATATTCATATATTCTCCCTGATTTATTTAACAGTGCCAATGATTAGTATTCGTTTTAGCAAGCTTAGTTTTTATGAAGATGTGTCCCATGAAGTAGTGTGTACCATGGCAAAAAGACTACTTTTCATGTATATGATGATTATACTGCTTTCACTTCCAATGATCTCAAAGTACTTTACAAACATGAATTAAGCTACGCAAAACTCTTGCAGAGTAGCTAAGTAATATTATGCATATTTCAAAGATGACTAAGCTGAAGCACAGAGATGTTAACTGATCTCTTAACACAAAGTGTCAATGCAGAATAGAGAGTCAAGGAATCCTGTTTCCTAGAACTATGAATTAACCAGTAGATCACAGTCCCTCTTGTGGTCTATTTAACAACTTAAAGCAAAATTATCTTCTGAAAATTTCTCTATAAAAATGAGTAACCTTGTTTATAGACTTTTGCTTCTACATCATACTTGTGCCAAAAATAGCATAAACATATTAAAAGTCCATCCATAAGCACCACAAACATGCCACTGCAGTAAAGGCAGCAAAAAAATGAGCCTTCTACTCCTCCACTATCAACACAATAGAAATGCAGCCAGGAGAGGTATTTTGCATAGTTAGCCATCTAATCAACCCAGGCTGCAAAGCCCAGGCATCAGACCCCAAGCATTGACCTCTGTCAGAAGCTGTCAGCATACTCCACTGATAAAATCAAGTGAATACTAGGAAGCTGATTAGGAAAAAAAAGCCCACCCCCAACCAGATTTTATTATCCACTCCATCATGCCTGATTGAGTTTGGCCCCATCACACATGTCAGAGGTCAAGAAGCCCTGAAAGATATTAGATCCACAACCTGTGAAATGGATTCCCAACTCTCCTGTCTGGTAAAAGCCAACGAATAACAATTCTGCTCCCTACCAATGGAAATAGTTAATCAAAACTCCTTGAAAAATGCAATAGCTCGCCCACTCCTGAAGAAGCCAATGCTTGACCTTGAAGGCTTTTCTAACCATCTCCACCCTCCCATTCCTGGATAAAATAATTGAAAAATTAGTAACCATCAAGCTCCAACAACTAGTGATATCAACCATCATCCTGGATGCCTCATAATCAGGGTTCACACTCACACGGTATGGAGACTGGCCAAGTGATGCTAAAATATAACTTTCTTATGGACACAGAAATGGGTATAACTCTTCTGCCAGGTGGTGTTAGTAACAATAAGTGCAGGATTCAATAGCTAGGGGTTTCTTTTAACATTACAAAACAGAACCAGCTCACTGCCCCACTCAGAAACCTTGGGAATCAGAACGCTAGCCCTGGCCATCGCAAGCACTGAGTCTGCATGTGACAAATTAATACTTTCACTAAAAAGGAGAGAGAACTCAGCATTCATTTTGGAAAACACAACAATGATTCAGAAGTACGCAAAACATAAATAAACACCCCCGCTCACAATATCTTGGGCAGTAGCCCTTTGCCTCAGTTTCTCTCTTTGCAGTGTGAAAGCCATGGAAGTTTAGATGAATGTGCCTCTGCCATGCCCTCCCTTTTCCTGCTGCTGAACCCCACTCTAGGTTATTTGTCCGAAGTCAGCAAAATCCCAGAATTCAGAAGTGCATTCATGTGGGCTCACCAACTACTCCTGAAGGGCGTGTGTGGTCAAGAAATGCAATTGTTCACTGTTACCTTTGATTCTGCTCACCACTACTGCTGTCTGGTGCTTGCTGCCACCTCTGTGTCTAGCTGTGAAGCTATGTTCTGAGATTCTGCTACTTATTTCAGTTCTAAGTGATTTCAGTTCTTAATGATTTCATCAAATAGTAGCGAATCTTGTTGCTGCTTCTGTATTCTCTGCATTGTCTTTCACTGCAACACTATCCCGACATCGGCTCTAAGATTCAGTCACCCAGACCTTATAATCAGTGACTTCAGCCCTAACAGTGGTGCGTGGTCCCGCCACTGGATCAGTGGGGATCCCACTGCAACGTGCTGATGCATAGTGCAACAGCACAACCCAAGTAATGTCTGGTTTCCCTGGGCTACCTCCTACCAGTCCATTGGCAGTGCCCCATCATCTGTGAGTCCTGAGTCTCCCTTGGGTAAACTGCAGACGGCAGTCCCAGCAGCTCCTCTCCACACTCAGTTTCCTCTTGGGGCAGGGTGCTACATAGCTCAGCAGTGGAACTGGAGTCCTGCAGAAGGCTAGAGACAACTGCCTCCTTTGCTGGTTCCCTCTCACCTGAGCTGAAGAGCCCACCTCTTATCCTTCCTGTCATGCCCCTCTGCTTCCGGCACGGGGCGCGGAGGGAGGGCAGGGCTGTCTCCGCTCTGCTCACTAGAGGAAATGTAGTGGTCCATCCTTGCAAAGCTTGGAGGGAGGCCACTCTGCATTTCTACAGATCCCCATTATTATACAGTCCTTCGTTAACCATTATCATCTCCATCCAGACTTAAGTATTCTCCCTCTCCACTTTTTAGTTTGCAATGGAAATATGCTGCTGGGTGTGTGTTGTTTTGTATATGAAAGACACTGTATGGGTATAGTCCCTGAGGACATTTAGGTTGTCGTAGGAGTTCTATGTGTTTCCTCAGAGTATAACGGCTTCCTCCCACCTCTAGTTTCCTGCTGCTCCACATCTCCACCTCCAGTAGCTGCAGCAGCATAGCCTGGAGTGGGTAACAGTGCAGCTCAATTAATTGTAAAATACTTGAAAACATTTTAAAATCCTTTTCAGTGTTGTGCTGCAAAGATGTGAAAAATGCTTTCTGTACGTGTGGCCTGACCACAGCTGTAAGAAACAGGAAAGAAGGGGAGGAAAAAACAAAAGCGAAAAGAAAAGAATACTGTATCCTGGCACTTGACATTTATAGTTCTGCAATGAGTATTTTGCCACCCTCACCCTATATACACAGAATGAGGACAGAAGCTTTCTTCAGCCTGCTTATCCAAGAAGAATAGCAATCTCGTGTAAGCAATATATTGTCCTTTAAAACTCATCCAGCAACTTCCACTGAGAACAATGGAAACTACTTTACCAGGAGCTTTTTTGAAAATCCGAGCCTTCATTTTCTTCTTTCCTTTTTGAGCTGGTCTGGACAAGAACCAGCTCTTCCTCTTTCTCCCCAAGACTTTCTACTCCCTCCTCTTTAAATCTGCACTGGGACTGAATGGCTTAGGATAATAGCAATGAGAAACAGATCCATCATCTGGAAATGCATATGGGTGTTTCATGGCATCTGACTGGTTTTGCAGAGCTGTCTCCATTCACTTTATTTACACTGTTAAAATTGTCAGAAAACATGCTACCTCCATATCTTCAGTTGCTGATCCCAATGTACGCTTTTGGGCAATCAGTCTTGTGGTGCATTCTGTGTGGCAACATATGCTGAGCTAAGGAAACAAAATGTTGATGTATTTATAGCTCCTTGTGCAGAAGCTCACAAACTGTTAGCAGTTTTTCTGTGGCTTTGGTGTCTTGATAAGGATTCAATAATAGACACATAAGGGAAGAACTAGTCCTGGGTTATGTCAGTGTATGTTCACAGTGTAAAAATAACAGAGGGAACTTAAGTAAAATTGAATTATGTTTTTCTTGTATTGGCCATAATGAATGTGTTTCTACTAATAATTAGTAAATACTTGGAACAAGACGACAGAAGTACCTGATAGATAAACCGCTGTGCTATATATTCAAGAAAACATAATACTGTCTTTATAGCAGGGAAGTGTATATTCAGCCTTCATACTGAATGTAGGGGCTGCAGATACTTGATAGTAGTAAGATGCCTAGAGACTTTCAAAAACGGACAACTATAAGTTAAAAGTGTTGATTAGAGTAGTATTTAGCTTTGTCTGACCTGTGAAAACAGAGCAGGCCATGCGTATGTGTATGTACCCTCCTCTGAAAAGGGTCTGAAGGTTCTGAACTGCTGGTGGCAGGTGCTTTGTATATTTTCACAAATGGACCAAGACCTAAAATTTTGTTCCAAATTAACAATATGCCATCATTAGACCAAGATGAAAACAAATGGTGACCTCACTTTTAAATCTTGGGTTTATCCAAATATGTCCACAATTATATAAGCTTCTACAATGAAATCTAGCCCTCGGGTGGGGTCTATTTGGGCAGACCCAAGATTAAGGCTACATCTACTCTCTACAGCAATGGTGGTGGCATGTTGGGTATGTGTAGTTACATGCCGCAGGGAAAAGTCTGCTGCGTCCATACTGTAATGTGTAGCTACATGTGTCAGTGAACGGCTCTGGTGAGGGAGACATAAATCTCCCAGCTGCCAAAGCCTTTTACTGTGTTAAGGAAAGTCTCTGACATGGGAGGGGCAACTGGGAAAAGGCTGAGCCTTTGTTCCCATTTTTCTCCTTGTAACAAGGCTGGCTGCTAACCAAGCTTCCTTCATGGCCAGCGGTGCCTCTGCTGTACCCTGCCACTATTTTCCCCTTCACTGAGGCTCCTTCCTCAAACTCTGTAGTCTCTCGTTCAGTCACAATCTTCTTAATGTCTGGGTTTTTAATTAAATTAACAAAACCCTCAAACACAAAAAGAGTCTTCTACCCAGACTTAAACTTGGCACAGTCCATCCTCCCCGAAAAACTGTCCCTCTTTCCCTGCAGCTTCACTCTGCAGTTCTCTCACTGATGAAGCCTCCTCCTAGCAGCTTCCTGCTGCCTTTTACCCTAGGATGACCTAATTTAACCCAAGTGTGCCTTGTCCTGTAAGCAAAGGTGGCAGAGTTCCAGGCTTAACAACAAGCCACCATGTTACACTCCCTCTTGCCACAGCCTCTCCCCCAGAGGGGAAAGAGTCCAGCAGTGGGCAGCTGGCGCAGCTTTTTCCCTACTGCATCCTGGCTACTGGTGTCTTTCCCTGCAGCAGGCAAGGGAAAGGCTCTGGTAGGGGGGATACAGTGGGGAAAGCTTCAGCAGCTCCCCATAGCTGAAGCCTTTTAGCACCACAAGAAAAGGCTCTGGAAGGCCTTTCCCAGCTGCCTTGCCCCTACCAGCGGTGAAGAACCTGGCAGAGCCTTTCCCCCAGCCAAAGTCTTTATCCACTAGTGGAGTCTCAGGAGGGGAAACGATCCAGCAGTGAGGATATTATGCCACTAAAAATAGCTGTGTAACTGTGAGGCATGAGTTGGGAGAAGGGAGAGCATGTTGGGTATTTACTTGCTTTTACACACCTACGCCATGCCTCCCTAGTAACACTGCTGTTTGTAAGAACATAGGAATGCCCATTCTGGGTCAAATAAATGGTTCATCTTGCCCAGTATCCTGTCTTCCAACAGTGGGCAGTGCCAGATGCTTCAGAGGGAATGAACAGAACATGGCAATTTTGAGTGATCCATCCTCTGTTGTATAGTCCTATTTTCTGGCTGTTGGACATTTAGGGGAATCCATAACATGGGATTGCATTCCTGACTATCATGCCTAATAGCCATTAATGAACCTATCCTTCACAAACTTACCTAAGTCTTTTTTTTAATTAATTTATTCTTTTGGTCATCACAACATCCTCTGGCAATGAGTTCCACAAGTTGCCTGTGTGTTTTACGAAGAAATACTTCCTTTTGTTTGTTTTAAATCCACTGCCTATTAATTTCCTCAAGTGACCCCTAGTTTTTGTGAAGGGTAAATAGCCCTTCCTTCTTTGCTTTCTCCACACCATTTATGATTTATAGACCTCTTAACCACCCTTAATCATCTATTTTCTAAACTGAATAGTCCCAATTTTTAATCCTCATATAGAAGCTGTTCCATACCCCTAATCATTTTTCTTGCCCTTCTCTATACCTTTCCCAGTTCCTATATATCTTTTTTGAG
Source organism: Gopherus flavomarginatus (assembly GCF_025201925.1). Taxonomy (NCBI): domain Eukaryota; kingdom Metazoa; phylum Chordata; order Testudines; family Testudinidae; genus Gopherus; species Gopherus flavomarginatus. The sequence continues at coordinate 149,928,703 of NC_066618.1, read as the reverse complement.
ATGGTGTGACCAGAAGTGCATGCACTATTTAAGGTATGGGCATTATGATATTTTCTGTTTGTTTCTTAAAATTCTGTTATCTTTTTTGACTGTCACTGCAGAGTGAGCCGATATTTTCAGAGAACTATCCACAATGACTCCAAGATCTCTCTTAGAGTGGTAACAGCTAATTTAGACCTCATCATTTTGTATGTACAGTTGGGATTATTTTTGTCAATGTGAATTACTTAACACTTATTAACACTGAATTTAATCTGCTATTTTGCTGCCCAGTTACTCAATATGCACGTTCCTGAGAGTCAGTTTTGGATTTAACTACCTTGAGTAATTTTGTATCCTCTGCAAATTTTGCTACCTCACTGTTCATCCCCCTTTCCAGCTCATTTATGAATAAGTTGAACAGCATAGGTCCCAGTATAGATCCCTGGTGGACCTTATTACTTACCTTTTTCCACTGTGAAAACTGACTGTTTACTCCTGCCTTTTTGTTTCTTATCTTTTAACCAGTTACTAACCATGTGAGGACCTTCCCTCATATCCCATGACTGCTTACTTTGCTTAAGAGCCTTTGGTGAGGGACCTTGTCAAAAGCTTTCTGAAAGTCCAGTACACTACATCCACTGAATCACCCTTGTCCACATGCTCATAGACTCCCTCAAAGTATTCTAATAGATTGGTGAGACGTGATTTCCCTTTACAAAAGCCACTTTGACTCTTCCCCGACATATTGTGTTTATCTATGTATCCAATAATATACCCATACGGAGGGGAGACGGGGTATGCGGGTACATTCTCTTCATGCTGCTGAAAGAAGCATACAGTGTAGATGTACCTTTAAAGGGATCTCAAATAAATGTTGGTGCTAGTCCTCTTTCTGTTCACTGCTGGGATCAAGGAAAGGGCATAAGAGTGTAACTTCTCCCTTTATCTGGAGGACAGGAAAGATGATATAACAGGTTTTCCTACCCTGTTCCATGTTGATCACGGTCCATGTAAACAGCACTAGTATGCTCTTACTACTTAAGGCTTGTCTTCACTACGGAGCTAAATCGGCGCTACTACAGTTGATGCAGCGGCATTGATTTAGCAAGTCTATTGAAGATGTGCTCAATCGATGGGAGAGCACTCTCCCATCGAATTCTGTACTCTACCTCAACAAGAGGCAGAAGCAATGTCGGCAGGAGAGCATCTCCTGTCAACATAGCATAGTGTGTACCCCATGGTAAGTAGATCTAAGCTACATCGACTTGAGTTTACACTACTAACATAACTCAAATTGTGTAGCTTAGATCGACCAGCAGCTGTAGTGTAGACCAGGCCTTAGTGTCTGCAAAGAGGCTTGGGTGAGGGCAGGATGATGCCAACATATCCACTTTTTTCTTGTTTTCACAGAAGCCCCAGCACGGATGATGCTAGACTAAAATTTATCTGCTTTTCACAAACGGGGTGGGCACCAGTACGTACCTCTACATCTCTCTTCCTTACCAAGGATTTTCCACTTCTTTCCATCAGGCCTGTGATGTGGGATTGAGCAGTAGCTAGACTACATATTGCTCAAAAAGTCACACTGGCAGAAAGCAACATCATTCACAACAGTGACCCCATGATCTGAGAACTTCTCTAACTCAGCCAGAGGTTATTGGTTCATTACAGGAGTGGGTGGATGAGATTCTGTGGCCTGCAATGTGCAAAAAGTCAGATTAGATGATTATGTTGGTCCTTCCTGACCTTAAAATCTATGTATCTATTAGTTCTGTGCAAAAAATTGCTTATGAGAAACATTGCTCCATGCACCGAAAGTTTTGATATATCACGTTTTGTGTGTTCATGCATCATATTTATTAGTTTATGAGAGATTTTCCACTACATTTTATTAGTTCTCTTTCCTCTTGGATCTGCAAACTACCCTTGCATGGCATAAGTGTCCCCATTGCACAATACATAGGCGACTGGTAACTGTTGATAGTGATCTGGCACAATGACAGCCCCCCCGCCCCCCCGACCACCACAGCCACAGTCAACTTCCTGGGGATTGCCAAGGCACCCTCCAGCAACACCCTCTTGAGCAAGGTGCCCCCCTGATTACACTGCCCTGGGCGGTTGCCCATGTCACCCACCCTTAAGGCCAGCACTGTCAGCCTTAGGGAAATTGGCAACCTGTATGAACTTCTTCTATTTTGGTGTCCTGGCCCCTGCTCCCTCCCCTCCGCATCCCTCCACCTATCCCCTCATCTCCCCTCTCTGCTGCCTTCCCCACCCATCTCCCTATTGCTCTGGCCCCCACAGCTTCCCCCATGGTCCTAGTCCCCGCTGCTTCCCTGGGCTCCCCACTCTGCCCCCAGAACCCCTGGACCCCACTGCCTCCCCCACATTGCCCCGACTAACTCACTGAGCTCCCTTCTCACACACAAGGCAGGCTAGTCCAGACCCATATTCGAGCAAGTAACTGCGGCTGCCAATGAGGAAGGAATGGGACCCAGGCTTCCCCACACCACCTCTGGCAAAGAGCTATGCTTCCAGTCCAGTCTCACTTCCCTGCTCTAGGTGCCACTTAGTGGGGCTCTGCAGGAGTGCTAGCTGCTGGTGCCTTTCATAGGCATGTCCCTTCAACAGCACTGACTCCCACCCTGGCAGAAATTGGGGGAAGAATGTGACTGCGCTTGCCTCCTCCCACACATCGCCTATAGTACAATGACTATGCCATCTTTCGGAACACCAATTGCATTTAGATGCACAAACTGTAGCACCACCCCCAAAGCAAACAAACAACCCCCCAGAAACATTTTGACTATGTTCAGCCTAACCTGGGCATAATTCTTTAGAGTGCTTTGCTGTACAGAGTCAGCAGTACAAAATAATTGGATGTTGGACAGCTTGGGAATGATCATATAAATGCATTAAAAGAAATATTTGTCAGTTGTGAACTTTTGCATCACTTAAGACAGAAACATGGTATAAGTCATGTTCAATGCAGTGAGAAGTAGGTCTTTATTCTTTGTCAGACTGTCAGCTCTTACATTCTGCTCATCCTCCCCTCAAAGTCCTAGTACAAACAGCATGTATCAGATGGTTCTCTGATAAAGGTAAGAGGCCTTCACTTATGACAGAAGAAAGTTAACGGTTTAATTTATTTCTCCATTTTATTTTTGGAATGGACAGAACTTTCCATTTTTATCTTCCCACTGATTTGAAAAACAGTTTATGAATAGCTTGTCTTATCTTGATTTCCCATGGGTCATGGCCTATATTTTAAAAGTGATTTTGGGCACCTCAGTTTTTGAGTGCCCAGTTTGATACACCTTAAAAGGCCTGAGTTCCTGAAAGTACTGAGCATTTGCCCCCTTTGAAGAGTCTCAGGTTGAACACCTACAGCTACTTTTGAAAGTGAAGGTCCATTTGTCTGAAGGAGAGAAGACTGTGAAGTGGTTAAGAGCAACCACCTCTCACTACTGCTACCAAGGTCTGTCCAGTTATTTGGGACTATGCAGTTAGAAATTTAGGGATCTAATATTTTCTATCACTTTATCAGGGATTCCATTACTGCCAATGGGACAGACGGTTGCAGGACAAGAAGAAAATATGCCCTCCAATTATTACGTTTTCTATATTTTGTGAGAAGTATACACAAATATTGTTTGATACAAATTAACTTAATACATATTACCATTGTGAGATATTACCAATTCATACGTACCTTTGTATATATAATCTAATCTAACTTTAGGGTTTGATATTGATGCTTCATTGTAATATCTGAGTACTTTCCACATAAAATTGATAGCAATAACAAAATCCCTAATGGACTTTATGAAATTTCTGTCACTTCTCTGTTTTCAGGCTATAGACTTTTTTAGGGGTGGATTATGGATTTTGTTTTTGATTTTTTTTTTGGTTGGGAGTTTTAAATAGAAGGTGGTGTCAATATTGAGGGTATAATTCTTATGGTGGAAAATCCTTTTCAAAAATGAATCTCTGGCAACATTTCCTAAGACAGTCAAACCCTGGATTTACCTAATTTCCTGTGGAAGTTTGTTCTAAATATCTTAAATTAAGACACTATAAGACACAGATGCTATGTAGGAAAGATGCGGAGTGCTTCTGTACCACAGATGTAGCAGGAAGTGTAATAGAAGGGTAAGTACAGAAATAGGCAGAGAACTTGTCTAAGCACTATCAAGAGATGAAAGCCACATATCCCCAATATTTCCAAATAGTCCCCATACCCTGAGCTATTCACTGAAAAATTTATACTTTCAATGGAAGCAAATTTTTGTAGGTAGCAAACAGGACTGCTTAGAACAACATTAATTTGCTGCCAATTTTTGTTTTCCAGGGTAGGTTCATTTGTCCTAACTCTTCCCACGTCATCATTACTTCACCGCTTTTTGAAGTCTACGGATTCTCTGCAGACCTCTGCATGAGTTCCAATTTGTCTTTCAATATCCCAAGCAGGAGTTTTGGGCTTGTGTAGAATTATATAGACCGTTTTGTAGCAAGTTTTCACCATTTGAACCATCAGTTCATATGGCCCCTGGAAACCAGCCACCCACAGACACGCAGACAGTGTCGGGGAGGGAACAAATGATTGACAGAAGTAACTTTAATCCACTGCTGATAAATAAAGCAAGATTCCCTCTCCTCAGGCTGTGTCAGCAAAAGTATTATAGGAACCAGTTCTAGTCTCAGTTGCTCTGTTGTGAATCCAGAGTAACTCCATAGTTACTGGAGTAAGTGAGAGCAGACTCTGGCCCATTTAAGGGAAATGGGATAGATATAACTTCAGCTTGTCAGGTACTGTATGTGAAAAGGCCAGCCAGAATGTGACAGTGTTCACTAGAGACTAATAAGTATAAATAGCTAATCCAAATAGAGGAAATTATAAGGAAGCAATTAAAGAATGCCGTAAAGATTTTTACATTTCAGAGGAAGCCAACTGATGGTGAGACAAAAGTGTAGATTAAGGGAGCTCAATATTAAAATGATAGATTGAACAACAACCAAGTAATCCTTAATGGAGCCAGGGCATTTGATTGGTTTAATAATGTTTAATTGCATATTAATTACGTATGAATAGTAAATGCCAGATTGACAGGAACTGGGTTTTGTATGAAACTCAGATGAACTAAGAAAATGGTCCAGTTCCTCAGCGGATGTAAATCAATGTAGATCCATTAAAGTCAGTGGTGCTATATTGATTACATCAGCTGATGATCTGGCACATCAGCTTCATTGATGCAAACTCAATTTTATGTTCCGCAGCTAGATGGAAAACATCAAATTTTACAACTACATTCTTTCTGTTCTAATATAAATCAGTATGATCAGAGAAAATTAGTTTCCTTGCCTCCATCTTATAATGAAAGGCATCCAATAGTATGGATGTTAATCATAGGTTAGACCTGCTCATTCCACCATAATGGAGGCATCTTCAGCTACATTTTTTCTGTCCCTTCTTCTGAATTCAGACTCTCTTCCACTGCAGCAGTACACTATGACTCCAGGAGGTTGTGAACAGAGCAAAACCACATAAGAGATGGAAAATATAAGTATCCCCCTGTAGATGATAGCATTAACAGAATAAAAACTATACTATTTACAAACTAAATTATGAATATATATTTCAGTCATCTACAAGATTTAGGAGCCTAAGTTCCATTTTCAAAAGTGACTTAGGGACAAATTTGCAAAGGCATTTAGGCACCTAATAGGGTTTTCAAAAGTGCCTGTCTATATTTTTAGGAGTCTAAATAACTTTGAAAGTCTTTGACTTTCAGTGAGACTTAGGCTCCTAAATTGCAAAGTAACTTTAGAAAATGGAACTTAGGCTTCTTAGTCAGTTAGGGTAATTTTCAAAATTACCTATATTGATCTCTAGGGAAAATCTATCCAGATCAGCGTAAATATCCTCTATTATAAGAAATGAAAATTAGTTTCCTTATCCGTAATTTTTATTTCTCGCAACATGGATGTGTACTGGTCTGGACATTACTCATGGGAAGTAGCAAGCCGTACAAGCCAATTCCTTGGGAATTTTAATTTCCTTTATTATGCTTTGTCCAGATTAGGAGCATTTTAATTAATTGCTGTTCAAAAGTATGTTAGTTCCTAATGTAGGCAGCTTTTAACTCTCTTAAAAACCTGTCAGTTGGTCATAGTCAATGCTAGGCTTCCGAAAGGCTGTGAAAGCTGAGGAAAGAATATCATTCTTACAGTGCTTGATGAAGCAGTTGCAAATGTCAAGTGGCTGTATTACAAATCTCATTGTACAGAGCTCTTTGTTTCTCAGTCCAAAGCTACGAGGAGCCACTTACAGAATGTACTTTCTTATATGCTTGGTATATTTTTGATTTGCTCTATTCAGAAACTGAGTATTTAAAGTCTTCAAATATTCTTAGAAGTAACTGTGAAGGAAGAATAAGGTCTCTGAGGCCACGCCTACACTGGAGAGGCCTATACTAGCAAACCCTCTTAGGGTATGTCTACACTATGGGATTATTCTGATTTTACATAAACCAGTTTTGTAAAACAGATTGTATAAAATCGAGTGCACATGGCCACACTAAGCACATTAATTCGTCGGTGTGCGTCAATGTACCGAGGCTAGCGTCGATTTCCGGAGCGTTGCACTGTGGGTAGATATCCTGTAGCTATCCCATAGTTCCTGCAGTCTCCCCCGCCCACTGGAATTCTGGGTTGAGATCCCAATGCAAAAACAGTGTTGCCAGTGATTCTGGGTAAATGTCATCACTCAATCCTTCCTCCGTGAAAGCAACGGCAGACAGTCATTTCGCGCCCTTTTTCCCTGGATTGCCTTGGCAGATGCCATAGCATGGCAACCATGGAGCTCGTTTTGCCTTTTGTATATCCTGAAACACTCGTGAAAATGTTTTTGACCCTTCAGGCATTGGGAGCTTAGCCAAGAATGCAAATGCTTTTCGGAGACTGCAGGGACTGTGGGATAGCTGGAGTCAGTACCCCTTCCCTCCCTCCATGAGTGTCCACTTGATTCTTTGGCTTTCCGTTACGCTTGTCACTCAGCACTGTGCTGTGGCCTCTGTCTATCATAACCTGGAGAGTTTTTCAAATGCTTTGGCATTTCGTCTTCTGGAATGGAGCTCTAATAGAACAGATTTGTCTCCCCATACAGCAATTAGATCCAGTATCTCCCGTACGGTCCATGCTGGAGCTCCTTTTGGATTTGGGACTGTATCGCCACCTGTGCTGATCAGAGCTCCACACTGGGCAGACAGGAAATGAAATTCAAAAGTTCGCGGGGCTTTTCCTGTCTACCTGGAGAGTGCATCCGAGTTCAGATTGCTTTCCAGAGCGGTCAAAATGGTGACTGTGGGATACCGCCCGGAGGCCAATACTGTCGATTTGCAGCCACACTAACCCTAATCCGACATGGCAATGCCGATTTCAGCGCTACTCCTCTTGTCAGGGAGGAGCACAGAAATCTGTTTAAAGAGCACTTTATATCGATATAAAGGGCCTCGTTGTGTGGACAGGTGCAGGGTTACATCGGTTTAACGCTGCTAAATTCGGTTTAAACGCGTAGTGTAGACCAGGCCTTAGTGTACATGCATCTAATAATGGCAAAAAGTAGTGTTTTCTGGTATTGCTTATACCAGTTCTTGGAATATCATAAACTATACCAGCAAATAGACTTTTTACTGGTATAACTGCATCTACACTGAGGCTTATATTGGAATCTATGAATAGCCATGTCAGTAAAAAGTCACACCCCTAACTGACATAGCTCTGCTGGTGTGTTTTAAGTGTTGACAAGGCCTTACTTTTTCCATTCTTTGTTCCAGCATAGATAGTTTTTAAAACCCATTTCACGTCCAAAGCATGAAGCTATCTTTTTAGGCATATTAGAATTAAGAGTAAAAATGAGGACGAGAAATTGATGGGTTTTAGGGGAAGTCTGTTCTTTTCTGGCTGTGTACAGTCATGTTAAAACTGAAGATAGCAAATAAGGAATTATATATACCCAATTCATCTGATGTCCTCAGCAGTTTGTTTTGCATAGATTCCAAGGCCAGAGGGACCATAGCGATCATCTACTACAGCGGTTGGCAACCTTTCAGAAGTGGTGTGCTCAGTCTTCATTTATTCACTCTAATTTAAGGTTTCGCGTGCCAGTAATACATTTTAACGTTTTTAGAAGGTCTCTTTCTATAAGTCTATAATATATAATTAAACTTTTGTTATATGTAAAGTAAATAAGGTTTTTAAAATGTTTAAGAAGCTTCATTTAAAATTAAATTAAAATGCAGAGCCCCATGGCTCGGTGGCCAGGACCTGGGCAGTGTGAGTGCCACTGAAAATCAGCTCGCGTGCCTACCCCTGATTTACTATGACTTCCATATAACACAGGGCATAGATCTTCCCCAAAATAATTCCTAGAGCATAGATTTAGAAAAAAAAATCCAACCTTGATTTAAAAATTTTCAGTGTGATGGAAAGTACATCACAACTCTTGGTAATTCTTTTTCAGTGGTTAATTATGATGATGGTTAAAAATATACACCTTAATTCCCATTTGAATTTGTTTAGCTTCAACTTCCAGCCATTGGATCATGTTATAACTTTCTATGCTAGTTTCAAGATCCTGTTATTGAATATATGTTCCTCCTTGTAGTCACTTATAGACTGTAATCATGTCATCCCATGGTCTTGTCTTTGTTAAGCTAAATTAATTGAGCTCCTTGATTCTATCATTACAAGACATGTTTTCTAATTATTTAAACATTCCTGTGGCTTTTCTCTGAAACCTCTCCAATTTATCAACATCCTTCTTGAATTGTGATCACAGAACTGGACATAGTATTATAACAGCGGTTGCATTGATAAAAATGTTCAATAGCATAGGGCCAAGAAATGATCTCTGAGGGACCCCACTAGCAACATACCTGCTCAGTGATGGTTTCCTGTTTACAATTACATTTTGATACCTATCAGCCAACTTTTAATTAATTTAATGTGTGCCATGTTCATTTTATATCATTCTAATTTTCAATCCATATGCATATGGTACTGTCAAACTATTTATATGATGGTAACACTGTTACCTGTATCAATCATCAAAAAACTCAAAACAAGATATTAGGTTAGTTTGATAATTATTTTTCATAAATACATGTTGATTTGTATTAATTATATCACCCTACTTTCATTTTTCAATAATTAAGTCCCATATCAACTGCTCCTTGATCTTGCTTGGGATTGATGTGAGATGTCTGGCCTATAAATACCCATGTCATCCCATTTACCCTTTTAAAATATTCACACTGTTAGCTTTGTTCCAGTTTTCCTGAACTTCCCCAGTGTTCCAAGACCTACTGAAAATCAACATAAACAATCCAGAGAGCTCATTAGACAACTTTTTTATAACACCCGGATGCAAGTTACTCAGACCCGGTGATTTTAAAATGTCTAACTCTAGCACCTGCTGTTTAACATTCCCCTGAGATACTAATGGAATGGAAAGAGTGTTATATGATATGATGACATCATCTCTGCCTCCCCCAATACAGAACAGAAATATTTTTTGAATACTTCCACTTTTTCTGAATTATATTGATAATTCTAAATCTCCATTTGGTGATAGACCAATACCATTGTCAGGATTCTTTTTGTTCCTAATACACTTAAAAAAACCAAACCCTTCTCATTTTTTTATTTAACTCTGCTGTCCACCGATTTCTCTTTGTATCCCTATGCTTCCCTTATCAACTTTATACAGTTCCTCACTTCTGATTTATATTATTGTAACAGGAAATTCTCACACTTTACATAGATTCTCTGTAACTTTAAATGTTTAAATGAAGATTTGAGGACTTCAGTAATGCTGCCAGAGGTTGTGGACCTATTACAGGAGTGGCTAGGGGAGGTTCTGTTGCCTGAAATGTGCAGGAGTCAGATTAGACCAGGGGTTCTCAAATTTCATTGCACTGCGACTCCCTTCTCACAACAAAAATTACTACATGACCCCAGAAGGGGGAACCGAAGCCTGAGCCTGCTTGAGCTCCATCGTCCCATGTGTTGGGGGGCAGCTGAAGCTCAAGGGCTTCAGCCCCAGGTGGTGGTGGTGGGAGGGGAAGGGAGGGGGCTGTAATCTGAGCCCTGCCACCCAGGGCCAAAGCAGAAGCCTGAGACCTGCCACCCAGGGCCGAAGCCATCAGGCTTCATCTTTAGACCCGGGCTCCAGAAAGACTAATGTCAGCCCTGGCAACCCCATTAAAATAGGGTTGCAACCCACTTTGGGGTCCTGACCCACAGTTTGAGAACTGCTGGACTAGATGATCACAGTGGTCTCTTCTGACCTTAAAGTCTGTGAGAAAGTAGCCCCTGCTTCAGAGTTAGTGCAGAGGTGGGCTTACTCTCCAACCCTGCCTCCACCCCCCCCCTCTGCAGTCTCTGTTTCAGAATTCGCCCTGGGGCCCCCAAAAATCGTACGGCCCTGCTTACACTTCTGTTCTCTCCATAACAATGGCAGTGCTTAATACAACTAATACTTAATAAAGCTAAACATTATTTATTTAGAAAAAAAGCATTTCTGAGAAAGCATACCTTTAAAAATACCAAAATAGACTATAGGCATATCTTGCTTTTCCCCTAATGCTTACCATTTCCTGAATCTGGGAAGGGCCTACTGTTTCAGCTCCCCTCCACAGCCACACTCTCTCTCTCTCTCTCTCTCTCTGAGTCAGCCTGTCTCCCCAGATAGCTGCTAACAAATTATACCCCTTTGCCCAAGAAAGGCTTTTTAACTCTTTAGGATTCTTTTGATTGCTAACCTCCTCACTTTGGCAGAATAAAGTTTGCAACCTAGTAGAGATAGAGACAGGATTCTTGAAACTAACAGCCTGGTTTTCAAATATGTGTTGAGGTGTCTTTATCTAGACGTATTGTGTTGCTTTCCTGGTTGCACTTCCCACAGCCTCCAATTAAGTTAGATCAATATAGTCATGCAGGAAATTCCAATAATCAAATTTACCATATCTCTCCTGGCTGACAAATTCACATACAGTGCTCATAAATGGTGACATCTCAGTGTTCACAAATTAACACATGGCAATTCCACATCTGTAACACCTTAGTCAGTACTTCAAATAAATCAAAACAAGGCTTCACTCAGAAAATAATTAATTTTACAACATCAGCAAAAAGTTTTCCCTAAAAGTCTTAAACACAGGCAAATACGAATTGACATGCTGGATCCAATCTGAGGTCCACCTCGTCCAATATCCACTGTCAGACAACAGCCAGCAACAGAAGATTCAGAAGGTACAACTGTTCCATGGTAGGCAGATGTGGGATAATCTATCCCTCTCCCAGCCCCTCTTCCACCACCACAGGCGCACACACACATTCATATCTCATCCTGATATCTGATAATTAGCGATTGATATAAACTTTGGAGCATGAGGTTTAATATACCTTCCAAAAATGTTATTGGCATTAACTATTATAACTCTGGATATTCTGAACATGGTTTTTTCTTTCTTGTTTGACTAAACACAGCTGGCAAAGACTATTTTTTAAAAAGTAAAGGGCTGCACAGAGTGACCTCAGCTATCCTTGAAAGTGAAAAGACAAAGGGCACAGGTGATGCAACATGTTTTTGCAGGATGGATCTTCCCTGTCGTATATTCGATAGCATTCAGACCCAAGGTGAAGAAGTAACTCTGTTAGGGAAGGTGTCACAGAAAGGAGCATCTATGGACATCTTGGAAAAAGAAAAATCTGCTTATATTGTGCAATGGAAACATAGTACGTAGAATTTCCAGGTGGAACAGTAATTTTGCTTGTTTTCTGTTATGGTTGCTTTGCCACATCGGAATTATTATTTTTGGATGGTTCAGCTATTATTTAACAGTACAGAAGGTTCATCCCATGAATTTGTTAGCAATCAAGTACTTAAAGGTGAAACCCCCACTGTATTTCTCATGTAAAATACAAAATGTCCACTTTTAATATAGACACTGGTTCTATTATAGTGCCTTTGTCTAGAAAAAAATGATGATTTGTCTTTCCCTACAGTATGAAAACAAACGCTGTTTATTTTACAGTCAAAGAACCAATTTACCATGAAAAAAATTCACCGTTAGAAAGTGAATTGTTTCTCAGGGATACACAGTGGAGCACGTAGGCACAACTTCTTATCCTCTTGGGGGCAGAAACCGTAAATTAGATTTTAACAGTCCAAATACAGGCAATATAAATTTATATAACAAGACATGGCAATGAAGAGAGAAATTTCTGATTATGTATACTGTGGAAAAACACCATCAGTTAATACTGGAATAGCCTAAGATGGTTGTTTAAAAGCAAACATTATAGTAAAACATTATGAACTGTACCTATAAATTTAGGAATACCACATAATAAACAGGATTAAATACTTAGCACCTATTTTACCTTAGACTGGAATAACCTGCATAGAGGAATGCAACTCTATAGAGTTTCCACTTAATTCTTCCACTAGGGAGGAAGGGGTCAGACTAAGGTGGGGTGGAGAGAGATGTTGGTACTCTTCCAAGCTCCTCCCACAAAGTAAACTCATCCCACTTGAGTCACTAGAATGAGACATCATCATCAGTAAATGTTTGAGGATCTATCATCCTCCCTCTATTCTTTTACATGAAGAATAAATAGCTAACTGTGTTGACGTTAACATTATCATCACTGGGCATGTGAGTTAACATCTGATTGAGGTAATAGGTGGAATTCACATCTCTCAGAATGTTTGTGTTCTTTGCAGACTCATGCAGACGTCTCTGAATTGTATGTGCTTGGTTCAAATGTTTTGCATTTCCTTTGAAACCATAACAGCCAGAGATTTACTTAAAAAAAAAATTAAAGAAAGCTGAGAACAAGCAAGTCGCTTCAGAGAGGTGCCAGTATGGCATACGAATGCATATTGAGATGTTTCCAAGCCCTGAGGCTGAGGGCAGGCAGACTTGATCTCTACCACAAAACCGGAAACTGGTGGTTCCATTCCCCAAACCCACACATCTCAGAGGATCCTCTGGAGCCAAAGGACATCTATACTGAGGCCCAAATCTACTGGCACCCAAGTGCTTCTAGGCATTACTGCTTTGAGAACCTCAAATGGCACTCTCAGAAGCCACACTCTGTGTACATTAATGCAAACTGGCCCTGATTCTCCAAGCCATTTGGCCTGCATTGAATGAGTATGCAGTGCAAGGCAACCTGAAAACTGGTATATTTGACCACTGAAGAATTACCCCTACTTTGGGGAGTCCTTGGATGGTTTAAAATAACCATTTTGGCTCCTCTGCCACTTCCTCTCCTGGTCCCCAGTGTAGGGGTCATGTCTAGGAAAAAGGGGTGTGGCCTGGACATACTTGTAATGATCTTGGGGTTCATTAAATATCAAACCAGTGAATAGAAAAGGAATATAACTTTAATAAAACAAATTGGAGAGCTTCTGTAGTGAACTTCTGCACACAGTCATGCTATGTTCACAACTCCTTCCTCCAGGGCAGATCTCCAAACTTCTACATTCATAATACTGTCTCTTACGAGGAATCATCTCTAAATTGTAATCTCCTACAAACATATTTCTACAATACTTGCGTCGGGCTGATCCATGGCTGCTGGCAGACACCTTAGAAGCCTTTGGCTGTTGCCTTGCACCAGAGCTGACACTTGGTGAGACCAGGTTCAGGGAAACACAAAGGTATCTTAAAGCAGAGGGAAGCATGAGGACTATATTGTCTTAAAAAGCAGTCTATAAAATATTAAAGGACAGCAAACAAAGTCTTCTTTCAGGACTGAACCATGACTTTTCAAACTTTGTAAGTTTTGTGCATACTTGGGCACTAAGCCAACCCTGACAAATTTGTAAGCAATTGCACAGCTTAGAAATGATTTTAACATATTTGCTGAAATTTATTACTATTTTATTTCAAACACTTTATGCCACATAACTAGGATGTCGTTACTGCTTATGTATACAATCTTTGCATCACATGGAAGGGTACTGAGGGCATTCGATAATATCTGAACACTTTAATGGTGCTCAGTTCATGGCACTAGTAAACTCACCAGCCATTACTTGAAAAGGAGAGATGACGACATCAAGAGTAAAATACCTCAGTAAGAGAAGTAATGTCCCAATAATTACAATAATTAAGTGAATAAAAATTCTGTTTAAACCAGTTTAATCTGGGGGTTTTCATAGCTCCTGAACAACATCAAAATTGAGAATTTAGAGATGAATAAAAAGAAAACAAAAAATTGGGAATTCTGTACTGTACTGATTCAAGATGCTAGCCTATGGAAAAGAAATGGCTGCCCTGAGCAGACCACAGGAAAGGGCCAGTGATATACCAAAGCAAAACTATAGCTCATTAAAATCATATTAAAATGTGCATGTAATGTTTCTGTATTTCTTTCCCTGTCATTGCTGACTACCAAAGTAACCCCCACCCCACAGATATAAGGTTACTTTGTAACAGCTTTTCTACCCTTTCTAATTAATTCATTGATATCAAAATTAGGCACAGATGAACTAGGTTGGAGATTAAAAACAAAAAGCCCTTCAAAGCTTTCCCTATCATTAGAACCAAACTCAAAATGAATCTTTTTGAAGAGTCTGAAATACTTGAAAGACTTGGTTTTAGTTGAGATTGGCTTTTGGGACCAGAAATAAGAGAGGCTGGTTTATGAATATTTTCCTGAATGCAAGCACCGTGTGTGCTTCATTGGGATTCATGCAATGTAACAGTGTGGCAGGCTTCTCCTGTCGCCCCAGCCTCTCAGCAGGTGTTGGAACCCTGCAGGGATAGTGCAGTATGTGCAGTCCTCTACCTGCTAGGAAGAGGGATTGTGCCTCCTGAGGCAGCATGGCTCTCCATTTCCCTCAACACAGACCCACTGTGGAAAACACAATCTGTCTCGAAGTAGGTCTTTTTCAGGTGTGTGGAGTATTCATTCAGTAGTGTTTGTTGTGAGGTTATATTTAAGCAGTTGTAGGATTATATAGTATTCTGCATTTCAGAATAAAGGGAAGTGCACCTTTTAGCAGGTGACCTCCTGGAAAAGGGAGGGAGAGAGAGAGAAGAGGTTGCTCTAAGTAGGGTGCACTATAGATGAGTGGTTTTCAAACTGCGGGTCATGACTCAGTACTGGGTAGCGGAATGTAAGGCACTGGGTCGCGAGGCTCTGGTCAGCACTGCTGACTGGGCCGTTAAAAGTCCCATGGGTGATGCTGCCTGGCTAAGGCAGGCTACTTCCTACCTCTTCTGACACTGCACCCCAGAAACAGTCGGCAGCAGGTCCAGCTCCTAGGCAGGGAGGCCACATGGCTCCGCGCACTGCCTCCATCACAAGCACCTGCTCCACATTCCCATTGGAAGTACCCAGGAAGCCTGCCTTAGCACTCCTACTGAGCCACTGACTGGGAGCTACCTGAGGTAAGCCTGCACCCCACCCCACAGCTCAATCCCCTGCCCAAGCCCTGGGCACCCCCAAACCCAGAGCCCCCTCCTGCACCCCAAACTTCTCATCCCTGTGTGACGTTGCAGTCTATATGATTTTATAAACATTTGATAATGAGTGAATATAATGTAACTGGAACATGCTTTATGCAAAAGGTCTTTTGTAAGGTATCATTGCAAAGCTTATTATCCACGGCAGGGGTCGGCAATCTATGGCACGTGTGCCAAAGATGGCACGAGAGCCGATTTTTAATGGCACCCTGGATCCTGCCGAGATTCCAATGTGCCATTAAAAATCCTGCCGACGCGGCAAGCTTCAGGGTCCGCGCTGCCTGGCCTGAGCGTCTGGCCGAGCACAGCAAGCCGCCTGCCACTCCCTCGCCTTCCCACCCTTCCCCTGGAGCCCTGCCACCACGTGTGCAGCGCTCTGGGGGCCAGGGCTGCGCACTCCCGCGGGGCGTTTGGCTCCATCGGGAAGGAAAACCATTCCCCTCTCATTCGGAGCAACACTGCGGCGCGCACAGCGCTCTGAGGGGCGGGGCTGTGCAAGCGTGGCAGCAACAAAACTCCGGATTAGCAGGGAGCCTTATGGTAAGGGGTCTGGGTTCGGGGCTGGGAGGGGTTGGATAAGGGGTGGGGGCAGTCAAGGGACAGGGAGCAGGGGGGGGTGGGATCCCAGGGGGGTGGTTAGGGGCGGGGGGGTCTCTGGAGGGGGCAGTTAGGGAGCAGCGGGCATGGGAGTCCCGGGGTCTGTTAGGGAGTGAGGGGTAGATAGGGGTCAGGGCAGTCAGGGGTCAGGGAGGGTCTGGGGGGTGGTCTCTGGAGTGAGTGGTCAGGGGACAAGGAGCTGTGGGGGGTTGGATGAGTTGGGAGTTCGGGGGGGGCTGTCAGGAGGTAGGGATGTGGAGAGGGGTTGGGGCAGGAAGGGAGCGGGGGGGTTGTATGGGTCCAGAGTTCTGGGGATTGGAGCAGGGAGCGGTTAGATAGGCATGGGAGTCCAGGGGGTTCTGTCTGGGGGCGGGGGTGTGGATAAGGATTGGAGCAGTCAGGAGACAGGTAGAGGGTAGAGTCCTAGGGGGGCAGTCAGGAGACAAGGGGCAGGGAGGCTTAGATAGGGGGTGGGACCCCAGGAAGGGGTAGTCAAGACAAAGAGCAGGGGGGTTGGGGCTTATGGGGGGGCAGTCACCCAGTCCTCGGCCCTGAGCCCTAACCCCACCCCCACAGCCCTCTGCCCTGAGCCCTGCTCTTCCAAACACACCCCAAGCCCCTGCCCTGAGCCCTGTACCACCCAGCCTTCTGACTCCTTCATCTCCCCCTGACCCCAGCCCTGACACTTGCACCGCGCACATCCCCAGCCCCCCCCACATTCCATGCACCCCGCAGATCCCCACCCCCACCCTGAGGACCAAACGGGAGCTCCTGCACCCCCACTCACATTCCCACCTGCACCCCTCACACCAAATGGGACCTGACCAGGTAAGTGCCTCCACACCCAAACCTCCTGCCCCAACCCTGAGCCCCCTCCCTCATTCTAGCTCCTGGCTAGACCCTCCACCCCCGGCCTTGCGCTCAGTCCACTCCCACCCTCAGCTCAGTGCAGAGAGAGGAAGAGAATGGGCCAGAACCAGGGAGAAGGTAGGTACCCACTGTACGTGGGGAGGGCCAGGCCCCCAGACCAGCAGTGGGCTGAGCGGATCTGGCAGCTGAGATGCCAGCTGGCAGGAGCTGGCGGTTGGAACCCCTGAGTGGCAGTGGGCTGAGCTGCTCAGCCTACTGTCGGTCTGAGGTCCCGGTTGCAGGCCCTGCACAGCCCACTGCCGGTCTGGGGTTCTTGCTGACAGACCCTTCCCAGCTGGGGTCCCAGCCGCAGGCCCCACTCAGCCCACTGCCGGCCTAAGTGAACAGAACCCCAGACCAGCAGTGGGCTGAACGCGCTGGCGGTGTATGATCAACATTTTAATTTAATTTTAAATGAAGCTTCTTAAATATTTTGAAAACCTTGTTTATTTTACAATACAATACTAGTTTAGTTATATAATATATAGACTTGAAGAGAGAGACCTTCTAAAACACATTAAAATGTATTACCAGCACACGAAACCTTAAATTAGAGTGAATAAATGAAGACTCGGCACGCCACTTCTGAAACTTTGCCGACCCCTGAGTGTGATCATCCTATTTGTATAAATGTACCGCTCTTGTATCTGAAACTAGAAATATGAAATATAACTCCGAGGGTCTATTGTAATTATGCACAGTGTGGGCAATTAATGGTGGTTTGGAATCTTGATGATTCCCATTAACTAGGACAATTGTCTGCAGATGGGTGTGTTTTACCTGAAAGTCTTTCTGTATACGTATGAGCTGGCAAGTGGGTTGGGGTCTTACAGCGACATGTGATCATGTCACATGAACTGGAATCCATCGATAACCTGGTGCTTTTCCAATGAGGGGGGGTGGAAACCCAGAGAGAGACAAAGGATTCCTGCCTTATGTAAAAGATATATAAAGGGGTGGAACAGAACAAAGAGGAGAGGAGCCATCATGAACAATCCCCTAGCTACCACCTGAGCTGTAACAAGAGCTGTACCAGGGGAAAGAATTGTGCCCAGGTCTGGAAGGTGTCCACTCTGAGGAAAAAACGTACTGAAGCATCTCTGAGGGTGAGATTATCTATATTCAGTTTGATTAGACATAGATTTGCGCATTTTATTTTATTTTACTTGGTGACTTACCTTGTTCTGTCTGTTACTACTTGGAACCACTTAAATCCTACTTTCTGTATTTAATAAAATCACTTTTTACTTATTAATTAACTCAGAGTATGTATTAATACCTGGAGGAGCAAAGAACTGTGCATATATCTCTATCAGTGTTATAGAGGGCGAACAATTTATGAGTTTACCCTGCATAAGCTTTATACAAGGTAAAACGGACTTATTTGGGTTTAGACACCATTGGCGGTTAGGTATGAGTGTTAAAGACAGGAACACTTCTGTTAGCTGCTTTGGGGCAAGTAATTCAGACCATGAGTGGCAAGTTTGTAGAAATTTTGGTGGTGCCCAGAACCTGCCCCCCAACTCCGCCCCCACCTGCCTAAGGTTCTGGGAGGGGGCTTGTGGCGAGAGGTCTGGGGGGCAGATCCTGGGCTGGGGATTAGGGTGCAGGAGGAGTGCAGGGTTCAGACTTTGGTATGGAGTTTGGGTGCTGGGTGCAGGCTCTGGGCTGGGACAGGGGGAGGGTGTGCAGGAGGGGGTGAGGGGTGCAGACTTTGGGATGGAGTTTGGGTGCAGGATCTGGGCTGGGGGCATAGGAAGGAGTGAGGGATACAGGCTCTGGGAGGGAGTTTGGGGGTGGGAAGAGGTGTGTGGGAAGGGGGAGGAGTGCACCCTCTGGGAGGGAGTTTGGGGATAGGAGGGAGTGCAGGGATGAGGGCTGCGGGGCTGATGATGAGGGATTCATGATGCAGGAGCGGGCTCAGGGCTGGGACTGAGGATTAGGGTGCGGGGGGATGAGGGCTCTGGCTGGTGCTGAGGGGCTCTTGATGCTGGAGGGGGCTCAGGGCAGAGGGTTGGGGTGTGGGGTGAGGACTGTGGGGCTGAGGATTAGGTGTTCATGATGTGGGGGGCTCAGAGCTGGGGCAGAGGATTAGGGGATGAGGGGATGAGGGTTGGGGCTGAGGATGAGGGGTTCATGATGTGGGGGGGGCTCGGCTGGGGCAGAGGATTAGGGTGCAGGAGGATGAGGGTTCTGGCTGGGGCTGGGGAGTTCATGATGCAGGAGGGGGATCAGGGCTAGGGCAGAGGGTTGGGGTGAGGGCTGTGGGGCTGAGGATGAGGGGTTCATGCTGCTGGGGGGGGTCAGGGCTGGGGATTAGGGTGCAGGGGGATGAGGAGTTCATGATGTGGGGGCACTCAGAGCTGGGGCTGAGGATTAGGGTGCGGGGGATGAGGTCTCTGGCTGGGGATGCGGGTTTGGGGTGTTGGAGAGGCTCAGGGCTAGGGCAGGGTAAGGCCAGCCTGCCCTGCCACTAGTGGGGGGCTGGCACTAGGACCCTGGGGCAGCAGACAGCAGTTCTGCCGGGAATCGCTCTACTCCGGCAGCACGAGCAGGCAAGGGACAGGCGCGTGCTGCTTTTTGTCAGGCAGGGGCGCGGCGGGGGGGGGGGCATGCAGGGGGAGGGGTGGCAGGCAGGGGCTGGGACCTGCTCCAGGCAGGGGCGCGGTGGGGGGGGAAGCAGGGCCGTAGCAACAAAGAACGTGGCCCCCTCCGAACATATGTCTGGGGCCCCTTACAATGCAGAAACTGGAATGCGGTATTTATTTTATACAATATACAGGGTTCATATTATGTATACATAGGCCTACAGCGTACATGTATTCCGTATTTACGCAAAGCGCTTCTTTCGAGCCTTGTTCTCCGCAAACTGGTTAATCAATGCGTCATAGTCCAGAGATCTGGCAATCTTGTTTTCGATTGAGATAACTGCAAGCGCAGAAAGCCTGTCATCTGTCATGGTTGAGCGCAGGATATTCTTGATCAGTTTCATTCTGCTGAAGCTCCTTTCAGCACGAGCGACAGTAACTGGTGTGGTCAGAAGAATTCTGATGCAAATGCAAAGATTTGGATATATCTCCTGAAGGTTGTTCTTGTATATGTACGTTAAAAAATTGTTTGCCGTGACAAGTCCTCTCTCTTTCTCGATGACATAAATAAAACGATTCAATTCCATTATAAGTTCGTTGGCATCAATGTCTCCCATTTTTCTTTCAAAATTTTTGCTGTGATTCTCCAGTTCATTTTCTCTGTGACACTGCTTCAGGCTGTTAGCGTTGTACAGAAATCCAAACAATTTATACCACTCCACGAGTTGGTCAAATCGCAACAAAACAGAAGATATGGCCTGATCAGTGAGAACAAGAAAGAACTGCGATTTGAATTTTTCTTCGGCAGAAAGACGACTTGAATCATCAGCATATTCGTAATCAAACATTCTCTTCTTACGTCGCACCCTGGTTTCTGGAAACACCTGCTCAATACCCATATGCTCTGCTATTTCACGTGCATTTGTGACCACAGAGTTATATCCTGTATTTCGATAGCCTTCAAAAAACTTCATTGTAGCACCGACTTCTGCCTGCAGTACGTCAATTGACACATCTGGTTACTGAATTAATTTGCTGATTTTATTGACGTGAAATAGTATATCGTACCACGTGTACACAGTCAGAACAAAAGGCCACGTAGTAACATGGTCTAAAAGCGCACCAGCTTCTGTTGCTGTATTGCCATCTTTCTTTTTGAGTGCATATTCTTGCAAAGATGACAAAGCATTGCACAATTCTTCAAGGTGATAATGCAATGGCTTCACAGCATCAATTCTCGACTCCCAACGAGTGTCCGATAACCCTTTAACAGATATTGGCATATGTTCTTGAAGTATATCCCAATGTGAAGGTGAAGAAGAAAAGATAACATATATTCTGTTAATCAGACCGAAAAAGTCAACGGCATATTTCGATGACTTTGCCGCGTCTGAGATCACAAGATTCCAAGTGTGAGCTCCACATGGTACATACAAGGCATGGTCATTTATTTCTAGCATGCGAGCTTGAACTCTTTTATTCTTTCCTCTCATATTTGCACAGTTATCATAAGCTTGGCCTCTCATGTCAGCAATGTCTATTCCTAAGTTGTTTGGCCTTTTCAAGAAACGCTTCTAATAAGCCCTCGCCAGTTGTATCATGAACATTAAGAAAACCAACAAACGCTTCACGAATATTGACACCATCTTCACCGTTGCATTCAACAAAGCGTAACACCACAGACATCTGTTCTTCATGTGACACGTCGGAAGTACAGTCCAAAATAACTGAATAATATTTTGCTTTTTTAAGCTGCGCTATGTTGGCCTCTTGAATGTTACTGGCAACAAGTTGAATCAGCTCGTTTTGGATCTGTGGACTGAGGTACTGAACATGTGTCTCTGCCTTCTTAATCCTCTGTAAAAGTTCGCTGAGGACAGTATCATACTTTGTAAGCAATTCAAACAGTCCCAAAAAGTTGCCATTCGAAGGATCGCCGAGCCTTTCATTACTTCCTCGAAATGCCAAGTTTCGTTCGGACAAGAAAATAACGACATCAACCATGCGTTTGACAACATTTCTCCAGAAATCTCTTTCTTTCAGAAAAGCCTGCAATTCGAGTTGGTCAATAGATGTACGGTTTACTATGCCTGACTGAAGGTCAAACCATTTCACCATACAGTCTTGATGACCTTTGCCTGTTTCATGCTGCTGAAGTCTTTTTGACAGTGCTTTCCAAGCAGATGTTCCACAACGTAGCGGTATGTCGCCAGTGCCAATAATTTACAACAAAAACAAAAAATGGCATCTTTCTGAACTGAGTACATTAACCATGAACGTCTTATTTTTTTGCCATTTGCCATGGTTCGATAGAAATGAGTACTTGTGAACCTCTGTCTTTCCTCATTAAATGGAAATTCGTAACTTTCATTCTGCTGCGGTGGGCCACGTGCAACAATGTCACACACTTGCCTGTCCGATATTATAGATGGCCACTCTCCTGGATCATCAGTCAGTGGTTCAGATTCAGATACTTCTTTCCCGGCAGCAGCTGGAATATCTGTCATAGTTTGTTTGGTGGAACAACTGGCTTCACCTTCGACCTCACTTGAAGCACTTCTGGATACAATTCGTCGCTGCTAGCGTTGTCCGTTTCATGTGCCTGTACCTGTACGTTGGATTGCAGCACAAAATACGTTGACAACTTTGGAATTTTCTCAAGTTCCTTCTCGGCATCTTTTGCTGCCTTTCGTTTACTAGCTCCGCTCTTATACATTCTTTTAGACATCACAAAGCACGCTTCTGCGTTGGAAACGATAAAGAACTAAACAACTAAATTAATAACATTTATCCGCCGACTGCCATTATGAACGCAAATACACCTTCTTTGAATGGGTCCAACTAAAATTCGAAACTGACCGACAGACAACTTATGTAGCCAATAGCATTATGATGTATCATAATGACTTCACGGTTTTGTCAGTAAAACCAACATGGATTGTGCAATAGCGTCAATAAATGTCACTTACCTAGTTATACCTTACATTTTTTTTGCCACTTTTAGGGGCCCCCTTCCTTGCGGGGCCTCCTCCGGTCGGAGGGCACTCGCTACACCTCTGGGGGGAAGGCACGCGGGGTCCGGGGCCCAATCCAGGCAGGGCCGGAGAGAGACCCAGCTCCAAATATTGCTGGAGCAGGGCACCCGGCCTTGAATATTCCTGGAGCCCAAGCACCGCAGATGTATATAACCTGCCGCCTATGAAACCTACAGCAAAGAAGTCCCAACACAGGAACTGTTCCTCCATTCTTTTCAAGAAACATTTAACAGGCTCGACTGCTTTGCCCACTGAGATCTCTGAATTGATCCAGTTGGCTCTTCATAACCGCTCCATGATGTAAGCATGCCCTGAAAGTCTTTCAAATTCTGGAGAAATATTTGTGTTGAAGTTTCAGTGACAGATCCTCAGTTGGTGTAAAAACAGACATAGCTTCATGAAAGTCAATGGAGCTATGCTGATTTATACCAACTACGAATATGCTCCTCACTATTTTTATACCCTACATTTACAAGTGAAGAAATGGTTCCATTTGCAGTTCTGACCAGTAAAGAACTACGCAAAGAAATGATTGTGGAGAGCTTTCCTCTCCTAATAACAGAATCACCAGAAGGATAAGAGGAAGTGGAGTAAGAGCTAAGAGGTTTTAGCAAAATAGAATGATAGCAAAGAATGTGAGTGGCTAGTATATGGGCAAGATGCAAGGAAGAAAAACCATGGTAGTGATTATAAAAAAAATCCATCTAGTAGTTTCAAAGACCCTTGATATTTCCTTTCAGTCCCTACCAAACAGAGTCCAAAGCAAGGGGCCAAAAAAAAGTCATGACCTAGCCATGAGATCAAGAAAAGTTTGCAAATCTTAGAAAAGCATGGACCAATAGACAGAAACATCAAGTTAGCCTTACCAAAAATTCTCCTGAAGCAATTAGTTCAAGGTCCCTCAGACACCAGTGTGCACCCAAAATTCAGAATATTCAAAAAAGACTACATAGTTCTCAATGTACTCCAAAGAATCCTTAAGTGAGGAAGCAACACAGAAATGTATCACGGTAGATACACTGAGAAAGAGATAATTTCACCAAGAAGAACATAACATAGGCTTTCTCCCATGATGAAGAGACTTCCTGCTCCCTGCCTTGAGATGATTTTAGCTGCTATTCAGGGACCGCTTGAGAATCTGAAAGACAGGAGAGAGAGATGGAACTGTATTGAGGCAAACATAAATTTAATGAATATTTAAAATGAGAGAACTAAACCCTGAAAACTTAGCAAATAAACCAAAAAAATAACCAACAACAAAGAATTTCAAAATGTAACAAGATGAACAGTACTACCATTCAAAAATCCCCTTTTAGAGAGGATGTGTAAATCATGAGAACCTGAACAATCTGAAGTGTGTCATTTCCTAAGTATCAAGGAGAGGAGAATGTCTCCTGTTAATTATTCAATGGAAGAGAGTAAAGTATGCATTGATACCAAAGTGAAATCCAGCATCTTCTGGGATGGACATCATCTGGAGCACTTTTACAATCAAATTCCCTGAATTTCTCTCAAGTTCATTTTGTAAATTAATTCATAATTTTACACTACATATTTTCTGAGTAGCTTCCGAAGATCTTTAAGGATCATAAAAGATTAGATGAAATAGTGCTGAGATAAAAATAGTAAACAAGCTGAAGATCCTAGAGAGCCAAGGAGCAGCATAATGGGAACCCAGGTCTGTATTTTTAAAGATAGCTTAAAAAGGCTTATTTTCCAGTGTTCTCATCTCTGGTAAACAGCGAGCTGTAGCCCTTCTCAGAGCATGGCTCAGCTGTCAAAGAATACAAGCTCTTGAATTAAAATATTTCTAAGTCCAAACAAATATTGGCTATATTGAATAGCTGGGAAAGCATTTCCTCTCATTTATTAATCTCATCTATTTTTCATAGAATTCAGGATTTCTATATTCCTATCAAAATATACAAAATCTAAATCCTCTCAAGTTGCAAACATGGACTGTCAACTGCTGTATCCATGAAATATTATAGAAAGGGCTTGATATTTTTTTCATGAACTAATCCATTTTCCCATGTGTATTTTATCTATCAAAGCAGCAGGGAAGATTGGAAAGAATCTATTCCATATTCAGAGTTTGGAAAAACAGCAATAACCAAACAGATTTAGTTCGCACTCTTCCAATTTTTAACAATGGTCACAGGTAAGGCATCAGTGAATGTTTTCAGTTTAGCATATTTACTTTCTCATTTTCTACACTGTACCTCAAAATGAATAAGTTAAGAGACTGCCCAGAATGCATTTAATGACTACAGTCTACTAAAATGTTATTAGATTTCTAAAATAGTCCAAGAACCTACTGCAGAGTTTCTTTTGGGCCCTGTAACAATCCTACATAGCATCCTTATATTTACAAGGTGCATCCTGTTAGCTTCTGAGTAGAACATACTTTTTTTCTGGGGGGGGTTGTCCCTCTCCCAATACCAGTAGAAAGGGGAAGGTGCGGTGGAGTATGAGTGGGACCTTGGGGGGCAGGGAGGGAAGAGGCCAAGTGGGGCTGGATTTTGAGGGTGGAATGCGGGCTGGGCCATGGTCCGGGTGCCGGGGCTCACAAATGATTAATCCATCCCTGGTGTGAAGAACTTTTGGATCATCCTCCGTGTGATCTGGGGCTGCACAGGTGGAGTAAGGCAAAAGAGTGCAGCTGACCAGAGTAGAGCCTGGGGCCTGCAGCAGCCAGAGCACCAGACACCTGCTGCACTGACAGTGAGCTCTAACTGAGCTATAGTGGAGAACTACGTGACCAGAAACGGGATAGTGAGAAACTGCAAGTAAACTGGAGCCAAGCACAATGAGTGGCTAGGGAGAACAAAGTGGGGGACCCTGGCCAAAGAGATTCAAATGGAGGGAGATGTCATCAGATAAAGGAAGCCTTGAAGGCTGAACTCAGAAGGCAGAGGGGATACAAACCTGATGGGATGGTCAATACTGGGGTGAAGGGTCCCACCATCAAAAGTCTTAAGGCACGTAGCCACAAGAGCAGATGTCTTACTCACAGTATCACCACAATGCAGCCAGGTCTTTGGAATGTGGTGTAGGGTGCATAAGGAATAGGCTGTGAATATTCTTGACCTCCAGAAACTATTGTTTACTACTGTTCCCTGTGCCCATAGTATAGGATTCCTTGATCATTTAAGCTTTTCAATACATCCTCCTCCTCTTTTTTGTTGTTTAAAATTGTTGTTTAATAAATAGTATATGGTTTAAACTCAATGTAGTAATCACTGGGCCAGGAAAGTGTCCAGTGAGCAGAAAGTAGGCTGGAGTGGGGATACCCTAGCCCCTGATTTGACAGCCCTATGACAACAGTGGGGGTTAAACCCTCCAGATACCCAGTCTTATTGGGATTATGAGGATTCCATTGCATGAGAGAGAAAGAAAGAGGAGTCACTGAGATAAGCGGGCAACTGGGTAAAGGGAGGTGGGGTGGTGACTCAGATACATTTGCTATCCAATTCCACTGGGGTAGTAGAGAAGCCAGGACATTTCCCTACAATAGTGGGACCGTTCCTCTGCTTCCATAATTCTGGAGTTGGAATGCTGTATAAAACTGCTGAGTAACTCTTTGGGACAGATGGAGCTAGTTAACTTATAGGACCAAGAAGTTAGCGGGAATTAGGGACAGAGAGAGAGAGGTCCAGCAGGAAACATTAGGAACCACTTGGGACTTAATTGGAAAGCAAGGCAGCACCATTTGCCCACAGGACTGATCCTGTAGCTATTGAAGTCAGTGACAAAACGTCCATTGATTTCAATGAGAGCTGGATTGACCCATTTGTGCCAAGGCAGTTAACATTTTAAAATATCTTAAGATGTTGCCATGATGCACATCATGACTTTAAAATGTACTCATGTTTACATGGACATTGAGACAATACATTGCACCAAATTTGTTGTCAGCCTCTGACTTGCACACATGCAATTCTCTGTGCACAAAACCTGCATTTAACAGTTGATTTCTGTCGCTGTATTTACTATTTGATTAGCACAGGCTGTTTGCATTGCACAAAATGAAGGCCAACTGAAAGTCCTACAGTTATTCCACAGTCCTCGAATTCTTGCTTGTCCTCATGCTTTACAGGGTCAATAATTCCTGCCTTCTCTTCATGTCTTACAAAGTACTATGGACTATACTGCATCATTAGGAACAGTCCTGCAATGGGGAGATGCAATACCACAAGGGAAGCAATGGAAGCTGTGCACTTACTACCCCAACCCTTTGTGATGTGTAACTTCCTTCCAAAACAGAGCTGTAGTGTCTTTCCAGCGTCCTCTGTAGTGTTCTATGACTCCAGGAGAGTGGGGATGGAACAGATCCTACACTCCCTTGAGGTCAGAGATTACAGTTATGTCTCTTGTGTGTTGAGGTGGAAAAGAGGGAGAGATGTGGGGAAAAGCTGTTTCAGCCTCCCCTCCACCTCTGCACTATACTCTGGCATAAAGGAAGAGAAAAGATAAGTGTCATAGTATAATTCCCCACTCTGAACCTTAGCGTCCAAAAGATGGGGTACAAGCATGAATTCCTCTAAGCTCAATTACCAGCTTAGTACTTGTAGCGCTGCCACCAGCCAGGAATTCCAGTGCCTGGTACGCTCTGGTCCCCCCAAAACCTTGCCTGGGGACCCCCAAGACTCAGACCCTCTGGATCTTAACACAAGGAAAGTAAACCCTTTCCCTCACCCTTGTCTCTCTCAGGCTTCCCCTCTCTGGGTTACCCTGGAAGATCACTGTGATTCAAACTCCTTGAATCTTAAAACAGAGAGGAAAATTCACCTCTTTCTCCCCCTTCCCTCCTTTCTCCCCGCCAATTCCCTGGTGGATCCAGACCCAGTCCCCTGGGGTCTCACCAGAATAAAAAAACATCAGGTTCTTAAACAAGAAAAGCTTTTAATTAAAGAAAGAAAAACAGTAAAAATTATCTTTGTAAATTTAAGATGGAATATGTTACAGAGTCTTTCAGCTATAGACACTGGGAATACCCTCCCAGCCTAAGTATACAAGTACAAATTAAAATCCTTTCAGCAAAATACAAATTTGAACTCCTTCCAGCCAAATACCCATTTGAACTCCTCCCAGCCAAATACACATTTACAAATAAAGAAAACAAACATGAGCTTAACTCGCCTTATCACCTAGTACTCACTATTCTGGACATATAAGAGACTGTATCAGGGAGATTGGAGAGAAACCTGGTTGCATGTCTGGTCACTCTCAGAACCCAGAGAGAACAACCAAACACTAACAGCACATACAAACTTCCCTCCCTCAAGATTTGAAAGTATCCTGTCCCCTGATTGGTCCTCTGGTCAGGTGACAGCCAGGCTCACTGATCTTGTTAACCCTTTACAGGCAAAAGAGATATGAAGTACTTCTGTTCTATTAACTCTGACTTATCTGTTTATGACAATAAGTAAAACCCATTGTGTGGACTACTGGGTTCCCATTGACTTCAGCTGGAGAATCTGATAATAGAATTTGGTCCTCAATATTTTAGATATATCAACAGCATCAATTGCACTCCTTTAAAAAAAAGATTTACCTCACACTACAGCTCCTCCTCCCAATTAACACATTATTCATATTTTAAACAAATTAATAATCCTTCCCCAACCTTCACTTCCTAGTTACAAATGGTTTTTGACCTTTTTTTTAAAAATGTGCCTGGTATTTGTTTATGGCATGCCTCCTGAGTCCCTGGTCTAGGTCAGCTCTTGTCAGTAATAACCAAAAGTCATTACCCACTTGATAGAGAGAGACAGAGAGCACATGACTGAGTGTGAGTAAGACAAACAAGACAAGGCTTTTTAGAATAACCTAACCAACCAAGAAAACAGCTAAATAGTCTGGAGCCAATCAATGGCCTCTGAACGAGCAGTGTTCAGCTTAGGAAGACATCCGGGAAGCCCATCACGAGAACAGTAACCATTCTGCATGCATGCAGCATCCTCTATAGCCTGATTACTAAGTTCAGTGGCTCATGTTACATTAATTGCTGATCCTAGCTCATTCCAAAAGGACAGGTGTCATACGACAAAAACCATCAGCACTCTCTTGCTGCAGTCTCAAACAGAAAGAACATGAAAGCTCTCTCACAGGTTAAAAGCCACTCTCTGTGTTAGGGTAGAGACAGAATAGCAGGACAGTGTGGCAGAAGTTTGCACCTGTCTAGTGAATAAATAGAGCTTTGGTTTCCAGAGATTTAAATCCAGGACCTTTCCTAAGCTTCATTTTTTAAGGCTAAATAAAAATTAAATGAAATCTCAACAGCCAAAAAAGCCCTCTTGACTTAATTATTTTTCATTCTTTGTCACAGAGATCTTTTTCACTAGCTTCTGGAGTGAAGGGGGGACATTCCAGAGACCTAGTCTGAGAGTGGTAGGACCATGTCGTTCCACCCAAAAAGGAATGAATGTAGTGAAACCTGGTGTAAGAGGCTTTCACTCAAGAGGGATACAAAGGGTTCTAAAGGTAGTTCACCCTGTATCCATGACAGCATTTCACTTCCATTAGTCTAGATAATACTTAGTCCTGCCATTAGTGCAGTAGACTGATCTACATGACCTATCAAGGTCCCTTTCAGGCCTAAGATTCTATGATTCAATGAGAGTTATGTATCTAATCTACTTAGACACTTCTGAAAATTCCACTGCAATCCCATCTGCACTTTTAGGCATCTTAGTAAATTTGGCCCTATATGAATAGAGGCTTTCTTACTAAAGATGAATGTGCAACCTTATTTTTTTTTAAAATAGGAAATATTTGCAAATCTAATTTCATATTTTTAAATGTTTGGTGTATGTGACTGGATACACAATTTTTTATTTCCCATTTCTATATGTGGCTTCTTTATAAGAGTAATTAGCATTAGAAAGGAAGGAACTATTCAGTCATCAAGCTGTTCCTCATAAATGTTTTCATTCCACAGGATAACAGCTCCCTTCTGAATAGAAATCTTCAATGATTCTTCAATTAAGTTGAATGCTGTAAATAACAGAAGCTTCATTTTTGCACAAGACGACTGGATTGCAATTTAGATTTTTTCATTATTGATTATAATGTGTTATCAAGAGAGTTTGTTCTGTGAAGACTTAAGTATGTATCAGTATTAATTCTCTTTTTCCCCACTCTTTTCGGTGGCTGACACAGTATCATTGTACTTTAAATAACAGTGCTCTCTCTTCCTGTAATACATTTTTAAAAATCTGATTGCTTTGAATTTATAAAAAAAATTCCTTCTGAGATAGAGCTTGTATAATGCCAAATGATAAGAATCACTGTATAAATGCTGGGCCAGCAAAAAGACATGCACTGATAAATAACTTGAAAAATCTATTTTTTACTAGCAACATAGAATTGATTTAAAAAAAAATATGGAAAGCTTATGTAAGTGCAGAGAGAGGAAGATTGCTGGATGCCTATGTCCCCTACAAGATCCTGAGTGTCCTCAATGCCCATTGAAGGCGGTAGTAGTTGAGGGAACTCATCACCTCAGAGAATAGGGTCTAGTATCAGCAGGGGACCTCTTTTCTCCTTACCTCTTCTTCTCTTTGCCTCTTTTGTCATTACTCATAACATAGCCTATTTCTTTTAGTATCTCTCAACTTATGTCACCAATAATCATCAGAATCCCTTTTGCTTCATCAGAAGCAATGACACTGCTAAATGTATTTTCTGCTATTCTATTTTCTGACTTATTCTCCAGTAAGTAATTAATTTGTGCATCTCTTAGGCCACCCATGAGTAAGTTCTCTAGTGTAAATGGAAGTCAGCAAGAGTGGTGACTTCAGATTCTCCCTGTGAACCATTTTTCTCATGACATTTGCACAACTGCTTCTAATTAGTCAAGAAAAAATAATATATCAAAGCAAGACAATCACCAGGACCACTGGCTTGCGTTGCATTACACCACATTAAAGGCATAGAGAATAATGGATGCATTTAAATCATCTTTATTTATATACAATACTTTGTGTCGAAATACACTGTCTACATCAGGGGTCGGCAACCTTTTGGAAGTGGTGTGCTGAGTTTTCATTCACTCTAATTTAAGATTCCGTGTGCCAGTAATACATTTTAATGTTTTTAGGTCTCTTTCTATAAGTCTATAACATATAACTAAACTCTTGTTGTATGTAAAGTAAATAAGGTTTTTAAAATGTTTAAGAAGCTTCATTTAAATTAAATTAAAATGCAGAGCCCCTGGGACTGGTGGTCAGGACCTGGGCAGTGTGAGTGCCACTGAAAATCAGCTCGCGTACCGCCTTTGGCACCCGTGCATAGGTTTCCTACCCCGGTCTACATTATTAAGATATTGATATTTGCCTGTCCTATGTTACCTATGATGGGGGAATATAGTTTACCCCAGGTCTAATAGCTAGAGATTTAAGATACACAGGGACCTTATCACGTCAGCCACACTATCGGAGGCTCATTCACTTGCACATCTACCAATGTGATATATGCCATTATGTACCAGAAATGCCCCTCTGCCATGTACATTGGCCAAACCGGACAGCCTCTATGCAGAAGAATAAATGGACATAAATCAGACATAAAAATTATAACATTCAAAAACCAGTCGGAGAACACTTGAACCTCCCTGGTCAGTCAATTACAGACCTAAAAGGTCACAATTCTTCCACCAAAAAACTTCAAAAATGGACTCCAATGAGAAACTGCAAAATTGGAATTAATTTGCAAACTGGACACCATTAAATTAGGCTTGAATAAAGACTAGAAGTGGATGGGTCATTTCACAAAGTAAAAACTATTTCCCTATGCTAATTTTCCCCCTACTATTACTCACATCTTCTTGTCAACTGTTTGAAATGGGCCATCCTGATTATCACTACAAAAGTTTCTCCTGCTGATAATTGCCTTCCTTAACTAATTTGTCTCATTAGAGTTGGCATGGCAACACCCATTTTTTCATGTTCTCTGTGTATCTTCCAACTGTATTTGCCACTGCATGCATCTGATGAAATGGGCTTTAGCCCACAAAAGCTTATGTCCAAATAAATTTGTCAGTCTCTAAGTTGCCGCAATTACTCCTCGTTCTTTTTGCTGATACAGACTAATACGGCTACCACTCTGAAACTTGTCAGTTTCAGTCAGTTATTCACACTTCAGGGCTCAGACCTCAGGCAGAATAAGACACTAGGATTTTTCTAACTGATTCGGAGATAGTACACACATTCTATCCACCCACTCTTAGACCACAAGATCCAATGGCTGGAAAGTGAAGATTACCAGTTTGAGTTTGTCTATCAGGTGCACATAACAGAGCAGCTGATATGGGACTCAGAGAAGTAATGTGATTTGGGCAAATCATCAGGGGGTTATGGAAAATAGATCCTGTAAAACTATCTCAATATCCTTTTTGGATGAGATTACAGGTTTGGTTGATAAAGGTAATAGTGTTGATGTTAGACTACTGTAAGAAATTTAACTTGGTATTGCCTGACATTTTGATTAAAAAACTAGAAAATAATATTAACATGGCATATATTAAATGTATTTCCGCTGGGGTTCTGTAGAGATCTGTTCTTGTCCCTATGCTAGTTAACATTTTTATCAGTAACCTGGAATAAAACTTAAAATCATCTTTGGTAATTTTGCAGATGACATACAAATTGGGAGAGTGATAAATAATGAAAAAGTCAGGTCACTGATTCAGACAGATCTGGATTACTTGATAAACTGGCCGCAAGAAAACAATACACATTTTAATACTGCTAACCATAAATGTATGCATCTAGGAACAAAGACTATAGGCCACACTCTACATTCTGAAGGGACTCTATCCTGGGAAGCAGTGACTCCAAAAAAGATTTGGTGATTGTGGTGGATAATCAGTTGAATATGAGCTCCCAATATGGTACTGTGTTCTAAAGACCTAACACAATCATTGAATGCATAAACAGAAATCTCAGGTCAGAGCAAAGAGGTTAGTTTATCTCCGTATTTGGCAATGGTGCAACCACTGCTAAAATATTGTATCCAGTTCTGGTGCTCACAGTTCAAGAAGTCTGTCTTGAAAACAAAAACAAAAAAAAAAAAGAAATTTCAGGTGCGCTGTTTTTTTCCCCGTTTTGCCACTGAATGATATAGAATGCATGATGGGTAGGGTTAGGTTGTTTTCTGTCTGTTTTGCAGTTATGCGTCTTCATTTTTCTTTTTTTGTAACTTAAAAACTTTTCAAAACTACTCAACTTTGGAAAGTTTGAGAAGTTATACATTGGAAAAAATGGAAAAAACCAAACAAACACAGACTCCATTCATTCTATTGCATTTAGTGACGAAGGAAAGAAGGGAAAAACAAATTTCAGACTTTCAAAATCACACTTTTTTTAAAAAAGGAAACAAACATTTAAATTCAAAGTGAAACAAAATTAAACAAAATAAATATTGACACTGAATTCAGTTATATTTAATAATTTTCATTACATAAATTGAAAAAAATGAATAAAAAATTTACTTTCAAAATATTTTGTGAGGAAAAAATTTTTTTTGACCAATTCTTCTTAAGTCTTTCAAATCTATGGAAATAAGTCCAAATGTATCCATTGATCATCCTGAACAAGTGAGAGAACTTCAATCAACAATGAGACCTAAAAAAGGAACTTGAATCATATCACACTTCTACTATATAACCAGTTCCAACTAAAAATTCAGAATGCCCATCATGAAGCTGTCCATTCAGAGTCCAACTATAAAACTTCTATAAAAGTTTGCTGACCAAAAATTGTATACAGAACACAGAATGTTCACAATAGCTATGAACACTCAAAAATGGACAATTTTCAATGTCTGTTGCACTGAATATTTTCATGATCACTATACTGAAATTATTTGAGGTCATTTTTCTAATTTGAAAACAAAATACTATTTTAATTGAACTATATTTCACCAACTACTGCTACTACCATTCTTTTCTGTATTTGAATTTAGATTTCACGATATCCTTTCATTTTAATGTAAACTAGTAGGGTGACCAGATGTCCCATTTCTAAAGGGACAGTCCGGTTTTTGGGACTTTTTCTTATATATGCACCTATTACCCCTCATCCCCTCTCCTGTTTTTTTCCACAGTTGCTATCTGGTCATCCTAACAACTAGCATCTAGCTACCTAATAGTTTTACATGTGTAGTATTTTTACTTAAATGCACCTGAGACCTATATTTAGTTGTGGATATAGCAAGTAAGGAGCCTTGGACTTGTGGATGAGAAAAAGGAAGAAACAGCTGACAGAGAGCTGTGTGATTGGGATACGGAAAGAAAGCAGTAAATTGACTTATTTGCAATAGGTTAAGACTACACATTTCAAAAAGGTATTGCTTAGTAGTCCAGAAGATAAAGCATTAGGACTAGGAATCAGGAGACCTTTGTCCTATTTCCAACTCCACCAGTGGCCTGATGTTATACTTACAGGATAGTTATACTTACCTTTTTATGGATGAAAAGCATAATAAGAATTAAGTATTATTACAGTGGAACATTAGACTGTGTGGTAGTGCAAAATGTATTCCATTGATCAGAGTGGGGGTCCTCAGCTCCCTATTCATAGGAACTAGTTTTGCATCAATCTAAGCCATGTACAATGTGTCTGGATAATACAATGATTTGTGTCATAGAAATGGCTGTAATACTAAATAAATCAAATGAAGATTGATAATTATAAAACTAGCTAGCCATATTAGAAAATATTGCCCTATTAGTAAGATCAATGATTAAGTTAACAAGACACAGTTAAGTCTGGCTTATTTCCCCCCCAAAAAAATTCTATGAGAACTCAGACTCAAACTTTAAGGTCAGAAGGGACCGTTATGATCTAGTCTGACGTCCTGCACAATGCAGGCCACAGAATCTCACCCACCTACTCCTGTAACAAACCCCTAACCTATGTCTGAGCTATTGAAGTCCTCAAATCATGGTTTAAAGACTTCAAGGTGCAGAGAATCCTCCAGCAAGTGACTCGTGCCCCATGCTGCAGAGGAAGGTGAAAAACCTCCAGGGCCTCCGCCAATCTGCCCTGCAGGAAAATTCCTTCCTGACCCCAAATATGGCAATCAGTTAAACTCTGAGCATGTGGGCAAGACTCACCAGCCAGCACTCAGAAAAGAATTCTTTGTAGTAACTCAGATCCCACCCCATCTAATATCCCATCACAGACCACTGGGCAGATTTACCTGCTAATAATCAAAGATCAGCTGCTAAATTAATTTCCAAAATTAGGCTATCCCGTCATATCATCCCCTCCATAAACTTATCAAGCTTAGTCTTGAAGCCAGATATGTCTTTTGCCCCCACTACTCCCCTTGGAAAGCTGTTCCAGAACTTCACTCCTCTAATGGTTAGAAACATTCATCTAATTTCAAGTCTAAACTTCCTAGTGTCCAGTTTATATCCATTTGTTCTTGTGTCCACATTGGTATTAAGCTTAAATAATTCCTCTCCCTCCCTGATATTAATCCCACTGATATATTTATAAAGAGCAATCATATCTTCCCCTCAGCCTTCTTTTGGTTAGGCCAAACAAGCCTGAGTCCTTATGGGTAAGTTCATAGGAAAGAAGGAACAGCAAGTCTGCCTTATTTATGTCTTGATTAACATTTGTTGATAAAGTCAATCATGTGCTTAAATGCATTACTGAATTGGGATGGAAGGAGGTACTTTGCTAAATCAGGGCCTTAAACAGCTAATTCTTGTTGCTGTGCAGATGAACCGGTCATTTTCTATCTTTTTTAATGTATAAATATTCCTGATTAGATCATGTTGAGTCTTTACAGTGGCTGTTGATTACTTTAGAAAGTGAATGCGCACACATATTGATACTTTTTGGAAGTAAAATACAGCATGTTGCCCAAAGCTAATAATTGGAATTAGTTTGGGATAAAACTGATTTATAAATTACCTGTCTTTACCTATTAATCCCATGCTTATTTGCACTGTCTCAGTTATTTTGCCAAAGGCGGCAGCCATCAATCATTAAGCAAATAGAATGGTGCTTCCCTTCACAGTTATAGCTTGGTCAGATGTATCTCCATTACAATTTTCTCCAGAGAGAAGTTGTCATTTTCACTTTAATTCCAAGACATCTATGAAAGATCACCTTCATTATAAGACTCCTGGTATTGCCTTTATGTTGTTATTCAGCAAGATTGATGCATACGCTGAGTTGTCAATCCTAAAATTAAACATATTTTCCAAATGTATTTTTAAATTAACTGCTTGTTATGCAACAAACATATAAAATATGCCTACAAATGAAAAACAGACATGAGTTCCAGATTTTGAGCCTGATTCTCAGCTCACTTCCATCAGTGTTACTCCACTGATTTCAGTGGAGTTACTCCTGATTTATTCTAGGACAGGGATCCGCAACCTTTGGCCCGGAGCCTGCCAGGGTAAGCACCCTGGTGGGCCAAGCTGTTTGTTTACCTGCCATGTCTGGAGGTTCGGCCAATTGTGGCTCCTACTGGCTGCAGTTCTTTCCTGAATCCACTTTGCACATTAGCTAGAAATCCATTTCTCTCTAGGAACTTTGTCACTCTTTCAGGAACCATTTTTTCCATGGCTTTACCCATACCCATATATAAGGGGAATTGACCTGTATTGGTCAGCTCTTGTTTGCAGCTTCCCTGGTTTCCACACTGGGACAACAACTGCTAGTTTCTACTCCATTGGTAGCTCACCTATTTCCCACATGCTGTTGTACAGTTTTAGCAATACTTTCAGAGCCCCTTCATCTATGTGTTTTAGCATTTTGTTATACACACACACACACACACACACACACACACACACACACACACACACACACCATCCTTGTATGCTGCAGAGTTTTTGCTTTTATCTATATAGTTTACTGAAATTCCCTCATATAGAAGTTTTTGTTAATATTGTATCATCATCTGCCTCTCACCTCTTCTAGTTCTTATGTTTCTCTTTAGTATTATTTTCACCTCACAAATTTCTATACTTTGATTTTCATAACTAAGATTGTGGAATATTTCTGCTAGGGCTTCTTCTTTTCTTCATTTGAGCTTTTGAATCTTTTGGCCTTCTACAATGATACCTGGTATCATATTGCTCTTACTCCATATTCCATTCATTTTCTTAATCTGCCTCTGATGTTTCAGTATCTTTATTTTTCCACGCTACTTTCTCCAGCTTTCTTTTTTTTGCCTTTTTAATAGTACTTTGTGCAATTGCTTTGTTCCTTTTATATTTGATTAAGTCCTCCATATTCATTGTATTTTTTTTTGCTTTCTTCAATGCCTAGTTCCTTTCTTTTTTCACTTTTACACTCTTCATTCTATCATAACACCTGGCTTACTTTTGGGGGTGACTTGATATCTTCTATATAGCTAACTTTACTGCAATCAAGATTCCTTTATTTATACTGCAACTAAATTTCTGAATGTCATCACTTATACATAGTTCACTAATATTTTCATTACATTTGCATCTAAACAGTTCCCAGTTTGCTTTTTTCATATTCCATGTAGTAGGCATTCCTCCATCCTCAACACTGCCTTTATCTTGATAAAGTGTAAGTACTGGGAAGGGACCACTTCCTACTCCCTCCTCTTTATTGATTTCCTAGCTGCATTTGCTTGCTATACTACGTGGCGCAATTCTGAGGACTACATAGGTTAGATTTCCATTGACTACATTAAACCTAGTGGGTGCACTATCATTCAGTATTATTAAATTATTTCCACCAATGAATTGTTCTACGCATTTGCACTTATAGTTTTTCCACTTCCTCACATTCTTTTACTGTGCTTTAGGATTCCACATATAATGTGTGCACCTATTGCATTTTCTATCTTTGTCAGATCCTTAATCTTCAGTTTTCCACATTATATGGTCTCAAATATACTGATTTATTCTGTCCTGAAATTGTGATATTAAATTTCTTTGCCTCAATTTCAAGATAATTTAGGTTTTCCTTAATGAATGAACTCCCCCCACCACTTCTTACTTCCCTGTCTTGTCTATAGAAGGGGTTCTGAAATCTACTTTTCTTATTAACCATGTTTTTTGCATGCAAATTATATTAGGGCCAGTATCTTTATCAAGTTTGTTTGTTTTAGTTCCTGTCCATGTGCTATTAGGCTATGTGCATTCCAACAACAAATAGTTATTACTATTCTATTTATCCTTCAGTATTTCTTCATTTAAAAAACCATGGATTCATTCCACTGATAAATTGCTAACACGTAGATATTTTTCTGCTTATTTAACTGTAATTTTCACTTTTTCTGGTGCTCCCCCCATCTGTGATGAGCAGTTTATTACTTCAATCCTAAATACTATAAACCTCTCTCTATTTATGCCTTGCATGTCTTCTCCTATTTTCCTTGAATCACTCATTACATCCTTTGATTTATTCTTGTGCGTATTTATCTCTTTCTTCTACAGAGTTTCCTTTCCTCTTCCCCTTTTGGTATTAGATGTCTCCTAGTACATTCAGCACATGATATGCTATTTGTAATTTTGATATTTTGCTTGCTTGCCTGCTATACAACTCCCATATGCTGCACTGTACTTTCGTCTATAGTTGCTACACTTTAATTCTATCCCTTCCACATAATTGTTATAGGAGTGCTCTATCTAATTTTCCCTTTACATATATTCACCATATGTCCAAACCTTTGGCATTTTCACCAGGGATGGGATATATCTTATTGTTACCCTATCTGGAAGGGTGTCTCCCTTAAATTAATAGTCCAGCTGTTGATAGCTTGCTAATTAGACACTTAGCATGTAGTACATTATCATCCCCTATGCCTTGCTTTACTTCATCTTCAGTCATTTCATTTGAGACTCCATATACAACTCCACTTGCTTCTATCAGATACTTAGGCAGCTGCCAGCTTACTTTCAGCTTTGCTAACAATTTAATCCATAACAGTTTCCCTACTTGTTCCTTGTTTTCACCTTTGATTAACAGACCTCCTCCTTGTAGCTTTCTAGCTATTTCCATGTTGCCAGAACTACTTTTTTTTAAATCCACTCTGCCACTTTCAGAGGGTTTGTATCCCTCATCTTCACATGCTTAACTGGTAACTTTATTATTACATGTAGATTTTCCTTTATTCTTTGCTGACTTTCTGCTTGTTGTTTCTTCTTCTAGCTCTGGCATATCCACTCTTTTCTCTTTCCTAACCTGTGACCAGTCTACCTCTGCTATCTCCATCATCTTCTAGACTGGTTTCTGTATTCTCCACTATAGCTTCCATCTCACCCCAAAGTATAACTCAGCAAGAGCCACTCAAACTAGCTAGCTAGAAAGCCAGCTCCACAGCAGCCCCTTTAGTGTGCTGTGCTGTGCTGTGCTGTGCTGTGCTGTGCTGTGCTGTGCGTGCGTGCGTGCGTGCGTGCGTGCGTGCCTGCCTGCCTGCCTGCCTGCCTGCCTGCCTGCCTGCCTCACATCCACCAGCCAGCAATCCCTACCCCCCTTCTATTCTCAACTTCCTGGATATATACTAACTAACCTGCTCTTGCCCAGCTGGGCTTCATGATCTGCTAAGCTGACTCTCCCTGCAGGTGCAGCTATGCATCATAATAGGTATTTTAGGCAGACATTAACCCTTACAGGGCATATGTGGGATACCCCAGTATGGCGCTTATGCTCAAATAAATTTGTTAGTCTCTAAGGTGCCACAAGTACTCTAACACAGTTGCTACTCTGAAACCCATGACAGTATGGAGATTTGAATCATGTCTGTTACTTAGTCTTGGCTTTAAGTCAAAATGAGGAAATACTGTCAATGTGAAAATTTAACTGAAGAAAAAAGAAGTTGAAATGGAGTGTATTATCTTCTTAAATAGGTTGCTTTCCAAAACATGGATGCTCTCAGAGATCCTTGCTTAAGGGGGAAGGGTAAAATCAATTTACAGAAATATACAAAACTTTGATATACGATAAAATGATAGAATTTGCTTTACAAGGTATCATGATTATATTTAAGAATAATAAGAGATTTAAGTGGGAAGTTTGAGCCTGAAAGGAATGCAGGATTATGCCTATAACACATAAGAAAGAAAAGCAAAGAGGAGAGGAAATATCACAATTGGGAAGAAAAACAGAATTAGCAATTGATGTATTCTGGAAATGGATCCTAGACACTGTTGTACTTAGCTTTGTAGTGTATTGTAATCCTTAGTGATGTTCTCAAACGAGACTGTTTCTGTCAGCGATAGGGCTTGTCTATTTTTTTAAATCTATATCTTTAATGATACAGAACCCAGACTAGTAAAAGCAGAACAACCACCTCATATTGTGGGGAGGGATAGCTCAGTGGTTTGAGTACTGGCTTGCTAAACCCAGCGTTGTGAGTTCAGCCCTTGAGGGGGGCCACTTAGGGAGCTGGAATAAAAATCAGTACTAGTGAAGGCAGGGGGCTGGACTTGATGACCTTTCAAGGTCCTTTACAGCTCTAGGAGATAGGTATATTTCCTATTCTTATGTGGTTGCAGTTCTACTGGTATAAAGGTGCTTCTATGGACATAGCTTATTCCTGGGGATTTAGTGGTTTGTATTATACTGACTGGTAATAAGGTGCCTTTATACTGGTATAACTATGTCCACACTAGGGGTTGTACCAATTTAATTATTTTGGTAAAATAAAATCATTCCTCTAACTATGAAATAGTTAGATTGTCATAAGAACTGTGTGTAGATAACACTTCATTCTCTCTCTCTCTCTCTCTCTCTGTCTTTGGGCATAAGTAAGGTGAGGCATATATGAATGCTGGTAAAACAAATCTTAATTTCCTGGGCTCCATCACCTGACATAGGTCGGGGCTGCAAAGGATTAAACCCAGTCACATAACGGGGGCAGAATTCATTGACTTTAATAGCTACTGTTACAAGGAAACACTTTCATCTCTGTTGACTGGATACTGCTGTAGAACCTGTTTATAGTGAAACTCTAGTCATAACAAAGTGGAATAAAACAAAATGCATTCTAACTTTCATTCCATTTAAGTCAGTTAGATGCCCAAACCAAAATCCTAAATCCAAACTTCCAGGTGAAGGGAGCATTTAGAAGTCTGAAACCAGATCCAGATATGAATTTGTAATAGACCTAACTAAAATCCTTGTTCTAACTCCCCCTCAAAGTTTTGCCAGCTCAAAAATCTAGAGATGAGTTTTCCAATTTATGCTTTTCCCTACCAATATGGAAAAGTCAACATATATTTATTTATAAACAATGTGTGAACATTTACATGTGTTAAATGCTTCTCTCCAAGATGTTTACAATCTCTCCATCTGGTAAGGCAAGGATATTGCCTGTACCCACTCAACCCAAAGGGACAAGGATTGAGGCCTTATCTACACACAAAAGTTGCTTAATTATGCTGTATAAAGTGGCACAACTCCCCCCCCCCCCCGAGTTTGGGTGAACTTATATAACCAAAAATGTGCATATAAATTATTCCTGTGCAGGAAATTGAATAAGCTCTGCTGGTGTGAGGTAACTTATACTGGTAAAATTAAGTCCAGAACAGGGGTTGTACTGTTATAACTACATT
The DNA here is from genome assembly GCF_025201925.1 of Gopherus flavomarginatus. NCBI lineage: Eukaryota > Metazoa > Chordata > Testudines > Testudinidae > Gopherus > Gopherus flavomarginatus. The sequence continues at coordinate 149,887,479 of NC_066618.1, read as the reverse complement.
GGGGGTGTGGAGGAGGGAGACGCACACCCCTAAGCCACATAGATACCTGTGCAGAAAAACTCTGTAAACAAAATCAGTCTTCCTGAACACTTCCCTCCACTTGCTGCAGGAGGAGACATTGAAAGCCTTGCTAAGGCAACTGGATGTGAAGATTTTTTTTCCTGGAGCCCCTGTAGCTGTACATGGTGAAAATTTGTCTTCCATGGATCATCCCACTGTACACAGGAAACCCTACCATTTACCTATGGTTAAGGAGAGAAGGCTGAGGACCAAAGCCTTAAAGAAGTTAAACTCAAGTTGTAGTGAAACTTCAGCCATAGTTATGTTTTGTGTAAAACAAATACATACTCAATTATAAAAGTGTTTCACTGAATCAGCATGGTTATCATTAAACCCATAGCAATATGTGTTTTTTGTTTGTTTGTTTTCTTTTGCTATTTTCCCTAGCTTGGTAATGTCATGTCGAAAGATTTTACTAGACTATAAAGAAACATTTAGAGAATTTTGAGTGCCAACAATCAGTGATATTATTGCAATTATACTAGAAGAGATGTGCAACATTGAAAATAGATTCTGATTTAAATTGTGTATTTGAGAGGACTGATTGTATAACTTCACAACGCAGTCAAGGAGAGAAGTGTAACCAATTCATTTAATAGGACAATACAGTTATCTTTTACTTCAGTACCCTACTTAACATGTAAGCTGTGAGGGCAGAACTGGAGTCACAAATGCAATGCTTAAAAACAACAACAACAACAAAAACGAACACAGAAAAACACAAATTAATCAAAGAGTTTATCAAATGCATTATGACTTTACATATGCAGCCTAATTTTCTGAATGTGCTCATTAAGTTTGTGTGTCTCAAATTTGAGGTGCCCAGCTTGAGTTACCAACAGAAGTTAATTTTTTTCTACTGAGTTAGCACCTAGGAACCCCAATCTTGTATCAGGAACCCTCTTGTACAAGATGTTGTACAAACACACAACACCAAAAATTGCTAGTTGATATACATTATTGGAGAATAGATGTGCCCAAGAGAGTTGGGGGTTTTTTTGCTATTTTTTTTCCTGTCTGCTAGTTGTTATAGTGTGGTGTGTGTTTGTGTTGATTTTGATCTTTGAATAAAGAAAATGGTAAAGTCCAAGACTTTACAATCTAAGTTTTCAGTGTGATGAGCTGGGAAAAGATATGTATTATTTATCAGTATTATGTAAGAGTTAGTTTTCTTGTTTAATTGTATATAGTTGCCTGAGTGAATGCATAGAGTTAAGAAGGAGGTTGTAAAGGAGTTGCTGAGGGGCTGAGCGTGGAAGGTAAAACAATGACACAGGTAAGTCAGCCTCACATATACAGCTTCAAGGGAGTTAAGATAACAAGTATTGGGCATTAATTGGAGGAAGTTGCATCCATCTGGTTCCCTCCACACTAGGATATTTTATTTTCCCCGAGTATACACCCATGATCAAACAAAACCTTAAAAGATTTAAAACAAAAGAACAGCCCAGGTGGTTGAAAGGTGACCCTGGCAGAAATGGAGGGGGGAAAGTTGTCAGAAAAGTTGGGCAGGTTGTGACAGGTTGACAGTTTGACTGAGACACAAACAAAGGGAAAACGCTGCAAGCAGTGTAAACTGATTCTCCAAATTAGATGAGGAATATGCCAGATCCAGAGAGAGGTTAAGCTTAAGTAGGGGAACAGGTGTGTAGAACTTTTTGTTATTTTAAATCCACCTCTCAAAGTGTTATGTACCTTTTTGGCAAAATAATTTGGAGGGAGGGGGAGATGCTGTTTTTGAGTCACTTTAATCAACTCCAGACACAGGCTTCCAAATAGAAAGCCTTGCAGGGTCCAACAAGAGTAGACTTGCTTGAGCCCCAGTTGGATTGGCTGAATTAATCACAGCTAGTACTCAGACAGCTGTAACCCAGATCGTAAGTCAGAGTGAATGAACTGAGGATTTCCACTCAAGGAGAGGTGAAGAGCTGAGACCTGACTCTCATTGGGGTGCATAAAGAGAGATCCCTGAGAAGGGACAGAGCTGTTTCTAGCCTGATAAACATGATATCTTCACTTCAGAAAAATCAAGCACAAGGTGTCTGAGATATGGCATCCAAAAATTGAGGCTCACAAAATTCACCAACAGTTCTGAAAATTGTGGCCACTGAGTTTTTCATAATAGCTTTAAAACATCTTTCACAAAATTATGTATAGTGGCATATATATAAAATCACATTACTCTAAAGACAAGCAAGGCAGGTCCTGAGGTCTCTCTGCAATGTGCCTGTCACAGCATTAAGGAGTAGGGGAGTGGCTCTAAGCCATCTTTCCACTTCCCAATTCTGGAGATAGCCAAAATCACCTTTGGTGTAATGTAGAGCAACCTCAGAGATGCAGGATCTGGCTCTTTGTTTCTGTGCAATTAAACTTACTTTATGATAAGTTTTCCTTAGTTTTTGTTAATATTTATTATGAAATCTAAATCTCTCGTGACAAAGATCTTGAGGTCTACAGACAAAGCTAAGTACAGTGCTATATTTATTCTTCAAATTACATATTCCTGAATAAAAATAGATATTTATGGACAATTCTACAACACATGTGCAAGTTCTTTTTGGCTAGTATAATGTCAGCAACTATCACTGGTACATAACGACAGCCTTCAACCTACAAATCAGTGCCTAGTATTTTCTGAATACTGTTATGCAAGATTCATTTTAATCTCAGATCAAGAGTGATTTATAGCTTTACCTTTTCATTCTATGATTTAGGGAGAACTCAAACTGGGAAGCACATTCCCAGCTGCAGTATAGACATACCCTAAAAGAGGATGGCAGGAGAAACTGTCACCCAAATCGAACGGCTTTGCAAAGAACTTCTCTGCATTGACTCCAATGCTGATATTCAAGCCCAGGGAATTTAGTAGCAGCTGGGACCCATGACTGCCTCCTGGATAGACTGTGGATGGATGCTTAAAACTGGGGATCCTAATAGTGGCCACTCCCCTGTCCATTCTCTACTCCCCATCTACATCTATGCCAAAAGGAAACATGGAACACAGGGCCACACAGGGAGTTTGGTAGTTTTAATGCTCCTATGGACTTCCACAGGCTTGGGAATGGGAGGGAGCATTTGGCAATTATTTTCCACTTTATCATCAAGACTTTGCTCCATTATTTCATGTATCTGTTTCATATTTATCTGATGACAGAAGATATTTATAGAGGATTGAAGCTGAACATTTGGTTTTAGCTAATAAATTTGGAAAAGATCATATTTCAGGTTTCTTCCAAATATTAACCCATTCCAAGGTTCCAATAACCTGAATGGGCTTTAAACATAAACCAGAGAGAAAAGGTAACATCTGTCTGAGGCAGTGGTCCCCAAACTTTAACAACCTGTAAACCCCTTTCACTAAAATGTCATGGCTCACAAACCTCCTCCTAAAATTTCCAGGGATTTTCTCCTTTACCTGGGTATAAATGATAAAAGCAATGATCTTTTGTTATTCTTATTATTAATCATTACAGTATTTTTATTATATTATGAAAACAGCAACACTCTTCCAAGCTTTCACTTTCATAGCTTGTATCACTTTGAATAAGCCTGTTATAAGACAAGGCTCCTATGTTTCATCACGGAGTATCAGATGTGAAACAGCATAAAGGTATTTAAGAAGACAACTCAAATTGTTGCTCTTATTCAAGCATTCATGTCTTGAGCAATCCACGCAAACAACGCACATTACAAAAAGCTTAACCTTGTTCTTCATAATCATTTTCAAAACAATTCTAGCTGCCTATTTAATTTTAAAAACAGAAAAAAATATCCTCCCTTTCCATTTCTTATAAAGACTCTTGAAGTTTAAATCTCCTCAGTGTGATAGATATGCTTGCTTTGATCTGCTTCACTCTTGGAAGTCCAGGGGCTGTGGGCTGCCAGCCCCTTGCTGCCTGGGGACAGCTCTGTCTGTCATTAGGGATTTTTTTCCTGAGAACCATCTGTAACATTTCCCCAACCCCCAGGGGTTCCCTAACCCCAGTTTGTGAACCACTGGTCTAAGGCTATTTCCCAGAAAAGGGCTCACAAGGACAAGTCAGCTGTTTCGTGACAATATACAGGTGAAGAACCTGCAAGGTTAATAAAGTGCACCATCCTCGTCTCAGTCATTACTGATGCCTCATCTAATGCAAGTCCAATTATTTTTGTTGATAAAGCATCATCTGCTGCTCTTTATATGCAGGAGACTGAACGATGAATTGGGCATGGTTTCTTGATTACTTCCAGAAGACACATGGATGTGTTGTTGACATTTTTAATTACATTTTCTGAGTGGCAATAAAATACATGAGATCTGATTTATCGAAAAAAAAAGAAAGAGAAAAAAAAACAGCCATAGCTTCAAGCTGCCAAAAAGCAAATTCTACCTGGGAAAAGTTAACTACTGCTGATTTAGGGCCAAATCCTGATCCAATATAACACAGGAGTAAAGGTGCATTTGCTCTGCCTCCCCCAGCCCAAACCTGACTTTTCATCCTTTCAGCATGATGGGCGGACTGAGAGAGGATGGGAGTGCATAAGACACCCACATCTACAAACAGACATGAGAGTGTTCCCACCTGAGACAGTCTCTTGTCCTATGAATGCTTATCCCTTTTTCTCTTGGCACAGGGCCTATGAAGTCTATTGCAGCCTCTGAACTGCTGCAGATTGAACCCAGACCGGGTCCTCTGCCCAAAAAAAGAAAACATTTACCTCTTGTGGGAGTGGGGAATAACACAGGAGGTCCTTCTCTCTGCCCCCTTTTTCTTCTCATCAACATGGTGCATCATTACTTGCAAAAGCCCCATTTTCCTCCAGTGGCATGTCATGATTGTTGGCTTTCAGTTGTGCTAACCCACTCAGTTATCTTCCCAGATGTCATTAAGCCAGGAAGAACCTATTTCCCCCCATCCCCCAATATGGGCATCAGGACACCCATAACCATTTCCCACCACCACTGCTGTCAACAGAGCAGAGTCCTGTAAGGGTATGGGTTGAGCTGCTGCATCAAGACAGCACAGATATCCTGAAGGGTTGAGATGGCCTGTTCAAGATATAGGTTTTGAATGCAGAGCACAGCCAGGCCTCACAATGTCAACATTGCCAGCATTCAATTCTTACTTTCTAATGCTCTCTCTCTATCATTATAGCTCCTGTGAGAATAATAGATAACTCCAGCTCCAGCAATTCTAACAAGTTACAATAGGTGGAAAACGAAATAAACTCTTTTTGCCAATGAAGTTACATCTTGTTTCTGAAAACAGCTTTTGAGCCCACTCTGGTCTAGCACAAAAGCTTGCCAAAGTTCTTTATTCCTTTTTCCTCTCATCCTCTTTACAGAACTATATGCTTTTGAGTCAGAGTTCATACTGCATATCTTCTCTCACAATACTTTGAATGTTTTTGATTTGGCAGTTAAATTTCTCCTTGCTGATGAGCAATGCATCCCAGTCAGATGTGCTTGCAAACATGTGCTTCATACATTGCCCATATGCCAATATTCCAAATACCTCCTTTGTAATTAACTGTGGGCAACAATTCTTATAGGCATGAGAACTAGGGGTGTGGACAACCCCTTAGTTTAGAGAGGAGATAAATAAAAGGAGAGACATTAAAGGTATACAAATAATAAATATTAGGATATCCTGATTCACTTTCTCTATTTCTCAAAATAATAAGAGTATATTCCATGAAATTGACATTAGAAAGTAACAATTGAATGCTGGCAATGTTGACAAGCAACATGTTTAAAACTGATGAAAAGAAATCCTTTTCTTGTCCCTGAAACACAACACAAGTAGCCCATGGATTAATTGCTACAAGACATCTCTGAGGCCATTAACTTACCAGGGCTCAAAAGAAGAATTGTACCTTTATGCGAGATTCTGTGTTCATATCTGTTTACTCAGAAGATGAAAACAAGATAGCAGATCTGCATAGTAGCATGCAACATGCAAACAGATAGTAGCCTGGTCAAAAGGCCATATCAAACCTGCTTAACAGAACAAATGATTGCAAATAAAATTTGCTAAGGAACTGGAAAGAAAGAAAGAGAGGAACAAATAATTCATAACAGTTCTCATAGTTTATGCCTCATACGAGAAAATCTAGCATAAGTGAAAAAATGGAGTTCAATAAGATTTGAAATGATTTCTTAAATATTCAAGACAGACGTCTTTTTACATCTTTTAGGAAGGCTTAACTATCTCAACATGAAATCCTGGCCTAATTGAAGTCAATGGGAGTTTTGTCATTGATTTCAATTGATTCAATTAAAATTTCACACCCATAGTTTTGAGTTTAAATTATCATGAAAACTGTACGAATAAGGGGATAATGGTAAGAAGGATATTGTTTCTTATTTTAGAGACATTATTAAGGTATTATAGCTTCATTAATATAAATATTTTCTTTTCTTCATTTGACATGAAATTTTTGACGTGATTCAGTTTATAAGAGGATGACAAGTTCATTAGATTTCAATAGCGTAAGAAGTTTTACTCTTTTTATTTCAGAATTAAAAAACAATAATATGCCTATTATGTTCATAATCATGGTAGCTGATATGTAGCCAATATTGTGCAGCCAATGTTGAGATGGCATTTCAAATATACAAGCCAGGTCTGCTACAAGTATTAAATGTTTTTCCTAAATAATTTGAAATTTGTATTCTTATTTATTTGAGCACTCTACATGCTGGTAGATAGCAACTCTTTTCACAAGTTTTAACTCTGCTTTTATGAGGAGGGAACTCAACCAGTAATTGACTGTGGTAAATACAGAAACTTGCACAAATAGGGCAATGTCAGAGATATTTTGTTTATTTTATTAAGAAATATGTAACTACACTCTACCCCAATATAACATGAATTCGAAAATAACCGTGGTAAAGCAGTGCTCTGGGGGGAGCGGGGCTGCGCAATCTGGTTGATCAAAGCAAGTTCGATATAACGCAGTTTCACCTATAACACAGTAAGATTTTTTGGCTCCCGAGGGCAGCATTATATTGGGGTAGAAGTGTATATATAGGTGAACCAAGCCAGGTAAAAAGGAAAACCCTTTCTGAGGGTGTGTGTGAGTGAGAGACAGAAAAGTGGCTAGGTAAGATATTCAGCTACTTAGACACAACCTATGCATGAGCAAAACTGTAGGTTAAGTAGTCTGGACTCCTAGTATTAATCAGACTATTACAAGGAAGCAATTTTTGTAGTCCAAATTAATAATCTCCCACGTTTCAGAAACCATAATGTAAATTACTTGATTTCTCTAACACAGTCACCTTTAATTTGGCCTTTGACAAGCATCAGATCCATATCAATTTTAAGAAAAAGGATCAAACTAAAATGCTTCATAAACTAGGAAAGTAACAAGTTTTGTGAAAAAGTTGTGTGTTTACAGAACAATTTTTCACATTATACAATAAATAATTTAAAAGCTGCCTTTTAAACATTCATGGATGTTGTCCTCCACTATATTTATATGGATACAAGGTAGTAATTTTCTGTCTGAACATTTGTGTGGGCCTTTAGGTGTAAACAGCCAGCATGGTAACTTTGCAGGTGCTTATATCTTATTTCAAACTCAAACACAGCAGGTCTGTTCAGAACAGCATCCTGATTTTGCTTATACTGTCCATGAAAGAGAACATGCTGAACACAGATTGGATTTTACTACATCAGAATATCCCAAGTTAGTTTAACAGCTGTAACCTGTCAATTATTGGGCTTGATCCTGTGCTAACTGAAGTCAATGGCAAAGCACCCATTGACTTTAATGGTGCAGGATCACAACTATTTTCTTGTCTTCACTCTACTGAGCTGCTTCCAGGTTATTGATATAGACTCTGATCCAGCAAATTGCTTAAGCATATGCTTAAATTTAAGCATGTAAGTAGTCCCACTGAAATCTGGATGTGGGTGGTAGGCCTCAGTCCAGCAGAATTATAAATCCAGAACTCCTATACACTTCAGTAAGACTTACATATTTGAGTTGATTGAAATATCAGTCCCAAAGACCAGGAAGCTCAGTCACAAAGAAAGAGAAAATACGACCACACCCATTAGCATGGGTCCTCCTCCACCGATAACTTTCTCATATCTGTTATATAAAACAAGGTTTAGTTAGATACTGAATTCAAAGGGACTTTTGCCTTGTAGTTTTTTGGCCTACACATTTACCCTAATTGTGAGCTTATCTGTGAGAAGTAAATGAAAGGTCATAAATTGTCACAATTACCTATAACAATAGATATAGATGGGAAAAGTTGCAAAAGGGAAACAAAGACTGAATTAGTCCAAATACAAAGGCATACTGATATAATTCAAGGACTGTATTAAGATCTCTTGTTTGCCAGGCATGAAGTGTGTAACTGGAAATTAATTAACTGAAATTGGTGTGTCAGAAATTAGGCCTAACTAGTGGACAAGATAAGAAGGAGATGGGTTATTCCCCCTATCAATTCTTTTTGGGTCCTCAAAAGAAGAGACTCTGGGGGACAAACTGCAGGCGATCTGACAACAACTGCCTGGGAGATTGGTGGGCTGAAAGGAGTGAGCTTCACCATCATGGCTGCCACTCGCACCATCACATAGGACCCCGGGTTCCACGGTCACACCATTGGGACTTCATCCTGAGAGATGATTTGACCAGACCATGAGACAGAGGGGGCCCAAATGACATCACCTTGTCTATTGGCTTTGACTAAATCTCAAATACCTCCTGAGATTTGCAACTTTGTTTCCCCTCCTTTCACATGCCCTTTCTTTCTCCCCACCTTCTTTCTTCTCTTTCCTAAACCACTCTTTTTGTCTCCTGCTTAAGAGAGTCTAGCTTAGCCGGCCAAGATTGCAATGTTCCTGTAGCTAAAAAGCAATACACTGAACAGCCTAATTCTGGTAAAAGTTTGCAAGCTCTTCGAGTGACTAATAAGACCATGTGCCATTCCTGTGTCTTTCCAGCAATGAGGTTGCAAGTGAGAGATAACACACCAGAGACAGAAGCCTCATTTTCTCTGTTGTTTGTGTTTGTCTTGTTTTGTCTTTTAGGAAATGGAATCAAACTTTTACAGCAGAAACAATAGCAGCTCATTCCCATTTCCCGAAAAGGACAGTTATCAACATATTTACTACCATCTGAAACCTGTCAAACAGCAGGGTTTCCTTCTATAAAACCTCTCCAACAAAAGAGAAAGGAAAGGGATATTGTTAAAATGAAAGCCTTATTTAATACTTCACATTTGAAAAGCCATAACTGTTTTCCTTTTTTATATCTTTAATAAAAGGTTAAAGGGACTTTTAATAATGTTTTCCACATGGTACCAATGCAGGTTGAGGTCTCTGTATACCAAACCCAGAACTTAGTTAAAAACTTTTAATGCTGAACTGTAACCACATCATATTCACATATTTGACTCTTTGAGCCAATTTATTCCATCAAAATTAATACAATCCTTAATGTTTAGAACAACATTTTTAGTCATAGAATGATTCTCCTATAAGATTTCAGTCTTTGCTCTACATCCTGCAGAAAAAGAAATGTTTTAGAGCTGCAGTACAGATTTATGCATCCCACTGCTAATCCCCAGGGTATATGTCTGTTGTTCTTTCCCATACAATGGGTGCAATGTTTGGTCAGGAAGTCTGCAGAGCAGTTATTTCTTACTGATCACCTTGTATCTTCCCTTTACGTTCTTCAGGAGATGCAGAGATTCTCTTTCATACTGGATTCCGAGGTGACTATATTTGTTCACTTCGCAACGAATCATATTCTGAAAACTATAGATTTTTAGTTACTGAGAAGTTAACCAAAACATATTTGTGAGATCCCCTAGAAATCAGGTTACTTATTATCCACTAGCAAACTGATCACTGATTAAAATGAGCTCTAAAATACCATGAAGCAGTATACTGAACACCAAAAAAGAGTCCAAGAACTCCTGAATTCTAATCTCTACTGTACCACTGACTTTGTTGTGTGATCTTTGGTAACTCTCTTCAACTCTCTGCCCTCATAAAATGAGGAGAATAATGTTTTATAAAAGTGGTATATTTATTGCCTCATTTGTCAATTTCAAATTCAAGCACACTAAAATAAAAGGTGAGTTGGCAACCACTCTTACTGTGTGGATTTATTATAGGATTCTGTGCTCTATTCCATTTGTTCCTGGGCAGCCAATATTGCAACTCTTTATTTTATTTCTATTACAAGAATCATTACAAGAGGCTTTTAGTCTATAAATAGTAAGGAAGCAGTGTATCATCCAGCAAAAACCTTTAATACATTTTTGCTTTGTGAGATTATATATAAATACTCATAATGAATAATCTATTCCCCTTTTCTTTAAATGACACACAACTTAAATTTACCACTGAATATTGACAGTCATTTAGTAGAATAAATATCACAGAAAGAAAATTATCATAATAGAAAATGAAAAGTCTTCTGATAAACTTCAAGGAACCAGGAGAGAACCTGGTTAGGATGACAGGATGGACATTAAAGCTTTCAGAATAAGTGTCCTCATTCTAGAACATTAAAATTTTGGATGCTGAAATCTGGAGAAACAGCCTCTCCTAAATGTAATTGAGTTTTTAAAGGTTTCTGTAAAGTTCAGTCTGGATTTAGGATGAAGAATTTCAAGCCTGCATGGCTATAAATAAAATATGTTCTTTAATGTTTGAACCAAGCATATTTTTTTCTTGTCAGCGGAAAAAAAATGATAATTCAAAGGGTTTGAAATATGACTGATAAGTTCAAACTAGTTTTCATCCATGTTATGCTGTTTTATCACCACATGTCAAAGCAATTATTGTATTTCTATACTTCTCTCTTTTATTTGAGGTTATCTGACACAGATTAAACCATTTCAGTTAGAAATCCTGTTTTGGAATCTGGTGTCTAAAGTTAGGTTTCCTTACAATAGTTGTATTTTTCCTCTTTTCTTTCCAGTGCTTCTTTTCTTGTAAGCCCTCAATATTAATTCATTTGAAAATAAATTAAAAAAATACATAATATCAAATTCAACTCTACCTGCTCAAATACACATGCAAAAACTTGAAGATGAGACAAAATACGCAATTTTAAGACCTGTAGAAAAAAAGCAGCTGGAATGAAATAAAGGGCAAAGATTCAAAACCATTCTTTATAAATGTAAATCAACAGAAAATTCCACATGCTATAGCAGTTTTGCATGTAAGCACTTAATTCATTGGCTTCCTTGGGACTACTTGGGTACGTGCTCACCAGGATGTGTAAGGGCTCAAGAATCAAGCCCTCAGTGAATACTTGTAAATGAATAATTCAGTCACAGAAAGCAGGATTGATTTACAAACAGAAAACTAGAGTTAAATTCAGAATGAATAGGGAGGCTTATTTTATGTGCCCTTAAACCAGTTTTACTTCCTTGTAATTCCATTGGCTTCAATAGAATTACTCCTAATATCAGTGATTCCCACTTTTGCAAGTAATATGCATCATGGGAGATATGGTCCAGCAAGGGAGCAGGGCCCATAATGGAAAATGAGGAACACAACAGTATGCTTTTATGTTTCTGAATTGATTTTGCTTTAAACAAAAAAGCTTTTCATTCTCATTTTATGAAATGTTGCATTTGGTGAAAAGTGTCAATACTACGACTTTTCATCACAATTTGGGATGGGAAAAAAAAGTTGACTTTTTAGAATGTCTTGCCAGATAGAAATTTCATTTTTTCCATCAGTTCCACAGCAAAGGTGTATAATTCCACTACTGAGTCCCTTCTAGGAGACCTTGCTGTTTATCTGAAATGATAAAGATCAATATTCTTACATCCAGGGTTCAGTCTTCCAAGATCATCCAACCAGTGAGTGTTACTACATTTGGCTAAAATATATGTAGCTACTAGACCACAGTCTGCTTCAGGAGCCTGGAAGAAAAACCAAGAATGCAGGTACCCAGCATTCCACTTCAGTCTCACAAATACTTCTGCAATCCATTGCTATTGTGCATATTGTGTTTCCCTTTATGAGTTGCTCCACATAGAAGATAACAGTAGGTTTCCCACATCACTGGTTATTCCTATAGATGAAGTGGAACAATTACTATGCTATGGATCTGAAAGCTAATGTTCCACGTGCAGATGAAAGGAAAAAAGAAAAAAAATGCATACAAGCTAATATAAGGACCTTGGGCTGATTATCACAATGATTTTATATTGTGAATACACACAAATCTGTAGGTTATGTTAATTTGTTTTATACTGTTGTATTTTGGTTCATGGAAGCTGTCCCTTTAAGAACAGGGTGTGGGAAGCTGTGTTTGTTGAGACTGAGAGCAATGTATAGGAAATTTTTGCCTATGTATCCAGAGAGTAGAAAACTCTGCATATGTAAATTCCAAAAGCTCAGATCTTGATGTAATACGTTTATCTTTCCCCCAAAAACAAACCTCATTCTCAGAGATGTAGCAGCACTTGCAAAGACAGGATGCCTCAGGTCAGTATAAATGAGTTAGTGAGCATTTTTACAGGTTTGAACCTTGCTCAGATCAGCAGAGATTGAGTTGTTCCTCTCCATCTGAAGTGTGATAGCCTCTGTATTATATGAGTCTGGGAAGTCCTACTTGCAGCACCCACATTGCAACCTCACCACCTGTCAAGGTTCCTTCCCCACTCTGAACTTTAGGGTACAAATGTGGGGACCTGCATGGACACTTCTAAGCTTAATTACTAGCTTAGATCTAGTACACTGCCACCATCCAGAATTCCAGTGTCTGGAGCACTTTCTGTCCCCCCAAAACTTTCCCCTCCCTGGGTTGCCTTGAGGGACTTCACCAATTCCCTGGTGAATACAGATCCATACCCCTTGGATCTTAAAACAAGGAGAAATTAACCATCCCCCCTCCTTTCCCCCCACCAATCCCTGGTGAGTCCAGATCCAATCCCCTTGGACCTTAAAACGAGGAAAAATCAATCAGGTTCTTAAAAAGAAAGCTTTTAATTAAAGAAAGAAAATTAAAAATCATCTCTGTAAAATCAGGATGGAAAATACTTTACAGGGTAATCAGATTCATATAGCCCAGACGAACCCCCTCTAGCCTTAGGTTCAAAGTTACAGCAAACAGAGGTAAAATCCTCTCAGCAAAAAAGGAACATTTACAAGTTGAGAAAACAAAAATAAGACTAACACGCCTTGCCTGGCTATTACTTACAAGTTTGAAACATGAGAGACTGATTCAGAAAGATTTGGAGAGCCTGGATTGACGTCTGGTCCCTCTTAGCGCCAAGAGCAAACAACCCCCAAAAAAACCAGCACAAACAAAGACTTCCCTCCACTGAGATTTGAAAGTATCTTGTCCCCCCATTGGTCCTCTGGTCAGGTGTCAGCCAGGTTTACTGAGCTTCTTAACCCTTTACAGGTAAAAGAGACATTAACCCTTAACTATCTGTTTATGACACCATCGCTCTTTGAATTAGACTGTAAGCTTGTCAGGACAGGAACTATTTCTTACTAACTCTTAGTGCTAAGCGCTGTACAATGAGACCCAAGTCTTAGAGCTCCCTGTAGTGGGGTGAAAACACCATACTCCCTGTAAATTTGTGAGTGTGGAAACACGCTAATCATCACTCACATTCGGGTACACATGGAGTTCAAAAAATCAAAAAAAACATCAATTTTTTTTTAAAAAGCTCATAATTTGGGGGGTGGCAGAAGGAGCAGTCAAATTCATGACTAACTTTCAAGGCTGGCATTAGTGTGAAGTACACTAGTCCCACTTTTTACAAAGAATAATTCAACCAGGTGCGGAGATGGGAGGTTGGTCCTGCCTTCATTCAGCACCAGCAACTTGAAGGCAATGGGAGTTTTGGGAACCTGGGAATGCAAGATTGGGCCCAATCTTCAGGTCAGAGTAAATACGTTTGGAGAAGGAGAGTCTTAAGTGAACAACCTGTCTTCTGTAAACTATTAAAGAATTATTTTAAAATTCACCCCCACTTTTACCTTGTCAGTCTTAATTGATTTTAACTTTTATTCAGCTGTCATATTTCTGTCGCTCGTTTTCTTTTTTGAAAGAGTTACCATCTGTCTGGATCAACAATATTTTCATTCCTACACCATTTTCTTTCTCAACATATGTCTTCAGTTTCTAACGCAGATCTGAATACTTGAAGAATGTTGTCAACTACCATGCCACAAATTTGAATGAATCAACTTCGACATTTTACCAATTATACTGCACAACACTTTGAAAAAAATATATAAATAGCATTTAGTTAGCTGAAAAATTCAATTGAGCTTACTTAAGAACACAAAAAATTTCCCAGTGGGGTGGGTTTGGGATTTTTTTTGGGTGGGAGAATAGGAAAGTCAGTTTTGTCCATCCTCTCTTTTGAGTTAGTAACTGCATGTCATAATGCGACTACCACTGAAATATTTTTAAATTCTTTTTAAAAATTGTATGCTAAACCTTTTTATACTACTTTGTAATTCTTCACTTAATATACTGCACCCTTTCAGCTAGTATTGGATAGAATAGCGATGTTATATTTTAACAGAGTGGCAGTGTATGTGTGCGCAGAATCACTCCTGTGGCACCTCCTGCTTGTCATCTCTGGGAATTAGCTCTGCCAGCCTTGGAGTGCCCTCTGAAGGCCAGTGATCTGCCTTGCCGCTGGCCCCATGTCCCTCCTGGACCCCAGTGCCCTTTTATTTGGGGGGCTGCCCCCTGACAGTACACCCACAGTTCTGGGTCTCCTCCTCCCAGGGGAACCCCCACCCACTAGTCCCCACCTCTCTCAGTATAAGGCTACTGCCAGTCACCAACTAGCCCCCGCGCCCTGGGGCAGAATGCAGTATCAGCCACTCATCACAGGCAAGGTTGGGTTTGGACCTTATGCCTCCCTCTATAGCTGGGCTGCCCCTCCGCAGCCCTGGTACTGGCGTTAGGCCCTCAGCTAGGCTCACAGCCTGGGGGTTTTCCAGGCTGGAGCTCCCCAGGTCCTCTAACCACCCCTCGCCCTGCTCCATTCCCAGTACCCTGCTCAGCTTCCTAGCAGCCAAACCCTTCTCTCTCTGAACACGCAGAAAGAGTGCATCTGAGCCTCTGGCTCACAGCCTTTTTATACAGGCCAGCTGAGGCCTGACTGGGGCATGGCCCAGCTGCAGCCGCTTCTCCAATCAACCCAGCTTTTTCCCTGCCACCGCCCTCACCCAGGGTTGTTTTAAGCCCTTCCAGGCAAGAGCGAGGGATCACCCCACGACAGGCAGCCGCTAAAATATAATATTGATACTGATGGTAATGTTGCCTACTTGTTTCCATTCTAATTCTCTGGTTTAGGTTACTCAGATTGCTGAAATTTTCTTAGCTTGAGAGCTGAAACATGTTTTTCTTATTTTTAAAAAGTTAGAGCAGAAAGAGTTCAGCTATTTTTTAGTACAAACAGGTTTAAAAAATTCACTTTCCCCATTAACAAATCAATATCTATATAGATAGATATATTTCAGTGCTATTTCTGAAATGAAAATGGCAGAGAATAGAAAGTTGGAACACAACTTGGAAATAGAACTTGCTGAAAAGTGACTTTGAGTGTTCTGGTGAAAAATGGTCTCAGTTTGACCAAGTTGTTAGTCATTGGGAGTAATATGTATGTGCAATACATTCTACAAGATATTTTTCACTAAGCTTGTAAACAGCTTGATCCTGCAAACGGATGAATGCCTTTAACTCTCATCAACCTCAGAGGCAGTTGAAGATACTCAGTTGGGCTAGTTGAAACTTTTCTGCCAAAACTGTTTTTGAAAGAAAAATTTGGTTTTCAACTAAACAAATTTTTTCACAAGAATGCCCCTTTTTCCATGTATAACAAGATTTTTTGGTTAAACAGCTTATGAAAAGAAAAACTTATTCGCCAAAAATTGATAGTGCCCAAAATGCATCTTCTGAGGAAGACTATACTGTGCACTTGTGCTCTGCCAACTTAGCTGACTAATGAAACATAAATCAAAAGTGCAAAGAATTAGAGGGGGATGTTGAGCACCATGTAAGGTGCACAAGTAGAAGTCCTGCTCTGATGCACCTTTCAAGGTCTCCAATACAGCAGCTCTTCCAGCCTATAGACTGCAATCTTCTCTGCAGACAGGGCTGGCCTTACCATGAGGTGAACTGAGATGGCCACCTCAGGTGCCAGACTGGGGTTGGGAGGAGTGCCACTAGGACCCAGAGTGTAGAAAATTATGTCTGCTGCTGGTGCATATGTATTCTCTCTGCTTTAGATGCACAGAGATGGTGGAGTGCTGTGCTGGAGGAAGGAGGGCACAAGAGACATAACAGGCAGGCAGGAGAAAAGGTGAGAGGGAATAACAGAAAGCGGGAGGGAGGGAGAGAGGATGAGGATCCTCTTATGTACCTCTCTAGCACTCCCAGGAGCCTGGACTGATTAACACCAGCTCTCAGGGAGCTTCTTGTTTCCTGCTGTTTCCCTGAACCCACCTGAGGAGAACAGGCAGTAAGCTGATGTAGCCGGAGCCAGTTAGCTCCTTAAGATGCTGATATCTTCCCTCACTCAAGCCCTGCTACCAGCCTGCTTATTTGTCCCTTTTGAGTGTTGAGAGCCACTATAGCTGGCACAGAACAGCAGTCATGAGTGAAAGAAGAAAACACCCCTCTGGGGAAGCATTCAGAAAAAGAAAGAAAGCAAAGGAAGCTTTTCTATCTAAGCAGGAAAGAGCTCTCCTGAGGTACACAGACGCAAATGTTCATGGTGAGCCTTCCAGCCCCAGTGAGGATGTGAGTAATGAGGAAATGCCTGATCTTCCAGTTAGTCGGAGTGCAGGTGACCTGGCAGCTACTGCAGCATCCATATCTCCATCTCAAATGGAGGTAACCATGCACATTCCTGAAGAAAAGTGTAGATCAGAGAAGAGTATGGTGGAGGCGCAAGAAACTGGAACTCAGAACTGTGGACCCATCTGAGCAGTAGCTTGAGGGACTTCCTTGTACTGCATGGGCCACAGCAAGTAAAAAACTTCCCCAAAGACAATGAAAATAGAAGTTTCCATCCAACACATTACTGGTGTGAAATCCCCAATGGTGACCAAGTGGAGAGGCCAGGAATTATGTACTCAAAACCCCAGAATGCTGCATACTGTTTTTGTTGCAAACTCTTCCAGTCTAACGTTCCAGCCACATTGGATTCTACAGGAACAAAGGACTGGAAATATCTGGCTAGAAATCTGGCATGCCAGGAGAAGGCAGCAAATCATCAGATAGCA